>NC_140547.1:9028915-10321415 GCF_057382185.1 Mchenga conophoros | reverse complement strand
ATGAAGAAGAAACCTCCAAAGGACAGTCTGACTCTGCTGCCATGTTTCTACTTCGTAGAGGTGAGAGCAACAAACAAACAAATGGTCACATGACACAGAGGACCGTACCTACAGTCAGGTCCACCGCGCTATTTTTCAAATCAAACAGCATGTGAATTTCAGACTTTCCGCTTTAATTCAACTCATTTAATAAAAGTTCTGCATGAACTGTTTGGAAAGCGCTTTGAGGGCCCTGAAAAGCGCTATATAAATGCAATCCATTATTATTAAATTATTTTCATTTAGAGAATCAAAAAAAACCCTGAACAAATTAACATAATTTTCAATATAATTCGAGTATTTGATGAAAATCCTCAGTGGCCATCTGAAAAGCCCATGGACCACACGCTGATGCTTCAGATCCTCAGACAGTCTAAACATAGATGTAGCTTCTGGGTCTGAATCTTAAAATCTGAGTTCTCTTACACTTGTACTCTTTTTACTGACCACCAGGGGGCAACAGCTGACCTCAGGTCCTGTGGAGGTGTATGGGGAGACAGTGTCTGCCGGGACCTCTGGAAAAAAAAAAAAGAAAAAGAAAAAAAAAACCCCACTGACATCATGAGTTTATGGTCATGATTTCCAGACTGAGCCAAACTGAGCCAAACTTGAAACTTGCGATCACACACACTCACTAACAGAGGTCAGCTTATCTTACAGAGGCTATGAAAGGATTCTGCTTCCTGTTTACACTACCTGTAAACTCAGAGCTACCGGTACATTTTGGCAGCACTTCCTGCCGTGTCGACAAGGATCAGATGATCCCATTAACAGATGTTTATCTGTTTTTCTGCATGCAGCTGCCCATTGTGGCTTCTTCTATGGTGTCGCTGTACTTCCTGGAGCTGACCGATGTGGTGAAGCCGGCTCAAGTGGGTTTCCGGTGCCACGACAGAGATTTGAGTATGCCGTACGTGGATGGAGGAGATGAGCTGATCCCACTGTTGATGCTTCTAAGCCTCGCCTTCGCTGGACCTGCTGCTTCAGTACCATAATTTATTAGAATTTATTGATTATGTAGGAATATGTTTTTAGTGATGGCGCACTTGCCTAGTCGGATTGGAGGCTAAGAAGATGACTGGAGGTGATGCTTGGTATATGTGATTGATGGGTGGGTGGTTTAGTTTTTGAGTGGCTGAATGAAGGGTTGGTCGATGGATGAGTGATTGGTGGATGGTTGGTTGTTTGGTTGGATAGGTGATTGGTGGTTGGCCAATGACTGTTGAGTGGTTTAATAGGTGTTTGTAAGTTGGTAAGTGATTAGTTGCTGGTGGATGGGTGGGTGTATGGTTGGATGGTTGATGGGGTACCCCGACTCTCCATTCTGACCTCACGAACAATGAAAATACCTCAGATGTTTGGAAGTCTTTGGTGTCTTTGGTTTCCTCACCTGTACATCTCCACCTGTGCATAAACTAGTATTTCATGTTTGGTGGTTGTAGAAAGTGGGCGGGGACAGCCTGTCCTGCTTCAAGCTGCTGAGGTGGATTTGTTTTGTGCCCCAGATTATGCTGGTGGAAGGAGCAATCTACTGCCTGCAGTCCCGTCTGAAACTCCGCCGAGCTGAGGGAAGCATCAACGCTGGCGGCTGCAGTTTCAACTCCTTCCTGAGGAGGACGGTCCGTTTCGTAGGTATGACTGTGTCTGCAGAACCTGCTGAACATCCACCTGTCTGTACCCTGTGACCTGCCACCAGTCTTACATGTCAAAAGTGTTCCTGCAGGTGTGCACGTGTTCGGCCTGTGTGCGACCGCGCTGCTCACTGACATCATCCAGCTGTCCACGGGGTACCACGCACCATTCTTCCTCACTGTCTGCAAACCTAACTATACTCTGGCGGGTGTGTCATGTGACAAGAATGCCTACATCACCACAGACATCTGCTCTGGGCAGGATGAGCACGCCATCATGGCTGCGAGGTGCTTGCCGTACTTCCTGTTTGTGTCGCTGTTTGAAGTTTTCAGACTGATCATTGAGGCATGTTTTTTTTTTTTTTTTTTTTCTTCCTCTTCTTACAGAAAGACGTTTCCTTCCCAGCATGCAACTCTGTCAGCGTTTGCTGCTGTTTATGTTTCTGTAAGTGCGACAAAGAAAACCTTCCCACAGAAACAAGCTCGTGTGATTTTAGGTCCAGTGGTCAGAGTTCAGGTTCAGCCCAGAAATGCTGGGTCGGCCATGCTGCTTTTAACGCATGTAAATTAAAAGCTGATTTTAGACTCGGATTAAAGTTAAATTTTCCATCCCAGAATAAATTCATTTTACACAAAAATAAATAAGAATAAACAATGTTCACATTTTAAAAAATGTCTTTAGGAAATTGTGTCAGGTCTGCTTGTACTGCTCAGTTTTGTTTGTCTTGATAAAGATGTGTTGAATTTGCTGTATCATGGCATTCTCTGATGTTAGCTTCTGTTTCCTGTCAGATGTACTTTAATTCGACCATCTCAGACAGCACCAAGCTGCTCAAACCCGTGCTGGTGTTTGCATTTGCCATTGCTGCAGCGCTGACTGGCCTGACTCAGATCACACAGCATCGTAGCCACCCCATCGACGTCTATGTGGGCTTCCTCATTGGAGCCTTCATCGCCGCCTACCTGGTGAGATAAAGGACACATCTGGTGTGTGTTTCTGTCTGATGGAGCTCCAGAGTCTGCAGCTGTTGTCATGGACATGGCTTTGTGTTGGTGTTGTCATGGCGACTGCATCAGCTTAAACCGGAGGCTGATGGTAGATCAAAAACCAACAGCTCTGCAGCTCCAAGTGACTCAAATCTTGATTTAGCCAATAAGCTTCAGCCGAGGAGCTTCACAAAGAGATGATGGGCTGAATATCCAACTGAATATGAGGGAATATTAAACCTGCCAGCACAAAGAAACATCTGAACAGCACCTAAAATACAGACAGAAGGTCACTGAGGCAGCTTTAATCATTCAGCCTGAAAAACACAGCTAAGACTTTCAAATAATTCAAAGCCTGATTTAATAGAATATCATCCAAAGACACCGACTCAGTTGTTGAAACCGGGAGATTTAGTTGTTTTTGAAGAGGTTGGTAATAATGTAACAGATCTTGGTGCTGGTCTCTGAGGTTTGATCTGACGATTAGATCAGGTTTCAGAGTATTTTTGAGGTTTGTGACTCTCCAAAGACTCACAAGATTTTATTCTCCTCCGTCAGGCCCTTCACGCTGTCGCCAACTTCAAATCATCTGATGACATCACTCCACCCCCACCTCCTCCACCCCTAAAGGCGGACCCTCTCCGAGCACTGACTGAGCGGGGACACGAGTCGGTCTATAACAAAGGCCCTGCCTCTGCCTCAGAGAGTAACGATGAGATAGCAGCAGCTCCGGCTCCCATGGACCGGCTGGATGGCCTGGGGCCCCTGCAGAGGGAGAAGGGCTCAATGGGAAGTCTGAAGAGGGCCAGTGTGGATGTAGAGCTGCTGGCTCCCCGAAGCCCCATGGGAAAGGAGACCATGGTGACCTTCAGCAACACGCTACCAAGAGCTAGCATGAATGTAAATGGTGTACTGGGGGCCAACGATGCCTCTGAGGAGGCGGTGCAGCCGGTCCAGCCAGTGCAGCCAGTGCAGCGCCGTCTGAAGGCTGTTCAGGTGCCCATGGACCCTATGCGGTCACAGCAGCTGGTGTCGGAGTGGAAGCAGAAGTCGATGGAGATGCGAGGTATGGGTGTTCGGGACGAGGCAGAGCACGAAACCAGTGAAGACGGCTCTGAGGTAGGCTCTGTGGGGACTGACGATGGCGGTTCTCAAGCCCCGATCTACCAGCCTGCAGTGCATGCCGGGAGGGCAAACGCAAGTCGCAACCCCACTCCACCTCCAGGGGGGGCCAAAGCTGTGGCAACACCCAGACCCCCACAGATCCCAGAAGCAGGACCCCCACCGGTTTCTCCAAAAAGCGCCCTAACCCGAGCCAAGTGGCTCGCCATCCGGGAGAAGACAACCGGGGAGGCGTCCGGGCGTGGTGCTGCCAACCAGCCACGACTCATGCAAGTCATTGCCATCTCCAAGCAGCAGGGCCTCCTGCCGTCCTCGTCCTCTGGGGAGAAGTCCTCCGAAACCACATCCACCTGCTCTGCCATCTCCTCCGCTGCCGACTCGCCACACTACCGCCACCCCTTTGAGCAACCACGGGAGGGGCCAGGTATCATCACAGTGGATGCCCATGCACCCCACTATCCTGTTGTCCAAGTCCCGCTTCCTCCCCAGGCCCAGCCCCCATCAGGTAATGGTAACCCATGGGAGTGGGTGGGGGCATCCAATGGGGGAGACCCACGAGAAACCTACAACCTCTCTAACCTGAATCGAGGAGATTCGGCCAGCCGCAGCAGCAGCAGCTTCCACCCACGCCGCTCTGCCTCACCATGCGCCACTGTCGACCCTACCATATCCTCAAGCCCACCTCACCAGCAGGTAGAGATGTCATCAGATGCTCAGCGCAGGGAGATGGCCATGAGGCGCAAGACAGCACTGGTTCTGTTGGAGCGAGAGATCCGTAACCAGACTGAGCAGGAGAACTATTATAAGAGTCTGCAGGGACGGAGGTTCAAAGATTAGCCTGTTACCTTTCAAAATAAAAGCCTTACTCTGAAACTGGTCACTAACAGCATAAAACCTGGTTGGCAACAAGGAGCGTGATGCTATGCAAGCAACAAGCTGTGAGAAGAGGTTTCCACCCAGGAGATGATGAGCTCAAGGTTTAGGAGCTCAACACTTGGACAGTTTCTCTTCACAAAAAGACATCTTACCTCTCAGAGAGTCTAGGAGGACATCAATGCTATTGCAACTATTTATTTTTCCAAGTGAACCCACCACAGAGGACATTATTATTATTATTATTATTATTATTATTATTATTATTATTCTTGAGATAAGTTGCTATCCAAAGAAATCATCCCAAGAAGGATGGATTCAGTGGTTATAAACAGAGACAGAGGTGTTGTTCACATTTATCAGATGATCTCACTGTTTTTGGTCAGTGATGGTGCTGAGGTACCTCTGCTCTTCCACCCATTCAGTTTCCTGTTCAGTGACTTTAACTTTAGAAAGGATTCAGGCTGTGGCTAAAGGACAGTATTAATCCTGAAGGAATCCAATCACAAACTTCTTTAGACTGACACAGACTGACCCAATTGTTCTGTGATCCAGAAAGGAACACCTCCATCTGTGCCGAAGAGATGCTGTCCACTGTGTTGAGCCTCTAAGAAGAAAGGAACTCATTCAATAAACAGCTCAAAGTCAAAGCACAGAGACAAACTCAAACAGTAAATTTTTGAAACACCCGAACAAACCCTAACCCTGCAGCAAACAAGATCCCTGCAACAAACAAGAACCCTATGACAAACCTGCGACAAACAAAGAACCCTGTCACAAACAAGAACCCTCCAACAAACCCTAAACCTGCGACAAACAAGAACCCTTTGATAAACCTGAACCCGCTGACAAACTCTAACCCTCCATCAAACAAGAACCCTGCAACAAACCCTAAACCTGCGACAAACAAGAACCCTCCGACAAACAAAAATCTTCCAATAAACAAGAACTCTCCAACAAACCCTAACCTTCCAACAAACCGTAGCCCTGCGACAAACCATAACCCTGCGACAAATAAGACCCCAGCAGCAGAACCCAACCCCTCCAGTTATGGATTCTGTGATGGCGGCCATGTTGGCAGTCGAATTCAGATTGTATATTTCTTGCCTCTCTGGTGTGATGGTTTGGTTGCTATAGTGATTCTCAGCATGTTTGTTTGTTTGTGTGTGCTGCTGTCTGATTGGTGGAGGTTGTGAGCGTTTTGTTTTTGTGTGTGAATGATAGTACTTATTACTAATGGACCGACATGAGATTAAATCTCGTCACAGACGTTTAGGTTTAAAAAGAAACTAGGTGATTTTATTTCAGAGCTTTATAAGTGCGAAAGACGGCCGAAGGTTTACGTGCGTGAATATTAATCAAATGTTTCTTCAAAGAATCGGAATGGAAAATGGTGTTAAAGCCATGGCTTCACAGTAAAGTTATTTATTTCTGTCTACAGAAAGTTTATGTTTCAGTTAAACAAGATTACTTATTTGATTGATTATGCATGTCCTGATTGTCCACAGAGATCAACATCTCTATGAAACATCTGAAACACCAATTATAATTAACGTAGCGTTGCTAAAAAGTTTTTTAGCTCAACGATAGTGATTCAGAGCAAAATTATGGACAACTTGTGGTGTTTTGACCAGCTAAACTGACATATATAACCGTACACTTAATACCAGATCGAAGTTTCTATTTTCTTGGATAAACCTGCATATTCTGCCATCCAAACATTCATCTTCTTAGCTTCTTATCCAGCTTAGGGTCACCTTGTGATTCAGGTTGGTTTAACTCTGTGAGGTCTTCATCTGTTATGACCCCAACCCCCTAACCATTTCTTTTAAGCCTCGTCCACAGATGAAATGATTCAATCTGTAGCAGATGTTTAATCTCTAAAAAGACTTTTCAGTCTGTATGAGGTAGAAAGACTTTTGTTGTTCCCTGATTGCTGAGATTTAAGAGAACAATTTTTAAAATATTACATATTCTGACAGGACAGGATTAGGGTCATCGTGATCATTTTTTTTGCTGTTAAAATCCACTGTCTGCAGCAGACATGGACGAATCAAGAAATACCTTAAAGAGAACATGAAGCGTTCCACATATATAGGCTAATTCCCATCATGGAGACCTGCTCTCAAAAACTGACATAGATGTGACTCTGTCTGTAAAGCTGGATTTAAGAAATAAGCGATGAAATATAACGTTTTAAAAATATGTTTAGCACCATCTTCTGTCAGTATGGAACATGACAGCATGTGGTTGGTTGGTTTCAGGTAATAGACATTAGTTTAGGTTAGGACAGAACTGATAACGCAGAGGAAAATAAGGAAACTAAAAACTAATTGTTGTGTTACTATGAGTTTATGTTAAACTGATTGTTGAAACTTGTTTGGCTAGCTGTACTCAAATGGGAAAATCCATTAGCATTAATATTCGGGTTCGTAAAGCACTTTAGAAACGAGACCTGTGTGGAGGAGAGCCTGTTTGAGCCACCAGAGTGAGAAGCTGGAGTCTCACAATCCAGCTTTTCCTCATCAGGTTGGGTGTACCAAGCCATGCAGTCAGCTGGCTACATTGTAGATACTGAAGACATCAAATGTAGCAAAAACAAAATTGATAAATAACTTTAAATGTTTTATATTTTAGATTTTCCAAAGAAGCCACCCTTTACTTTGTTGATAATGCTGCAAACCCTTGGCCTTCTCTCAATGAGCTTCATGATGTGACACCTGAAATGGTTTTTACTTCACAGGTGTGCCTTGTCAGGGTTCATTTGTGTCTCACCCTTCTTAATGGGTTTGGGACCATCAGTTGTGTTGTGTAGAAGTCAGGTTGGTATACAGCTGACAGCCCTCTTTGACAACTGTTAGAATTCATATTATGGCAAGAACCAATCGGCTAAGAGAAACAGTCCATCATTACTTTAAGAACTGAAGGTCAGTCAGTCCGGAAAATTGCTAAAACTTTGAGTGTCCCCAAGAGCAGTCGCAAAAAACACCAAGCACTATGATGAAACTGGCTCACATGAGGACCGCCCCAGGAAAGGAAGACAAAGGAGTCTGCTGCTGAGGATAAATTCACCCGAGTCACCAGGCTCAGAAATCACAAGTTAACAGCACCTCAGATTAGAGCCCTGATAAATCCCGCACAGACACCACAGTCACCTGACCTAAACCCAATGGAGATGGTTTGGGATGAGATGGACTGCAGAGTAAAGGCAAAAGAACCAACAAGTGCTCAGCATCTCTGGGAACTCTTTCAAGACTGTTGGAAAACCATTTCAGGTGACTACCTCATGAAGATCATCAAGAGAATGGCAAGAGTGTGCAAAGCAAAGGGGGACTATTACGAAGGATCTAAAATATAAAACATTTTTTGAGTTATTTCACGCTTTTTTGTTTACTACATAATTCCATGTGTTTATTCATAGTTTTGATGCCTCGGTGGTGTAAATTATGCTTTATATGTGTAACGTTTCATGTCCTCTTTAAAGTTGCATTCTGCTTTTATGACCACCACCATCTGTTGACACTGTAGATTCTCACAGTGTCAACAGTAATAAAAATAAAGAAAACACATTAAATAAGGTGTGTCCAAACGTTTAACTGGTAGTGTATTTGGGCTTTGCTTTTCCTCACTTCTAATATGAAGTAATCCAGTCAGTGAGATGATGTGAGGAAGAAACAAAGGGTCACCAAAAAGTGTGGCATCTCTTCCTCAGAGGCTCCACTTTCTTGGGTTTTTTTTCACATCCACCTGTTTTCGATGCAGACGTGCTGATGGTATTCCCAGTTGTGCTTCAGTAAAAAAAAAATAGTTACATTTGTGCTTTGTTGTGCATGTATTGGGCTGTTATGTTGTAAACTGTCTGGATGTTTTTGGGAACAGAAATTATTTTGTTGCATAAATTAACGCTGATCGCATCAGCTGATTCTGCTGCTTGGTACACTTGGTCAGAGGAAGAAAAATCAGTTCGTGTAGGTCAAGTAAACACCTGTCACCTGGCTCAAACAGGCTCTCCTCCACACAAACCCGAATATTATGGCTAATGGCTGGATTTTCCAATTTGAGTGCAGCTAGCCAAACAGCAAACAGCCGCTTACTGCTAAAGAGACAGACAGTGAAAGTGGACAGTATATCCTCAGTTTAACATAAACTCATTGTTGCAGCCAGGGGCAACACAAATGGCAACCACATGACATCACTGACAGAAGATGGCTCTAAACAACTTTTAACTTTAAGCATTTATTTCTTAAATCCTGCTTCACAGACAAAGTTACATCTGTCAGTTTTTGTATGTAAATTGTGCTTTATATGTGTAACGTTTCATGTCCTCTTTAAAGTTGCATTCTGCTTTTATGACCACCAGAGGGCAATACATTTGGTTTTTTAAAAAAAACCAACCTTTTGGTTTTATTCAGGATTCTTGTGTGATATCATGTGCACATTGCTCAAGACTTGCCTGATATATTGGATGTCATACAACCACGTCACCACAGAGGGGTGTGGTTGTTTTTTCTCTCACATTTTAAAGTTTATCTCATCATTTAGCTGGTTCATCACCACAGGTGTAGTGCTGTTTAATGACCGCTGTGCACCTGATGCACACGTTTCTGCTTCTATCGCTGTTTCAGCACGGAGGCTAACTAACATGAAGTCTTCATCACTTCTTCCATGCTGCTCGCAGCTCTATCCTCCCTGATGTGTCTTCTCTCACTCAGACATTTTTCTTAGTAAAGTTAAAGTCAGGGTTATAAATACATCTGCAGCTTAGACGGAGGCAGGATTGATCCAGAGGAGAGCAGAACTGCTGACCTAAACTGTGAACATGATTCACAGTGAGATCCGACCCGAGTTACATAGTAACCATGTTACGTCCATAAATGTTAGCTTTATGGCCTGTGATGCTGCGTATTTATTAAACTCAAGATTCCATGGCTGTATGACTGCACTTGTGCTGAAACACTGCAGTTATGCATTGCTCTGCATGACAATTAGTTTGTAATTAAAACGTGTCTGCGTGACTTTTCTCAGCAGTGTGCACACAGAGAGAGCTTTTTTCTCTCCCAGGGCCATACACACCGCACACATGTCTGTGAAAATGCAGCTCTGACTGTGTTGATCAGATTAATGTCTGAATCCTAACATATGTAACATCAACTTTAATAACTGCCAGCAGAAACAACTGAGCCCATATTTATGCTCATGTCACAGTAACAGCACCTTCGTGAGCTCGGGGATGTCCCTGGTCTGTTCATGTAAAGCTGTTTCCACCTGAGTCTCAGTCCACTCGATGGAGCTCGCACTGTTCCTATCAACAGAGTTCTCTCTGATGTCACAAACATTGATCCTCCTTCAACCTCCTCTCACTGATCTGAGCTCACGGTAAAACCTGACCTTACACTTGATTATTCCGTGACGACATCAGTCCACTCGATGGACACATGCTTGTGACATCATGCTTGTGACTGCTGCTTTTTCTTGATTTTTTTTTTTTGTTTTTGTTTTTGTGCAGACCAATTGAGCTACGATCACTCAGATCCACTTAAAGCCATGACTAAATTTCACCTAATTAAGCTAACAGTGAATATTTTATTTTGCATTTGGAAAAAAGTGATGGAGTGATCTTCTGGCAGCACTATACCTGTGTTTATCACTTCCAGAGTTTCAGGCAGGCCCAGACAGTGGCTTGCACGCTAATGTCTTGTGACTGAAAAGCCGTGTATAGGAAACACCCCTCTGCTTTGGGGGTGTAATCAAAGAGCTGTGTGCTGCTTGATGACATCACGCATGCTGATTCGTTCCATCATGTAAATGTTGGTTTGAGGACAATAGGAGCTCAGAAGAATAACATCCTGAAACAATCGGTCTGTAAATACGAGGCGGTCCGTCCTGCTGTTCCCGTGTCCGTGTGTTGTTGCATGTGATGTTTCTAAATCGGCGCGCTCTCATCTGAATGTAAAACCATGAAGCATCATATGAGTGTATAAAGTGCTGCTATAAAAAGAGCTGAAGAAGCTGTTTCAGGTGCATGCTCTGTGGTTCCAATTAAAGCTTGTTCTTCATCACTGTGTCTTCCTCTTTTCTTCCAATGATGCCATCGTGGCTCTCAGTAATAATTGTTAATCCGGGTTGTTTCCTGGTATGCAGAGGATGAAGCCGTTTGTGTGTTGCACTAACTTTTCCACAGATGATGTGATGAAGACATCCCTCAGAGTCTTTGTCAACTTGTTAATTTCCTATTTCATCCTCTCTCAGTCTCTCCATCATTTGAGCTTCCTGGAGGTTTTGGTCTCATGGGGCGTTTCCTTAAACTGACCAATTAGTGCTGAGAGACCAGCAAGGCCAGAGCACTGCCATCTGTCGCTGATGACTTGATACTGCATCTCCCTCACCCATCCACACACCATCTGGTTATAGGCCTCCAAACTTTTATAAGATTTAAAGTCTTCCCCTGTGTATAGGCTCGGCAAGAAAACCAGGTAGTTGATGATATCAGGATACGCAATAGACAGAAGACTTTTCGGGTCGTCATTGATCCAAGACAAAGGAGCCAACTCGTATGGATCTGCACCACCACCAATAAACCTTAAACAAATATTGTGAATGACTAACCTCGTATTGTGGATGGATTATCTCAGTTGTTCTCCTGGCTGACGTTTGGTCCTTTTACAGCATCCTGCCATGTGATTACATTTGTTCCTGACCACCGAGAACACTCACGTCAACTTTTATCGAGTGGAAAAAAAGTTAGCTTGTTTATATTATGCTAACATAGCTGTGTTGCTAATGGTCACGTAGCACATCATTATATACCAGCTAGCCCAACTTCAGTAACCCTACAAACGTCACTGCTTTTTAGTTTTCTGTCTTCATTTATGCTGGAAGTGATAACAGAGCTGTACGTTTTAATTTGTTTCTAAAACCCCGCAGTCAGGACATGCTATATTGTATTTAGATAGAAGCTAGCGAGCTAACTCCCTGCTAACTTCTAACTCCGTTAAATGTCATAAATTCCGTTTTCATGGATGCCTGGATGTTAAACTCAATTGTTACACCTGGTAGAGCAGAACGCTGATCATTTTAATAAAGATGAAAGACTTTAGACAGTTTTTCAACTCTCAGTAATGCCATAGTGATCGTTTGATATATGGACCTGCAGCGGAGTTTAGGTCCAGACACGGCTAGTGTGTTTTAGCTCTTCTGAGGCAGATTGCTGATGGGGAGTCACGGGTGTTCAACCTCAACCTCCACAACTTCCACAGCTGCCACATACAACCTTTGTATGTGGCAGCTGTTTCCTGTCACCACAGTGCAGTGTCATGGCCGGCCTGGAAAACCTGGAATTTTCTTAAAATCCAAAAGCTGTTGGTTTTTAGAAAATTGCATGCAGTTACATTTGTGTCGGTGAATACCGGCATTGCCCCACATCATCATACGAGACATTAAGATCCAGAGGTGTGGACTCGAGTCACATGACTTGGACTCGAGTCAGACTCGAGTCATTAATTTTATGACTTTAGACTTGACTTGAAAAAATGTTCTAAGACTTGTGACTTGACTTGGACTTTTACACCAATGACTTGGGACTTGAATTGGACTTGAACCGGTTTACTTGAAAAGACTTGATATTTTACCCCAAATATAAAATTTAACATGCATATTATATAGAGATTGAAAATGTGACGTCATTCACGGGTAGAACCGCAAAGGATTCTGGGAACTCGTGGCAAGCGGTACTAGCGCACGCAGGCTTTCAATTAAAATCAGTTATACAGCGATAAAAAGAAACACAAAAATGTCAAGAAGCCGTTGTATTATTAACTGCAATAGCCGGTCGCATGACAGCCACGGGAAGCCGACGAGTAAAGAGATCGGTTGTTATCGGATTACGTCGTTGAAGAGAAATTGTTCGAGCCATGTTTCCGAAGTAACAAAGATGCGACGGATGGCCTGGATTGCAGCCATTCAAAGATCAAATATAACGTCCCAGAACACTCCAGCTCACAGGTTAGTCTGCTCCAAGCATTTACACGAAGGTCAGTGTTTTTTAGTAGTTAATACGTCATTTTCATAACATAATTAGTGATATAGGTTACAAGCAAGTCTGGCGCTGAACAGAAATTGTCGCGCTATGCTCCTTTGTTTATTGTGCATAAATAGTGAATTGTCCTGACACAATATTGCGTTTCGCTTCTGTTATTATGGTACATTGACAAAAACATATGCTTTTATTCACAGGATAAAACAGGTTTTTTGTATCACTAATTGCCCAGTACGATTACAGCATACAATATTATTGTCACTGCTACATTTCTGTGATGCTACCAGAAATTATTTCCACTACTAATTAATTACCGTTGAGCTCAAAGGTCCTATTAATAAACGGTTAAGGAATGTATATTTATGACGACGATTTGTGAGACTGGTAAACTTATGATACGTACGATGGTCTTTCGTTCTACACGGTGCATTTCAAGGTCCTGCACCCATCTGTCGGTAAACTGTACCTGGGCTTGTTGCAGTGACCGGAAGTTACTAAACTTCATGAGTGTGTGCACTCACTCCAAGAACCGTGTAATTATAAATATGCATATAAATATGCTACAATGAGATAGCTGACTTCATCTAACTAGCAAATGTTTTCCAGGCTACGTTGGTGATACAGTTTTTTTTTAATGTGTATGATATTTTTGTCATGCGATTTTAAAGCCGGTCCTACAACCGCATCCAAGAATGACATGCAGCTTATCTCAGAACTGTCGGTGAAAATTATTCTTGGAGCTAGGTTTAATTGAGCTGCATTTTAAAGAGGTGCAATTTCACAATTTGTGTATATTTTCTAAGTTCACTATTTTGTCATGTGTTGAGAAAAACACAGATTTTAAAATTACATGGTCTAATATTTACATTTAGCATAACTGCAACATTATTTTTTCGTTTTTTTTTTTTAAAGACTCGAAAGGACTTGAAATTCAAAGTTTCAGACTTGTGACTTGACTCGGACTTTTACACCAGTGACTTGAGACTCGACTCTGACTTGCCTGACATTACTTGAGACTTGACTTGAGACTTGAGGATAAAGACTTGAGACTTACTTGAGACTTGCAAAACAATGACTTGGTCCCACCTCTGTTAAGATCACACAGGTTAGGGTGCAGATGGTGGTTAAGTTGCCCAGGGAGGGGCCTCAGGGTTACAGGAGAATTACAGGTGGTGTCAGTCAGCTTCATGAGAATTGAGCAGGCTGGAGACACTGAGGTCCGCGCTCAGGTGAGTCAGGTGACCTCATCTGTCTCACAGAGCTTCAAGGATCAATAGCAGAACCAATCACACATACAAACAAGCTGCCTAATGTCCTGCACCTTCAGCTCATTATGCAGTTTCCATGGCAACAGTGGTGTTGAGATAAGATCTAACACACAAACACACACATCACTCCCTCCTTTAGCAGTCCTGATAGTCGCTCATGTCTCCATCTCCTCCTGTCACACCGACCCTCTCCATGTCCTTCACTACATCCATGAACCTCTGAACTCTTCCTCTTCTCCCCCTCCCTGAAGCTCCATCTCCATCCTCCACCCTCCTTCCTCTGCACATACATGCCTCTCTCAGTCTTTCTGACTCTGAGCCGCCTGTCTGATGGACTCATTTCTGATCCTGTTCATCACATCAGGTCTCACCGCCATCTTTAAACCTTCCCTTTCAGTCTTGCTGCTATCCTTCCATCATGAATCACCCTGACACTAATCTCCACCTGCTCAACCCTGCTTGCACTTCCTCACCTCTCTGTGGATGGCTTAGGCGCCCCTGCTGGATACAGACGTTCATCACAAATTTTGTCTCTGCAGGACCTCAGTTCAAAAATTCCGACTAGAATCAAACCAGGATGAACACACACACACACCTCCCTCCCACTCATCTTGTCTCACTCTTCATTTCCTGGAGGCCATCCAGCAGCCAGGGTGTTACCAAGGCAACAGAGACTGGGAAAATGTGTGTGTGTGTTTGTGTGTGTGTCCTGATCATGTTTTCTGCTGACAGATGGCGCCCCCTTCAGTCTGACAGTGGAAACACAGCTTCTGTCCAGGGAGGAATCAATCAGTGATCAGTCATGCTGTGATGTCATTCAATTAAACTTCATTTACACACTGTCAGCTCACAGCAGACACCCTCTTTGTAAAGGACAAGGGGTGGAGTCAGAAACCATGAGGCCCACCTGCAGAAAGGTACAGAGAGAGGATGAGAGTCTACAGCAGCATAACTAGATCAGGTTTGCTAATCATGACTGACTGTGATGAATCTGGAGACTGAAGCTTTCAGTTCCTGTGTCTATTTGCCTCCAGGTAATCTCACCTGATTGTGAAGCTTCATCTGAATTCATATAATTCACTTCAATAACATACCTCAATTACTGTATTTTTGACTGTTCACAGTCAATCTGCACTCTGCTGATTTGCATTTTAATTTCTTTAGTTTTGTTCTTCTATTTGGTCGGGAATTGCACAGCAATAAGGATTTCACTTCATGTCGTACTGTGTATGATTGTGTATGTGAAAAATAAAATTTAAATTTGAATTAACTTTGATGTGAAACCTCAGAGTTTCTGACCTAGAATAAAGTTTAAAAAGAGTTTTCGTTCTGACAGTTAAACACCTGCCCTGTTTCTGATGTCTGAGGATGATGATGAAAGATGACAAGAGTAATGAGTATCTCAGGTTTGAGGATTTCACATCTTCAGTCTATTTCAGGAAAAATTGATGAATCACTGGCCACATTATTAGTCCCTTATTTATCCAGGTAAAAAATCTCATTGAGATTAAAAATCTCATTTCCAAGAGAGACCAGGCATCAGTACACCTCGCTAGTACCAGGTTGGACTCTTTTTTTCCTTCAGAGCTGCTGTAACTCAGATTAACTCAGATTGGCTCAGATTCAAGAAGCTGCTGGAAATGTTCCTCACAGATTTTGGTCCATGTTGACATGACATCATCATCACACAGCTGTTACACCTATGATGGGAATTTCCACTTCATCACATCCCGAAAGTGCTCTATTGGGCTGAGTTTGGTGACTATGGCAGTGCGGCTAACTCATCATCATGTTTAACAGACTAGTTCGAGATGATGGAGCGTGGCCCTCACACCATCACCAGCAGCAGCAGCCTGGGCACTAATGGATAGATCCATGCTTTCAAACTCTGAGCTATGTTGCTAGTTAAAGGTCCAGCTTCTGTATCTCACAGGGAGAGAAAAGAAAGCTAACTTCACTCAGAGATGGAGAAAGATAAGAAAAAAAAGACAGAGGAGAGTAGAAAGAGAGGTTAGATTTAAAGAAAAGGACTGCTCATATAAAGCTTACATGCAAGTCCTCGTGTTTAATCACATATTGTTTTTGATGTGTTTTTATAAATTATGTATTTTCATTTAGTGAAACTTCCTGCAAAACAAACTAAGTATACTAATTTTGTGTTATTCAAATATTGTCTGACAATTCTGGGGAGTTTTGTGTAGGATAAACAGGTTACTTTGCAGTACTGTGGTGAATTCACAGTAAAGCACTTTGCTGTGGTGCTGTGGTGGTCAGTGTTCAGCAATAGAAATTAATTTACATTTAGGATGATGATGTTTAGATTCGTTCACTGAATTCAATTGTTATACCAACTTTATACTGTCTGGTATAAAGACGGCATTCAGTATACTGTTAATGTAGAAATCAGCCGAGACAGCTGCAAAACATCTGCTCACATCTGGTTGAATTCAGGTGTGTAAATCCACAAAGAGCAGCCAGTCAGCTGATCACAGCCTGTACATAACTTTACGGATTTGTTGTTAGCGCTACTTTGTTGTACTTTGTCTGAAGGTGTGCTAAATTTCTTATTTATAGTTTTTGTCTGACCTGTCAGGGACTACAGATGAAAAGTAGCTTTGGCTAAATCTGGTATATTTGCATTGATATATGTTCATTAATACACACTGTCACTTTTAAATCAATAAATGTAAAACAATTCAAACACTAAGAAAATCTGTTGGAGCTGTCAATAGAAATGATTGTGAGCGGAGTATTTTCCCCACACAGATCCTAGGGTTCCCCCACCTGCTCAATCAGCTAAAGTATGAAGTATGAAGATGTTTTATTGTTCTGCTTGATGGAGCGACCTCCATCCTGATGGGCAGAGTTCACCTTGTCAAAGTGGGTGGGAACAACCCAACACCTTCAGTTAATGAACGGTTAAATCTGATTACATTGTAATATGTGTGAACCAGTCGATCAGTTAGCTTCCAGTGACAGCAATGGAGACACCTGTTAAGTAATGCTGATGTGTGACATCAGCTTCGTCACGTCTTCATCTCGTCCCAGTGAAACATTCACATATAGAAACGTGTGACAGGAGCTGAAGTTGTGTAATGTTTAAGTGTGAGGTAATTAGTCAGCTCAGCAAATATGAGCAACACAAACTGTGTATGTGCAGTTTGCCACACATCAGGTCTGAGAGTCCAGCTGCTGTATTTACACATACTCAGGGTCTCTGAGAGAAGCTCCCATGTGCTGTTCAGAGGTCTTAATCAGACATTAGATCTGTTATATGAAGAACACGCCGTACAGGCAGCTCAGTGCTGGTTACTCTACAGTGATTGGCTGATGCAGAACAGCTGTTCAGTGTGACGTCTCAGATCCACATAGAACAGCAGGTCAGCTGATCACAGCCTCACATCATTTAACTTACTTCTGTGATTCTTCCCTCACCTTCTCATCCGAGGCTCCTCCATCAGCTCAATCCCAGTTTTTGGACTCTGTAACCAGTGACATATCAGCTGTTCACCGTTAATAAACGTGCTGAAGCTTTCGACCAGCACGAGGCGCCTGCCAGGCAGCGCTCAGGGATATAAGAACCTTCAACCGGGGTTCACTACTTCCGGTATTAGGACGTATATTTCCGGTCTCAGTGACGCGCTGACAGTAGTCAGACTCTTACCCTCTGTTAGCTTGTGTTAGCCGCAGTTTAGCCACAGTTTCCGGGTTCTGAGCTCACCTCGTGCTCCGGTTCCGTGCACCCGGACCCTCCGTCCCTTCACCTGTCGGCTGGGATCGAGACGGCTCCCGGTTCTGTCCGATCCGGCTGCCTCCGGACTCCGCCTTTAGCCGCAGAGCTAACCCTGCTGCTAGCGCTGCTAACGGCTAACTGTGGCGTTCGTGGGTAAGCGAGAGAAACAACGACGAGGCCGCGCACAGGTGAGTCAGCGTCACCTGCCGCTGGTGAGGGTGTCTTTGGATTACACACGCGGGGTGGCGGGGGTAATCTGCTTGAAGCAGCACCACACACCTGAGCCTGCCAATCAGGATCAGCTGATCAGAATATACACACACACACACACACACCACATTTCCGGGCTGACGATCAGCTGATCACATCACCTGTCCTGAGGTGCAGCAAGTGGAGCAGTGAGAAACTTTATTTATTTTCGTTAAACTTTATTCAGACAGGAAGTTAGTGAGGATCAGACTGAGCTCAGAGGTTCCTCCCACTCTCACAGGTAGCTGCATGTTCTTCAATGTCCAGGAGTCCCCTGCAATCCTGAGCTGGTCACCTGGCAAACGATCATGTCACAGCCTGAGACCCTCAAAGTCTTGTTATGGTGGCCCTATGGTCCCAATCCTGCTGTTTTCATGGCAAAAAGTCACTAAACGCCACTTCCTGTTTTACCTGAGACCTCACAGACTGTAAATAAAGATGTAGAGCTGCATGCTCTCTGATGTCCAGGAGGGGGCGGCTGCTGAGGTTCCCGCACTAAGAACAGCCTCTCACACCTGTCATTGAGAGCGGCCTCAGGTGTGTGGCTCACAGGTGAGATTAATGGAGACATGAGTCAGCTGACCCGATGCTGAAGGACCACATGTCTCAGATGTTTTTCCTGAGGTCATCAGTATTTACATGTACCGGTGGGGGGGATAAGCTGGTCTGTGGTGTCTCACCTGGAGATCGTCAGGCTGCAGCTGGAGGATGCAGAAGATCCTGATGATCTCAGTCTGTGGTTTTTGCAGACCTCCTGACCTGCTGCCACAGCTTATCCATCATCATCAGTCTGAGCTCACCTGAGCTCCAGGAGTTTCCTTCATGAAGGAATTTAAAAGTGTTCCCTCAGAAAACATCTAAACCTCTAAAAACAGCCCCCTTTACCCGTGAAATCACGGTAGTAAGAAATACTGGTCGGACTCAATGTGAAGCTCGGATTTTGGATGCTGGGAGGGGAGAAGATGAAATGAAGAAGCGATCCTGACGTGCACACTCAGGTGCAGTTCTGCTACTTCGTGTTTCCTACTGATCTGTCACTGTCATTTCACTGCTTGTGTTTTTAGGATGGGCTTATTCACTATTTACTATTGCTGTTACTAGGGATGAAGATTTATAAGAATTTAGCAATTCTGATTCCATTATTGATATTACTTATTGATTTGATTCCTTATTGGCTGTGCTTTGAGAGTCTCCACCATATCAAAGACATTAGTCATGCACATTAACTGCACACTGTGGGTCACATGTTTGTCCATGTTGACTGTCCATGATCCTTTCTTTGTTATGATCAGTGCTGGAGTCATTACTCAAAAGTAATCTATTACTCATATTACACAGAATACTTTCCTTAAAAGCTATGTAATGTGTGACTTAATTACTCTCTGGAGAAGGTCATTCATTACATTACTCGTTACCAGTGATGGGAATAAAGGCGTTACAAGTATTGGCGTTACTTTTTTTTCAGTAACGATTAATCTAAGTAATTACTATTCCTATCGTTACAACACCGTTACTAACAAGAAAATGCGGTGACTGCCGCCTGCGCGCTCCCGCAGGCGGCAGTCACTTTCTGCCCGACGATCACTTTTTGGCATAATACCTGGAGCTAAGGGGGCAAAACAATCGCATGAGTGCTGCTGTTTGGCTGTGGAAGAATAAAGTAGTCATGGTAAGCCAATCACACGACCACTTTAAGATGACAAAGCAACAAGGTGATATATACCAGGTTTTAAATTGTGTTGATAGGCCACGTAAAACCAGAGTGATGATAAACAATATATACACGGTGTTCAATTGTGTTAATACAGTATGTCAAAATGAAAACATAACTGTAAATCCAGACACATGAGGTTGTGCTGAAGAGAATGATACCAAACAAGGCAAAGTAAATAGTTTTTAAAGGTGAAATGTAGGGGAAAACATCAAAAGTAGTCAAAAATGGCCAATTATACCCTGGACTCCAGAGGGTTAAACTTTTTTTTTTTTTTTTTAAAGTAACGCAATAGTTACTTTTCAAGTAATTAATTACTTTTAGAATCTTGTAACTCAGTTACTTTTTTGAAGTAGTAACTAGTAACTATAATTACTTTTTCACAGTAACTTGCCCAACACTGCTCGTTACGTTACTTTCATGTTACTCCTTAAAATGACCTGAAACACAATGTCTCATAATTACGATTACGACTGAGCTGCTATTTTCCTCTGACACAAGAACTGAAATCAGCTGATCGTAGTGTGAGTACAAGAATCCGTAAGCGGAATCGATAGGTCCTGGAATTCTAAGGAATTGGACAACTGGGAACTGGTCCTTTTACAAGAACCTTTACAATTCTCATCCCTAGCAGTCATTAAATTGAGCCTGTCTGTTTCCTGCCTCACTCCCACTTTAATGTCATCTCCTAGCTTAATGATAACAGTTAGGATGGGGGAAGAGCTAATCCTAACACTAACGTGTCGCAGGCAGGTAAATGTTTAATAAAATAGGAGCTTCTCTGAATTCATGAAATTCCTCCTAAAGATGGACTGACAGTCTCTGAGGTGCTTCTCCAGGTTTACTACTGTCCACCTGCTGCTAGTGATGGGAGGAGCTGTGTCAGCTCGAGAAGTTGAGGCTGACGCTGCTGTTATTGATGCAGAGGAAAGTAATCGATAGTTTTTGGTATCAGTTCTCTTTGCTAGCCTTGCTCGGTACAGACTCTGCAGTGCTGAGAAAAAATAAAGTACTGCCGTGGGGAGGTGGGGGTTAAGTTCTTCAGCTCAGTCTTTCTCTGTACTAAAATCAGCCACTCTGACAGCGCACTGAACACTAACTGTGATTGGTCAGATGCTGACACCTCTAATGGCTTTTGGTGTCAAGCAGGTTCAGCTCCTAAAGCACAGAGATTAGATCATCAGTGTCTCGGTTTCTTTGATCTGATTTAAAAAAAAAAAAAAAAAAAAAAAAAAAAAATACCTGCAGGTTATTGATCTCATGTCATCTGATTGGATGAAAGGTTGGATCGGTTGTTGGTGATTACTGAGATGACTTTATCTAAACAAGCCATGTTAATCAATACTTGTGTTTAGTGTAAAGTTATTGATCAGAATAAAGGTGACTGATTGTTTGCAGCTCTGAGCTGAGAACCTAAATCCCTTAATGATCTGTTTTCAGAGGTGGTTGAGGCTCTGCCCCCTGACTGTAGTCATCAGTGAGTTCATCTGTGTGTTCCAGGTGCGGCACTCAGGTCTTGACCTTCGCTCTGAGGACGCAGTAGCAGCCATGTTGACCTAGAGTCGTCATTGGCGGTGGTGAGTTCTGAGCACGAGCAGAAACGACGGGCAATCGCAGCCATGTCGGAGAACCAGGCGAACAACAACAATGTCCCGCTTAACAACAACAACAACAACATGGGACCCAACCGCCTCCGCAATCCCAACCTGAACCAGAACCCCCTCATCAATGTCCGCGACCGCCTCTTCCATGCGCTCTTCTTCAAGATGGCCGTCACCTACGCACGCCTATTCCCTCCGTCCTTCAGGAGGGTCTTTGAGTTCTTCGTTCTGCTCAAGGTGGGGCACAGCTCACCTGTCAGCAGGATGTAATCACATTACTGATCAGTCAGTCTGTTTCTGAATAGTGATCTCAGGAACACGTCACAGTATTGGTAATGGTCAGGTGTTTCAGGTGATCACAGATGTTTCAGGTGACTCCTCTCCACAAATAATTCAGTTAAACTTTATTTACATGCTTTTATTCTGCAACGTAAAGTCTGCAAAACAGAAGAGGAAACCTAGACGATCAGATGACCCACATCTGAGCAGCACGTGGTATAACAGCACAGTGGAGGGGAAGAACCTGTTAGAAGGAAGTTCTATCTACAATAGAGCCAGGCTCAGCAAGGGAAGTGGGTTGGGGGTGGCAGGAAGTGGAGAAGAAACCCTTAGAGTATTATGGGAAGTCTCCCAGCAGCCTGTTCCTTTAGTAGCGTGAATGAGGTAGGGGACAGGGTCCCGATACAAGCTGGTTCCTCTGTGGAGTCAGCGGTGTCCTTACAGAGCGTTGTCTCAGACATTTGAGCATGCTCAGTGGGCAGGTTTATGTTGCGAATGATGTAGGTGAAGCTGTGAGGAGCCAGCAGAATTTCTTTACACAGAGACCAGAAACGATTGCTAACCCACAGAGGAAGGGTCTTTGGTGACTCTGCAGACAGGTTCCAGATGTTTACTTTCTTTGATCAGAGGACATTTATTGATTTTGATGTGTACATTTTATTGTTTTTATTAGGGGTGCAACGATACTCGTATCGATATTGAACCATTCGATACAGTGCTTTCGGTTCGGTACGCATATGTATCGAACAATACAAAAATGTTATTTATTTTATCAACTTTTCTTCTGACGATGCTGTCTGTGTTGAGCGCTCAGTGGATCTGCATTCGACTACTCCGCCTAGGCTGCACTGTCAGTGCAGATCCAATGAGCGCAGCACAAGCTAGCAAGACAGAAGCTAAGCTCGTTGCAACATGGCAACTACCTCAACGCTACCCGAAATTGAACCTCCCCCACCCTCATTCAGATCTGGCATTTGGAACTATCTTGGTTTTCATGTGAAGCATGACCCTGATGGTAAGCGCATCATGGACAAAAGTAAAACAGTATGTCGGATGTGCCACGCAATGCATCAATTGGTGGGAACTAGTGCGTTAGCGCAGTTAGCTTGTTAACGTGCTAACGTGCTAACGCTGTCCAGCCCCACGCACGGGGCGAGCCGCGGTAACTCGTTAACGGAGATTTGCCGCGTTATGGCGTTAATGTCATTTTAACGAGATTAACGCTGACAGCACTAGTGGGAACACAACGAATATGACTGCACGTTTACACCGACATCATCCTAGTGCAAAGACAAGTGGAAGCAGACAAAAACAACAAGCACGCATGCTACAAACTTTACCCGAGTCATTTAGACAGCCATTAGCACATGATTCTCCTTATGGGGACCTGATATGTTTAATATGCTGCTGAGAATATAGCCCAGAAGAAGCGTATAGTATAGCTTTTATTTTGGAAAGAGACATTTCTCTGTAATAAACTCTCTTTTCCAAAGCTGAGTGATTTCTCGATCAGATTTATTATTTTAATTATTTTGTTGTTTCAGCAACATTAAATTTAAAAACTGCACTTTTGAGTTAAAATATATATTTATAATTTTAATAAATGACAAATTAAAAAGGCATGAACATTTTTTTTTTGTATGGGGAAAAAAAAATTGAACCATGACACCAAAGTATCGAACCGAATCGTGAATTTTGTGTATCGTTGCACCCCTAGTTTTTATTTTATTGGTGACGTATTTTATAAACTCTGGTTGCTGTGAGAGACTCACTGATGCAGAAATGAGATTACGGTGACACAACCAGCGCTCGCTGACATCTCTCTAACCCGTCCTCAGGCACTCTTCGTCCTCTTCATCCTTGCCTACATCCACATTGCCTTCTCTCGCTCACCCATCAACTGTCTAGAGGTGGTAAGGGAGCGCTGGCCCCGTGACGGCATCCTGCGGGTTGAGATCCAGAGAAACTCGAGCCGGGCACCCATCTTCCTTCAGCACTACGACTCGGCGAGCCTCCATGATGAGCTGGATGCCGAGGAGGAAGGAGGGGGGCTGGCAATGGGCGGGCTCAGCCTTGCGATGCTGCCCGACGAAGAAGTGGAAGAGGAGGAGATGACTGTGGAGATGTTTGACAACAGCTCAGTGCAGGTGATCTCTCTCACTTTTTCTCACTCTCTCTCACATGCACACACATTGAACTTTGATAACGTTCGTCTGTAATAGTTGGATTTTTTTAGATGTGTTAGATGTTATTTGTTGTACTCTGTTTATTCTTTTTTGTATTTGAACTTTAAAATCTGTAATGAAAATATATATAAATTTATAAAACTAATAAAATCCCTAAAATTAACCTTAAATACTTGTTTGTTTTTTTTTGTTTTTTTTCAAATTTTACTTAAATTTAGAAGAAAATTAACAGAAATGATGTCGTTGCCATCACTGGTGTTGGTGATTCTAGTGTTAAACCACAGCATCAGACAGCCAGCTCACCTGCACAGGTGTAAACAAGCTTGGCTTGGAGCAGGTGAGCTGAAAGGAAGTGACAGACCTTAACAGCGCTTCCTCTTTAGCATCAGAATTCTGAATCACGTTCGCATCCTGGTCCTGCAGAGCTGCAGCGAGTTCTAAATCCCCTGCTTATGTCACTTCTTGTTTTCCCTGTGAGTCAGAAGTGTTTAGTGTGTGGGTCTTCATAAAGTTTGAGAGTCACACAGATTTTGGGTTTCCAATAGAAACGAAAAGTAGTAATAAGAGGATGGCGGTAAAACACTTGTTGGCAGGTGTGCCCTCTGGTGGTGTGTGAGCTCAGAGTAGTTCTGTGTATCTGGGGACTTAACTACCCCGAACACCTGACTCAGGTGAACTTTAAACTGCTATTGGCTACTTCAGGCCTTGCGCACACGGGCCCCGAGTCGGGATCTTGCACTGATCCCGATCGCTGGAAGAACACAACTACTACAACCTCCAAATGACTCTTTCGTCCTGTCTTCCTCCCATCGCCGTGTTCTGTCGGAGGTCAGCAATCAAAGGGATGTTTTTGGTGGAACAAAATGTGTAAGGAAATGTGTATTCACCAGCCAGTTTGCAACTACTTGCAAACTGGTTGGTGAATACACGTTTCCTTAGCAACAACAGGGTACCGGGAGCCTTTTGTATGAAACCCACAGTTGGGGTTTGTGATGAGCGTTGCTCAGTGTCCCATTGACTGCACTCCCTCAAGCCAGAGTAATGTGATGACCGCCAGTATTCATATTACTCCCTGGATACTCTCAGATTAAAAGCAGAAATGACCCTCAAAACCTTTTGCTGTCCTGCTGCAGTTTGAGTTGGACATCGAGCCCCGCCTGAAGCCATCTCTGGTTGGTGCAGGAGGAGGAGGAGCTTCAGGAGGAGGAGGAGCCAACGACAGCCAGGACGTCTCATTTAGCCAGACCACTAAAGGTATGCAGCCGCTGCAGGACTCAGTGTCTGAGCTGGAGATGATGACCCGAGCAGGTAAACCGTTCTCCACCCCACCCCTGCCACCTCACCTCCTTTAACTCCGCCTCCTTATTCAGTCCAGAAACACCTGCTTAGCTGTTTAATGTTTCACAATTTAAGATTGTATGTATTTATTTTTGTGTTTTTCTGATGTGGTTGTTTACTTTGTTGTTCATTGTCGCAGTGTGGCCTCAGGAGGAGTACATCGTGGAGTACTCGTTGGAGTATGGCTTCCTGCGCCTCTCTCAGAGCACCAGACAGAGACTCAACATCCCTGTCATGGTCGTCACACTTGGTCAGACTCTGAGCCGCCGTGTCACATGACCTCAGCGTTGGCCAACTTGCACACCCTAACCGCGTCTGTGTCTGTTTGCAGATCCGATGAAGGACGAGTGTTTCGGAGATGGCTTCAGTCGTTTCCTGCTCGATGAGTTTTTGGGCTACGATGACATCCTGATGTCGAGCGTGAAGGCGCTCGCCGAGAATGAGGAGAACAAAGGTGGGGTGGGCGCTGTAAATGGAGGGTGGGGCAGGGCACTTTGGTGTGATGCTACATTCACTGATTGGATTTAGAGAGCAGGTGTTTACTTCCAGTCATGTGACACAGCTCAGGTGTTTGTGTGGTTCTCTGCAGGATTCCTGAGGAACGTGGTCTCCGGTGAGCATTACCGCTTTGTCAGCATGTGGATGGCCAGGACCTCCTACCTGGCCGCCTTTGTCATTATGGTCATATTTGTAAGTACAAATACAGTAAATGACCCACACTGATCGTTCGGGTTCGTTCAGTCGCACGATGTCACGACTGAGTCTCGCGTTCTCCGTTTCAGACTCTGTCGGTGTCCATGCTGCTCAGATACTCTCACCACCAGATCTTCGTCTTCATTGGTCAGTTCCTCATACCATTCAGTGTTGACCTTTGAACCCGAGCCTCAGGTCTATTCTGACTCTCTCTCACCCCCTACAGTTGACCTCCTGCAGATGTTGGAGATGAACATGACCATTGCCTTCCCAGCAGCCCCTCTGCTCACTGTCATCCTGGCCCTCGTAGGTGAGTCCAGATCCCATTCTGTTTGAGGACGCTTCTGAACCTCTGTCACCTGGGTCCTGACGCGTGGCCGAGTTCTTTCCGTTATCTGGCTTCCCTTACCCTAACACTGGCAGTCAGGATAAGCGGCTGCGTGGGGCCTGTTATCAACCCAGGCCCACGTGCCCCTTCACATCAAAGGGTGGCAGCATCTGACAAATCATAGAGGGGTATTTCATAGCTCATATGACTCCTCTACCAAAGAAAAGTGTTCCCCCTGCTCCAGAGATGTTATCAAAGGGTTATAAAAATCTTTAAAGATTATAAAAATATATCAGTAAAATGCAACACTGTTGTGAAAATGATGTGATAAATTCCTCAGAAACATCTTAGGTTAATCTGGACACAAGCATCTTAATTCCAGTCAGTAGTTTTATGGCTGAGTAAATACTTTTTAGTTTACTTTTCACAGAATGCTCTGTCATATCAGGGAGTGAGCTTCTGGAATGGTCTTCCACTGTCAGTGAGGGAAAGTACAAGTCTACCCATCTTTAAGAGTCAGTTAAAAGGGCGGCTGAGGGACACACAAACATGTGATCATGTTTAATAATCATGCTTTATATTGGACGTGAAAAAGAGTTATTGTGTTACAAAAAAGGAAACGACTATTAGTGTAATGGGTCAGTGCAATATCAGGACAGTCAGGGCATGTGCAATACTGGGGTTTGTGCAATATAATTGATGTGTTTCCGTTATTGTTATCTATATTGTCCTCTGTGTCCACTCTTCTTGTCATTGTTGGTTCTAGTATAATGTGATCACTGTTTTTGTCCTTGTCACATGACCTGTAAATAATGTCTCTGTATGTTTTTACTAACTTGTGTTTAACACCAACTTGCCAGAGGGTCTGCAGATGGAAATTAGCCCAAGGCTATAATCTGGCATCTTTCTAAATAAAATAAAATAAATAAATAGAAAGCAGCGAGAGAATAAAAACTATGGTTTGATAGTAAAGATTAAAAATAACTGAATTTAAACTTGCTCAGCGCTACATAGAAATCTGATCTAAGGTGAGCCGGTACTGTGCAGGTTAGGGCCTGCATGTCTGCTGTGATGCTGTTTACAGTCAGTCCAAAATGCTGCAGCTAGCTTGCTCACTTTACAAAAGTGAGAGGTCACATGACTCCAGTGTTAGCAGCCTTACACTGGAGTCGTGTGACTGCATATTTTTTATTATTTTTTTATTTTTTATTTTTTAAAAGCTTTTATTGAGCTTGTTTGTGTAGCTGCGTCTGTCAATCACAGATTGCTCAGGCCTGATTGTCAGTCGGCTGATCTCAGAGCAGCTCGTGACTCTGCTGTACCGACACTCTGTAGTGACCTCCAGGTGACCTGATGTTTTGTTTTTTGTTTTTTTGTTGTTTTTTTGGGATCCTGTTTATTCAGTTTCAATAAAGATTAAAGTCAAAGTACTGAAGGTTCCTGGCAATAAAAACGAGCGTCAAATTAAAAAATGTTTGTAAACAGACTGGATGGACGTTAGCCTTGGTTGGGGGGTGTGGCTTACATTTAAAGCTGACCTGTGATGTCACTTTCTGTCTCAGGCATGGAGGCCATCATGTCAGAGTTCTTCAATGACACAACAACTGCATTCTACATTATCCTCATCGTGTGGTTGGCAGATCAGTACGACGCCATCTGCTGCCACACAAACACCAGCAAACGCCACTGGCTCAGGTGAGGTCACTTTCTGTGTGTGAGGTCATTGTTACAGAATTAAGTTAAAAGGGTTCCTGGTCATTTGATCAATAAACAGATCAATCGGGCTTTGGCCATTTTTATTGTGAATGTCTCTTGTCAGCCTGCAGACCTTCAAGACTGATCATGTGATCTGTTCTCCCTGCAGGTTCTTCTACCTTTACCATTTCGCCTTCTACGCCTACCACTACCGCTTCAATGGCCAGTACAGCAGCCTCGCCCTCGTCACTTCCTGGCTCTTCATCCAGGTAAGTGTCGTCATCCTCATGCCTGTGCTAAGCCCCTCCCCTCAAACAGTAAATCTAACATTTTTGTCCTCTCGCAGCACTCCATGATCTATTTCTTCCATCACTACGAGCTTCCGGCAATCCTGCAGCAGATCCGGATCCAGGAGATGCTCCTGCAGAACCAGCAGGCTGGTCAGAACCAGACGGCTCTGCAGGATAACCTCAACAACAACATTGGCACTGCCGCCGCTGGAACGGGACCCGCCAATGCCCCCCAACCAGGGCCGACCAGTGGAGCTGAGCAAGGGCCTCAGACAGATTCCCTTCCGTCCCCTGCGGAAGGTGGAGCCTCAGGAAGCGGGGAGGTGAGGGCGGAGCTGAACTGGGTCGCTCACACAGCTGCCATCCTCACTGAAGCCCTGACGTCGTCAGTGGATGCGGGAGCCAGCAGCGATCAGGGGCCAGCTGAGATCAATGTGGTGGCCGAGTTCTGGATGGGAGGGGGAGCAGTAGGAGGGAGGTCCTTAGGTGGGAGCGGAGCCTTTGGAGGTCAAGATCCAAACTCTATTTCTGTAGAATTTAAACCTGCACCAGCTCCTCCAATCACAGAGCAGCATGAGGTGGGGCCCTCAGAGGATGTGGGGCCCTCAAAGGCAGAGGGAGCCTTGGAGGAGGCAGGGCCCTCAGAGTGCCCCTCCCACACAGACTGTCCCCCCTCACAGAGTGCAGACTGCCGGCAGCAGCCGTCCTGAGGCTACTGACATCGCCTCACCTGTGAGACAGCTGATCAGCTCATTGATCGAATGAACAGGTTTTATTTGATTTTTAAACTCATTGATTAGCTTGAGGGTGGCGTCTCCCTGCAGGTCACGTGAACAGAGGGCAGGGATGCGATAATTTATTCTGCTGGGGTTTTTTTTTGTTTTTGTTTGTTTTTGTTTTGTTTGTTTGTTTGTTTTTTTTGTTGTTTTTTTGGGGGGGTGGAGTATGGATGGTTTTTCTTTAGACGGTGTCTGAGGTTGGAGGTCCATCACCATGGAAACCGAAAGCAACACCCTGAACAAATGAAGCTTGAAGCAGAAACTTTTTTTTTTTCCCCCCCCTCTAATCAATAAACCCGACTGTCTCTTTCTCAAACATCAGCCTTTTCTTTGATTCTTCAAACAAAGCTGATCGATCAATTGGCTCATCAGAGCTCTGCTGTTACCGGAGGATTTTCAAAATAAAATGCATGGCGTTAACAGACGTTTTATTTATCTTGAAAACCCTTCTAACATGAACGTGTTGTTACGTGATGAGTTTATTCAGACTTCATGTAAAACCTGAATCCATTTGTCCATAGAGGAAAAAGCTTCATAATATAAGCCCTGACAGCAGGAAGCTGCTGCCACATGGTACACACCAGGCCTGAGTGGTTTCACTTCATTGATCAAATAATTAACTGATTATCAATAATATTCAATAAAGAAAAATCAGGTTTCTGCTGCTGGCTGAAAGGATGAAGCCAAGCAGTTCTGGTGTGCCTGGGGGTGGAGCCAGTGAGCTACAGACAAGAAGTCTGATGCAACCTTTCAGTTATTGATCAGCTGATCAGTTATTGATTCTGATAGACTGAAGCACAAACTCAACTTAAGTTGCTTTTTTTTTTTTATTTTCCCTGTCTCGTCTGCTTTTGTCTTGAGGGAAATAATTGAACAGGAAGTTTGGACTATCAGCAGCGGAGCGAGCTGATTGGTTGTGGAATATGACTGACTGTCACACTCACGCTCCGCCTCCTCCATCTGTTCATCTATCAAAATGTCGAATGATGCGGTGGGTCTGATGGCAGCGTGTTTGCTCTGACCGCTCCCCTCAGACATCTGCCAAACACATTTTGGGGGGAATGGGACACATGAGATGCTCTGAACCAATCAGGAAGCCGCATTTAAAAGCAGCATTTTGGTCAAAGTCCCTTCAATGGGACAGTGGCAAGTTTTTGAAAGTGAACACCTGTTTGCGTTCTTTGGATAAATGATGGTCTACAAATCCGTAGGAGGGGAAAGGAACTGATCCCTCCCATCAGGTGAACTTCATCAATTATTGATTGGATATCAGAAACAATTGATCTCTGAGTGTCTGTTTTTGTTGCTGTGAAGTAGACGGAGCCTGAGCGTGACTCTGGCTGGGGGGGTGGGGTTCTTCTTCGTGCCTCTCTGCTGAGGACTGTAGCCTCATTATTGATCATCAAAATGTATTTACCTGTCAGACCAGTAAAACCAGTAAAAGCAGTGGTCGCCACCCATTGTGTGAATGCCTCCCTTCTTTCACACCATCCACACACAGGGATTTTATTCTGAAATGACATACACCAGCAGCAGGAAGTGAAACTTCTCATTACCTATGAAACCTTTCAAGAAAAAAGGCATTATACATGGATACTTTCAAAATAAAAGGCAACTTGCCAAGGTGCTGAATTGTTTTTGTCCAACAGAAAACTGGCCGAGCTGAGTGTCATGTTTCACCTCGACCACCTAGTGTTATCTTTGACAGCAGCTCAGTTTCAGGTGGTTTTCTGTTTTGATGGCATCTGGTTGCAGCTTCGGTGGTTTTTAATTGGACCAGAAACCCTGCAGGAAGTTACCAAGAGAAAAAACAGACATGCTTTTGGTTCTTTAGGACTTTCAACAGCAGCTGAAACAGTTTAAGTGGCTTTATTTGATCAGACACGATAAAGTGACTTCATAAAGTGCAGTTCGAATACATCATTGTTGCTTACCAAAATAAAGGGCCATGCATTCGGCATTTGTTCTGCCTCCGAGCTGGGCTGGGTTTTTTTTGTTTTTGTTTTTTTTTGCGGTTGAAGCTAAACTTGATCTTCGGTTCAGTTCTTGAATTAGTGAATGGACTTTAATCTGAAGACGGGCTCCTCTTTAACGCTGTGAGTGCCACTCAGGATAGATGTTCTCAGGCTTACTTCACAGGTGTTTCCTCACATCTGTATGTCAATAACATCTGCAGGTTAAAATGCCTTCTTGAAATAAAAGATTTTTTCTTAAAGCAAATGACCTGTTGTCTCCTCACACACCTCTGCGTTTAATTTTTTTTTCTATGTGTTGACGTTACAGAAAAAACCTCATGAATTTATGGTGAAGATGATGAGCGTCTTCCAAACCATAACAGCAGGTCTCACTGCAAACCCACTCCTGCCTGCTCTTTCTTCTTCACCTCTCTGTGGATGGTTGACCACCATCCTCTCACATTCACATTTTCACCTACCTCCCTTGCACACACATACTTTATTTTAATCAGTGTTATGACATCTTTAAAAGGAAAAGGTTGTGAGGTTTGGAGGTGCATTCAATCTCAGCTGTTTAAATCCACACTTCCTGTCACATGTCCTGATATCAGGTCAGCAGAATCCCTTCAGCTGGTCTCTGATCCCGGACCAGCAGGTTTCAAATAGTGCCAGGGCACATGCGCACGCAGCGACCTGCAGTGAAACGTCAAACAGTCAAACGTTGCTCATTCTTAAAGCTGCCTAACTCAAAACATTTCCTCTTCTGACCCGTTCTCTGCTCTTATCCAGGCTTTAGCTGTCTTGGCAGAAAGACAGGATGAGGTTTAAATACCCCTAGAGTTGTTAAGCCAGATAAATAGGTTAAATGAAAGCTGTTTCAATGACTCCCATAACCAGCAATCGCCTTGGGCTTTTCCCAAAGCAATGTGCAATTACCTGCAAATGAGCCACTCCAAGACAGCCCTGTAGACCATCATCGCGATCGTTTGTTTCAACAAGGCGGTAATCCAGAGCAGAGTTCCGCCAGCAGCTCACCACAGCCCTCTATAGTTGTGAGAAATAAATTTAATAAGGTTGAAATTAGACAAATTTTGAATTTCCCGCCTCCAGACAATATACCCAATAATGCACAATATTATCAAGGCATAATGGGGAGTGCCTGTGAAATAACAAACAGGATTTTCTCCCATGAACGTATGACCGCATACTGTAGACAGCGTGGCTTTCATCTGTCTTTCATGGCAAAAAAATTTTCTGGCACAACTTCACCGGCTTCCAAGATGCATGGAGAGGATGAAAGAATTCACAAAGCAGGAACTCCAGCATCGCTTGAGGGAAGATGAACAACTTTAATAATTGACCAACACGTTTTGGCTTGTGGCCTTCATCAGGGTCATAGTAAAATATTAAAAAAAATTGCTTAAATACAAGACAGGAAACAGAAAAAATTACAAATTAACCAGTCAAAACTTCATAGATAGGTCAGCTGACATATAATAGGTAGGTATTGGTTAATTGGCTAAGTCACGTCCAAGTAAATACCGAACTAGATCATTACTGATGAGGAGGAGGGGGGGTAACATAACCCCCATATGTCTGAAAATAACACATGCATGAAATGCATAACAAGGAGTGCTATGAATATACACAGAAGAAAGAAAAGAAAATAAGAGAAGGAAAAAAAAGAGTCTTTAATGGTAAAGGCACGTTTGAATTTAGAAAACAAGATTACATCATAACATGGTGATAGGTTTGTAGCTTGAACCTATTCGATGGAACGTTGAAGACAATATAATTACACAGCAAGCAAGACACGAAGTAGGCAAAGTTCTTAATGTTTCTCGTGCACGGGAGAGAACTGGACAAACGCCGTTCCTTCGCTTGAACCCAGTTGCTCTCGTCCGCTCCCCCGTAACACTGCTCTTTTATTGAGGTTACATGAATATGCATAGGTTCATTAACATATGATGTATACATACACACAGAGTACCTTGCCTTTGTGTGTGTGTGTGTGTGTGTGTGTGTGTGTGTGTGTGTGTGTGTGTGTGTGTGTGTGTGTGTGTGTGTGGGGTCAGAGTGTGACCCCATAAATGACTTCCCTAAACCTGCTGGTCTGGAAATCCAACAGTTCATCAAACCAAAAGGCACTTAGACTAAGACAGATATAGCTACGTTAATCCTACCATAAAACAATAAGACAAGGTACGACCTCTCCCATGCTCCCAGAGTGCTCTCTAATGCACACAAAGTTTGCAGACTATCAAGGATCAAACCTCTACCAATCTAAAACTAATTATAAAACTCTAAGCATATATAAGTAGATATTTCTAAGCATAAATGATAATCAACAATACAAAACCTAACACATGGGAACACGTTTGTTAAAAGATCCTTATTTATGTCTCTAAAATGTAAAATCTAGACTTAAAATGTGGACTTAAAGTGAGATGTCTAGAACGCTACTCCTTCTTTGGTTAAAAAAAAAAAAGGGGAAAAAAAGGTGTAGTTCATAAAAACTCATTGATAGAAAAGTCCTTTCATGGAAAGATACTCGATCAGCATGCTTTTTCAAAAATGTTAGAATGCTTTTGGGGTAAAAGCATTCCGGTGGGAATCTGAACGAATCATAAAAACTGGCAGCTCCATCTTCTTCTAATGAAATCGCCAGCCAATGAGTTCCAGGTTTATTCCTTAATCTGTATTTATGATCAGATATGCAGGCCGTTTAAACAAACGTTTGAGTAACATCAGTAACTCAGCTGACGACAAAACGCCGTAGAATCTGTCACTGACTAGCAGCCTCATGATACTCTCCAACTGATGATTGTTCATGACTCAAGAAAAAACAGAAACCTATCAGCAATAATCAACCGAAACTTGTCTTTTTGAATTGATCTTGAGAATTGAATCGTAACAAGCATAAACGATCAGCGTTGTTGTGTGAGGCAGCGGGACTCTGAAGCGCATTTCAAGTCTCAAGTTGCCATTTATTATCAGTGATAACGCTTGGCTGTCATCTGAAGGACTCATATTGAACATGAACAGAGTATATCCTTCTTGAAATTCTTGTCTGTCAATGCACAAGGATAGATCTTTCAGGTTTCTCCCGGTAGCTGTGTACATGCCTATAACAAGATATCTGGGCAGTGAACCCAGAAACAGGTTCTCATGATGTGATATCTTGACTACGATGACCTGGATGACTGAGAACCTTCACAGACACAATGGGATTCACTTTAATTAAAAATCAGAAAATAGAGCAAGTGGAGTCATATAAATATCTTGGGACCATAATCAATGAAAAACTGAACTTTGATGAGAATTCCAAATTCCAAAGGGGTCACCGGCGCCTTTACTGCCTCAGAAAACTTGCTCATTTCCACATTGACTGGAAAATTTTAACTTTGTTTTACAGTTCTTTTATTGAGTCTGTTTTATCCTTACCTCAGCTTTATCAAACACAGCAAACAGAGCTCTTGTTCAGTTCAGTGTTTTGCTCCAGTCTGTTTTCATCCCTGTGAGCCCCTCAGAGCAGTGAAATGATTAAAAGGCCTTTAGTGGCTCTGACTGATTAGACTCAGAGTTTAGATCTTTTTGGTGTTCCTGGGATTTTACTGACCATCGTGAATTGAATTGAATTGAAAGCCTTTATTGTCATTATACACAGTATAACGAGATTAGAAACAGCTCTATAAAAGTGCACACCTGCTTGTAGCACATTATAAAAACTATACAATAATTTAACTATATTTAGCGCAACTGGACGGAAGTCATTGAGACTGGTTATGGGTGACTTTTTGGAGATGGGGATGATTATGGTAGATTTCAGGCAGGGTGGAATGACGGCTTGTTCCAGAGACAGGTTGAAGATGTCAGTGAAGACCTGTGCTAGCTGCCCGGCACATGCTTTGAGGACCTTCCCAGGTACTCCATCTGGGCCTGCAGACTTCCTGGGGTTCGCTGCACAGAGTACACGCCTCACATGCTGTCTCTCAAGAGTGAGTGGGGGATTGCTAGAGGCTGGTGTGGGTTGTGGTGGTCTCTGACTTTTAGTTCAGGTTCTGCTCGAGGCCTCTTCCTGCTGACGGGGAGTTTTGGCCTGGTTTTTACTGACTGACCTCCACTCTGTGGTTTTAAAGTGAGCATCTGCAGAGGAAACCATCACTGCCACAGCTGTAGGTCAGACTTCCTGTTTTTGTGATGAGCATTAATGATGAAAACCAAGACTCGTCATCACTCAGACTGGCTGCAATCTTGTTTCTCAGAGTTCAAACCCATCACGCTGCAGTGAGTTTGTTTTTTAAAAGCTCCTGTAAGAAAGTTTCACCTGAAGAGCTGCTCTCAGGTAAGAACAATTGCTTTACCTGCCGATCTGCTCGTGGCTGAACATGATTCAGAGGGTCTGTGATGGCTTAGTTTGATTTTGAAAGATTTATTTGTTCTGTTTCTGCTGCTGTCAAGAGAGCACTCTGAGATTAAATCTGTTAAGTTAAAGATTTTCATGCTGTTAGGGCTGAGCAGACACAGAGCCTCGACCTCAGCAACAACATTCCTGCACTCATAGCATCATTTCATCATTATCATTATTATTTAATTTTCTTTAGCAGGAGAATGAACAGAGGTATGCACGTGTAGCTGTGACTTCATCAGCTGTGATCTTTTCTTCTTTTATCAAAGTAATAAGCGTGCTGCTTTAAGCAGAAATCCTTTCAGACACCCTGAAGCTGAATTCGCTGCTTCGGCCATATCCAACACGTTCTATCAGATCAGACGGAGCTCCGGCTCCACCTCAGCAGCTTCACTTAACCTCGCTCTCCTTTCTGTTTGTGTTTATTGTTTATGTTCGAGTGACTTTGATTATTGACGATTTTATCAAAGACAAATTACAGATAATATCACTCTATACAAAGGCAAATCCTTCTTCTCACATAAAGTCCGGAATAATTATCTTAAATACCTCGTAGTACCTTTGTTACCCTAACAGAGCTGCTATAGGCTCAGACTGTCCTCAATTTAAATGATTGTTGTTTAAAACAATGATTTCTCAAACTGTCCAGTTTCGTTTACTCATTCAAATCGACTGCCTAAAAAAAACAAAAAACAAGTGAAGGAGACAGGAAAAGGACTTTCTGTTACGGTTTGGAGGAGGATTCAAGCGCAGGACTCCAGGCTCAGATGCACACAAAGATTTATTTAAAATTCACCAGGTGTATATACAAGAAGGTGCAGGGGGGAGTGCTATGTACAGCTGCGTGAGGGAAAAGAGGCTCCAGGGGAAAAGCACGCGTTCTTCAGATCATCCACACACACAATCACTGGCTCTCACTCCAACACTTGCCACTCGGGAATCACACAGGGGGAAAATCCAGGGAGCTGCGTGGTAGACAACGATCCAGCAACGAACAGCAGTCACCTCCTGGCTTAAATGCTGATCATATTAATGAGACCCAGGTGTCTCGTCTCCCGAAACTGTCACGCCCAGCTGATCCGCCTGGGCGTGACAGTTTCAAGTTTTATTTGTCCAATACAGGTAACAATGGCACAGTATGTGTTTCTGTCTTATTTTGTGCTCAGCTAAGATAAAATGTAGATGCTAAAAATGACAACCTCAGAACTGGCTTCTCTCAAAATGTAAAAGAACCCACACACAACTTTAATCACACTCTGGATCTTGTTTTAACATATGGCATAGAAATGGAACATTTAACAGTGTTTCGTGAAAACCAGAGGCGGAGCCAGACATTTGAAACACCCGGGGCTTAGCCCTAAAGGGTAGTATGCATGTGGGATTTCTTTTTTTTTTTTTTTTGGGGGGGGGGGGGGGTAGAAATGACTGACTAATAGGCTCTGTTTTGAGTTTTGTTCAAAAAAGAATGACTTCATATAGGGAAAAATATATACCACATGTGCAGTACACCTTAAACTAGTTTTTTAATTAAGCAGCAAGGCAGAACAAAGTCGGGGCTGTATTAAGACACGAGGACTAAACCCCAATTCAACCAGACCCAGAACTGATCCAGAATTAAAACAGGACTGCAACAGTTCAAAATCAGGACTACTTAGGATTTAACCAAGACAGAACCAGAATCAGAACTAGATGATAGTAGCACTAAAAATCATCATAGACCTGCAGTACACTTATTTTTTTAATTCTACCAAAGTACACTATTTAGATTGAGAAAAGTTTATATAATTATTTAGCCTTGTTGTGCAAACAAGCCTGCATAACTTAATAAATATAGAATTTGAAAAATAGCAAACCTAAAAAGAAACACTAGGTACGAGATACATGAGTACCTATGATACGGTGATACTTTTGGTAAACGACCATTTGACTAACATGTGTGTCTCACCTGCTCTTGTTCATCTCTGTTCTGTCCTCATTCTCCATCTCCCTCTCTGTTCCTCTCTCTCCCTCTTTGTGCTGACAATCATCAAATATACAGTTGAAACCACATATTTATGTACACTTTTTTAATTGTAACATCAAATCAGACTAAATGTTTATTTTTTTAGATTGATAAATATAAAAAACACATTTGTTAACTTTAAGAGTAAAGAGAGAAACTATCTGTATTTCTTAATTGCAAATGGCACCAAATTGTATTCAAACTTGAGCCACACTTATGGAGCTCCATAGTTCTGTTCCTGGTGTTTTGGTTGATATCTCTTAATTTTCCCATGTCAAAGAAACAGGCTCTGTGTTTTGCCTTATATGCATCCACAGGTGTGCCACCAATTTACTCACATGGACTCTACTAACCTATCAGAAGCTTCTTCAGCTCAGAATGGAATCGTCTGGAGTTTCTTATTAATTAACAATAAACTTAGTGTATATGTACTCCTAAATTTGATCAAAGTGATAAAAAATAGACAGCTCTGTCTCTCTTTATTCTGACATTTAACTAATTCAAAAGATATTTCAATATTTATCTAAAACAAAAGTTTACTCTAAATTGATCTTGTACAGTAAAAATGTTTTATGTTTTCTCCCTAAAGTGTATGTAAATATCTGGTTACAAATGTGAATATCCTGCTGTGTACTGAAATCCCTCTTGTTTTGCATAGAAATATACTGAACAACATACAAAGCATAATATATAAAATAACATTTACCTGAGTTTTTTCTTTGAAAGAACCCTCTAATGTCCATTCTTATATTTCAGTACATAACTGAAACTGATTTAGTCGGGGAGGGTAAGAACTGAAAATATGAAATTAACACACGTAAGATAAGACTCTATAAAAAAAAATAGCATTTGTTCGGCTTTTCATTGTTGATTCACTTGAAGAACAAGTAACGTAATATTGGTCAAGTGATCAGTTTGATATCAATCTTTCGTGATACACCGTCATATTTACATTATTTGTACGGTATGAATGGTTTGCTTTGGTACCTGGTCAAACTTCAGTTCTCCTCTGTCTGCCTGGCTGCGTTTCTCCAACAGCGCACTCGTAGGCAGCAGCTGCCCCGCCCGCTTAGTGCCTGAGCTCGGATCATACCAATATCAGGGGGGATTCACGCACAGTCGTAAATTCCCACAGTGTGCACTATGTGCTTCGAATATTGTGTGTACTTTTTGTTTTATACAGTTGTCAGCCAGGCATCTAACTATGAAAAAATTACACTCCAAAAGACCCCGGGCTTCTGACAAAACAACCCGGGCTTAAGCCCAGTAAGCCACCCCCACGCTCCGCCCCTGGTGAAAACCCTCTTTTGTCTGATCATTTCCTAATAACTTTTAAATTTACAATAATTGATTACACAGCAGTGGGGAGTAGATTGCATCACAGAAGATGTGTTTCTGAAAGTGCTGTTTAAGAATATAATCCACCCACTGTTATCATCTTCAATGCCCTGTACTAACACAGAGCAGAGCAGCTACTTGAACGCTAGTCCAACAGAGGTCGATTATCTTCTTAATAATTTTACCTCCTCACTACGTACGACTGGATACTGTAGCTCCTGTAAAAAATAGCACCTCAAATCAGATGTACTGGTATAATTCTCAAACACGTTTATATTTTCAGATAATTAGCTATTAAAAGCGAGACATTTTAAGAAATGAATGATAAAAAAGAAGCAGCTGTGCAGCGTAAAGACACAGAATAACTCCAGCTTTCTGTCTTTTTTTTTAATTCTAGCTGAAGTACGGGACAAACTGCGTTCCTTTTCGGCTCAATACGAAACACACAATATTTTCTCTGAATATGGGACAATTCCGTTTTTTACGGGACGGTTGGCAACTCTACTAACTAACCTTATGAATAAAATAAAGTTCACTATCAGTAACATCAAAGCACCCACCCAGCTGTATAGAAACTCCGTCATGCTAGCTACAAGGTATTGTAAGTGACTGTAAAAGGTTAGCACAATGAAAATAAACTACACCTAAACTTAGTTTATATTTGACCCAGATAGACTGCAGGTCATAATTTCTTACCTGAAGATCAGTTCACCTGACACTCGGCGACCGTCTCGGGTCTCTCCTCCTCCTGCCTCCCCTTTCCCTCATCAACCTGCTGGTGGAAGCTCCGCCATAGCCACCACCAAAAAACTGAGTTATTTTTACACATCGGCCATGATCTGGCCAATCCACCACCTTTCGTTGTTTATACCGTTACAAAAGAAAAACAAAAAACAAAAAAACAAAATCACCATCGGCCCACTGGGCAAATGCCCGGTATGCCTGATGGCCAGTCCAGCTATGGCTCTGCACACCTATTTACCTTACAATATAAATCCCCTTGAGGCAACTATTGTTGTGATTTGGACCTATATAAATAAAATGAAATGGAATTGAACTGATTTGGTCAGGGTTTTTGTTGCCTCTTTGCTTGTCTTGCAGGAGGTCTCTTGGCCTGTCAGTCAAAGCTGAGGGCACTCACGTAACTCATGGGTGACATGCTGGAGGCAGTTCAGGTTTGGGACTCACCCCATACCCCAATGGAGGACGGTAAGGAGGATGTACTGCTGTGGGAGCTTTCAAAGCTACCACTTGTGGAGCTCTGGAGGATCCAGTGGGGTCTCAGTCAGTCAGACCTGCTGCAGGACTTCCCCCCCATCCCTCCACGCTGGCTGCGGTCTGCTGACGCCTGCAGCACCGCCAAAACAATGATGAGGTGTTACCAGGAGGACAGAGCGCCAGCGGTGTTGGCCGCAGTCCAGTCTCTAATCGGCGGAAATCATCAGGTTCGCCCTGTACGTTTCACCATGATCCCCCTGAGACCTGAATCAGATCTAAAACCTGTCCAAGGCTTTGTGAAGACTCAGCGGCGGAAGCTTATCAGCAGGATCCAGAGACCCGGCCCCATCCTGGAAGCCCTGCAATGCTGCAGGATCCTAAACGCCTCAGAAAGGGAGGCCATCGCCATCTACGGAGCTTGCAAGGACAGGAACCGGGTTCTAGTAGACCTGGTCCTCAGGAAGGGGGAGGAAGCTCAGAAAGTGTTCTACCACGCCCTTGGTCAATCAGAACCTTTTTTACTGCAGGAGCTGAAAGAGGATCACATCAGGGACAAGGTTTGTTTTTGTCACCTGACAGTTTCAGCAAAGTTCAGAGGGAATGTCAGGTCTGAAGACCACTAGTTCACCTTGATCCATGATGTCACCAGCTGTCCTATTTTTGTTTCCCAGAATGCCTCAGACTCAGTTGTCATCATGGAGATGTTGGAGTTTCTGGTCTCAGATGAACTCAAGTGTTTCCAGTGGTTGGTCAACAAATACATGACTGCAGAAAGTCACTCTCCCATTGGTGGAGAGCAGTTGGAACATGCAGACAGACGGACGACGTGGAGACTTCTAGAAAAACTCTTTGGATCCAATCGGGCAGAACGTGTCGCCATGGAGATCCTGATGAAGATCGTGCCAACGCTGTGTATGTATGCAAAGTCTGTGCTAAGCTACACTTGACTCGATATTTATCAGGAAGGATATAATCATGTGATGTGATGATGTCATCTTTCTGCAGGTCTCTTTTTTCAAGCAGAAGCAGTGACATCACTGACCTACTCTGACATCAGGTTGGAGACAAATACACCACAGGTAAGTTGTGTCACTGTGATGTCACTGATGTGCTAATTGTTGATTTTTTTTTGTTGATCAGCCCAGTTTTTTAATCATTTTTTTACCTGTTGGTCTGTGCAGGTTGAGATTACACCTGAGGTCAGCGAGGATGGGAGCATATTCAGGTAACACAGGGTTGTTGGCTGATTGGTTTAATGGAAGGTTAGGGCAGATCTGGTGCCATGCTGCTGTTCACCCCGCTCTTGATGTTGTGACCTCGAGTTATGTTTGTGGTGTTTGATGTGTTTTTATTTGTAAGTTTATTTGTAAGACCCAACACATACTGACGTTATCACCAAATCATACAAGTTCATCAATACCACCTCACCCTACAGTGGAAGTATTCACAGTGCATCACTTGTTCCAACTGTCATGTTGTCTTGTCATGTTACAGCCTTATTCTAAAATGGATTAAATTCATTTTTTCACCTCAAAATATTTCTCAGCAGCAGAAACGGGGAAACTAGTGATGGTCAAGGGAAAGATTAATGCAGCAATGTACAGAGACATCTTTGATGATAACCTGCTCCAGAGGGCTCTGGATCTTGGACTGGGGCGACGGTTCCAACAGGACAGTGACTCTAAGCACACAGCCAAGATAACAAAGGAGTGGCTTGGGACCACTCTGAAGTGACCCAGTAAGAGCCAAGACCTGAACCTGACTGAACATCTCTGGAGAGATCTGAAAATAGCCGAGTACCAACGGTCCCCATCAAACCTGTTGGAGCTTTTCACTTTGTCATTTTGAGGTATTCACCAAGAGGTTGATTCTGTTCATCTGGACATAGCGTTTTCAGTGGGAGAAATGTTTCATCACTTCTTTTTCTTCTTCTTCAAACTGAAAAAGTCACTTGGATGACTTTATTCTGTAAGGTAAACCCCCTACAATAACACAGAGAAACCCCAACAACTATATCATCTCCTATGAGCAAGCACTTGGCGACAGTGGGAAGGAAAAACTCCCTTTTAACAGGAAGAAACCTCCTGCAGAACCAGGTTCAGGGAGGGGCCATCTGCTGCGACCAATTGGGGGTGAGGGGAGGAATACAGTACAAAACACACAGTGTGGAAGAGAGCCAGTCTTGTTGATGATCTCAATGAGTCTAGTCTCTGTCTAGTCTTCTAGTTTGCATCACATCCCTATAGGAGCATTCAGTTGAGCGATTTTATACTATGGTTTGTTCTTTCTACCTCATTGCCTTGTTCTTTTGAGTCGGCTACGACATGCAGGGGACGAGCGATTGCAAGAAGAGCAGGCTGGTTTTCGGAGTGGCTGGTCATGTGTCGACCAAATCTTCACCCTCCACATGATTGTTGAACAAACACTGGACTACCAAAAAAAGATTTCTATCAATTTTATCGATTTCAAGAAGGCTTTTGACAGCGTCCACCGGCCGACTATGGGCTATCCTACATCACTATGGAGTCCCCCAGCAGTTTGCAGACGCCCTTCGTGGTCTCTACTCCAACTCCCACTGCTGCGGCTGGATGGTTGACAGCTGCACGGGTCCCGCGACCCTGAAAAGGATATGAATGGATGAATGGATGGATCAATACTGGCATCCTTCCTACTGGGACCGGATAACGAACAAAGAGGTCTTATGAAGAGCAGTCACCCGTCCCTCAGCCTGATGTTGTTGCCGAAAGGCGCTTCCACTTTGCGGGCCATATTCTACATCTACCCGCTCATCGCCCGGCCAAGAGCCCCATTACATGGTTCCCGCGCACTGCCAAGGGAAAGCAAGGCTAGCCAAAGATCACATGGCATTGAACATTTATGGAGGATCTGCAAACCGTCAACCTCGTCTGGGACGAAGCCGAAGCTGTCGCTGCTGACCGACATCGATGGAGAGCGGGACGATGCCTCCCAACAGGCTCCTTCCGGTTCTTATCTATATATGATCCCCCAGTTCTACAAGCTCTTTGTTCTCAGCCTCCCTCTCCTTTTCAATTATTTCACTTCTTCACTTCTATGTAGTACTAATCTGCCAGGCCCAGGAGCCGCTGCAGGTTATAGGATATTAACTTGAACAATAATGTACCTTCCCTATGGATCTTTGATGAGCTTTGGAGTTTGAAGTAGTGACCTGGCCATCTTGTAGTCAGCATTTTTATGTCTGACGTGGTCGAATGTGTTTCTTGTATGAAGACAATCTTAGATTTGTTTAGACTCACTAATGATTAAATGCAGAGTGGTGTATAAACACATAGTGAGCAAACCCCCAGATAGGTTGACCAGATTTAAGATTGAAGCATTAATTAATGGCAGGACTTCATTGATGAGTCTTGTAGGAATGGGGTCTAAAAGACACATTGATGGTTTGAAGGAAGTAATTACTGAAGTTAACTCAGAAGATCAATTAGAGAAAAAACTATAAACAAATATTTTTTTGTCCATTTTCAACTTTATTAGAAGGCTCAGTGAAGAAACGACAGGAAAGCGCGCACAGAGAGAGAAGGGGGAAGACATGCAGCAAAGGGCTGTATAATACAATTTAAGGCTGTGAACACTGTCTAGATGCTCTGAATATCACCTCACAGTTAAGAGCTAACAAATAAACAGTAATGTTTCCATGTTGCCAGGTTGCGCTGCCAGCAGCACGGTGTGTTCAGGTGCAGTGTGACAGGCCTGGTGTTGGAGGGATTTGGTGACGTGGTGTATGAGATGGTTCCCTGGGATGTGGACTTCCTGTCCTCTAAAGGGCTGCAGGTGGCAGGAGCTCTGTTCAGGTTCCACCTGCTGACTGGGAGCTTCCAGCGACTCCACCTGCCGCATTGCCAGCTGCTCTCAGGTCACTAACTGTTTCTTTGACATGTTTTCTGCCAGTTACATGTCACAGTCCCACCATGAGGTCAAACTTCACATTCACATGACAGCAAACAGAACCTGCAGAAGAAATCATCCTCGCCTGATGTTTTGGAGGAAAGAAAAATACTTTCTGATCTTGTTTAATCCTCTGAGTCCGAGACTTTGGAGAGAAGTTTAGATTTACATTTTGTGTTTGGCTCATTCCAGGGTTACCATGTCAGACACGTCTGAATTGCCATCGCTGGCTGACGTTTCTTGATAGTCTCTGGATGAATGTTTTTCTATCTTGCAGATGGTGGTCAGCACTTCCTATCTGTAGCTCATGTCACTGGGGACTGTGTGGACTTTATCACTCCAGGTCAGGTGACCGATAGTCATGTGACAGTTGATATCTCGGGCTTCTCGTGCTTTGGTCTGGTGACCCCAGCGCCCAGTGACCAGATTGCTGGCCTGGTGTTGATCTTCTCTCAACCCACAAATTCCACACTGTTTGTCCTGCTGCTGCCCAGGAATGTCTGCCTCACTCAGGTAAGCAGGCCCTGCCTGAAGGGTCCTTACAATATCCATGAAAAGTGCAGTGAAAGGTTTAAATTTCAAATGATTTATATTTGAAATGATATCCTCTGACACCGGTAACAAATACCTGAATCAGTCTTTGTGGCTCTGACTGATCACCTGATGTGCAGGTGAGAAAGGAGTGGAAGCGGCGGATTGGGGCTGAGTACGTCGAAGCTATTCCTGACTGCGAACTGATCCCAAATCACACATACAAACTGATTGGAGAGCCCGTCACAGTCATCCAGCCAGAGGTATGTCACTTGGACGCTGCACCTGCTCTCACCTGCTCTCACCTGCTCTCACCTGATGCTTTACTTTCTCTTTGTTTACCATTGCCATGGTGAATCCTCGAATTGAAACTCCATCAGCTGTTCAGAAACAGGAAGCTGAGTTTGTTGACGCTGCTTCCTGATTAGACCCTGATCTTAATTTTTACACACACACTCTCATGAAGCTCATTTCTTGTTTTTATCGTTTCAGATATCAAAGTTCGTGAACTTCAGAGACTACAACAACTTCCTGCCGTCATTCCAGGTGCAGCTGAAGGCTGGAGCCACACAAGTGAGGCTTTAATTAATAACTGTAGTTTCAAACATTTCTGATGTCTTAATCTGAATAATCTGTTTAATCCAGAGTGACCTCAGATCTTTTTGTTCACACAGACAGATCTATAAACATCAGAATCAGAATCCTTTATTAATCCCAGAGGAAATGAAATAATGCAATATATTACAAAATTACAGAATATAAAAAAATAGCTTTAATATAAACAAATAGCTCAATTATAAATATCCAGAATCTTACAAAGATTAAAAATATATGATTGACATTTTACCCTAAACTGTAAAACTTTATTTAAATGTTATTTGTTATTTTACTGTAGGGGATGTGCAAAATGATGTAACTAATGCAGTGTGTACTGTGCATTAGTTGGATGTGATATCCACAGGGAGAAATGATTTCCTGTGTCATTCAGTGGTGCATTATGGGTAATCTCAGTCTCTCACTAAGCGTGCTCCTGTGACTGGGCAGTACGTCATGGAGTGGGTGGGAGGTATTGTCCAGCATTGTCTTTATCTTGGCCTCTTCGACACCATCTTAAGGGAGTACAGCTCCATCACCACAACATTACCGGTCTTGCAGATCAGTTAATGTGTGTGGATCTGGTCTGATCTGTGTTCCGGTCTCTCCCATGTCAGTGAAGGTGCTGGACTTGCAGGACGAAGATGCGACCCTGCAGCTGCTGCAGATGCTCAACCGTCTCGGTTCAGAGGATCTGAAAACCTTCCAGCGCTTCCTGAGTCTCCGGACTGATCCGATCTCCGTCAGCCGACTGGAGGCCGCAGACAGAACCAGAACTGTTGACCTCATGGTCCAGAAGTACCACGCCGAGGGGGCCAAGGAGGTAACTGAGGAGATACTGAGGAAGATGAGCTACAACCAGCTGGCAGCTGCTCTCAACAAGAGCTGATCAATCAGAAAACAGATGTTAAATTTTTTTTTTAACATGATTAAATGTTTATAATTCTCTGTGTGAACAAGGTTCAGTGGTTTATTTTTACAAACACCTGTTTCAATATTTGAGATGAAATTATCTAAAAGATTTTTTTTAAATAAAAAGAGAGAAACTCTTAAAGTGACAACAACCACATTTCTGTTTGAATTTCCAAAAATGTCACAAGATCAAGAACAGGAACACTGATTGCATTACAACTCCCCAGAACTAACAGGTCCGCGAACACCTCATCAGGAAACAAAATGTAAAATCTCACCTATAAATGTCAGCAGATTGTTTCTTTTCTGATCACATTAAGTAACTATGACAGTATTGCAAATAACTTGTTTATGCACATTTTCATGTGTTAGAGCCCCAGCTTCATTTCAGGAGATGAGATGAGATCGTGGTTGCATTGTCCCTTTCATGTTTTTGTTTCTTTAATGATAAAACATAGATTTGATCCTTGATATCTTCAGTTTGAAATGCAGATAGGAATTAAAATGCCCGTCCACAGCATGCCAATGCCTACCATTTCTGTTCTCCTCCACCTCTGGTATGAGGCCAGTCTATAATCGCTGTGCTGATTAGGCAGAACAGAAATCACTGTATTCAAGATGGTTGGGCAACATGGCAGCTGTTATCTATTTTTAATACATTAATGATAAGTTCATGAGGGTTCCTCAATTGTTGGAAGATGTAGCTACTCACTAATCAATGTATATTTATGAGTACAGTATTTTCTTCTATTAAAATAAAGAAAAAAATGACTGAGTATACCCTTCATCACATCTGCAGATGACATTTTGTGTTAGTTTAGTGTAAATGCTAGAAAACAAAGGAAACTGTTAGCATAGGTGCATACTTTCTACATGCATGCTCTTGTGGCTAAGACGTCTTATACTGGTTTAAGCCAAGGTGTATGGCAGCTTTATGTCGTTGCAATACCTTTTACAGCATTAAGAGGTATTGTTATTGTAATGACTGATGGATGCTTACTGTACACTCAGTAAAGCTGTGCTATAACCAGAGATGGGCAGTAACGCAACGCGTTACTGTAATCTGATTACTTTTTTAAAGTAACGAGTAAAGTAAGGGATTACTATCGCAAAAACGGTATTTACATTACCGTTACTTTCCTGTAGGAACGCTGCGTTACTGCGTTACTAAAACCGTGATATTTTTGCGAGAATGTCCCATGACAATGACGTAAGCGAGTGCGACGTTCGTGACAACAGCTGTGTGCAGATCAACGATGGATAATATATCGAGTGCGGGAGAGAGTATGAGCATGCAGCGTTTAAAGCGTGGAAGTACTGACCTTACTTTGAGTTTGATTCCACAAAAAGTGACAAAAACAGTGTCCGTTGTGCGTGGGAAGAAAACTTCTTTTTACAGCGAAAAAACCCCCCTAAACAAGCACCGAGTACGCAACGACGTAATGGGAAATTCACAGAGAAACTCGCGGATTCTTCCACTGACCGCTGCGGCACACCTGCACCAGGGCAAACCTCCGCCTACCCTACTCCTGCTTTACAGGTGAAAATAGAGCAACAGGACCGCTAGTCTTTGACTTTATTTATTTTCTGCTGTGTTTTACTTGCATCTATTTGAAAGACTGAGTGTAAACACAAAAAATATTTTATTTTATGTGCTGGAATGTGCAGAAAATAGCTTTAAATGTTAAACTAATTTATTCAAGTCAGAGAATGGTGCATATAATTTAATTTTTACTTGATGCATAAAGTTAAAAGATTAAAATTGATAAAACAAGTAAAAAAAAAAAAAGAGACTTTTCCATTTGATTACATTTTGTGTGATGGATTATGCAGAAAAAGTAGAATTGGGCTGAAAGATCTATCACTTTATTACCTATTCAGGTTGTAAATCGTGTTTTTAAAAAGTAACTAAGTAACTAAGTAATTAATTACCTTTGAAAATAAGTAAGCAGTAAAGTAACGGGATTACTTTTTTGGGGAAGTAATCAGTAATTAGTTACTGATTACTTTTTTCAAGTAACTTGACCAACACTGGTTATAACAAATCACTGATCGATCATTCTACACCTAGCTTGTTAGCTGTGAATAAAACAGAGGGTTTAACAAATTTTAGACTGACACTGAGGTTTAAGCTTTTAATAACTCCAGCCGATTCCTCGGTTAAATCAGATCAACCAGTAAAATACAACGTCACAGACTTCATTAGAAAGTCGATTTTATTAATTATCATAAAAACACTTAGGAAGAATAACAGGATGAATAATGGATTTAACTCAGTAAAATATCTGAAAGTCAAAACTCAGGCTCATCTCTCAGATTTAAGTTTAACTGATGAAAAACAAACTGAATGAATGAATAAAATACAAATCAATTTTTTTTCTTTCTTTTTTATGAGAAACCTGTAAATGTACCAAACAGAGTGAAAACATCCTCAACTTTTCAGACCATTTGAAGGTTTAACAAAAGTTTTCATGTTTTCTGGAGAATCTGAACATTTCTTCATCTTTAGTTTGGAAAGTGATGCAGTTCAGTGTTTCTAAGAAACATGTTTGAAGAAAGATAAATATTTGTTTAATGTAGATGCTGAAGGACATATCCTGGTCAAAAATGACTCCGCGATTACTCACAGTGTTACTGGAGGCCAAGGTAATGCCATCCAGAGTAGGTATCTGATTAGATACCATATTTCTAAGATTTTCAGGGCCAAGTACAATAACCTCAGTTTTTAGAAGTTTAGAAGCAGAAAAATAGAGGTCATCCAGGTGTTTATGTCTTTAAGACATTTCTACAGTTTAACTTCTTGGTGTGTGGTTATTGGTGGGGTTAAAGTCACATTCGGGGATGGGTTCAGGCTCTGTGGGAACATTTAAGGTTTCATGTCTGTAGTGAAGTGACTCTAATAAAAACCTTCGGCATACTGCTTACACTAACCATGTTCATGTTACATGAAGAGGAGTTACGTCTATGTGAAGAACTAACGATGTTATTGCATGAACACCACCGTTTCTGTTCCCAACAGGAAACAGCTTTATTGTTCATGTTGTGTCTGGTGGTATGTGTACTTCTTGTAATTTCTTTTTAAAGAGTGGACATGCTTTTTGTGCACCGCCAGAGTTTTAGAAAGTTCCAGAAATGCTCTTCAGTCTCTGTCACGGCGGCCGTTTTAACCAGTCAGAGGTGGAAACTGAACATCAGACTCTGATTTTATATAAAAATAAAGAATAAAATCTTTAGATTCACTGCAGCTATTTTAATTATATACAAACTTATTTGTTTTGTTACTAAATATGTAAAAATATGCAAAAATAAGTCTCTGGATTCTTTAGGAATATGCACTTCTATAATACAACTGCTACATTATTCTGTATTTGGCTCAAACTAAGAACTCATTAAATTCGGTGTACCTCAGGCTCACGTCCTGGTCTTCTTCTCTTCCTCAGTTTACATAATTTATCTGACAGACTTTAGACTTCACAAGCTGTACTTGTGACTGAAAAACATTAAAAGATATTTTTTTTATTGAGCACTTAATTGACAAAAAAACATCACTTTTAAAGTGATAAATATATCATATTAAAATATTTTAAATAGATTGTCTTTGACGTTTAGGAGTAAAAAACCCTGAAAAACAAACTGTACTCACAGTAATACTGATTCAATACTAATTACTAATATTAGTAATATTACAAAATAATAAATTTTGTGTATAAAATAACTGGTCTTTGAGTGATTATTCAAACTTTGAAATGTGTAAAATAATAAAGGTTCGGGTTTGGGGCATGTTACCTGATCTTCAGACTTTCATTTTAAGATTTATGGATTTAAATTAGCATATTTTCTCAACAGTAATTTTTTATTTTATAAAGTAATTGAAACAATTTCATTTTTTCTTTAATGTTTTCACAGGATTTCTAATTTTAGCTGGAAATATAAAGTGTTTGTACTCTAAAGGGTTCAATAATTTCATCCAGCCTAAAAATATTGATTAGGTAACCAATCATCTGATTAGCTTCAGGGCTCTTTGATGTTTTCTGTCCAATCAACTTCTTTGAGAACTTGAGAAAGTTAAACAAAATAAAAGGAACATTTTTTTTCCTCACTGCTGATTAGAATGGCCGCCGTGTCGTGACCTTTCCAGAGAACATCACCTCCTCTGACTGGCCAGGCTGCTATGGAGGGGCCGGACTTTAGATAGGACTTTGTGAGGCGGGTCGGTCATGGTCGTTACGCATTTCATGTTGGAAGGAAGGGTTGTTACTGGGGTAATGGTGGGTATGGGAATGGGCGTGGCTCCTGTCGTTGTTGGGGTCGCCATAATGGTTGTCGTGGTAACGGATGATGGGGCGCTTGTCACTGTGACAGTGGGTTTGGTTAGAGTCGTCTGAATCTCAGCTCTCCTTGCCAGAGCTGTCCGTAACTTCTCCCTCATCTGTTCGATCTCCTCCTCCAGCTCCTCCAGCTCGCCAGGCCGGGGCGGAGCCACAGCAACACGGGGTGGGGCATCTGAGGCAGGCGGGGCTATGGTAACGGGGGCAGGGGTGGAAGTAGCAGGCGGAGAAAGCGCCGCGGCTGTGGGGGCTGGAGCTGAAGCATTGTGTCTTGCAGAGGAGGATGAGGAGGGGAGCGTGAGCAGTCGGTTGGTGAACGAAGCCGCCGGTCCTCCATTCTCACACAGCCTGCTGTTTGGCCCCGCCTTCGGCTTGGCTGGACCCTCCCTCTCAGCCATGGCGCTGCCTCCCTTGGTTTCAGAGACTGCAAGACGAGCAAGCAGACGGCGGGTGTTCAGCGTCTCCAGGTTGAAGTGGACTCTTTTGAAGTCTCTGGCATCTTTGGCAGCAGCGGCGGTAGCTGCGGCATCGGCGTCCTTGCTCGTCTCGTTGTTCCATTTGGCTGAAGCTCCCGGAGCGGGAGGGGCCGGAGGGGGCTGAGACTTGTGCAGGTTACAGCTGAACACAGACAAAGACCTTAGGCTCAGAATAATGCACATAAGTCAGTGAGAAATATGTGGATAAGAAATCTCTAAACTCCAAAGGAGACGTTTAGCTTGAAGAACTGAAAAAAACATTATAAGGTCATGTGTTTCTAATTTAAAACCAAGACTTTTTCAACAGTGTTTTTGCTCATGAAAGTTTATATTTATCGTATTTCTCATTCATGGATTATAAAATCAGCTTCATAACTGAAAGAATAACTGGAGATTGAAGCCTAAGGTTGTTCTGTTCTCTGTTGACATCTTGCAACTCCCATCAAAGTTAACCTAAACACTCTGAGCTCAGATGGTGAGACTGACCTCTTCTCTTTCTCAGCTCGCTGCCTCTTCACGTCCTCGTACGTCATGTTCAGAGCTCGGTGGATTTTCTGTCACACAGAGCGTTTAGTTTTCTCATTTAGTTTTTCACAAACATGAATGAATTATATAAAAGCACTCAGCTGAGATCATCCTTCTCTGACTTACCTGTGAGATGTGCAGCCAGTACTTTAGGTTCTGACGGCGGCGGATGTGTGGCAGAACGAGTCGGTAAAAACCATGTTCGCCTGCCAGAGTCAGCAAAGCGCCGCTCACGCCGACGCACAGCAACACGAAGAGTCCGGAAAAGTGGCTGATGCCCATCTGAAGAGTCTGAGAGAGAAGGGAGTGGCGATTACTTATTTACCACATTTCATTAGTTCCAAATGGAACATGCTTAACGCAGAAGATAAAAACATAAGAACCTGTGCATGTTTAAAATTGTAAAGGCATTGAAAAGAGCAAAATATAAAACTAAAATAAACCAAAACAAAAAAACACCTGATGAGTGCAGGCCTGTGCAAACCAAGAGATTTTGAGTCTGTTTTTAAATGGACGCACAGATGTAACTGATCTAAGGTCAGCAGGCAGCTTGTTTTAAGAGCAGGAAGATGTATTTGCCCTGTCCTCTGTGCCTGCAGTGTGTCAGCAGCTGGTTTCTTGCTGTGTTGCTAACTGGTTTCCTGTTGCCGACTGCAGTTTGTGTTATGTTTTTTAATCTGCCTTTATGAGGTTTGATAGCTGTGTCTCAGAGTGACCAGCAGGGGACAGCATCTGCCCACCTGAGCACAGTCAGAAAAAATATCCAGTCCAGATCTGAAGTGTCCAGACGCCTCCTCGTGTTGTTCTGTTGGCTTTGAGAAGGTTGAAATAAAATACATTTCATGAAAGGAACAGGTGGCCACGGCCACACAGGTGTGCTGCTGTCACACTGACCTCAGTAACGGCGAACACACGGTTCCCACACGGAACCACTTTGTACCACTTGTCGTGCAGCAGGTCCATGTAACCATCGGATTTGTACCTGCTGATGAACTCGGAGACATTGGATGCCAGAGGAGAATTCTGAGGGAGGCCGATACCGTAACCTGGAAACAAATAAACAGTAAACAATAAAAACAACAAACGGCATAAACGGCAGTACATAATTTGTTTCTCTATCTGTCCAGGAACTGCAGAGAGAAATCAGACATTTGAGCAGACAGATGTTATTGAGCATAAAAGAAAAAACAAAACAAAAACACGACACACAAACAACAAACAAAGAAACTGTCAACAACAATCAATAACAGGCGATCAGGCTCATATTACAGAAAGCTGAACCTCAGAGGCTCTGAGAGGAAGAAAAAACATCAGAAAGGTGAACAATACAAACAGCAACATCAGGCATTGTTCATGTCTGTTTGTGTGGAGTGAGCAGACGGATGTCTGAGCCAAGAACAGGAAGTCGAATAAATCAGGAGAGAAAACCACGGACCTGTTAATTAAGAGGTCTAAGCAGTAATTATTCTGGAGGATGATGCGAAGTCTAATTAAACTAAAAGAAAATCTTAATTATGGTTCATCTGAAGGTCAGAGCGGGAAACTTTTACTGCTCATATTCAAATTTAAACTTTATTCACGTTTCAACCCAATGTTTGACCTCATAGAGACGAGTCACTGTGCTGATCTACATAATTTCCTGTCAGCTTTGGTTTGTAGGCCTGCCTCTACATTGGTCTTCTTCTCCATCTAAATCTGGTCCTACACTGTGATGGCATCAGCCACATATGGGTAAAACAATTCCATTCGTTCACTTTATTTATTTGGTTTGCAGCCACTTCACTAATATGATTCATTAATCATTTTACCTAAACATAACACTGATATTACAAAGCATGCACATAATAGCATTGTGTGGTTTTTCTAAAAATGTTTTCTGTTATATTAATTATGTTTTTCTTTCTTTGAGTTACCTGGTGTGGGGCAGTAGCTGTTTCCTGTCTGGGCAAAAGGCGTGGCTAAAGACTTTGAAAACAAAATGCCTGCTCAGCAGGACCAACAATGTTCTTAACAGAAACAGGGATGTTTTAGGTTTACTTATGTTATTCTGTGCTTAGTTAGTATTAGTGTTTGTTTTTGTTTCCTTCCTATTGTGTGTAAATGGTTTGGCTAAACCCTCTTGTGTCTTGTAATGAGGTCAGTTTGTGAGTTAAGTTGTGTCCACTTTGTTAAGGTTCTGGAAATTACATTTTATAGAGTTATATTTAGTTGACCTCTTTTATGGGCCCTCTAATTATATTTTTGAATTTTTTTAAACGTTTTTTTGAGGGTTAAAATAAAGAAAACCAATTTTGAATATATTTTTTCCTGTGTCCTCTATGCCTTGGCTGCTTGGTCCCTCACATACACCCACCCATCTTCCGTGCCTTTTGTCAAATCTGCAGATTCAGTTTGTCCAAACAGCTAAAAAAAAAAAGAACAGTGACGCAGGACTGGTGCAGACCCTCAGTAAATGTAAACCTGAAACTATGAAAGTGAGAAACAGATGAAACTAACAGCTGTGGACTCTTTATTTCCATTATTTATTAAAACTGTTTTTATTGTGTGTGTTGAGGGATCACGTAAACTTCAGCTTCACTCCATGGATGGAACGATTTCATGTCACCTTTTTTCTGTTAGTCGCCATTTTGATAATAGTGATGCTGTATCAGAGCACCAACAGTGAAGCATTCATCTTTCTCTACAATGACTCGACAATTTGGCTTCAGACTCAGATCAGTTTTTCTGTTTCTTGTTATCTGAAGCTTCAGGTCACCTGACGAGTTTCATAGTGCTGGCTTGTTTTCTGAACTTCTGAACTATGATGTTTACACCCCTCAGTATGTCAAGGTTGTTTGACTGATTCACCAGCTGATCTTTAAATCGCTAAACTATCACACAACTTTGCTCCTCTCCTCTGATTAGTCCAATTAAAAGAAAACACTGACAGGAAGTCACCTAAACAGAAACAGCAAATGTACACTTTGACCTGACCGAAACACAGACGGAACACCAGCAGTATTGCTTGCTTACCTTCGATGGCAAACGGTTTCCCGACTGTCGCCAGTTTGCAGTCGGCATCGATGGAGACTTCGTAATCCAACAGAGCTTTGTCCATGATGAAGGCATCGAGCTGAGGAGGATCTGTCCTTCAACACAGAGCCACACTGTTACTACGGAAAACTCCAAAACCACACACACAGACAATGATGCACGTCATGTCTTCCTGTTTTCTTCTGACGTGTTTCCAGTCCGAGCCTCTACTGTGCTGGGATGTTCAGTTTTAATTATGATCGGCCTATCTTCATCAATCACCTACATACCACAGTATCAGTAATTAAATCGTATCTTGACCCAGCGTTCTTAGCTACTTATAAGCCGATCTTTAACCTTCCTTTCAGTAGTTGTCAAACAGCTTAAAGATCATCTGCAGAGGAATGGCTTGGTTAAAGAGTTTCAGTCAGGTTTCAGAGACCATCACAGCACAGAAACAGCTTTAGTGAAGGTTACAAATGATCTTCTTATGGCCTCTGACAGTGACTCATCCCTGTGCTTGTCCTGCTAGACCTCAGTGCAGCGTTCGATACTGTTGACCATAATATCCTATTAGAACGTTAGAGCAGAGGTTCCCAAAGTGGGGGGCGCCATTGCAGGAGGGGCGCGGTATGAGAAAAAAAAGAAAGAAGTGCAAATGCAAAGCAGAAGATGAAACTTAGCCAAATATGTTTCCAAACCAACTTCCTTCCAAGCCAAATACTAGAAAATATGATGAAGCACATCTTGCCTTTGGCTTCACCTGCATAAGTGCCAAAGTAGGTCTCCCCGACAGAATTTGTTTCCCCTGCGTCGGGAGCTCGCACTGGGTTGCCCAAATCACGGACAAAAAGTATCCCATATTCGTGATTTTTAGTTCACAAACACTTCTTATAATGACTAACTACTCCTGACGTTTTGGAGATGTTAGCTCTTTATACAGTAAAGTTACAGTGGGATACAAAAAACAGGCTGATTCTGCCACAATTTCCCCTCCCTGTCCAAATCACAGTATCCCACAGTTGAACCCATTTTGCACAGAGAGGCATTTTTTTGAAAAATGTATTGATAGCAATGTTGAATATTATTACACAGGAAAAAAACAACTACACATAAAATAATTACACCATGACGCCTCAGGCTTTCTAAATGGAGGAACAGTAACTGCGTGTGTATTTGTAAGCGTGTAAAAACTGCAGATAGTCAGATTAACAGTAACAGTATTTTGTCTTTATCCGCCATTGTAGAAATTCATCTCATGTAAACAATAATGTGGCGCACAGTGTCACGTGAAAAAAGGCACATACCTTTGTCGTTATGGGTGTGTGTGGTTGGAGGATGTGTTTGTGGTGGGGGTGTGGGAGATTTTCTTGTAAAACAAGGGGGGGGGGCTAGCAAAAAAAGTTTGGGAACCACTGGATTAGAGCATGCTGTAGGTATTACAGATACTGTGCTGCAGGGGTTGAATTAGTGCTGCAGCTGAGAGGTGGTAAGTGACGAAGTACAAATACTTTGTTACTAAACGTCAGTAGAAGTTTTAGGTGTCTGTACTTTACTCAAGTAGTTTTTTTTCTTACTTCTTTTTACTTTTACTCCCTAAAATTTTAAACAAATATCTGTACTTTCTACCCATTACATTTTACAAAAAAGGCTTCTTACTTTTGGTGTAACGCATTTGGGGAGAGTTATTAGTTCACGTCACTGTGAGCCTTCAAACATCAAACTGATTTGAGCCTAAATAAAAACACAAGAAAATCCTGTTCGTTTATAAATCATCAGAGGATGTTCCATAAAAAGAGACGATGTCTGTCTTTCAGAATCTGTCAGAATTGAGCTGCTCAATGGTTTCCATTTTAAAATAAGATATATATGCAATCTAAACTAAAAAATACCTTTACTTTGTGTTCTTGGAAGGTTTTCTGACATTTATAGGAGGCAAGGTTTTGTGCTGCTGAAAACAGATGTTATGATGGTATATAACATCTGTTTATACCATCATTAAACCATTGGAAGGTTTTCTGACATTTATAGGAGGCAAGGTTTTGTGCTGCTGAAAACAGATGTTATGATGGTATATAACATCTGTTTATACCATCATTAAACCATTGGAAGGTTTTCTGACATTTATAGGAGGCAAGGTTTTGTGCTGCTGAAAACAGATGTTATGATGGTATATACATTAATTGATATTAATAATTCAGTGTCCCTCAGATTATTGGCTAAGAGTTGTACTGGCCCATGTACATTTTAATTAGATTGTGAAAAAAGATTTTATTTTCATATTTTTAAATATTAATGAAGTTTTTTTAACACATTATTTCATATTATTTCACTCTTAATCTGAAAACAAAAGCCTTGATATTCATAAGATCTAGTACACCCCATACCCCCCACACACTTCAGCTCCGGACTGGATGCATTTCCTGCTGCAGCTTCCATGTAAAATAGGGATGGTGCCATCAGCCTTCATTAAGCTGTATAATTTAACCAGTTCATCTGCATATTTTAATACAACTTCTGGAGACTTACTCCAGATTTTTCTCTGTGTAAAACAAACAGCAGTGGATGGAAACAAACTGTACCAGAGTCACTGCTGCTGTTGTGTTATCAGTGTTTCTGCTTAAAACTGGGGGCTGCATGGGCCAGGCTTTATATTCATATGCTGCTTCTAAATACATTTGTATTTCAATTCTGTTTTTCAGTCACAAATGTGGGTGAAACACTTGCGTTTACATTTTTTAACACATTGGTGAGCTACAGAGCCATGCATTAAACGAAGCATCAAAGCAATGAATTCATGTCCAGAATTTTTTTAATCCAATTATTTCAATTACTTAAGATAAGATAAGATAACCTTTATTAGTCCCACACGTGGGAAATTTGAAACTGGTTACTTGATGAATTGCTGCAGTGGTTTGGATCATATCTATCGAATAGATTGATATGAACAGACAGCCATTTGTTCATGTAAATAGAGAGTCCTCTTCACATACTAAGGTTAATTATGGAGTTCCACAGAGTTCAGTGCTAGGACCAATTCTGTTTACATTATACATGCTTCCCTTAGGCAGCATCATCAGAAGGCATAGCATACATTTTCACTGCTATGCAGATGACACACAACTTTATCTATCCATGCAGCCAGATAGCACACACCAATTGGTTAAACTGCAGAAATGTCTGAAAGACATAAAGACCCGGATGACCTTTAATTTTCTGCTTCTTAATTCAGATAAAACTGAGGCTATTGTACTCAGCCCTGAAAATCTTAGAAATATGGTATCTAACCAGATGCTTACTCTGGCCTCCAGTAACACTCTGAGGAACCTTGGAGTCATTTTTGACCAGGATATGTCTGTTTCTTCTTCACTCACTTTCATCACTCTCAGTTCATACAACTCTCTGCATTACACCTCTACGCTTTCTGTCTCCCCTTGCTCTCTTCCATCTCCTCTCAACCCCTTCTTGATTCCTGTTGAATGATTCCTTGATTCAGAGATTTCTTCCAATTAAAAATGGAGTTGTTTGTGTTTGGCCATAAATAAAATTAGAAAAACTGAACTGAGTCTGGTTTCTCTGTTAGAACCAAGAGAATCAGAGCATAACCTGCGGCTGAATGTTGCTCTCTTACTTGAGGGTGGCAACTCCTTCAGGTGTGGTCGGCTCGTTGAAGCGTCTCATGTATTCGTGCATTTCTGGAAAACTCTTCTTCATGTAATCCTCCGCACTGCTTTCCCTCACTGTCCCAAAACGAAAACCCTGTGACGGATGATGCAGCTGCACACACCAACAAAGAGGAGGAAGAGGACAAGAATGAAGGACACACAAACAGAGGAAACAGCGGATGCTGCATATTCAGCTGAAACACATGAAACATCTGTGAACACATTTGACCTGAAACACCCCACAAAGCTGCACAGTAAAGGGCCACTCTGGCCACTCACGCTCACATTCAGTTTCATGTTTCTTCTTAGTCATGCTTTATTTTATAGATTACATCCAGAAATTTCCTTCACAGCCTCTTGATACACTATGAGGATAGGCGGCACCCAGAAAGCTGCAGGGCTTCACATATAAAATAAAAAGCTAATCACACACAGATGGACGTCCAATTAAAGCTCCCTGAGCTCCCAGCAGTGCCGGCTGTGCAAACACTGCAAACACTGAGAGGCGTGCTTCATGCTTCAATCAGCCGCTGAATTAAAAGTGTAATTATGACAAGGCAGGTGATCCACAGAGCAAATTTAATCTGTAATTGTTTCAGGATGGAGAGCACAGAGTGAAAAGAGTCTGCAGAGAGTTCACAAACACAGATCTGACCTTGCCTGAACCAGCAGCACCACATTGCCTTTATCATGAGACTGAAAAATGTTTCACAGGAAAAACACTCGTGGTCGTCTCACTTCAAACTCACCGTCCATCCATCCATCCATCTTCATCCGCTTTGTCCGGGGCCGGGTCGCGGGGGCAGCAGCCTAAGCAAAGAGGCCCAGACCTCCCTCTCCCCAGCCACCTCCTCCAGCTTATCCGGGGGAATACCAAGGCGTTCCCAGGCCAGCCGAGAGATATAATCTCTCCAGCGTGTCCTGGGTCTGCCCCGGGGCCTCCTCCCGGTGGGACATGCCTGGAACACCTCACCCAGGAGGCGCCCAGGGGGCATCCTTGTCAGATGCCCGAACCACCTCAGCTGGCTCCTTTCGATGTGGAGCAGCAGCTGCTCTACCCTGAGCCCCTCCCGGATGGCCGAACTTCTCACCCTATCTCTAAGGGAGAGGCCAGCCACCCTTCGGAGGAAGCTCATTTCTGCCGCTTGTATCCGCGATCTCGTTCTTTCGGTCACTACCCACAGCTCGTGGCCATAGGTGAGGGTAGGGACGTAGATCGACCGGTAAATTGAGAGCTTCGCTTTTACACTCAGCTCCCTCTTCACCACGACGGACCGGTGCAGCGTCCGCATTACTGCAGCTGCAGCCCCAATCCGTCTGTCGATCTCCGGCTCCCTTCTCCCATCACTCGCGAACAAGACCCCGAGCAGCGGGAATGAGGATCAGCACCTCCAAATCTGAGGCCATGGTTCTCAGCCGGAAAAGGGTGGAGTGCCCACTCCGGGTCGGGGATGAGTTCCTGCCACAAGTGGAGGAGTTCAAGTATCTCAAACTCACCGTGTGACCGCAAATTTTGTGTGTGTGAGTGTTACGTCCCTCTGCAGCTTTTAATCGTCTCAGTGTTTTCAGCTGGTGCTAATTGGCCACACCTAGTCAGGTGTGGATAAAAGCATACCTGAGGCAAGCTTTCCGGCAGTGCACTAGTCTTTGCCTTGGTGGCACCAGCCATTTTAGCCAACCTGGTTTTCCATTTTAGGATGAAACCTCTTCTCACCCACACTCTGTTATTCATCCCCTTTTTTTTATGTTGCGGCTTTTGAGCCGGGTCGTAACATAAGTGGGGGCTCGTCCGGGATCCCTCATAGGGGGTCTTTGTTCCTGGGAGTGGGGGTCAAAAAAAAAAAAAAAAAAAAAGGAGATGAATAACAGAGTGTGGGTGAGAAGAGGTTTCATCCTAAAATGGAAAACCAGGTTGGCTAAAATGGCTGGTGCCACCAAGGCAAAGACTAGTGCACTGCCGGAAAGCTTGCCTCAGGTATGCTTTTATCCACACCTGACTAGGTGTGGCCAATTAGCACCAGCTGAAAACACTGAGACGATTAAAAGCTGCAGAGGGACGTAACACCTCCTCCCTTAAAAGGGTTCCTCTAGGACCCTTAAATTTATTAAAAGCCCCTCTGAAGCCTTCAGTTCCTTGACCCACAAACCTGGAATAAAAGTTAAAGCTAACAGAAGCAGTGTTCACGTTATAGTTGGCATCTCTAAGCATGGATGGGCATGAGGATTTGAAGTTGCCACACTGAACAGACAAAAAGTAACATGTGACTGTTACGGCCGCTGGCCTCAGGTGGCCCCGCCTTCCTCCATGGAAGCTACAGTGCTCCAGGACTCACGGGGGATTGGCTGGCCCGGACATATGCCCGCCCCAACTTCATGCGGATCCGAGCCTGTCAGACTACGCACACCATTGGCTGCCGCAGGAGCCTGGAGTACGACGGACAAGTGACACAGCTGTCTGCAGTTATGACAAGTGACACAGCTGACTGCAGTTAACTGATAGTATAAAAGGCTGAGGAGTCTTCATTCGTCGAGGGACTTGTTGATTTGAACAGACTGTACAGAGAGTCCCTCCCTTTTGCCTTCTGCCTGTGTTTTGTGTTGCCTCCTGCGAGACGTTTAGTAGAGCAGTGCTCTACTGGTGTTATTAATCGTGGTGTTTGTTTAAAGTTTCTCTGCTGCCTAGTGAGTTGTTTCACTAACGGATTTCAGTTGTGTTAATAAACCTTATGTTTGTCGTCCTATCTAACTCCTTGGTCTCTGGGCTCGTTTATGTTACGTCCGCTGCCGCCTAGCAGAGCTGGGCCGTAACATAAGTGGGGGCTCGTCCGGGATATTTGGACATTTTAGTGGAGACTGAATGTCAGTTTGTTTTGCTTTTAAGTGGGTGAGTGATGGTGTTCACTGTAATTGAGCAAACTCCCTTTAGTTAGTGTGTTTCAGCTGGGTGGCTGTGCTGCCCTTCCATCGAAGCACTTGTTTGTTGTTTTGCTTTATTGTTTTAGTTTATTGTGTTTGGTGGCTATCCTGGGTGGGGGTACGCTTCAGGGTTTGGTGGGAGACTGTACCCTGGTCTGCTGCCTGCTCTCGAGTTTGCGTTTAAAGTTGCCTCGAGCCCGGTACACCACTGAAGACTAGACAGGTAAAGTTTTATTGTTTTTTAGCATTTTAGGATGGGAGTTGCACATAGTAAATCAGTGGCACCAAACTTGGTAGGAGGTTTTTGATTATGGTCTGTAGCTGAGGCAGGTAGGCTGTTTTTAAGTTGGCATTGTGTGCACACCCTGTGTGTGCATATGTCAGTGTGGATGGATGCTAATGAGATCCTTGTGAGGTGAGTGTTTTGTGCTGTGACCTTTTAGTGTTGTGGGGAATATGGCTATTTTGTTGGATCACTTGTGAGTGTTGTTGGCCAGGTGATGGCAATAACACTGTGGGGTGCTGAGCCACCCTTGATGTGATCATTGTGTGGCCATAGCTCTCCATTTTGTGGTTGGTCACTAGTATGCTTGATTTACTGAACTTTTTGGATTAAAGTAACTTGTTGTGGTATAGGGCCACTTGTATGTGACTGTTAGTGGGTACATCATTCTCCCCGGAAAACGAGGACATCAACACAGAATCAGAGAGGGCAATATCAGTATCTTTCCGAGCTTGTGCTCGAGTAATTGCACAGGCTGGATACAGCCCAGGGTGCATAGACACATCAGAAGTTTTCTGATTCAGGGGGTTGTCTAAAACCTCCAGACGAGGGAGTACTACCCCTCCTGCGATGTCGTTGCCCAACAGCATGGCCACACCCTCTATTGGCAAGGCCGGGCACACGGCAACAGGTTTGATTTACTGAACTTTTTGGATTAAAGTAACTTGTTGTGGTATAGGGCCACTTGTATGTGACTGTTTGTGTGGTGGAGACAACAGATCACTTAGTTGTGATTATTTGTTGCTACTTTTGGTTGTGTGTCGTAGCAGATCAGGTAATCATTTTGGGTTTGTGACTGTTGTGCTCCTTTGTGTTGGTCACATGTTACTTTTTGTCTGTTCAGTGTGGCAACTTCAAATCCTCATGCCCATCCATGCTTAGAGATGCCAACTATAACGTGAACACTGCTTCTGTTAGCTTTAACTTTTATTCCAGGTTTGTGGGTCAAGGAACTGAAGGCTTCAGAGGGGCTTTTAATAAATTTAAGGGTCCTAGAGGAACCCTTTTAAGGGAGGAGGTGTTACGTCCCTCTGCAGCTTTTAATCGTCTCAGTGTTTTCAGCTGGTGCTAATTGGCCACACCTAGTCAGGTGTGGATAAAAGCATACCTGAGGCAAGCTTTCCGGCAGTGCACTAGTCTTTGCCTTGGTGGCACCAGCCATTTTAGCCAACCTGGTTTTCCATTTTAGGATGAAACCTCTTCTCACCCACACTCTGTTATTCATCTCCTTTTTTTTATGTTGCGGCTTTTGAGCCGGGTCGTAACAGTGAGTGTGAAACTGATGGTGTCAGACCGGGCATGGTTAGAGGTGAGAAATGGTAGAGTTTAGTCGCCTGCTGTGTGAACACCAGGCTCCAAGTAAGACCTGGGCCTCTGTGTGAGATCTTATGCGGTGTAGCTTATATCCCCTGTTAGTGTTTTTCCTGCATCTTCATATTATTGTTGTTCCAGGATCACCATTGCAACTGACCAATTACAATGTGATGTCATAATTTGGAGGTAAAAGTCAAAAACCCCTTTGTTTATATAAAACTGTAAAAATTTCTTCAATAAATGGTAAGTGTTTCAAGTGTTTTTTTAATTTTAGTTTTATTTTTAGTTTAAAAAAAATTCCTATGTGTGGGACTAATAAAGGTTTATCTTCACTTAATTAATTCATACAATATAATAAATATATTGTCAAGTTAGGTTTCATGTTAGCCAAATTTTGCTAGTGATAGTTTTTAAGAGCATTTGCTAACTTCCTGGCTAATGATAACTGAAGGTTCAAGTTGTTCTTGCCCAACTTGGCTGAAAATTTAACTGGTCCTTGACCAACATTATTATAATGATGCAGGATGCTAATCTCCAGTATGAGCCCTATATGCTGAACCAAAGGGATGCTTCAGAAATGTTTTAGTCCCTCAGGATGTCCTGTTTGCACTCTCCTTGCTCTACGTGTGATTGGAGACCAGCTGAAGATCCTGACACTGACAGCAGAACCATGACAAAATAATCTAACCTTACGGTCTCACCTTGGCATCATGGATCCCTGAGACCTCCTCAAAGGTCTTCTCTCCCACCATGACAGCAGCAAGGTTGGCGGTGTAGCTGGACAGCACCAGCAGACAGAAGATGGCCCACAAGTTCATCAGGAAGCGGCCTGTCCAGCACTTTGGGGTCTTAGAGGAGACGGTGCGCCCGAACAGGATGGCGTAGCACAGGTTGAGAGCCGATGAGTAAGAGAATACCCTCACCCGGTTGCGCCCATGAGGTGTCATCCCATAAGGACTCTTCCACTCGTAGAGCGTGAGGAAAAGTGCAGTGATGTGCAGCGCCAGGAAGATGCCCACCCACATGGACCAGTGCAGGGGCCACATGAAGGCCCCGATGGGGGCTGCTGTGTCCTTACTGCGCACCAGGATGCCCAGGCTGGTGGAGAAGAAGGGCGAAGTGAAGTCGATCACCCGGCTACGGGCAGAATTTATGCTAAATGAGGTGACAGCCATGTCTGCCAGACCATTCAGGAGATCTCCCACTAGCCCGGTCCAGCGCCCTCCCTTCCAAGCTCCATACTTTCCGTCTCCGACGATGTAAAGGTCAAACTCAAAGCCTAGGTCCTCAGCCAGCTTCTCCAGCAGGTCTATACAATAGCCATAGCAGCACTTGGTGTAGTCTCTGGGCAGCGAGCTGCTGTTCCCAACTGCCACTTCCCTGAAGTATCTCTCCAGGGTCTCTGAGCTGTTAGCGGCAGCATCCAGGCAGAATTGACCAGCCGGGCAGCTGCCCTCGTCGTCCACGTCCCGCGTGAACACGAAGGGATGTTCCACCAGGGTTACCACCCGGACCCGACTCCCTGCCACCGGCAACCCTGCTCTCCACCGGCCCCTGGTCCTCCCACCCATCCCATCCATCCTGTGGTGAGGCTTGGGTCCTTGCCACACTTGCTGGTCCTCCACCTGCAGCGAGCCATCCTCCCAGCTGCCTACTGTCACCCAGGTGGGTTGACCCAGTGCGTCCCGCCGCAGACTCCAGATATGGAATCGTTGCAGAGTAATAACCTCAGACCAATTCTGGTGGACTCGGACGGGACCGGTGAGTCCAGAGAAAGATGTGTTTGACAAAAACCTGCAGCAGAAAAAAAAAAGCGGGTTGCATGTGAGTGGGGGCAGGGCTTGTGAGCAGTGCTATTGGATCATTGTCTACTGAATTATCAGTTTTTAACTGAGAGCAGAAGAAAATGGATCACAAAATTATCAGTCAATAGGCTAATAAATAAATATGATGTATACTTTTCAAACATGGTCTCTTAATAAAAAATTACTTTCCCACCGGGATCAACGCTTGACCCCGTCTAACTTTAACCATGAAAACTAAATTTTTAATACACAGATGACCCTGATGTGTTTCCAGCTCTGATTGGTCAATATGATCGCAGACGCTATGTTTCCACCGATCATGAAGAAGTTTTTTGGTTCTACAGATAATGTAACTCATGAATCGCTGTATGGTAGGCAGGAGATTGGACCCGAAATGCAGGACTCTTAACCAGAGACGGGCAGTAACGCGTTACTGTAATCCGATTACTTTTTCAAGTAATGAGTAAAGTAAGGGATTACTATTGCAAAAAAAGTAATTAGATTACTCTTACTTTCCTGTTAGCACGCTGCGTTACTGCGTTACTAAAACCGTGACTTTTTTGCAAGAGTGTCTCATGACAATGACGTACGCAAGTGCGACGTTCGTGGCAACAGCTGTGTGCAGATCAACAATGGATAATATGACGTGTGCGGGAGAGAGTACGACCGTGCAGCGTTTAAAGCGTGGAAGTACTGACCTTACTTTGAGTTCGATTCCGTAAAAAGTGACAAATACATTAGCGTCCGCTGTTCACTGCCTGGGAAGAAAACTTCTTTTTACAGCGAAAAAAAACCCCTAAACTTCCGAGCAAGCACCGAGAGTAGGCTGCCACAGAATGGGAAATTCACAGAGAAACTCCCAGATCCTTCCACTGACCGCTGCGACACATCTGCACCAGGGCAAACCTCCCTCCGCCTGCCCCTCTCCTGCTATACAGGTGAAAATAGAGCAACAGGACAGCTGAGTCTTTGATTTTATTTATTTTCTGTTGTGTTTTACTTGCATCTATTTGAAAGACTGAGTGTAAACACAAAAAAATATTTTATTTTATGTGCTGGAATGTGCAGAAAATAGGTTTAAATGTTAAACAAATTTCTTCCAGTCAGAGAATATTTCATATAATTAAATATAGGCTTGATGCATAAAGTTAAAAGATTAAAACTAATAAAACCAGTTTTAAAAAGAGACTTTTTCATTTGATTACATTTTATATGATGGATTATGCAGAAAAAGTAGAATTGGGATGAAAGGTCTATCACTTTATTACCTATTCATGTTGTAAATCATGTTTTTAAAAAGTAACTAATTACTTAAAACAAGTAATCAGTAAAGTAACGGGATTACTTTGTTGGGTAAGTAATTAGTTACTGATTACTTTTTTCAAGTAACTTGACCAACACTGCTCTCAACACACCTGGGTGAACTCAAAATGCAGCTTTATTGCTGACTCAAGGGAAAATGATACAAAACTATACTGGGAAAATATAAATTAAACGCACAGAGAGGCACACAAGGGAACGGACAGCATGAGGGACTGAGGGAGACTCTGACATAAATACACAGAAAACTAACAAGGAACGTAGGAGCACACAGGGAACACAGCTGACACGAATCGTGATAATAATGAGACAGGGGAAGAGCAAACACAACATGATGGACACAGACAGAGACTATCAAAGTAAAACAGGAAATACACAGAGATGTAGACCGGAGAGGGAGAGAGAACATGAGGAGCATGACAGGCTGGGGAAAACATGATGGCACAAGAACTCACACAACCATATAAATGCAGACACCCAGGTGGAGAAACAGAAGGCAACAACACAGGGGGAATACTGAACAGAATAACGTAGGAAACCTAGAATAATCCTTAACACAATGCAGAAAATGACAAAAAGCACAGGAAACTTAAACCGCTGGGCCAAAATGACCCAGAACCATGACAATAACGTGATGTTTGTGTCAGAGATGGTTTTTAATTTGTAAATTGTCCTGTGTTTATTCTCATGTCTTTGGGGCATTTAAGTTTTCTGTGAAAGCTGTAAAAGGTTAAGTTAATGTGGAGTTTCATTGACAGAGCTCTCTGTGACAGATGTGAGCAGATATGCAGTCTTGAAGTCTTTAACCTTAAACAACCTGAACAAAGTTTAAGTGTTCTTAGATCCTCATGTTTGATGATTCTAACATTAAATGTTTCACTTCACATTTTACCTTTTCTTCTCCTGCAGCCGATAATCTGTCTGCTCTGGTTTTATCTCAGTCGAGTATAATTTAATTTACTGTGAATGTGTTTGATCTGCCTTTGTGAGGAATCCCGGTGCAGCAGCTAAACCTTTTATCCTTCTAAAACTTGCAGCTCTGTTTCATGTACACCACAGTATTTGATGCAGCTTTCAGAGTTTCCTGCAGCTCGTGTGCAACTGTTGGTTTTGGTATTTGACAAATTTTCGCTTTCACACCTTTTAGGAACTGATATTCTCATAGTAGAGTCAGTGTCTGTTTTTACTTTTTTTGTTCTATAATTTAAAAAAGTATTCATTTCATTTTTGCACACCAACTCTTGTGGTCATAAACTGTAAAATTATCTGTGTTCACATGTTTATAACTGAAAACTAAGGCAGACTGATGATATGTTTAACATGTTAACCTGTTTTAATGCAGGATTCACTTAAAGAACTGATTTCTCTGACTCAGTCAAATATGAGGAATCCAGTTTATCAGATTCTGCATCTAAACTTTGGACATCTAAAGAAAGACTGAAGATCTCATATTATTGTGTCCTGTGAAGAAGTAACAGATAAAGTTAATCTGAACAGAAAACACATCTTTAAACATGTCCAGATGTTTAACATAAAAGCTAATCATTCACTTCTTGACCCCACAAACAGCTGCCTTCATGATGCTGACAGAGGAGAAACAGCATCTCCATCTCACGTTCAATGTTAGAATAAAACTCCAGCAGACAAAGGGAAATGATCAGACAACTGAACCCAGAGCTGCTTCTGCTGGCTTTGAATCTAGGAGGACACCATTAGAAGATTGAACAAACATTAATGAAGCTCAGCTTTTAAATAAGAAAAAAATAACATAAAAGTGCCCAATCATCCAGGTAAGAAAATCCCAAAAAAGTTGATGTTGTTCATCTGGACGTAGTGTTTTCAGCAGGAGAAACGATTCATCATCATCCAAGTGGCTTCTTCAGTCTCGGCTGACTACAGGTGTGCCCAACCTTATAAATAGTACATTTATGTTATGACTGTAACTAGCCCACTGAATGACATGTCATAACCACTGATCAGCAACCACTGATCAAAGACCATGAGTACCATTCACAGAGAGTTAGGAAATGGCTGCAATCACAGCATTGTAAGAGGGTGATTGATTCCAGTCAACTGAGTTTTTTTTCTTACCCCTCCCAGTTCAAATGCATCAGACTTCCTATCTGTGGAAGGCTGTTTACCTCAGCTGCCAATACTGGATGAGAAGCATTTGCCTTGATTTACTTTTTTTTTGCCTGTCCAGCTCAGCACTGTAGCAATCAGAATTATTGTCTCAAGGCCAAATAAAATGCCCAACGGATTTATTTTTCCAAGTGGATCATTATTGGTCCACTAGATCTTTATTATTATTATTATTATTATTATTATTAATTTTCTTTTATTTATTTATTTATTTTTGCTTTTAGGTTTTGACAAACACATGATTGAGGGATAGGAAAGGGAAAGACGTAGACTTAGAGAAGTTCAAGAAAAGGAGAGGGGAAAGAAAAACAGAGGGGAAGAGGGACAATGAGAAAAGACATTAAGAAGTCCACTGAATCACCTGCTGGAAGAAAAAAAAAGAAAGAAAACAAGCAAAAGAGAACAATGGAGACTACAGCAACAACCTAGATAAGACAAATATAAGTAATACTAAATAATAAATATTGAATGTTACTGAGCAGCACGCAAGACCGACAACGCACGGTATGCTTTGAAGCAGGAGCCAAGGAAGTTATAATGTGTGTCTGTGAACACGTCTGTGAGCACGCTTGTATTCAAAAGATTTCTCCATGTAACTATCTGATAGAGCAGGGGTGTCAAACTCAAATACACAGTGGGCCAAAATTAAAAACTGGAACAAGTTCGCGGGCTAACATTAATATTTATTGAAAAACAAATCTTCCTCCAGATTTAAGAATGAATCTCTTCTTATGGACTCAAACAAGTTTTTCTGAAAAACTGAATATGGAACAAGCAAAGTTTAATACTAAACAATATATATATTAGCTGTATAATACCAGTAGGCCAGCTCTAATAATAATTTGGTATGGCTTCGTATGTAGTTAGGCTGCGGGCCAAATATGGCCCGTGGGCCAGAGTTTGACACCTACTGTATGTGATAGAGAGTGTGGGGAGCCATAGCCCTGCCCCCCAGGACATGAAGCAGGCATGGAGGAGATCCAGGCCCCAGACATCTAGAGGCCCAAGGAGGACTACCGGAGGGGCAGCCGCACCATCCTCCTGGAAAGAGCTGAGGAGAGCCCCATACAGGGGGTCACCCAGCAGCTGCGGTGCAGAAGCTACAGGTGACTGCGGTGACGTGTCCGCGGGCTCTGCCGGCAGCCAGTTGCACCAGAGTCGGCAGAGCCCCGGGCCCAAAGGCCCGAGGTCAGAGAGCCCCCCACCCTCCAGAAGGAGCCCGACCGAGCCACGTGCACCAGGCCCCGTCAAGCAGCCACCAGGAGTGAGTCAGTGCATACCTGAGCACCCAAACACCAAGAACCACCAATACACCGACGGCTGAAGGCATCAGCCACCAGCAGGGAATGTGGTGGGGGGAGATAGGCCCCCGCACCTGGGGGCCTGAGATGTTCCCAGAGACGTGGAGTCTAAGACCCGACCTGACACATAGACATAGACAAACAGGCACACACAGACACAAACATGCATTCCTGCCCTCATGCACACATATACCAATAGTCAGCACTCGCCCAACATGGAGACAAAAGAAATGAACACTGTATACCTTGATTTACTCTTGATCAAACTCTTGATTAAACAAAAGGAGTCCGATATGAGTCAGAAATGAACTTGTTTATCGACATTTTCGTATGCAGCCCTGACTTCATTTCAGGAGATGAAGCTTAATGTGAGGAGGAAGAGGATGAGATTTTACTAAGGTTACTATGTTACTTGAAAAAATTTATTTGTAACTAATTTCTGATTAATTCTCCATTTTCAAAAGTAATTAGTTACTTAGTTACTTTTTAAAAACATGATTTACAACCTGAATAGGTAATAAAGTGATAGACCTTTCAGCCCAATTCTACTTTTTCTGCATAATCCATCATATAAAATGTAATCAAATGAAAAAGTCTCTTTTTAAAACTGGATTTATTAGTTTTAATTTTTTAACTTTATGCACATTGCATCAAGCAAAAATTAAATTCTATGCCACAGTTTTTGACTTAAAGAAATTTGTTTAACATTTAAACCTATTTTCTGCACATTCCAGCACATAAAATAAAATATTTTTTTGTGTTTACACTCAGTCTTTCAAATAGATGCAAGTAAAACACAACAGAAAATAAATCAAATCAAAGACTCAGCAGCACTGAGTCCTGTCGCCTTTTTTTTCACCTGTTTAGCAGGAGTGGAGCAGGCGGAGGTTTGCCCGGTGCCACAGCGGTCATGTCAGTGGGAGGATCCGGGGGTTTCACATTCCCATGGCAGCGTGCTAGGTACTTGCTCAGAAGTTTAGGGGTTTTTTTTCACTGTAAAAAGAAGTTTTCTTCCCACGCAGTGAACAGCGGACGCTAATGTTTTTGTCACTTTTTACAGAATCGAACTCAAAGTAAGGTCAGTACTTCCACGCTTTAAACGCTGCATGGTGATACTCTGTCCCGCACTCTATATATTATCCATTGTTGATCTGCACACGTCTGTTACCACAAGCGGTGCACATGCTTACGTCATTATCATGAGACACTCTCACAAACAAAATCACAGTTTGTGGTAGGGCTGCTCGATTATGGCAAAAATGATAATCACGATTATTTTCACTGAAATTGAGATCTCGATTATTTGACGATTTTTATTTAACAATAACAATGTATTGAATAATGACTTTAAAGATTGTCAAAAAATAATATAAAATAGTGTGCAAATACTGATAACAGTGCAAATGTTTGCAATATAAAAAATAAATGAAAAATGTAAACATCTATGTTTAGTAAACTTTGCTACGGTGTTGCTCTGTGGTGCAGCTACAACACCGTAGCAAAGTTTACACACTATGTCTACTTGATCCACGTCTGACTCCGTGAACCATAATGTTTCCACACCACTGAAGTTTTTTTTTTTTACCTCTCTTTTCAACCAACAGCAGTCACTCTCCTCTCCAAATAACTTCTGCTTAGCTTTCCGAGCTTCCCTCGGGTCCTCTTAATCAGCGGTCCCCAACCCCCGGGCCTCGGACCGGTACCGGTCCGTGAGTCGTTTGGTACCGGGCCACAAAAGTTGAGGCTCAGGTGTGAAATGTATAGTTTTCAGGGTTTTTATCGGTTTTCAGCGTTATTTTGTTATCGTTTTTATCGTTTACTCGGTTTTCCTTGGTCTTTTCACGTGTGTTATGAATAAATTTTATTTTTTTCGGTACCGGTACTAGTTTTATTTTGTTGTATTTATCCGCGACACCTTAAAGGCCGGTCCATGAAAATATTGTCGGGCATAAACCGGTCCGTGGCGCAAAAAAGGTTGGAGACCGCTGCTCTTAATTGTTGTGACACGTGTTCGAAATGCAGGGAGGTGCGCTCGATTTGCCACACGAAGCAGCGCAAGAGTAAAGCACGAGGGAGGGGCTAATAATCGGCTCAGTCATTTTTAATGATCGTTGAAAGCCCAGATCGTAATCGAGATTAAAATTCGATTAATTGAGCAGCCCTAGTTTGTGGGGCAACCGTGGTTCAGGGGGTTGGGAAGCTCATCTGTAACCGGAGGGTTGCCGGTTCGATCCCCCTGCTCTCTCTGTCCTGGTTGTTGTGTCCTTGGGCAAGACACTTTACCCTACCGCCTACTGGTGTTGGCCAGAGGGGCCGATGACGCGATATGGCAGCCTCGCTTCTGTCAGTCTGTCCCAGGGCAGCTGTGGCTACAACTGCAGCTTTCCTCCACCAGTGTGTGAATGTGAGAGTGAATGAATAGTGGCATTGTAAAGCTCAACCGGTTTTTAACATGAAGCGCAAGGATCCGATCCCCCCTGTGGTGCGTCATAAAACTAAGGCACTGTGTGTGTGTATGTGTGTCTTCCTGCTGATCACAAAGTGTCATCTTTCCTCACCCTGTATATGGTGTAATCCCTTTAACGGTCCACCATACACAGGCATAGGTGAGGCCATAAAGGGGAGGAAGTTTACTAAATAAGAAAACAGAACCTTCACATAGGATGTGTCTGCAGTTAAACACTATAGCCTCCCCCACCATTCTACATGTGGGGGAGGAGACCAGAAGAATATCTAAACATACAGTTTGAAACAAGGTTTACAAATTTAAGTACAATATAGACAACTATTATCAAAATCAACCTAACAACTACCTCTGGTTGTCTCGTTCCTTCATATTTTTGTTTCTTTCTCCTTCGATGATAGCACAGGTATGATGCTTTATATCTTGAGTCTGAAGGCGCAGAAAGTAATTTAAATGTTCCTCATTCACACATGAACGCATGTAATTTCTCCTCTCCTCCGCCTTTGGCTTAGTATGTATGTGGCCGGTCTCTTGTCACCTATGTGCAAAACCATTAGGCAGACGGAAGATGTCCTTCCCAGCCAAGGATTCAAATATGGTGGAACATGGCGGATTTCGCAAACTGGCAACTGCTCGTGTGCATATTTAATAGATTAATCATAAGTCTATGTGTTAGGTTACTGAATATAAGGCAGTATTAATATAAACTCCTCCTGCCTGCAGGTGTGGATGGTGTAATCAAATTCACCTGGTTTTTCCATCAAACAGTTGCTGGAGCTGAATCTCAGTGCTGACAGTAAAGCTGAAATAACTCATTAAATCTACCATAAACATTAATTGCTGCACTACTTTCTAATTATGAGAAGAATTCATGTTTAATTCTGAGAACAGAGTGATGTATCCGTTCCTTTCAGTCAGAGCAGCTTCAAACATGAGACACACAGAAGGGTGACACTGGTCTGTCGATGAGAGCTGTGTTTTATCTCAAATGCTGAATCTGGGACGATCTTCGGCTGCATTCGAGCCTCTCTGTACAGTCTGCATATTGACGCCTACCTCTGCAGAGGCTTTAATCCTGTTACAGTTTCCTTCTTATCGGCTCTGCCTCCAAACGAGCTCAGCTGCTGTGTTTGTGACAGCCTCCTTTGTTTCAGCAGTGCTTGCTTCATAGTTCAGTCACGTTCCAGAAGGTTAAAGGTCATTTATCACCAATAATTGATAAATAGGGGTCCAGGAGTCCAATGGGGCTTTTAATAAGATTGTAATTCCTCTGTAATTAATGGAATTTGAATGCATTTCAATGCAATTGATGGAACTTCAATGCAATTGCATTTTACAGTACAGTAGAGACAAACTATACTGTAGTTAATTTTAAGTACTGCATAATTTCTTGGTTATTTTGGAGAAAAACAATATTTCCCCATCTTGCATCTTAAGCACACTTTGCTTTTCAGGGCTTGGGTCGTATTATAAAGTGTTACTCAATGTTTTTTAATTAACTTGATAATTAAATAAAATTATTTTGTCTCCGTAAGGGAAACTTCTAAACCATCAGCATGGCAGACTGAGGCACAGACTGATGAAAAATGATTTCTTCTGTGCTGTTTTTGAAACAGATTTACATAAAACTGTATTAAGTATGAAGAGTCAAAGCTCTAAATGATCAGGCCTGCTCCATGTGACTACCTTACTGTAAGTCTTCAGCTTCAGGTGTGCTCTAAGATGAAGTCCACCTGGTCCTCCCTGTGAATCCACAGCTCTAAGAACACTGGGAGAGTAAAATCTTTTCTTTGGGTTGTGATGTTTTTTGTCCTTGCTTAAATAGCTATGAAAACATCAAATCGAGAAAGGTGAAACCAATTCTGTGATGATATCTAAACTGAGAGACTAAAGTGTCCTCTTACCTGGACAGGTACTGTCCTGAGGTCAGCAGCTCGTGCTTGTTGGGTTTGTCGTAGCAGTTCATCGTGTTCTGGATCAGAGCCAGGTCTGGCCTCACCGCAGTCGCCGCAGCAACAGCCCTGGTGATGAGCTGCAGGGCGTCTCTAACGTAGTAGTCAAGCGGTTTCCGTTCCACCTCACCGTAGGCCAGTAGGCCAAGCGGCAGCCCGATGGTGTGCAGCACGTCGGGGCTGAGCGGCTGACCCAGCACCCAGTGTACCATGGGTAACGTCAGGCCCAGGTCCTGGGCGCTGCGCAGCACAGCCGCTGCGCACTGCGGGTCGGCCCCGAACAGCAGCACTGAGGCTGGTGAGGCTTGGTTCTGCCGGAAGTGTCGAGACAGGAAGTCGTGGATCTGCGTGTCATCGTGAGCCAACTGCGTCAGGTTCAGCAGGGCTCGCAGGTGCCAGGTGACCCTCCTGCCGCCCTCCCACGATGCACTGCTGTGATGGTCTAGGAGCTGCAGAAGACCCCGAGCCTCCTCCCAGCCCCGACACAGCACGGCGGTCCCCTCCCGCCAACCGGACCGCTGCAGAACAGTCAGCAGCAAATCAGACAGACCGGACTCTGGAACACCCGTCACCATCTGCAGGTGGAACTGGTTCTGGAGGAGAACAGTTTTAGAAAGGAGAATATCAATCAGATCAGTCAGTCCTGTTCGTGTCTGGAAGTTAAATCTGTTACTAAAGAGCAACGCTCCACAAACCCACACAAAACCACCAAGAAACAGCTTCCTGTTTCAAACCATCAGAGGAGAACATCAGAGAACAGACTCTGGTTTACATGTTCAGTTGGTCTTGGAAAAAAAAATCTGATATGCTTTTATTTCTGAAGTGTGAACAGATTGTTAGTGACATGAAAACTGTGAACCGATTCCTACGAAGTCCTCACAAAAGTTTATACATGACACACAAAACATACAGCAGAACATACATTCATTTAAAACAGCTTCCTGTGGGTTGAAGCAAACTAACGGAGGAGGGCACCTGTGCTGCTCATTTCCAGCTCCACCTTTTGATTCCTCTGTGGCCACTTCACATGTTTCCACAAGACCCGAGTGTTACTTCAGCGTGTGCGTTTGTTTTTGTTGTTTACACCACATTGCCGGGTGTTCACACTGTAACATGAAGACCTCCCTGCAGGTGTGTTCAGGTATGATAATCAGTCCTGCCGTGACCTTTGAGCCAGGCACTCACCTCAAAGCTGCTGATGTCTCAGCTCAGGTGCGGCTGCAGGTGATCAGTTTATCACCTGCAGCCGCTGATGCTTGAAACCATCAGACAGCTGGAGGCAGATCAAAGAGATGCTGCACTCTCTGTTGCTACGGTGATGCAGGACACGTCCTCTGTCCGTCACTGTGACGATGCACTGACAGGCGGAGCTTTAAGGATTTGAAGTGTCAGACCTGCGAGAACAGAAACGTTGGATTGGCCGTCAGGTCGACACCTCGCTTTACTGCAGTTCACCTCCAAATACGCAGCAGCATGAGGTCACCTGAGGTCACCTGAAGTCAGGACAATGTTTGGTTTTGAACAGATAAGGTTTCTGGGTACACTGTGATGTCATTTCCTGTTTTTACTCTCAGCAGTTTCAAAGGACCACGAAGAGTTCATTTTAAGAATGTTTAAGTTTGAGGACTGTGGCCACGCACACAGTCACACGACGTCACAGATCAGAGACGATCCTCGCTTCAGAGCCATGAGATCACAGCAGAATAAGTGGGTTAAATCTGAGTTGAGACACCTGAAATCAAGAGGAGGATGAAGAGGAGAAGGAGACAAAAGCAGTTTGCTCAGGAAGATGATGATGATGATGATGATGATGAAGAGCCCAGTGAATATGCAAGTTCCTGAGCTCCAGAAAGTTTTGTGCGGACTGCAGCATGAAACGTTTCCTGAGGAGAAACAAAAAAGCAGCTGATTTTACTCGTTTCACTCCCAGAATAAAAGCAGCCCTACAGGGTCTACCTGTCCTAGGGCATCATGGGAAATGCAGGAAATCACAGATGGAAGCAAAAGGGCCGTGACGCTTGAATTTTTAAAACATGAACTCGTAATCCTCGGAACAAAGGGTCATTTCCCGTTCCCGATGGGATCAAATTGTCAATCCTCTCAACTGCATCTGGAAACGTTTCTGTGTGTGTGTGTGTGTGTGTGTGTGTGTGTGTGTGTGTGTGTGTGTGTGTGTGTGTGAAACACACTGTGTAGTGTTTTTCGTGTTTGTGAGTCTGTGTGATGTTAATCGCAGCTGCACAGATTTAACCACTGGACCACTGGATGTGTGTGATGGAGGAACAATGAAACACACACACACTGATCTGCAGTGTGCGCACAAACAGGCTGTGATTTAAACTTAGATCACTCTGAGCAGAATGCTGCTCGCTTCTTCATTTCAGAGGTTGTCAGGATGTCAGATGCTCTTCCTTTCATGAACATTTTGTGATCTCAGTACAGAAACCACAATATGAGAAAGAACACTTAATAAAAACACTAAATATAAACGTCATCGCCTCTAACTCAGACATTTGTCCACGACATTCGCCTGGGATCAAACGTATCTGGGATAAACCTGGACCCGAGTTTTGATCTTCTGCTGAGCCTGCAGGTGCACCATGAAAAACTCATGAGACATCAACCACCAATGAGATCCTGACGCTGAGCTCCAGGTGCTAAATAAATGTATTCAAACACCTTAACACTGGCCGAGTGTGTTTCAGACTACGTCTACACTAATCCAGATAAAATTCAAAACAACGTTTTTGTCTAAAAACACTCCGCGTCCGCACTATAGTTTTCAGGGTTTTTTTGTTTCCGAACAGTTGTTCATCCACACTGAAACGACAGAAAACACTTACATTGCTGTATTGTGCATGCGTGAAACGTAAGACAATTCGGCCTGCCTCATTTCTGTCTGCGGTTTATTTACTTTCTGCCTCTTAGAAACGTCGCGGCAAAATGTCGAGGAAAAGAACCACGTTTTTTAAATGGACTGACAATAGGACTGTCAAAATTGAGACCAAACAAAACAACTGCTGTATAATGCTCTCCACTATCTTAGTTTAGTTGGTCACATGACTGCATCATATGACTAAAATGCATCATTGTTTTCGAAAAGCTCCAGGTTCACAGTCCACACTGTGACGCAAAAACCAAATGTATCCGCTTTGGAGAGCGTTTTCAAACACCTCCGTTTTCCATGACCAAAAACTCCATCTCAGGGTGGACTGAAGGTCAAAACTGAGAGAAAACGATACGTTTTCAAACGAAAACGTTTAGTGTGGACATATTCTCAGTGTTTCTGACTCACCTGGATACAAGTGGTATTTTTCAGCACGGAGCTGCAGCTCTCTGCAGCTTCTCCACCTTTCTCCAGGCAGTGCAGGTGCTGGTGAAGCTGAAGTGTTAACTCTGAGGTCTGTTTGTTATTTTGGAGCCTTCAGGCTGTCGGCTCCCTGCAGACTTAAATGAGGCCATCCCGGCATTTCTGACCAGCCGTTTGGATGATAACTTGTCATCCTACAGGAGAACTGCGAGAAGAACAAACCTACCCTCTCTGATTTACAGAGTGAAACCTGAGATCATCTCCTGACAGGAAACACAGATGAGACCTTAAACACACCATCAAACTCTGAGGAGTTTCTGTTTCGAAAGCTAAAGCTCACCGAAGAGTCGCTAAGACCAATGTGAATGTTTCATTATTCAACTGAGCGTTAACAGCAATGCGGAAGAAAAACTGTGACGTTTTAGGTGATGGAGATATGCAGCTGCTCCGAGTCTGAACAAAGTCAATCAATAAAACACAGAAATGAGATCAAAGCACACACTGAATAAAAGATGAAAACGAGGAAATAAAAAGACAGCAGAGATGAAAGATTCACAGCTGAAACACAAACTGAGTTCATTTACAGCCAAACATTAGAAACCCACATCTGACTGAAGCTAAACATAACAGATTCAACAAGAAGCATCCACCACAGCGACAAAGCAGGAAGCAGGACTGGTCGCTTTACAGAGGAGCTGCTGAGAGAGTCTCAGATCATTCTGCGTTTCACCGAGGAAGGCGTTATTGATTGTCATGTGCAGCAGAAAGAGGAGCATCATCAGCATAGAAATTAAACTTTGATGAGGAACACCCAGCCTGAACTTGGTCCTTTCAGAGAGGATGGGGGAAAAAAATCTTTCTAGCATTCTGAATTGACCCACTGCAACATCGAGAGCTGGCCAGAGGAGTGATGAAGCTCAGGACAGCCTTTTTTCCAGCCAGCCAAAGCAGAGTTTTAGCTTTGGGGGATAAAAGACATGTTTTTACACATGTCAGAAATACATTTTCAAGTACTTTATATTGTGCTTACACCTAACCCATAATCACACAGTTTAAACCAGGGTAAAAATGATGTGGTAGACTCAAAAGAACAACACAAATCAGTAGAGTGTCACAATGGGACACGCCGCTAAGGAAAAACGAGGTAAAAACTAAACTAAACCTACACTGGGAGCAGCTAAACGACTATGACATTTAGAACATGAAACAAGAATATGAAATTGAACAGGAACATGTGAAACATGAACGTAAAGAAAACTAAATCTGACGTGAGTATAAACTGTTTATACAGTTTAGGTTATAGGTTTATACTGTATTATATCAGTGTTGACACATCAGTACTTAGACGTGGAGCAGCATTGGCGCCTGTGTTTGGCTTTGCCGCCACTGCTACAGCTCATTGGAGGCGACAGTGTAGTTTTTCACTGTCGTCACTTGTTGTTTGCAATATAATTTTTGCTCTTTTGTATTCTGACTTTGCTTCTGCTGCTTTAATTTATGATCGGGATACACTGTTAAACATTAAAGACACAATGGAGAGCTACTGTGACAGCTGGGACAGCTACAGAAAAACGTTTCCTCCTCCTCTGGTGTGTTCCTCACCTGATTGCGTGCTACTGTGAACAACCCGCGGCATTTCTACCCTCAAGAGACGAAAAAGAGGAACGAGGGCCGGCGTCCAGGTCCAACGTTCGCTCTATAATGAACAAATCATTTATTCTAAATGATTTTTTTTTATTAAAGAGTCTCTAGATTTTATGTGTCTGACTGAGACGTGGCAGCAAAATAAGGATTATTTTGCTGTCCACTTAAATGAAATCTGCCCGTCTGGCTGTTCTCTCATTGGAACTCCGCGTCTTTTAGGACGTGGTGGAGGACTTGCTGCTGTTTACCAGGACAGACTCATATGCAAACTGATGACCTCGGGCTTCTTTTCTTCATTTGAGTCACAGATGATGAAGGTGGGTTCTCTGAAAACCTTTTACTGTATTTTAATCTATTGACCTCCTGGACCTGCTGGGGCCTTTCTAACTGAATTTAACGACCTTCTGACATTGATCATTAAACTGGAGAAGGTTGTAATATTGGGAGACTTAAACCTTCATATTGATGACACTTCCTGTAACACTGCTGATGAGCTCATCACTATCACTGAGTCTTTTAACTTTAAGCAGCATGTTTCCGGCCCCACACATACAAAGGGCCACACTCTTGATCGTGTTTTCTCCCTGGGTTTAAATATACATGATGTATGTGTGGAAGATGTCCATGTGAGTGACCATAGTTGTATATTCTTTAATTTGTCATTTTACGTGGATCCTTAACCTCCTAAATTGATGATCCAAAGGCGGATTATAAACCAGGATGCTGCTAGAAGGTTCTCTGCCATGTTTGTCCCTTGAATGGCTCAAAATGATATCGATTCACTTATTTTGTCTTTTAACAATCAATGTAAATCTATTTTAGATACGGTGGCACCTCTGAAACTAAATGTTGTCCATTCTTCAAATTTCTGTCCTTGGATAAATGAAAATATTTGAAATTTTAGGAGATATTGTCGCAGATTAGAATGTTTATGGAAGGCTTCCAAGCTTGAGGTCCATAAGGTACATCTCAAGGAATCAATTTTCTCACTTAACGACATGATAAAAAATGCCAGAACGGAATATTTTGCTAATCTAATAGCTTCAAAAAAGAAAAATCCCAGAGTATTGTTTGATACAATTAAAAACATTGTCTCTCCTGACATTCCTCGTGTACCAGTCTATACTAAATGTGATTGTAATGACTTTTTAAACTATCTTGTTAATAAGGTTGCTGCTGTCAGGTCTAATATTTCTCCATCATCCTCTCAGTATCACACTGACACGTTGCTTACCTCTGATATCTGGTTCTCTTTTACTCCTGTTACCTTACAGGACATCAGTGCTCTGCTTGGTTGAATGAAACTGACTTCAAGCCACCTTGATATACTTCCTCCATCATTTTTCATTAGTGTGTTTGATTCTATTGGCCCCTGTATTCTGGAAATAATTAATACTTCTCTTTATACTGGCTCAGTTCCCAGCTATTTTAAACAAGCTATTGTTGAACCAATATTAAAGAAACCAAATTTGGACCCATCTCTTCCAAGCAGTTACAGGCCAATATCAAAATTACCATTGGTGTCAAAGATCTTGGAAAAAACAGTTGCAGAACAACTTAACTTTTTGGTGAAGAACAATTTTCTGGACATTTTCCAGTCTGGTTTCCGCAAATTGCACTCCACTGAAACCGCTTTGCTTAAAGTGTCTAGTGACATTCTGATGGCAGCAGACACTGGAGAGTACACTGTTCTGGTTATGTTGGATCTCAGCTCTGCTTTTGATACTGTTGATCACAGCATCATGATAAATAGGCTGAAGGACTTGTTTGGGATTACTGGTGTTGTTTTAAAATGGTTTATGTCGTATCTATCTGAGAGATCCTTTACTGTCTGTATGAATCATGTGTTGTGGGAAACATCAGTTCTGCCTTCTGGGGTACCTCAAGGATCTGTTTTAGGTCCTATTCTCTTTTTGCTGTATATACTCCCTCTAGGCCAAATTATCAGATGTTACAATATTTCATCTCTATGCTGATGACATTCAGTTGTACTGTTCTTTCAAAGCTTCTGAGTTTTATAAATTGTCTTGTTTAAATAATTGTCTGTCAGAAATCAAACAATGGTTAAATGACAATTTCCTTCAGTTAAATGCAGATAAAACAGAAACTTTGATTATTGCACCTGATCACATGCTCTCAGAAATTAGGCAGCATATCAGTTTTTTAGACCCTTCATTTCAGTCGAGTCTCAGAAACCTAGGTGTTATATTTGACAGTTCAATGTCTCTTGAGAAACAATCTAAACAACTTGTCCAGAACTGTTTTTATCATTTAAGAAACATTTCTAAACTCAGACTACTGGTGTCAAAGGCAGAACTTGAGATGATTATTCATGCTTTTATCTCTTCTCGTTTGGATTATTGTAACGGTCTTTTTACATGTCTCAACAAATCAGCTCTGGATCGCCTTCAGTCTGTACAGAATGCAGCGGCAAGACTTTTACCTGGTACAAACAAGAGGTCACACATTACTCCAGTTTTGGCTTCTCTTCATTGGTTGCCAGTAAATTTTAGGGTTCATTTTAAAATTTTAGTTGTAACTTTTAGAGCTCTGCACGGTGAAGCTCCCCAGTATATCTCTGACCTGTTGAAACCTCATGCTTCATCCCGAGCACTTAGGTCTTCAGGTCAGAGGCTACTGGTGGTCCCACGTACTAGATTTAAAACACGTGGGGATCGGGCTTTTCAGGCACTGGCACCTAGGCTGTGGAACTCTCTGCCGTTGTCTTTACGCTGTCTAGACTCCACTGACTCCTTTAAAAAGCAGCTGAAGACATTTTTATACAAACGGGCTTTTAATTAATTTTAACTTGTATGTCTGATCTTATTGTGAAGCACTTTGTGATTTTTATCTGTGAAAATGTGCTATATAAATAAATTCTACTTACTTACTTAAACAAAAAGATTCTGTGACATAAATAGACGACCCGTCAAAGAACAGAAGGAGACTTAAATACACAAGAGGGTAATGAGGGAAGTGGGAACACCTGGGGAGACACAGCTGACACGAATGAACGTGACGCCACAGGGGAAGTAAAACAAAACACACTGAACATGGAAACACCAGACTCTCGAAGTAAAACAGGAAACATGGAGAGACGTTGACATGACGCACAAGCTTGACAACATGAAACACGCAGACAAGAAACACATGACAGACTGACACAGAAGACAGGAAAAGACTCACAAACACAGGGACATGGATGAAACCTAAACTAGACTAAAGACAACTAAATTCTAACTAAAAAATAGCACAAGAACTTAATATATTTCCAAAATAACATAAGAAACCAGTTTATCAGTTTATATTTGAAGGTGGTTAGCTCTATAGTGTCTAGTGGTTGGAAATCAGCAATGCAGGTTGTGAATTATCTGCTTAGATTTTGCTGAATTCACTTAGTCCAGAAAGCAGCAGCAGGTTCAGTTCACAGCCACACAGCTTCTTGTTCCTGCTGTTGTCAGCCTCATCACACACCTGATAGAGTACAGTTCATCTGGTTTGGTCTGTAAGTTACTGACAGAATCCAGAAAGAACAATCACAGGTTGACAGACGAGCCTACCTGTAATCTGCAGACATTTGCCTCACTTTGAGTCGATCGTAAGGTTTTGGTGGATGTGATGACTCTTCTCAGGGCAGCATGCTGGAGATGCCATGAGGCTGATATAAAAGATACCCAGGTATCAGCTCAGTCTCCTTTCATGTTCTCAGGCTCACGTTGTGTTTAACTGAACATCAGAGTTTTGTGTGTTTCAGGCTTGTCTGAATGAAGCCATGGGATGAAAACAGTTTGATCCCTCTGACCTCTGTCTCTCTGGGAAACTCCAGTGGGCTTTCAACAGTTGGCTCTGATCCCTGTCCCCCCACCCGGATCGAACCAAGGCAGCAGCGCAGATTAAAACAAAGCCCGCTGTTTCCCCCGGGCTTCGTGCTCCGTTAAAGCATGTTTTATCAGCTACGCTCAGAGCTGCAGCAGCCTGTCTCTTTGTCCTGAGGAGCCTGAATGCATTGTGGTTCAACAACAGAAACACATCAGCATTGGGAGGAAAACAGAGGCCGGTGGCCCCAGTCTGACCTTCAGAGAGATGACATGCGGTCGACAAACTTCTGCTGCACCCAGTAAACAACGATTAGCAATAAAAGTGCACAACAGGTCCAGTTCATTTTATTGATTTCTGCAGCCACTAGCCATAGCTGTTAGATGAGACATCTTGATCATCACCTTCAGCTCAGAGGGTCCTTCTTCAGTTTGACCGACTGATCTGCACTGATGTGAGGGAAGGAGACTGGGCTTTTGACCTGTGTAAGTCTTTTATTTCTGCCTCATACGCTCCACCATCACTCACAATCATTTCACATGTCATTCAAACTAAACGGCTTCTAACTCGACCCTTTCACACACGACAACATGACAAAGACAAGAAAAATCTGAGACAGTCGAGCAGGCAAGTGTACTGGGAGAGTAATGACCTGATGGGAAACCAGAACATAGACAGGAAGTAGAACTAGCAAAAATAAAACAGGAAATGGTGAGTCTCTTTGGGTCATATTTCAGGAGACAAGTTTATCTTCAGCATCACTTCTCCCTCTGATCTGAGACCTGATTAAACAAAAAGTCAGCAGGTGAATGTTCTACACAGCAACCTGAGCTCGAACTGAGACACCAATGAAGCTTCATGAAACAGTTCACCTTCTGCAAGAACCATCAACAAGCTTTAACCACAGGGTTCCTCACAGAGAGGCATTCAGGAACATCAGTTCAGGAACTGTTCAGACAGTGGTGACTGTAAATAATGGCGGTTAAATAGAGCGACTGAGTAGATGACAGAGTTGATTTTTCTGTTCTTTCTGGTGAAAGAAATGGAGCCAATCAGTCTAACGAGCTCTCTCTCTCTCTCTGTGCTAATGTTGCTGGCTCGTCCATGACGACAGATTTATCATGTCACAAAATGCTGAGTCGACCAAGAGATGAACTCATTCTTCTGAATTACAGTGAGCTGAAAGGTGGATTGGTTTAAACTGTTTACAGCTTGATTTAATACATTTATCCGAGCGCCACTGCAAGAACCGTCACAGGTTTTAGTTGGAGGAGCGGCGCTTGGCTCGGAGCTCTGTAGCATCGAGCCAAAAGTGTTAAAGATGGATTTGAGAGAAATTGTTCTGTATCAGTACACTGCAGTAAGAAGCCCTGCTGGCTGTCAGTGAACGCCCCCTCGGTGATGTTAGGTGTGTTCCTGTTGGTCCTGGTCTGAGGCCCTGAATCACACTGACTGCTGCGCAACATTCAAGCCAGAGATGAGCTGATGCAGTAACACCGAGGAGTATTTAGAGCTTTGCTGCAGTAAAAGTACAAATGCCACAGAATGAAAATACAGCAGTACAGGTCACAGTCCTGGGTAGTAAAGTTCTGTCAGCGTTCAGTTTTGTGCTTTTCTAAGCGCTTAATGTGCACTGATAGATTATAGAAAGTCAGGCTGTTTTCAGTTTGTGAGGTTTCCAGCTCATCCAGAGATTTTTAAAAAGATTAGAGTGGAAAAATGAGAAAGTGCACCTCACAAACAATGCTGGACTGGATTTAAGAGCACAGTGTTCACCTTTGACCTCTTTTCTGTAAGCAGGTTTGAACCAGATGCTGTGAGACTGCAGACCAGTAATGTCTGCTGAGGTTTTTATGCTATCACAGACTGTATATAAAAGATGGTGCCACTGCGACATCTCCTGGTGTTCTCTCACATTGAGCTCTCACATTGGGTGTTGATCCAAAACTTTTCCTGTATTCGCAGAACTAACACAAGCTGAAACTTGGCTTTATGCTTTGTGTGAACACACCATCAGAGATAGAAATCCTAGAATTTCAATCAGAACTCGAACTCAGCTTTCTTGGATGGTCTGTTACTACAGTAACCTTACAGCAGCCATATTATTGGCCACATGATGTTATTAAAAATACTCCAAAAGGCTCAAACAGAACAAACACAGGCCAGAGGTCCAGTTCAGGTGAAGACAGCAAACAGCTAGCAGCTACAGCCACCTGTGTCACCATCCACCTGTCAATCAAAGAGGCCACACCCCTTAATAAAGTTTATACAGGTGAGTTATGTTATGGAAACATTCTCTCCCTGTGCAGTTGTTTGAAGAGGGAAATTATCTATAGAAACCAAAGCCCCAGAAGCTCCAGACAAATGTAAAGTGAGATTATCCAACAGGAAGTATAGAATAGAGTAGAATAGAGTAGAATAGGCTTTTATTGTAATAACAACAAAATTATGTGTGCTCCATGCCATCTGTGCAGGAATAAAATATAAATAGTAGACAGCAGGCATACATAACAAACAGGACAAATATATACAATCAAGAGCAAAGGCACACAGTGGAAAGCAAAGTGCTCGGAATCAGTGCAAAGAAAAAGAAGACTGAGTAGTCCGCATGTGAGTGGCCTGAGTGATCGGGGTTACTCAGACTGTGGGCACCCCTGCCCCTAACCCTAACCCCAACCCTTAACAGTCCGAATGGCCCAGGGGAAGAAGCTGTTAGTGAGTCTGGAGGTGTGGGATCTTACTAACCTAAGTATTTTGTGCTATAGGGTCTACCTTACAATATAAAGCGCCTTGAGGCAACTGTTGTTGTGATTTTGCGATGTATAAATAAAACTGAATTGAATTAGAATTATGGAAGGAAATCAGCTGACGCATCAGCTGATGTGTGCAGCTCTGAGATCAGCCCCTCCTTTTACACTTTACGCCCATTTAACCCACAGTCTTCAGCTCCACTCCAGTGTTTTCTACAGTCATTGGTCCTTACACTCTGCAGCGCTGAGCTCTGATCTATTCCAAGGTTTATTGGCGAGGCAGGGAAACTTCCTGTCTCATTCTGAGGCCTCATTTCACTAAAAGCTCAGCAGACCCGAATCCAGCGCCTGATTGAAGGGGACAAACGGATCAATGAGTCCCCCTGGCTCTCGCCGAGTCCACATCCATCACATCGGCTGCAGAGTACATCACGCTGTCGCTGTTTACATTCTACATTAGGTAATCACTGCCCCACCAATCACATGGGCCCACAGCCAGATGGATGTCGCTGGCTCCAGCTCATCAGGAACAGGTAACAGATCAGATCTGGGTCAGCAGCTTCGAGCAGGAGGAGGTGCTCCATGTGCCGCCACCTGCTGATGTCTGAGGCTGGGTGGAGGTCAATGGTCAGCCGCCACCTGCTGATGTCTGAGGCTGGGTGGAGGTCAATGGTCAGCTGATTTTTACCTGGAATTAAAGGGCTGTTGCATGCTGGGAAAATTTAGCAGCCAGGTAGGTAAGTCTCAGCAGACACACACACACGTACACACACAATGATTTTGCAGCATCTGATTGGATGAGCACAAATGAAAACACAAAGAAAGATGTAACTTATATAAACCTGAAGATGTGACAACACGACTGAGACAGAGGGTAGGATCCGAATAATTAGGAACTGAGAAGTCAGAGACAAAACCAGCTCCTCTGACCAATCAGATTTCAGGAAAGTGTCATCATCCCTCACACTCTGGGAGTCAGAGGATCTGAGGATCCTGATAATCATCAGGAGGAAACACAGAAACTTTATTTTTCTTGTGGCTACAAATTTAAATAAACTTTATTGTTCCAAGAACTTAAATATCTCACTGTGAACTCTCTCTTTGATAAATGTACCGCACATGCTCACAGACTATTTAACTCTGGGATTACGTATCGAGCATAAAACGTTCATGTGACCTGCCTCCTGCACGCTCTAACCAGGAGCTTCCACAAAACAAAACAAACCAGTGAGAGATGCCGTCCTAAAGTGTTCTACCTCTTAGAGAGCTCGTGAAGGAGCACAGCTTGAGACAAAGAGCTGATTTAAACGAGCTTGCTGTCAACACTCTGTCAAAACTCCATCTCCTAACATGACTGACTGTCAGATACATTTTTAATCTGATCAGCTCAGGAACCTGACAGAAGGTAAAAAAATGAAACATTAAAAAGGTTTCAGACTTCGACCTGCAGCTGTCTGTTTTTCTGGTAAAATAATTTAATTTATATGTTGCTATTATCACTCTGTGACCGCAGCTCACAGTGAAGATTTAAGCTTGTCTCCTGTTGCTGCCACACTGCACTCCAGTTTCCTCTGTCCTCGCTGTGTAACGCTTTCAGCTGCTTTTTGTTGTCACTCAGCTCAGACTGATCTGACTTCCTGTGAGTTTTCCTCTTTGATGCTGTCAAACTCTCATCCAGTCTGAATTATTGATGATGTGTGACGCCTCCTGGTGATTACGGTGCTCTTTAAAAAAAGGCATCGGGCTTTGGGATGATGGTGAGTGGATAGTTGTAGTGTTTCTGGGTCTGTGAGCTGATGGCTGAGGTGAGAGGCAAGGTGAAATTTCAGCTGTACTGTGACAGATGCATTAACTGCTGCAGCATCACCTCATTTGACGAAGAGGAGGCAGATCAAAGAGGAAACATCTGCAGGCTGAGAGGATCCAGAAAAGAGTTTAACTCTGGGGATGAAACCACTGCTCTTCATCAGTTCTCAGAACCAGCAACATGAAAAACTCCAGCAGAGATACCATCACACCACAAAATGCAGCACACGCCAGAGATTCCCAACCAGGGTTTATTTCTGCAGACACCGAGGAATGTGTAAGGGGGAATGAATGATTCAGTGAATGTGAGCAAGAATAAATTCCAGATGAGACGCTGGTTTAAGGCTGATATTTGTAGATTTACAATAAGCAAAAAAATTCCTTTGCAGAGTCAGGTTGGTGTGGCAGAAGAAAAGGGAAGCTGCCCCTTAAATATCTAAAAAAACCTCAGACAGCATTCCCTTGGATGTGAAGAGCTCCTCAATATCAGTTTATTGTTCTAGTTTGAAATTCTTTACATCCAGCTGAAACCTGCCTGCTCTCAGACTCAGACTAAAGGATCAAAGTGTAGAGGCAGCCGAGAGCAAACACAGCTAACTCTGCTGGACTGATACCCACTCATCCACTTCTAATCGATCAACCCATCTTTCACTTCTCCACTTCAACACTGTTGGTGGTGGAGCCTATCCCAACTGCTGAGTCTCCAGTCTGTTGCAGGGCTAACACACAGCGACAGATGACCATTGTCTCTGATTAACTCCTATCACAGGTCAGAATCAGGTAACCTGACCTGCTGTCTTTCAACTGTAGGAAGAAGCTGGAGAATTCGGAGAGAGCCCATGGACAAACAAACAGAACTGGCTTGTGGAATCAAAACCAAACGCTTTCTGGTGTGAGGCCACCATGCTGACCATTGTGCCACCAAAACAAGCAGTATTTATGAAATCATGATAATAATGAATTACGACTTCTGGTGTGGCGGTAGAGCAGTATGGTCGCATAAGTACAGAGCTCCCGTAAGCCAAGTAGATAAACTCCGCTAAAACACGAATTGAAGCGTGAGACAAAACAACTTTGGAAGATGAGCGGAGGGACGACAAAAGCAAAGAATAAAAAAACTACGGACACCCAAGGTAAAGACATAAAACATCTGAACAACGAGGACAAGCTAGCACCTGAAGCTAATATGGCCGCGTTTCAAAACGGACTGGATTGTATTAGCAAACAAATTCAATCACTCCAAAATGAATTGAAATCAGACTTCACGACGTTCAAAGAAGAAATTACTGGCCAAATGAGACACGAACTGTCTAAATTCAAAGAAGACATCGACCAGAAGTTTAAGAGCATGACTACAGAACTTAAAGAACAAGAAGGGAAATTAGAAGCTGCGCTGACGCGCACGGAAGAAATAGAAACGTGGAGCCACGAGGCCAATCAAATCCTGACAGAACTAATGAGAGAACAAAAAGCGATGATGACCAAATTGGATGACTTGGAACTGCGATCCAGACTTAACAATCTGCGGATCTACGGAATACAAGAGGGAGCCGAATCTAAGGCAGAATCGCTGACCCAGTTTCTGGAAGCCTGGCTCAAAGAGGAGCTTAATATTAACATCAACCTCCAGATTCAACGCGCACACCGAGCATTAACCCCGAAACCGGCAGCGGGTCTCCCCCCAAGGTCAGTCGTTGTCAATTTCCAACAATTCACAACTAAAGAGATGATACTTAAAAAGGCATGGGAAAAGAAAATGGTCACTCTGGACAGAAGCAGGGTTTATTTTGACCACGACTACTCGGCGAGAATGGTGCAAGAACGTAAAGCGTACGTGAATATCAAAAAGATATTAAAGAAGGAAGGCATCCGCTTCCAGACTCCTCTCAGCAAGATGCGAATCCACTGGCCAAATGGAGTGAAAACTTATGGCAACGCGGAGGAGGCTGCTAACGACCTGCAAGCGAGAGGATACAACGTGGAAAAAGGGATAAACAGCCGGGAGAGAGAGAGCGCCGAGGGACGTCTGTCAATCGGGTCAGCGACATGGAAACCGGTCCGGCCCACGTATGCTGGTGTGGCTAGCAGGCGAGCTCGAGAGAGACTTCAAGAATTTCAGCATAACGATAACCATGCATGAGAGGCGTATAGGGAGACGTATAACAACAAGATGGATTCACGGTGTGTCTGGTAGGATTATATGGAAACACAAAGCTGGCTAGGGATGGACAGTACACAATAATGACTAGTATGAGTGTGACAATCTTTCAATCAAAGGGGGGCCCTTTCAATATGAGAGACATACCCCCCCCCAAAAACAAGGAGAGGAACAACAGGTGGGGAAGGTGGCTGGTACCTCTTTATTGAAGTCCTCTTATCTGTACATAGTTAAACTAAGTTGTAACTTGTTGATGAAAATGTTTTGTTTAAACAAGGGTTCAATGGAGTGCCTGTGGGGTCTCAAAAGATAGCCGGTAGATCACAAAAGGATAATTCTCACTGCACATGAAGAAATAAAGTGTATGTCCTTAAATGTTAATGGAATCTGTAACCCAGTTAAAAGAGCCAAGATTATGACTAAACTGAAAAAGGAGAAGACACAGATAACTTTCCTACAAGAAACTCATTTATCAAAAATAGAACATGAAAAATTTAGGAAATTTGGGTTCAAAAACACCTTTTACAGCTCTCATACAAACTCTAGGAAAAGAGGGGTTGCAATTCTCATAACTAACTCCCTTAAGTTTCAATCTCACAAAGAAATAAAGGATAAGGAAGGTAGATATGTCATTGTCAAGGGTGTGATTAATCAAACAATGGTCACATTGATGAATGTGTATGCACCCCCTGAGAGTAATAAGGAATTCTTTAAATTGATTTTTGATATTCTTGTGCTTGAAGCAGAAGGTATATGCATATGTGGAGGAGATTTTAATGTGATATTAGATAGTGACTTGGACACAACCAGCCTGAAGAAAAATAAAAATTCAATTCCAAAATTAGTAAGATATACATTGGAAGACACTAACTATTTTGATGTCTGGAGAGCTTTGCATCCGCTACAGAGGAATTATAGTCATTATTCAGCAACACATTATGTATATTCAAGAATAGACTACTTCTTTATGGAAAAAGGGAATAGAGATATAATAACAGATTGTTGGATTGGAGTGGCAGATGTGTCGGACCATAGTGCTATCTACTTAAAAATCTATCTTAAAGGTAGACCAAAAAACACAATATGGAGATTAAATGTGGGGCTATTAAACAATAAATCTGTGGTAGAACAAATACAAAAAGATGTCAAAACTTATTTAGAAGAAAATGACAATGGTGAAACCGATCCAATTATTCTATGGGACTGTTTGAAGGCAGTTATACGTGGGAAACTAATCGCAATATCAAGTAACCTTAAAAGAGAAAGAATGGAGCAATATAATGAATATGTGGATGAATTGTCACAATTGGAGAATAAACACAAACGCAAGGTAGATGTCAAGATACAACAACAAATGAAAGATATTAAGAAGAAAATTAATAATTTACTCTTATATGAAATGGAAGTAAAAGCAAGATATGTAAAACAGAGCTACTATGAATCAGGCCCTAAAGCTGCACGGCTATTGGCAAGACGTTTAAAAAAACAACAGGCAGAAACAACAGTCAACAAATTGTATAATTCTAAGACAAATGACACATAACCTAGAAGAGATAGAAAGTATCTTTACCGATTATTATAAGGACCTGTATCTACAAAATGCACCTACTAATAATGGCCTAAATGATATTAAAACATTTTTAGACTCCTTAGATCTACCCTCTATTGGAACAATACAAAATGATCGCATGACGGCACCAATAACGATAGAGGAGATTCAGAAAGCGATTGGAAAATTACGAACAAACAAGGCACCAGGCAGTGATGGGTTTCCTGCCGAATGGTACAAGAAATGTGGAAAAGAATTGATACCCTTACTCCACCAGACTCTTAATTGGACTCACACTAAACATGTGATTCCCCCCTCTTGGAGGGAGGCAATTATCACGGTGCTGCCAAAACCACAAAAACAAAGAGAATACTGCCAAAATTACAGGCCTATATCGGTGTTGAATGTTGATTATAAAATCTATACTACAATCCTATCAAATAGGCTCCAGTCGTTTATACCAGACCTGATAGATGAGGACCAAGCAGGTTTTGTCAAAAATAGACAGGCACAAGACAATATTAGAAGGACCCTACACATACATAAAGACAAGCTACCGGCTGCATTGATAAGTTTAGACGCAGAAAAAGCCTTCGATCGAGTCAGCTGGGACTTCCTGTACCTAATCATGGCAAAGTTTGGGTTCACTACGAAATCAATCCAATGTATTAAATCTCTCTATGACAAACCGACTGCAAGACTAAAAGTTAACGGCTCATTGACAAAGACATTCCAACTAGAGAGAGGAACTAGACAGGGTTGCTGTTTAAGTCCAACCTTATTTGCCTTGTATATTGAGCCATTGGCACAAATGATTAGACAAGACGCCCTAATAACAGGAATAGAAATCAATAGACAAGAGCATGTAATTAGTCTGTTTGCTGATGACGTGTTGATAGCCCTCAAAAACCCCACAAACTCTTTTATGCAGCTTACAGAAATGTTAGGAAAATTTGGTACGCTTTCTGGCTACAAAGTAAATATACTTAAAACTCAAGTTCTAATGTTTAATTGTATACCAACTCAAAATCTTAAGGAATGGGAAATAAAGTGGGAGGCAAAAACCCTTAAATATTTAGGTATAAATATAACCAAAAACTATGCCAAACTATATCAAAGTAACTGTGGACATATAAATTACAGGATAAGGCAGGATATGGAAAGATGGAATACATATCCGTTAGGATTTAGTGACAGGATAAATGTGATAAAGATGAATATCTTACCACGATTGCTATATTTATTCCTCAACCCCAATTCTCAGAATGGGATAAGTATATATCTAGATTTGTCTGGGAAGGCAAGCGGCCAAGGGTACGATACACTACTTTACAGCTTACTAAGGAGAAAGGAGGAATGTCGCTTCCTAATTTAAAAGAATATTTTCGTGCTGCACAGATACGCCAGATAACATATTGGTGTAGTGATGATTACGGGGCTCGCTGGAAGGATGTGGAGCTCTCCACACTCAATGTCCCAATTCAAACAAACATGGGTATGAAAAAGACCCCTGAATACGTAACTAAAGACCAAGATAGGAACCCGATAATATCCTTTACATTAAATGTATGGTATGATACAGTAAAGGAGTTCAGGATTGGCAAAGAGCTTGGTTTGCTAAAATGGATAGCCTTCAATGAAGAATTTAGACCAGGAAAATTGGATCTTGGTTTTAAAAATTGGAATGAAAAGGGAATCACAGCAATTTGTTTATTAATCAAAAAAGGAGAAATTAAAAGTTTTGAAGAATTAAAACGGGAATACAGCTTAAAAAACAAGGATTTTTTCAGATACTTACAGGTGAGAGATTACTTTAATAAAAACATAAAAATAGAGGAAGACAAAATCCATCCTATTATAAAAATAATTATACTGGCATATAAAAGTGTTATTCCAAAATCAGTGTCTACCCTATACAAATGTTTGATGGAATCAAGACAGGAATCAACTGTATATGTTAAAGTAAAATGGGAAAGAGAGCTGAGTGAAGAAATCACTGAGAGGGTGTGGTATGAAACATGGAAAGAACATAAGAATACAACTCACTCATTGAGGTGGAGAGAATTCATCCAGAAAAATCAAATTCGCTATTTTATTACACCTAAGATTAAAAATAAACAAACCAATACACAACAACAATGTTGGAGGCTGTGTGGATGAGATGAACCAGACCATACACACATTTTCTGGAAATGCAGAAAAATTCACACTTTCTGGGTTAAAATTCACTCGGCTCTCTGTGATATATTAGGTTATATTATTCCTAGAACCTGCCTTGTTTTGTATCTAGGGTACTTGGAAGGTACTGTAGATGTAAAGGATTGTTACCTGGCTAAGATTCTCCTTTTGGCAGCAAAGAAGGCCCTCACCAAAAACTGGCTTAAGACAGAAACACCAGGAAAGCAGCAGTGGGTAGCAATTGTGGAGGACATTATGGAGATGGGGAACCTTACATATAAACTGAAATTAAAGGAAGAACGCTTTTTGCAGGACTGGGGAAAATGGTTGACGTACAATGCTATATATATATATATATATATATATATATATATATATATATATATATATATATATATATATAGCATTAATATAAGTATATGTATGCAAGCATGTGTGCGTGTGTGTGTGTGTGTGTGTGTGTGTGTGTCTGTGCCTCTAGTCTGCATGCCAAATATCCCCAACACACAGAGAGACACACAGACAGACAGTTCAGGTCTGTGCTCAGACAGTTTGAGAATTGGTTCATTATTTTCTTCAGCTTTCAGATTGGCTGACGCCATCAGACGGAAACCCCCACAAATCCCCTCACTCACACACACTGATTTGCTGTCTCATGGGGACATCCCATTGACATAATGCTTTCCCTAGCCGCTTACCCTAACCATCAAAAATGAATGCCTAACCCTAACCCTTACCCTAAACCTAACCATAACCAATTGTAACTCTGACACTAAAACCACATTTTGAGTATGAAAAATGCCTCCAACCCCATGGAGACCTGGATTTTGGTCCTCACGAGGGCTGTTGGTCCCCACTGAGATAGTAAGAACCCGTACACACACACACACACACACACACACACACACACACACACACACACACACACACACACACACACACACACACACACACTTCTTCTATTAAAGTCCAGCAGCAGCTGAAGAGGTTGATAATGAAATCTGTTCTGTTCTCTCTGCTCAACTTCTGATCAGCCTCCTCCTCCTCGCCCCTTACTCCTACCCCCCTTTCTTACCCTCCTCTTCCTCACCCTTCATACCCTCCTCCCTCTGTGAACTCTTTCTCTCTGTGTGGAAATATTAATCTTTTCATTAACAGAATTTAATTGCCAGCAGACAGACAAGCGAGTGCAGCAGCTTCAAAGCTCATCAATGGAAAATAAAAAGATTTTTCTCTCGTTTCTCTCTTTTAACTGCGCTCTCTGAGGTTTCCACAAAAAAGCTACGCTGCTGCAATCTCAGGGAGGATGTCTCTTCAAAGTTGAACAATCATCTGGATCCAGTGCTCCACAACAACCAGTCAGCTCTCAGCCAGGAAAACTCGCCCAGAACAGCACGACTGATCCTGAACCGGGCCAGTGCTATTGTGACTGTAGGACCAGCCACCACTTGTGACTGTCATTGAACATACAGCCAGCACTGTGGTTATTCTGCCCAATCAGAGCTTGAGGACGGACAGGAAGATGATATAGGAGAGTCGGTGCTAGGGCTGCTGGGAAATTAGAGCATTCAGCAGATGTATGCAGTGATGTAAACCATGGCCTCCAGCTTAATCCGAACCAACTCCATGCAGCTGCCAAACCAAGTGCTCAGATGATGGGGAGGAAAGGAGGCAGAGCTATGATCCCAAAAATCTAAAGTGAAGCATCTGTTTGTAAAATGTCTTTGAGTACAATGACACATCCGTAATTCTCTCTTTTAATAAAATTATTTAATTTATTGTTGTTCCTAAGGGCACAAAAACCAAAGACGTGTAAGACTATCAGTTTAATCTGGGCTTCACTTTAACACAGTCACTGGTAATCTCCATGTCAGTCACAGCAAAGGCTCAAAGGTAAAGGTAATTTTGACTCACAAACAGTTTCGCGGTATGATCGTTCTATTTCATAATGAAAGATCTGTAGTGGATTCCAAGTGTTGAACCTGTATTTGGTTGCTTCTTACTGAAACTCTCAGCACGAGGTCCACAGAGATGCTGTTGAAGCCATCACTACCCTGGAAACGCAAGATAGTCCAACAGCAGAGCAGAAACTTTAGGAGAGCCCAAGTCAGCAAAAAGAATGAATACACTGAGCATCTTACCAACAGCAACAGACCTCAGAGAACAGGAGACACTAAAGATAACAGAATAATTTCCATGATTAGAAAAACATCTTCACAACATCTAACCAAGTCAGGAAGTCAATCAGTTTCAGGACACAGACACTATCGCTACTTTTATGATTAGGCTTTAAACTTTCCCTTTGGATAAAGCATATAGTTAGGGCTGGATCAGGTGATCCTGAATCCTGCCTTAGTTATGCTGCAATAGGTGTAGGATGCTGGGGGATTCCCATGATGGTGTTTTTTCTTCACTTAATCTGTGTTTATACACCTCTCTGCATTTAACCATTAGTTCACTAGCTGAGTGAACTAATGGTTCAGGGCCTGCATCAACACCAAGCTCGACGTCTTTCAGCAGCGATGTCTCCGCCGGATTCTGAGGATCCGCTACATCGACCACATCACCAACGAGGAGATCCTGCGAAGGAGCGGCACAGTCAAACTTCACAACATCGTTGCACGCAACAGGCTCCAACTGGCCGGCCATATCCTCCGCATGGATGACGCACACATTCCAAAAACAGCGATGCACTGGCAACCCCTGGGCGTCAAACGACCACGAGGACGTCCCCGCAACACCTGGCGAAGGTCATTCTATCAAGACCTAAAGACATCGAATATATCGTTGGAAGACGCTGAAGCCCGGGCACAAGATCGAGCCTGGTGGCGTTCGTTTGCCGCCCGATATGCCACATAAAGCATGGGAGGATCTATGTCTAAGTAAGTCACTAGCTGAGACCATATCTTCAGTTACAATTGATGATGGTGGATGAGGGAAAGTGAACTCATGTTGTGATTTGGGAAAGGCCTTAGAGGGGACTGGCAGTGGCTCCTGGGCTGGGCAGATCCCCAATTAAGGCATCCTCTTGAAGAACCGAAAATTGAGCATTATGAAGCATTGCTGCGAATGTATAATTAGTAGGTTTGTGATGACCAGCAGCACATGAGCTTGATTAACTGGTCAGGGATTCATTTGAGGGAAGCAGATGTTGCAGCACCAATGCAGAAGGAATGGCCAGAAAAAAGATTCGGAGAAATTCTGGACAATGAAAGAACTTGGAGAAAATGTGAAAGAAACCATGATGATGATGATGGTCGTGGTGGGGCTCAGAGGTGAGTTTATTTTGAAGCAGAATATCAAAAGGGGGCTGCCCAATTGATTGATTTTACTTCATTTGAGGGAAAAGACAAGGCAATCTTCAGAGACTGGGTAAAGGTCACTTATGCAGGGATGAAGAATGGATGGAATATGAGGAAAGCGAGCAGGAACATTTATTCAAACGTGCGTGCCAGGAAGTAGTCACTACTTCTGCTGGAGCGTGAAAGATCCAAAGTTAGGAGTAAATGGCATGGGGTCAAAGGGGGTGCCTGACTTTGGAGACCTTTGATGGGCAGCGACAGCTGAGACAATATAGAGGTCGAGCAAGGTCAACCCCTGAGTATTTTGGCAAAGAAATTGATGCTGCTGAGATAAGATTGGATCGTGGGATTTTTGATGGCCAGGAATCGATGTGCAAAATCATGAAGCTAAACATGGTAGCAATGTCGAAGGATGGGACGAGAACATTAAGTGGTTGTGGAATGAACGGCAGTCCAGTAGGTGGACAAGGTGCTAGGGGCTGTTAATTATAGCTTTTTGGGAAAGGGCGATGAGCTCTACGATGCTAGGGTTTGGATCTCGGATGTTGTGGCTGAAAAAGGAGCAACTGGTGAATAAGGCCGGAATTACCAAGGGATAGATTTCAAAAACAGTCGAAAAAGGCAGCAAACACTCCTGGATATGTTGGCAAATCTTGGGAGGCCACGCTGAAGAGAATTACATTCCGCCAAAATAACCCCCTAAGCTGACAGAAAACCCAGCATCTGTGTAAAGCTGAATGTCATCGGGGTGGGACAGCTGATCGTCATAAAAGAAGGTAATGCCATTCCAGTTAGCAAGGAGTAGTTGCCAGAGCCACAGTTCGGCTCTGGAGGAGATGTCCAGAGTGATTGTGTCGAGGAGTGATTGATTAGATGCTGCAAGAGAGAGCAGGTGAGAAATAAAGGAGGTGCCTTGAGGAATCATACGTAGGGCAAAGTTTAGGTGTCCTGCAAGAGAGTGTAGCTGTTGTTTAGTACATGTGGGAACACGGAGAAAGTTTTGAAGGAGGAGAATAATACGACTGAGTATTTTGATAGGCAAAGAAGCCTAGATCTGCATAGTGTTGAGGGTTATACCAAGGGACTCAACGAGTGTTGAAAGGCCCTCTGTTTTTTCTTCTTCTGAGAATGGAACACCGAAGAACATCAGAGAAAACTGACTTCAGGGTGGATAACCCTTGAGCTAACCCTGATGTGACTTACTAGATGCATTCTGAAAAAAATCATGGAAACTGATGGGATTTTCCAAATAAAACAATTTCAGCTGTTGAATGAATGGAGTTGGTTTTCAGTGACATCATCATCAGCAAAAAAAGTGTGTTTTTTTTTTATCTGTCTGATTTCAATGAAACATGATTTGCTGAAATGTCCAAGTCTGAGGACCGATTCCAAAATAAAATTCATTCTGTTTAAATTCTTTGTGATGAGTTCTTCACAGCGTGTAAACGCCTCAGAAGAAGACATCAAGCTCAGAGCCGGCAACAATGTGCAGAAAGTAAAATGGCCTGGTTCTTGTACAGTGCTTTTCTACTTTACCTGAGCTCTCAAAGCACTTTATCCTACTTGCCTCATTCACATCAGTTCATACAAGCACCTTTTTCTGTGCTTTTTCTGTGTAAGTGCTTTCTAACAATCACAAACACTCTGGTGGATGCCTCATCGAGTGACTTGGGGTTAGTATTGTGCCTCAGAACATTTGGCATGCAGATCAAACCACCGATCTTCTGACCTGCTCTACGTCCTGCCGCCTATACTTTCAGAAACAGTCATGTGACGGCCGTGGTTAGAGTTAGGGAGACTGTGGGCCGTAGTGGGCCCCCACCTGAGATTTTGTCTGATCTGCAGACATCACACGTCACACTGTAAAAACTGAGCATGCCCTTTCAGCTGCAATGACAAATGGCTCAGCGCAGTGACGGCAGTCAGAGTCAAGCTCAGGCCACGTTGAGCTGTCGGTCAGCCGACTTCCCGCTGGAGGTCACGCTGTTGCCGTTGCCTGCAGCACGTTAGGTGCAGCACGTTATCGACTCAGACTCTCAGCAGGTGAAGGTGACGGCTGACTCCGCACATCCAGCCAGCTGATCAAGGAGCTTCCTGCCGCTGGGCTCGACAAATCTGATGATGGTGCAGGTGAGATCCTTCTTGTCGCCACTTGGCTCGACAACAGCAGGAAGAAAACGAGCTGCAATCAATGAGTGACGAAAGCTCAGATTACTGCGGTGAGGAGAACGAAAGCACTTCCTCTTTTCCATCCAGAGTTTCAGAGAATAAGGCAGACATAGTTTGACTCCCAGTTTCTCTGCTGAAACACGACACAGGGCCAACCTAATCAGGCAGTCTGCTCTCTGAATCAGCTTCACTCCAAATCTGCAGGAAGGAGACTCGAGTTCAGTCATCACAGAAAGCTCAGACACCTGAAAACTCACCTGAGAGTGACCTTCAGACACCTACAAACAACTGAAATCTGACAGAAACATTCACCTCTGACCCTCTGTGATGACCTCTCAGTATGGCGTCGGCCCTGTTAACCCCAGCAGTTTGGACCCGTGACACTCTCACACCAAACAAGGGTTCACTTCCTGGTCACATGACACTTTGGAAAAGTGTCAGTGCTTCCCTGAACGTAGTAGCGAAGCTGGTGCTTCACAACTGGACTTTCTGTGTGGAGCCCACAAGCATGACTCAGAGCTAGGTTCATCTCGCTATTCAGAAAGAAACTGTGATGTCTCGCCCCAGGATCAAAAGTGAGTTTAGCCTCACATAACAGATGATTTCATGTTTAGTATGATGTAGAATTTATTTGTTGTTGTTGTTACAAAATTTGTCCTCTGCTCTGCTACCATTAATCTCAGAGGTTTTCTTTAACGAGACGCCCAGCAGCAGAAATCATGCTTGCTGATGAAAACGTCTGAATGATGTTAATGAGCAGACACGTTCCATCAGTGTGCAGCAGCAGCCTTCACCTGTTCACATTCACCTTCGTCAGCAGGAAGCGTGACCGGGCGGGGGAGGACAGCTGGGAGAACAGCTGCTGCCATTCTCAGCTTTTTACTGAAAATTTAAGTTCAATCAGCTGACAGCAAGCAGCTGCTGTGTTACAGTGGAAGGTTTGATGGTGGCTTGATGGCTTTCTACATGCTCACTTGCTGTAAACGTCTTTATCGTAAAACAATTCAAATCACGAGCCAGAGAAATGTTTCTGCTCATGCTCGTTATGTTTAAATAAAGTTTTTTTTCCCAGCAGGTTGCTTAAATAAAGTTTTCCAGGGTTTAAGTTAGAAGACCAGCTGCTCCTGGTTGAAGCCAGATGTTTCTGTTGTGGTAGATGTTTCAGTGGGCGATGGTCTGGACTATTCAGGTCAGTTATGGAGTCATGCTACTGAAGTCTGAGCTCATTGTATGAAATCAGAGAGATTGTAAATTAATCATACGGGGCCTGGATGGTAGACTTTGCTCTTAAACCTGCAGATGTGCTTCAGCCTCATGGAGTCCTCACAGATGTCCAGTTACGCCTCCCATGTGCACTAATGCATGCTTTGAGCTGTGAGCTTGATGGTCCCTCTCCTCTTTAGCCCAGAGGACGGCATCCACAAACAGTAACTCATCTTCTGATTGGTCAGAGAGAAGCTTCTTCTCTGTTTGGACCTTTTCTTCTTCTTCTTCTTTATCTCCTAGTGGGTTTTGTCTGGATGTTTTTGTGCTGTTGCTTTTTCTTGCTGTGAAACAAATTGCAGAGCAGCTCATTTCCATGCCATTCGTTCTGTTGTTTATCTTCATCTGTCCATCAGGGAGCAGAGGCTGGTGTAAAGCAGCAGCAGCAGCTGATGTCAGCGTGTAGAACGTGGAGAAGTCAGAGAGCGACGGCAGACAGACGGCTGGATAATCCTCTCTGATCAAAGACTTTCTAAAGAGTAAAGAGATGTTTGTGTTTGTGGAGGTTTTCACTTCATCCGTGAACAGCAGCTCAAAGCCACACTGGATTTATTTCACACTGAGACACAACAGCAACACAAACCGACTCACAGAGAGGAAACACAAGCCATCAAAGTGCGGCAAGATTTCACTCTGCAGAGGAACAACAGCAAGCTGCAGCGCTGCTCTGATGCAACGCAGAAGAAATGAAGAGTTCAGACAACCAGAAGCACAGTCAGGTGGACGGATACAGCACAAACACTGGCACAGGTTCAAGGTCATTCAGCAAAAGACAGTTAGATGACCATCATGTTCACAGACAACAGAAACAAACCTGCACAAATGAGACACACAAGGGGGACGGAGGCAGAAATTACATCAAAATAATCAAGTGAGAGGGGATAAATCACCCCTACAGAGACATTCTGTCACAGAAACTGTAGAATTAAAGCTTCGTCGTCCGTCTTTGATTGAACAGCAGGAGCTCATGTCAGTGCCTAAGTCTATTGCAGCATAACTAAGGTAGGATTCAGGATCACCTGATCCAGCTTTATCTATATGCTTTATCAAAAAGGAAAGTTTCAAGCCTCATCTTAAAAGCAGAGATAGTGTCTGTCTCCTGAATCCAAACTGGAAGCTGGTTCCCGGGAAGAGGGGCCTCCCATTCTACTTTTAAATGCTCTCGGAACAACAAGTAATTCTGCAGTGTGAGAGCAAGGAGCTCCATATGATCACCTCCCGCTGAGCTCATCACTCCATCGCAGCATCTTCATCCTAGCCCCTGAGTTTTTCTCTTCCATCTAAATAACGCACTTTATTGAGCATCCCGTCGTCATCACACCATTGATCGCAAATAAAATGACTTCATTTATGGCATGCTGCCACCAAAGTGCCACAACACAGTGCTCCTGTGGTATGACTGACTTCTCAAAGGTCAAAAGTCCACACATATTTAAAAATTCTAAAGAACGTCTTTCTGTGACCTTCAGGTTCTGATACCTTCCACCCACACAATCTCAGATTAACCCAGCACATCGTTGGCTGTGGTGAGGAACTGTGTCGCCCACATGGTGCCTCGCGGTGTTTCCTCTTATTTCATAGTGTAGTTGATTTTACATGTGTGGACCCAGAGCAGAAAAAGTGCTGAGTGCTCAGCGATTTTGAGTCCTCAGCTTCTCCAGTTTACATCACCAATGATATCACAAACACGCCACGTGGTAAAGGCACAATATGAAGGCTGCTCTGCAGACAGAGCGAGGACAGCGAGCGGATTAGCGGGCAAGTTATAAGACCGAGGACCCGCGAGGACCATTGGGGACCCAAAACACCACAACAAGACACTCAGAGCGCTGACCAGTGCGTGCGCACACACACACACACACACACACACACACACACACACACACACACACACACACACACACACACACACTCCCGTTCCTCTGACTGGATTATTTGAGTCTTTACTTGTGTCACCGTTTCTGTCTTCATGTTTCACACTCTGCTTCAGGAATTCAGCTTCGAGCTCCTGATGAATCTGGGACTCACTGAGCTGAATTAAATGCTCTTTAGCAGCTGCAGAACGAGGCGTTCGAGTGTCAGCAAGGTCATTAATAAAGGTGAGTTAAGGTGTTAGCTTCACCTGCTCAGTGTTTGTGTTTGTAACATCAACATAGATGAAAAATCATCATAATCGTCTAATCAAGCAGCATGTAGGCTTCAGGCTGTTTCCTGTTTACACTTCAATAATGATCGCATAATGAAAACATAATTAAACTGAAACCAGGGGCCTAAAAACAACATATGGGGAGAAGGAAGTCTGCGTCTTCTGATTGCACCCTGTACACCTCCACGTCTTCTTCCAGGAAAGAAACGACCTTGAAATCAGATGAAAATGGAAAAGCATGTGTTCTGAGAGTGTGTTATGATTCAATTTGTGTGTGTGTGATCCTGTGGGAATTAATAAGTAAGTCTCATCTGTAACATACAGTCTCACACTGAATGTAGATATTTTTACTGTCTGTTATCTGGTGGAATGTTTCTCACCAATGTTTGAGAGCCTGAAGGCAGCTCAGGGCTCCGAGTGTGTGTGTGTGTGTGTGTGTGTGTGTGTGTGTGTGTGTGTGTGTGTGTACTGTAATCATCTCTGAATGAAGCAGCATCTAAACTGAATTTATTACAAACGAGTAGTTCCTGTTTGTCCCACAGGACCTGAATGCATCATCACTGCCAGTGGTGGTGGTCCAGAGTGTGTTTGTATGTCTGTGCCAGCTGGTGTAGGATCAGTCTGATATGTTATCAGCAGTCTGTTTATCAGCCTACAGAGTGCCACGCGTCAGCAGCTAATTATCACCTCGTTAAGCTTCCTAACGAGGGAGCCCTAATGAGATTCTGGACTGCGTCCGGCAGCTCCGGCTGTCCCCGTCTATCATATATGAACATGTTTCTGCTTCGCTGATAATATTGTGCACTCTGTACCTGGCAGCACGAAGGACATTTATGTGTGACTTGGTAACACAAATACAACTGATGGCAGGTCAAAGGTCACAAAGAGCCCAGCAGGTTGATGTCAGAGAGTCACAGTCAGACTCTTCCCAGCATTCTCAGTTTTCCTGTCACTAATGAAAACATGTGACTGTGGCGGTAACCCTTCACTGTACCACTGATGTTTCTTACAAGGGGAGCTCAAAAAGACTTTTTACACAAAATAAAAGAATAAACTTTATTTGAAACTTTATTAATTCAGTCTGAAGACGTCAGCTGGTATTTCCATTTAAAAAAGAAACAGAACAAATTCAGCTAAATAGCGTTTTTTCTATGCGAATAGAATATGAGTTTATGAGAGTTACAGATGACCTCGTTCTGTTTTCAATCACATTTTAGAGAAACTCAAAGCAAACTTCAACCACAACTTTGCACCTTCAAAGGTTCAAGGAGAAGAGCACCAGCCTAATGAAGTTTAGGCTTCATTTCCTCTCCTGGACCCGAGTTCGTAGACCAAAGATTTGTGGCTGCACAATGTTTCCATACTGCTGTACTAAACCCAGTAATCAGATTACAGTTACTAATCCCAGCAATCAGATTAATGTGACTACACCCAGTAACCAAATTAAGGTAATAAAACAGAAAAATGACCTGATGAACATTTCGATGCCTCAGTTCATGTGGCGGTAGGAATGAACAGCTTTTCAGGGGTGACAATTACTTCTAATTTAATTAATTAGAAGTAAGAGATGACTTCTTATAAAGCCCTTGAAAATGTGAGTCAGTGTCATCTCCTTCAGTTGGAGCACAGCTCATCACCATAGAAACAGGAAGCTTGAACTCCTAAACACAGAGTCTTGATATTTCCTGTCATCACATTTTTCAGAAACCACATTTCTCCCCTTCTGGCTGCCCCTCCCTGCTCCCGCTGGAGGTCTCTTCCTATTGAAAGGGCTTCTTCCTCCCCACCGTCTCTGAGTGCTGCTCACAGGGATCCTCTGTGTTGAGATTTTCCCTCCAACATTGCAGTGATCATAACCATGAAGTGCAGTGAGATGACTGTTACCGTGAACTCAAACTGTATAAATAAAGTCAAACTAAAATGAAAATCTTATTTGGATCAGTCAAAATTTTTTCCAGCAGCGGTAAAATTGAACTCTACCCACTGAGTGTCAGAAGGGAAGGCTCCTCTGTGACACAGGGAGGAAAAGAAAGCGCCGTTATGGTTTCAGTTTGTTTCTGCTGTCAGAGGACCAAACAACTCTTTAACTCTGAAGGTCACAGTTTGCTGATCCAAAGTTTATCTAGCTGCAGCCTCAGAGAACGCTAAAAGGTGAATAACCAGGTTTAATCCACCCGTTACAGCCGCGCACCTTCTGATGAGATCAGCTGATGTGTCGGCGCTCTGAGCTGTCAAACGGTTTAGAGAAATCTTTCAGGTAGTTTGTGTTAAAAAGTATCAGGGGCCAAATCTCATCTTTACTCTGCAATGCTCAGACGAGACGTTTGATACGAGCGCCGCTGACTTTCAGTGTTTCATCAGCAATTCCTGCCAGCTCATTGGTCCCCGCAGAGCTCTAAGCTGAAGTATTTTTAGTCAGGATGTCTCAGTTAGGTGTTTGCATTCAAACCTCACAGGTGAAATGAAACCAGTCAGACCTGCTGAGGTCAAACAAAGAGACGAGTGAGGCATGATGGGAAACTAATCTGCTGCTGCTCGTCTTCAGAGGGATTAAAAGATTCAGTTATTTCACCGTCAAGCTGAATTTAACCCTGAAAACATCAGATTTACAAACAATCATCAGCACACTCACTGAGCCACATCCGCGGCTTCTAAACTCACCTGGCCTTACCTGTCACACAGCAGTCTCACACACAGCTCAGGTTAAAGGACAAATTCACTGTTTCCTCTTCATAAGTCAAGTGGATTCAGAACAGAGCTCTCATGTGACCAGGAGCATATGTTCATTCATATGTTACAGCTGAGTGACAGGAAGTGACCACAGGAAGTAATCTTTTTTTTTTTTTTTTTTTTCAAGTATTTTTCAGTTTATTGTAAACTCTGCCGCTTTGGACAACACAAGGGGCATTAATAAACATCTTTGCCATTTAGTGCACAATATGTGAATAAACTAACAACATCCACCGACATAGAACTGTGGCAGTCAGTGCAACTGAGGTAGGTATTAACATCAAGTCTAAGATGACTCACTAAATGGAGAGAAACAGTGAGTGGCAGGGTTTTTTAAGAAAAGTAGCTTTTCTGCATCATCAGCAGTCAGACTGTTTCTGTTTTCATCTATAATGTGTGACACTGAGCTAAAAAGCCTTTCACTGTCCACACTGCTACATGGGGCTGAGAGCTATTTACAGGCTATTTTAGCCAAAGTGGGGAACCTGATTTTGTTGACACCCCAGTACTTCAGAGGACTGTCTTCACGAGGGCTTGGGGCCTCTCCGAGGTATGTGTCGAGCTCAATGGCAGCACCTGCTGCCAGCGGCAGCCTGGGCCTTGAGGAACAGTTTAGCAGGAGGTTCTGCAGCTTCTGCCCGACTCCCCTCTGCCTCACCTCTAGAAGCTCCTGCTTCAGGTGCAGCTTGGCCTCTGGAGCAGTGTTGTTGGAGAAGAAGCGATCTTTATACCTTTAGAGCCTCCTCTGGACAATTTCGATGAGCACAATTTGCAGTCCGCCTTTGTTTTCGTGTCTTCGTTCACTTTGAAATAGTTCCACACGGCTGACTTGTCTCGCCTCGCTTTCTCCCAGCTCTGAGACGCAGCCGGGGCCTGGGGGCAGGCACTCGGCGCCTGTGATTAACCCCTTACATGCCGCTCAAACATAGACAGGTCTCAGACCGTGGTATCAGTCCTCGGTATCGGGGAACTTTTAACGAGTACTTTAGAAAATGTGGTATCGAGGCCGATACCAGATACCGGTATCGGTGCAACCCTTTTTTTTTTTTTTTTTTTTTTTTTTTTTAAATGACATCAGAAACAGCAGTATGCGACATTACGTGATGGCAGAGCTTCAGTTCATCCTTTGTCATTTTTTTTTTTTTTTTTAATAAATAGGGCAGGGGGAATGAATGAGAGAAAGAGGGGGAGAGAAAGAAAGAAAACCAAAGGGGAGAAGAGACGGTGAGAAGGGGGGGGAAGAGAGAGAAAAAAAAAAAAAAAAAAAAAAGAACTCCTGGGTCACCTGTATGGAGAAAAAAAAAACAAACAAACAAAAAAAACAAACAGAGGAGACAGCAAACAACAAAGAGCAACATAATAATAGAGAAAACAAAGCACCATCACAATAAACTAGCTAGCCATAGATATCAATATTTACTAAATAATAAACGATATTGTGCAGCACGCAAGATAGACAGCGCACAGTGTGCTTTGAGGCAGCAGCCAAGAAAGCTTTAGTCCGCGTCTGTGAATACCCATGTGTGCATACCTGTGTGGATCAGCATGCTTGCATTCCAAAGGTTTCTCCATGTAATGATCTGCTAGGGAGTGTGGGGGGGCCACAGCCCCGTCCTCCAGGGTGTGAAGCGGGTATGGAGGAGATCAAAACTCCAGACATCCAGAGGCCCCCAGAACACAAGAGACCATGGAAGACCAACAGAGGGGCAGCCGCGCCACTGTTCCAGTAAGAGCTGAGGAGAGTCCCAGATGAGGGCTCGCCCAGCAGCCGCGGAGCAGAAGTCAGGGGGAGTTGCAGTGACGCGCCCGTGAGCTCCGCCGGCCCCCAGCTGCGCCTGAGTGACCGAGCCCCAGGCCGAGAGGCCGGGGGCACCCCACCTCCAAAGGGGCCCGAGCGAGCCCCAGGCCCCAGGCCCCGACAAGCGGCCGCCAAGGAGTGAGCCGGTGTGTACCCGGACGCCCACCCCCAGACACAAAGAACCACCAACACACCGACACCTGAGGGAGTCCGCCACCGGCAGGGGAAGTGGTGGTGGGTGGAGATAGGCCTCCAAACCTTGGAGGGCCTGAGGTGTCCCCAGAGAGGTGGCGTCTGATACCCAACCTGACATATAGACACAGACATACAGGCACACACAGACACAAACATCCATTCCCACCCTCATGCTCTCATATGCACTCACTCCACACTCAACCAACGTGGAGACAGACATAAAGAGACGCTGTACACACAATCACACTCCCCAAGCGTACTCTACAAACCGGGTCTAGGTACCCTTGCCCCTGGAGGGGGGAATTGCACCCAGACCCAGGTGGTGTTACCCTTTTCCCTGCGGTGGGGAGAGGCAGACCACCCCGACTCCGCAGCAGCAGGGAGGCCCCAGACCCCAGACCGCAGTCGGACGGCCAACTCCTCCTACTAGCCCTCCCGCTCCAGCAGGCCGCAGAGAATGGGGGTGGGAGAAGACTCCAAACCTCCCTCCACCCGCTCATTGTAGTGTTGATGCATGTGTGTTCTAAGGTGCAATTAAAACCCAGGAGGGCATGGAGCTACCTGCCATGGAGCAGCAGGTAAGCGCATGGTCCCTCCTGCTAGCCCTCAATGACTAAGTGTATTTAAAATTGAGAGGTGGGCAACGACGTCAGGGGTGAGGTATACACCCTGATGGTAAATTGGACTCCGTGATTGTGCCCACCCCCAAGATCCTATATGTATGTGTAATGAGAGTGTGAATAATGTGAATGTCTAAGTTGTGGGATAAAATTGAGGCAGAGGCAGCCAGAAGGGGACGGGGGGGGGGGGGGGGTAGCCTCCTCTGCACCCTGGTGACATACCCCTACTCCAAGGCCCTGCATGTGTGGGTGGTTGTGGAGGAGCGGGAAGAGGGAGGCAGCTGGAGATGGGGAGGGAAGGAAGGGAGGGGCAGGTAACCCCTCCCTGGGGCCAGCTCCCCCGCTGACCCCAGTAGGCACTCCCACCCTCCGCGACCCGCCAGGGAAGGGGGGCCCAGGCCCATCCAGACCGGGGCCCAGTGCAGTAGCGCCCTCCGGCTCCACAGAGCCCTGGACAGTCCACCCAACCCCACCACAGAGAAAACTGCACCCACCCCACCATCCACACATCTTCCAGACTACATAAGACGGTAAACGCCCAGGCTGAGATCTTCCTCCACCTCTCCTGTATCTCCCCCTCCCGCAGAGAGTTCCTGAAGAGAAGAAAGCTCCTGCAAGATGTGACCATCCCCCCCACCAGATGAAGAGCCCCCCAGGCGGCTCGACGCACCGGCGGCACCCTGCTCCAGGGCCGGGCCCCCATGCACCCACCCGCCCACAACCCCGGCAACACACCAACCAGGACCCAAGCCCCCGAGGCCCGGCCCGGGCCCCAGCCCAGAGACGGAGCGCCCCCAGAACCTCACGCCCATCCCGGACCCACCCAGGGGCAGTCAGGTTGCCAGGTCAGTAACCCACGTCCGTCAGCACAGACCCTCCCCTAGCCCCGCTGCACGCAGCCGCGAGGAAACAGTCACCTGAGAGCCAACAGAGCCCCCAACCGGACGTGACCGCTACCCCGGTTTGAAGTAATCTTTGAATAAACTGTTTCACCCCAGACCTCATTCAGATTATTTTAATGCAGTTAAAAATCTGTATTTAAGGACAGTGGTTTCAGAAACCTGGTGAACCTCTTTCAAATGCTCAGGATGAGCAGGCGTTACACTTGTCACATCACACACTGATCCTATTACCCACTGCACACCGTGCTGTGACCTCAGCACGAGAAATGACTCGGAAGGAAGGACAAACAAGTGTTCATCAGACAGTTTCTAGTTCACACCTGGGGGAAATCCCTTCATTTACCTGCATGCAACAAAGGCTGCTCAAACATGTTTGGTTGTAAATCACTGTAAAACAGTAGTACACATCATCCCTTTGCTGAATTTTTTTGTTTTTACAGGTGACTCCAGCAAAACAGCCTGAAAATGACGAGCTTATAAAGCACACCTGAGTGATTGTTCTTGGATGTTACACAGCTGTTAATAACGTGGTCCTTGTGAAGCAGACTGCAAACATTTTCCTGCTCCTGGATGTGATTCGGCTGTGTTAGGTGGAGTGAGCTTCAAACTGCAGCAGCTGAATTCACACTCTCCTTGTCTTTGTCTCTGTCCACACTTGGAGCGTGGGCCCACGTCAGCTGATAAAAGGAGTCCCCAAATGTTTAAAGCACTGCAGCACGTGCTGCCCTTCATAACTTTAATCTGATTGCAAAGAAAACTCAAGCCCATTCATATTTTCACAGGTTTCAGGCACCCCACTGCCTCAGTGACAGATCATGAAGAAGCTGTTGCTGAGCGTGCTGACCGAGTTGACCCGATCAGAGACGTCTGCTGTGCAAACATCAAACAGAATCTCCCATGTTCCTCCGAGTCTCTGAGCAGATGCTGGCACTCCTTCAGAGAATCTCTGAGATCAACAAACAGCAGCAGGACGAACCAGAAACATGAGAAAAACAATGTGTTTGTAACCAATCAGAGGGGTCAGAGACATGGGGCTTTCTGCATGCCGTACACAGAGGGGAACAGCATGCACTGGCACAAGGAACACAGTAAAAACTGATCCAAAAAAGCAGTCCTCAGTCGAACCTAGATCGATGCAATCCAGCATGGTGAAGGACATCAGAGGACCGTCATGACCCAGACATTTATTAGAAATCAGTTAATGATCAGGACTAAACTCCTAAACATTCACAATTTCGCTCAAGTGATTGGACCTATAGGTCGGATCAATAAAGGACAGATTAATTTGATTAAGTATGAGTTTGAACCACGTCAATGTGTGTGTGTGTGTCTGTGTCTGTGTGTAAGTCTGTCTGTACCTGTGCCTGCACTTATACCTGCACCTGCATCTTGTGTGTGTGTGTGTGTGTGTGTGTGTGTGTGTGTGTGTGTGTGTGTAAGTCTGTCTGTACCTGTACCTGCACTTATACCTGCACCTTTACGTGCACCTGCACTTGTAGCTGTACTTGCAACTCCAGGCCCACCCCTGGTATAGGTAATCCAACACAGCTGATTCAAATGGCTAAATTACTTCCTCAACATGTCCTGACGTTCTCCAGAGGCTTGGTAACAAACTAATCATATGATTCAGGTGTGTTGACCCAGGGCGATATCTAAAACCTGCCGGACACTGGCCCTCGTGTCCTGGAAATTGCCCACCCCTGACCTATACCTATACTTGTGCCTACACCTGTACTGTACCTGCACCTGTACTTACCTGGACCTGTACCTATACCTGTACCCGTACTTGTACCTCCACCTGCTGCTGGCTCACCTCTCCTCCCCCTTCTCCCCACATCGTGACAATGAACTACAAGCAGACCCTCCTACAAACTCTCATCAGCCCTTACCGTAAGGTGAAAACCTTCATTTCACACTGAGGTCACAGAGGAGAACAGCCCAATCACATCCTCCTTTATTATAATTTCGGGATCTCTGACGTCAAAACCGAGCTGAGCTCCAGTCTACAACGAGAACCTCTGAAAAGACTTCAGACAGCTCAAACACCAACAGGTGGTGCTATCAGGTTGAGCATCGCTATGAATTATGGGACACCATGATCTCTTTTAATTTCTTAAGGATGCTGCAGTGTCTCCACTGCTAAAAGAGGCAAATAAGGACTGAAGCTCATTTCCAAGATGATGATGGTGCGAGACAAAAACGGGTTCTGGTAGAACACCTGAGTCACAGGATTAAACCTGAATGATGAAGACTGCTGTGTGTGTCTGTGTGTCTGAGTGTGTCTGAGTGTGTGTGAGTGTGTCTGTATGTGTCTGTGTGCGTCTGTGTGTATAAGTCTGAGTCTGTGTGTGTGTCTCTCTGTCTCTGCCTGTGTGTGTGTGTGTTGGTCTGAGTAGGTTTGTGTGTCTGTGTGTGTGAGTGTGTGTGTGTTGTGTGTCTGAGCAAGTGTGTGTGTCTGTTTATGTGTGTGTGTGTGTGTGTCTGTGTGTCTGAGTGTGTCTGAGTGTGTGTGAGTGTGTCTGTATGTGTCTGTGTGCGTCTGTGTGTATAAGTCTGAGTCTGTGTGTGTGTGTGTGTGTGTGTGTGTGTGTGTGTGTGTCTCTGTCTCTGCCTGTGTGTGTGTGTGTTGGTCTGAGTAGGTTTGTGTGTCTGTGTGTGTGAGTGTGTGTGTGTTGTGTGTCTGAGCAAGTGTGTGTGTCTGTTTATGTGTGTGTGTGTGTGTGTTGGTCTGAGTAGGTTTGTGTGTGTGTGTGTGTGTGTCTGAGTTTGTGTGTCTGTGTGTGTGTGTGTGTCTCTGCGTGTGCCTGAATATGTGTGTCTGAGTGTGTGTGTGTGTGTGTGTGTCTGAGTTTGTGTGTCTCTGTGTGTGTCTGTGTGTCTCTGCGTGTGCCTGAATATGTGTGTGTGTGTCTGAGTTTGTGTGTCTCTGTGTGTCTCTGTGTGTCTCTGCGTGTGCCTGAATATGTGTGTCTGAGTGTGTGTGTGTGTGTGTGTGTGTCTGAGTGTGTGTGTGTGTGTGTGTGTGTGTGTCTGAGTTTGTGTGTCTCTGTGTGTGTGTGTGTGTGTCTCTGCGTGTGCCTGAATATGTGTGTCTGAGTGTGTGTGTGTGTGTGTGTGTGTGTGTCTGAGTTTGTGTGTCTCTGTGTGTCTCTGTGTGTCTCTGCGTGTGCCTGAATATGTGTGTCTGAGTGTGTGTGTGTGTGTGTGTCTGAGTTTGCAGCTTTAACCGGATTGTTTTCAGCGTTACAAAATGAAAATCTCTGCTCAGTTAATCCCATCACCACAGTTAGGCTTTTACTCTGAAACCCTCCCACAGGAAGTGCTGCATCCTCTACTAAATAAAATCACATTGATAAAATTTTATATTTTCATAAAGACTAAAAACCTGCTAATTGTTTCAGAATAGTCAGTCAGGGAAGAAAGAACATGAACCCTTTGATGTTACTGCCTCGGTTCAGCTGATTGATCAGTTAGCTGTCTAGAATAAAACTAATCAATAATCAACAAAAATGATGGTTAATTTCCACACAGCTGAGCTGAACACAGCTCAGTTAACAGCATGTGGTGGACTTTGAGCTTTGGTCTTGTGTGATAGGCTGTCAGAAGTACAGGGGCGGATCAGGAGAAATTTTCTTAGGGTGGCATGAAAATCAAAGCCTTTGTCTCACAGGTGTTACATCCTGTTACATCATTATATATATGAGGTTAAAATACATAAAATACAGTAAGTACACACATGTCTCATGGAAATATTGTCTATAACTTTGTTTTCTTTGGCCCAGATAATTAAAGATTGCAGTTACAGTGGGGCAAAAAAGTATTTAGTCAGCCACCGATTGTGCAAGTTCCCCCACCTAAAATGATGACAGAGGTCAGTAATTTGCACCAGAGGTACACTTCAACTGTGAGAGACAGAATGTGAAAAAAAAATCCATGAATCCACATGGTAGGATTTGTAAAGAATTTATTCGTAAATTAGGGTGGAAAATAAGTATTTGGTCAATAACAAAAATACAACTCAACACTTTGTAACATAACCTTTGTTGGCAATAACAGAGGTCAAACGTTTACTATAGGTCTTTACCAGGTTTGCACACACAGTAGCTGGTATTTTGGCCCATTCCTCCATGCAGATCTTCTCGAGAGCAGTGATGTTTTGGGGCTGTCGCCGAGCAACACGGACTTTCAACTCCCGCCACAGATTTTCTATGGGGTTGAGGTCTGGAGACTGGCTAGGCCACTCCAGGACTTTCAAATGCTTCTTACGGAGCCACTCCTTTGTTGCCTGGGCGGTGTGTTTTGGATCATTGTCATGTTGGAAGACCCGGCCTCGTTTCATCTTCAAAGTTCTCACTGATGGAAGGAGGTTTTGGCTCAAAATCTCACGATACATGGCCCCATTCATTCTGTCCTTAACACGGATCAGTCGTCCTGTCCCCTTGGCAGAAAAACAGCCCCATAGCATGATGTTTCCACCCCCATGCTTCACAGTAGGTATGGTGTTCTTGGGATGCAACTCAGTATTCTTCTTCCTCCAAACACGACGAGTTGAGTTTATACCAAAAAGTTCTACTTTGGTTTCATCTGACCACATGACATTCTCCCAATCCTCTGCTGTATCATCCATGTGCTCTCTGGCAAACTTCAGACGGGCCTGGACATGCACTGGCTTCAGCAGCGGAACACGTCTGGCACTGCGGGATTTGATTCCCTGCCGTTGTAGTGTGTTACTGATGGTGACCTTTGTTACTTTGGTCCCAGCTCTCTGCAGGTCATTCACCAGGTCCCCCCGTGTGGTTCTGGGATCTTTGCTCACCGTTCTCATGATCATTTTGACCCCACGGGATGAGATCTTGCGTGGAGCCCCAGATCGAGGGAGATTATCAGTGGTCTTGTATGTCTTCCATTTTCTGATGATTGCTCCCACAGTTGATTTTTTCACACCAAGCTGCTTGCCTATTGTAGATTCACTCTTCCCAGTCTGGTGCAGGTCTACAATACTTTTCCTGGTGTCCTTCGAAAGCTCTTTGGTCTTGGCCATGGCGGAGTTTGGAGTCTGACTGTTTGAGGCTGTGGACAGGTGTCTTTTATACAGATGATGAGTTCAAACAGGTGCCATTCATACAGGTAACGAGTGGGGGACAGAAAAGCTTCTTACAGAAGACGTTACAGGTCTGTGAGAGCCAGAGATTTTCCTTGTTTGAGGTGACCAAATACTTATTTTCCACCCTAATTTACGAATAAATTCCTTACAAATCCTACCATGTGAATTCATGGATTTTTTTTTCACATTCTGTCTCTCACAGTTGAAGTGTACCTCTGGTGCAAATTACTGACCTCTGTCATCATTTTAAGTGGGGGAACTTGCACAATCGGTGGCTGACTAAATACTTTTTTGCCCCACTGTACATAAAACATGTGAATTTTGATATTATGTACTGTATAGCCTGGATGATAAGTAAGCATGCAGCCCAATAAGTTTAAAATCCAGAACCTACAAAACGCAAGGTGTTTCATTTACAAACACACAGGTCTAACTATTTTTTTTAAATTACAAATAATTAAATTGTTACGTACTTAAATTTACACAAAATGCCAGAAATCTGCACTGTCATGAAACACTTTTCACAAAACATTGCAACCTAATTTGTCATGATTTATCGGGTTAAGTCTCTGGGTTCCAGGATATAACTGCCCATTGCTGACTACAATTTGAGTTTATCTTTATAATTGACCCCTAAAAGGTGGAAAACCTTGCCTTGCTTGGTATCATTCTTTTCAGTACAATCTCATTCGTCTGAATTTACAGTTATCTTTTCATTTTGACATACTGTATTAACCCAACTGATCTGAAATCACACAAAATCAAGTCGGCAAAAATTTAACATTTTTCACTGTAAATCTACAGAAGTGTTTAGTGAATTATTTTCATAACTTGAAATGCAAATATAAATTGTACATTTTAAAAACCTATGCACAAATGTTGTACACAATAAAGTTATATATTATGTATTTGCCTAAAATCGCAGCCGCTGCATCAGGCGTTTTTTCTACAACCATTTATAAATACCAAAACTAAAATGAGAGAACAATCAGGAGTCACAATAAGATGCCACACAAAGAGAGAGGAGAACACTACAGGTCTGAAACCTGCAGGCCTGACAGCAGGAGGTGTATCACTTCTGTTTCCCACCTGGAGACAGCGTTTACACTGCAGTCTGCATATGGAGGGTTTTTGGCACCAACTGTGACATTCAGGACTCGCCTCTGTTCTGACACACAAAACAACAACAACAACAACACACTAACTGTACACTCCAAACACGCTACACATCACAAATCTGTCACATCTCAAAACTCGCTGTCGATATTGCTCCCTCTCACTCTCTTTCATCACCATCACTCTGAAACATTTCCCCTCTTCATAAATAACCAAATCCCACGTGTTGCTGTGTCATTTCTATTGGTCGACGTGGTACACTTTTCCACGAAAGGGTGGCATTTTTTTCCTTTTCTTTTTTCCCTGCTGCCCTTAGAAAATCCTGTTTTTACTGTTTCTTCCTGCACAAAACATGACGCTAGTATTCAGAAAATTATATATTTTTTATTAGAACTCTGGTTTTAGTGGCCTAAAAGTAAAACGTAAAAATTGGCATGTAGTTTGAAGTCCAACTTTCAACACAAGCTGAAATAAAGACTCAGCGTGGCTGCAGCTTGTAGCTATGTCAGCTTAAATTGGTCACGTGATTTGGCAACGCAGCATGTCTGTGGACCCCAGACGGTTACTACATTCCATTTCCAGAGTGTAACAATTAGCCACCTGTGCTGAAATCTGAAATGCCCATAGTTTTGATTCAAAATGTGCTCTAGCGCAATCATAAGCATCGGTTGCTACTGACTTCAAGAAATAAAGCCAGTTCAGGCTAGGGGCTGGACCATTTTTTAGTGGTGGTAGTTTTAGAATTTATATTCAATGTTAATTGTAACCAGGCTCAAAGTGGTAATGCTACCTTATTTTAATAAATAGCATTGTCATATGCAAAACTTGGGTGGCATGAGATTATTTTAGGGTGGCATATGCCACCCCATGCCACCCTGTAGATCCACCCCTGCTGAAGTTTAATTCAATTAGCAGTGACATGCACAGTGCCTCCGCACACTTACTGATATCAACGCCACACCTGGAGAACAGAACAGGAAGTCCAGCATCTCTGTTTAAAAGACGTTTCTCTGCTTTGTATCAACATTGATGCGGCTCAGGCTTCAGACTTACAGTGACGCTCCACCCACAACAGAGGCCAAAGCATCATCTGCTCGTGAGCTGAAGTTTAACGCAAGGACCTCTCGTGGTTGTGAAGATGATGAAACATCATCTTCATGGAAACCAGAATTAAATAATACTTTAGATGTGACTGTGTCAGCACCAAGGTGCCACCACTGTCACCTTTAGATGGGCAGGACTAATTTCCAAAGTCTTCATCAAACCAACTTCTCCTGAAACATCCACGGAAAACATTCTGTCTCTCTTAACTGATCAGTCAGTTCACTGATAAATCTGATCGGTCCAGTCTCGACTTGCAGGAACTTCTCCTCACATCAGACCAGCTTTGATTTTTCTCATCCAACCTGTTACACACCTGAGCTCCACCTAACCTGAGCTTCTGTTAATCAACCTCAGATGGTTTCTCTGCTACTCCCTTTCTGTTCCCCCATGTTCTCCTCCCTGTTCTCTGTTCTCCTCCACATTCTCATCCCTGTTCTTCAGTTGTTGAAGCTTCAAAGTGAATCCATGAGAGCAAATAAGCAAACGCACACATACGCGCAAGCGCAGTTCCCCCCCGACACACCTCCAGACGTCACACAGGTCAAGGTCAAACCGGGGACTCGGACCGGGTGGTTCCGGGCGGTTCCGAAACACTTGCCCAGGGTCCAGGTGCGGGCTCGCGCAGGCGCAGCTCTTACCTGTGTGTGGAGCGGCTCTCCGTGCTGGAGGACGCTGATGAAGGGGATCTCCAGGGAGGAGGCGGTGAGGTCCACCTGTAGCAGCTCCTCGCGGCTCTGCGGGAACGCGAGCACGGCGGACACTCCCTGCACCACCACGCCCTGGCACGCGCAGCGGAGCAGCGACTCGGGGTCCGCGGCGGTCAGCTGCCGGGGCACGAGCTCCAGGCTCAGGTTGTAGGGCAGGAAGTTCACACGCTCCGGGTCCCGCTCCAGCTCCCGGTCCCGGCTCACCGCGGCCGCCGCGCGGCTCAGCGCCGCCTGGACCTGTACGCGCGCCGCCCGCTGCGCCGGCAGGAGCGCACCGACGCGCACGGAGTGACCGATCTGCGCCAGGAGGCGGCACGGCTGCGGGTGGAGGAGGCACGGCGGTACGAGGAGGAGCTGCAGGAGGAGGAAGGCTCGGAGAGTCCGGAGGCAGGAGGAGGAGGAGGAGGAGGTGAGAGACATCCTGCCGCGCGCTCAGCATCGCTCCTCCGCTGACTCCTGCTGCTCCGACAAACACGAGAGGAGGCTGCTGCTCCTCCTGCTGCTCACAGGAGACTGAGGGAGGAGCAGACTAAGGAGCGGAGGGGAGGGGGGAGCGCTGTCCCAGAAACAGGAGGTGCAGAGGAGAAGAGAGAGAGGGAGGGAGGGAGAGGAGAAGCAGAGGAAGAAATGAAAAGGGGGAGGTCAAAGAGACAGAGGAGGTGGTGAGTGAAGAGAAGAGGAGCAGATTCAGTTTGTTTATTTATTTATTTTACCAACTTGTTTTATTTACTTAATTTTATTCAGTTGTCTCCATTGATGATCATTTTAATTCTTTTTTTGTTTGTTGGTGGCTTTGATGATAATCTTCTCTGACCTTCACAATAAAAGAGGCTCCTGATCACAATTTTTCCTGTTGTTATCAGAGATCCATAAAGCCTCCCTCCTTCTCCTGTTTGTATTAATCACAGGTGTATTCATCGGTATTTATTATTGGGCATCTGGAGGAGCAGAAGCAGCTGCTGCAGATGTTTTATTGAAGTTTTGAAGGACGATAAGGTCGGGAACAGGAAGCTGCTGCCGAGGCTTTCTGAGGAGAATCCAGCTCGATTCGTCATCCTCCGAACATCACAGCTGAGAGCTGGGCCGTTACATAACACACACACACACACACACACACACACACAGTGTTAATATTCCATTTGAAATCTGTGCGAGAAAGTGGAGCAACAATCAGGAAATAAAAACTGACCTGAAATCATTTTTTTCCTGAGCATTTGGAGCTCTGCGTGTTTTTAATGAAAACCTCCAATCAGCTTTTATCTGTACTCTCCTGAAAACAAATGAAATCATTTTCATTACTGAGTGAGAAGGAAGAGGAAGGCAGGGCGATGCCCAGCGAGGGAAAAACTAACTGATAACTGGAAACAAAGACAAAAAATCTATCAAAGTAGAACAAAATTCTAATTTATTTATTGTGAAACATTAAATCTGAAAAATGATGAGCTGACAGGTGCCAGGAAAAAAAAAGACAGGAAGGGTGAGCATCACTGCTCACAGCAACTTCAATCAGCTCACTGACTGGTTACTATAAACAGCTGACTTACCACCTGTAGATGTACACTTTTCCAAACAGGTAGGTGTATGTGAGTGCACCAAACCAGGTGAGCAGCCAAAAACAGAGACAATAGTTCCACATTAATTACAGTTGTGTGAGTTCTGACAGGTATGTGTGATCTAGCAGGTGTGTGAGGTCAAACATGTGTGTGCGGTCAAGCAGTGAAGTCAGCGACATGCAGAGACACCCCACCTGACTTGCTGCTTAAAGAAGGAGCAGCAACCACTCAGACAGAGACTTGAACATAAGATGTACTGCTTCTGTGAGCTTTCTCCTCAGGTCTCAACTCTTAACCAATGACCACGGGCGGCAGGCGGCCTCTCCAACTTTTTCGGTCTGTGGTGTTCCAGGGCCTCACACAATGGTCCTTTTTAGGAGGAACTCCTCATTTCTAAATGAACACAAACACACCTTAATTCAGAACCGAAGAAACCAAAAGATCGCATGTAAATACCTAAAAATACTAACTGCTGCTAGTTACAGTTTGTTTAGCTGAAACTCGTCTTTCCTCTGAACAGATGTTTAGGGGCCAAGGGTCGTCGCCCACAGAGACCAGGTTAGGTCCCAGACATTCAGTCCATCACAAGCAGAACCATCTAGTTCCAGCGTCGCTCCGTACAGGCATCTGAAAATCAGCGCTTCTCTTGGCTGATATGACAGCTGGTCCAGTTTCAGGCTCTGGTTTCTTAGGTTATCCTCTAATGTATTTATCACACCACATATGTCAATCAGCAGTATTATTCACTCTTGTTGGGTCTTGCTTCAATCAAAGTTCAAAGTTCCTCACCACCTCCTCAAAGTTCACATCTCCATTAGTTTGTCACCTGAACATTAGATGGTCACGTTCTCTCCTCTCGGTCTCTTTTGTTCTTTAATTGTGTGCAGCAAGATAATTGGTTCATATGTTCCCTGTTCAGCTCCTGATTGCTTCTTTGGGAGAAGGTGAAGGAATAACAACCTCCTTACTGTTAATGTTAAATATTTCTATTCAAGATCCAGACTTCAGGCCAATTTTCAGAAAAATACCTGGAAAAGTTCCTCATGGTTTTGATAGACAGTAGATGAAGCTCCATTTTGAGCTGTTTCACAGATTTCAACTGGAAAACAAAACATTTAAAGAACATCATAGCTGCTCCATTTAGAGAAAAACAAGAGGTCGACAGATGGACAGGATTACAGTCTTTGGTTTGTTTCAATTTTTACTTACTTTAGTTTAGCTGGAGCAGAACCTGGCAGCTGCCCACCACAGACCTGGAGTTGCTTTTCCGCTGCGCGTGCCAGGGCATGGTGGTGCAGGGAGTGTCCGCCATGCTCGCTGAATTCACTTTGCCTTTTCTGTGTGGAGTTTGTATGTTCTCCCCGTGTTTGCATAGGTTCTCTCCGGGTACTCCAGCTTTCTCCCAACTGTCCAAAGACATGCAGTTAGTGGGGTTGGTTTCGTTTAGTTTTTACATTATACATGTTTCCCTTAAGCAGTATGGTTAGAAAGCATAGCATACATTTTCACTGCTATGCAAATGACACCCAACTTTATCTATCCATGAAGCCAGATAACACACACCAATAAGTTAGAGCAGGGGTCTCAAACTTAAATGAGCCGTGGGCCACTGCTGGCACTGTCGTCTCACTGGAAGGCCACTTTAGTGTTCAAGTAGTACAAAAAACCCCAGCCAAACAAGATAAGACCCACAAATGTTTCCTAAAATGTAGTTGTTTTTTGTTTTGTTTTTTAAATTTCAAATATTGTATAACAAGATAAACCTCTTAACTAACTGAAGCCTTTCATCGAACTGCCAAATAACGAAATTGGTTCTCTCTTTCTGGCCGGACACGTGGCAGCACTTCTGCTATCATTTTGTTCGTATTTAACCAAATAAAAAGGCAGACATAAGTGTACATATTAGTTTTTGACTCTCTCTCACTGAACTAACACAGCCAATCCCTGGCATGTTTGTACTCTCTGCTCTTATTGCCTTCATATTAAATAAGTTTTTGCTTTTTAAAGAATTATTTTAACATTGCACTCAACAACAAACAAATCCCCCCTAACAAAAAAAAGTCACTTCAAGGGCCAAACTGCATTATATATTTTCACATCAATATAAGGTCTGTAAGTAATGTGACGTGGGCAGGAAGTGGCCACCAGTTTGAGACCCCTGTCTTACAGACATAAAAAGCTGGATGACCTGCAATTTCCTGCTTCTAAATTTATATAAAGCATGTTATTGTACTCGGCCCGCTCTCTGTGGTCTCTCTGTCCTTCTTCTCCTTGCTGTTTCTCCCTGATCCTGGTTCTGTTGGAGGTTTTTTCCTGTTAAAGGGGAATTTTTCTTTCCCAAGGGTAGCAGCTGCTCACGAGTGTTGTCTGATTTCTTAGGTGTCTCTCCCAGATATTGTGCTTTACCTTACAGAATATAATGAGTGTTTTTTGAAGTGAAGTTCTATAAATAAAATTAACTAAATTTAAGAAGAGGTCAATCATCAGGTTCACCCGCTCTCAGCTGACTCAAGGTGTTAAACTGATGGTGTCATCTGATGGTTTCATCATAGCAAACAGTGAAGATGCTTCATCTTAATCACTTTGACGCTGAACCCGACTCCTTGAGTGGCATTTTAACTTTAGACCGATTTAGACCGGAGTTCTTTCTGCAGATGTTTAGACATGAGAGGCGAGACTCGGGGCAGGATCGACACATGAATCAGATGTTAATCAGTTGCAATCAGCTGATGGAGGCTGAACTCTGACAGCGTCACAGCTGCAGAGAAGATCAGAGGTGACTGGAAGCATCAGTAGCAGCTTTCAGAAAGCTGAAACGTGATATGTCTGTGTGGTGCTGAGGAAGAAGAGCTTAAGAAGAGGAGGACATTTCCGGCTGAACTTTCTGTTTCGTTTCTTGATAAAGCATTCGTGGCATTTTCAGACCTTTCAGTCTGTGAGCTTACTTTTCCTGTGGAGTCACCTGACTGCAGGCAAATCTGCACTGACCCAGCATGTCTCCTCCTGCTCCTGGGTTTGATGCTCCTGTGCAGTCGAAGCTTTGGGCAGAATGTTAAAGTGTTTGGTGACATTTAAAGAAAACAGCGTAGCAGAGAAGGCGCTAATGTGGAGATTTAGGACGTTTTTTGTGATCACATCCTGAGTCTGCAGACTGATCAAGATGAAGAGTACAGGTTACAGAAGTCTTCTTCAGTGAATGATGTCACATAGGTTGATATGTGTTACTGATTCTGATGTTTGGCAATCCATTCCAATCAAAATGCTTCAAATGTGAAAGTTAAACTGAAATAATTATGCAGACTTCAGTGATGTCAGAGTCAATTAATGACCTTTATGGAAAAGCAAAATGTTTTAGAGGTTTTCCAGTCTGGTTTGAAATCCTTACATAGCACTGAATCAGCCCTTTAAAAGGTTTTAATTACATATTATTAGCTACTGACGACTATGTTGTTCTTGTGCTTTTAGATTTGACAGCTGCGTTTGAGACACTGGATCATGCCATTTTACTATCTCGTTTGGAGCAGTGGGTGGGCATTAGGGGCACAGCACTGGAGTGGTTTAGGTCCTACTTGGCAGAACAAACTTTTTGTGTCAGTCTCTGCGACTGTCACACAGCGGAAATTTGTGTTTTTATGTTTTATCAATCTGTGTATTGGTACATAGTGTTGATTTTATTTGCATGATTTTATAGTGATATTTATACTGCATGTTTGTTTGTTGATATTTATACTGCATGGTTTTATCCTCATATTTATATTTGTGTTAATGTTGTACCATGTTCCTTTAACCCACTGTGGACTAAACAGATAATTGTAGGCACCTGTGAGGTGGGGGCGTTCCCCAAGGTGGCCTATCAGCCACCAGGTTGACCTGTTAAAGGGGATGGTGAGCGCAGAGACAAAAGGAGAGAGGAGTGACGCACAAAGGGTGAGGAGGAGAAAAAGGAACGCGTGCAACCCCGCACGTGTGTGGAACGAACTGCTGCCTGACTGTGGGGCGCTGCGAGTTGTTCGGCGATCCAGTCCTAACGGCAGGAACGGCAACAGTGGGTGGCGATGGCTGCAATGCACGACAGGGCAGGGATGCCCCTCTGCCTGCATCTGACGGTGAGACGAGGGAGGCCGTGTTCAGGTGTGGAGTGGGGCGGGACTGTACGGCGACGCGCTGTCAGGAGGAGACAGGTCTGCGATAGGAGCCCCCTCCCTGGTCTGTTGCTGACGAGTTTTACCATACTGGAAGAGAAGTTCCTCTCCTGTCTCTTTCATATAAGAACCATTCGCCCAGGTGTGGCTGGATTGTGGGATTATGGGACTAGGGGAGGGTAATTTTAGCATATGGAAAACATTCATTTAGCCTTGTTTTAATATTGTATAGTTATTTCTGCCGGCAGGGTTTTTAGCGGGTTGCAACACTATTTTTATTGTATACGGGGAATTTTATCTTGTATTTGTGACTCTGGCTGTGTTTTTTTTTTTTTTTTTTATGGAAATAAATGGTGTTTGAAGCCAGCTGAGTTTCTGTGCCCTGAGCGCTGACCCGCCCAGTCCCCTTTCTGCTTGTATGTATACAGACGTGGTGGTAAAGATTTAGGTCCACCAGTTTAGCGGCTACATGACCATCTGTCGTCCTGTTCCTCTCTTGTGTGGTGTCCCACAGGGCTCAGTTCTAGGCCCCCTCCTCATTTCTTTGTATGTGCTCCCTCTTAGTTTTATACTGAGAAAACACGGTAATGCATTTCACTTTTATGCTGATGACTGTCAGATCTATGTCCGTTTAAAGAAATAAGGTACATTTCTGTACAGCCATTACTTCAGTGTCTGGATGACATTAAGGCTTGGATGTCTCTTAACTGTTTAAAATTCAATGACAAAAAGCCTGAGGTGATGATTTTTGGTAGCCCTACTGAGACCCCAAATCTGTATCTAGATTCCTTGGCCCAGCTGTCACAAACCTGGGGGTCAAAGTGGAGTCTGAACTGAAGCTTGACAGCCAGATTAAGGCCGTCATAAAATCAAGCTTCTTTCAGCTCAGGCAGTTGGCAAAAATAAAGCCAATTCTTTCAAGGCAGCACTTTGAGACAGTTATCCACGCCTTTGTTAGCACTCGGCTTAATTACTGTTATGCACATTATATTGGGGTCAGTGCTTCATACATTGCTCATCTACAGAGGGTGCAAAATGCTGCAGCCTGTCTTTTAACTGCCACTTGAAAGTTTGAACACATTCCCCCTATTTTAGCTTCACTTCACTGGCTGCCCATTCCTTTTTAGATTTTAAATTCTTTTATTTGCTTTTAAAGCCCTCCATGGCCTAGCCCCATCTTATCTCTGTGAGCTGCTACAGCCTTATACACCCACCCGCTCTCTCAGGTCAGCTGATCAGCTGAATGTACCCAGGACTGAGCGTAAACTTTAGCTGCTCCCAAACTGTGGAGCTTTAGAGATGAGGCAGGCCTCTTCTCTGCCTGTTTTTAAATCACTTCTGAAAACCCATATCTTCACCCTGGCCTTTGACACCCTGTGAGATGTTGGTTTTTGTTTTTATTTTATTTATTTTTAGTTGATTCTGTTTTATGTTTTTTTTTTTTTTTTTTTTTTTTTTAATATAGGACTGTTTTAAATTTAATTTGTATGTATTATGTGTTTTGTTTTTGTTGTTTCATTTTATCTATTGTTCTTAACTTATTTAATGTACAGCACTTTGGTTCTGTACTGGCTATTTTAAAGTGCTTTATAAAGTTGGATTGGCTTGAATCTGACATTTCCAGTAAAAACTGAAGAACATTGATCATCTTCACCAACATGCTGGGCTAATTTTTATTAATCAAAGTGAAATGTTAAACAGCATGATGAAAACCATTATAATCACTGATCAGGTTTCTAATATAATTGATTGTATTTATGTATTTCATGTATGGAACAAAGTAAAAGTTGCTAAATGTCTCACCCTTTATTTTAGCTTCAAGTGTTCCTGATCAGGTGCCAAAGACCAGTTTGGTTTGATAGAACCGCTGACACTCTGATCCCTTTGCAGTTAAAGTGCTAGGTGCCATCATGCGAACATCCAAAGATCTCTCAAACCCCAACAGCTGGATGCTGGATAGATTTCAATCACTAATGTTCTTCTTTACAGGCTGAGGACATCTGACTGATTGGATGGTGAAACAGGAAACAAATCCACCAATGACCGGCACAGAAAGAAGATCTGAGTCTGGATTAGATGCTGTGGCGAGATCTGAAATAGGAAAACATGCAAGAAAACTCTCAAACATCTATAACTGAGACAGGTCAACACGTTCAGCCAGATGTGTGAGGATATGCCCCTAATGCAGGAGGAGGAGGAACAGCTTCTAATGCAGTGTCTGTGAAGGGTTTCAGTCATCCAGGACATAGTCTAAGAAGCTTGAAAATAAAAGTGTCTGGACTTTTTTAAGTTTCTTGAAGACATTTCATTCGGAAGCTTGTTCAGTTCTAAAATCAAATGGTGGAGAGTCTCAGATTTTAAGCCCTAGTGGGAGGATCGTTGACCCACTATTGATTATGTGCTTCATCGCATGAGCCAAGGTGTAAAAAAGGGTGTGGCTCATTATCAGTGGAAGTTTTGGGTGAAACCATGTGTAGGTGGAAGACAAAGGACAGAGAAGTATGAAAGAGGAGTGAAAGAAGTAGGGCTGGGTATCATCACTGATTTCTATAATCGGTTCGGTTCCGATTCACAAGGTCCAGATTCAATTCAATTTTGACCCAGACAGTAGAAATATTATAATTCTGATCATTTATCAGTACATATCCATATAATATGTATCTATGTATTTAAAAAAAAAAAAAAAAAAAAAAAAAAGCTGACACTTGTAAGACTTTGTCAGAGGTGTGAGCATCACAGCAGATGTATTTGTGTCAAAGTAACTGAGGATAACTGAGAAACAGAAAAACATGAAGGATATTTTCCTGGCCTGGCATTTTATAGCAGAGAACCACCCTAAAAATATTCTGCAGTAGATCAAAAACTGAAGAAAATATGAATCAACATATGGAAATTACCTTACCTGCTGCTGAAGTGAAGCAGAGCAAAGTTACAGAGGTTTTATTAGAGGCACAGCTAAGCAATCACTTGTAAAAGGTTCAATTTCTGAGGCTTTTATGTCAGAAGTTGACAGCACTGAACACAACAGTAGACTGGTGCGTAATTAAGCAGTGAATAATGCAGAAAACTGAGATTTTTGATGGTAAACTGGTCTCTGAGTACACTGAGAGAGAGAGAGAGCTGTACAGGAACTGTGATTTTATTGTGGTGGAAGCAAAACAGCCAAAGTAAGAGGGAATTAATGACGATGTTTATCAAACGTGAAGGGTAGTTTTGATCTTCTTTTGCTGCTGGTTCGGTGAATTTTGGCCAGAGTGGCATCTATGAGATGTCTGCGTACGTGCCGTTGGGTGAACGATCCGCACTTTGTGTTTACATCTTTGTAAGCTTTCACCGTAGATTCTGGTGTTTATGGCAAAAATACATTTATATTAAAAAATTGATTCAGGATTCAATGAATTGATATCGCGTTATTTAAGCTAAAATAGATTTGAATCGGAAAATCGATTTTTTAAAACCCAGCCCTAAAAAAAGAAGCTATCTATATCCACTGTCAACAACCATCTTTGAACAGAGGGCGGGGCTTATGACACCAACTGTCAGCCATATACAATCCAGTTTTGAGATCCTTCCCAGGCACGTTAACACCCACTCACATATTGTGTCAGTTGATCTTAATAGGTCACATGATAGGGTGAGGCAAGGTCTCACAACTCTCAGATTAAATGTCTTCATCCTCCTTCTACTGCAGTGTTTACACACAGGAACATCACATCATTATACCTGAATGAAAAATAAATAAATGTTTGTAAAATGATTTTACCTCGTCTGTGCACACCAAGGCAGTCACACTTGTTTCCTCAGATCCTCTAAAAAAAGGCACAACACGGCAGGAAGTGATAAAAGAAAAAATTACTGCAGGATTTCAGATTTTCTCAGCCTTCATCTTAGCAGCTGTCAAACAATTTCCAACCAATCGGAGGTGTCGACTGCAGACATTCAGTGTTTGGTTTTAATATGATTTTGTGATGATCTGAAGTTTAAAGTGAGCTTGAGAAAAATAATCAGGTTGCTGAATATTTGAACCTGATATTTGATCATTTTTCATCATTTGTTTGTGGCTCACACGAACTTCTGTCTACAAAAACACACTCTTAATAAAATATGTTTGTTTTTTTTAATTTGCAAAATGGCCATATTTGGAAGAGACGGTGGATTTATTAGCTAATGTGAGCTACTTTCAAACAGACTCACTGCTCAGCAGCATCCAGTCAAAATCCTTGAATTTCACTGTGCACCTAAACTGGAGCTCAGACGTCTTGGAGAGTCTGCTCGTACAATTAACAACATTATTATTATTGTGGTCAGATAGCAGCATTAAAAATGCTACATGCAGAGATTTCAGGTTATGGTACCCTGCTGTGGACACTTCTGCTGAATGTGACACTGACAACTAAAACACTATTAAAGTCCTCTAAACATTTACCTATTAATCAATTAATTTAGCCTAGTATGAAAGGGCACGAGGGACCTCTCCATCAGCAGAAAAAGCTGTAAACGTATGGGAAGTACTAATTGTATGCCTCCTTCAAGCTGTCCAGTGGACTGGAGTCTTTGCCGGGCTGATTCTGTCCTCCGGGCCTTATGTTTGGCACCCTTGCTGATGTAATCCACTAATTCTCACAGTCTTTAACAGAGATGTTCAGCTCAGCCTCTCTCCAAATATCTTTTATACCGGTCATGTGACCAGTAAAACTGATACTGGGTTTTCTTTGTCCTTGGACTTGTTTAAATAAATCAATCCCTTATCGGGCTCTGGATTGTAGTTTGAGCAAAGACAACATGTAAAAAAAGGTTTTTGTGGTTTTCCTGTTTGAACTGACAGTTTTCTTCCACCTTCACATGACCTTTAATCTCCGACTTTAATCCAGTTTTCAATTTTTATAATGTGTTTTTTCCCCTCATGTTAGTTTATATTTATAGTTTGACACCTGGGCTCTTTTTATGTGAACACCTGTCACTGCTGGTTTAAATAAAGGTTGAAAGGCTCAAATGCAGCGTGCCAGTTTAACTATGAACACAAATGAAATGTTTGAATACAGTTTGTTGATATTCAAATCTTCACTTTAAAAAAGAGAGTAGTAAAAACATGAGATTATAAAACAAGTTAAACTGTGTCACATCTTCAAACACCTGATTACAGGAAGGAAAACACGCCTGTCTCCTACTGAAAACACAAAAACATTTACTTTCTGGGGTTTCCTTGTCTGGACGATTGTGTTTTTGTGTGTTGATGTGTGTACAAAGTAATTCACCTGGAAAAGCTGCTGCACACCTTTGTACAGATGTGGACAAAGTGGAACCTGAAATTTAATTCTTCTCTGGTTTTCAGGACCTGGACCCTGATCCAGGAAGCTGGATCAGCTAAAACTCTGAGTTTCTTAAGCCTGACTCTCCATCTTTGTAACGGAGAGCTCTGGAAATGTAATCTGATTACATTTACTGCAGATTCCCCATTTACATCCCTGTGATCAGTCATTTATCAGGCTGATCAGTGAATGATTATTGGTCACTATGATGGACAAATGTTGGATCTTCGTGTGAATATCTCAGTAAAAATGGATAGCTGAAATGACTTTCTAAACCAGACGAGTTTAACGAAGCAGCTGCTGAAAGTAACAAGTGTAATCTAAAGGTAATCTGATTACATTTCGTGTTCACAGACAGATCCACCCATGTCAATGACTGTTAAACAACATTTTAAAGGTTCAAAGTCTGGAAGTCACCTGAATCGGTCTCGGCACGTGACCCAAAATCACCCAGAAGGAATAATAGGCTCACACACAGGAAGTTTTCCAAAAACTTTTATTTTGTAGAAAAACAAATAAACAAAAAACCCATCACAGTGTGTGTTTGTGTGTGTGAGTGCACTTATGTTGGTTTGGTGAGCAGCTGGCTGGAGAAGTCGTACAAATCTTTGTTCATTTTTTTCAGAGTCTGAACTTCTTCTTCGAGCTCAGCGATTCTAACCTTCGTGTTCTCGCAATCACCAAACACCGACTGAAAACACAAACAAAAACAAGCAATTACACATCACAGAAAAAAAAAAAAAAAAAACAATCTCTGTCATCTGTCTCCAAACATCGTCCTCTGCTCAACGAGCTCACCAAAATCACTTTTTTCCCGTCCCTTTAAATACAATACATGACTGGTTCTGCACCAGATGATCCTGCCGCTAGGTGTTTGCCCCTATTATGATCATCAACAGTACCAACAGTAACTGTAACTTCAACATGCTTTCTTTCTAGCGGCCACTCACTAGGGGGTGAAAGTTGTGGTTCTAAAAAGACTCAGTCCTGACATCAAGTTTCAATCAAGTTTAATTTGTAACTCTTTCAAAATGGAGGGTTTTTGCTGTACACTCGTTGGCTGATGACTTGTAATTGACAGGTTGTGAACCAGTCTGTCACAGTCAGAACCTCCCATTAATCACCACATTTGGGTTGAAAACACGATGACGTTGGCAGCAGACACGCTCATAACGAAGCTTCAAAGTGCTAATGATTGACAGCTGCTGTGTCACGTTGGTTACAAGCTAAAAATTAGCATTTTGGTTAAAGATGACCACGACTTCTTCCAGGGATGCCACAGACACCAGCCAACAGGTAAGAAACATGATTTCTGATCATCCTATGATGGACTAAGGTGGGAAAATATTTACCCAGCAAACAGTAAATACTGTTATCTGATTGGCTGGGTTGAGCTGGACCCTAATTGATCTTCATATTACTTGCTGTTCCTAGAGTATTTAAAAGTAGACTGGGAAGCAGAGCCTTTAGTTTTCAAGCCCTTCTTCTATGGAACCAGCTTCCAGTTTGGATTCAGGAGAGACACACTATCTCTACTTATAGGATTAGGCTTCAAACTTTTCTTTTTCCTAAAGCATATAGTTAGGGCTGAATCAGGTTTTTATACACCTCTCTGCATCAAACCATTAGTTATAATTAATCTCTGGCTCTCTTCCACAGTGTGTCTTTGTCCTGTCTCCTCCCCTCACCTCAACCGGTTGCAGCAGATGTCCACGCCAGCTTGAGCCTGGTTCTGCTGGAGGTTCCTTCTCTTTAAAACAGAGTTTTTCCTTCCCACTGTCACCAAAGCACTTGCTCATAGGGGGTCAATATGATTGGTGGGGTATTCGGTTTTCTAATTATAGTAGGGTCTTTACATTACAATATAAAGCACCATGAGGTAGGGGTGTGCAATATATCACGTTTTTCCACATACAACGGTTAAAGCGGCTTTATTGTAACCATTGAGTATAAATTGCCACGGCAATATTAAGCTGTCTGCATATAATTCACTGAGATTTTTTTCCTCACACACGCTGCCAATGCATCATTAACCCCCACCCCACCCCAAAATTTTCTACCTGCCACACTGGGCTGAGCATGCGCATTAATATACTACCAGACAGGGAAAAATATAGCGACAGCTGGAGTTTCAGACTCGCTGTCATTTGGATTTCACAAGGACAATGCTGCACAAAATGCAGTAATTTGCAAAAACATGCCGTAAAACTACACAGGTCAACAATTTTATTTCTTTTTTTTTTTTTTTTGCAATCATCAGAAACCACAAAACACTTTTCTAAACTGTTTTTTCATGCTGATTTCAGGTCTGCTTTCAAATTTTTTTCAGTTACATCAGCCAGATAATTTTGAATTATGAGTAATATTAGTTTGCAATGGACCTTCACAGTTTTTATTAAACAGGCACCAATCAAGCAACTGTTTCAATATTTTCAGTCAGGCACGCACTGTGGCATAGATATGATGATCAGTGGCAGTCAGCTACCACTGTTTCTTCAAAAAATCCTTAGCATATGATTTTCTTGTGCACACTGTGTCTGGATTGTCAGGGTACAGCGTCCAGCAGTAGTCAGCCATCATGCTCTCATTCCAGAAACCTTAGTAGCGACGTTCCATTAACTGCATGTCCTGATGAAAATGCTCTCCCTGTTCATCACTCACCATGCCAAGATTTTCTGGAAAGAACTCGAGGCCTGAGTGCAGGAAGTGTATTTATTTTCAATGACATGCGACAGCCCAGTTTCTGGTAGGAATCAAGCAGAAGCTGAACTCCTTCCATGTATGCAGAAAACTTGTGGATGCCCAGAAAGCTTTTGCAGAGCCACTTCAATTCCTCCCAAGCTTTGAACTCGGCTGTTGAGAGAGATTGTTTGAAGCCTTCATTCTGCAAAATGAACTTGATCTGTGGACCTATAAATAAACCTTCATTCATTTTTACACCGCTTATGTTTGGAAACCTTTCAGTGGGGTACTGAAAACTGCATGAATTCCCTTTGCCTATGGCCTCAACATGATTCTTCATCAAGCCTAGCTTGATATGGAGAAGCGGCAAAAATATTTTACACTGCTCAACCAGAGGCAGAAACTCGATACTGCTTTTTCCTGGCTCATAGGCATCTCGTGGCTGCCAGTCACCCTTGACATAATGCTCCGCAGTAGATCGGCTGTCCCACAGGCACAGGAAACAGCAGTATTTGGTGAATCCTCCTCGCATTCCCGTCAACATACCAATCACCTTCAGATCACCACCGATGATGTTCCACTAATGAGTTTTATACCCAAATGATTCAAGCAGTGTCTTCATGTTGTCATAGGACTCCCTTAGATGAACAGAATGGGCAATCGGCACACTTGGTTTGGCATTTCCGTTATGGAGTAGGAGTGCCTTCGAGCATTTTTGTAAAGAATGAAAAGACACCATTTAGTTGGAACATGCTGAAGAGTCTGTTGATGTCATGACAATGGCACATTGAGCCGTCAGTTGTGAAGAATGCTGTCAAGTTATGACTTCAACTATGATTGTAGTGAGTTACAGTAACACCCTTGGCAAACAAATGCTTCTGCTTAAGCTTCGAAGCAAGAAGTTCTGCTTTGTCTTTCGATAGATTTAGATCACGAACGAGATAGTTTAGCTCTGCTTGTTTGGTTCTGAATCTTCATCAGCCAGAACAGATCTGATGGCTCTAGATTGTAACCAGAGGCACCTTGACCGTTTCCTCGTCACCTTCTACAGAAGCGAATCCATCATGTGGCAGCACAGGAACAGGCCTTATTGCAGAATCCAGGCTGGTGTAGACAACTTTGTGCTTATTTTTGAATGAGAATGCTGTTGTATTCACGTGGCAAAAATAGCAATTGTTGAGATGATCTCGTGGTTCCTGCCACACCATCGGGATTGCAAATGGCATTGCTGATTTTCACAGATTTAGCCAGTGCTGCAGTCCATTGGAACAACTGTTGCAGATGACATGTTGAGCCCAAGATTTATCCTGGTCACCCAGAGGGCAGCCAAAGTACAATTTGTACATCTTCTTAAGGTCTATAGTAATCGGGAGACATGCTTTTGTCTTGAATGAACCACACACATAAGAGCAACTGTCTGGATGATTAATACAATCTAGGCACGGTAACAACTGAAATCAATTGCAATTAATGCCGTATGTAACATAAAACACAGGGAACTGTCGTTAAATCTGGTTACATGCTTAGGCTAATTATACCAACTATTATGCAATATATAACTAGCATTATCACAAAACTGTACGTGCTACGGAAAAACTAAACACAGATTTGAAATCAGCATGAAAAACACTACAAAACCCAGTGTAGTCCAAAATGAAGACTGTTTTAAACAAAGAAAGAAAACCAGCTTTGATACCTGTAATTGCTCTTGGTCAGTCGTTTTTATACTGACTGTCTAGACTTTTGTTTCTGTTGATCATTATATTTTTTATTTTACAAATTTTAAATGTTATAAGCACAGAAGTTTGTTTTATTTTTACTCGTGAATTCTTGTTTGATGTTTTTGTTGCTGTGATCTTGCGTTTGTTTGTTAAAAGGTCTAGTGTTGACCACCGAAAGAGACTTAACTGTCACAGGATTGTCATCTGTTAAAAACCTCTGTGTATAACGGATTGTTAAAAAACATAGTTAAATAAAACATTTTAATACAAAAAATATGAATGAAAATATGAAACCACTGAATTGTCGATTTGAATGAGTGTACCGATGCAGTGTTAGGCACTATATGGTTGATAAGAACATTTGTTTTTGTAGGTTATTTAAACATATCATGATATATATCGTGCAAATAAGATTTTCCTCATATCGCCGACCACTACCTTGAGGTGAGTGTTGTTGTGATTTGGCGCTGTATAAATAAAACTCAATTGAACTGAGGCAGTCTCAGAGTCTGAACTTTGACCCCACGCTCCAGACACACACAGGGCTGACCAATAGAGCTGCCTTCTTCACACCATCTCCGACCACCATTGCTATCAATAATCAATAAGACTGACAGGAATGTCAGGCTCACAGTCAGTTTGTCTCTGACCCTTGGCCAGTTAAACTGTGGGATTGTCAGAGGATGCAAACCAACACTCGACGAAACCTCGCCCCCTCTCACCTTGTCAGTCACGGCGTTCATCAGCGAGTTCAGCGTGTCGGCTTTCTGCAGGTACGTTTCCTCCTCCTCCTGTAAACAAACGGGCAGACCTCTTCAAAGTAAAACCTGCGATGTATCAGCTTTAAGTGAGATGTGCAGATTGTCACTTCAAAATAAAACTGAAATCTTCCACCATAATTACAAAAATAATTTAGCAATAAAATGTAGCACTGCTGTGTGAATCTGGTGATAATGATGAAGACATCTAAAAATTTTATGTCTTGAGAGCTGATCAATTAAACGATGTTAAACACTCCAAACAGGACTGACGATGTTAGCAGGCACGCTGGTGACAGAGCACTCTGACCTGTCAGGCAATCAAAGCTGTAAATATTGATATTATTGCTTACCCACTGAGCAAACACACGCATTTTTCAAACTCATCGTCATTACAGCAGAGAGTGTGTGTGTGTGTGTGTGTGTGTGTGTGTGTGTGTGTGTCTCAGCCTCATTAGCATAAACTGCTCTGAGGCTGCTTATGAAAGTTTCCCTCTCATTGTGTATGCATTTGTGCGTGTCTATGTCACCTTCCTCCTTCAGAGGGATCGATGTGTTTGAGCTGCAGCTTCATGTTTTATTTAAACGTTTCCTCAAATTGTGTTTGATCTTTCCATCTTTACGTTCAGCCTTCACCTGCACAGCTCCTTCGTTCACCTGTGTGTGTGTGTGTGTTTTCATTTCTACCCTGTCTTGTCAGAATTTCTTGTTGTTGTGGCTCCCATCTATGAAAATAAACTGCTCAGACATTCATTTGGTTTTTACTTCCGTAAACAGGAAGCTCAATTATGGAAGACACAAGGAAGAAAGGCAGCACTCACCTGTGTGTGGAGCCTGAGGCGGACACACACCTCCCCCGGCTCACCGCTGTCGCTCTCGGAGGCATGCAGGTGTCGGCTGAAGCGTGGCAGAGGGACGGTGGGCCGACTGTCAGGCAGGAACATGTTAGCGGGAGCTGGCGTGATGATGGCGTTTGTCACTGGCCCTAAACACACAAACAGGAAGTGATGTCGCGGTGCTCAGGAAGTGTCGTTTGTGGATGGAGAGACATAATCACTACAGAAGAAATTTTGCTTCCTGTGTAAATTCCACGACACGCATGATCCTCTGCTAACCCCACATCGCTCATGACATCATCAGCTCATTAACCATTAGGTCATAGGTATGAACAGGAACCGGCCAATCAGGGGCCAACTGACCAGAGACATTAGCTGAATGACAATGACCCCTAAGGTGATGAGTGCACGTGAGTTTCCTCTGTGATTCACGGGTGTAAATGGCGACATGTCCAGGGTGAATGTCGCCTCTTGCCCCATGGCAGCTGGGATAGGCTCCGCCCCGCTGGGGTGATAAAGATGATGTAGGGAGCTCCTGAAGGTCAAAACTGTTTCTTCTTCTTTCGTGATAGCTCCACGGTGTTGTTTAAATAAAGCTGTTTGTTTTTGAACAACATTGAAGCCCATGTTTACATCACTTCCTGTCAACTTGGCTTTCAAGAACATATCAGTCTCTTAGATGAAACAGGAAGCAAGTCAGTGATGTCATGTAACCAGGCTGAAACTGTACCGACCTGAAACATGCAAATGATGACAGGCTGCAGATTAAAAAGCCACTTAGGTGAAACAAAATTAGGGTTTTTTGCTTACTTGTTTTGTAACCTTTAACATTTTTTGGTGCGTTGGTTGTATTACACGTCTGCAGAGGCCAAGTCTACACTTGAAGCCATTGAGGTTTTCGTTGGCGGGAGTGACGCGATGCCGCTGTTATTCCACTTCCAGCAGTTGTATTTGTTGTTCCACAGTTCTCTTTATCCAACATCATTTATCATAACAGCGTCACAATCTGTTTGCTCCTTCCGAATAACAACACCTGGAGCTAATTATGTGTATCTACCTTAAATACATTCACATAAACACACCATACCATAAAACAAAAAAGGTGACCCCTAGCGGCAGACATAAGGTAACAACTAGGGCTGGGCCATATCATACCGTTCACGGTAATACCGGTAAAATGTCGGGCAACGATAAGAAAATGAAATATCACGATAGAATATGGGTAAAACGCCCATGCGCAGTGCCTTTGTTTTCATACGCACATGGCGGAAAAAGCGTGCCGGCAACAGAGAATGAGAAGGGCGAAAGTGGATCGTTGAATGAAACAGATTTGGTTTGTAAAAATGCTGCAACTTCAGTGGTGTGGAACGTTCCACACCACTGGTTTAGCTTTTGTCCGTCAGATAAACAACAAAGTACTATTTTTGGTAGAGCATGCAAGCAGGCCGTCGTTATTACCGTGTTTTTTGGAAAATATGGCACACTTGAAATCAATCCTTTGATTTTTCTGAAAATCGCCAGTGCCCCTTATAATCCCGTGTGCCCTCGTATGAATTCTGGTTGTGTTTACTGACCTCAAAACGATTTTCTGTGGTACACGGCGCTCAAAAATCTGTCAAATGTTTTAGTACGACTTTGCTAAGCTACGAAGTCGCACTGCTTGATGGATTGTCGGAGCATTACGGCTATCGTAGGCAGGAGCCTCGCGGAGTAATACGTACTGTGCTTCAACATAAACAAAAACGCACTGTTGGTTTCCTGCACGTGCTCAGTTCTTATCTACTGATGTTCGTTGGTCTGCCCTCAGCAGCTCCTTCGGCTGATAAAACCTTAATTGTCCTGCAGTGTTTCCTCATTCGGCACACTGACAGAACCTCTCTCGAGCACCAGAACAGAACAAGAAGAGACGAGTGGGCCTGACCTGACCATCTGACCATCAAACATTCATTACATCAACCTCATCAGATGTGCCTGCCTGAAGTTAGCTTAAACTTTTACACACAGGGAGCATGAGAAAGGAGGAGGAGGAGAAGAAGCTGTCCACTGTCACTTGACGTTTCCATCACAGGTGCCTTTGATTTGGTGTTCTACAAATGAAGAGTATTAAAAACTGAAAATAGAGCAAAGTGTCTGAGTTTGTGAAGGACATTCAGAGAAACTCGTGTGAAATATTAAAGTTCTTCTGGTTCATCAGTAAAATATTCAAGCTGCTGCACTCAAGTCACATTAGGAGGAGCTGATGGACATCAACAGATGGCGATCACCTCAATAACACATGACTGCTTCTGCGCTCTGCAGCAGGGGCAAGCTCACTTTGTTCCTAAAAGCTGCCAGGCCACATGACCTACATGATCATTTATCAATGAGACTCATGAAGCAGACGGGATTATTAAGATCCCGAAATTCATCACGATTCGGATTAGCACCAGGTAAATCACACCACTGATGTGTTTGGTCCTGATGAACGCTACCTGTGACAGGTTCTCTGTCAGGCATGTCTGACCTCAAGTTTTCAGACCTCGGCTAATTTTGCCGCGATCGCTGTGTCAGTCCCTCAGACAGCTGCGGTCTGCACAAACACGTTCAGGTGTTTTTGTGGGAAGAATGGAAACAGGAGGATCTGCGTGTGATTAACCCGAGCGCGTTCTGTCAGTCGTAAATGTCTCTGAAATGTGGCGCAGATGAATGAAAATCATGGAATATTCCAGACCAATGTCCAGTCAGGGCCCGCCGTGAAGCAGTTAAATAATCCAATCATCATCACTGGCAAAAACAACTGAGGTCAAAACATTCAGCGGTCAAAGGTTAAATAACAAGGTCCATGGTGGCTCTCCTCCACCTATTGAAGATTCCTCTGGCTGCTGATTGAGACAAGGACACTGTGTGTGTGCGTGAGAGAGAGTGAGAGAACAAGTTTAAAGTGCCATCTGTAACCACGGTGACCACAGGTCCTCTGAGAAACTGTCCCACTGCAACTCATCAACCTGTCATCAACGCTCGTCCATCAGCTGCAACAGCCAATCAGGTCAGGACAAACACAGGAATTGGAATGGCACCTTTAATCTCCTCTGCTTCCTTCACTTGCAGCCAATCAAAAGGAGCGGCTCTGAGCGAGGCGTGCTCCATCAGTAAATCTGCCGCCACGCTGACACGCTGCCAGACTCATTTCACGCCAACAGAAGCTCCAAACCGCAGCGCGTGGGAGCGGATTTACTGCATCTGCCTCCACCTTCAGCCCTCCATAACAGCCCTCTATAACAGCCGTCTGCACCTCCACCTCACCGCTCTGTATTCACTCCGCCTTCAGCGCCTCAGCTCACTGTCACTCTAACTTCCTGTCTGGGGACTTTTAAAATTAATTTCCCTGAGATTAGCTCGAGGATCTGTTTAAGAGTCTGAAGGATGACAAATCGCTCGGGAGACGACAAAGCATCTGAGCTGACTGACACGCCTGAGCCCCGAAACAGGAAGTGGCTCATTTACACACAGAACGAAACAAGCGAGCTGACCTCACCTGTTCACTCTAAACAGCTTTTTTTATTACCTGTACTCAGGTAGCAGCTTCACCTCTAGCAGCCGCTTCACCGTGCTCCTCGCTGTGAGACCAGCTGGCGGCAGCGTCTTTCAAAGGTTAATGTGAAACTGGTCCGACTGCAGCAGCTGCTGAAGATGTTTTATCTGCTCAGAAAACAGTTTACAGCAGACTGAAGACCACGGCCGTGTGACCACGACTCAGAGTCTGTTCACCTGAAGGTTTCCCATGAGGAGTTGAGCCACGCCCACCACGCCCCCTCCCCACCAGAGCAAATCTTATGCTTAGCAATTCTGAAATCTACCCACCCATCCATCCCGCCATCCATCAACTTTTCCATTGTCCACCTCCTTAAACTCTGATGCATGCAGCATGCTGCCCCAGCTTCAGATGTTCAAAAATAAAGTTCAAGACGCTTTTGCCTGCAGGTTAAACTTCTACAGCCTCACACATTACAGCTCCACTCCTGAGAGCCAGCAGCTTCATCTTTGACCTAGAGCACCAGACACATAATGTGCCAATTTAAAATATGGAATAAGCTGTTTGATTGGCTCCTAGGTTAGCATGACGCTAAATGTTTAATACTCTAAAGTTTGTGATCAAAATACTTTCAAACACTGCTCTGGCTCATCGATCAGCCAGAGCAGGCGATTCCAACACCAGATCAATAAGTATAAAAGCAGTTGCTGAACCAGGTTTATACCTGCAGTCTGACCTGGGGGTCAGTCCCCAGGCATGTCAGTGCCTCGGTCAGATGCAGCTGATAGCTCATCTGATTTCAACTAAGCTGCCGCTCCTCAATAAAACCAATCCCTGAGAGACTATGCTCAGGGTGAGAAACTCCACCAGCAAAACATAATGACCGCCAGGTCACCTTGCAGGTGAGCTGAAAGAAGCTCAGACATAGATTTCAAAATGAAAGTGTTTATAAACCTTAAAAAGCAGCTTAAATATTTTTGAGCTTTTATATGAAAGTCAATGATACAATGATTCAAGGTGAAACAAAGTAAATGTGTGTGTCTACCACTGAGTCTCTGCATGACTGCTGCCATTTACTGAAGGGTCATTCTGATATTTATGAGATTTTATTTTGAAAAGCCATAAAAACTGGCATCACTTACAGTCCCTGATGAGTTTTAAAAAGTCTAGCACACTTCCTGTAACACCTGTTAGTCATTTAAACTTTGAATGACGTGTCTATGATAAAGAAAGGGTTTTTATCTGAGATGTCCTCCCAGTAAAATAAAGGCAAAGGGGGGTTCAAAGCTGAGGGAAAGTTAAACATCAAAATGTAGGTGGAATGATAATAAGAATAACTGGTGCTGATGCTCAGTTATTTAATTAAAAACTGTAAATCTCTAGGGGACCCGCAGGCTCTGTTTTAACACATAGTTTAAGGGCTTCTCTCAGAAGGATGTCCTCACTCTTACATCATAAATAAAATCCCCGAGCAGTGAAACTCAGGAGGTTTATACTGAAAAGTCCGAGCAGAATTCCTGCTTGTTGTGCTAATAGAAACGGGCTAATTATCCCCCACTCAATTACACATATTGATCGTCTGCTTGGCTCCAGCTGCTGGAATTACACTAATGGTCCAAATGTGGTCCAGAACGACAGATAAATCAGGCTGAGTGTGTTAGAGGCTGAAGGGCTGCCAACACACTGCAGACACTCTGAGGAAACACCCTCAGCTGGTTCGGAGCCTCTCACCTGGATGTTTTATCGATATTCCACTAAACCAGGGGTCTCAAACTTAAATGAGCCATGGGCCAATCCTGGCACTGTCATCTCATTGGAGGGCCACTTTAGTGTTCAAGTAGTACAAAAAACCAAACAAGAAACAAATCCACAAATATTTCAGAAAATGTTTTGTTTGTTTTTTATTTCAAATACTGTATAACAACACAATTTTTTTACTCCCTCTTAACTAACTGAAGCCTTTCATTTAACTACCAAATAAACACATTGGTCCTCTCTTTCTGGCCACACACATGGCAGCACTTCTGCTATCATTTTGTTTGTATTCAACAATACAAAGTGGCAGCCCCCGGGCCGCCACTTTGAGACCCCTGCACTAAACAAACCTATGAAAGACACTTATCACATCAACTGCTTCATGAGCTGAAGGAAAGTTTTTTGGGGTTTTTTTATACCATAAATCTGCAGTTCATCTACCGTCCAGCAGAGGCAGCAGTGAATCTATCTCTATGTTAAAATTAACAAGTTTACAACCAGATAGAAAAACTGGTTTAGCCTCTAAAGATAATTTCTCTTTTCACAACAACTGTACAGGTGAAGAATGTTTTTAGAAAACAACTGTTTGCATTATTGGGGGCATGGCCTCTTTGATTGCAGACAGCTAGCCACCTGTCAAAGCTTTACCAAAGCCTAATTTTACTGAGTGTGGATGTTAATGTAACGCAAGTATGCAGATTAGTTGCTAACATAATTTAGCTCATCTTAAAAACTGTCAGATTCTTTCATCTGAGCACAGCGCCCCCCCCCATCAGTAGCACTGATAACTGCAGGTGGTGAGTCTTCATCAAGTTTTCATTGAATGCCGTTTGTTTACTGAGATACTCCTGAGATCATTGCATTTAATTTAATACTATCAAACATAAAAGAGAATCATTGAAACTGTCAGGCAAATGTGGGCTGCTGAAATGAAAGTTTCCATGTTTTGCGATGTCACAGAAATCATTTATCTTATCTCTATCGTGATAATTCCTTTCTTCTGCGAGTCAGCTTCCTGTCTGTGGTTCTCTTACAGACTCTGATCATAATTCAGCTGCTGATGATTTGTCTCAGCAAAAAGTCTCAGGATTGTAGTGAAGATGAATCTCTGGGAGGTAAAAGCAGCAGTTAAATGTCAGCACTGCAGATGGGCTGCCTCGCAATAGCCTTCCTGTATGGCCATCACACTAATCCCGCCCACCAGCTCTTCCCAAAAGCTCCTTTTTAGTTGAACAACAAAAATCCAGCAGCTCAATTAGAGAACACATCAGGAAGCGACTCTGACGCGTCACACCAAGGACACCGTCCAAACAGCTGATCTATGACATTAGGAAATACCTGGGCTCCGTTTTAACACATCGTTTAAGGGTTTCTCTCGGAAGGGTGTCCTTGCTCTTACATCATAAATAAAATCCCCGAGGAGTGAAACTTTGTACTGAAAAGTCCGAGCAGAAGACAACTCAACTGAGCCACTGATGTTTGTCAGAAAATGCTGTCACGCTCAGGTGTACGGTTCAATGCAGCATGGTGTGTTCAAGTGTCACTGTGTTTTTTATTCTAGTACGATGTGTTCAGGGGCCCTCAGAGCTGTCAGTGTTTCCCCGCAGCCTCTCGGGGTAATGAGTCCTGAGATGAGGTGGCGGCAGCAGAGAGAGGTGGTCTCGCCTCGTCGCCTGCAGGAGCGGTGCTCTGCTGTCAGATGGATGTTTCTTTATAACAGTCGCAGATCTGACACGCTGAGAAACGGCGGAGGAGGCAGGAGAACTCGGACTGATGCACACCTCCCCCTCCTCGCTTCTCATGAACTCTTCATGAACCTCTCACTTTATTTGGTTTATTTCACAGCAGCTCAGATAATCAATCGCGCGCACACACACAATGTGTTCGATAACAGTGATGGGATGCAGCGTCTCCTCTGAGCTTAGCACCTGTAGATGGATCTCAAATGACGTCTCTGAGGATCACGTGATGCTGAGCCAATCACAGCATCTCAGATCCGAGACTTCTGCACCGACTTGCCTCAGTCAAACCCAACCATCAAATGATCTACTTCCTGTGACGCATCATTGTTCTCACCATAATCAAATGAAACAAAATAACTGATTAAAAATGGCGAGGAAATGTCTGAGGACCGCCTTCTGTTCCTGTGGTCTTCCTGGGTGCTCCAGGGTCCTGGAGCCATGTGAGTTTACATTTTTAACAAAGTGATAGACAGCAACCTATCCAGGTGCATCCCACCTCTCGCCCGTTGACTGTGCCCAACAGAGGGCGATGGTTTCTGTGAAGGTCGTCAGCATGATGCCTACAGACAAACATCTGCATGGTAATCAGTGACATCACTATGATGTCACACTGATCGTTCTTCACTTCACTCAGTTAAGTGTGACACACCTGTGACATACCTGCAGCGCTACCTGTCTGACACTGGTTTCCTCATAGACCAGTGCTGAGGGGAGCACATTGGTCATGTTTAGTGAAGCCAGGTTAAAAATTCTTCAGCAGCAGGTGAGGTTTGAGATGGCAGGAATTATGTTCTATGGCGTTTCATCACGCTGATGAGTCCGACTCTGCACACGTCAGGTAAAACCATCAGACGGGCTGAGAGCGAGCACCTCCTCTCGCCTTTTTGTGAGGAGCTGAATCGGCTCTGCTGAGACGAATCCTTTTGAGGCGTTGTCGTCATGGAGGATGAAGCTTTCTCTTTAAATTCACTCTGGCTCTTTGTGAGCAGAAACGTGACCGGGAGGGGGGGAGGGTGAGCCGCGCATCCGGCCAAAGCAGGGATTACGGTCGCTGACGGCCGTTTGAAGTGAGACGAATTTGGCGCGGAGGATTTGGTTAATTACAAAATGTCAGTCACGATCACGGCGGGGAGGTCCCTTCTCGTGTTCCTGTCAGAACCACACCGCCGCTCATCATCAAGCAGACACCAGAGGAGGAGACAGCGCCGCCAGCGTCACCACTCATTAATAACCCAGCAGCAGCTGAGGAGGAGGCAATTAAACAGCACCTCCCTGAGGTGATAGCTTAAAAGTGCAGCTTCCATTGACCCACATGTAACCAGAAGTAGATCTCAAGCTGAGATTTCTTTTGAGCAAGGCAGCACAGATAGAAAAACTCTCAACCCTGATGATGTCACACGGTGCGGGACTTACCTTTGTGTGTGAGGCAGCGGATGCTCTGTTTGCTCTGAATGTCCCACAGTCTAACCGTTTCATCGTGTGACCCTGACAGCAGCAGAGTCCCGTCCATCGACACTGAGAGACACGTCACCATGTTCCTGAGGAGAACACACAACCACGATCAATACAGTTAATAAACCCTAATCAACAATCATCCTGAACCTTGATCATTGAAGTTAATCCACAGTAAACACCTGTTAGAAGGGCTTCCTCTGACGTGTGTTATTCACTACCATCTGGATTACTTCACCGATGGAGACAAGAGCTCTTCATCACACGTGTCGTTTTCCCCACACCTGTTTTCAGTTTATGGTCGTTCATATTTCCTACCACACCCACTGCTTGGCGAGCTTGGAATTAATGAAGAGACAGCCCACCACCATTTATCGCCGTGATGTCACACCTCAGCCCAAGCAGACTCCCACAAGTCTGACGAGAAGCACCGTGAAAACGTGGACAATACTCTGCTGTGATAAAGAACTGGTCGCCTGGCATGGTCATATCCTGTTGACGGTCTACACGTTATTCATTTATTTTCAAACATGGAGATAAAACTGTTTGTACAACACATGAAGTTTCTTAATTTTCTGCTACTCATATTAGGCCCCAGCCACACTCCGTCTGAAGCCCCGCCCCACTTGTTCTAACTTTGTGCTTAAACGTCGTGACTGTTACAGACGATGAAGGTTAATTGTCGGTGGACTCGCTGACCTCCAAACGCTCGACGTGATCACCAGCGCCGCTCCTCGCACCGTACCGGAAACACAATTTGTTCCACACACATGAAAATACTCGCACTTCCTGTCACCGCCACAGAGAAATGGTTGGTGTCAGATTAAACTCATTGAAGCAATCCCGTCCTTTCTACAGATTTTCACCCTCTGCTTTCAGTGAACAAGACTTTTGCTGCAAAAGGAACAGGAAATGACCCAGGGCTATCCGCTGATATAAATCTTTACAGACAAATTTCCATCTTGTCACACAGTGGAAATTTGTGTTTGTTTTATGCTACGTTTTATTCTGATTTTAGCGTTTATTTGTATGTGTAGTATTGATGTTATTTGCATCATTTTTGTGTTTTGCATAATGTTGTTATAATCCACTGTGGAATGGTTGCATCTGTGGAGGTGTGGGTGGGCCCTGAGGTGGCCTATCAGCGGTCGAACAGACTTGTTAAAAGAAAAAGGACAGGCACAGGCTCGAGAGGAAGGAGGAACCAGGCGTGGGAGAGAAGGACATGCTACCGGATCGCCACGTGAAACGGCTTCCAATGTTGTTTGCCGGGTGCAGCCGTGTTGGGGGAGGGTCACCGTGGCTATTAGCCAGGCCAGCTTCACGGATGACGTTTCTGTCCAGTGTCTGTCTGTTTACAGGGCGGTGCCACGAGGGAAGTAGCAGCTAGCAAGAGACTCAAGTGCGGAGCGCAGCTGGGTTGTGATGTGACGAGCCTGATAGAGAGACAGGACGGAGATGGGAGTTTCTCCTCGTCCTCCTGAAACTAGGCTGGCGTGATCCAAAAATCAGAAGAGGAATTCCTCTCTCTTTGTACATATAAGGAACATTTGTCTTAGGTTGTAGGACAATATTATCGCGGCACTGGGCGGGATTTAATGTACAAAGAACATCTTATTGCAAAAGTTGTTCAAAAGAATTGTGTTTATTTATTCCTGGTCTCCTCCTCGGGGACTAAACTGCGTGTGATTAAGACCCGCTCAGTCTCTCCTCCCTGGGTTTCTGATACACGTGTTCCCCCTCGTATTCTAAGAACTTGTGGCGTGACATTTAGGCCCACCAGCTTTAATGTCCACACAGTTTTTTTCTCACTATTAAACAAAAAGGTAAAAACGGTTCATCAAAGCTTCTAGCGTGAGACTTTATTTTGAAAAGAAGAAAAAAGAAAGCTGGTTTTCGTGCACACACACGACCATATTCCTGCAAACAAACGCCAGCGGCTGTCTCACCTGTGACCTTTAAACACCTGATTCCCCTCGCCATCCGACTGGAACGACTTTTCCCGACCGAGACTCTGCAAACAGTTCAAACAGGTAAACTTTATCGTCTCCCCTTAAAGCTGGGAGGAGTCAAAACATGATTGGGTGAGAAAATGAGACAGACTCACCTGGCTGCACAGAGACACTTGGAAAATATTTCCATCACTTCCTCCACAGAACACGAAGTACTCAGCAGGGTCAAAGGTCACAGACATGATCTCCACATCAAAGAGGATCGAGAGGAGTAGCTCGCCTGAGGACAGCTCCCATACCTAGACAATTAGCAGAAACAAACCCTAAGACTGTGATGACTGATATTTTACTGTGCTGAGCTCTGATTGGTATGATTTAACCTATTACTACATGAACTGCAGACACAGACAGTTTCAAGACACCAACTTGTTTAGAGAAACTAAACGAAGTAAGCTTCCTCCTCAATACCACGCTAACTCCTGTTCTTGATTATGGTGAGATGAAGATCATCAGCTGCCCGCTTTACCTGGGTCACAGCTGTCTGGATCGCTGAGTGACATGAGCAGAGGTGCACAAACTCACCTTCACTGTCTGGTCTAAGGAGGCGGTGGCGACTCGAGCCTGAGCTCCCATCAGGCCGCAGTGCAGGTCTGTGATTGGCAGAGAGTGACGAGACATGATGTGGCGAGGCTCAGGGGCGTGGCTTACATCCAGTTGGACAACACTGAAACACAGTGAACAGAGTAAGTGAGTCAGAGATCCGTCTGGCACATCTCAGAGTCACAGGTGACGCGCCGACCTTACCAGGCAAGTCTGAATTTTATAAAACACACACACAGCTAAAGCTGCACCTGCTGGACACTGCGCCTCTCTCCTGGCTGACTTCACATTAGTCTTCTTGTCATGAAATACCTTACTCCTGATTAAAAGCTACAGAACGCTCCAGATGTGTTTTCAGGTATGTCTCACCTTGACAGACTCCACACCAGAGCCAGGTTGTCTTTTCCACCAGAAACAAAATGGCTGCTGTCATCAGTGAACTTCAGACAGGTGACGTCCTGATAGTGACGACTGAGGACAGACAGCAGTTTACCTGTGCACACCTGATCAGTGAGAAAACAAAGTAAACAAACCTGAACAAAGAGACAAACCCCCCCCCCCCCCCCCCCCCCCCAAAAAAACGACAAAAACATAAAAGGAAGAACTGTCTCTCTAAGCTCTTCCTGAAATGTTTGAATCCTCATTCCAATCAGCTCCTTCAGCCTCTGATCACCTCCATATGTCTGCTGGAGCTTTATTCTAACATTGAACCTGCAGGAGGTCCAGATGTTCTCATGAACCAGTTTTAGTGAGTTAGTCTTAGCACAGCACGAGCTGATCTCCAATCCTGTGTTCACATTTCACTTTCCAAACCCTCCTCCATGCATTCAGCTTCTACTGTTTCCTCTCTGATGAACAGGATGGAAACAGCTGAGGAGCTCTGAGATGGTGATGCTCTTTCTTAAACTCCTCTGTCAGCATCATCTAAGCAGCTTTTTGTGGTGTCAGTAAGTCAATAATGAGCTTTTATGTTAAACACCTGGAGATGCTTAAAGACGTGTTTTTTGTTCAGATTAACTTTATCTGTTAGTTCTTCAGAGAACACAAGAATATGAGAATCTGTTCTCCACACGAATGTGGGTAGTTGTGCTTCTTATTCTTGTGTGGGTTCTCAGAGTTCCTTCCCCAGTCCAAGTCCTGACTGAGCCTGAGTGCTGATCCGTCTCTATGTTAACCCTGTGATAAACTGGAGACCTGTCAATGTGTACCTGGTGTCACCTATAGCTCAGATAATCTCCTCCCCCAGCAAGACTAAATTAAATAAGAGTGAAACAGATGGATGGATGTATTCTAAACTTTGTTTGGTCAATATTTTCTTTTTGGTAACAACTGTTCCTGTAATATTGGAAAGTCTGTGTTTTGTTTTTTAAATGGTGCCACATTTGTAGAGAAAAGGTATTCGTGGGTTGAGCAACAGAGTTCAGTTATGTGAGCTGTACCCATGACAAACCAAATCTTCTCTGCCAATGCTAAACAGCTGCTATTGACTCTCTTTTGTGTAACATATATTGGATCGGATGATTGAAGTCTGAAGAAACAAGACATGTTTAACAGTTTATTTACTGAACTGAACAATCAGGGGCCTCACGAGCATCTGTACAAACCACACAGAGCCACAACAGCCTGGCACTTCCTGGTCACCAGCTTGGTCACAGACTGGTGAAATCCCATTCATCAAAGGGCAGATTGCTTACTGACCGCTTGATTGATGAGTGACCAGGATGAATGAATGCTGCTGAACAGTAACTTCACATCAGTAGAGTTACTGAAAGAACTTGTGATTTGCATCATGCTGTCTGCCTATTGAGTCGTACAGCACAGGCTAAACAGGATCTTAAAAATTAATAAATTACATTCAGCCAATCGGAGCTTGAATAGACTCACCTCCCACAGGTAAATGGCCTCAGCGACTCCAACAGCAAGAAAGAGTCCATTAGGTGAAGCAGAAAGACAAGTGACCACACCGGGACACACGATCTTCTGCTGCAGCTGATCCTGAACAACAAAAGAACAAGTGGGTGTGTCTACGAGGGAAGATCAACATATCCAGGCTTACTCTGTTCGCTGGCTTAACAAAATTTAAAAAGCCCAGTCAGAGATTATCAGAGACCATGAATATCAGAACATGGGCATCAGCTTGGTGTTTAACCCCCCATCTTCTTTTCTGCTTTAGGCTCTGAGCATGATCAGACATTCAATTTTCACTTCAATACCATTTTATTTATATACATCACCAAATCACAGCAACAGTTGCCCTAAGGTAATGCCATCCAGGTACCACACTTCATGGAGCTGTATACAGTTCAGAGCTCTGATGTGTCACATTAGAAACAAACATAAACCCCAGCAAACATTTTTATTGTGACGCTTTGTGTGCTTCTGATGATTGGGTATTTCCAGCAGCATTTCTTTTTATTTTCTTTAAAGACGTCTATCAGAGTTGCTACAGGAAATTAAAAGAGGAAACGCAGTGTGAATAACATTTTTGCTACCAAAATAAAACTAGATCAAATACAATAAAGCAAGAACTGAAAACAATATTTGATGATCTCCATTATGCGCTGAGCAATTCAGATTACCCGAGGTCCCTGAGCGGGTCCTGGAGAGCGCCACATCTGGAGACTATTGTCCTACTTCTTTAACGCCCCTCCAAGCACCAGCACAGCTGCTCCTCTGATAGGAGGACATGGGGCTTAGTTGATGCATTTTGTGGAACATGACCCAGTGGTCTTAGCTAACTATAGGCCAATCTCCAACCTTCCTTTCATATCAAAAACACTTAAAAAAAGTAGTTGTCAAACATCTCTGATCATCTGCAGAGAAATGGCTTATTTGAAGTTTCAATCAGGTTTCAGAGCTCATCACAGCACAAAAACAGCTTTAGTGAAGGTTACAAATGATCGTCTTATGGCCTCTGACAGTGGACTCATCTTTCTGCTTGTCCTGCTATACCTCAGTGCAGTGTTCGATACTATCCAATCCATGAAGCCTGATAACACACACCAAGTAGTTAAACTGCAGGACTGTCTTAAAGATAAAGACCTGGATGACCTCTAATTTTCTGCTTCCAAATTCAGATATCAAACTGAGGTGATGGAACCTTCAAGGGAAAGTCAGACACAGGTCAGCAAGGTTCAAACAACAGGTGATCAGCGACCATCACCACAGTGACCTGCAGCACACCCTCAACACTCTGAAAACGGCTCTGCGTACCTGCTGTACCACCAGGTGTGTCCATGTTACATTTGAGCAGCAGGCTTTCAAGGTAGAATGCTTCACAGAGAAACTGCACATCTGTAGGATGTCTCAACAAGATCTGTGTGTACTAACACAGCAGTCTGTGCGAAAACACGTGGACTCACGAATCAGCTTCTTTAACGCTGAGCTGCAGCCATCACACAGGTAAGGTGTGAGGACAGATAAACGGGATTCGGTAGGGGGTTCGAGTGGTTCTGACAACGGCTCTACTTTTTCTTTTTCACAGAATTAAAGTGTCAGCTTTCTAAACGCTTTGTTTACACCTTTAGAGGGACTGCGGGTTTCTGAGCCCCTGTCCGCGCTGAGCGGCGGAGCGTTACTTTGGTGACTCTCGCCTAGTGAGCGAGGTGGGCTCAGCTGGGCCAGGTGCTGTCCTACCTTTCTCTGCAGCTCCCACACGTTGATGAAGTTCTTGCCGAGCTGCGCGGACAGCAGGTACTCCCCGCCGAGCACTGTGAGGCTGCGCGCGCCGCTGTTCCCGCCGCGGTACGAGAGCAGACTGGAGCCGCTGTGCGGGTCGAACACGGTGCAGTTCCACAGCTGGGACCCCGAATCGCTGCTCAGCAGGACCTCCAGAGGAGCCGCCATCATCCACACACACACCGGCCACCGCCGTACACTCTACGTCACGTCCGAGACCGATACGTCACGTCCGGGCGCGGTGCACTGTGGGAGATGTAGGGACAGGCTCTATTTAGAAACACCTGTTTTTCTCCAAAAATATTTAACACAAGTAAAAATAAAACTTAGAGCACGGGAGGCGTTATTTATACAAACATTCTAAACAAATGATAAATAATTCAGGTTTTTACTCACCTGAAAGCAAATATGAATATTTTGCATAATTAAACTTCCATTTTAAGAACCGCACATTTTTACCCCTCAACCATAAAAGGCTGATGGGGTACGACCATCCCCCTGCTGGGAGGCCAGCGTGGACACCGAGGTTTGTGAATGCGATAACTCAAGAGCATGTTGGAGTTTTAATTCGACACCGCAGGTGTCGCTACAAAAATCTTGGACGAGTTCAAATCTCAAAAGAATATCCTCAAGCTCTTTGGAAACTTTATTTATACACTTTATTTATACACTGACACACGAACATTCCTGAGTTCCACCCGCTCTTTTGGCAGCATACGTGACGACACGTTTGCCGCCTCAGGGGCGTGATGAGGCAGCATACGTGCCTTCACGGATAAACTGTGCCCCCTTGTGGTGACAACTAAAATACTGCGTCTCAGTCAAACAATAACACGAATGCAGTCCAACACATTTCACAACTTGAGTACACAAATTAAATATCTCAACAAGCGTTCTCGTTTCTAGACTGATAAAACCATGATGATTTTATTTTATTGCGCTTTCATTGAATCCGTTTTATCTTTTCTTTGGTGTTGTGGTTATCTGTAAAGAAAAGGAACCACATCTGAACCTAACATGCCTTTACAGACAGTTACAGTGGCTGGCCGGTTCACTTTTCTGGACTCAAACCCTTTGCACAGTGAATTTCAGTTTCAATCAGTCAGTGAACCAACATTAGGTCTCTATATTCTCTATCCTTGTTACTACTTGAATTAATAATTGATCAAGACACTGATTGATTACAGAAACCTGGTTACAGTAGGATGATTATAATAGTTTAAATAAATCAACACCCCTGAGTTAACTGTCAGAATCCTCTTAACACAGGACGATGAGAGGGTGTGGCAGGCTGCAATCTTTTCCTCCAGCTTATTGATCCACCAAAGACCCAGACAGAATTTTAATTCATTTGAAAGCCTGACACTTACCCATGTCTAAATTTAAAATATAGTTTTATTTGTTGTTATCTATCGTCCAACATGGGCCTTACTTAAAGTATTGTCTGATTTCTCAGACCTTTATCTGATTTAGTGCTCAGATAAATATATTATTTTGGTTGATATTTAACATCACTTCAATTCAAGTTAGTTTTATATATATATAGCACCAAATCACAACAACAGTTGACTCAAAGCATTTAATATTGTAGGCTAAACACATTCCCATAATACAGAGAAACCCCAAAAATCTCCTCCAGCAGAACCATGCTCTGGGAGGGGCTGCCGTCTACCGCAACCACTTGGGGGTGAGGGAACGTAGACAGGACAAAAGGCATGCTATGGAAGAGAGCAAGACATGATCGATAATTCGTAGTTAAATGGAGAGTAGTGTATAAAGCACATGGTGAGTTAAAAGAGGTAAGAGCAGGAGAAGTGCTCACTGCATCATGGGAAACCAGCAGTCTGAGAGTGACGTGCTGTATTGGGGTGATATGGTACTATAAAGTCTTTAAGATAAAATAATGGGCCTGATTATTCAAGACCTTGTATGTGAAGAGAATGATTTTAAATTTTAAATCCATTCTGGATTTAACAGGCAGCCAGTGAAGAGCCAGTATGGGAGTAAAATGCCATTTGTTTCTAGTCCCTGTCAGTACTCTTGCTGAAGCATTTTAAACCAACTGAATGCTTTTCATAGAGTTTTTAGGACATTCTGACAATAACAAATTACACTAGTCCAGCCTGGAAGTAATAAATGCATAAACAAGTTTTTCAGTATTACTCTGAGCCAAGATGTTTCTAATTTTAGAGCTATTGTGCAAATGGAAGAAAGCAGTCATAAATATTTGTATAATGTGCATATTAAAGGGCATATCCTGGTCAAAAACGACACCAAAATTCCACACAGTGTCGCTGGAGGCCAAGGTAATGCCATCCAGAGTAAGAATCTGGTTAGATACCATATTTCTATTTTTAGGGCCAACCACAATAACCTCAGTTTTATCTGAATTTGCCATGGATATGAGAAATGTCCATGGCAAGCAGGAAATTAGATGTGATCCAGGGTTTTGTGTCTGTAAGACATGTACTTTTAGCTTTATAGTCACAGAATAAATGATCTGAACAAGTTCAGAAATGCTTTTAGCCTAAATAATAGAATAGAATAGCTGTTTATTGATATTGTTCATGTACAATATGATTGTAAAACATCTTAATAAAAAGTAGCTTTTATCTCTAGGTAAAATACAACTTTTTAACATCTACCCCTGGGAGATGAACAGGAGAAGTGGCCTGTCTAGGAGTAGACTGTGTGTGTGTGTATTTTAAAACTATATACAACAATTCTTGGGAACAGGTGGTGGCATCCCTAGTAGCCCTGAAACCATAGAGTTAAACCTGAAGTTACCATGATAACCAAAAACCCTGCCTCTTGCAGAGTTATGACTCTGCTGTGTGTCATGCTGGTAGAGATAACCCGAAAACTGTGAATTTACATCAGCTGTCAGCAGTCTACCCTACCTGCTCAGGTGTATTGACGGCTGACAACATTTCACAAATGAACACTCAGGAACTAAAAGTATAAAAAAGTACTATCAGTGCTACAAGTACACGATTATTACTTGATCATTACATGAGAACAGGTGGAACAGCACACCTGTACATGTTTCAGGACAACATGAAGGAAACTAATTTTTGTTAAAGCACAAAACCTTCTCTACTGTCCTGTTGGAAAATAATGAGGGCCAAAAGTCTGAAAAAGCAGAAATGTCCCCACAGAGTGGGTCAAACACACTGTGCTGATGTAAACAGTCTGTGGGCTCGTCAGTTTAATTAATCCTGACCAGCTGCTCCTGGTAATCCTCCTTCCTCTGTCCCTCTGACCAATCAGAGCACCTGATGTCATCCTCGCTCTTCACCCCTCCTCGTGTGTGTATGTGTTCAGCCTCTTTGTGGTTGACCGGTTGCCGCGGCAGCAGCAGTGTGAGGACGGAGTTCGTATGAAGCGTCGTTGTTTTCCTCTGAGAGGAGACCACAGCCTGCTGACCCCTGACACACACACACTGTGAGTAATACACACATGCATACATGCCGTGAGTAACACACACACACACACACACACACACACACACACACACACACACACACACACACGCCGTGAGTAATATATACACACACACACGTTGACTAACGAAGCTCAAACAGTTTTATGAAGAAGCTGTTCTTTAGTTCTGTGCTCTTAATTACATCATTATGACTTGGTGATTAAATTAACTGCAGAGCACCGTTACCTTTAGTGACAAACACCTGAATCTTGTTTTACCAGATAATGGGAAAAACTAGAAATGGGTTAAACAAACACTGAAATCAAAACACTAAAGAAGTTATTTTTAAAATATATTTTTCTTCACAAAAATAATAAATTATTTTTAAAAAAAATAAGGCAAAAAAAGATTGTTTTATGATGAAACAAAAAAAATCGATAAATACTAAATAAAGGCTTCACTGACAAATCTGATTTTGTAGATTACAGTTTTATTTTTAACCTTCTCTCTAAAACCATTAAGAATCAGTTTTTACATGTCTCACTATTTCAGCCTGGGGTTGAGGCAATGTGATCAGGTGCAGTCAGGGGGTGTGGCTCCTCTCTCAGGAGGCTCATCCAGCAGCAAACCCAACACCGCGTCGGCCAGGCAGCGGCCAGCAGCATCTCCGACTCGTCGTCTGCGGTTTGAGGATGAGACGGAAAAGGAGGCGGAATCTCGTTACCTGGAGCGACAGCGGCAGAAGAGACAGACGGGGAACTGCGGAGTTGGTGTGGTGATGTCCAAACCAGACTTGAACCTGTACATCAATGGCACGGCGGAGGCAGGGCACGCGGTCGGCAAGCAGCCAAGGGGGCGAACAGTGGTGAGCAGAGCAGGTCAGAATCACACCTGTGAGAGAGGAATAAGATGCGGAGTCAATCTCTGGCAACACTCACCTGGAACTGACAAGAGGGGGAGCCTAAACAGACAGCACCTTAACCTGCGGACTGAACCAATCAGAGAGACCTACATCGGCTCTGTCACCAGTGTGGAAAAGGATGGGGCTTACACACAGGTGAGACGGCAATCAGTGGAGCTAAATGGAGCCCAGGTGACTTTTCATCAAGCCATGCCCTACGCTGGCCTGCCAACCAACCCCTATGCCCCTCACTCAATGGGGCTGTGTACTACCCACCCGCCCAAACTGCACAGAGAGCATCAATTGGGGCCTGAGCCTAGGGAGAGGAGAGGGCGTGAGGTGGAGGAAGATCTGAACAACATGATGAAGAACTCCTCATCCTCCTCAGAGAGGAGCGCAGACACAACAGGTGAGAACTTATCTCCTGAAAAACATTTGCCTACACACTTTGTGTTGAGCTAAGAAATTTACCTGCTAAATCACCACAGTAACTGGTGCTGAAGGCATCGCCTAGTCAGGATCAGGTGATGTTCAGAGTTTGAGTTTAAAATCAGCTGAAGAATTTCCTTTGATTCTTTTATGTGCAGCTTTATGTGCAGTCGATGAAGCTGCGGCAGCTCAGACTGAACATTCCTGTGTTTGTGTGCTGTTGCAGAAAATGTCTAAATGTTGTTCTGCTTGATTATGATCTGCTGCTTAGTCTCTTTCACACTGCTGCAAACACAGAAAACACACCAAGCATAACTGTTCAACAATTTACATTAATTCACGCTGATCTGATTTCCACATCTTCTTAATCACCCTGTGGGACAGGAAGCTTGTATGTTAATGTGGATTCACTGCGATTCAGATCTTAATTTTACCACTCTGTGCCACAAATCACCAGATTAAACAGCTACTGCACCGTTCGTCTCTCAGATTATTTATATTAGAATTTTATGTTCTTTACAGATTTTTATCTCTATTTTTATCATCATCTTCTTCTGATAATGGCTCTAACTGGACTGGCAGGACTCACAGATATTATTTAGTGCAGAGGAAGAGTCACAAGACATATGAAATGCCCATTTTTATGTGAGCGCACTCAGAGCCTGAAGCCCAGTTTAACAGAGAAAGTTGATAACCAGTATGCTGACACCCATCATCTCTGACTGGGATTTTAAGTTTTGTTGAGCCAGCTAACACAGCAAAAGCCTGGATATCTTGAACTTCCTTGTACCTTCTGTTGTACCTCTAAACATAAACATGAGGCTACCATAAATCGTTTTATTTAATCTGTGAGCAGTTTGTTTGGCCTCCAGAGTTCACTGCAGAGCTGCACATGATATCACATGCGCCTCTAAACACACCTTAACCTCTAGATTTCTAATTTGTTTACAGCTGAGAGTCATCCCCCGCCCACCTCAGAGCCAATGAGAGCAGAGCTCCACCAACTTGACGTTTCACTTCCTCCACAGTGAGTTTGTGTGATTTCATTGACAGCTGGTCAAGGAGATGAGCGTCACACCTGGATTCATGTGTTTCATGAGTTTAGTTGCAGCAGCCTAACTGATCGCTTATTTGGTTTAATTGTGTTTTGATCACATGCTCATCCCCGCTATTCAATTCAACTCAATTTTATTTATTCATCACCAAATCACAACAGTTGCCTCAAGGCGGATATTGTAATGTAGATTACATACAGAGAAAAACCCAACAATCATATGACCCCCTATGAGCAGGCACTTTGGCGACAGCGGGAAGGAAAAACTCCCTTTTAACAGGAAGAAACCCCAGCAGAGGGAGGCGCCATCTGCCGCGACTGGTTGGAGTGAGAGCAGCAAGACAGGATAAAAGACATGCTGTGGAAGAGAGCCAGAGATTAATAACAAGTATGATTCAATGCAGAGAGGTCTATAATGTATAATGTAAATGTGTGGACCTCCACAATTAACCTTAGTGTGTAAAAAGGACTCTCCATTTACATGAACAAATTGGAGTCTATTAGACAGATATGATACAACCCACTGCAGCGCAGTACCTGTAATACCTACAGCATGCTCTAATCAATCATTTTAACAGAAAATTATGGTCACAACAGTATTGAACACTGCACTGAGGTCCAGCAGGACAAGTACAGAGATGAGTCCACTGTCAGAGGTCAGAGGTCAGTAATGGTTTAACTACAGCCGATTATTAGAGATAGATTGATCATATTAACTCATTCACTGCCAGCCATTGGCAGTGAATGAGTTAAACCCATTGACTCATTCACTGCCATTGACGGCTATAGACGTCAATGGCAGTGAATGAGTTAAAGATTGAAGCATTAATTAATGGCAGGACTTCTTTCAACAGTCTTGTAGGAATGGGGTCTAAAAGACACGTTGATGATTTAGAGGAAGCAATTACTGAAGTTAACTCAGAAAGATCAATACACTGTTTAAATCCAGCTGTGATCTCAGGTGTTTCCAGGTGAGGTGTCATGTGACTGATCTCATTGATCTGTGTTGCAGTTTAAGCAGCAGAGAAGATTCCTCCCGTCTTTCTCTGCGACGTTTTTTCTCCACCGTCACACTGAGCAGGACTCGAACCAGCAGCCTCGACCGCCTCTGCTCACGGACCCATGAGCGAACCCACCCCTCCCTCGCTGACTCCACCTCCTCAATTTCCAGGAACTCCTCCAGCCTGGTGAAGAAAACTTTATCTGTTGAGTCGCTCAGTGTGGTGAGAACATGAATTATACATCTATCTATCTATCTATCTATCTATCTATCTATCTATCTATCTATCTATCTATCTATCTATCTATCTATCTATCTATCTATCTATCTATCTATCTATCTATACATACATACATACATACATACATACATACATACATACATACATACATATATATATATGGTGAGACTACTTCTTTAACCTATCTGTTTCCTGTCTGTTCAGCAGGAAGTACCACTTTTCCAGTCAAGAAAGTCATCTTTGGAGCTGAAGAAGAAGAAAGATCGTTCTGCGAACTATAAACCAGCTGCTGAACAGTAAGACACACACTTCTCTTTTCTACCCTGATACTCAGACCAGCCCATCACAGCCTACCCACCTGTTTGTCTCTCAGGTCCTTACCTGGTAGTCTTGGCGTCGAAGACATCAGTTGTCCCTCTTCAGTTTGCTCTGTTGGGCGGATTCTTCAGATTTGCCCTGATGGGACATTTTTATTGGAGCTTAAGCGACCAGTGGGTCAGACGTTTGGCTTCATCATCAGCAGAGGAAGAGGACGACGTGACACTGGTACTAACTCTACCGACACTTCCCCTAATACTTAATATATATAAGTATTTTTCACCTTACTAAATGGTAAATGGCCTGTATTTGTATAGCGCTTTTACTAGTCCCCCTAGGGACCCCAAAGCGCTTTACACACCCAGTCATCCACCCATTCACACACACATTCACACACTGGTGGAGGCAAGCTACAGTTGTAGCCACAGCTGCCCTGGGGCAGACTGACAGAAGCGAGGCTGCCATATCACGCCATCAGCCTTTCTGGCCAACACCAGTAGGCAGTAGGTGAAGTGTCTTGCCCAAGGACACAACGACCGAGACTGTCGAACCGGCAACCTTTCGATTACAAGGCGAACTCCCAACTCTTGAGCCACGATCGCCCCACTGATACTACTGATATCATCTTAAATACTACTCACATTACTAAATATATCGACTCACTAATATGCTGGGGTCAGGGAGATTCTATCTGGGGACTTTATTGTCCTGCTGTGGAACAGTGACAGTAATGTAGAAAATGACAGTTCCCACAATGAAATGAGCGTGCGGCACCACCAATAGATCACAAAGCACATCACTGCCTGATGAGCCAGTCACAGCTGTTCCTTGCACCATGCAGCTTGAAGTTTCCTGGATGTACTCCAGGAAAATGACACTGCATTAAACAACTGCACAAGGATTGGATCACTGCCACATTTGTCCCGCCTTTCCACACAATTTAATTTGTTCTGATTGGATCTCATTTTTATTTATTTTTTTCAAAAGTATAAATACATTTCATCATAGTTTTTGTCCTTGTGCATCAGTTTTTAATTAATTACCATGTTGTATTGTCAGGAAAAAAAACGGTTATCGACAAAAACTATGCCGAAAACTATAGGTCAAAAAATGTAACAGATTGAGTGTATGTAAGCATCACAAATAAAACTACAATGTTTGGAAGACTTGTGTTAAACATTCCTTACACTGTTTAAATAAAGAAAAAAACTACATTTTTATAGAGGGGTTAATAATTCTTTCCATGTAAGTGTGAGAATTTTAAAATGAATTCTAAAGTCAACTGGGACCCAATGTAAAGAAAATAAAATGCAGGTAATGTGAGCTGGCATCCCAGAGTGTTTCAGGAGTCTGGCTGCAGCATTCATTATTGCTTGGAGGCATAACAGAGATAATTTGTCCATGCCCATAAAGAGAGCATTTCAATAATCTAAGTGTGATGATACAAATGCATGAACAATTTTCTTCATTTCAGAGGAGGCAACTATAGCTTGCAATTTAAAAATGTTCCTTAAATGGAAGAAACAGGAATGGGAGATCAATTTTATATGTGAGTCCAAGGTCAAGGATGAATAACATACAACACCAGAGGCCATAAGAAGATCATTTATAACCTCCACTAAAGCTGTCTCTGTACTGTGAGGAACTCTGAAACCTGACTGAAACTCTTGAAATAAAAGATTCCTCTGCAGATAATCATTTGGCTGTTTGGCAACTACTCTTTCAAAAACAATTTAGGTGAAATGAAGGTTGGAGATTGACTTATATTTAGCTAAGACAGCTGGGTCAAGTGATGACTTTCTAAGTAACGGTTTAACTACTGCCAGCTTTGAGCAGTCTTTTAGGAATGGGGTCTAAAGACATGCTGATCATTTGGAGGAAGTAATTATTGAAATAAAGTTAGAAAAATAAAAATAAAAACTCTAAATAAATATCAACAGTATTGAAAGTAGCTGTGTATGTTATAAATAATTTTGTTTTGCAATAGTTAACATTTTATTTGTGAAGAAGTTCATGAAGTCATTACTAGTTAATGTTAAAGGAATGGTTGGCTCAACAGTGCTCTGACTTCTTGTCAGCCTGGCTACAGTGCTGAAGAGAAACCTTGTTCTTTTTTTCTTCAATCAGTGATAAATAGTAAGACGTTCTAGCTTTATGAGGGCTTTTTTTTTTTATAGAGCAACAAACTACTAACAGTTTGATGTACATTACAGGTGTGTATATAGAAGACATGAACAGCAGCACTGGGAAGCTGTATGCTGGCCTGCTGGCTATTGGAGATGAGATCCTGGAAGTCAACGAGGAGAAGGTGGCCTGCCTCAGTCTGGACCAGGTGACAAACCTCCTGATCAAGAACCAGTCTGTCACCATTCGGGTCCTTCGACACCAGAGGACACGTTCAGAGTGACAACCACACTGCCTGACTGAAGAACCAGTTGCCAACACTGAACCTGACTCACCTGTTTATGGCAGTAACAGAGTTAAAGCAAAACTGCAGTCTATGTCTTACACTTTCTCATGATGAGAAGCTTCTTGTTTCCTGTTAAATCACTTTGACTTGCTGGTGTGAATATTTGTTTAATGCCATGCAGTATTTGTCCTCTGAGCTGATACTGTTTTTTTGTTTTTTCAATTTTATTTTATTATTATATTAATAATATTATTGGGGTTTTTTTCATGAAGTAGCTTGGTTTTTTATTTTGTCTGTGTTTGTTTTGCTTTTGTTAAAGAAAAAGAAAAATATTGTTTAAAAACAAGCTGGAACCTGCCAAAAGAAAATTATTCAAAGTGAAAAACTCATTGGTCAATAATTGAAATCAGTCAGACTGGATTAAAATGTACCTTAATCAAATGGTCAAAGTCTGTTTTCTTTTCTTTTCTTTATTGAATAAAAAAAAAAAAAAAGCTCGAGACATATCATACCATCGGTCACCAGATAATACTTTTATCAATCACTGATCTGTAACAGCTTTCTCCATTCGGACACTCATTATTTATTCTTGTTTAGTGTGAGGAATAAAGTTTTGCGGAAACATGAGCAGTCTGGTTAATCTTTAGTGTAAAAGCAGGTGAAATTTTAGGTTTGTCACAATCTTTATTTCAGTTTGTTTTGCGTTTCAGTCAGACATCAGAACACTGAGATCATTTATTCAGGAAACATTTTAGCGGCCCCAGGAGAATTGCCACCGTCACGCCGTACCATAAACCCGATATCTAGGACAATGTGACTGGCTGTTGCTGCCGTCATCCATTTTCATGTTTTAACTAACTTGCTCACCAGCCTTCAGAATAGTACACTAAAGGAGCCACAGGAAGTCATCCACAGGTCAATAAGTCACTCAATATGCTGCACATGTGATAAATACAGGAAACAGAAATAAAAAAGACAACAAAATAAAACGGTTTCAGTCAAAAAACAAAACAGGAATTTTAGTGTTTCTACTTTAGCTGTAAAGTACTGCCATGAAGTTCAAACTGAACTAAACCAGTTTGAACTGAACTAAATGTGAGTTAAATTAAAATTAGTATTCAACACAACTGGATAAAAGTGTCTTTAAAGTGGACCTGCTCTCCTCACTTCCTGTCGTGTGTCTCCTGCTCCTGTGACGGATGTTTGTATTAAAGTTTCTAATAATTAGGTCACAGTGCATACCCTCCTGAGAACCAGCCTATTCATCATTTCCTCTCTAATGTACATTTGTTTTTGGTCTATATGTTTTGAATTATTTGTTCTACCCTACTAAGTCCTGACGTACTAAATAGAGGACATCCTGGGCTTTCCATTGAGATCTCATGTGTCTGGGTGGCCTCTTTTAGCTCCAAAAAGGAAGGAAATCACAAAAAGATTCCTTTTTCCTTGTTTCTCAGGAGGATATAGTTTTCCCTGTGAGCCAAGAGCTCAGACTGCTCTCAACATTTTTTCTATTCTTGAATCTGGAAGATGCCACAGAGAGGATAGAAGCCCCACCCACCTGCTGTTCATACCTTCTGTTTATGAGGGGCAGCCAATAAGACTGTCTTGAAGTGTTGGAGGATAAATTGAGGGGCTGCACCAAGGCCTAGTATCAAATAAAAGAAGGATTACTTTGAGCTGTGACTCACGCAAAGCTACTGTGCAAAGGAGCAGAATAAGTCCACATTAAACTTGAGTGAAACTTGTTATTTTCAGTTTTAAATAAAAAGAACAACCAATCAAAACCACACCAAACATGACCTTTGACCTCTGAGGTGGTTCTAACAGTTAAACACTCAAGGAACCAAAAGTGCTGTTCACTCCCGATCAGCAGGAAGAGTCCATTAGAGTCTAAATAAAGTTCAGCACAGTCCAAAGAATGTTCAGTAGAGTATAAATGGAGTCCAGTAAACGGGATTAAGATTTCATGTCGATAGGTGGAGGCATTGATCAGAGTATAAAGAAAAGGAGAATGATGATGAAGAGGATGGTAAGCAGCACGCCGATGGCACACCACTGACGACGATCTGCAAACACACAGAGTTAATAAGATGAGTACAGGTGAGTGCACCTCATCAATACAGGTAGTCACACTGACTCCAGCTCAGTTCAATCCGCAGAGGGAAGAACTACAGCAAGATCAATAATTCCATCATCATCATCAATAAATCCAAATCAGCTTAAAGCTACAAAATTTCCTGCCCTAATTGATCATTTCTGATTCATCAGCTCTGAACATCTAAAACCCTGCCCACCCCTCTGAGTTAACTCATATCTTGTTTCATGTGCTGTTGGGCAGATTACCGCTGGTCATGTGGGACACCTTGGCGAGCTTCTTCATTACGTTGTCCAGTTTGGACTGAGTGTTGTCCATCTCATGGCCAAAGTCATCCAACATCCTGCAGGAAGGACATCAGTAAGTCTCTGACAGGTGCCTCCACTCCCCCCTCACCTCTTTGCTTATTACAGGCCAAATAAAGTTCCAGTTCAATTAAATTTTATTTGGAAATTACTATATCAGAAACTAAAAGCTGTCTGAAGCTTTTTCATATACAAAAGAGCAGACAATGAGCCGCTATGGTGAGGAGCAAGAACAGGAAGTGACCTTTAATCGTCACATAAAAAAAACCACAACAACAAAAACAAACATAATGCCTTTGAGAAAGCACCGACATAGGGATCACAGGAACTTTAGTTTACCGAATCACCTTTACCACTCTGACATTTTGTAGCCACATGACGTTCCCACCCTCCCCTCTTACTACACTCGGTTCTTACACGGCCTGCTCATCCAGCTCCATGCCGATTCGCTCCGACATGTTCTTCAGGACTCCGATGGTTCCCGACACAAGTTCCAACTGCTCATCCTGCTGCTCCGCAATCAGCTATCAGAGACAGGAAACACTTTAGCGGCATTGTAAAGGTGGAAAACTTGTTTAGGTTTCTCAGGTGTTCTTGTACCTGCTGCTGGACCTGCTGTTCCTCGATGATCTGAGAGTTAGCGTTCTGTAGCTGGTGGTCCAGTCGGCTGTACTTATCTGCACCAGGCTGCCATATGGGGCCCTGAGCACCACGTTCACCCAGCAGAGCCTGAAGGTCACAACAACAGTTACACGTGCACCAAGACCAGGTATACAGGAGGACCCCAAGAGGATCCAACTGAGATCTTGTGGTGCCCTGAAGGTTCTGCAGTCTCGGGTAATGGATCACCCGTAGGCAGGTGTGACAGTTACCTGTTTGTTCTTTCGGTCAGAAGCAGCAGGTGGAATCGACATCTGAGCTTTCATTTCCTGCAAAACAAACACAGCAGCAAATCAAATCGATCAATTCTGGACATCTCAGGTAATCAATCACCTGAACGATCTACCTTGTAAATTATTAGAATATGACTGGGTCCTTCTGTCTGAGCCATTGATCTCCTGTTGTCAATAAAGTTACCTTGACGGCAACCCGCATGCTGTTGATGAAGGCCTTCCTCTTAGACAGCTCGGCAGCATCCAGGTTGAACTTCTTTGGGTTCGACTCGACAATACGTAAACTTACCGTTAAGAAGAATTATCTTATTTTCATATAAAACATGTTACATAATGACAATGTTGGTGACGTGACCTCAACTCAGGGGTGGCATGTAGCCCCCTAATGCATGCTAAAGATGAAAGTAAAACCTAGTTCAGCTCAGAGAGCATATTTAACAAAATAAGAAACACATTTTAATATATTAGCTGAAGTTAATGACGAAAAATCACAACAACAGTTGCTTTATAGTGTTAGGTTAGGTAAAGGCCCGAGAAAACTGAAAAAAACCCAACAATCAGACGACCTATGTGCACGCACTTGGCGACAGTAGAAAGGTGGAGGTTTCTTCCTTTTAACAGAAGGAAACCTCCAGCAGAACCATGCTCAGTGAGGGGTGGCCTTCTGAGAGATCAGTTAGGGATGAGGGGATGAAGACAGAACCATGCTGTGGAACAGAGCCAGAGAAGCAAAAAGAAAAGTTTGAAGCCTAACCCTAATCTTAAAAGTAGAAATAGTGTCTGTCTCCTGAATCAAAACTAGAAGCTGGTTCCATAGAAGAGGGACCTGTTCTAATAAATTCAACACGATCACTTACTCTGTCTTCACAATCAGTGATTGATTGGAGCCAATTTCAGTGTTTGTAAATATGTAATTAATGATTACTAATTGATTGATCTGCTCTCAGCATGTACGAGGAAACGGGTGTCAATCAGCCGCTTCAGATGCAGTGGGAGGGGAGGAGTCTGTTAACCCTCCTCTTCTTCATTAAATTGTCATCAAACAGACTCTAACCATTTATGAACCAATCAAATTGCTCCATCTCACCTTGTGCACCAGGTCTATGTGAAGATTTACAAACAAAACTGTCTTCACTGTCCAGGGTTTTGAGGTGATACACATCTCCTCTTCTTCTTCATTCTTTCTTTTTCCACAGCTGAACGAATCAGCCAATATCAGATGCTCTAATCATAAAACTGTATTCACCTTTCCAGTACGCCTGTATATACACCTGTGCGTGTTTCTGCTGGCTTCACATTTGAAGGATATTGATTGTCTCGTCAAGGTCCTCTAGGTCCCACTCGATGGAGCGCAGGCTGTTCCTCAGCTCATTGGTCGTCCAGTCTATCTCCTCCTTGGAGGCTCCGCCTCCCTCCACCATCAGTTCGCTCCATCTATGATGGAGGCTCTGAGCAGCGTTGACTGCTTTCTGCACCTCGCTAAAAAAACAAAACAAAAACAAAAAAACAAACAGGTGAAGTTGAGCTTCAGAGGAACCTTAATAGCACAAACCAGAAACAGAACCAGGTCTATCTGCTGCAGGGTGTTTTCATGTGACGTAAGGTAACTGGAAAACTAAATAAATACAAAACTGGAGGGTCAACTTTATGGATCGTTTACTGATCAGTGTTTAAATGTCCAGCAACAATTTCAGTCAAATCTGCACAGCCACCCGGTTGTTATTTTACAGAGCCAAGGAATCAAAATGTTTTTAAAATCACATGGCTCACTATCTGTACTCTGCCATGTCCCCCATTCTCCATGCAAAATATGAAAAAGAAGAAAACATGTGAAGGAACTGATTATGTCAAAACAAAAAGCTACTTATAGAAAGGAACCTATTAGGGTGAAGTAATGTTACACCTGTAAACAGGTTATATATCACTGATCAATAAAATCAAACATCTCATCTGTAACGTTCAAACAGGCTGAAATCAGAAGCGATATAAGCACAAGCTGTGGTCCTGTGTGTGAATCAGGAGGAGATACAGGTGTTCCCTCATGTGACAAGTGATTAAGGTGCTTGAGAGGCCAGCCTCGCCCACCTGAGATCAGAGGTGAAAACGTCTTAAGCCTCTGAAGTTTGCACAGTGTATTATACAATCATCATGGAGGTCACTTTCATTTAACATGATGCAGTTGCTGCTGTGTGGTGGTTTATACGTTCAAGGAGACACAGTTCACTTTGGGATTCATTGGGAACATCATGAGAGAACACACACCACACCCCTCACAGATCACTGAGGAGGAGCATCATAAAAGTTGGAGACACCAAGAGACCATAGAAAGTGATCAGGAGAGCGTTCTGCGATTGGCTGCAGACACTATAAAGCTGTGGTGGAAACGAAGCCAGTGCACAAAGTGTTCTCCACCACGGATCATCCTGATCTCGCCTGCTGCACAAACTGCTTCACCTCCACAACATACAGGAGGTCTGTGACTCTCTGATAAACATACACCTATCTGGAAATGTCATCATTACTATTAATAACAATATTATTATTATTCACCCACTCATTCATTAATTCTCTGTCGCCTATCCAAATGTTATTATTATATTATTTTAATTGTTGCTGTTTCAGCTTCATTCCACCTGCTCCAAACAGAAGCTGGTAAATTTGATCTAAATAGAGTCTCTCACTCTTTCTCATCATCATCATCATCGTGGTACACACAGACGGTCTAAAACACCTCCTAAAACTTTAATCTGATAAAAAACACACAAAGCTAACAGGCTAACATGCTAATAAACTAACTGTGAAGACACGTTTATGTTAACGTTAGCACGTTAGTTGCCGTGAATCTGCTCCGGCACACACGTCGGTCTCACTATTGACGGAAACAGATCAACGATCAGATCGATTATGGATCAGCTATCACCTGTCCGCAGGCTAATGTTAGCTGCTAGCCCTGTGTTAGCGACGCGGTTCTGACCCTTTGACGACGAAGAACGGGTCTTCCATGGACATCCCGCCGGCTCTGCTCACTCCATCACCCACTTTCTCGTAACCGAATCCGCGGATTCTGATTTCCGCCGGTCCGTCCTCACGAAGCCGCTAACGGAGCCGCTAACAGGCTTTGTTTACACGTAGCACCGGAAACAGCTCCGAGATGGCACTCTTCTTCTTCTTCTTCTTCTTCTTCTTCTCCGACTCTTACTACAGTTTCCAAACAAGAAAACAGTGCCACCAGCAGTTGCGGGGAAATAACATTTAATTGCAATATTATACAGTGGTCCCTCGCGATTCACCTTTCGCGGAATCGGTGTTTCGCGGATTTTTTTTTTTTTTGTGTGTGCAATTTTGCATGATTTATTTTATTTTATTTTTTTAAAGCGCATTGTGTTCTCCGTCCTGATTGGCTGTAGATCATTGATTGTCAATCAATCTCGTGCCGTGGTCCTGTACAGTACAGAATGAGTTCAGCTTGTCCAATTTACATAAATCTTCGATCGCTAGTAGTGTGGCTCTGAAGTGCATTATTGTATGTTTGTTTTCTCCCCAACAAACACAACAATGTCGATGAAACGTTTTGCACCGTCAAAGGCAACTGTGGGTGCCTTTGGTTTCATTCTATAATACTGGACTTATTTTTCTACTAAGGTTTCACCTTTGAGGGTGTTTAAACAAGAGAGAAGAGTGTGAAAATGGTCATGCCTGTCTGAGAAAAGTGTATAAAGTGTGTAGTGAGGGCAAGGGCGTAGATTTGGTTTTGGCATTGGTGGGGACGGATGATTCAACCACCGAACCCTGCCCTGTTTCTTTTTTTTTTTCCCTTTTAGTCTTTGCTCAGTGGCGTGTCCAGCGGGGTGGCCTGGGGGGGGCACAGGCCACCCCCCCACCCCCCAACCAGACTGGCCACCCCAGGTGCCACCCCAAAGGCAAAACAATAAAATTCAATCAAATATCAAATGTACGATTATGTTTTTACGGTGAAGCTCAGATATCCGAGTGTAAGTGAATGTAGCATCGGTTTCTGCGCTATGTGCATCACGTTAGCAAAGGTAGGAGAGCCAAGCACGAAAGACGGCACCGCAGGAAACAATTTTTCGGTGAAAGAAAATGAGGACAGAATAAATGTCCCGGTAAGTAATATTAAGTTTGTTGAGTTTAGTAAACTTCGGTGAAATTAGAATCCCAAGGAAAGAATAACACTTAAAGAATTATTGCAGCCGTGGAATATATCAGACAGTATGCTACTGAGGCATAGCTGGACTGGCCATCGGGCATACCGGGCATTTGCCCGGTGGGCCGCTGGCGATTTTTTGTTTTTATGGGCCGATGGATATTTTTTTTTTTTTTTTTTTTTTTTTTAGGAAGGGTATATATAATGAAAGGTGTTGGATTGGCCAATTGGTCATGATCGACTCTGGGCTGGACCAATTACAGCCGAGGAGGCTGGATGCACCCTCCCCCTTGTTTAGCAATCACGTGATTTTCGCGCATTGCATGCCGGGAACTCGTGGCAAAACAATCCAAGTACCGCATCAAATGCAAGCATTTGCAGCACCGCAAAACGTTCATTCTCCGGTTCCAATACCTTCTTTTTTTTTCTTTGCCGCACAAAAAAGGAATGTACAAAACAAAAGGAGAACAATGCCGGTCCGTACAAAGACAGATTCGACGAAAAGACAAAGAAAAGATACGAGGAAAAAATCAAAGGAGTGAAAGGGTCAGACCCTTACGAGCACACAGAGTGGACAAAAGACGTCAGTGTGCTGCCCACTTTCACCACGCTCAGATTTATAATTACACGGTTCTTGGAGTGAGTGCATACACTCATGAAGTTTAGTAACTTCAGGTCACTGCAACAAGCCCAGGTACAGTTTACCGACGGATGGGTGCAGGACCTTGAAATGCACCGTGTAGGACGAAAGACTATTGTACGTATCATAAGTTTACCAGTTTCACAAATCGTCTTCATAAATACACATTCATTAACAGTTTATTAATAGGACCTTTGAGCTCAACGGTAATTAATTAGTAGTGGAAATAATTTCTGGTAGTGTAACAGTGTTTGTGGTATTATTCCACTTGCCACAAATATCAGTGTAATGGGGAAACAGCGCCCCCCCCCGCTCTCAGTGTGGCTGGTTAGGTGAGGCTGGCTGCAGTAATCGCTGCCAGTCTGCCGTAGCCATACGAGAGGTGAGTTGTATTGTTCCGCACACAATATAGCTAAGTAGTACAGACACATAAAACATGTTTGATTAGCTGACGAGCACCGAGTGTAATAAGTGCTTAGTGGACACATGTCCAACACCAGTTTTATGTACTTTTCATTTGTTTATTACAGTTTTTTACAGACGCTAGGACACATTTCTCAATACTTAGGTCACGTTTGCAAAACTCCTCACACAGTGAGCACAACAGAAGTCTATGTGGGCTAAACTGAGGACCAGTTATCATTGTTTTGGCACAAAATGCATTCAATGACTACATCTCTCAAATTACATGAATCATCTTCTCACTCAGACACAACAACTGCCAAAAACCTTTGTACGGACAGGACATTTTGCATGTGCTTACATACTGTTTTCAAAACTGTTAAACTCATGGTCAAAACAATAACACAATGCAAAACTTGAAAAGACAGCAAAATCCAACGGCAATATTTTATTGAAACATATTTTAAATCTAACAATGCAGTTTAACCAGCCACAGCTGATTCTCATTGTGGATGAACATCTACACAGTTGTTACTCCTTCAATTTTTCAACTCCTTCAATTCTGGCATGCCAGAAGATTCTTTCCTAGGTGTGTTGCCCAAGATGACATAAGATGTGATGTGGATGAGAACCTGTGGCCAAATGGAGAAGACCGAGTAGATTAGCATTACTATTGTATGTGTATCAGTGGATGGTGTGTATACGAATTCTTGTATTTTGGGATTACTTAGTGCAAAAAAATAAAAATACATAAACATAAATACATGATGTCTGATTCATTCCAGTAACATATATTGAAATTATAAACAGAGTTGTGTCCTTGTTTTACACAGGAAAACACTGTGTAATGCTACATGTTGTTAGTGTTTTTTAGGTCATTGTTTTGTGGGTGACAAAGTGTGTTTGTCGGCTGTCAACCTTTGCTAGTGTTCTGGAGGAATGTGTTCATTTGAGACCTGAATGAAGTGTTTTGGTAGTTGTAGTGCATTTTGAATGTGGAATGAACTGCTTTGCCAAGCTGAGGGTCAGTTAGGAGAATTGTGTGAAGAGTTTTGCAAAAGTGACCTAAGTATTGAGAAATGTGTCCTAGCGTCTGTAAAAAACTGTAATGTGTGAAACTGTATGCTAAAGCGGAATGCTAATGAGATGTTCTGCCGTAGTGTGCTGTGCGGAGTGGTGTGTGGCGAGCCTGTGCACTGATAATACACCGTTGTTTCCATTCAGGTACATAATTTGTTGTTGCTGTTATTTTATTGTATATTAGAAATTGTAATATTGCTGCAGTAATCGCTGCCAGTCTGCCGTAGCCATACGAGAGTGTGCTGTGCGGAGTGGTGTATGGCGAGCTTGTGCACTGATAATACACCGTTGTTTCCATTCAGGAAATAAAGTGGCAACGATCGATCAGAGACTCCTTGTCTTTTTTAAAACACTACACAACGCAGAGTCGAGGAGTCTGTTTGGGCCGAACTGTTGCAGCGGGATGAAGCAGAAACCGGTTACAGTAGCATTACAGAAATGTAGCAGTGACAATAATATTGTATGTTGTAATCGCAATGGACAATAAGTGATACAAAACAACTGTTTTATCCTGTGAATAAAAGTATATGTTTTTGTCAATGTACCATGGTAATAACAGAAGCGAAACACAATATTGTGTCAGGACAATTTACTATTTATGCACAATAAATAAAGGAGCATAGCGCGACAATTTCTGTTCAGCGCCAGACTTGCTTGTAACCTATATCACCAATTATGTTAAGAAAAATGACGTATTAACTACTAAAAAACTCTGACCTTTGTGGGAATGCTTGGAGCAGACTAACATGTGAGCTGGAGTGTTCTGAGACGTTATATTTGGTATATCCAGACCATCCATCGGCTCTTACTTCGGAAACATGGCTTAAAAAATTTCTCTTCAACGACGTAATCCGATAAAAAAAAAAAAACGATCTCTTTACCCATCGGCTTCCCGTGGCTGTCATGCGACCGGCTATTGAAGTTAATAATACAACAGCTTCTTGCCATTTTTTGGGTTTCTTTTTATCGCTGTGTAACTGAGTTCAATTGAAAGCCTGCGTGCGCTAGTACCTCTTGCCACAAGTTCCCAGAATCCTTTGCGGTTTTATCCCTGAATGACGTCACATTTTCAATCTTTATCCTGGTGGGCCGGTCTCTAGTCAAAATGCCCGGGCCGATTTTTTGTCCCAGTCCAGCCTTGCATGTAAGCTAAGACTCTCTAAAGAAACAGCATTGTTGTTGTTCGGCTTTTCATTTTGCCATTTGTTGATTCACTTGAAGAGCAAGTAACGTAATATGGGTCAAGCGATCAGTTTGATATCAATCTTTCGTGATACACCGTCATATTTACATTATTTGTACGGTACGAATGATTTGTTTTGGTACCTGGTCAAACTTAAGCGCTCCTTAGTATGGCTGGCTCCGTTTCTCCAACAGCGCACTCACAGGCAGCAGCTGCCCCGCCCTCTCACTCAGTCCTTAGTGCCTGAGCTCGGATCATACCAATATCAGGGGGAATTCACGCACAGTCGTAAATTCCCACAGTGTGCACTATGTGCTTCGAATATTGTGTGTACTTTTTGTTTTATACAGTTGTCAGCCAGGCATCTAACTATGAAAAAATTACACTCCAAAAGACCCCAGGCTTCTGACAAAACAACCCAGGCTTAAGCCCAGTAAGCCACCCCCACGCTCCGCCCCTGGTCTAAACCAATCAGAGCTAGTCAAGGGCAGGACCTCTCTGATTGGCCATGGTCCAGTTGAACGTGCAGGTGGATAGAGAGAGGTGAGTTGCTTGAATAAAACGATAAAGCTCACAAAACTATTTCAACAACCACCAAACAGGAAATAAAACTTCAGTTACTTTTGACACAAAGGCATCTGCTGTGATGCTCACACCTCTGATGAAGTCTCACATGTATCAGTACTGATAAGTGATCAGAATTATAATATGTCTGACTGTCAAAATTGGATCGAATCAGGACCTCGTGAATCGGAATCAAATGGATTATAGAAATCAGTGACGATACCCAGCCCTAGTGAGCAGTCTAGGCCTGACAGAAGTGGATTTAGCTGTGGGTAATAAGAAAAGATGAAAAGAACTATTGATAACTTTTTTGTTAAGTTAAGGCCTGATCCGTCTGAAATTCATAGCCAGTCCTCTGACACGGAGCTATCAATCTCTGAACCCTGAAATAGCACAGTGTACCCAGAAAACACATTATATGATGGAATAAATGCACTGCCCAAATGGGTAAACACCTTTCACACATAATTGCAATTAAGAAATCAGAGCTATATAAAAGGGCAACAGGTGAACTCTTCTGTTTTGGAGGAATGGATGCTAACCAGAGGAGTGAGACTAAGAGGAGGAGGACAAGGACGATGAAGGCCAAGGAACGTAATCTCCGATGAGCTCAAAGCCACTTTGGTTGGCCATGTGGTCAACCATGGTCTAACAATAAGGGAGGCAAAGTGTACAGCCAAATTTGATCAGGTGCACTGTAGCATCCATCATCCAGACTTTCTGAAGTGAGAATAGGTAAGAAATCTTACAGTACTCAATGAGTACTTTACTGTAGCACAGTATTGCCTGTGGACTGTTCTGTAGAATGTGAAAGTAAAGTATGTGTCATGTATTTGGGAAATGTATTCCTATATTATATTCCTACATAGTAGGCCTATTCATAGTATTTTACAGTATACTATTTGTATTGCAGAGCTGAAAGCTTACCAACACGAGGTGGTCGGGAACGTCTTCTGTCTCCTGAACAGGAGAATGAAATCATTAACATGCTTCTAGAAAATAATGCCATAACAGCACAGCAAATACAAAGAAAAATAATAAAAGACAACAACATGTTTCAAAATACTGATAAGGTCAGCTTATCAACACTGGAACGTGTCCTCAGAAATAATCTGAGGATGAACCAGCTCTACAGGGTGCCATTTGAACGCAATTCAGAAAGAGTCAATGAATTGCAATACATGTGGAAGTAAGTCCCATACAATCCCACAATTAATGCATACTCTCAACAGTATATAAATTACAGTACTGTACATACGCATACTCTGATTATGCTTCACAATAGTGACCACTCCAAGTCTGTATTACGTATCATGTTTGTTTCAGAGTTGGTAACTGGTTCACTGTCCACCCACACTTTTTAGTTGTTTATCTCCCTCCATATTCTCCATTCCTCAAGCCCATTATAAGGAATCTTTTTCTGCCTGGAGATGGAAAGTGTATGACCGAAATCCACACACACATATACCCCTTCCCAAGCTATGGAAGATGCATGTGAAGATATAGCAGTTGATGCTATTCATGGCTGGATTCGCCATGCTTGGCAATATTTGCCCTGCTGATCAACCAGGGCAAACATTGCTTGTGATATGGATAAGGTGCTGTTTTCATTCAAATTCCGGTGCTTTCATTCTATTTTTTTTGTTTTCATTCAAATTCCGTTGTTTTCATTCAAATTACGTTCTTTTCATTCAAATTCCGTTGTATTCATTCTAATTCTGTTGTTTTCATTCTAATTCCGTTGTTTTCATTCAAATTCTGTTGTTTTCATTCAAATTCTGTTGCTTTTATTCAAATTCTGTTCATTTCATTCAAATTCCATTGTTTTCATTCAAAATCTGTTGTTTACTTTCAAAATCTGTTGTTTTCATTCAAGTTCTGTTCTTTTCATTCAAATTCTATTGTTTGTTCTCAAATTCTTTTCTTTTCATTCTAATTCTGTTGCTTTCATTCAAATACTGTTCTTTTCATTCAAATTCTGTTCTTTTCATTCAAATTCGATTCTTCTTATTCTAATTCCGTTCTTTTAATTTTAATTACGTTTTGTTCATTCAAATTCCGGTGCTTTCATTCTAATTCTTTTGTTTTCATTCAAATGGCGTTCTTTTCATTGAAATTCCATTCTTTTGATTCTAATTCCGTTGTTTTCATTCAAACGTTGTTGTTTTTATTCAAATGCTGTTCTTCTCATTCTAATTCTTTTCATTTCATTTTAATTCCGTTGTTTTCATTCAAATTCCCGTGCTTTCATTCTAATGCTTTTGTTTTCATTCAAATTGCGTTCTTTTCATTCAAATTCCATTCTTTTGATTCTAATTCTGTTGTTTTCATTCAAATTCTCTTCTTTTCATTCTAATTCCGTTGTTTTCATTCAAATTCTGTTGTTTTCATTCAAATTCTGTTGTTTTCATTCAAATTCTCTTCTTTTCATTCTAATTCCGTTGTTTTCATTCAAATTCTGTTGTTTTTATTCAAATGCTGTTCTTCTCATTCTAATTCTTTTGTTTTCATTTCAATTCTGTTGTTTTCATTCAAATTCCCGTGCTTTCATTCTAATGCTTTTTGTTTTCATTAAGATTGCATTCTTTTCATTCAAATTTCATTCTTTTCCTTTAAATTGTGTTGCTTTCATTCAAATTCTGTTCTTTTCATTCAAATTCTATTGTTTGTTCTCAAATTGTGTTCTTTTCATTCTAATTCTTTTGTTTTCATTTAAAATCTTAAAATTCAAATTCGATTCTTCTCATTCTAATTCTGTTCTTTTCATTTTAATTGCGTTGTTTTCATTCAAATTCCGGTGCTTTCATTCCAGTTTTTTTTGTTTTCATTCAAATTACGTTCTTTTCATTCAAATTCCATTGTTTTCATTCAAATTCCATTGTTTTCATTCTAATTCCGTTGTTTTCATTCAAATTCTCTTCTTTTCATTCTAATTCCGTTGTTTTCATTCAAATTCTGTTGTTTTTATTCAAATGCAGTTCTTCTCATTCTAATTCTACTCTTTTCATTTTAATTCCGTTGTTTTCATTCAAATACTGTTCTTTTCATTCAAATTCTGTAGTTTTCATTCAAATACTGTTCTTTTCATTTTAATTCCGTTGTTTTCATTCAAATTCCCGTGCTTTCAATCTAACCCTTTTGTTTTCATTCAAATTGCGTTCTTTTCATTCAAATTCCATTCTTTGATTCTGTTCTTTTCATTCAAATTCCATTCTTTTCCTTTAAATTCCGTTGCTTTCATTCAAATTCTGTTCTTTTCATTCAAATTCTCTTCTTTTCATTCTAATTCCGTTGTTTTCATTCAAATTCTGTTGTTTTTATTCAAATGCAGTTCTTCTCATTCTAATTCTACTCTTTTCATTTTAATTCCGTTGTTTTCATTCAAATACTGTTCTTTTCATTCAAATTCTGTAGTTTTCATTCAAATACTGTTCTTTTCATTTTAATTCCGTTGTTTTCATTCAAATTCCCGTGCTTTCAATCTAACCCTTTTGTTTTCATTCAAATTGCGTTCTTTTCATTCAAATTCCATTCTTTGATTCTGTTCTTTTCATTCAAATTCCATTCTTTTCCTTTAAATTCCGTTGCTTTCATTCAAATTCTGTTCTTTTCATTCAAATTCTTTTCTTTTCATTCTAATTCTGTTGTTTTCATTCAAATTCTGTTGTTTTCATTCAAATTCTGTTGTTTTTATTCAAATGCTGTTCTTCTCATTCTAATTCTACTCTTTTTATTCAAATTCTTTTGTTTTCATTCAAATTCTGTTCTAATCATTCTAATTCTGTTCTTTTCATTTTAATTCCGTTGTTTTCATTCAAATTCTGTTCTTTTCATTCTAATTCCATTCTTTTCCTTTAAATTCCATTGTTTTCATTCAAATTCTGTTCTTTTCATTCAAATTCCATTCTTTTCCTTTAAATTCCATTGTTTTCATTCAAATACTGTTCTTTTCATTCAAATTGTTCTTTTCATTCTAATTCTTTTGTTTTCATTCAAAATCTGTTCTTTTCATTCACATTCCATTGTTTTCATTCAAATTCTATTGTTTGTTCTCAAATTCTGTTCTTTTCATTTTAATTCCGTTGTTTTCATTCAAATTCCGGTGCTTTCATTCTATTTTTTTGGTTTTCATTCAAATTCCATTGTTTTCATTCTAATTCCGTTGTTTTCATTCAAATTCTCTTCTTTTCATTCTAATTCCGTTGTTTTCACTCAGGTTCTGTTGTTTTCGTTCAAATTCTGTTGCTTTTATTCAAATTCTATTCATTTCCTTCAAATTCTATTGTTTTCATTCTAATTCTGTTGTTTACTTTCAAATGCTTTTCTTCTCATTCTAATTCTACTCTTTTTATTCAAATTCTTTTGTTTTCATTCAAAATCTGTCCTTTTCATTCACATTCTGTTGTTTTCATTCAAATATGATTCTTCTCATTCTAATTCTGTTCTTTTCATTTCAATTCCGTTGTTTTCATTCAAATTCCGGTGCTTTCATTCTAATTTTTTTGTTTTCATTCAAATTGTGTTCTTTTCATTGAAATTCCATTCTTTTGATTCAAATTAGGTTCTTTTCATTCTAATTTCGTTTTTTTCATTCAAATTCCCGTGCTTTCATTCTAATTCTTTTGTTTTCATTCAAATTGCGTTCTTTTCATTGAAATTCCATTCTTTTGATTCTAATTCTGTTGTTTTCATTCAAATTCTGTTGTTTTCATTCTAATTCCGTTGTTTTCATTCAAATTCTTTTGTTTTTATTCAAATGCTGTTCTTTTCATTTTAATTCCGTTGTTTTCATTCAAATTCCCGTGCTTTCAATCTAACCCTTTTGTTTTCATTCAAATTCTGTTCTTTTCATTCAAATTCTTTTCTTTTCATTCTAATTCTGTTGTTTTCATTCAAATTCTGTTGTTTTTATTCTAATTCCGTTGTTTTCATTCAAATTCTCTCCTTTTCATTCTAATTCCGTTGTTTTCATTCAAATTCTGTTGTTTTTATTCAAATTCTCTTCTTTTCATTCTAATTCCGTTGTTTTCATTCAAATTCTGTTGTTTTTATTCAAATGCTGTTCTTTTATTTTTAATTCCGTTGTTTTCATTCAAATTCCCGTGCTTTCATTCTAATTCCTTTGTTTTCATTCAAATTAGGTTCTTTTCATTCTAATTCCGTTGTTTTCATTCAAATTCCCGTGCTTTCATTCTAATTCTTTTGTTTTCATTCAAATTGCGTTCTTTTCATTGAAATTCCATTCTTTTGATTCTAATTCTGTTGTTTTCATTCAAATTCTGTTGTTTTCATTCAAATTCTGTTGTTTTCATTCAAATTCTCTTCTTTTCATTCTAATTCCGTTGTTTTCATTCAAACGTTGTTGTTTTTATTCAAATGCTGTTCTTCTCATTCTAATTCTTTTCATTTCATTTTAATTCCGTTGTTTTCATTCAAATTCCCGTGCTTTCATTCTAATGCTTTTGTTTTCATTCAAATTCCATTCTTTTCCTTTAAATTCCGTTGCTTTCATTCAAATTCTGTTCTTTTCATTCAAATTCTTTTCTTTTCATTCTAATTCTGTTGTTTTCATTCAAATTCTGTTGTTTTTATTCTAATTCCGTTGTTTTCATTCAAATTCTGTTGTTTTCATTCAAATTCGGTTGTTTTTATTCAAATGCTGTTCTTCTCATTCTAATTCTACTCTTTTTATTCAAACTCTTTTGTTTTCATTCAAATTCTGTTCTAATCATTCTAATTCTGTTCTTTTCATTTTAATTCCGTTGTTTTCATTCAAATTCTGTTCTTTTCATTCAAATTCCATTCTTTTACTTTAAATTCCATTGTTTTCATTCAAATACTGTTCTTTTCATTCAAATTGTTCTTTTCATTCTAATTCTTTTGTTTTCATTCAAAATCTGTTCTTTTCATTCACATTCCATTGTTTTCATTCAAATTCTATTGTTTGTTCTCAAATTCTGTTCTTTTCATTTTAATTCCGTTGTTTTCATTCTAATTCCGGTGCTTTCATTCTATTTTTTTTGTTTCCATTCAAATACTGTTCTTTTCATTCAAATTCTGTAGTTTTCATTCAAATACTGTTCTTTTCATTCAAATTCTGTAGTTTTCATTCAAATACTGTTCTTTTCATTTTAATTCCGTTGTTTTCATTCAAATTCCCGTGCTTTCAATCTAACCCTTTTGTTTTCATTCAAATTGCGTTCTTTTCATTCAAATTCCATTCTTTGATTCTGTTCTTTTCATTCAAATTCCATTCTTTTCCTTTAAATTCCGTTGCTTTCATTCAAATTCTGTTCTTTTCATTCAAATTCTTTTATTTTCATTCTAATTCTGTTGTTTTCATTCAAATTCTGTTGTTTTTATTCTAATTCCGTTGTTTTCATTCAAATTCTGTTGTTTTCATTCAAATTCTGTTCCTTTCATTCTAATTCTTGTGTTTTCATTCAAAATTTGCTCTTTTCATTCACATTCCGTTGTTTTCATTCAACTTCGATTCTTCTCATTATAATTCTGTTCTTTTCATTTTAATTCCGTTGTTTTCATTCAAATTCCGGTGCTTTCATTCTAATTCCGTTGCTTTCATTCAAATACTGTTCTTTTCATTCCAATTCCGGTGTTTATATTCTAATTCTTTTCTTTTCATTCTAATTCTGTTCTTTTCATTCTAATTCCGTTGTTTTCATTCAAATTCTGTTGTTTTCATTCAAATTCCGTTGTTTTCATTCAAATTCTGTTGTTTTTATTCAAATGCCTTTGTTTTCATTCAAATTCTGTTATTTTCATTCAAATGCTGTTCTTCTCATTCTAATTCTTTTGTTTTCATTTCAATTCTGTTGTTTTCATTCAAATTCCCGTGCTTTCATTCTAATGCTTTTGTTTTCATTAAAATTGCATTCTTTTCATTCAAATTCCATTCTTTTGATTCCAATTCTTTTGTTTTCATTCAAATTCTGTTCTTTTCATTCAAATTTCATTCTTTTCCTTTAAATTCTGTTGCTTTCATTCAAATTCTGTTCTTTTCATTCAAATTCTATTGTTTGTTCTCAAATTGTGTTCTTTTCATTCTAATTCTTTTGTTTTCATTTAAAATCTTAAAATTCAAATTCGATTCTTCTCATTCTAATTCTGTTCTTTTCATTTTAATTGCGTTGTTTTCATTCAAATTCCGGTGCTTTCATTCCAGTTTTTTTTGTTTTCATTCAAATTACGTTCTTTTCATTCAAATTCTCTTCTTTTCATTCTAATTCCGTTGTTTTCATTCAAATTCTCTTCTTTTCATTCTAATTCCGTTGTTTTCATTCAAATTCTGTTGTTTTTATTCAAATGCAGTTCTTCTCATTCTAATTCTACTCTTTTCATTTTAATTCCGTTGTTTTCATTCAAATACTGTTCTTTTCATTCAAATTCTGTAGTTTTCATTCAAATACTGTTCTTTTCATTCAAATTCTGTAGTTTTCATTCAAATACTGTTCTTTTCATTTTAATTCCGTTGTTTTCATTCAAATTCCCGTGCTTTCAATCTAACCCTTTTGTTTTCATTCAAATTGTGTTCTTTTCATTCAAATTCCATTCTTTGATTGTTACGACCCGTCTAGGGCCAGGCCATAACATGAGCGAGGCACTCGCTTCCCCCCCCCCAAGACCCATGCAGTCACACGCAACAAATCCGTTAGATGTGAAGTGATTTATTTACAAGGTGAATAAAGAGAACCAAAACGGGAGTGTCAACACTTCAGGGTGAGCCAAGGCCAAAACAATAAACAAAACAAACCTACACAAATCCCGCACCCCTGACCTCACCAAAATAAAGTCAAAATAAAGACAGAGTCTGACCTCCTTAACCAACTCAAAAACAGGAGAAAACGGGTGATCAAAATAAACGGCAGCTCACCCCTACCCACTCCACTTCCACAATTTTCGCACGTATACTGCAGCCAGCGGCTACCACAGGACTACTGCTGGGTGATGAGGAGAAATGCGAGGACCTCTCCCGCTGTAGCACTCCAGCCTCCTTTTATTGGGCGGGTCCTCCAGCTGGATCCAATCACACCGGGGCAGTAAGTCCACGCACCAATCGGAACAGGGCCCTGGCACAGCTAAATTAACATAGACAAAAACACAGCACCTGCACAAACAAACACACGGACATACAAGTTCGTAACACCCCCTTCCATAAGAATTAAACAATCCTTCTAGTGTTTAATCCTAGACTACAAAATTGCTCTCGACAGGGCGTCCGCGATGACATTTTCCGTCCCTTTCTTATGCCTAATCTGCAGGTTGAAGTCTTGCAAGAGAAGGGACCAACGCATAAGTCTCTGATTTGAGTTCTGCATCTGGGAGAGAAAAACCAATGGGTTATGGTCAGTGAACACTTGAACAGGGATAGAGCTGGATCCGATATACACCTCGAAATGCTGTAGGGCTAACAACAAGGCAAGGGCTTCCTTTTCAATGGTACTGTAATTCATCTGATGTTTGTTGAATTTTTTTGAGAAGTAACAAATTGGGCGATCCACGCCGCAATGGTCTTCCTGCATAAGGACAGCTCCTGCACCAACCGCACTAGCGTCAACCTCGAGCTTGAAAGGGGACATAAACTTCAGGGCCGTAAGAACAGGGGAACTGCACAGTAATGCTTTCGCAGACTCGAAAGCAGTCTGACAAACAGGCGTCCACACAAAAGGCTTCTTCGGACTGATCAAATCGGTGAGAGGAACGACGACAGTGGCAAAGTTCTTACAAAACCCTCTATAATAACCACATATTCCTAGAAATCGGCGCAGCGCCCTTCTCGTTTGTGGGACTGGAAACTCAACGATCGCCTGTATTTTCGCGGTCACCGGCAGTATCTGTCCCTGACCCACCTGTTTTCCCAGATATGTGACGGTGGCTCTGCCAAATTCACATTTGGCTAGGTTCAACGTAAGCGAGGCCTCCTGAAAACGGCTGAAAACAAGAGAGAGTGTTTGTAAGTGGTCAGACCAGGGGCCCGTTCTTCGTACGTCGCTTACTACATCCAAGATCAAATGACACATCCAAGATCAAATCATCGCGCTAACCGTGAGCTCGCTAATCCGGTTCCCCGAACACACCTGCTGTTGACGATTACTACAGCTGGACGCAGTAATGTGACATCACTGGGTGTCGTAAAAGGGGCTACGCATCGATAGTAGAAACATTGATCGGCAACCCTCTGATTGGTCGGCGAAAATGTCGAAGGAGCGCGCTCGGCTCGGTATCTTTCGGCAGCAGAGCAAGAACTCCTGAGTGAGGGATTTCAGGAGTTTCAGAGTTTAATCAGAACGCAAGGGAACACTGCAAAGGCTGCAAAAGCAAGGAGAGAGGGCTGGCAGAAAGTTGCTGACAAATTAAACTCGTAAGTAATTTAATAATAATAATAATAATATATTGGATTTATATAGCGCTTTTCAAGGCACCCAAAGCGCTTTACAATGCCACTATTCATTCACTCTCACATTCACACACTGGTGGAGGCAGCTACGGTTGTAGCCACAGCTGCCCTGGGGCAGACTGACAGAAGCGAGGCTGCCATATCGCGCCATCGGCCCCTCTGGCCAACACCAGTAGGCGGTAGGGTAGATTTATCATATCACACTATATTATCCAATATTATATTACATTATATTATATTGTTATATTATATCCTCTTTCACATTAGAGCCACAACAGGACCCACTAGAACATGGGAACAAGTAAAAGTGAAATATAAGAATATTCTACAGAATGGTAATATTTATCACTTATATTGCTTTTCGTCTCTTGGAAAGAGACCCTGAAATAATCTGTTTGTTTGTTTATAACAGCAACCAAGAAAAGGGCAGAGGAAAAAAAGACAGGTGGTGGTCCTGCACCCCCTCGTCAACAAGTTGGTTAAGTAAATAATACCCTCACGGGAAAATCGATATCTCTCAATGAGCACACTGTCGCGCTGAGCTAAAGGATCCTGTCTGTCCCGCAATATATGCTGAATTCTGAGGACTCTCCTTATCAATCTTGCACCTTCCGCAATGGGTTGCTCGCGTAAACGGACAGGACATGGCTGCGACAGGCTTCCCAAATCCACCTTGGCTTTTATAGCCGTGGTCTCTCATCTTGATTACACGAAGTAATTTACAATTACTACTCTGAAATATGAATTACATCTGTAATAATCACATACATGTAATAGAATGTTAATAGTACATTTCCCTTTTTTAGGAAATGACCTGTATGTATCTGTGTGACATCAATAAAAGGATCAAGTGCTGCATTATCTTCAGTTACATTGATGTTATTTATTTATCGCTGTTGCTTTCGTATAAATGAAGCGGACATACCTGCGTGGCCGCGATCTAATCCTGTTTACATAAAGTAAACCTGCTCCCGAGCAGGTTTACGCTTACGGCTCTGTTGCTATGACAGCAAGTCCCGGATGAGCTTCGGGGAACCGACTGATCCAGGATCACGCGAAATCGTCAACAATCTAATCCGGCTAACCTACTTAGCGAGGTACGAAGAACAGGCCCCAGGTGGATGAGTAAATGACAACATCGTCCAGGTAGGCATCGCAGTTATTCACGCCCGCCAGTACTTTGGCCATAAGGCGCTGGAAAGTAGCGGGTGCATTACGCAACCCAAACGGCATAACCGTATACTGGAGAAAATGGTCCGGTGTAACAAAAGCAGATATTTCAGAGGCTCGGGGAGTTAAAGGTACTTGCCAGTAACCTTTTAACAAATCAAGTTTGGTTACAAACGATGCCGATCCCACTCTATCAATACAATCCTCCATTCTAGGAAGAGGAAATGAATCAGGTTTGGTAACAGCGTTAACTTTCCTGTAATCATTACAAAACCGAGGAGTGTTGTTGGATTTTGGTACTAGCACACACGGCGAACTCCATGCGCTGGCGCTCGGAAAGGCTAAACCGTGTTCTAAGAGATAGTCAACTTCCTTCTGCATTATCGCCCTTTTCACTGGGTTCACTCGGTAAGCATGTTGCTTAATCGGTTTATGTCCTTCCACATCAATATCGTGGCACAGGACCGCAGTTTGACGAGGGTGATCAGAAAAAAGTGATAAGTTCTTTTCTATCAGATCAGTGATGTCAGCTCGAGCGGGTTCAGACAGGTGGACTAAATATGTGTCTAAATCATTTAAGATCTCCGAATTTTTCAACCGAGCGCTTCACTTTTCTGGAGTAGCCCGTCATCAGAGGGTTCATAGGGAGAAACAGTACTAGCGGCGCACACTGGAGACGGCGCACCCGAAGGACTCCTCGAGTGAAACGATTTTAACAGATTAATATGACAAACCCTAGACTTTCTCCGGCGGTCTGGGGTCTGGATCACATAGTTGTTGTCACTGAGTTTTTGTTCCACCACATATGGGCCAGCGAACTGAGCTGATAAGCTGGACCCTACCACAGGCAACAACACCAACACTTTCTCTCCCGGCTGAAAACTTCTGCAAACAGCTTTTTTATCATAGCGAGTTTTCATTTTAGCTTGCGTATGTGACAGATTCTCTCGAGCTAACTGACATGCAAGGTGAAGCTTTTCCCGAAGTCCGCTAACATAATCCAGAACATTATGCTGAGTTTCAGAAGTTTCTGACAACCACCTCTCCTTCAGAAGGCGGAGGGGACCGCGGACCACGTGTCCAAACACCAGATCCATCGGACTGAATCCCAAGGATTCCTGAGTGGTTTCTCTGACTGCAAACAACAATAACGGCAGACCCTCATCCCATTCTCTATCCGACCCCGCGCAGAACTTGCGCAGCATAGCTTTGAGGGTTTGATGGAATCTTTCCAGAGCACCTTGACTTTCCGGGTGGTATGGACTGGATTTTACATGTTTTATGTGCAACTCCTCCACAACCTGTGCAAACATTTTTGAGGTGAAATTCGTTCCTTGGTCTGTTTGAACAACCTTTGGAAGCCCGAAAGTAGAGAAAAATTTAAGTAGTGCTTTTAGCACCGGTTTTGCTTTCAGCGTGCGTAGTGGAATTGCCTCTGGGTACCTTGTTGCTGAACACATTATTGTAAGTATGTATTGGTGTCCGGATTTGGTTTTTGGCAGGGGACCCACACAATCCAATATTACTTTTTCAAACGGCTCACCTATTACTGGAATAGGATGTAACGGAGCAGGTGGAATGGGTCTGTTAGGTTTCCCCGCCATCTGACATGTGGTACAGGTACGGCAATATGCCACCACATCAGCTTTCAACCCTGGCCAAAAGAAGTTGCGCAACACCCGATGATATGTTTTGTTCACCCCAAGATGTCCAGCCATGCTGGCATCATGCGCTAAGCTAAGCACCTGCCCTCGATGTGGCTTCGGCACCACCACCTGCGTAGCACCAGGCAAACCACACCGGTCAGAGGACCACCTCCTCATAAGAACTCCATCTTGCAAAAAATAAGAAGTGGGTGATTCACTTCCTGCACTCTTAGCTGCAGATAGAAAACAGGTAGCCAGTGATGAGTCATTCTGCTGAGCGGTTATCAATGCATCCCTATTCAATTTCTCATCCAGCTCTGGCATCAGTTTCATCACATCGCTTTTTGTTCTGTCACTCTCACGGCTGGGAGATATTCTCTCGTCTGGCGTCGCCATAAACGTGTCAGCAACATCCATAACGTCATCAAATTTGCGTGACTGCGCACGAGTGATTGCACAAACAGGAAACACATTTAACAAAGGGGCGGCAACCTCAGTGACAGAAGAAATAGGCGTTTCCACCACTTCAGGCGGTGGGAAAACTGTCCCACCAGCCAAGTCATTTCCTAAAATAAACGAAACCCCTTTAATCGGCAACTGGGAACTCACCGCAACTTTGACATGCCCCGTTTTCACGGGCGAATGTAAATGGACTTTGTGTAACGGCGCCCGAAGAACGCTCATCTTAATTCCCCAAACCAACACATCCGAATCACAAGCAGTTTTATCTGACAATGGTAGTACACTATCCAACATAAACGACTGATGCGCACCTGTGTCCCGAAGAATAGTAACAGGCACTTTGTCCCCCTCTTCTCCCGTCACAGAAACAAAGCCTTTCGTGATGAACGGTTTAAAACGTGGCTCTATTTCTGCATCCACATGGTGCAAATCACGGGTGAGAGTGGAATGCGATTTAGGCAAAGGGACAACTTTGATGAGACCTACGCCCGCTGGATTTCTAGAGCCTTTGCGCTGCTCTTTCCTCCGGAGCGCAGGACAGACAGCGATTAGATGTCCGGGTCCGCGACAATAAAAACAGTCGCGATTAACACCATCCTCCTGTCTATCTTTCAGTCCTATCTTTGGTGACTTTATCTTCCTTTCCTGTCCCACCCTAATATTCTGTGAGACAGCGGCTGAAAATATAGTTTTGTGGGTGAGAGTAAACTCATCAGCCATCACTGCCGCTTTAGCAAGTGAGGGCACCTTTTGCTCATTCAGATAAATAACTACTTGGTCCGGCAAACATTTTTTGAATTCCTCTAACAAAAGAAGCTCTTTCAGCCCCTCGAAATCCTGTGCTTTACTGGCCTGCAACCATCGTTCAAACAGGCGACTTTTCTCACGGGCAAACTCCACAAATGTCTGATTGGCGGTTTTTTCACACTTCCTAAATTTTTGACGGTAGGCTTCTGGGACGAGCTCATATGCCTGCAACACAGTCTTCTTCATGACGTCATAATCCAGGCTATCTTCAATTGATAAACTGGTACACACCTCCTGGGCTTTGCCAACCAATTTGCATTGTAACAGCAGCGGCCAAAATTCCTTCGGCCAACTTAACGCGGCCGCTATACGCTCAAAAGCGTTAAAATAGGAATCCACTTCGGCCTCACGAAACGGGGGAACCAGTTTAACGTGTTTGGTGATGTCAAAACCTGTCGGGACCGCGGTGGACGTACTAGGATGGCTAGAGGCAGATGTGGAGGGCTTTCGCTCCAGCTCCAAAGCTCTGACACGGAGGTGCATTGCTTGTACCTCAAGCTCTTTAGCACGGGCTTCCACCTCCCTAATACAGAGGGTCAAACGGAGATCTTCCGTAGACCGCCCCGCCAGGGGTTCCCCGGCCGTACCAGACTCAGCTGCTTCAGGCTTCGCCTCGGCTGTGTCAGAGCCCGCCTCAGCCGCATCAGAGTCCGCCTCGGCTGGTAGCACGTTAACAGGCCCTTTGGCATCCGACCCCGGCTCAGCCTCCGGAGCCACCTTCACACCCCCGCCATCAGGCTGCTCTACAGCTGCCTGCGGGGCAGGAAGAACGCCTCGCTCCACCAACTCTGCACACAAAGCGTCCCTAACCACCGCTTTGCGGGCACCATAGGACACTTGAACATCATAACAACTAGCAATGATAAGCAAATCCGCTTTCCTGCACTTCACAATTCTATCCCACGAAGGCGAAGTAACAAAATCATCCAAAGAAAACTCCATAATTCCACACACCTACCACCCCCACACCCAAGAAAACCGCCAACAGACCAAACACACGCAAAAACCCACAGGAAAAGGCAGAGGACGAGCCCCCAATTCATGTTACGACCCGTCTAGGGCCAGGCCATAACATGAGCGAGGCACTCGCTTCCCCCCCCCAAGACCCATGCAGTCACACGCAACAAATCCGTTAGATGTGAAGTGATTTATTTACAAGGTGAATAAAGAGAACCAAAACGGGAGTGTCAACACTTCAGGGTGAGCCAAGGCCAAAACAATAAACAAAACAAACCTACACAAATCCCGCACCCCTGACCTCACCAAAATAAAGTCAAAATAAAGACAGAGTCTGACCTCCTTAACCAACTCAAAAACAGGAGAAAACGGGTGATCAAAATAAACGGCAGCTCACCCCTACCCACTCCACTTCCACAATTTTCGCACGTATACTGCAGCCAGCGGCTACCACAGGACTACTGCTGGGTGATGAGGAGAAATGCGAGGACCTCTCCCGCTGTAGCACTCCAGCCTCCTTTTATTGGGCGGGTCCTCCAGCTGGATCCAATCACACCGGGGCAGTAAGTCCACGCACCAATCGGAACAGGGCCCTGGCACAGCTAAATTAACATAGACAAAAACACAGCACCTGCACAAACAAACACACGGACATACAAGTTCGTAACAGATTCTGTTCTTTTCATTCAAATTTCATTCTTTTCCTTTAAATTCTGTTGCTTTCATTCAAATTCTGTTCTTTTCATTCAAATTCTATTGTTTGTTCTCAAATTGTGTTCTTTTCATTCTAATTCTTTTGTTTTCATTTAAAATCTTAAAATTCAAATTCGATTCTTCTCATTCTAATTCTGTTCTTTTCATTTTAATTGTGTTGTTTTCATTCAAATTCCGGTGCTTTCATTCCAGTTTTTTTTGTTTTCATTCAAATTACGTTCTTTTCATTCAAATTCCATTGTTTTCATTCTAATTCCGTTGTTTTCATTCAAATTCTCTTCTTTTCATTCTAATTCCGTTGTTTTCATTCAAATTCTGTTGTTTTTATTCAAATGCAGTTCTTCTCATTCTAATTCTACTCTTTTCATTTTAATTCCGTTGTTTTCATTCAAATACTGTTCTTTTCATTTTAATTCCGTTGTTTTCATTCAAATTCCCGTGCTTTCAATCTAACCCTTTTGTTTTCATTCAAATTGCGTTCTTTTCATTCAAATTCCATTCTTTTCCTTTAAATTCCGTTGCTTTCATTCAAAATCTGTCCTTTTCATTCACATTCTGTTGTTTTCATTCAAATACGATTCTTCTCATTCTAATTCTGTTCTTTTCATTTCAATTCCGTTGTTTTCATTCAAATTAGGTTCTTTTCATTCTAATTCCGTTGTTTTCATTCAAATTCCCGTGCTTTCATTCAAATTCTTTTGTTTTCATTCAAATTCCATTCTTTTGATTCTAATTCTGTTGTTTTCATTCAAATCAGAATCAGAATCAGAATCAGAATACTTTATTGATCCCTGGGGGAAATTATTTTTTGTTACAGTGCTCCATTTTAAACCAACATTAAGACAAGACAGACAATACGCTAACTAAGAATAGTACAATATATACATATATATACATACATACATACATAAGTCACTTATAAATAAATATTTGGAAAAGAAACATGTGTAGTTGTAGCAGCAAACAGTGTGTTAAGTGGATGCGTTGTACAGGGAGATGGCCACAGGCAGGAATGATTTCCTGTGTCGTTCAGTGGTGCTTTTCGGTAATCTCAGTCTCTCACTGAACGAGCTCCTGTGACTGACCAACATGTCATGGAGTGGGTGGGAGGTGTTATCCAACATTGTCTTTATCTTGGACAGCATCCGCCTCTCCGACACCACCTTGAGGGAGTCCAGCTCCATCCCCACAACATTGCTGGCCTTACAGATCAGTTTATTAAGTCTGTTGGCATCTGCGACCCTCAGCCTGCTCCCCCAGCATGCAACAGCATAGAGGATCGCACTGGCCACCACAGACTCATAGAAAATCCTCAGCATTTTCTGGCAGATGTTGAAGGACCTCAGTCGCCTCAAAAAATAGAGACGACTCTGGCCCTTCCTGTAAAGTGCTGTGGTGTTTTTAGCCCAGTCCAGTTTATTGTCAATGTGTACTCCAAGGTATTTATAGTCCTCCACAATGTCAACACTGACCCCCTGGATTGAAACAGGGGTCAAGTGTTTCCTGGTCTTCCTGAAGTCCACGATCAGTTCCTTGGTCTTTGCCACGTTGAGCTGCAGATGATTCTGCTCACACCACGTGACAAAGGAGTCGACCACAGCCCGGTACTCTGTCTCATCATCCCTGCTGATGCATCCAACCACCGCAGAGTCATCAGAAAACTTCTGAAGATGGCAGGTCTCTGTGCAGTGGCTGAAGTCTGTGGTGTAGAGGGTGAAGAGGAAGGGGGAGAGGACAGTCCCCTGTGGTGCCCCTGTGTTGCTAATCACCTTGTCAGACACACACTGTGGGAGACGTACATATTGTGGTCTTCCTGTCAGGTAATCAACAATCCAGGACACCAGAGAAGCATCCACCTGCATCGCTGCTAACTTATCACCCAGGAGGGTCGGCCTGATGGTGTTGAAAGCACTGGAAAAGTCAAAAAACATGACCCTCACAGTGCTCGCCGGCTGGTCCAGATGGGTGTAGACACGATTGAGCAGGTAGATGATGGCGTCCTCTGTTCCGAGACGAGGCTGATAAGCGAACTGAAGGGGATCCAGATGTGGTCTTACTATGGGTCGCAGCTGGTCCAGGATGAGCCTTTCCAGGGTCTTCATGATGTGGGAGGTCAGTGCCACGGGCCTGTAATCCTGGGGGCCACTGGGACGAGGCGTCTTTGGTACAGGGACGAGGCATGATGTCTTCCACATCACCGGGACCCTCTGCAGACTCAGACTCAGCATAAACAGTTTATGAAAGACTCCACACAGCTGGGGGGCACAGGTCTTGAGGACAAGGGGACTCACTCCGTCTGGTCCAGCAGACTTGCCTGAGTGAAGTCATTTGCATCTCAACCTGGTATTGAGTGAAGGTGATGGGTGCGGGAGGGGTGTCAGGAATCTCACAGGAGGCAACATGTGAAGAGAGAGGCTGGCACAGTGGTGTGGCTCTGGATTCCAGGCTGACTGCAGGTGAGGTTGTGGGGGTGGGAGCAGACACTGTGGTGTCGAATCTATTGAAAAACAGATTCAACTCATTGGCTCTATTCTCACCTCCCTCAGCTCCCCTGCTGTTGGTTGGCCTGAATCCAGTGATGGTCTTCATGCCCCTCCACACCTCTCTCATGCTGTTCTGCTGGAGTTTCCACTCCAGCTTCCTCCTGTAATTGTCCTTAGCCTCTCTGATCTTGTCCTTTAGTAACACCTGGATCTTCCTCACCTCCTCTTTGTTGCCCCCTCTGAAAGCCCTCTTCTTGTTGTTGAGGAGGGCTTTGATGTCCTTAGTCACCCACGGCTTGTTATTTGGGTAACAATGAACAGTCTGAGCTGGAACAATGGAGTCGGTGCAGAAAGTTATGTAGTCTGTGATACACTCAGTAAGCCCATTGATGTCCTCGGCGTGAGGCTCACAGAGTGTTTCCCAGTCGGTCACCTCGAAACAGCCCTGTAGTTCCGCTATTGCCAAATACAGTTCTTTCCATTCAAATTCTGTTCTTTTCATTCTAATTCTTGTGTTTTCATTCAAAATCTGTTCTTTTCATTCACATTCTTTTGTTTTCATTCAAATTCGATTCTTCTCATTCTAATTCTGTTCTTTTCATTTTAATTCCGTTGTTTTCATTCAAATTCCGGTGCTTTCATTCTATTTTTTTTTGTTTTCATTCAAATTCCGTTCTTGTCATTCAAATTCGGTTGTTTTCATTCTAATTCCGTTGTTTTCATTCAAATTCTCTTCTTTTCATTCTAATTATGTTGTTTTCATTCAAATTCTGTTATTTTTATTCAAATGCTGTTCTTCTCATTCTAATTCTACTCTTTTTATGCAAATTCTGTTGTTTTCATTCAAATTCTGTTGTTTTCATTCTAATTCCGTTGTTTTCATTCAAATTCTGTTGTTTTCATTCAAATGCTGTTCTTCTCATTCTAATTCTCCTCTTTTCATTTTAATTTCGTTTTTTTCATTCAAATTCCCCGTGCTTTCATTCTAATGCTTTTGTTTTCATTAAAATTGCATTCTTTTCATTCAAATTGCATTCTTTTCATTCTTATTCTTTTGTTTTCATTCAAATTCTATTGTTTGTTTTCAAATTCTGTCCTTTTCATTCTAATTCCGTTGCTTTCATTCAAATACTGTTGTTTTCATTCAAATTCTGTTCTTTTCATTCTAATTCTTTTGTTTTCATTCAAATTCCCGTGCTTTCGTTCTAATTCCTTTGTTTTCATTCAAATTCTCTTCTTTTCATTCTAATTCCGTTGTTTTCATTCAAATTCTGTTGTTTTCATTCAAATGCTTTTCTTTTCATTCAAATTCCATTCTTTTGATTCTAATTCTTTTTTTCATTCAAATTCTGTTCTTTTCATTTAAATTCCAATCTTTTCCTTTAAATTCCGTTGCTTTCATTCAAATACTGTTCTTTCCATTCAAATTCTGTTCTTTTCATTCTAATTCTTTTGTTTTCATTCAAAATCTGTCCTTTTCATTCACATTCGATTCTTCTCATTCTATTTCTGTTCTTTTCATTTTAATTCCGTTGTTTTCATTCAAATTCTGTTGTTTTTATTCCATTTCTTTTTTAAGGAGCCGTTCGCAACTCTACTAACTAACCTTATGAATAAAATAAAGTTCACTACCAGTAACATCATAGCACCCACCCAGCTGTACTGTATAAAAACTCTGTCAAGCTGGCTAGAACGCAGTACGAGTTATTGTAACTGACGGTAAAAAGTCAGCACAACGAAAATAAACTCCACCTAAACTTGGTATATATCTGACCCAGATAGACTGCAGGTCATAACTTCTTACCTGAAGTTCAGTTCACCTGACACTCGGACCGGCGGCTGCCTCGGGTCTCTCCTCCTGCCTCACCTTCCCTCATCCACCTGCTGGCCTCTGTGGAAGCCCCACCATAGACACCACCAAACAACTGAGTTATTTTTACACATCGACCTGCATCTGGCCAATCCACCACCTCTCATTGTTCATGCCATTACAAAAAAAATAAAAAATAAGTCACCGGGCATATGCCCGGTATGCCCGATGGCCAGTCCAGCTATGTTTACCTGCAACCAAATCTGCAGCTCCATACAGCAATGTTACGACTTAGATTATATCTTATAACTCATAACTCTTATGTTAGCTGCCCTCAGTACAAGGCTGGACTGGGACAAAAAATCGGCCCGGGCATTTTGACTAGAGACCGGCCCACCAGGATAAAGATTGAAAATGTGACGTCATTCAGGGATAAAACCGCAAAGGATTCTGGGAACTTGTGGCAAGAGGTACTAGCGCACGCAGGCTTTCAATTGAACTCAGTTACACAGCGATAAAAAGAAACCCAAAAAATGGCAAGAAGCTGTTGTATTATTAACTTCAATAGCCGGTCGCATGACAGCCACGGGAAGCCGATGGGTAAAGAGATCGTTTTTTTTTTTTTATCGGATTACGTCGTTGAAGAGAAATTTTTTAAGCCATGTTTCCGAAGTAAGAGCCGATGGATGGTCTGGATATACCAAATATAACGTCTCAGAACACTCCAGCTCACATGTTAGTCTGCTCCAAGCATTCCCACAAAGGTCAGAGTTTTTTAGTAGTTAATACGTCATTTTTCTTAACATAATTGGTGATATAGGTTACAAGCAAGTCTGGCGCTGAACAGAAATTGTCGCGCTATGCTCCTTTATTTATTGTGCATAAATAGTAAATTGTCCTGACACAATATTGTGTTTCGCTTCTGTTATTACCATGGTACATTGACAAAAACATATACTTTTATTCACAGGATAAAACAGTTGTTTTGTATCACTTATTGTCCATTGCGATTACAACATACAATATTATTGTCACTGCTACATTTCTGTAATGCTACTGTAACCGGTTTCTGCTTCATCCCGCTGCAACAGTTCGGCCCAAACAGACTCCTCGACTCTGCGTTGTGTAGTGTTTTAAAAAAGACAAGGAGTCTCTGATCGATCGTTGCCACTTTATTTCCTGAATGGAAACAACGGTGTATTATCAGTGCACAAGCTCGCCATACACCACTCCGCACAGCACACTCTCGTATGGCTACGGCAGACTGGCAGCGATTACTGCAGCAATATTACAATTTCTAATATACAATAAAATAACAGCAACAACAAATTATGTACCTGAATGGAAACAACGGTGTATTATCAGTGCACAGGCTCGCCACACACCACTCCGCACAGCACACTACGGCAGAACATCTCATTAGCATTCCGCTTTAGCATACAGTTTCACACATTACAGTTTTTTACAGACGCTAGGACACATTTCTCAATACTTAGGTCACTTTTGCAAAACTCTTCACACAATTCTCCTAACTGACCCTCAGCTTGGCAAAGCAGTTCATTCCACATTCAAAATGCACTACAACTACCAAAACACTTCATTCAGGTCTCAAATGAACACATTCCTCCAGAACACTAGCAAAGGTTGACAGCCGACAAACACACTTTGTCACCCACAAAACAATGACCTAAAAAACACTAACAACATGTAGCATTACACAGTGTTTTCCTGTGTAAAACAAGGACACAACTCTGTTTATAATTTCAATATATGTTACTGGAATGAATCAGACATCATGTATTTATGTTTATGTATTTTTATTTTTTTGCACTAAGTAATCCCAAAATACAAGAATTCGTATACACACCATCCACTGATACACATACAATAGTAATGCTAATCTACTCGGTCTTCTCCATTTGGCCACAGGTTCTCATCCACATCACATCTTATGTCATCTTGGGCAACACACCTAGGAAAGAATCTTCTGGCATGCCAGAATTGAAGGAGTTGAAAAATTGAAGGAGTAACAACTGTGTAGATGTTCATCCACAATGAGAATCAGCTGTGGCTGGTTAAACTGCATTGTTAGATTTAAAATATGTTTCAATAAAATATTGCCGTTGGATTTTGCTGTCTTTTCAAGTTTTGCATTGTGTTATTGTTTTGACCATGAGTTTAACAGTTTTGAAAACAGTATGTAAGCACATGCAAAATGTCCTGTCCGTACAAAGGTTTTTGGCAGTTGTTGTGTCTGAGTGAGAAGATGATTCATGTAATTTGAGAGATGTAGTCATTGAATGCATTTTGTGCCAAAACAATGATAACTGGTCCTCAGTTTAGCCCACATAGACTTCTGTTGTGCTCACTGTGTGAGGAGTTTTGCAAACGTGACCTAAGTATTGAGAAATGTGTCCTAGCGTCTGTAAAAAACTGTAATAAACAAATGAAAAGTACATAAAACTGGTGTTGGACATGTGTCCACTAAGCACTTATTACACTCGGTGCTCGTCAGCTAATCAAACATGTTTTATGTGTCTGTACTACTTAGCTATATTGTGTGCGGAACAATACAACTCACCTCTCGTATGGCTACGGCAGACTGGCAGCGATTACTGCAGCCAGCCTCACCTAACCAGCCACACTGAGAGCGGGGGGGGGCGCTGTTTCCCCATTACACTGATATTTGTGGCAAGTGGAATAATACCACAAACACTGTTACACTACCAGAAATTATTTCCACTACTAATTAATTACCGTTGAGCTCAAAGGTCCTATTAATAAACTGTTAATGAATGTGTATTTATGAAGACGATTTGTGAAACTGGTAAACTTATGATACGTACAATAGTCTTTCGTCCTACACGGTGCATTTCAAGGTCCTGCACCCATCCGTCGGTAAACTGTACCTGGGCTTGTTGCAGTGACCTGAAGTTACTAAACTTCATGAGTGTATGCACTCACTCCAAGAACCGTGTAATTATAAATCTGAGCGTGGTGAAAGTGGGCAGCACACTGACGTCTTTTGTCCACTCTGTGTGCTCGTAAGGGTCTGACCCTTTCACTCCTTTGATTTTTTCCTCGTATCTTTTCTTTGTCTTTTCGTCGAATCTGTCTTTGTACGGACCGGCATTGTTCTCCTTTTGTTTTGTACATTCCTTTTTTGTGCGGCAAAGAAAAAAAAAGAAGGTATTGGAACCGGAGAATGAACGTTTTGCGGTGCTGCAAATGCTTGCATTTGATGCGGTACTTGGATTGTTTTGCCACGAGTTCCCGGCATGCAATGCGCGAAAATCACGTGATTGCTAAACAAGGGGGAGGGTGCATCCAGCCTCCTCGGCTGTAATTGGTCCAGCCCAGAGTCGATCATGACCAATTGGCCAATCCAACACCTTTCATTATATATACCCTTCCTAAAAAAAAAAAAAAAAAAAAAAAAAATATCCATCGGCCCATAAAAACAAAAAATCGCCAGCGGCCCACCGGGCAAATGCCCGGTATGCCCGATGGCCAGTCCAGCTATGCTTACATGTGTGTCTATTTCATATTTTCAGTTGTTACCCTCCACGGCTAAATAAATCGGTTTCAGTAATGCACTGATATACAAGAATGGACATAAGAAGCTTCTTTCAAAGAAAAAACTCTGGTAGTATTTTATATATTATGCTTTGTATGTTGTTCAGTATATTCCTATGCAAAACAAGAGGAACTTCAATACACAGCAGTATATTCACAGTTGAAACCAGATATTTACATACACTTTATGGAAAACACAAGAACATTTTTTTACTGTACAACATCAATTTAGAGTAAACTTGTTTTGTTTTGGATAAATAAATATTGAAATATCTTTTGAATTAGTTAAATGTCAGAATAAAGAGAGACAGAGCTTCCTATTTTTTATCACTTTCATCAAATTTAGGAGTACATGTACACTAAGTTTATTGTTAATTAATAAGAAAACTCCAGACAATTCCATTCTGAGCTGAAGAAGCTTCTGATAGGTTAGTAGAGTCCATGTGAGTAAATTGGTGGCACAGCTGTGGATGCATAAAAGGCAAAACAGAGCCTGTTTCTTTGAAATGGGAAAATTAAGAGATATCAACTAGGGGTGGGTTTTTATAATCGATTTATCGATTAAAATCGATTCTGGCTTGGATAATGTAAAATCGATTCATTAAAATCCTGAATCGATTTTTTAATATAAATTTATTTTGCCCGAAATGCCAGAATCTCTGGTGAAATCTCACAAAATTTCAACAACCACCAAACAGCTAAGACAATAAATGAGAGCAGGAACACAGATTCTGCACAAAGACTTAAACACACAGCACAACCCGCGGTTCAAATCAGTTAGATGTGGCCTTTCTCACGGTCGGGGCTGAAAGCCGACAGCTCGCTGATTCTGATCTGTCCGCGCTTTGTGTTCACGCCCTTTATGCGCTGATTCTACAGCTGTTAGTTTGATGTCTCTCCAAACAATATTGACCGAACCAGCAGCAAAAGAAGATCCAAACTACGCTTCACATAAACATCGTCATGTATTCACTCTTACTTTTACTGTTTTGCTTCGACCACGATGCACAGCTCTCTCTCTCTCTCCCTCTCTCTCCCTCTCTCTCTGTACTTCAAGAACAGTTTCCCGTCTAAAAATCTGTTTTCTTCATTATTCGCTTGCTTGTTACGCACAAGTCTACCGTTGTTTACAGCGCTGTCGGCCGACGTTTTTTTAAGTTTTTTTTTTATATACTTCCGAAAAGAAAACCTAATTTCTGCCGTTCAATACTGAACAAATTTAAACTTTTTTAAATTATGCAAAACGCTTAGCCGTGTCTCTAATAAAACCGCTGTAACGTCAGAGGTAATGTTCATGTGTTGATTAATGGTTTTCTTTCGTTTTTGATGTACTGCAGAATATTTTTATAAAATCCAGGCCAGGAAAATCGCCTTCATGTTTTTCTGTGTTTTATCCTCAGCTACTTTGACACAAAGGCATCTGCTGTGATTCTCACACCTTTGATAAAGTCTTGGTGTGTCAGCTTCCTTTTTCTGACTGTCAAAATTTCCCAGATTCAAATTGAATTGAATTGAATCAAATCGAATTAAATCGAATCGTGGATCGAATCGATTCGGGACCTTGTGAATCGGAATTGAATCGATTCTAGAAATCAGTGACAATACCCAGCCCTAAATTTATCAACCAAAACACCAGGAAAAGAATCGTGGAGCTCCATAAGTGTGGCTCAATTTTGAATACAATTTGGTGCCATTTACAATTAAGAAATACAGATAGTTTCTCTCTTTACTCTTAAAGCTAACAAATATGTTATTGATAAATGATATATTTATCAATCTAAAAAAAAATAAACATTTAGTCTGATTTGATGTTACAAATAAAAAAGTGTTTTGATCTGAAGAGTATGTAAATATCTGGTTTCAACTGTATATTTGATGATTGTCAGCACAAAGAGGGAGAGAGAGGAACAGAGAGGGAGATGGAGAATGAGGACAGAACAGAGATGAACAAGAGCAGGTGAGACACACCTGTTAGTCAAATGGTTGTTTACCAAAAGTATCACCGTATCATAGGTACTCATGTATCTCGTACCTAGTGTTTCTTTTTAGGTTTACTATTTTTCAAATTCTACATTTATTAAGTTATGCAGGCTTGTTTGCACAACAAGGCTAAATAATTATATAAACTTTTCTCAATCTAAATAGTGTACTTTGGTAGAATTAAAAAAATAAGTGTAGTGCAGGTCTATGATGATTTTTAGTGCTACTATCATCTAGTTCTGATTCTGGTTCTGTCTTGGTTAAGTCATCAGTCCTGATTTTGAACTGTTGCAGTCCTGTTTTAATTCCGGATCAGTTCTGGGTCTGGTTGAATTGGGGTTTAGTCCTTGTGTCTTAATACAGCCCCACCTTTGTTCTGCCTTGCTGCTTAATTAAAAAACTAGTTTAAGGTGTCCTGCATACGTGATATATATTTTTCCCTATTCTTTTTTGAACAAAACTCAAAACAGAGCCAATTAATCAGTCATTTCTAAACCTCCCCCCCCCCCCCCCCCCCCCAAAAAAAAAATAAATAAATAAAAAAATCCCACATGCATACTACCCTTTAGAGCTAAGCCCTGGGTGTTTCAAATGTCTGGCTCCGCCTCTGGTTTAGACCACAATAGGGGCATAATGTGTGTCTGTTTTGACCACACGGAGACTGTCAGAGTTGTGGGGGCTTTTCTTTTTCTTCTTTCTTTTTTTTTTTCCACTCAAACAGTTGGTCGCACCTGTGCGACCTAGGATTTTTTAAGTTGAAAAATTTTGCGACCAAATTGGTCGCAGTCTAGAGCCCTTCATGTGATGAGTTAGTAGGAAAAGTAGGGCAACTGAGCTTACCATTTTGAATGAAAGTGTGTTTCTTGTGAAAAAAAGATTTTCTTCATGAAAATTGTGCCAAATGCAGAGAATTGCATGTAGTGTGTTAAAAAAAAGTGTGTTTTAAAACTGCAATTTGAGTGTAAAGCAGAAATTGTGTTTGTAGTTTAGCAGGATTGGTTCAGGGGGTTGGTGCATCAGATACATGTTGTAGTCATTGTGTCTGAAGTACAAGAAATTGTGTGTAAATAACTGTGAAAAACTGTAAAAGGTTTTTTTTTTCCCCCTCCCACTGTCAACAGAGTTCTTGCTCATAAGGGGGTCATGTGATTGTTGGGGGTTTTGCTGTTTTCTTTTTATTATTGTAGGGTCTTTTCCTTACAATATAAAAGGTACAACATTTGCGGGAGTTGACCATCTCATTCTGAGCAGACAGATGTTTTACAGCTGGATGTTAATGTTTGGGTGATGTCATGTTTAGTTTTCTGGTACACGTGTTGTTGGTTCTATTTTATAAATAAAGTTCTTCAGTAAAATCAAAACAAAACTTCTGATTTGATTTTCGTGTTTTCCCAATGACTCCAGCAGGGGGCAAATAAGGAGCACAGTCCTATTTTACAGAAGAAGAAGAGGAAGAAGGACAGGGGGAGATCTCGCGATACTTCACTGGGCGGCAGTTGGTTCTTTGTGTGCAGTAGGGAACGTGCTTGTTAGGATCGACAGATCATCTCATCTTCCAACTGCGGATCGAAATCTGACCCAATCACACCGGATCACCTGTCCGCACTCCCACAGGTAAGAACGGTGACGTCTTTGAGTGCCAAGGTGCGAGTGGCCGAGTAGCCTCGTGGTGTGTCCGCGGTGCTAACAGCGGCTAATGCTAGCAGCTCCGCGGCCTCAAAGTGCGCGCTTTTATTTTACCCACTTTACCTGCTTACCTATCCACATGTGAGACCCGACTGTAACGCGAACTGGACCGGAACTGGAAACCTACGGGTTTTTCTGAGAAACGCCAGCGATCTCTGTAATTAAGTTAGTGATTAAGTAAATATGTGTTAATCCATTAAGTTAATGTGTTCACCTGGACCTGTGGGCGGTGCTTCAGCGGTTAGACGGTTCTCGGGGTGTCAGGCAGGTAAATGTAGTTCTAGAGCTCTTTGGTTGGTTAGAAATGTTGATGACATTCTCAGACGTCATTCTGATTGGCAGTGTTTGGGGTCAGATGTCATCTTATAGAAAGCTGCAGGTGAGTCAAACAGGCCGAGAAACATCTGGAATCAATGTCTTGATGCATGCTCAATCATCCAGGTAAGTAATTCCCAAAAGGTTGATTCTGTTAATCTTGATGTGGCTTTTCCGATGGGAGAAACATTTCATCCTCATGTAGGTGACTTTCAGCTGACTGCATGACTCCATTGTTTATTCAGTAGGTTAGCTTCCGTTGTTGTGCAAATGTACTGTTTATAAGGTTGGAAACCTGCAGTCAGCTGAGACTGAAGAAGTCACCTGGATGGTGATGAAACGTTTCTCCCACTGAACACGTCCAGATGAACATAATCAACGTTTTGGGATCTGGAATCAACATCTGCACATTGATCCACAGAGAACACCCGGACTTCACAGGTGCTTCTCAATCAATAATGCTACTGTAGCAACAGGAACATAAGATAATACAGACTGAAATGAGCTAAACTGGGGACCCATCATCAGAGAGTTACTGGTTTGGGTTTCCTGATTGAAACAGATTGAATTCTGATCACCTTCAGTTTATCGAGTAGCTTGCAAATGATAAGCAATGATCAATAATCAGCTGCTTTTGCTATTTTTCCCAGACGCAGTTAACTTCCTGAATCATTTCCATGGCGCAAAGACGAGGACACATCAGGTACCTGAAGGTGAGTGGATCAGTAGTGATCAAGTGTTTTTAACCTGTTCAGAGGCTGTGCTGTGAAGCGGGTTCAACAAATTCAAGCTTTCTTTCAGTTAACCAGCTTAACAAAATGATAGCACGAGGACCAAACATCAAACTGTTTCTGCATTTTCTACATCAGCAGCTGAACATATGCATCATGTGACTTCACACCTGGGTTTCGGCCATGATGTCACCCAGAGGCCATTGAACAGGTTTTACAAATAAAACGATGAGTAGAGGATCTCAGTCTCGCTGACTCAGACCGTAAATGACAGAATCGGTGAAAACAAGGCAGTTCCATCAGATTTAAACCTGCTCCTGACCATGTGATCGGCACGCATTACCACGGTGATCTCACAGGTACAAAGAATGCCACCTTTGTGGCACAGAACTCTGAGCTTAAGCTTGCTAAGTCGGCAATCTGGCTTTGTACTACAAATGTAATCGCAAAGAGAATTCAGAGCTTATCTGAAAACCGGAGCCTATGATTCCTTTGGGTGATCTGGTTCTGGGTCAAGTCGGTGAGACTTTTTCAGGCGATTTTCAGACTTTGAACATTCATACGAACACTTTTTAATATACCTGACTGCTTTCTGTTTCGCCTTCACGCACCGATAAACGCATCATAGAGCAGCTCAGGCTTCGGTGTCTTGCTCAAGGACACTTTGGCCTGCAAACTGCAGCAGAACCACTAACCTTCCAATTAGTAGATGAGTGTCACCCATCCCAAATGACAGAATCTGAATCTGTGAACCTATGTCAGCATGAAATGTAATCAGACTACAGTCAGACTGTCTGCTTATAAAATGTCACTTTAAACACATTTAGTTCAGTTTGGATCTGAAAGTCATTTCAGCCTTATTGTCACTAAAATCCATCACTGAGCCTGACGATTGATCGCTGATCGATGTCATGTAAACGGTGATTCTACAATAACTGTAATCGTATTACACTCATACTGTCACTAGAGATTTGATTCTAAGTTGTAATCTGTCATTGATGGAATAGCTGTCTCTGTGCTGATATATTGATGAGTGGTTGGTTGGACTGACTTAATAGCTGTGACTTTATGAAAGCAAGGGTCACTCAGCTAATTCAGGTCCAGGAGGAGGGGAGGAGTCAGAGGGAACACCTGTCGGAGGTTACCCAAAGTTTAGTTTCCAAAATTCTTTACCCTGGTGGCTCTCTTTCTGGAACAGAAACCCAAGTCTATCTTATCTCAGGGTTAACAAACTCAGAGTTTTAGCTGACCCCAATTCCTGAATCAGGGCCTGGGGATTAGTGCATGTTTATGACAGGTGTGTGTGGTGTGTGTGTTTCAGGTGTGTGAGGTTCAGAACTCTCAGGGTGATGTCAGAGACGCTTCGCTCGCCGCTAAAGGAGCTGCTGGAAATGTGAGTGCTACGCTTTGATTGGCTGAATCTGTTCACTTCCTTTATTCTGGCATCTTTTTGACTTTAGTGAAAGTGATGATGGTGATGATGTAATGACCTCAGGAGCTGTACGATAACGGGTACGGCGAGCAGATGATGGAGGACGAAGACGCACGCACGAACCTGATTGTGAACTACCTGCCGCAGAGCATGAGCCAGGACGAGCTACGCAGCCTCTTCAGCAGCGTCGGCGAGGTCGAGTCTGCCAAGCTCATCCGCGACAAAGTGGCAGGTAACGATGAAAGTACTGCTAATGTAGTGCTGAAGTACCACTAATACAGTACTACTGAAGTGCTGCTGCAGTATCACTGTTAGTACCACTACTGCAGTACTACAGTAGAATCACTGTAGTACTTCTGAGTACCTGGACTGCAGCAGGTGCTGAGCTCCCCAATCGTACTGCAGTATTATTCAGGTAGTACTTAGAGCTGGGCGATATGAGATTTTTTCATATCACGATATGTTTTTTTCATTTCAGGCGATAACGATATCTATCACGATATAAGCCAAATAACTATATTTGTAAGATTTAAATGTGCCGTTGCTCACAAGTAAAATGTGAAATAATCAGCAGCTTGTTTTTATTTAAATATTTATTTCCCATAATAAGTTCAACAGGGTAGATGTACTTAAGGAACATGAGACTTTTTCAGATAATTAAAGGCAAATATTGCAAACTACACAAAAGGCAGCCACTAAAGCGTTTAAGTTTCAAAATAGAACAAACGAAACAGACTAAATTGTCAATTCCACTTAGAAACAAAATATTAATTCTAAAAATAAATCTTAGTTTGTTTTACAGAAGAACAGACAAAACTGACTAACTTTTGTCATTATCAAATAAACTGAGAACTAAAAGGAAATTCTCAATCTCTCCTTGTTGTATAGCTGAGCTTTTCAAACAGTTTTAACAGTTACTTTAGTCTGACAAAAGCCGAATGACGAATTAGCGCTTCCAGTCAGAGACTGAGGCTACGTCCACACGTACACGGGTATTTTTGAAAACGGAGATTTTCCGTTTTCGTTTTAAAAAATAATCCCGTCCACACATAAAGGCAGAAATGAAGGAAAACGCTGCTATGAACATGCCAAAGCAGCAGGTGGCGCTAGATTCCTAACCGTGCCGAAATGTTGGCCAATCAGAAGTCTAGAAGCCTCGGTGGGAAAAAGTAAACAAAGCATAGAAGCAGAACCGAGTCGTATGTGTGGACGGACAGTAACTTTGTGTATATGTAAGCATTTAAACACTGCAGAGAGTAGAATTAACAGTAACAGTATTGTAGAAATTCATTTCACCGAAACAATAACGTGGCGCACAGTGTGACGCATGCAGCAGTTTATTGTATTTCCAGACTTGCTTTCGGCACAATTTACAGTGCACGCTACTCTGTTTTTTGTCAGACTTGAAATAGCCGAAATACCTTCACACTACGGAGCTTCTATGGCTCTTCCGTTCGACAATCTCTCCGGCATTGGAACCATCATCTGTTTTCTCTTCAGTCACGCTCGGTTGATTTTTCTAGTCGGCACACTCATTTCCTCCATTACGCGCTGGCTCCATTACCCGCTGGCTGCTTCCCAAACAAACACACGTGCGGCTTGGCACTTGTGCTGTACGTAACAAGTCACGCGACGTGATGCTGCGGCTGTGATTGGTTCGGCTCTGCGCTACTTAATTTGGATTGGCTGACCTTCTTTTTTTTTTTTTTTTTTTTTTTTTTCTTGAGGACAAGAGCGGCGAGGTCTATCGCGATAGCTTAATTTCTCTATCGAGTCAAAGTTATATCGCGATACATATCGTTATCGTTCTATCGCCCAGCTCTAGTAGTACTATGGTATTACTGGGGTACTGTTACACACAGTAGTACTGTGGTATTACTTTGCTTACGACTAATGATGATAATTTTACTAAAGACAAATACCAGATTACTTTTGAAGCATTATAAGTTTTACTGTGAATATGTTTTATTTCAGTACTTGAAGTAAATGTATTTCAGCATTAACACGTGTACTTGTTCATGCTTCATTGTACTTTGTACTCCTTATACTGCGAAGTAGGTCACAGCTGTATTTTGCAGTAGTTGTAGTATCAGTACATAGTCGTTATAGTACTGTTTGCAGTATTTCCTGTTCACTGTTGTTTTTTGGGGGGTTTCAAGACGATCAGCTGATTTTGTTTGTTTTGGGGGGGTTTTAACTCTGTTTTTTTGTTCTTCTTTTTTTTAGGTGAATTTTGTGATTTTTCTCTCTCTCTTTTTTTTTTTTTTTTTGTCATAAAACAATTTGGATATTTTTGTTGTTGTAATCTTCATTTTTTTTCACACCAGGTTTAATGACATCAAAGTGTCTAACAGGTACTTAATGCTGATTGGTTACATCAGGGCTGGGCGAACAAAGTAAATAAAAAGTTATTTACTGAATGATTCAAAACAAATTAAAGAATGATTTAGAAAAGAGGTGTGGCAAGAATATGTTGACACTAACTGAACTTCTTGTTTTTTATTTTATAAGAATTTGAAACTTTGTAATTACATTTTGAGGCGACGGCCGTCTGGTGATGAATGTCTTCAGATGACACGTGGCTTGGTTGCAGGTTTTCAGGTCTTCTGCCCTACAGCAGAAACAGAATAACTTTGATTGGCGAGCAAATGGCGAGCATGTCAGTGCCTGAGCAAAGAATGAAAGTTTTGGTTGAATTTTTTTCGTCCAGCCTCTGATAAAGGTGTTTTGTTTTTTATTTTTTGTGGGGTTTTATTTTGTTTGTTTGTTTTAAAAAGTATTTTCACCTGTTTGATTTTTTTTTTCAGGCTGTTTGTAAAACTTTAAAAATATTTGAAGATTTTTTTTGTTCTGAACAAGTCGAGAAAACAGTCGTGTGGGGTGATGCAGGATTGCATCCTGCCAGCGTGTAATCGTCAGGTCGTCGTGCGTTCAATACAACCATGTGCAGATGATTTGTGCCGACGGTTTGATCATCATCATCATGTGGCTAACCACCCTCATGCCAAAGTAATATATCACCAGTGAGTCATCTTTAACCTCATTCACTGACGACGATAAATTATTTACTTCCATGGACAGATCTTACCTGAACTGGCCAAATCAGGTGAGATCTTACCTTTTCAGATAAAAAATAAATTAATATTTATATTGAATATTTAAACATTTAATCTGGATTTTATTTCAACTCGATGTAAGTGCAGTTTTTATTTTCATCACTTTATTTTCTGTGAGAACTAACTTGTGTTGAAGTGTAACAGGAGAGATGACCTTTAACTTCTTTGTTTGTAGTGAGTTTTTTTCCGAAGTTGATTTTTTTTATTTTTTTTTATTTTTTTATTTTTTTTAAATAGGTGACACTGCAAGGTACATTGGCTAACTGTTTTGAGAGCTAAAACGTGGTAGGTGCGCGGCGGTCAGGCAGCGTGGTGGGTGGCGGCAGGTTTTCTCGGTTTGTTCAGAAAACTGATGTTTTCCAATTGACTGTATGGATCTCTGTACTTAGTTTGAACTCTGTGTTTGTTTCTCTCGGACTGTGTAGCAGCTGTAACAGACGCTTTTGTTTTTTATTTTGTTGTTTTCCTTTGTGTTTCTCTAGGCCACAGTTTAGGTTACGGCTTTGTTAACTTTGTTAACCCTAGTGATGCAGAGAGGGCTATCAGTACCCTCAATGGCCTGAGGCTACAGTCTAAAACTATCAAGGTAACGTGCCACAGGTGCTCTTTGTTTTTCCTGTCTCAACTGATGTGTTATGTTCCCCGGACAGTAGAGGGCACTCTCACCTGTCTGATGGATGAAGGTATTTTCAAACTCTGCTGTTTTGTTTTTATTGTTTTCGCACCGACACGTGTCAACACTGAATCTGTGAATTTCTTCAATTCAGTGAGACAACGTACTGCACCTTTTACTTTCAGACATTAATGATATTAATGCTTTTATTTTGGTGATCAGAGCCTGTTTGGATGCTTTTATTTTGTGTTTTGTTTTGTTGTTTGGAAAAATTGTGGATTTTTATTTATTTTTATTGAATATTTAAAAATTTAAATCTGGATTTTATTTGAACTCAATGTAACTGTATTTTTTATTTTCATCACAGTTTGTTTTCTGTGACAATTATTTTGTAAAGATGATCAGCTGACTTACTTCCTGTCACTTCCCCGCAGGTTTCATTTGCACGGCCGAGTTCGGACGCCATCAAAGATGCGAACCTGTATATCAGTGGTTTGCCACGGACTCTCAGTCAGCAGGACGTGGAGGACATGTTCTCGCACTACGGTCGCATCATCAATTCTAGAGTGTTAGTGGACCAGGCTTCAGGTACCGCACGCGCTCAGTAAGCTCAGGGTCATGTGATGGCTTGTGATGTTTGGAACTGAAAAAATTCTGTTCTGGTTGGCTGTTTAGGTCTGTCACGTGGCGTGGCCTTCATCCGCTTTGATAAGAGGGCCGAGGCCGATGACGCTGTCAAACACCTGAACGGACACACGCCTCCCGGCAGCGCTGAGCCAATCACGGTCAAGTTTGCTGCCAATCCCAACCAGGCCAGGAACTCCCAGATGATGTCACAGATGTACCACGGCCAATCACGACGCTTTGGGGGGCCTGTCCATCACCAGGCACAAAGGTTCCGGTATGCTGACCTGCTCAGAATAACCTGATTACTGTAGTCTGAGTACTCTAACCTACCTTGTCCCGAGATCCAGCAGCTAATTGACTTAGATGTTTGTTACTGTTCGATGAGAATCAGTTAATCTGCAGCTGTCTAATACTTCGTGTGTCCAGGTTTTCTCCAATGAGCACCGACCACATGAGCGGAGGGGGTGGGGCCTCGGGGAGCTCATCCTCTGGTTGGTGCATCTTCATCTACAACCTGGGCCAGGAAGCTGACGAGGCCATGCTGTGGCAGATGTTTGGCCCGTTCGGTGCAGTCTTGAATGTGAAAGTGATCCGAGATTTTAACACCAATAAGTGCAAAGGCTTTGGCTTTGTTACAATGGCAAACTACGAGGAAGCTGCCATGGCGATCCACAGCCTGAACGGGTACCGCCTGGGGGACAAAGTCCTGCAGGTCTCCTTCAAGACCAGCAAGGGGCACAAATAGAGGAGGGGGCAAGGCTAAAACTAATAACAGGTGTTTTTGTTTTTGTTTTTTGTCTGTTTTCTCAGTTTTTCCCAGCATGCCCTCTTTCTTTATGTCAGTAAGTAATTTTTCTGGCTGTGTGGGCATTCATCCACAATAAAGGACTGAAATTTGCAGTATGACTGACAGCTGACTGTCAGCATTGTTATGAACATAACTGGAGTTGTATCAATTTCTGCAGGTTTACTTTAAAACATTTGGGGTCAAAGGTTACGGAAACTAAATCTGCTCTTTTCTGATTTGAGTAAAACGTTCAATTGGTTTTATGTACAGTTTATGTAAATGATGTCATGGTAACCACTGACAACTGATTAAAGGATTAAAAGTTTGGACAGGTAACCTGACGTTATCATGTCAGGTGATCAGGTCAGTGTTAGACGATTAGTTTCATGTTGTACAGGTGAGGTAGAGGAATGCACCTGATGAACAGGTAACTGATGTGAAGTCGATTTTCATTTGTTTTATTTTTGTATTGCAGCTTCATTGTGACATTTATTCAGCAATAAATCTGTTATTGTGAAAACTTAACCTGTGTCTGAATGTTTGTCTCCCCTTTGTCTGAATTTCTTTAAACTGTCAAATTTTTTCTTTATCGATGGACACAAAGTGTGGAGTTTATTTTACTATTTCTGTGTCGTTGCATATTCAGTACAATGGCGTGACTGAACGATGACAAATCTGTTTATTTGGATCCAAAACATCAGAAAAATCTAGCTCGGTTTGAAAGAATAAATGCCACAAATTTGTCCTGTGGAATTACGCATCCACTGTGTAAGAATAGGTAAGTCCGAAAATATTTTTAATGTGGGAATTTACGCATCCTGTGTGAAAGTTTTAAAAGTTTTACTGGGAGCCAGTTATAGAGGACCACAAGGCCACATGCATTGAAACAAAGAATTCTGTGCTTAAATTATGAATTGTATAATAAATCATCCATTTGTGAATTCATTTTTCAAAATGATTTTATTTATTCAAACAAAATTAAAGTAATTGGTTTAATAGTTTAAAAATAAAAACATTTAAATCAATTTTTCAAAGTGAATTATTAATCCATTAATAAATGAGAAATTGATTTCATAAAAAAATTACACTCAATAGAAACAGATTTTCAAAAACCATTTTTGAATAGAAAGCCCTCTCTTACTAATATTTTCCATATATCGTACTTGTTTAAATCTGTCATCTAAATTCTTTATAGGATTCAATTTGTTGTGCACCAAAATATCCTTTAGATTTTTATTTCTTCTATAAGCTGTAACTTTTAAATTGCTGTAAAGGAGGAAGGGCTTGTTGGGCCATCAAAAAAGAAGTATTAAGAGATTGATTCAAGACTCCGATGTGTCTTGAAAAGGTGATTACAAACTGAATCAATTCACTCTGATTATTCCTCCTAATTGTTGGCTGATCCTATCAAAGAGTGCTTTCACTTCACTTTAAATCTGCCCTTAAAAGCGGACTGAGTAACCTCTTGGTCTTAAAGCCTTAAACAACGCTGAAGTAGCTTCTTCCACATGCATCTTAAAGGTACAGATACGATGGAATCTAATCAATTGAGATTTAATAATACTCCTGAAAACATGTCTAGGATGAAAACTTTTTTATATAACAGTATGTGTCTATCTGTATCCTTAAAACAACAAATAGTTGTTTGCTTTGATTATTATTGTTTCTAAAGAAAACTATTGTGTCTAAAAAGTTAACTTGGAATTTATTTAGTTGAAACTGTAACTTCATTAAAGGGGTGGTGATTGTTCAATTTATCAAAAAAGATTTTGAAAGCTTCTAAGCCATGTGTCCAAATACCAAGGGGTTGGCGATAACCACAATTGTCATGTGACGATCATCAATAACTGGAGAAGCATAAGCACAGTGGGGAAATTTTGTGTGAGTGGTGTTGGTAGCAGTAGGCTCGTGCCTGCCAAGTTTGGTGGCAATCGGAGAAAGTTCAATTTTTGAGCCCCTTAGGTGCCCACTGTGGTATTTAAAGGCCTGTGAGGGAGTGGCTGGTTGAATCATGGTTGCAAGGTAGGACATTGAGGTATGTGTATCATAGGATAGAGCTGGAGGAGACCTTTAGGGCAATATAGCACCCGCTGGATGTAGGAGGTACAGAAGCTGAGTTGGGAGTGAAAAAAAGGGTTCCATTTTGAGGACCCATAATGCATTGGAAGAAGGACATAATCAATTTTTTTTTCACTTTTTGCATTTTTTATATATAATTTTTTATTAATTGTCTGTTTCTGTGTGTGTCTGTGTTTGTTTGTTTTTGTATCCCTCTACAATGTGAATTGCAGCCCAGTGATGCTCCAATTCAAATTTGACAGTGCTTTGACAATGCTTCCATCTAGTGGTGAAACAGTTTGCGGCAAACTAACTGGAGCGTGCCTCACCAGGAGAGAGTTATTAGGGCTCTCAGAAAAAATCCCAGCCTTGGAGATCTTCTGGTGAGAGCATAATTGGAGGGGAGAGTCAAAATGCCCCCCACACAATATCCACACTGAATCAGTTTCTTTCCGTTCCGTTGGATCCACTGTGACTCACCTCTCCCTGTGTTGCAGTGCCTCCAATCTACAGTTCACTAACGTGCCACTATCATCCCTGGGTCTCCCGTATCAAGCTTTCACTCCTGTTCACGTAACTTTCATAGCTTTAATCAGCGTATGCCTCTCACAGTTAGTGTTTCTATGACTATGTGTGTATGACCTTGTATATAGCTTTGTAGTTTTATAATGCCTCACAGTTCATGTTATTAGGATTTACCTTAGCTTTGCCCTTGCACCTGTATATAGTCACTGGCAGAGTTTATCTCACAGCTATTGTTATAGTTCACCTGCTCTCAGCTCATATTGTGTCACGTCCTGTACATATGACTGTTTACACCATATCACAATCACTGTAAATAAATCTCGTTACACTAACCTGTGCTGCTGTCTTGGGTCTGTGTTTTTGGTCCATTCTGTGTTGTGACAGTTTTGCCGTGACAATATATTTAAAGTGAGTATGTAGACCGATGTCTTACGCGTATTAAATACAGGTCATACAGGTGTCCCCTCACTGGGATTGCATGCTAAATGATTGTTTGTAAATGAAACCTGTGAATATTAATTGGAAAGTAGAGTTGAGTCAAATTGGTGTGCGCCACCCCCGTCCTCACGGAGCAGCCCTCCCCACGAGACAGGCACCATTCCTGGGATAAAACCTCCAGCAGTGATCCCCCTTTTTCTTTTTATTTGATTTCACTGTAACTGAAAATAGTTTATAAACTAATGAACCAACTGCTAATCGTCATCTGTGAAGGCTGAGAACATGACTACAAAGTCTCAAAGGTCAAAAGGTATTCTCTCTTAACAAGTGAAAGCTCAGTAATGGCCAAAATATTAGTCACATTCTGCCCAATTCTGTTTGCAGATTGCAATTAAAAAAAAAAAAAGAAAGATTTTAAATACTAGTGGGGAACTTTTTCAGTTGCTTTCTCCTTCGTGACCTGTACCTACCTGAGAGATCGTGAGAGAAACAAGGCACCTCTGTGTGTGTGTGTGTGTGTGTGTGTGTGTGTGTGTTTCCAAGCCTCTGCTCAAAACAGACTGTGAGAGGGGAGATCGAGACAGAGAGAAGCCGTCATCTGCTGGAGTGCTGGTCTGTCTGGAACGTGCTGCTGCCTGGCTACTCAATTTGTGCCTAGGGCCATCCGTCCTCAAACAGTCACCAGCAGTGGGCAATTTTTCAAAGTCAACTCTACTAGCTGTCAGAAGAGTCTGACTGTAACATCTATTCATAGAAAAACTATTCCCTGATTAGTTGGACAATGCAAGGACTGGCTTTAAATTATATCATAACTGACTTACACACAGATGATGAATTAAAAGAAAACAAAACACAGTTAAGCATCTTAGAACATCTACAATAGATGATCAAGGTGGTTGAAATTTGGTCAGTTTCATATATAAAATTAAAATGATTCATGTGGTGTCATGACTTCATGCTTCATGTTTGACTAGTTTATATTCTATTGTTTTATTGTTATATTAAATGTAAGTATTCTTATGTAAACAGTATGTTTATGAGGGAAGACAAACTCAACACATGACGCACTCTTCAACCTAAATTCAAATTTTAACATATATTAAATTAATTAACAAACTTTAAAAACAACAACACTAAAATCTAGAACCATAATAGAACCACATGAAGTATATGAAAAAAAAAAAACATCATTAAAATAAAGAGTTTCTTCTATTGGGGAGATTCTTTGAAGAACCAGACCACCTTTATTAACCTGAGAGTGCTCATTGAACCATGCAGTGTGAATAGGAGAGACCTGGGAGAGACCACTCCCATTGCATATTTTATCACAGGATAAAAGTGATCAATCAAAACAACTTTACCAAACCAATTACCAAACCATACCAGCAAAATCCCCCCTGTCATCAGAGCAAAGCCCCAAATCCCCTCACTGTGGAGAGCCAGAGTTCAACTTTTTCCTTTAATTTGTCACTTGTCTCCGGTTCTTTCTGTAGTGAATTTAATCCTTTTTGTTTTTCAAATACAAATATTTCTGTTTTTCAGTTTCATTGAATTAAGAGCAAGATATGTAAAAATCGATCAATCTGTTAAAGTTGAGCATAGCACAAAACGTGTGCCCGCCCTGAACATAATCGATTCTTGCAATGAAGGCCATAAAATCAATTTTGCCTGGCACCACATGTGATGTGAGACAATAACCTTGTGTGTTACATGTGTGGTGTGTGTGTAGCTGTGGGAAGATGGATGGATGGATGGATGGATGGATGGATGGATGGATGGATGGATGGATGGATGGATAGGGGCTACTAAGAATGTCTGATCTTCTGTTGACTCCTATAAACTGTGCCTGCTATTGTTAGCACTGCGTGGCTCAGTTGTAGCTGCTGCCAGCAGGTACTTGGTAACCTGTGATTACTGAGACGTGTCTGTGCTCTCCTGATGCACGTGGCATGTTGTTTGGAAATGTAAATCTTTACAGATCAGCTATGTGAACACAGCAGATTATTCCATTTAGATTTTTTAATCTGATTAACATAAATTCATGCTGGTATATTTTATTCATGCAGGTTGTTGTTGCTGCTCTTTCTGCAGTGCAGTCTGTTGATTAAGTGAGTGAGTCCAGGGTAACTCCTGCTTCCAGGGATCATTTTGCAAACATTGTTCTTCATTTATAGTATTTATAAAATCCACTTTTTTTTTTACAAATCTCAAATATTCAGATCATATTTGAATAATAAACTTGCTCTAATAATAATAAACTTGTGAGGCCCGTCTCATGTCATGTTTAAACAGGATTTTAGAAAAATGTTTTCAAAATCAAGTCCTAGAGACTGATATCGTATCCCAACATACTTACAGCTAATAGCTATGAGTAGATAGGTGATCTATCTGAGTCAACTAAACAGAAAGTATTGCCTCATTTGTCTCTTTAATTGCCCAAAGATGTATTCTCCCACACTGGAAGTCACCCAAGCCACCAACAGAAAAGTCTTGACCGACAGATCTAATGTCATTCCTTAAATTGGAAAAGTTTATAGTTTCTCTTAGAGGGGCCAATAAGAAATGTTATACCTCACGTAAGCCTTTCCTTTCATATCTCCTTCCTTCTAAGGAACCCAAATTCCTTTTCCCTTAAAAAAAACCCAAAACAAACTTTTTCTTTGTTGCTTTTTTTCTTTCTTTTAGCAAACACTTGTTGTGACACTAAGGTTTAACTATATGTAGACTGTATGTTTTGTGTGTAAATGTATAATAAGGTCTCAATAAAACAATATAAAATATTGTGTTTGTGCATTCCTTGCCTCCCTTCATTGGCCTCCAGTGAAATCTGAAATTCATTTTCTAATTTTACTATCATACAAAAGACTGAAAGGCCGGCCCCTGCTTTCATAAGAACTGTTAAAACTGTTAAAACCCAATTCCACTCAGGGTATTTTAAGTGTTGTGCATTCTGATTTTAAATGTAGAGGTGACCAAAACTAAATTTTGGAACAGCCTTCTTCAACTTATCAAGTAGGTTATGCCTCTGCTTTGATTTAAACTAGCTTTAATACGATAGCATTTTCTGAAACATTTTATACTGATTATCGTGGTCATTCGGCCTTTAAAAAAAGCATGATGATTATGTAATTAATCGATTAAGAGTACGATTATGTGTCTGCATGAATGCATGCTTGTATGGTATGCAACAAGCTGCTGTACACAGTCACTTATCAGTAATAACAAATTATCAATAAGTCATTGTATTTTTATTATGTATTATATGGTGTGGTGTTGTATTGTATAGCTATTCTCTCCTGTTTTAGTTGTTTGATACAGAGGGTTTATCCTAAATCTGAAACACAATTTTAATTTTATATTTAAAAAAAAAAAAAACCTGTGCAGATTTGTAATGTATGAATACGAGATTGTTTTCAATACTTTTAATTCAATTCAATTTTATTTATAGCACCAAATCACAACAGCAGTCGCCTCAAAGTGTTTTATGTTGTAAGATAAAGACCCCATAATAATACTGGATGGAGGCTCGTTGATATTATAATATCTCAACGGCGCACACGGATAGTACTCTTCATTTATTTAATAAAATGTGGTCATTTGTCTTCAGGTGTGACCTTGTTTCATCCTTATTTTTGGAAAGAACACAGATTACCGTAATCTCTTTCTCAGTGGGGATCTGAGGTTACATGATAAAGCAGCATGAATGTCTCATAACAGTGCCTGCCCTGCCCTTCACTTTGAGATCTTTACAACATTATTAGCACAGGGAAACTTTGAGTTTGTAAAAGAGCAGAAAAAGACTTTTATATAATTTCTTCTGCTTTTTTGTTAAAAAACACAAAAACCTAATGAAAACATGGTGTGTCTAACATGAATATTTCCAATAATACACAATCCCCTTTGTGTAGTAATATCAATAGTATTTAATACTACTACTACTAATTTTTCAGACTGAACTGACACGATATATACTGAATTATGATGCCAGAGATGTTGCTTTTCTAGCTGATGGCCTTGTATTACATGTTTTCATTGTTCATGTATAAAATCTGGATTTTACATACTTGACTTAAAAGAGCAAAACAAATAAACTTGTATACAGTGTAATATTAAAGCTCTTTGCCCTGTATTGCACAAGCCTTGGGCTCTCAGCACCCAGTTGCCTGCGCTCCATAATTATTGACAGGTTTGATGTACTCAGCGAGTGGAAAGTATGGGGAAATTGGAGTTTCAGTTGTCTACCCCGAGGCTGATGACTGTAATGGAAAGATTAAAAGGAGTGGTCACATCACCCACCCTGTGCCAAAATACTAGCTGTTCCGTCACAGCTACCACCTCGCTGTTTATTCCAATCACCTCCAGTTTATGTTCTACCAGTGACGTTAAATAGATTATAGAGGATTCACTTATTTAAAGACTGGAGCTAAATCTCTGCAGGTTATTTTTAGATTGTCCAAGGATAACAACAAAAGCGACAGCTTGATTCACTAGAGGCATCTAATTGAAGTAAGTCACTTTTGCCATGTGGGACAGTGCAGTGTAGCAGAGCAGCTGGTCTGTTAGACACTCAATAGGTCAGCTGAGTGTTGTCAGTACTCACCCCATTCACTTTCATCTGTTGTACCAAGACCTGCTGCACCAAGAAGCTCCCTGCACAGCTCCATCATGTCTCTACGGCTTCTGCCTGCTATCATTATGGACAATGACGAGGACGATGATAGTAACTTCACAAAATGGATGAGCAGTTACTGGGGTCACGGACCAGACGCTGTACATTCCAGAGAAAGAAAACACAGTTTCAGAAGGCCTTCAAAAACACAAGTTGATAGACGAGCATCACTCCCGACTGCGGTAAGGACCGGCTGCACTTCACGTATGTGTTCAGCTCTGCAGCATTCGACTTGATGCATGCACTGACATTTAAACAGCAGCAAAACACTTTTAACAAACATTTTTTGCAGTTTCTCTTGTCCAGTTTTACACCACATATGGACAGCATGCTTGTACACTTGACACTATAAACATCTTAAATTTTATTCTGTATAGCCCTTCATTGATAATTGGAGGGAAAATAAAATATATGCACTCTCTGATGAATGTATTTCACTATACTAATTAAAGGCCAGTTTAATAAATATAATAAAGTACATTTATCAGACAGTATACTTTCTATGTATTTCTTTAAAAGCAGCTCAGGGTGTTAGAAAGATCCCATACCTTCACTGACTGCAAATATCACTGCATGGAATATTTATAAAACACAGAGTTTTATTTTCTCTGAAAAAGACAAAATATGGACTATGACAGCAGAATAATGCACATGTATGTTTTACAAGCTGGTATGAGAACTAATTAAATATTAAAGCTTCCGAACAAAAAGCCTCTAGTAGTGTGCAAACTGTTGTTTTGGTAAATTTCCCCATGAAAGCCTGCAAAGTACGAAATTATTGATGCTCTAAGTGAGTTGTTTTCTATTACTTTACATCAGAGCGATCAAACACTGCAAATGCCGTGCCACGTGCTGAGCTGTTCACAGTCTCATTAGGAAAAACAGTATAGTTCTATAATGAATACAGACCAGTCTGGTGTTTGTGTTGTAGCTGTGTCTGTGTAGGTCTGTAGGAAAATTATTTTTTCCAACTAAAAATGCCTTCACATCTGATATCATTTTCTTATATAAACAATGTTTTTAAGTCATGGGCTGCCGCATGCCAAAGCTCTTACACATATTCTTCATTCAATAGCGTTCCAACTCTTCCATAACCTCTGGCTATGTGGATGTTTAGCAAAAAATAGAGGTACAACTTAAAGCAGCAAACAAGCAGAAGAGCAACCAACATGAATGGCGCACAATTTAGTGATTTGTATTTTTTATTAATAACACAGAACAGGGTAACTTATCTATCAGCATAGCCAAGTGTCATGGCCTGTGTGGTGAATAGTGGTGCTTACTTTATAGTTTTCTGGTATATTTTCATTAGTGTGATGACAAATTTCATAGGAGTTAAGCGAAAACTAAAGGATGGAAGGAGCCAAAGAAACTCTTTCTAATCTAAAGCAGGTGATAAGAGTCACAACAGTGTAAGTGCACACATATAAAGTGGTCTCTCTGTGGAAGAAAAGAAACTTACAAGCAAGTAGTTTACAGACAACACTGGGTGAGCACAATCAGTTCTCATCATGAAGGAAGCACTGACAAATGCAAAAAAACAAATGTAGTAGCATAGTGTAACCTTTCACTAATAATCAGAAGAAGTGCTGTTTAAACTGAAGCCTGCAGTTCCCCGTATGCTCTGTTTTTAAGCAAGCAAATAGAGAAGTAATGCACAGATTCTTGGTCTGATAGTGGAACTATTGGTCAGTATATTTAAAATAACAATTTTGCTGAAAGCCTATGCTATATAAGTTTATTCTGGGAAATAAAGAAATTCTCATTCAAATAACAACTATTCTGAATATTTTTAGCCTTTCTTCATACTACATTTATCTTTTAAAATGCAGCAAATGCAAAAATGGTGTCACAGATGAGCCCATGACGTTACTAAATGTTCCAGGACGTTTATCAGTCAACAAGGCGGGCAGCTACAAATAGCAATGTTTGTCCTATAACAGTTAAAACTAGCAACATCAACATAACAAGCCACTTCCTTGCACCGCAAAACAAAAAAAGCTTCTTGCAAATACCATAAAAACATAGTATATATATATAAAAGATGTAATTAACCCCTATGACCGTTCTTTTTTTGAAGTCCTGTTTGAAGCTTAAAGTTTGAAATTTTGGCTGGTGAGATCGAGGTTTATGAAATCGAAGTGAGGGGTTGATCCAAAGAAAAAATACACTGCACATATAAAAACGTTTGACTCCTAAAGTAGCTACACCCTAAAGCGGTGGTAGGCGATTAATTCAAAATTGAAGAACCTGCTCAGTTAAAGAAGTCTTGACAGTACTAACTGAGATAGTAGATCAACAGAAAATCTGACATATTAAGGTGCATCAGCGTTGACTGCACTTTTCACACCTTTACACATATTTTGACCTATTTAAAGTAACATTTATCACATTGTTTAGTTTCTTTAAACAGAAAAAATCACATTGTCACAGATCTCTCATGTTATTTTTTTTCCTCAAATTTAAAGTCAAAGGAACATCTAGACATCGTATTTTTTTCCTCAGCAGCAGTAATAAAGTTAAGTAGAACCAGAAATAACTTCTGGGGTTGTAGAATGTCAGCCTGTGTCTAGTGCATCGCTATTTAAAGCTCCCATTAAGAGTTAAACCTTGGTTTAGTAATGAGTGCTCCAGAAATACATCATTTGAAGAGAACAGTTCAGTAGTTACAGATTTACAAGTCTAGCCAAACACTGAAATTCATCTGTACCTTCACCTTTGATGTTTTACTGGAGTTGCATTATCAGATTATTGCTGTTGTGTAAATATATATTTACGTTCTGTCCTGAGTCTAGAGTCAAACTATATATAGGTAGCTGCTTTGCCAACATGTTACTTAAGGATATTAGCGAGTGAGTGTTTAACCCCATTGACAGACATAAGGCAGACATGGTTGTCTCTCTAGTTTAATCTTCTTACAACTCCGCCTCACTATTAGAGGGAATGTGACACAATAATTTTACTCTCAAGTGTTGTTACGTGGTGTAATAACACTTATTGTTCTGTTCTTAATCCTCAGTCACAGTTAGATGTCATGAAGTTAAACAGGTTTCATGCGGCTACAATGGCGCCCACTCCCAGCCACGTCAAATCAAGAGAGGATAAGGGGGAAACCAGGGTCCACCAGAAGCCTCGCCGTGCCTCTGCAGATGACAACATCCGCGCTAAGACTGCGATCGCAGAGAATCGCATCACCACCATCCCAGAGCTCACAGAGACACTTGAGAAGAGGCTCTGTCTAAATGATAAGAAGACCACGTCTCTGGTGAGCAGGAGGATTTATAACATTAACTAAACGAACGATAAATGGTCCTTACAGATTTTTACCTTCTCATAGTGTTATAGATGACCGAAGGACGATCAGACTTGATGGTCTTTCTCCTCCTCATATAAAATTACGAAGCCCGTAAAAATTAAGGAGCCTGAAACGCTGCATTACTTTTATGTGCTGCCAAAGACAAAGCTGTGAATTACATAACCTACAAATACCCACATAATTAACTGGTCTTGAATGCACACAAGGACCTTGAAGTTTTCTTTTTCTTCTATTGTCCATGCTTTTTGTCGGCATACTAAAGAATATAGTTGTGAATGCATGTTTAATCCTTTTTCATTTTTATACCTGATTTTTCTTGGAACAAAATTTTTTGTCAAGCCCTGTTAAAACTCATTGTCAGGGGTTTAAGGTCAAGGTCAAGGTCAGATTTATTTATATAGCACATTTCCAACAGCCGATGCTGCACAAAGTGCTTAACAATAACAATAAAATTAAAAACTACAGTGTAATACAATAATAACAATAGAAACAATAAAATAGAAAAATTGAAACAATACTAACTAATTCAGATAAATGTTAATGAAACGGTGTTTCTGTATCTTTGTGGTGTCACAGGAAATCAATAAAAAAACGTGATACATAACATACACAGTGCAAATAACATTTACAGCTTATCATAACTTTGTGAAAAATTATATCTTTATTTATTAGTTTACTGAAATTAAATGGAGCTCCTTCACTTTGGTATATAAGTTACATATATGAAGTTCCTGTCACTTAATCTCCCACTGATGCAATAATACAGGTTTATTATTTTTATAAATACATAAGTTATTGAAATCTTGGTCAGATGTTGTTTCTTTTTCTCACAGAAGAAGGACGATACGTTGTGCCTGATCTGTCATGAGGACATGCGTAAGAATGGGAGGGGAGTGCCACATTGTACACACCGCTTTCATAAAGAGGTAAGAGAACCTGCACACGTCAGATCTACTGCATGACCTCTGTCTACACTGTGTTCCCTAAAATCCCTGCAAGTCAGACACCAGATCTCTGATGCATGATATCAGCCTGTTCCCTGACATGCATGATGTGAACTGGAACGAAAACACAATGCCTGCAGCAGAAACTTATCCCTGTAGATGCATGGAGTACACTGAACAGCCTGAGGTCCCAGGAACTGGATACTTACTCATTATGATGTTTCCATCTGGTGGGTGCTGAAGGCAGCTCGGAGGTTAGAGCAGTGTCGGCCCCGAAGCAGCAGTGAAGCAGCTGTTTTACAGGGGAGGAAGCTCTATGAGGAGAGGAGGAGGTCTGCAGATGGACAGATTTCCACGGAGAAGGAGCAGCACACACTCCATCGTCAACATTCCCTGAGGAGACATCGCTGATATTGTTTTCAAGAAGGGGAAAATGCATGATTTGCAGTGAAAACATCAGGATTTCTCCTGAACTTTTACTACGATGTGACACTGAAAAATCAGGGCCTCAAATCCCCTCTGGGCCAGAGTTTTAGGTCACTTTTGGAATAATTGCAACTTCTTCTCTTCAGTGTGCAAACACAGAGTTAAAAATGTTTGAAAAGGGTTAGAGTTAGAAAAAAAAAATTGAGACCGAGTTTAAAGGTTTGAACTCAAAGTTTTCTGCTTTAAAACCTCAGTATGACAAACTGTACTGCACCATGACTATGTAAACAGGGGTGTTGCTAAAGTGTTGGCTTGGGGCCTGAAATTTATTAGGTCCACCTGGTGCCCCAGCTTAATCTTTATTATATAAATGCAAACATGAGTGAAAATAACAGGGGGATGTAAGGTGTCCAGTTACATTTTTGCTGTAAAAACACTGTGGTACTCCTCAATACATTATTGTAAATATAACTATGTTATATAATGTTATATAATATGATAATACACACTAAAAGCTCTTCTGCTCAGTTATGGATGTATGACTCCCCCATGACATGCCTCACAGTGGTTTGATCCACTGCTTGTTGTTTCCTGACTCTAGTGCTGCATTCTGCAAATTTTGGCATTGATTCAATACTAACTAAATACAGGGCCAGTATTACCGATACCATTTAACCAATGAAAGCAGCTTATGTATTGAAGATGAGATGAAGTATCATCAATATACAAAGTCTGAACACACTTTAATGAAATCACTGTGATTTTTCCTTTCACCAAAACAATTCAGCTGTGTGCCTGTTTCTAAAGCACTTTGGATCGGTTTATGTTGGATCAGTTTATGTTGTTTAAATAAATAAAGTAGGCATGACGGCCAGCACAAAAAGTTTCAGGGATTTTTCACTATTGTTTTTCACACATTTCACTATTGGTTAGAAACAAAGTATCAATCCTATTGCTCTAGTATCGATTCAACACTAGTACCAGCATTGGTATCCATGGATACAAGTCTGGTCAAAGTTAAAATCACCATAACTCAGTGGATTTTCAAACAATTTTCAAGTGGTTTCGTTTGGCATTTTTTTCTGATTTCATTTGGTGTTTTCTCCTTTTCTGTGCTCTACACCACCCTTACTGGTTCTTGGGTCCCTCTGTGCCAAAACCATATAAAATTTCCTGGAAACGCCTCTGTATGTAACGGTCATTGTATTCAGTTATTAGACTTACAGCACGTTATTGGATGAGAAGATACCTCTATGATTATACTAATTAAATGGTTTTAAATATCACTTTAGAATAAATATACTTTATAATCAATAGAGAATATTTACAGTTTATAAAAGCATTTCATCAGAACTACAGTGAGTCACTTTATATACTGTTGAATCTGTTGACAATCAGAACTTGTAAACATGTTAACATTTTGTCAAAGTGAATATAATAAAAGTCAATAAAAAGCAAGGCACCACATTATTAACTGTAAAGAAATTTATTTAAAACCTTCTTTGACTCGTAGCCTTTGAAACAGAGAAAGCTGCTCAAATAGGCAGCAACACTGTCCCTTCCAGCTAAGGGTTAGGGTCTGTGAACATAGATCCTGTTGCTCATGCATCAACATGTTGGAAATGACCTCCTGGCATCAGTTGAAAATATCAATGACTGCATAAATGATACATGATACAGATCATAGCAACAATGATGCAATGGTGTGTTTTAAAATGTGTTTCAGTGCATGGAGCAGTGGCTATGGAGGAAAAGGAACTGTCCCACATGCCGTGTCTACGTATCCATGCTAAAGCCCCTCTATTGGCCTTCTTGTCGCACCACTGTCCCATAATGGTCCTGCACCTACACTTGAAATGTCTGCATGTATATGTGACCCCAAGACCTCCTCCTCTCCATCTCCACGCCTCGTTCTTTCTGCATGAACACCCTCTGCAAAACTGTCTTCTGTCCCTGAAGGAAGCAGGAAATGAGAGTGAGGATATCTCATGTGAGAGACACGAGCTGTCATTGGACGGTGATTATTTATATAAGAGCTCTTGTAAATTAATGCACTATCAGGGGAGGATTAGTCTTTCTTGTTCTTATTTTGTTTTTGTCCAAAAATGATTCTAAACAATTTCTAATGACATGCAGTTAGGTGGAGCAAATATCCTCAAAACTGACAATATTTTTTGGTAATGAACAAAATAATCTGCCTGAATTCTGCTGAGTTTGTGGTTGAGGTTGAATATTTCCAAGTTCTGAAGTTGAACTTAGATATAAAATCACATCATGAAATATAAACAAACAACTCATAAATTAGTCTTCTTACAGCAGGTAGCATATGAATGTGTGCATCAGTAGCAGTCGAATTTCAGGGCTCATAAGACCTCCCATCTGAGTTCCACTGAGCACATCTTTGGCAAGCTGTTTCCCCTCAGTTTAAAGCTTTTAAATGTTAAAAGTTTAATGCTAAGCTGACTAGTTTCTGACTTTGGTTTTATATTTAGCACAGAAATATGGGGAACGTAAATATTTTCCCAAAACCATTCATACACACAAATATTCTATATATTTTTTGACAACATTTGACTGACATCTTATAATAATCACAAGTTCCTGATATAGTTTTAATTAAAAATCTTGAAAACAGTCTTAAAAAAAGCTGAAAACTACAGAGAATCAGCTCTAAGACAGGTGACAAATTAAAGGAAAACCATCAAAACCAGTGACCCACGCACTGAAGGGGTCCAGTGGCTATGTTTTGGTGCACTGATTTGAGTCCAGACAGCGTCACTGTATAGCGATACAAACTTTGTCTGACTGGTTACTTTTATGCTACAATGAAAGATGCCACCTTCTACTCGACACAAGGGGTTACTGAATGCTTTTATTACTCAGAACATGATTTTAAGTTAAGCAGTGCTGTACACCATATGAGAGAATGTCTTTTGGAATGATAATGTTTCAGAGGCTTCAGTCGGTGCTAAGGTGCATTAGAATTGCTCTGTCAGCACATGGCAGCTCAATACCTTATTGAGAAGCATGAAGTTGATTTTCCTTCTTTGTCACCTGTCAGTATGGGTTTTTTGCATATTCTGCAGAAGGTGGTTGGTGTATTTCAGTCAATGCTGATTACCCAGTAGAGAAATTTCAACAGCTGCACTAGCAATAGCTCTGCTCTGCTATTTTGAAGGATTGAGCATGCACATTTATTTATTGCCTGCATTCACAATGCTTTCTCTTAAGTAACAAAACTCCTCCCCTGCATCAGTGTCATATCTTATCGTACATCTGCACCGTCTTCCTGCCTTACCCAATTAGCTTTTGTTTTGCATGTAAAGGTTTTTGCGTGTGACTTCTATTCGATCGTTTTCAAACATCTCTCTTGTGCCGTGTGTTTTGCACTTCCATGTGAGAAGTTTACAGTATGTACACAAAGTCCAACTAAAAAGAGCTGGCCTATGTATATATTTAGCCATGTAAATATGCAGTTATATAAAAGATAGCTCTGTAGTTAATGAAAATTAGAATGCAATTTTAAAATGCTGCTATAGCAGTTCATTTAACCAGCAAATGCTCATAACTACCATTAGATTTATGCACAAAGACACAAAACCTTTGCACTCTGCAGAACAGTTAAAGGCTGTTGGGTTCAGTATGCTTACACCACGGAGGTTATGTGTTTAATTACATTTTCCAACCTTGTGCTTAAAAAGCTGAAGAACTTTTTATGACTCTCAGCAGCACCAACTTCCAGCTGCTGTGTTCACTGTTTCCATTTCACTGTTGTTGTTGTTTTTGCACTCTTGAATAAAAACACAATGAAATGAGTGAAACACCTGTTCTGTATCTCTTTGTTTATCTCTTGATCCCTTTTGTTGTTTCCTTATTCTATCCGCCTTACCCAGGTTAATGAAACAAGTAAAAACAAGTGTTCAGGTAGTTAGGTTTTTCTCCTCTGGTTATTTTCTGTTTTACTTTGAAGGGTTGTTTTCTGTCCATCTTTCCCTGACCCTTTGATTGTTGTAACCTTCTAAGTATGCTCGCCTGTGTCTCATCCTCCTCTGCCAGTTATCCCAAGTGTCAGTGTTGCTCCTTTCTGAGCTGCCTGCTTGATTCACCTGAGTTTACGATTTTGATCTTCACACTGAGCAACCAAATGTGACGCACAAAGTTTCTTATCTAATATGCCAAATATCTATATCTTGATGTTGCCTAGAAACCACCTAGTAAAATGAGTTTATTTCCTCTAACGTTATGCACCTACAACACTTCATAAATGCATCATATCATTTTAATCTCACAGCCACCAGCATGAAGAGGGTAAATAATAGTAAAGCAAGGCCATGTGCTTGTACAGAAAGTTTTTCTTAACTGTTGGTTAGCTGGATGTGTTAACCTTAATTACATATAATGTAATGGTTAACACCAGCTACAACATTAAAGTGCTATAATGAATAATTATGGCCCAGTACTATAATTGATAACTCTGCATAATAAGTTCTCTTCTTTCTTTCAAGGCCCCTGGTACTCCTACGGAAGAGGATTAGGGCCACTGGAATTCTGACTTTTTTTTTTCTCAGAATTCAGGAAAAGAAGAAGAAAAAAGACGTGCCCACTTTTTTTTTCCAGTGGCCCTAATCCTCTTCCGTATACTCCCCTATGTCGCCCCACTGAAAAAAAAATCTTGGAGACGCCCCTACGTGGCCAGTCGTTTCCTTCATGAACATTCACGACTTTCTACTTTTTTCCTCTATTGTAACTTAAACTGTGTGGACTGGTTGGAGACAATTAAGCGAGTAAAACGAGACTTGGTCAAGAAACCTCCTGCCTGAGGATGAGGAAGTCTTCCAGCTGTGGTGTACGTGCTGGAAATCTTGTCCCGGCCCAGCCAGGCCTGCCCTGGCACGACGGAAAGTAGCGGTTTTCCCAGAGTGAGGAGGGACCGAGCCGTGCACGAGCAGGCGGAGTGAAAGTGCACACGTGGACACCTGAGATTGACGTTACCTCCAACCAATGACCGCACAGACAGGTGACGCAAGCTCACACTCATCCAATGGGAGGGTTTGATAAGAGAAAAGCTCGAAGTGTTTAGAGTAGGGGAGGAAAAAAGGGTTGTGAAACGGATCTGGTCTGGATCCTGCTGGGATTCCGACTCGGAGAAGATGTTTACTTCTTGTGTCTAGGCTATAAGAGAGAGACCCATATTCTTTTCCAAAAGAAAAAAAAAAAGATTTTATGCGATTGGGGGGCAAAGTGAAGATGCGTTAAAAAAATTTCTTCCCCTTTTCTGTCTGAATACTTCCACTAACTTTTGATCTTCGGAGAAAAACAAACTTGGGTAAGAGACCCTCTCTTTTCCTCTCACAGTAAAGAAAATCAAGCCTACTGTGTCATGTGTAGATAAAATGTAAAGCCAGGTCAAGAAAGAAAGAAAGAAAGAAAGAAAGTAAGAAAGAAAGAAAGAAAGAAAGAAAGAAAGAAAGAAAGAAAGAAAGAAAGAACGAAAGAAAGAAAGAAAGGGGAAAAAAGATTAGGAAGGTCTCCATCGAGAATTATGTACAAGACATCGGGTGGCCGTTTAGACAATGTTGCTGAGTGATTTCACGATTTAACTTCCACAACACTGTTTCATCTCCTGAAGCTAAAATAAACTACTTAAAAAAGAAAAAAAAAACTACTAAAAAAAAAAGAAAGTTCTGATTCTGTCAAACGACTGTTTCCATTTTTTTTCTTTTTCTTTTTGTAGACCTCAAGACATCACTGTCCTCAAAGTTTACGTTCAGGAGAGATAAATCAGAGTAATTTCACTTCAGATTGGCTTGGAAATTTAAACTTGCTAAAACGTTTAGTATAAACCCTTAGAGTGAAGTATCACATATTGTAGGTTCACAAATGTGATGCAGACGCTACTTATTCAGTAATGTCTATATTTAATTTTGGCTTGATGTAGAATATTGTTAATCTTACAGTGGATGAGACGGGATCAGTGGTGGTATGCACCATGCTACATTTACTCAAAAACTTACAGAAAAACCTACTTTATTGAAGTGTGCACCCTTTCTAATTAGCTCAGCTGAAGTTTTTTTTGTTTGCTTGTTTGTTTTTTGTTATATTTTTAATAGCAAAACTCAAACAGGAACACCCTTTGAAGACAGCTGCCTCCCAGACATCCCAGCCTCAAACATATGCACCAAAACCTCTTCATGCTCATAGTTTTGACCAATTCACAGAATAGAAATCATATTTGTACTTGTGGCGAACACTTTTACTACACCACTCCCACCATGTTGGTGTAATAAAAGCATACTTTATTTTATTTTACGTCGTTGTCATAAAAACGGTCTGGCGCAGATGACTAGTGTTTGTGGCTAAACTAAATCAGCCAAAACACTGAATCAGCCAAACACTGATGAATCCTCTAGTGGCTCTTGAGTGCCATGGAGACTGGAGTGTTTTCCTCAGTCTGGAGAGGCTGCACCCCCAAAAGACTGTCGGACACAGATGAGCTGGGTTTAACATCTCAATCGGTTTCTATTGAGTGTCCTCCTTCAAAGGTTTCCTCTGTTGCCGAGCAGAATATTGCCTGGTCATCTCCATCACAAAGGACAGTACAGCCATGTGCCTTTTTCTTATTCTCTGCCTGCTATTCATACCACTCCAGCTTTGCTCTCACTTTACAAAGTGCAGTCATTACCTAAGAGCACTGCAGTCAAACACTTTAAAAAGCTTTCTTTCTTTAATTAAATATGAAGCCTTATGAATTTATAGAAGTCGGAGACAATATCATTATGTTTACCATTCCAGTACCTCTGATCACATAAGTAACATTTTAAGTTAATATGATAAAATTGTTCCAAAGTCTTGTTTTAATGATAATATGAACTATGTTGGACTATATCAAGCTTGGTAAATGATGTAAATTGTTTCTCATTTTGACATGTTTCTCAATATAATGACGTATTGACTGCTTTTCATGCTTTTTCCTGCCTTTTGAAAAAGGAGAATATCAAATTCTGAGTTTTATTTTTTAGATAAGTCTGCAAGTTTTCCTATTAACCTTTTGTTTGACCTAGAAACATAATTTAACTTGACACAATAGACATAGTTTCCACGTCTGAAAAGGGAAATTATTGAGCCTGCATTCTTTCTAATAACCAGCAGGGGGTGGTGATTCTGTTTTCAAAAATATATTTTGGTGCATAATAGACTATTAAAATAATCTTGGTCTTTTTCACCCTTTGACCTCAGTAAAACCTTTACATATGGGTTATAAGCTCAGGCTCTAGTTTCAGCTCTTCTTGAATACAACAGGGTGTTCCTTTTGTAAATGATGGTCCCCGTTAGTCTTTCATTCAGTCTCTGATAATGACCAACTGAGATCGTGTGAGTGAAAGTAATTGTTAAGAAACTGGCCAGACAAAGACTTCAGCAGTCCACATAAGTCGGTGCAGGTTTAATGATATTTAGTCATTATCAAGAGGATCCTATACTCAGTGTTAGATGCTGCTGCAGTCTTTGCAAACAAAGTGCTTTTTCTGGAGTGCATGTTAAGAAATGGGTTTCTATTTTTGCACGTAAAGGTAAATGACTCGTGACACTCCTAACAGGCCTCCTCCCACAGCTAGACGCACTTCTGCTGAGCTCAGCTGGAGGACGGTCGCCAACACACACGCTAATTATGTTTGATTACGCTGTTTAACTAAATTATGGGCACTGTTGCACTTTTTTCCCTTTTCTTTTATCCACTTATTCCAGTTGTGCTAAAAATAGATCTTGTCTACTCTTCAGATGATAAGTTAGGTTAAATTATTGTTTGTTTCAAGTCATATCTGGCTGATTTAAATAAACATGTTAGTAGTGGGAAGAAGTGTTTTTGTAATATGTACTTCTAATTCCATGAAGTACCTAATCTGTTTCTCTAGGTGTTGAGAGGTATCATGGGCAGCTTCAGAGGCCACGCTCTCCCTGGGACCTTCTTCCTTGTTGCCGGGATTTGGTGGACGGTAAAGTACTCGATTTGGCATGCCACGCGCAGGAACAAGGGTATTGGTTCTACTCGTCTGGCTAGCAGAGCCTCACAGCGACGGCTGGAGATCATTGAGAGCTCAGTCATACTCTTTTTCTCCCTTGTTGGTAAGCGTGTCCAAAAAGCTTCTTAATGCATCCATATATCAGATATAACTAGCAAGACTCTTCTCGAGTAAATCCAAGACAAATCAGGGCTTTAATTAAGGAGATGTGCGTGTTTCCTCTGATGTGGTGCTTTCAGGGATGTTGGCAGAACAGTTTGGATCGGGTGGACCGAAGCTTCAGTTGTACGACTTCGTAGAGAAACACTGGGACCATCTGCACAGCTGGCACCACGCCACCATGTACTTGTTCTTTGGGCTCTTTGCAACAGTGTCTCTGATTATCCACACCACAGAAGCGGCACCACTGGCACTGGATCGGTTAATGCTGGCAATTGCTTTCTTTAATGAAGGTAAGAAGAATAAAATGTAATCATTGTCTTTGAGATCCTTTGATATCCTTTTTATTTCAAGCCAGTGCTTCAGGGCAGATCGCTTACTAATAAGTTAATCAGTTTAATCCTTGGTTCCTTCAAAGTCTAAACAATACTATTCTCGAAGATAGTCTTACATCTAAAACACAAAAAAATCCTCCATTAGTGTTTGGCCAAGCTTTATATTGAGGGGTTTATGAATGTGCGCCATTATATCCACCTTTATTATCCATCGCTGTAATTGTAGATGGACTGTTTTCACTGCTTCTGCCGTATGTTCCCATACAACAGACCAACTTTCATACTCTGATCTTTTTTTTTTAAATTCAGGTTTTTATTTACAACTTGTTGCCTGTCTGTACATTTTCCAATAAACTTGTATAAATACATTTCTTGTTAATCAAATTGAGTTCCTTCCATTCAAAGGTCATTTTAAGTGTACCCTGTGGGGTTAATTAAGCCTAATTTAAACCAAGCACAGATAGGACTTTCTGCATTTTTACAGCATTTTGAGTCAATTATTTTCGCACTGTTTGAATTTAAGACAATCTGTGGCGATGGCTTGGGATAAATATTTGAAGTTTAGATGCAGTTTAACTGATCAAGACAAACACATTTACCTACATTACCAGCTTTTTGTTCTCTGCAGGATTTCTTTTTCTCTACCACCTCCATGGCAGGAGCATGCTGGATGTCCACGTGCATCTGCTCCTTCTGTACGCGGTCTTTGGAGAGACTCTTGTTGCCTTCCTGGAGATCTTTCACCGAGGCAACATCATTCTGGAGCTGCTGCGGTGCACGCTAACGGTGGTTCAGGGGACCTGGTTCTGGGAGGTAAATCTGAATGTGGCTTTATGAGCAGATGTTTATGTTTGCTGATTTATAGTTACTCCCAATGTTTTCTCCTCTAAACCACAGGTTGGTTTTGTGCTGTACCCGCCCCGCGGCCCCGAGTGGGACTTGAAAGATCCCAACAATATGATGTTCATTACCATGTGTTACTCCTGGCACCTCGCCTTCGCCATGCTTATAGTGAGCGTGCTCTATTGCATCGTCAGCTGGTAAGAACCTGCTCCACAAAAGACAATCCAATAAGACATCCCATTGTGATTTAGATATATTCAAAGAATTGGAAATGCATTTTTTTTGTCTTATTTAGCACATAAGGCTTTAAATTGGCCATAGGTGCAGATATAACCAGATACAAGGAGAACAAACCTCTGATTCATATTTAATCAAATTTGGTTTTTGCCACTATTTCACCATAAAATCCAAGAGAGAAAATGTGTAATAAATGTGTTTTTGCTGCTCAAGAATGTAGATTTAAAAAACAGTGTTCCCTCGTTTATCGCAGGTGTTATGTTCTAAAAATAACCCACAAAAGGTGAAATCCGCGAAGTAGGGAACTTTATTTTTTACAATTATTATAGATGTTTTAAGGCTGTAAAAAAACCCTCACTACACACTTTATACACTTTTCTCAGACAGGCATCGACATTTTGACGCGCTTCTCTCTTGTTTAAACACTCTCAAAGTTCAAACCTTCGTAGAAAAATAAGTCCAGTATTATAGAATGAAACCAAAGATCAAACCCTGTTTTCAAGTCCAGAACATGTGAATAGAGCAGCTGCGAGACAATTCAACATTAATGAATTAATGATACGGAAGTAGAGGAAGCAAGAAGAAGGAATTGAGTGAAGTTTTACTCATCTGACTGTTTGGTTTACTTAATGCTCCTTATAATCCTTTGACGTAGACACTGTTGTGTTTGTTGTCTTCTGCTAGCGAAGATTTATGTAGATTTGACAGGCTGAACGAATTCTGTACTGTATAAAAGACACAGCACGAGATTGATTGAAAATGGTCTATAGCCGATCAGGACGCAGAACACATTGCGCTGTTTAAAAAAATAAATAAATGAAAAATTGCACCCCCGAAAAAATCCGCAAAACAGCGAGGCCGCGAAAAGTGAACCGCAATATAGCGAGGGACCACTGTAACACATCAATTAAAAAAAAAAACAAACAAAAAGAAAACCTTTGGATTTCAAAAGTTATACATTTAATTTTAGTTCCAATCATTAGCCCTAGTGCATACCTATAGGGACAAAAATGTACTGTATTTTTCTATATCTGATAGACACTTGTTTATTTATCCTGGAGACCTGCACAGTTTACAATATGCGTGATTCTCGTGTTTGTTGTTATTTTCCTCTTGAAGTGCGGTTCGCTCCAGACTGAAGAAGACTCCTCCAGTGGAAATGGGACTTCTGAAGGCAAGAGAGCGAGATCCAGAGTCTGAGGATGAGCTTATGTGAGGAAGACTGTTGTGCATCTACGTTGTGGCTCATGAACATTATAGAACAATCAGGGATAAAACGCTCAAATTTCCAGGAGCAGAATAAGAAGCAAGGCACACAGATGTGGAAACTGATGTGGATACGGAACCTTAACCTTAGAAATGCGTCTCTACCTCTGCCTTAATTAACCAGCTGTACAACATTTTAAACGTACTTTTGTTATTACCTCCTCCAGAGAAGCTTTATGATTTGTTCAGTTTATTTTTCAGCAGGATTCCTGGACAGAACTCTTGTGGCTTGGCAAAATTTGTGACTGTATATATAAACTATAAAAATATGTGCATCGCCACCTGGATCCAGAAGGTTTTGAATCATTTACCATTGCAAGAGAACAAGACTGGATGTTTCACAACATCACAGCTACAAAATACAGTTTTAATAATAAATATCAAAAGATAACATCTTTTGTGAAAATATAAATTAATCTGGATGCAGAGAGTCGGTTCATGCAAGGTGCGGAGGGGATTACCTACCTTAGTGGAGGTATGCAGTCACAAGCTGCTCTTATTTATTTTACAGCAATATAATTTTCATATACTCTGTCATATCTTTGTTACTACTTTGCGCATTCAGTATAAATGAAAAGCTTTTAATGGATTTCATGCTTTACTTTTGACTTGCTAAACTTCTTCCACAGTTTGGTATTCAGTAGTGCTATTTTGTGGTGAAAACGTCACTGCATCATCATGTGTATTACTTGAAAGCACTAGTTGTACATTTTATATTGTTTCATGTTAGCAAGTGACTCAAACCAAGTGTCAAACTATAAAAAGAAAAATAAAATTGTTCAAACAGTAAATTTTTTTTAATTTTATTTAATTCCTATAATTTCCTTCACACCTTGCATAAAATTATAGCTAGTATGTAAGTGTTTACAATGTGCTACTCAATACAGAATTTATGGTAGCCTCTATGATCAAATTTTACTTTTTTATATGTTTTAAAGTTGGTTCTCTTTATTCATGTATCCATAATCACCATCATCTATCAGTGGCTCTCAGACAGGGTCATTGAAATGATCAATTAATTTGCGACAAATTATTATAAAGGTGACAGCAAAGGATGTGGTTTCTACCAATAAAGGGAAGTCTAATAGTTCAAATACTAAGACTACTACTAGCCCTAAAATGCCTGAGAACCCCTGATTTTTAGAACACAATCACATTAATACCAAATGATCAGTCCTAATAAAGTGCTTGTGCAGATTTATTTTTGTCAGGGCAGGGCAACACAAAACATCTGTTGACAAGAGGGATAAACAAAGATGTTCTGTTTTGACAAGATTAAACACTCGGTCTTGAAAAAAGTGGGCCTCTGTGTGACAGTCTTTGCACATTTAATGGAGGTATGATAAGCAGTTCGGTTAAAATACTACGAAAAACGCAAAAGGTGCTTTATTTGATTATTTCTATCAATTCATTCAGAAATGCAAGAGAGGTGTAACAATTTATTTCTACCACTAACTAGTAGAAATAAATTGTTTTAAGCCCAGCTTTACAAAGTAAAGAAGTGAATTATATACGATGGACCAAACCACTTTGTTTTGATTCCCCGGGGAATCAAAACAATTATTTAACTTGTATAGTTATTTTTACAGTTTTAAGAGAAAACTTGTTATCTCCGAAAAAAATAAATAAAAGTGGTGTCTGGACCCTCTTGTTCACTCATGGCTGTACTGAGTGGTGCGTTTAAATTTTTCTAACACTGAGTCACGTCTGGGAAAAAAAGATCAGAGTGAGACGTCTTTGCTGCTGTTCCGGTTCAGGTGTGACGATGAAGTGACCCACCTGGCCAGGTAAGGTACTGGCAGCTCATCCGGCTCTCCCTCTGCTGGCATGTGACGCTGTTGTCCATTCACACAGATCTGAGAAAACCCGGCAAAGTTCCTATCAGTTCAGGAAACAACTATAATTCTTCACCAATTAAGCCGAATTTTAAAGCTCCTCGGGCATGGATAAATTAAAGTCGGTTCTGAGCGGTGAGGAGGCGCGCAGAGATGACCGGAACATTATACAGGTAAAGCCTTAATCCCATCTTTCACTGTTGTGGCTAGTAATCTCAGCTGGATCATTAATCGATCGTTTATTCAATCTCTACTAATGCAGCAAATGAACCAAGCTTCGACTTTAGGCTGGGGCACACGTATAAAGGGATTCATCGCCTGCTTCGTGGTGGGAGCTGCATGCACAGTTCTGGTAAGAATTTAATTTCTGTGTTTTTTGTTTTTGTTTTTTCTACGACAATATTCAGTCGCTCTCCACAACGAGGAAGAGCTCAGAGAAAGCTGGTGTTGCCCTACTGGTTCTTCTTGCTCTGAGGAATGCTGAAGATGTGATGCTCTTTCATTTGGCGACACTGCCTAGTCCCTCCTTAAAGTGAGGCTTATAAAACATGACGTGTGATCCACCTGCATTCACGTGTGTCTTGCAGGGAGTGTGTGTGCTCTTCCTCCCCAAGATTGGGATCACTCTCTTTATTGTCTTTTACACATTTGGCAACATATGTGCTCTGTGCAGGTTAGTGATGAAAAAAATACCTTGAAATGGGAAGCTTATTTTGCATGTTTTACACACTTAATACATGCTTTTCTTTCTTGCACATTTCACTGTGTCCAATAGCACAATGTTTCTGATGGGCCCAATGAAGCAGCTGAAAAGGATGTGTGACAAAACAAGAGCGCTGGCTACTACCCTTATGTTGGTAAGTGCAAAAAATAAAAATAAAAAAATCAACCCCCAAAAGACAGAACATGTTACACAAACATGAGTGGACTGAGTTCAGTAAATTTAGATTCATTGCAAAAAAAATTCTGTTTTCCTTAAGAGTTCAAGAGCTGGTTAAAGGTGAAAGGATTGCATAACACAGCTTTCTGCTTAGAGGATTGCATGACAACACCAAGCTAGAGTTCAGAAAACTTGGTTGTGGATGGACTGACAAAAATCAGACCCTGATGTGCAAACGTCTCTCTTTAAAACTACAATATTTGCTGTGATGGAAGATTTGCTCTCAGAATGTCCCACAGCAGGTGCAATTAGGTTACCATCCTCTTTCTTTCAGTGCTCAGTATGCAAATATTTAAACTACATGTAGGTAAATAATTAAATCAGACACTAATGTGACACCTGTGTTGTAGATCTGAAGATTTTCTCAGCTTTAATGTGGTTATGAGCATGGCCATGTCGCCTATGTAATGCCCAAGCATCATACTTTGCAGTTCTGACATATACAACTGGAAGCAAGGGTATTATAGTTAACTAACAGGCCCTAAGAGATGTTAGTGCAAGTGAGGGAGGTCATCACTGGGCTGAAACAAAACAACATCAGATAGAAACCAAAAACTTTAGGGATAGCCAAATGAGCAAACTGGTAGAGTCATAAAAAGAAGGAATGCACTGACTCGCTCAGCAAAACCAAAAAGCCTAAGGGAAGACCACAGAAAATATAAGACAGATGAAACCAGGATGACCTTGTACCAGAATGAATGGAAAGGAAAAGAAGGAGAGAAACTGCTCATGATCTGAAGTGTACCACATTATCTGTAAAACATGATGGAGGCGATGTTATTGCATGGGCATGTATGGCTGCTAGTGCAACTTGGTTACTGGTGTTTATTGATGATGTGACTGTTGATAGAAGTTGCGGGATGACCTGTGAAGTGTGCAGGGGTATAAACTGACCAGACTGCACTTCACAGTGCAAATAGACCCAAAGCAAACTGCACACTAACCCAACAGTTTCTCAGGAAAAGAAATGAGAAAATCAATAGAGCATGCTTTTCAGTTATTAACTACATAACTGAATGCAGAAAGACTCACAAACTAGGAGTAAATAAAGGCAGCAGAAGTAAAGGTCTAGCACAGCAAGACATTTGGTAATATCCATGGTTTCTAGACTTTAAGCAGTCAATGATTTTTATCAAAGTATTAAACAATCCTTATATTTACAACTATGTTAGTTTGTACAGTTAATGTGAGAGCCTAAAAATGAGGGTCTGTGTCCAAAAAATAGCTGTACTTCAAAAACAGTTTACACAGACTTTTGTTAAAACCCTTCAAATTAAAGCTAAAAGTCTCTCTGTCATTGCTTTAGACTTGTCTCGTTCTGACTCTCTGTGCGGCTTTCTGGGTGAGTGAGCCTCCAAAAAATACTTATGATCACTTCTAACTTTATCTGTTTATCTGTTGGATTAATGTCAGTGTTTGATCCCAATCTCTCTCTTTTTTTCTCACAGTGGAAGAACTTTGGACTTGCTTTGTTGTTTGTTATCTTGCAAGTCTTGTCATTTACCTGGTGAGTCTCTACATATCTAATTAATTTTTTTTTTCAGTCTTAAATTGTTTTTTGTTACATAAAATGTGTGTGTTTTCAGGTACAGCTTGTCATACATCCCATGTGTGAGGTTTGTAGATTTTGCTCCATTTATTCAAATCTTCTGTATAAATAATCAGAAAAAAGTGGTGTTCAAAGCCTAAATGTCTGGTTTATGTTCTTTACCTTCCAGAGAAGCAATCATGAGGATGCTGGCCATGTGCATGAAATAGGCCATGTGTGTTTGCGGTGAAGGTTCAGCTTGGATGAAGTGTTGAAGAATGGGGCAGGTCTCTTACTGAAGTTGCTAAAATTGGCTCCTTTAGAGAGTCTCTGGCCCTTCCTGCTGCTCAGACATTTGTTTATAGGTGAAAAAGAAGCAAATTTTCTATTTATCTTTCTCAGTTGTGCTTCATTGATTGATTGATTAATTTTTGGTGACCACTCAAATTTAACCAGTTTATAATGATTGTAGACTTTGTTTGTAATATGTGTAAATATCTGTAATAAATCAGTATTTTAAACTTTTTAAATTTGTTGTTGTTGATTTTTGTTTTCATCTTGCTCAGAAAAAATCTATTTTTATTAAAAGTTCTTATGGTCTTAAATTGTGTTGGTATTTGAATGTGAAGCTCAAATAGTTAATCAGGGTATGAACAGGTCCTGTTAATATTATAATATGCAAAATGTATTTTTTTAAATGGTGAATTTTTAGTTATCAGGAATTATCTCTCATTTAGTATAAGTTTATATTTTTGGTTCTTGTTTCTGTTTTCAGAACTAAACTGTCAGAAAATCTGTTTCACGTTAAAACTCGAAGCACTTATTTTTACATCTATTTGTGGAGCTTTTAAGACCTTTTCTTATTATTTTGTTTCTAGGGAGCCTTTTTTGTAAAGTCTTTTTGTTGGACATTGGCTTCCTTTTCGCTCATTTTCAGTCCAGTCCTCGAACCCGTCCATTTAAAGAGGAATGTCTTTTGTTTTCTGAGGTCATGAGTAATTCAAGCATAAAAAAGACCCCGGGCTTCAGAGATTAACCAGTGTGACTTCTAGCAAAGAAAGCACCATTAAATTTTATTATCAGGCACTTAGTTACTAGCGACCTGTCACAAAAAGCCAAAGTTTGTAAAATGTGCAAATTCTTAATCGTTTCTAGAATTTAAAAACAGTTTTCCCCTTATATTCTGTAGTTGCATTTATGTTTGCATATATTTCCCGTTTTCCTAGCAAAATATAAAGAAATGAGCGTTGCTCAAGAAAGAAAACAAACTTTTGGCGAAGTTTAAAAAACCGCGCGCCTTTCCGTAGCGTCACGTGACCCAGTCAGGAAGCATAAACTGCATGAAAACAACAGTGGGAACTCGCATGTCTGTACATGTCTGCGATAAAGTCGTCTTTCGTATAAATTGTAGTCCTGCCGGTCAGCAAACATGTCGGACATTTTGGTGAGAATAAAAAACAGCATCGCGGAGAAAAAGAAGGCGGATGTTGCTCAAAGTGACCTGAAGAAATGGGGATTGAGAGGTAGAAAGGCTATTTTTAACCTGGACGACTGACCTGCAAAGTACATACAAACTTCAGGCTGTCTTCACTCATTCACAGTGACATGGCGTTTTCTGTGGATACAAACTAAACGCACTTAGAGCAGATTAATACACTTTCAGCGCCGTCCTACATGTAATTTTCAGAGATTATATTAAACGTGCTCCAGCGGTGATGATCTTTCTCCTCACAGGGATACAGCTGAGACCCTACCAGCTGGACGGGGTGCACTGGTTAACTCAGTGCCTGAAGAACCAGCAGGGATGCATCTTAGGAGACGAGATGGGCTTGGGTAAAACCTGCCAGGTATGACATCATCTGTTTACCTGTAATCCAGAGCCCTGGCATGGCTGGACAGTTTTTATATAGGCGGTGAGGCTTGGAGCATCTGTTACACTGGGGGTGCCCAGAAGTTGATTCTAAAAAGCCTCAGTGCCATGTGACATATCAATTGTGCCTTTCGTTATATTTTTTATAGCACTTTTCTGTCACTTGGACCTAACGTGACATTTGTATAATTACTATAATTACATTTATTTTAATGCAGTTTTTCTACTCCATAGGCTTACACCTTTATAACATTAGCATACACTGGATCAGAGCCAGTGCTCTTCAAAGTTAAGCAATGTTTCTCTGAAGAGAGATTCTTGGTTTCCAAGTGGCTTGTTAGACAAATTACACACTTTGCTTCAATTGAATGAGAAGTTTTCCCCTTATGTGTCACACACTCATGAATCTGACCATTTGGGGGCTGCTTTATATATGGCTTATTATTTACATGTTCTAACGGTGTCCTGGTCATCATGTATCCCTTCAGACAATCTCTCTGCTGGTGTACATGTCAGGGGCTCTCAGGAAGAAAGGACCATTTCTGGTGCTGAGCCCACTCTCTGTCCTGGAGAACTGGAGGAATGAGTTGGAAAGGTGGAGCTACATTAATCAGTAATTGCATTTCATTTGATAATGTGCTTTTAGCGCTGTCTGTAAACCTGTGTGTGCCTCGCTTTCAGCTTCGCTCCCTCACTGACGGTCCTGGTTTACAAAGGAGACAAAGAAAGGCGGACAGAGATCCAGCAGGAGGCGAACTCTCAGGACTTCCATGTTCTTCTCACTACATATGAGGTCGGAGGCTATTAAGTGAAAACAAAACAGGATAAGGTTTCACCTTTGTTAAAACTGATATATATATATATATTTTTTTTTTACCTGTTATTTCCAGCTGTGTCTCAAAGATGCTTCATTCTTGAAACGGTGAGTTTGTACTTATTCTTGATCTACATAAACTACTCTGGAAGCAATGTACTGTGAGGAAAATTTAACTGTGGGGTCCTAATACAAGTTTATATAGTTTTAAGCAAGAGGTGACAGAAAAAAGGACCAGTACCAACAGAGATATTGCTTTTAGGTCGCTCTGTGTCGGCTCTTCCCGGCCTTCACCCAGTAAGATCGGCTTAAACTGTAGTTATCTAGGTTAGCGACCTGTATGCCTGAGATGATCATGTTATTCTAGCCACACTACAAAACCAAGACTAGAAAAAACTGTCACAAACAAAGCTTTAATATTAGTCTGAAGCCTGTGTGTCTGTAGTAATCTACAGAGATTATTAGAGAGGGGTCATTCTTTTAAACGTGAGCCATTTTTAATATAAGCAATCCACCTTTGTATCAAATTATATGTGACAGAAGAAAAGGAAGAGAATAATGGTCTTTAAAGGTTTGTTCACTGAGAACAAAGTTTTCATGTGCTGATATTTCCCTGATCTCTTCCTCAGGTGGAAGTGGAAGGTGCTTGTGGTTGATGAAGCTCACAGGTTGAAGAATCAAAACTCGCTGTTGCACAAAACTTTGACAGAGGTACTAAGCAACACCTGGTTTGGGCAGATTTCTTCATTGTCTTTCCCTTGACCTCTTAAATCAGTTTGTTTGTGTTCTTCTCTTGTAGTTTTTCGTGGGATTCAGAGTCTTGCTGACAGGGACTCCCATTCAGAACAACCTGCAGGAGCTCTACTCCCTGCTGAGCTTCATCCAGCCCAATATCTTTATACCAGAAGACACAGACAGCTTTGTCAACTCTTACTCTGATGTACAAAGTCAGCCTGCGTTGGGTACGATACATAATTATAGCATAACAAAGCATAGCTTACATTCAGTGTTATTTCTGAGTCCATGCGTCTCTCCATATCCAAATAAATGTTTTGAAATATAATGGGTGACTATTGGTCACGAAAAAGTGGAGTACAGTAATGCACTGTAGGAACGCTAACCATGAATCTTATTACTTTTATAGCTGCTGAGCTCCAAAGCATCCTGGAGCCCTTCCTGCTCCGTAGAGTCAAGTCTCAGGTGGCCGTCGATCTGCCCAAGAAAACCGAGCTGGTGGTTTATCACGGCATGTCCGCTCTGCAGAAGAAATACTACAAAGCTGTTCTGATGAAGGATCTGGGTGAGACTTGGGCGCTATGGTGTGCTGTGTCATTTATAAATGCATTTTCTCTGCAGTACTTACCCTGCCTCTTTACTTATAGCATTAGCAAGAAAGCACCAGCTCAGCTTATCACTGATTTTTACAGTTGGCATAACAGACACTAAATCCTGACTTCTCTCTATCAGTTCTCTCTATTTTAGAGTTGGTTTTAAGGTTTTACTCATCACCTTAAAGAACTTCTGGGTCTGGTCTCCAGCTGTGTAGGAGAAATGTGCTATTTTTTTGTCTGTTCCAAAGTCGATGAATAAACCTGAAGGTGATCAAGGCCCCCCAAGGCACGAATATTCTGAGCTCTCATGGTTGCTTCATAGCTTTTATTATTAGTTTACTAGTTTTACTAGGGATGTTCCTGGCAACTAATTTCTCAGTCAACTAAACGAGGAACAAAAATGAGACTAACCAACTAGTCTACATCTAAGAAACACTCGGGTGTTAAGTTACATTTGAGAACCACCAAAAACTCATAACAAAGGCATTTTGTTATGTCCTTATGTCCTTGTTTCATGTCTTATAACTTTACACTGATTTTGTTGTTGTTTGATTTTGGCTTTTTCCACTTTGTAGGCTGTTTTTAAAGGTGCCAAGTGGAAATAATAGTTCTAATAGTATCTGTTTAGTGGCATCAGTCATTTGTAAATTCAATCTGCTTCTAAAACTCTTCTTTCAGAGGCTTTTGGAAATGACCAAGGCAGCAAAACTCGGTTGCTGAACATCTTGATGAACCTGAGGAAGTGTGTTGACCACCCTTATCTGTTTGACGGTGAGAGGTGCAGAGTGATGATGTAAAAAAGACTGGCTTTAGTTCTCTCTGCTACAGGAAAGACCTGAGGCGTAGGTGTGTTTTCAGTGGGACAGGATAAAGCCGCTTCCATTACATTCTATGTTTGTGTGTCTGTTTCTTGGATAGGAGTTGAGCCAGAGCCATTTGAGATGGGGGAACATCTCATTGAAGCCAGTGGAAAACTTTGTCTTTTGGACAGCATGCTGACATTCCTCCACAAAGGGTTTGCTGATGTGTTATTTGGCTCCACCTGGTGGTTTAGTGCGGCATTGCTGTAATGCTGTGATATTCTAAGTCACATATTCGTCTTTAAATTGAGTCTTACAATATTTGTGTTTTCATATCTGTGGTTGAAGGGGCCATCGGATCCTGCTGTTCTCTCAGATGACGAGGATGCTCGATATTCTCCAGGACTACATGGAGTACAGAGGTGAGTGAGAGTGAACATGAGGGGTTATTGTTCATTGACTTACTATTAATTGTTCTTAATGGCATGAATTAATTAGTAATTATTCTCATTCTTCATAATGGCAAACTTGAAAACCATTTGATTTATTCTTAGTTATAAATAAATGCTGAATTCAGCTTTTCTGTTCAGGTTACAGCTACGAACGTCTGGATGGGTCAGTCCGAGGGGAGGAACGAAACCTAGCAGTGAAAAACTTCAGCAGCAAAGATGTCTTCGTCTTTCTGCTCAGCACTAAAGCCGGTAAATAAAGCCCTGGTGTAGTATTTTTTTTGATATACTTATATATAAACTCATGTTAAACCGTTTCAAGTAATGAAGTCTATTCAAGTAATTCCTGTGAGTCAATAGCGCAGACTTCCGACTGATCTAAATGTTCAGTTTCAGTCAGGTTCTCCTTTTTTTCCTTTTTTAAAACCCTTTTTTTCACTCAATGAGTGCAGATATTCCTAATATGGTCATCAGAGGCACCGGAGCCCCACCCAGCTGCTGTCGGCAATCAGAAAAAAGGTGGAGGACCTAAAATTACTTGTTTCAGTCAGAGGATGAACTGAGGGGCTGCATTTTGAACTCGTGCAGAGCTGTTCTAGTAGAAGAATGGAAATGCAGAGCTGGGACAGAATAGGTTCTATTTAAGATATTCTTCAGACAAATGTCTGGATCTTTTGCTTTTTCATTTTACTGCAACATAACTAATATAACTCACTGGTAAATGTCACATGGAGAGCCCATACAAGAAGTGGCTGTTATTGGTTAGCCACAGAAAATTTCAGAGGGATGTTTAAGAAGCAGGTCTTTAGGCAGGAGGATGTGGAAAAAAGCTGGCATTTGTTTACAAAATGCAGCTTCAGAGCAAGCTACCACCTCTTCCCTCCCCTGCTACTCAATACCAAATACTTCTGCGCTCTCAGCCTCACCTGCATGGGCAAGAAACGGGTAGACAAAACCTAAATAGTAGATCGGTCAAAGACGATCCTGAAAGAGATCCTGGTTCCTGCTAAAAAAAACACAAACCTAAATAGGGATAGAAAGTCATCATATGATCCGCTATCACGCACCCCACTGGTTATGATTGGGAACTAGGCATATGAAAAGGGGAAGCAGTAACCCCTTCTACTGTAGACATTTTAGATGCCAAAAGTGCTGAGAGTGCATTTCACAAACAAGACTGTGGCAATTTTTAAGATAACACTTCTGTGAACTCTGCTGTAGATTCAGATATGCAGACAAGCCTGCAAGCTCAGCTTGAGCTGACTTTCTAACACAGAAGTGGCTTAGAGAGGAAAGGGGAGTGATGACAGGAGATAAGAGCTGCAGCAGAATGAAACGCCTGTGTAAATAAGGCCAGCATGTTTCCTGTCACAGATTATGATTTTCTTTAACCTGTTTACAGTAAATGCACCAATCCTACTGTTTCTTTATTGCGTGCACAAAAATCGAGAGCCACAATTTTCAGTTTTTGTTCTTTCCCTCTGTCTTTGCAGGGGGAGTAGGGATGAACCTGACAGCTGCTGACACTGTCATTTTTGTGGATAGTGACTTCAACCCTCAAAATGACTTGCAGGCTGCCGCACGCAGCCACCGGATTGGTCAGAACAGGTGAAGCATACGAGAAATGATTCCAAGCAGGATCCAATCGGTATTTCATTTAGGTGTCCTGAAAGTCGCACCGTTTCGCAAAGGGACGTGCAGCATTGACAGCACAAAGAAGTGGTGAAAACTTCTGCACGATGTCCTGTTTTGCTGAAGAAAATAACTATCTCATTAGGCTTATCTCTAGTTAGGTGTGAAAGAGTACTCCCTGCATGCAACCTAGCTATTGCACATCAATAAGGCTTCATAGGGATGCTTACAGAAAGCAACAAAATTGATGCAGCAGAGCGAGACAAAAATGTTAACACTTACTTTGGTAGTGTTTTTCCATATTTTTATTTTTTCCCATGCTGGGGAACAATGTCTGCGATATCTTTTGATTTATGTCGTAAAAACAAGTTAAACAAGCCAAGATTATGTTGCACACTCATCATTTCACAACCAGCAACATGAGGGCATTGCCAGGAGGTTCTCGTTGAAAGAATTCCTGCACCTCCTGAGCTGTCCTTGGCTGCTTTACTTTTACTCTGTGGTCCAGCTCACCTGAAACCATTTCCGTTGGGTTTAGGGTGGATGATTGTGAGTGGCAGGCCTGAAAGTGTGTTTTGGCTCATTATTAAGAAAAACAATTGAATTTTCATTGAACTTGTTAAGTCTTGCTGTAGTATCATGACTGTAGTATGAGTGCAGAGCTCCCCTTTTGTTTTTCTTTCATGCAGTAACTGTTGTTGAAATAACCGGACCAGTTCAGGCAGTGCAGTTCGTGTATTATGCAGAGACCAGCTTAAAATCGAATGAATTGTTAGAGGTGTCACGTTGATATACTGATCTGTTCACAACAAGCGAGAAAATATTCCACCTTAAAACTTAGTGGTTGTCGCTGTCTCCATTTAGCTTCTTATTAAAGATTATGTGTTATGTTGTTTCAATATTTATATAACCCTTTGTCCTCTGGTTAGACAGAAACTCTATATTTCTTTTAAAGAAATATATAGCTTTTAAAATATTTGTAGGATACGTTGCAAAAAATCAGGTGCAGGGTGGGGATCAACAGGTAGAGCATTCAGAGGTGAGGTACAAATACGGCTGATGGAGAGGGGCATACTGGCAAAGAACGAGATGAGTTCGGAGAGAAAGATATGATCTGTTGTTAGTTATTCGAATATTTTACATATTATAATATTTTGCACATATCTGCAAGTCGCAACACATCACACTACACCTCCAACAGCTGACCTTAAGAGTGGTTTCACCATGAACTTCAGGCGAATGCGCATCAAATCCGACTTTTTTGACCCTTTGCGACCCATATCCGATCACATCATTTAAACAGCATGGCCTACCTGAGTGTTGTCACTGACAAGGTCCATCCCTTCATGACCACAATGTACTCATCTTCTGCAGACCGCCTTTGGGATGTAGTGAAACAGGAGAATCATAGCATGGATGTGCAACCGGCAAACCCGCAACTGTGTGATGCCGTCATGTCAATAAGGACCAAAATCAAAGGAATGGTTGAATCCATGTGAAGTCAACTTGTGTTGCTAATCAGGAAAAGGCAGACTTTCGGTGCCATTAGAACTACTACTGCCTGTGCACAGTGGTCCAAAAGACCTTCCAGGAACAGCCAAGCTGTTTCCTAGAGAACTGATTGGTCAGTAGGCGATAATTTTGTACCTTTTGATCTCCAGTCATAAACCGCTGCAGAGCAGTTTAGGTCTGCAGCATATGTTATCATGGAAATGTACACAAGAACTTAACCGCCAAGTTACCTGGATACGTTCAAATCCTGCTTTGTAGTACACATCTGCGGTCTGCGAAACCATTTGTTCCGGATGTTCCTGATTAATGTAATCAGAGACAACAATAGAAAGTATATTTTTAAAGTAGCTGACTAAAAACTTCACAGGCACATCTATGAAGGTCATTGCTTTGAATTCAGGTGAAGAAGTAGTTCAGACTTGTTGTCGATTTCTCATAATAATGCTGCCTCTTTTAATATTGTTGGACGGATTGTTATCTCTTCCTTTCAGGATGTTGCAGGTGATTGAAACGTTCCGCGGGCTGTCTTTGGTCCTCGGTCATATTTCACCATTACATGTCACAATTTTTCCTTCAGCTGTCAGCCTTTTTTTAATGTTGCTGTAGTATCATGACTGTAGTATGAGTGCAGAGCTCCCCTTTTGTTTTTCTTTCATGCAGTAACTGTTGTTGAAATAACCGGACCAGTTCAGGCAGTGCAGTTCGTGTATTATGCAGAGACCAGCTTAAAATCGAATGAATTGTTAGAGGTGTCACGTTGATATACTGATCTGTTCACAACAAGCGAGAAAATATTCCACCTTAAAACTTAGTGGTTGTCGCTGTCTCCATTTAGCTTCTTATTAAAGATTATGTGTTATGTTGTTTCAATATTTATATAACCCTTTGTCCTCTGGTTAGACAGAAACTCTATATTTCTTTTAAAGAAATATATAGCTTTTAAAATATTTGTAGGATACGTTGCAAAAAATCAGGTGCAGGGTGGGGATCAACAGGTAGAGCATTCAGAGGTGAGGTACAAATACGGCTGATGGAGAGGGGCATACTGGCAAAGAACGAGATGAGTTCGGAGAGAAAGATATGATCTGTTGTTAGTTATTCGAATATTTTACATATTATAATATTTTGCACATATCTGCAAGTCGCAACACATCACACTACACCTCCAACAGCTGACCTTAAGAGTGGTTTCACCATGAACTTCAGGCGAATGCGCATCAAATCCGACTTTTTTGACCCTTTGCGACCCATATCCGATCATGGTATGACAGTGTGAACAGCACAAATCTGATATTTTCAAATCCGATCTGGGTCACTTTCGTATGTGGTACTGAATCCGATACATATCTGATGTTTTAGAAAGCGACTGCTGTTTGAACGGTCACGTCGCATTAAATCAGTCTTCTACGTCACTGACACAAGACAGACGCCAAATATCAGCGCCCAAGAAGACATCGCGAACGCTTGCTGGCCATCCAGTGAAACTGTTTGGAAGACAACGTTGGAGAAACGTGAACATTTTATTTGTACTGTATAATCTGCAGATTCTGACAGAAATCTGCAACTATCGCTCCTCTCTAAAACCGCAATAAGGATAATTATTAGGCCATATCTAAATAACTTGATAACTTAAAGCAAAATTAGGAAATGTAAAGTCCGAAACAAGTCTTTATATTAACAGCCATCAGTCAAATAACACTGTTTGGTCTGGGTCTAGACAGAGCGCGTTGTGTGTGACGTCTTCTTTTGCGCATGCGTTTTATTTGTAGTGTGAACAAGCAGACAAAAAAATCGGATTTGATCCAAAAATTGGATTTGAGCATTAAGACCTGCAGTATGAACGTAGCCTAAGTTTCGATTAAATGATCTACTTGGTCTTCATGTCTTTTTCTCTTATGGTGGTCTTCATTAAAGGGGACATGAAACACTACACATATAAAGGTTATTTATAACACTGAGACCTACTCTCAACTGACATAGATGTAACACTGTCTGTGAAACTGGATTTAAGAAATAAATACCTAAAGTTAAACATCTTTAACACCATCTTCTGTCAGTAAATGACGTTAACCGGTTGGTTGGTTGCAGCTAATAAACTTACATTAGTTTCTGTTAGCTAACTAGTGACAGAACCGATAACTCCAAGAAGAGCAAGGAGACTAAAAATAAAAACAACTAAAAATCAGTCTAAAGGGGTCATTTTTGTGTTGCTACAATGAGTTTTATGTTACGTTGTTTACTTTCACTCTCCGTCTCGTTAGCAGTATCTGGCTCCCCGCTGTTTGGCTAGCTGCACTCAAGGGGGAAAATCGAGCTGTTAGCCGTAATATTCGGGTTTGTTACGCACTTTATAAATGAGGACTGCGTGGAGGTGGAGGAGAGCCTGTTTGATCCAGGTGTGAGGTGATTCACCGGACCGACAAGCTGGTGTTAGAAACTCACATTTTTCCTCGTCTGGCCAAGTAAGGGGCGCAGTCAGCTGATGCGATCAAAACTATTTTATGCAGTAAAAAAATCTTTCTTTTCCCACGAGCACATCCAGTTTACAGCATAACAGCACTACATGCACACCACAAACATAACTGTGTTTCTTACTGAAGCACGATTGGATATCCTAACAGTATGTCTGTAGGAAAAGTAGGCCGATGCGTGCCATGGACAAAACAACAATAAAAAATCTGTCACTTTTTAAAATAAAATGTAAATTAGCCTTTATATGTGTTGCGTTTCATGTCCCCTTTGATGGCTTTTGTGACTGAACTTGAAAGGTTTTTGAAGTGTTCTGGACTAACAGACTTTCATGTTTTAAGGTAGTATTAGTCGGTTGTTCTCCTTAACATTGTGGGGGTGTTTGCTGTATACCAACACTGCCTTGGCATGACACTGTCAGTCTGGCATCAGTCAGCTAGACTGCTGACTTGGCTGCCATACTCGGCTCTGACTTAGCCAGTAGATATCAGGTCCAAGAGATCTGTTTACGTCCGTAATGACTGTAAATTTGTTTCAGAACAAGGCTAGATAATAACCCATACTTATCGTGAGTTTCAGCAAATGTAGACTCTCTTTTGCGCCACATAGACTGTATGTAATCAAATCTCAGACATGATTGGTTAATAGATCTCCAACCACTGTATATGTACCTACATTTACAGTCTCAGACTGCTGCAGTTGAATTTATATACGTTTATCCTTTCAGTTTGATTCACCTAACTTTTAGTCTATTTTTATTACATTTTCTATTGTATTAATATCTGCATGTCAGTCGTCTGTGAAGCACTTTGCAGTAATCTACAGGAAATGAGCTATAAAAGTAAAGATTAATTGACTGATTGATTATGGGTAGCTTGAGCTTTACTCTATGAATTTAACAATTCTCAACTTAATGGAAGTTCAATGTGATGTTGGGGTTCAATATTTGAATGATTTCCTACAGGCCTGTGAAAGTGATCCGCCTCCTGGCACGAGACACTGTGGAGGAGATCATGTACTCTCGCGCTGTGTCCAAGTTGCAGCTCACCAACACTGTTATTGAAGAAGGCCGCTTCTCTTTACTGGATCAAGCTCAGTCAGCTGCAGGAGGGCTGCAGGTTTGTGAGCTTTAAATCACTGAAAATAAATTCTATCACTGCAGGATAATCCCTGATAATCTCTGAATCCTTCAGTGCTCAGTTTACTGTGTGTCCGCTTTGTATGAAAACCTCTCCAGTTTTCACCTCCTCTGCTCACATTTCCTCTTCGGCACAGCTAAGCGAGATCTTGAAGTTTGGCATTGATAAGCTTTTGTCATCTGATGAGAGCTCCATACAAGATGTGAAACTGGAGAAGATCCTTGGCCTGTCACATAATGGTCATTGGGTGGATGATGAGGACTACTCCCAGCATGAAGAAAATGAAGAGGATGATGAAGGGAAAGGATCTGAAGCTGACGGGCAGAGTATGTTTCATTATAGTGTACATGTTGAAATCTCAAATCACTATGGGCTATTCTTAGTGTGCGAATTTCAAAAACTACTAATATAATGTAACTGGTGTGGTATAGCGAACATGTTGTTCCTGCATGTAAGCGACTCCGTCTTACTTTTGGTTCTTGAACTGCAAACCACAGAGGAGAAAACACCCAAGATTGCTTCTCTTGGGCTCATCACTAGAGGTTGCAAAGAAAACAGAGGAAATCTGCAAATCACTTTAGGTCAGGAGTGACAAATTTAGTTTCACATAGGGCTGCAAGAGAAAATGAGAATCACATTGAGAGTAAGACAGATAAGTGTTCAAATACAGTCCTATAAAAATAAAAAAGGTAAAAACAACCTTACTTCTTCCATAGGGATTAAAAGGGTACATTGCAGCCAGGTGCTGCTTATCGAATGTAGTATAAAAGCAGAGATTTTACCAGTTTTCTGTTGTGGTATATTGAGGTGTGTGTTAACACAATGCCACAGCCTTTCCAGGAGTGGATGTCCCAGTAAATTCACCTTGAAGTCAGACAGTGCAAGGCTCAAAGAAACTGCAAAAAAACCTTGGAGTGGCATCTGAGACTCTACAGGCCTCAGTTAGCATGTTAAATGTTAAAGTTCATGACAGTACAGTTAGAAAAACATGGAAGAATCCTGGAAGGATTACCAGGAGAAAACATCTTCTCTCTACGGCATCACAGCTTAGGTTTGCAAACCTGCATCAGCCCAAACCACAAGACTTGGGCAACAACATCTTTTGACTGAAGACACCCAATTGGAGGTGTTTGGCATAATGCACGGCGCCATGTTTGTCACAAATACCTATTGCATGCTGTCAATCGTGGCGGAGGCATGATGATCCGGGCTCGTTTTGCAGCCACAGCATCAGGGAACATTGCAGTCAGTGACTCGTCCATGAACTCCTCTGTATAACAAAGTATTCTAGAGTCAAATATGAGGCTGGCTGCCTGACCGAAGCTGGGTCATGCAGAAGGACAATGATCTCAAACACAGCAGCAAATCTACGGCAGAATGTCTGAAAAGGTAAAGAATCAAGGCGTTACAACTCAACCTGAAGACCTTCCAAGAACTAGATTATTTTTATATTATATATTAAAACCAGTCATCCCCCCCTCATACAGCTGAAGCCTAACAGCTAACTAACACAGCATGGCATAACTGGCAATGAGTGGGTACTTTTTTTTTTCTTTTTTTTTACCATGAAGAAAGGCCCGTTTACTGATGTGTCATAAAATGACGGCTGTTTTTAAATGATATAATTTGTATCATCATTTTGAATTCAAACACCAGCAGAGATACTGAGTCATGGACAGCAAAGAGGGGCGGGAAGGTGCTCCGTCAAAAAGACACAAATCTAGAGCAAAATAAGTTTGAACCCATCTCAAAGTGACGACTCTGTAAAAGGAAGTCTCACCGCAGCACAGGAAATGAAAGTCAGGGAGGCCATTAAGAAGATGATTTTTCTGAGAAAGTGTTTCGGGTGTAATGTGCAGCAAATTTCATCCCAATAAATTAGATGATTCCATAAAATTTTCCTCACGGGCAACGAGATAAGTTTAAGTAGAGAAAAATGGGCTTTTGACAAAATGAAAGCAGGACAAACTAAATATGTCTTGCCCCCGATGTGATTCTCATTTCTCTCGTGTCCCTTAAGTTTGACACCTCCATTAAAAGCCTTTAAAGAAGCCAGGAGCCTGTTAGTTTACATGCAGATTTTGACCTCCTCTGTGCTTCATCACAGCCGACATAGTCTTTTCTCTCTTTGTGATGATTATCTCAAACCTCTGTCCCCTCTGCTCCTTTAGACCACCTGTACTTCTTTGAGGGGAAAGACTACAGTAAGGACCCCAGCTCTGAGGACCAGAAGAGCTTTGATCGTTTGTTGGAGGAGCAGCTGACCGGGTTTCAGAGAGCAGCAGGAGAGGGACGAGCTCTGCGACACAAAACTGGAGTAAGACGCCCCGACTTTAAATTAAAACAGAATTATCTTTGTAAGGACATGCATCCCACATGAGGTTAGTTATGTATAGACAGAATGCTGAAAACGTAAAAGAAATTAGCCATGTTAGACACTCATCGTGGCTCTGCAGTTTAAAGTTAATTAGCAGACGAGGAACACTTGGACGGAGGACACATCCACCCCCATGAAAAATGAAGGGAACACTGTGATGATCACAGTAGCTGACTAAAAACTTCACAGGCACATCTATGAAGGTCATTGCTTTGAATTCAGGTGAAGAAGTAGTTCAGACTTGTTGTCGATTTCTCATAATAATGCTGCCTCTTTTATTATTGTTGGACGGATTGTTATCTCTTCCTTTCAGGATGTTGCAGGTGATTGAAACGTTCCGCAGGCTGTTTTTGGTCCTCGGTCATATTTCACCATTACATGTCACAATTTTTCCTTCAGCTGTCAGCCTTTTTTTAATGTTATCAAAAGTGAATACCAGTTAAAACCTATTTTAATCACAAGATTCTTGTTGCCTTGGGTTTTTTCCCTACCACACTCAGTGTTGTAGCTCCTATGGGACCGGGTTGTTAACTCTGGAGGAGCTGTAGCTTTAACATCGCTAACGAGAGCATTATAGTTAACGAAAACTAACTAAGCTAGTTTTTGTTAACTTTGCTAAATATTCAAACACTGTCACATTGGTAGATGTGTTTATTGAGAATGGGATCACCGCAGGACTGACAGTCAACAGTTAGAAAGCTTTGTTTATATTATAAATTCTACTTTCTTACATTTTGCGCCTGACAAATATTATCCACCTCAAAATTCTCCAAATACCAAAGCGATTACTGAAACTCATAAAATCTCAACTGAAATTAAACTGCACAAATAAAAAAAATGGAAAATGGATCAAATGTATACTCTGGACTGAGCAACATTTAATTGACTTTAATTTTATCTGTGGGTTGATTTGAATGACTATTACAGGAAATCCCAGCAACCACAAAAACCCAGGCTTTCAGTGTTACTTAAAGGATGGATACAAAGCAGCCTCACATGTTTTCTTACGCTGATAATCCCAGTGTTGCAAGCGTTATATGAGTGTGATTTTTCTCGATGGGTTCTCAGGTTTCATTGTCGGTAGCCCTTGGGATTCCAACGAGGAAGAGGAAGCCTGTCACGGAGGCTGAGCTGGAGCTGAGGCGGCAGAGGAGGGAGGAGGCTGCAGCCAAGAGAGCCAAAATGCAGGAGGAGATGAAGAAGAAGCAGGAAGAGCAGAAATACAAGAAAAAGTAAAGATTTATTAGTTTATTTGCTTTTTTAAAACAATTCTGAGACTTCTTTTGCACAAACAGTTTTTCCCTTTATTTGACTTGTGGGTTCGTTGTGCAGAATGGCCTGGTGGGAGTCCTGCGGGTACAGATCTCGGTGCCTGCCGTCTGTGGACAGTGAGGAAGAGGAGGAAGAAGAGGAGGATGGCAGCAGCATGTGCTCCACAGACTCTGACAGCACGGATATCCACTATGTTCTGGGGGATGTTACTCATCCTCACACCGCCCGGGGAGACGCCATCATCGTCCACTGCGTTGGTACGTGCCCCATTTTCAAATCAAATCAAATCAAATCACTTTTTATTGTCACATCACATGTGCAGGCACACTGGCACAGCACATGCGAGTGAAATTCTTGTGTGCGAGCCCCACAAGCAACAGAGATGTGCAAACACAACAACACAAACGAGCAAAATACAAGAATGGCCAACCTGAAACTAATAAATATATGTACAATTTTTCTTGTTACTTCGTAAACTGACACATTAGAATTTTTTTAATTCAGTGTGCGCTTTGTAGGAACTATAGATGGATATGGACATTACATGATGTCACCTTTCGGTACAGGTACAGGTGCTAAGTAATAAGCTAAGACCAAGAATTATTTTCACCAGAATTAAAGCACAAACTTCAGCTCCTCATATGGTCTGGTGAGTAAAACATATGATGTGCATTGGATTAAAAATCCTCCAAAAAACACCAACAGTGGAGAGGTTGAACCTGAATAAGACTGTCAGGACAGCTGTCAGTCACAGTAACCACATCCTTAGCATTAAGTCTCTCAGTTTTAGGAGGCTACTAGATAATTACCTGTTATTACAGTGTGATACACTAAAAGCCCTGACTTATAGTGCAAAAGTTAACAAAAAAGTACAAAATTGATCATTTTCTTGTGCAAAGCAAATAAGAACTACTGAACGACTCACTAATGGAAATAGGAAAGAAAAAAAAAAGTCTGTTGAGCAGACCCTAACCAACGGTTTCTACCTTAGAGAAGCTGATTAATGCCAACATGGTGCCAAACAGGCCTCTGTAGAGAGAAAGATTTATCTTACACAAAAGAGAACTAGATCTGTACCAGTTGCAGCAGGACTGAATGTTGGATTGCGTAAAAGAACCTGGTGTGAAAACTTTGATGTCGTGCAAAGTCTTAAATAATACCTTAATTTATCAGTTCAAACCAAAACAACTGGCAACATGTCAGATGGTAACTTTGCCACGATATGATGCAGGTGTGGCTTTTAATTCGTGTTTGGTGCGCCTTGGGCACAATAAGTTTGAAAACCAAACCACAGCATGTGTTATTTACCAAAGTAGTGATTCCTGTGTAGATGACTCAGGTCGGTGGGGAAGAGGAGGTCTGTTTACAGCACTGGAGGTGAGATCAGACGAGCCGCGAAAGCAGTATGAGTTAGCTGGAAAGATGAAAGGTAAGATTGACAGTAAAAAAGCATTTTATTTCTTCCTTGGTGGTCTGACTAAAGAATGAGTCACAAAATTAAATATGATTTGTTTCAGATTTGGATCTTGGAAGTGTGCTTCTGTTCCCAATTAATGACAAACAGTCCAGATTGAACAGCCAAGATCAAGTAGGTTCTGGTTGAAGAACTCTGCTGCATAAAACACCCTGAATGTCTTAAAAAACATGCTTGTTTCACAATATTTTTTGTTTCTTTGCAGTAGTAGTGATCAGTTGTGTGATATACCTGCTTTGGGTTAATGTGTGGTGACAGGCTTGCAAAGCTGTGAGGAACAGCACTCAGTGCCATGCAACAGTGATCAGATAATGTGTTGATCAGCTTCCATCTCCTTCCTGTCACCCAGTTAGCCCTAATAGTGGCACAGCAGCGAGACAAAGCCAACAACTTGTCTGGGATCTTTCTGAGTGCTCTGGATGAAGGCCTGAAGAAGATTTACAAAGCGGCCAAAAGAACCAAGGGTGCAGTAAAGCATTTCATGCTATTTTAATACAAAAAAGTGTGAAATGTCTTTTTTTTGTTTTCATGTAGCCTGAGACTGGTGAAATTGTGAAAAAAAAAAAATTTTTAAGTGTCAAGTCAGCAGTGCTCACATAAACCCTTGTAAAGGTTCGAATAATAACCGAACACCTTACAGTAATAACACACCTTGAAAATGATGCGTTATTACTGTAAGACCTGATTGGCAGGATTTACAGGACGTGCTGTGTGCCATCTGATGTGTGCACGCACAAATTCTTACAAACACAACTGCAGAAGAACAACCAATGAAGCGGGAATTTATATTTCCTCTAGTTATGTTGCACGCTAGATGAACTGATTAAAAGACTTTGCACTCGCTGCTTTTGCTGTTTGTGCCCCAAAATCAACCGATACCTTTAAGAAACTCGTAAAGACGCTTCTTAAATCTTACATTTAGTAATCGAGGCACAGCTGTGCACATTATCAAACCAGGTTTGTTTTCTTTCTCCCTCTCTTCTCTCTTTGGCTCAATAGGTCTTTATTGCAAATACTCTTCTTTTTTTATGCCTCTTAAATTCTTTGTGACTTGATTATTATTTCTCCTCATGTCCTTTGAACCTTTACACGTGATACTGGGCTACAAATAAATTGGCTTGACTTAATTCTCATTCACCACAGTGTTTTCTTATTGTTGTAACCCTCTGCACTAAAATACTTTCAATGGTAAAGACTGCAGGAGGCTACTGCTAACAGCCACTAACCCTTGTTGTCTTTTTCCCACACAAAGCAAGTGTTCATCTTCCACGTATCGGTCACGCTACCAAAGGTTTCAACTGGTACGGCACAGAGAGGCTCATCAGGAAGCACCTTGCTTCCAGAGGCATCCCCACATTCATGTATCTTTTAGTGCTTTCAGAGCATGGACTCAGTAGTAGTAGTTGTGATGTCTGTAATCTTCTCTTAACCAAACTTTCAGATACTATCATAGCAGAAATGTCAAGAACACAGCTATACCCCAGACATCCACTTCAGCATCCTCCCCGGGGCTACAGTTGCAAAATTCTGATGACACCGACTCTGCAACCTCCGGGCCCTCGGCTACACTCCAGAGCCCTGCAGACCTCCCTAGTTTCATGAACGGGGTCCGTGTGTTTTTCTACAACTTGCCTGCATCAGAGAGGAAGAGGCTGGCCCGCTATCTTATCACATATCCTTTAATACTGGTTGCCACAGCTTGGTGTTTTAACAGTTACTGTCTCCTGCGTGCTTTCATCTGCGGCAGTTTGTGTGGTTTTGTTGAGAAAAGAGCCCGAAAGCTTAAAAGCCACAATTGCGAACTACAGAGGTGTGGTACGATGCTCAAATAATGTTATAACTCCTCCTTAGCTGAAGTGCACTTATGATGGAGATGAGGAGGAGATCATGAGTCCGGATGTCACCCACATAGTAGCAGAGGTGGAGAACAACATCCACTCACAGGTTAGTGTCATGGTAACTCTCACTGATGCTTATCTGACGTTTGACATACATAATCTTTTCCAGTAATGTTTATTTGTCGAGGTGGGGCGGAAAGAGTTACGAGGCATTTTCTTGAGGCAGATTAAATTTCTTTAGGTTGTAAACGATGTAAATTAAATACTATCTCTTTGTTTTGTTCGAACCAGGAGCTCCAGGATCTGCTGCGTCAGTACAGTCAGGCTGTTCCTGTGCAGAGGGCCTGGCTCGAGTCCTGCTTTTCCAAACAAACAAGAATCAACACTGCACAGTACCTACATAAGCTCAGATAACACACTGTTTTATTGGTGTGTTTTTAAATTACGTCATTAAATTGTGCTTCGTCACAATGAACTCTGAGTTCACTGTTGGATGCTTGACACATAGTGCAGATCATTTGATAGCTATTAAAATTGATTATCTTTAAGCAGCATAAGGAGTAAACGAACAACAACAAAGGAGGAGGTTTGATGTGTTTTACATAAATACATTACTAGGTTTAAAAGAAATATAAATGACACAAAATCATTCATACACCTAATTTTGTCAATTCAGGCTCACGGGGCATAGCCTGTCCCAGCTGTCATCCCTCGACAGGGCACCAGTGCATCATCGGGCCGGCGCACAGAGACAGACAACCATTCATACCTACTGCCAATTTACATGATTCCAAACATTCTTTACAAATAAATAACTGCAAAGTGGGGTGTGCGTAATTATTCAGCCCCCCTTTGGTCTGAGTGCAGTCAGTTGCCCATAGCAATGTCTATGGGCAACTGAGAGAGACCATAGAGACCTGATGAGCGCTAATGACTAAATAGAGTGCACCTGTGTGTAATCTAAGGTCAGTACAAATACAGCTGCTCTGTGACGGCCTCAGAGGTTGTCTAAGAGAATATTGGGAGCAACAACACCATGAAGTCCAAAGAACACACCAGACAGGTCAGGGATAAAGTTATTGAGAAATTTAAAGCAGGCTTAGGCTACAAAAAGATTTCCCAAGCCTTGAACATCCCACGGAGCACTGTTCAAGTGATCATTCAGAAATGGAAGAAGTATGGCACAACTGTAAACCTACCAAGAAAAGGCCGTCCACCTAAACTCACAGGCCGAACAAGGCTGATCAGAAATGCAGCCAAGAGGCCCATGGTGACTCTGGACGAGCTGCAGAGATCTACAGCTCAGCTGGGGGAATCTGTCCATAGGACTACTATTAGTCGTGCACTGCACAAAGTTGGCCTTTATGGAAGAGCGGCAAGAAGAAAGCCATTGTTAACAGAAAACCATAAGAAGTCCCATATGCAGTTTGCCACAAGCCATGTGGGGGACACAGCAAACATGTGGAAGAAGGTGCTCTGGTCAGATGAGACCAAAATGGAACTTTTTGACCAAAATGCAAAACGCTATGTGTGGCAGGAAACTAACACTGCACATCACTCTGAACACACCATCCCCACTGTCAAATATGGTGGTGGCAGCATCATGCTCTGGGGGTGCTTCTCTTCAGCAGGGACAGGGAAGCTGGTCAGAGTTGATGGGAAGATGGATGGAGCCAAATACAGGGCAATCTTGGAGGAAAACCTCTTGGATTCTGCAAAAGACTTGAGACTGGGGCGGAGGTTCACCTTCCAGCAGGACAACGACCCTAAACATAAAGCCAGGGCAACAATGGAATGGTTTAAAACAAAACATATCCATGTGTTAGACTGGCCCAGTCAAAGTCCAGATCTAAATCCAATCGAGAATATGTGGCAAAATCTGAAAACTGCTGTTCACAAACGCTGTCCATCTAATCTGAGCTGGAGCTGTTTTGCAAAGAAGAATGGGCAAAGATTTCAGTCTCTAGATGTGCAAAGCTGGTAGAGACATGCCCTAAAAGACTGGCAGCTGTAATTGCAGCAAAAGGTGGTTCTACAAAGTATTGACTCAGGAAGCTGAATAATTACGCACACCCCACTTTGCAGTTATTTATTTGTAAAAAATGTTTGGAATCATGTATGATTTTCGTTCCACTTCTCACGTGTACACCACTTTGTGTTGGTCTTTCACGTGGAATTCCATTAAAATTGATTCATGTTTGTGGCTGTGATGTGACAAAATGTGGGAAAATTCAAGGGGGCCGAATACTTTTGCAAGCCACTGTAGAAACACAAATTAACCTAACATGCATGTCTCTGAAACCTGTGCAAACAGAAATGTGAATTTAAACTGTGTAGTTTGAATTCACATCCAGTTGCAGATATGAGACATCTACAAGCTCGTTTTTAACAAAAATCAACTAACGTGGAACTATTTTAGGCTCTGAGTGACTCTGACTAAAAGAGAATGAGCCATTCTGAAGTGGACCTAATCTGCTCCTTTCCATCTCTGCATTTTTGCTACTTTGAACTCTACTAAAGTAGCTTTGCACTATTCACTACTGAAAAAATATAGCTTGCTTCTCTCCCTATAAGAGAAATTTGTTTTGATTGGCTGTCTCTCACAAATAGAAGTTTTGATCAACAGGTAGGAGGTGCTTCTGGGCTGCTGTGGCCATATTATCACTATCCCTCTGTCACTGACATCATACTTAGCTGCAGGCAGGTTTTTCCCCACTCTCGTTGTTTAGAGAAGTCTGAGGCCTGAGCTCACGGGAATTACTGGAAACTGCATTTATCCTGCATGAAGAGTAGATTATTAACTGGTGAGTTTTTCTAAATCTCCTCTTGGACACAAATTTACCCCTTCATGATCTTATTACACTTAGATTCAAATCAAATTCAAATTTTATTTGTCACGTACACAGTCATACACAGTACGATATGCAGTGAAATGCTTAGACAACTGCTCGTGACCTAAAGGGAAAAAAAAGGAAAAGGCTATGAATAAGATAGGAAATAAATATGAAAAATTAAAAAGGGTAAATTTAAATAAGGAAGGAATAAAATATAAATTAAGGTTAAAAATGAAATAACTGTACAACATAAATTAGAATGAAGGGTAAATTTAACTGGGAAAGAATAAGATAAAATATATAAATTAAATTAAAGTTGAAAATAAATTAACTGTACAACAAAATACACAATACACAGTATAGAACTATATAAGAATGTATGAAGAAATATAAATAAATAAATAAATAAATATATACACAATAACAGCAGCTGTACAAGTATTAACTGGAAATGAAGAATATAGTGACCAGTGTTGTGCAATCCACATTATGTCTTGTGCAGTGCAAATATGCTTAAAGTGATTTGGAAGATTCTTGGTGTAGGTGATCACTGAGCTCAGGTTTCTCTTAATTTTCATGAAAGTTTTGTCGCATCCAATTTGATCAAATCTTTATGACCACAGACAAACAGTGAGATGACTGGACAGATGCGGGTATAGGCTGAATATCTATGATAAAGAAACGGGTGAGGCAACTTCAAGTTGTATAGGAAGGGGAAAAAACGATCCTAATGTAACTATAGATCTATTATACGGGTTCATATCCTTTACACTTTGACCTTGACCTGAGGCATCTCAGCATCCAAGTGATTTCTGGTTTGCAGAATAAAATTCTGTGCTTGCTTTTAAGATTTTAAGGCAGTTTCAGTGTCTCTAATAACATTTTATTAGATTATAAACTCCTTTATCAATAGTCTTACTTATGAAGGTTACACTTAAAATAGTCTTGTCGTAAGTTATTTTAGTTACGTTTTCAGGGATTCCTTGACTCCATATTAAATCTTCCTTCAAAATAAGATAGTGTGAAACCGAAAAGAACCAAATTTCTTTTTCCATCACTGAATGATTTTTTTTTTTTAGTAAAAGTAATTTATTTTTATTGATTTTTTTTTTGCATATTTAGAAAAAAATCCTGTAATTTTTTGTGCCACACTCCAAAGAGGAAACTTTTCAACAGAACATCTAATGAGCAAATAAACTGGTTTTAAGATGTTGGACTTTGTGTTTTGTTGTTAGTTTTGATGAATTCAGGTGTTTTGTTTTCTGGGTGGGAAGAAAGTCATGATGTGTATCTACTATCATTAAAGAACTGTAGATTACAGTTTAATTATCTATTAATTTAGAGTAACTTTACCATTAAACAATGAAATGGTGATTACATGTTTTCTAACTAATAATGATGCAATTTGCTAGTTACATTTCCGTAAAAACAGAGGAAAAAAATGTCAGAGTGGAAAAAACAGCTCTTTGCACTGGAGCTTTGCTTTCTCTGTACTTAAGCACTGTGAAAATTGTGGTACCTACAGCAGGAGTGCTGTCAGGGCACGCCCATACATGGCGATTGATATCATATGAAATGCAATACCATAACATAAATACATGTAAACAATCGCTAATCAAATTTGATTAAAAAAACACTTCTGTTTTGAAGTTTATCCCCAAATAAGTAGGTTTAAGTTATTATGAAATCTATTCTTCTGTTGCAGAATTCTCATAGTTTTGTATTCAGAATTTTATTCTTCTTATAATTTGCAAACAGCTACAGTCTCAGAGATACATAGTGTCTGCCATGATGCAAATACTGCAGCAGGATGGGCCTCTCAGAATACTACCCAAACCACAACCTTTTACTAAACCTAACCAAAAAAACAAGTGAAAGCAAAACTGAACAGGATAGGAACTGCAGTCTGCATGTTTACAGTCTTGTGATCTATACCCCACCCCCCATCATGCCTGCCTATTTACATAAACTTTAAAGCAGGTGTAAACACACCAATGAGACAAACAGGACCAGATTTAAGCATATGGATGCATCACCTTTCTGCACTCTGAAGTCTTAGGGTTATTAGTATAGTACAAACATATGATTTATGAGAAAAATTACTTCTGTAGCGATTTACAAAACATTTGCTTTTAGCTGAAACTGACCACCATTAGAGATCAGCCGTTCCCAAAGTCAAATATCAAAGCCAAAACGTGGCCCTCTTTTAATTCTTAAGTTTTAACAGCAAGTTTTAGGATCATCTGGTCCTTCTCGGGTGTTAAGATTAATTAAATACAACCTCAGATGAACAGCAAAACATGACGTGTTACACGCTGACATTATTTATCTAACAGACTAAACCAAAATGCAGAAGCACTGTGTGAAAAACTAAGTAGACGCCATGCTTCTAAAACCACCCTCAGCAGCCATAAGTTGAAGTCATTGTTTTCTGTGTAACATTTTCAGCCTCTCACATCGCTGTGGAGGAATTTCGACTCTTTGACCTTGATTCTTTTCTTTTTTTTCTCTTGTAGGTTTGTTGCTATGCAGACAGTTGGTATGAGGTGTTTGCACTGATATGCTGTGATTGGTTTTCACCAAAACGTGGCAATGTGCATTTTGAATGCACATCGCCTCATGATGAAAACACCCAACTGCAAATAAATAAACAGTTTATTAATAATACATTTTCAGATGATGATGATAAGATGCCAATTAACAATCTATGAAGAACATAAAAAAATCTAACTGTGGGACCAGATTAACGTTAGAGAAAATAGTTAATCTGCTGATTTAGTGCAGAGAGGTGTAAATATTTTAATTTGAATGAATTATCTCACGGCTGAGTGCTGCTCTTTATTTGTAAGGTGAATTGAGCTTTGAAAGTTTTTGATATTTTCATTTTTATTGCACAAAATATGTGTGTACTGATTAGGACAGGGATTTGTGTTGGTGTGTGGGGCTGTAGCCTCAGGTTTATATTTTTGAATGGTGATTGTGAGACGGTGTTAAGTACATTACTTAATTACTCAAGTTACATACTGCATTACTTTTAAGAAAAGTTGTCTGTAATTTGTGTAATATGTTACTTCCTGAGTAGTTAATCCAACACTGATCACAACAAAGAGGGGAAATAGCTTCAGCAGTCACTAACATTTGACCCACAGCATAGAGTTCATTTGCATGCATGTAATGTCTTTGATATGCTGCTTAGCGATGGCGGCGACTCTCAAAGCAGAGCCAGTGGAAACCCAGTGAGAATCAATAAGTGATATGGAATCGCTGAATTCTTATTAATTCCCATCCCTACTTATCATTTTCAACTTGAAGACTCAGGTTACATTATTAAGGCGTGGCACTTTTTTATAAGGAGCCACAAATAAAAAAATAAAAAATAATTCAGCTCTTCATCCTCTCTTTCCAAATATGATCACTCACCAGCTGACACTGCTTTTAAATGTAGGGTCCAAAACCAACAGGTCACATTAAACAGTGGCTACCTCCATCTTTTCAATACAGTCTGTGGATCAGGAGGTTTAATGACTACATGTAAATCAATTAGTAAACTCTGTGTGTGTGTGTGTGTGTGTGTGTGTGTGTGTGTGTGTGTGTGTGTGTGTGTGTGTGTGTGTGTGTGTGGAGGAAGTCTATTGGGTGAAGGTGGAGTTTTTGGGGTGGGCGGTGCAGCTCGGCAGAACGCTAAAGATCAAACTGGCTCCGGTCTGTGCGTCAGTGTCTTTCATGTGTCTCGCGGAGACGTGGGTAAAAAGGACAATTATTACTGAGGCTCGAGCTCTTCTTTCGTTAATTAATATTTCTCTGAGACTCTTCGAGGACCGTTTTCCCCTTTGAGGTGTTCCTGTGTTTCCACGCCGCGGCTCAGTGACCTGAAGGAGGCTTGATGAGTGGAAGCAGCGTCGGTGAGTTGAGTTATTACGCTTACACAACACGTTACCTGGTCACGCGCTTTACAAACCACCTCACGCTTATCACACCTTAAATATATATATCTATATATATATATCTATATATATATAGATATATATATATTAATAGTTTGTTATTTAGTTTTCTCTTTGTCTTTGAGCATTTTTCTTCTTTCTTTAAGCTCAGACAGAAGTGAAAGTCACGGCAGATTGTACTACAGCTAATTTAACGCTCGTAGTGATGTGAAAATTGAAAGTGTGATTATTGGAACGCTGTGTGTGTGTGTGTGTGTGTGTGTGTGTGTGTGTGTGTGTGTGTGTGTGTGTGTGTGTGTGTGTGTGTGTGTTTATGCTTTATGTTGAACCGCAGGAAGTCAGCCTGAAATTTAAGCAGACGAAGAAATATCTGGGTCAGCGTCAGTGGAAAGTGCAAACTGCGACCACAGATCGGCTTTTAATGAGTGTGATTTACATTTACGGGAACTATCAGGGGTGTGTTGGAAGACAAACCCACCTAAAACGAGGTTACACGGCTTCTCTGTGGAGAAAGTCAGTGGAAAAATGAACGGTGACCCTAAAAAACGATCTAAGGGGATGCGATAGACTTTTTTTTTCTCTTTAATTCACTGAAAGCAGTTTTCATGGAAGTTTGAGCGCTTTAAAAACAAAACACAAAAAGACATCGGGAAGACCTCTGAAATCCCAGAGGCAAGTTTTACATTTTAAAATGTTTGTGGTTTGATTTCTCCGGTAAATGAGAACCATCATTTCCTTATTCCCACATGTGCGTTTCCTGATGTGTTGACCATTAAACATTTAGAGAAAAGTCCCCTGTGTGGGAGGCACGTTTCTTGCAAATCAAGTCAAAAAGACACCGAGTGTGGGCAGATATCAGAAGTGCTTTATGAGTTTGTTCACCTCGAATAAAAGTGGTCCCGAGTTGACTGAGCTGGGTTTATTATAATAAAACGTCCAAACAGGATTAAAAAAAAATAATCCGACCTCCGTCTACTAACTACTACTGTAATATTATAGAAATGACAAAACAATCACACAAGAGAAAGTGTAATTTATTTACACAGCCTGCCTCACCAAGAGTGTTTCTGCAGGTATTATTATTATTAATAATAATAATAATGTATACTTTATTGATCCCCGTGGGGAAATTATTCTCTCTGCATTTAACCCGTTCACTCAGTGAAGCAGTCGGCAGCCACCAATCCAGCGTCCGGGGAGCAGTGTGTAGGGACTGTACCTTGCTCAGGGGTACCTCAGGGTAGCCGTTCAGTGGATTTGAACCCCCGACCTTCCGATCATGAGGTGACCACGCCCCATGGGGGGGACCACGCTACCTACTGTGCACTGTGTGGAGTTTGCAGTAATGTAGGGCCGTTCATAAATTTGGCTTTAACAGCTCATCAGCTCTGTTTCTTTAAATATGTCAACTAAATATATCAACTTTTATCTGGATGTTAATCACAACATGTACTGCCGTTCATCTTGTCTCACAGACAAGGGACTGTTTACACCTCCTGTTCACATCATAATTTCACATTTTCGGGTTCTTTAAATACCCACGTGTGTGTTTTTATCTCCAGCAGAATTTCATGTGCATCTCAAACCCCACACACATGGATGTCAGGAGGAAAAGGTCCAATGATGCTGCCCACGTCGGTCTACTCGGTTTCAACAACTACTAGGTGAGAGAAACACTGCACGCATCCCAGCGCCTTTCTGCTGTGCTTTCACTTGAAAGTCACAGAGGATATCACACTTGATAAGAGCTGATAAAGTGCGTGAAACAGAAGTTCCACTAAAGTCAGACTGAAATTAATTTGCCTTCCCCCGTTTTGGTAAATGTTCCGGCTCACAGTCACATCAGCCACCTGGTCAGTCACCGCAACACACCTGAAGAAGACGATGAAACCATGAGTGCAGAGCTGAGAGACCCCAGCATTCTTTCCAAACCGGAGTCCGCCTCCGACCCTCTGGGCCACCACCCTTTTTCAGACCGTGATGGCTCTCTGTTCGGCAAGCAGAGCCTGGACACAGAGGAGCACAAGCACATTAGGATCTTCCCCCAGTCCAGCTTCTGCCCATCCCAGCCCTCTCGCAGCTTGCCAGCTGGGTACAGCCCCCAAACTCCTTTCCCGAGCCAGGCATACAGCGGCTGGCTCCACCCGAGTTTCGCCAGCAGTTGGTCGGGATATCCCAACAGCCTGCCGTCCTGTCTGAGCCAGAAAGATTACTCCAGCTGTTCTGGAGAGAGCTGCCTCTCCAGATGCAAGTTCCTGTCCCTCCCCGGCACTCACAGCAGCATGGGCAGCTTAGAGCAGCCTCTCTCTCTGCGCTCCAACCCGCCTTCAGCCAACCTGTACCACCACACGTTATCGCCATACTCGTGTGCACCACAGGGGCCCGCCTGCTGTGCTCAGTGCCCTGCAGACGCCTTCAACAGGGAGCCTATGGTCAACAAGCATCCCTGGCCTGAGTACCACCCAGCTTACCGCCAGTACTGTAAGTTTGCCGGACCCTTTTTTAACCTTTAAACCACGCACAGACCGCAGCCGGTATTTATTTTGTCTGTACTGCTGCAGATGCAGGTGACTGCAGAGTTCCTGCAGGTGGATTCACACAGATGTGAGTTTTGATTTTTTTATTTATTTATTTTTAAAAATTACAATTAAATTCTTTCTCACTCTGTTGCTTGTTTCTGCTATTAAAATAATTTTTTTTAACTACATACAGCGGACACAACGTTCCAGTCAAAGAGAAGCGCCCTCCTTGCAGCGCGCCGCTGTCTCTGGAGCAGAGTGAGTGCTCACGAGCAGATCAGACGCCTGGTCCTGTTGTCAGACGATCCCGCCTCTGAAAAAGTTTGTTTTTGTTGCAGGGCGTGTCTTCGTCACTTACGAAGCAGACAACGACAAGCATGTCAACGAGATCATCAAATTTGTGGCTCTGCTGCGGCACAACGGCTTTGACACGCACGTACGTGCAGCTTTTAGTCTTTTTGTGCGTTTTGTTTGAGCAACTTAAAATGTCAGGAGCTGGAAAAAAAAACAGTTAAAATTCAGCTGGCTAGATTTTAACAAACATTTTAAAAAACTTTGTCATTGTAATACTAAAGTTACAAATTTAGGTGCAATTATTATAAATATAGTATATAATAAATAGCTTATTAAATAGCTTACTGTATATCCATTTAAACAAGTGATTTTTGAACTAAATTGTGATTCCTGCCTATTTTTGTAATTTCCTCCCAGAGTGAATGCTGGATGCTACAGATGAACTTTTAGTCTAGACTCTCATCAGCTCATCACGTTACATATTTCTTGCTTTCATTTTGTTGGTGACTCTGAGTTTCTGTTAATATCTTACAAGTTATTGCGTGTTATTTGTCAGCTTGTCCTGTTAACTGGCTTTACACAATTAAAATGTATAAAGAATTTGTGTGTTTTCTGCGCAGGGTTAAACTGTCTGACTCGCAGCTTTGCTTGTTTCAGATCGACATTTTCGAGCAGCAGTTCAGAAGCATAAGCAAGATTGACTTCATGGAGCGATACCTGAGTGAGGTAAAAAAAAAAAAAAAAAAGCAAACTGTCGGTGAAATTCTTTCATGATGATCAAATGGAATGAAAACAATTTAAATTGAGTAATCTGCCTACAGAGGAAGTCATTTTCACATCTAGGAACTCAAGACGTTCTGCAAGTGTGAACTTGTTGCATGAAGAAGTTTGATAGCTGCAGTAGCTTACTGCCAGTTGTAATTTTCTCTTGTCTTAGAAAGAGTATCTCATCATCATCATCATCAGCCCCAAGTACTACGAGACGGTGACCGCTTCCCCTGCTGGCCTGGAGAGCGACGAGAGGACCTACAACACGGTTTACATACATAAACAGGTGAGCGACCTGAATGTGGTCCAAACGAAGACTGAAATAATCTTAACGAGAGCGAAAAACTGCGTGCTCTCATCGCCGCTGTGAAATCAAATTGTGTATGTGGTTTTCCTGTGTGTGTCACTCAGCTGCAGAATGAATTCATCCAGAATGGAAGCAAGAATTTCAGGTTCATTCCTATCCTGTTCCCCGGGGCTAAAAAGGTAATTTTTACATGTCTTCCTGAGTGAGATCACGCCACTGATTCCACCCACCACCCAGTCTCACACCCTGTTTTGTTTCTTGTTGTTTTGTTTGAATGTATAATCAGTGCCACGTGCCTAACTGGCTCCAGAACACACATGTATATGGATGGCCACGTGATCGGGATGACATCCTGCGGCGGCTGATGAGGGTCGAGAAGTACAACCCACCTCCTATCGGGGAGCTTCCGACCATAGTCTCCATCCCCATTTAAAAAAACTCTGAGCTGGATTCACAGACTGGACTTAAATCTTATTGGCTGTTGGTCATTAAGGAGGTGGACAGAGTGATGAGGTGCTTTTGTGAACAGACAGATGTTGTGTGTTTAAATTAACATATAGAGAAGTGCCAGTGTTGGTCTGAGATAGACGTGCAGACTCAGGCTTTTTTTTTTTTTTTTTAAATATATATATCTTTGCCGTTGTGCATCATGCTGTATGTGCACTGGTGCTACTCCACCTCGTGTTTTTTGTTTGTTTTGTTTTTGCTGTTTTGTTGTTGTTTTTTAAAGGGGGTCTATTATCATTCCCAGCCCAAGATAATGTTACTCTTGGAATCGGGAGCTTTGCCTGATTCACAGATCAAAGCAATCCTTATTCACCGTACAGCTGCAGAGACCGAGGAGAGTGCAAGCCATGTTGTTTTGTTAAAGCTACGTATTTGCACATGTCGCCTGAATGCGTCGTGTGCAGGTAATCACGAAGTTGCGTTTTTGAAAAGAACACAGCTGTGAGGACACAGTCTCTGGATGTGAGTGTGCAGAACAGGCAGAACGGTGTGTGCGTGCAAAAAACAAATTTAATTTGAGAACTGTTTGAGGAAAGCTTTCGTTTTCACATCTCGAGCACCTACGTTGGGCTTAAACTGAGGGTGTGCCTCCTAGTAGTTGATGGTTACACTTGATTTATAGGACTAGTAAATTGCTCCTCAATAATGTACGCTTCACGCAGAGCACAGCAGGGAAAACGCTGATAGCAGAACAGGTTTCAACCCCAACTTTAGCACTGCTTTCACTCAGGGCCCAACAATACCAGACCTGGTTCAACCTGGTTGAACATTGGTCAAGCTGGGCGAACAGTAGATACACGGGTTCAACAGCCTGGGATTTACTTTATGTATATACACTGATCTCCTTGTACATGTTTATATTAAACATCTCAAACTGGAGCGATCTACAGTACTGTGCAAAAGTCTTGAGTCACTGCTCATTTTTTAAAATACATTATCACCTTTATTCTCCAACATAGCCTAAACTCTGAGACGAACCTTCTGGTAATCTTCTCCAGGCTTCATTCAAAGCTGTTTTTTGAATGTCGGCTGCCTTTTGTTCTGTTCTCTGTCAAGATAACACTTCAATAATGTTGACGTCCGGGCTTCATGACTAACAGTGTTGCGTGTTGGTTTTTTTGTCTTTTCTGTCCGGATTTGCTTTTAGCAGATTGACAGTGGTCTCATACACAATGTCAATCAGAGGAAAGTATTGGATGGTGGATCAAAACCTGATGGTACTTTCAGCATTCCTAAGACCATGAATTTTGACAAGATTCCCCACCATGTTTTACAGATGACCGCTATTGGCCCCTGATCTCATCCTTATGGACTGACCGTGATTTAAACCAAAAATTTTCCAATTTGAATTTGTTACCACTGATTCTTCGCTCCAGTTCTCGTGTAATTTCGCATACTTCTTTTTCCCTTCCTTACAAATGGCTTCTTCACAGCCTTTCACTGAGACCACTTCTGATGAGGGAATCACCTTGTTGATGTAAACTTACTATTTTATGTCTATCAAACTGTGTTAGCTTTGGCTTTTTTCATATAATAAACAAAAGACACGGAAATACAGCATCCAACTGGCAGACTTGCAAAAGCATCAAGAGATACAATTTAAAAAGAACTTCTTTGCAAAGTTGTATTATGTAAAAACACAACACTGGTTCATCCCTTGAGTTAGGTGCCTTTTTTGTGCTCTGGTGATAAGTAGGTGACTGAGTGGCTTAACTAACAAAAGAAGTTCCTCTGAAAATGGACAGGTACGGGGACTGGGCTGAAAGCTCAAGTCTACTTAAAGTCTGGCTCCCTGGATGTGAAGAAATGAAGTGTGGCTCAGGCCTTTTACACAGTACTGCATGTGACAGAAATTTAGGCAAAACATAATAGTTCCCCTTTAATTTTAAAGCCTGAAAACACAGATTCGTGAATGTTTGTTTGTTTTACTGGACATCTCCTACACGTCACTACAAACAGATGTATATGTGTTTGAGTGGAACAGCAGGGCTCTCACTTACGATGTGCAAACATTGACCCAGATACTATATTCTCTCAGCCTTTATGACCTATTACAGGTGCCTGTTCATTTTGAACAGCTGCTCAACTGGACGCATAACACAGTGGTTTGTCATCGTGTTTTCTTATATTGTGTGTGGTTCGTATTGTTTAAAGAATGCAGGTGCGGGTAAAAATGGTTTGTGGCTTTTGTATTTGCATTTATACCTCTCTGTAAGCTGCACCCGAATTCATTTTCTCTAACCCACTTTTGTTAATTTATGTTCCAACTAAGTTATTCTTAAAAAGTTTTAGCAATTATTTTTTTCTGTATGAGCGTTAAAGTGTGTTGTCGTCCCCCCTAGCATCTAACCTTTTGTACTGAATACAACAAAAAGAGCAGGGGGGTAATCTGGTGTTTTTCATGTTCCTTCTGCATTGGAAACTATTCTCAGGGGATCCTTGATGCTATGTTACAATAAAAGTATTGAATGACTTGCCCCCGAGCTGTCCTCTGAAAAATGCACAAGCGTTTGTAAAATTGGCCCCAAAAAATACAGACAAGCAGAGGCACGCTCCTGGGCTTCGTGGGGCCTCTACAAAAAGCAAGCTGAATTTTTCGGTTTAGAGACGAACCATGAGAACTTTAAGGTTTGATTGCAGATGTGTCAACACGTCGCTGCCTCTGATGCCTCCATGAGAAATCCAACTGAGTCGCTTTGTCTGCTAACGAAACCTCTGAAGCGGCGCTGCAGTCGAATTACATCTGCTGCCTCTCCTTGCGTTATGAAAAAACTTCAACAGGATGTTGTATAAAGATAATTAGCTGACACAGCTGCCTGCTTCTCAAGAATCTGCAAATTTAGACTCAAATGGGTCATCGGAGGCTGGCTGTGGTTAGAGAAAAATCTTGTGTAATGCTGTGACACATTTAAAGAAAGCGCCTGCGTGTGCAGAATATGACACCACCTCCATCCTCGCACAGGTTGAATAAATACATTAAAATCCTGCTTTTTGCACAACTGATTACAAGCGAGATACAGAATAATGGTTTTATCTTCACAAGAGGTAACACTGCAGATGTTCATACATTAAGAAAAAAATCTGAATACAGTGTTTCATATATTCATCCATATATTGAAAAGTACATGAAATAATATTAATTTTAATAACAATAAAAGGACAATGACATCTGTAACAAAAGTGGATTACAAAGTGACTTTTTATGCAAATAACTCTTAAGAATTAGGAGACAAATCAGACAATAATTCAATTTTACTGTATGTAAAAACACTGAAGTGCTATTTGTTCAAAGCTACAAAATACACTTAAAAAAAGCAGGAAGAGTTCTTTTTTATTTCCTTCAAGGAAAAGTACTATAAAATAAGTTACAGTACAGTGAATTTGTTCAAACTGACTTTTGTTCCCGTCTTCCAGCCTTTTGTAAGCACAAACAGAAGATAGTCATACAGGAGCAGAGAGGGAGATTGTTCGAAAGTCACTTTCCTCAAAAAAAGAAACGAGCAGCCGCGCTGTCGTCGATAACTGTGCATCTTTAGTGTGTTTGTGTTTACAATAATCACACAAATGTTTCTGAAAATGTGAAACCTTTGAGCTTTGAGTCTTCATAGTCTGCTGGTCACGTCGCCTGTGGCCTTAGAAGAAATCTTGGTACTTCATAAGCTCAAAAAAAAAAAAGAAAAAAAAAAAAGGCACAAATACTTCATGTTTAGTCACATAACACAGAGACGAGCTCTCATACATCGTCAGCCGGCAAAGGAGGTATGTTGAACCTTGGTCTTGTGAAAAAAGCCATCTTCTCTCTGCAGGCAAAGAAGACGACTTGTTATAATTAATATGCCGTTTTTAGTAAAAGCTTCCTAATCAGCAGTGATCTTGTGAACTGTGCCGTGTCTCTTTGGTGTTTGACTTTTAAATCAGTGTAGACAAAAGTTCTGTCGTTTTGTGTTTCGTACACTTTGCTGCTTTGACCGTAGATTTTCGGTCAGTTTTGCACAATGTGTCATTTTTGCATTGTGACATTGTGCTGTGTAAGGCTGGAAAAATGCACACATGGTCACCAAATTGGTCCTGAATTGATGGATATTTTTAGTTAGTCCTTAAAGAGCAGGTGGATCAGCAACTTGGAGTGCTGATAAAGCAGGAATGGATCGTCGCTGATCAGTTAGGTCTAGACTTTGATGTCCAATGTGTCAGAGATTTGCAGACGTTATGAATGAAGAAGAAAGATCAGTCTTTGCATGAACTTGACTTATTTGCCAGTAAAAGTTTTAGAAATTCTTCTCCTGCTACTTGTCACATTTCTGATTATTTAAGTCTTAAAGAATTTAATTTAGTGGAACCCACTGTTTGGGCCTGCCATGACTTTCTTCTGATGGAAATAACCACAAATGTAACATTATGTAAGGTTCCCGATTTAAACTATGGATATGTGATATGAATAAAGTAGGAGCTCTGTAGATCTTAAGTTTCTAAACAACAGTCCTCTTCCACGATATCTTTCTTCAGAACACGAGGAAGGAATAGATGCCAAGCTAAATTTAAGACTTCTTCTGGGGTCAGCGGGCGTTCATAGCATACAGCTGAAACAGATTTTAGCTGACTTATATATCACATCAGTTTAACCTGAAGTGCAGCCTCTGCTGACAGGCACAGTAATTTTCCTGGACTTCGGTGCCGTGACTAACAATGTGAAAACTGATCAGTGCATTTCTCACCTGAACGTCTGCACAGGCAGCGGCTCCTTCTGGCTCTGCCCTCTCATCTGTAGAACCTCCTTAGAGGCCTTCCTCAGCCTCCTCTCTGCCGCCTCTTCCTGACGTTGCTCCTGCTTGCTTTGGTTAGCCTGTAAAGCAGCAAAAACTGTCAAACGCTGCTGGGAGAGGCGTATTTGTAAGGGAGCTGCAGCCCACTCGGTTTCCTCACCTGTCTCTGGGCCTCTCTGAGCAGGCATCGAAAGCGCTCGTCCCTCAGCGCCCAGTTGGGGAGCTCGGTGGCCTCCCTGGTCTGCGGCTCCTCCAGTCGCAGCTTCAGCTCTCTCAGGGCGCTCAGCTCCTCCATCAGCTGCCTCTGACGGGTCCTGCAGGCCTGGAGATCCAGCTCCAGGTCCAGGGAGGTGCGCGTCGGCTGCTCGGCCAGGGGGGAGCGGTACGACTGCTGCTCACACACAGACAACTCAGGTAAACGACAAAAAAACCCGTACAGGCACAGGGTGAAAGAGACATAATGAGAACGTACCTGCTTATATCGCAGTGTTCTTCTTTCCAATGTGTTTCTAACAAAAGGCGACTTCTTTGGTAGAGTTGAGCTGTCACTGTCACTGCGATACAGCTGAAAGAAACAATAACATCCACTTTAAGGCCACAGCTCACCCTAAAATCAAATACATGTTTCCACTGCCCCATGGTGCCAAATAATCCAGCTAGATTATTTTAGTGCGAGTTGCCTTATTTTAAAGTGAGCCACACTTAGTAATGTGCAAAACTCTTGAGCCGACCCTAATTTCTTTACATTTTGTTATGAATATGGAAAATATGGCAGTGATTTATTTCATGTTTAAACTGGCCCAAATGTTTTAGTTAATTACAGACAAATGGAGACACGGACTTCCCTGCAAGGCTTTGTGCACCAAAAACGGTTTGAACAATTCTAATTAGCTTGAATGTCAATATTTGGTGCGACCACCTTTATCCTTTAACACAGCCTGGACTCTCTCAGACCAGCCTTCTGTAAGTAGTGTTCAGGAACAGTTCTCCAGGCTTTCAAGGACATTCAAAGCTCTTCTTTGGAAGAACATGATCCCACACTACTTCAATAATGTTAAGGTCCGGGCTCTGGGGAGGCCAGTCCATTGTTGTTTCCCATCAGATGCTAAATTAATCACATCACTTCGACAAGATTCCCAACACTGCTGACTGAAATGTAGCCTCAAACTACAACAAACCATGGTTTATAGATTTTGGAATAAAATTGGATCGCTCCATAAGTACGATGGCCCTCAGTGATGCCTGTAATTTGGAACACCTCAGCCTTTGCTCCCTGTTTCCCTTCCTTAAGAATGGCTACTTGACAGCCACTCTTCCACTGAGACAACATCTGATGAGGCTTCAGGGCCAAATGTATCTCTCAGGTCCTGTGCCAGGTCCTATTTCTTTCTTTTATACACCGATTTATTTTAGGACTGCCATTTCCACTTCAGCTTCAGGTCCAATTCAATTCAATTTATTTATATAGCACCAAATCACAACAACAGTCGCCTCAAGGCACTTTATATAGTAAGGTAGACCCTACAATAATACCTTCAGAGAAAAAAAACCCAACAACCATATGACCCCCTATGAGCAAGCTATTTGGCGACAGTGGGAAGGAAAAACTCTCTTTTAACAGGAAGAAACCTCCGGCAGAACCAGGCTCAGGGAGGGGCGGGGCCATCTGCTGCGACTGGTTGGAGTGAGAGAAGGAAGACAATGCACTGATGTAGTTTTTTAGGACTGCCATTTCCACTTTATGGACACTTTGCACAGTATTCCAAAAGTTTTCAGCTTATTCCTCGTTCTATACTATTTTAAGCAAATATATTGTCTTTGGCATTTTTCATATATTCAATTAGTTTTTCATAGATTTAAGATGCATTTGGTTCTTTACCAAGTCGTGTGTTACATGTAAACACAACACTGCTTCGTACTTTGAATTAGGGGCCTTTTTTATGGTTGAATGATTCATAGATAAGAGTTAAGTGTGGCACAAAGGACTAAAAACATTCATCTCACAAAAAATGTGAGACACTCATTCATGTTTCTTTCCACAAATCATGACCCAGTTAGTCTAAAAACACAAACCTGTTACCGCACTACACCCACCGATCTTAGCGCTGCAGACGAAAGCGCAAATCTACACAGGATGTAAACACTTAAAGTCGTCCCCTCACAGCTGAGCAGAAACTAGCTGTGCACTTCTTTTGGTTGGCAAATGTAGACAGTAGAGAGAAATTAGTTCCGACATGAAACTGCTCACAACAGCGTTTGTGGATTTTATTTGGGTATTTTAGTAACTAGGTCATGATTTCTGGAAAGAGACACAGCTGTCAGATGATGTTTTTGAGCTATATATATTAAGATAAAGGAGACACCTCCACAGCTGATGGGCAACTCAAACCAAACAATACAGTATAAATGTTCCTGGAGGTGGGCGGGGCGCGGGCGGGTGGCAGAAAGTCATAATTATGGTTGACAAGGTTGAATGTTGTCTGTTTAACTTGCTGTAAAACAGTTAATTACATTCAAGAATCAGCTCATGTTTGAACATTTTAAATACTTAAAATGAGGGGGGGCTTTCCTGCACATTGTCTGCACATTAATCGTGCACGGCCTTTTCATCCAGATGGATATACAGCATGACAGGAAAGAAAGATGAGAATTACACTACACATCTTATATTCGTATCTATATGCTGTCACTTTTATAATAAAATAAAATACTCACCCTGCACACATACTGATTCCGAGCGCCCGGTGAGAAGGTCTGGGAGCGAACGATGGTGCTACCACGCATGAACGGCGAGGCGTGACCCCAGCGGCCTCCCCGCTCTTTAGGTCGGACTCGCACCGGCTCCGGGAACATGCCTTCTGTCATGGTTGCCTTTTCTACCTACAAAAAATGTATGAACAGAACTTTTAATGCCAGATTTTTTTCCCCCAATAAGAATCTCCTCACTACCAAAGCGTCACCTCGTACCTTTATTGTTGAGGGTTTGCAGACTGTCTGGTCACAGCGTCCTCCGGTGGTGATGCAGATTCCCTCTGCACACAGGCCCTCTGAGCAGGGAGCGGCGAATGCAATGCTGTTGCTGCAGCCGCTGTCCACTGACTCCGCCTGCCAACTCCTGAAAAATGCACCATCCTCATAAAGGTACAAACATGACAGGGGCCAAAACGATGTATTTATTTGTCAAAGCAAAATCTAGCCTGAGAGGAGGATAATGTCACCTTTCCGACGCTGCCTCCCCAGGCTCGTCCTTCTTCTCCCGCTCCTCCAGGTGGGTGGGGGTGTTGCGTGACAGCAGATTGCATGCAGTGTCCTGTAACATCACATTTTAATCCCTCAAAAAAGATCTTCAGTCTTTCATCACTCCCCTCCCTCTGACTGCTGAGGCTGGAGCATGCAGGCTGACTTGGCTTCTGACACACATTCTTGTCAATTACGCACTTGAACAAGCTACACGCCTGCAGGCCATTGGCTACAAGCTGCTATTCAACAATGGGAATGTGAATTTATCCAAAAGAATTAGCAGGATTACAACTTACAGGATCCAGTGAACAAAATTAGTTTACTCAGGCTCAGCTCTTGGAACCACAGGCTGCGGCTTTATTGTGGATGTAGCAACTGTAATGTCAATCTGGTTTATATACGCGATTTGACACCTTAATGTTTTGGGCAAAATGACTATTTGGTCTGAATTCTCCCTGACCAGGTCCTCCAGACGCAGTCACACAGCCAAAGTCTTTGTTTTTAACTGATTTTTACCTGAGCAGCACCGTCCAGCTGCTTCCTGACACTGCTGTTATTGACTAAATAAAATATGTTTACCATGGCTCCGGGCCTTTGTTCGTCAACCTGGCCATCCTGGTGTCTGCGTTGGATGACGTTCCTCTGTTCAGGCCTTTGTGACTCTGTCCCATTCAACATCTGCACTCGCAGCCAGTGGTAAACCATCTCTGGGCTCCCCTCACAATCTGCCAGGCTCACCTGGGCTTTACCCTGCAGGCAAACACAGGACATTTTAATCTGAACAGCTGTAACCCCAGTCTCCACCAGCAGTGAGGTTATGGTAGCTGAGCCCTTCAGACCCACCAGCAGCTCTTCCTGAGCCTGAGGTCCCAGTGAGCAGACAGACAGCTGCAGAACGCACACCGCCAGGGCGTTTGCTGGGACAGGAATGCGGAAGCCTTCGTTGAAAGTCATCTGGGATTGTGGCTCCAATGCTGTACAACAGTAAAACGCACAGGCCCTGCTGCCGTCCAGTGAAATCAGGTGCACCTTCACATACCTGAAGAACAACGCATGAAAAGAACAATACTCAGACTTCTACTTAATGCGAATGAGTGTCCTCAGAGTGCTGAGACAGAAAAGATTCAGAGTGTTGGCTCAAGTAAAAGGAACACTATAGGAAGAAGGAAGTTTCTACTCCCTTTGTCATTGAGTCTGCCTTTACAACTATTTTAAAAATGGGCTGTTCTAAAGAGCTCAATAAATTCCTCTGTGATAGGATGCAACATATCAGTTTGTGAAATTTCTTCCCCTGATATTCCACGAAAAACTGCAGGAGGCAAACTGGAGATAAGTGGGTGCCTTTAAACGCAAAGTGCAAAGATCAAGGAAAGTCTAACGAAGTACTCGGACATCCTTTTAACTGTAATGTTTATGGCTGAATACAGCTCGTGCAGTGTTGTTTTGCTGTTGATATTTTATTCTTATTCCATGTAATAAAAACAGGATAGTGAGCCAATGCTCCAGCCTGTGCACCAGGCCTATCATCTCAGTGGCCTGACAGTCTCAATACGAGTTAGAAAAGATATGGGAAATTTAGCTAAACAGATTAATGATTAAAAAAAAAAAAAAAAACTGCATAAATTTTTTAAAAAGTTGACTTTTAAACTAGAAATCCATCAAGTCTGTTCTTTTTAACCTAAACTGGAGTAGCAGCAGTTTCCCTGTGCATCCCGTAAACTAACCATCTGATTAATATAGAGTCATCTCCTTCTGCCACTTTAACTCTTCCACAAGTATTTCTTTCATTTTCAGAGCTGAAAGTACTCACACTTTATAGCCGTCTCTCACAATTGACCTATTTAAATTTTTGACTTGTAACAGATGCAGTCGCAGAGACTGAGAACTGGACTCCCACCTGTGAAGAGAGAATACAGTTCATCCAGAGATATTAACGAGGAACGAGCTTTGCCACCCACGCACTGTCTGCACTAACTTGTTTACTCACAGCAGTCCCAGTTGGATCTGGGTGGGCTCGCTCGCAGACGTCAGCTCTTTCATGTATGACATCTCATCAAACTCCTCCGCCCTGTTGGACGAATGGAAAAATGGTGAATGAGCAAAGAGTTTTCCCACTTTACTGGACACAAGCTTTTTGTTTAGTCTACTAAAGGTAGTCAAGCCTCTATGGACAGGATTATAACTACCTGAATTTATAATGAAATGCAATGCCATGCAAACACCACAGTCACAAATTCTGAACGCATTCTTATTTCGGGTGTAGTACTCTCCTTCTCCACTAGGAGGTGTTAAAGTTTAGCTTTAATACTGTGAGAATGGACCTCTACTCACCTTCTGCCCCAGGCCTCAAACACCCCGCTGTCGGTGGCCAGAGCATCCTCAGAAACACCTGCAGAGACTCTCCTGGCTCTCCTGCCACTTCTGTTGGCACTGTTTCCCCTCAGAGTAACTCCTACAAAGATTTGGAGTTAATTCAATGCATTAGCAGGTAGGCTTTAGCATTTTAGGTAAAATCATATCTTTAGAGTCTCAGGAAGACAGCCTGCCTCAGGAAAAGCAGCTCACAGAATGAGTGAGCTGTTGTCTCTTGCTGTCTTTTACTGATTAGACATTGTGTCATTTAGAATTTCTGCTCTTTTGCCTTTATTCTTTTATTGAGATCATGATAATTACCCACAAACTCAACTTCTTTGGGGTTTCTGTGAACATTTATTATAATTAAATCAAATTAAGTAGCTAAATATCTTGGCAGAGAGTGAATTTTAACTTTATTGAATGTCTACAGTGACGATAAGGAAATGTGCTGAAAGGCAAAACAAGATAATAACAGCAAAACAGAAAACAGCACAGTGACCGTTTTAATCATTTTGACCCATTAATATAACATTTTTTTTGTGAACTCTGAGTTAGGTTTATACAGAGTTTCTTCGCTTACCTGTGGAGGTGAAAGCCGCCTGAGCCCCACTGTCTCTGTGAATCTTGTTATCCAGTTGATGCACAGCGGCCGGGCTGACCGTTTCCTCACTGCTTATCATGGAGGTGTGTGATAGGGTTTGTGACTGCGCCCGCAGCCCCTCTAAAATACCGCGGCCCGCCTGCTCCATGTATTCCTCCGTCATCTGGGTGAGGGGACAGTCCTGAGGGGCAGAGTGGTAGGGCGTGTCCATTGGCGAGCTGGGCGGTGACAGGGAGGAGAGCGAGGAGCGGGAGGACAGCGAAGCCAGGGACTGCGGGGTGTCGTGGGAGCGTTTGGTTTTGCTCTGGGTCAGAGGGTCGGGGGTAAACATGGAGCAGTCTCTTGAGACGGTCTCTGGGGGAAGCAGGTAACGGAGGTGAGGCTCAAGGGGCTCTCCAGCGCCCTCGTGGCGCTCATATTGGGGGAGACCGTAGATGTCACTGAAACTGATGGAGCTGAGGGAGCCTCGGCTGGACGCCAGGGAACCCCGACTGGAGGCTAAAGAGCCGCGGCTGCTGCTGGACGACACGGTCAGAGAACTGGCCGACAGGCTGGAGGCAGACAAGACAAAGGAGCAGGAGAGAAATGGGTAGAAATCTAAATAATGCCTTTTATGAATTCAGTAAATGAAAACTTTATTTATTATAGTTATTTAAAGCTGTCTGCACTTCTGTTTTATTTTGATTACAATTTCACTTTAATTTAAAACTCCCAGTGGTGGCAAAACTACAGAACATGTGACTCATGAGAGAGCAGACACAGACAATGACTGAGGAACTTTAGGAGTGTGTGCTGCACCTTTTCAGCTGGGAGTGAAGGTAGGTGGTGATGCGTGTTGCCTCCTCCAGCTGTCTCAGCAGAACATTCCTCTTCTCCTGCTGCAGGATCCTGTTGGGAGATTCACTTCGATGTATAAGAAATCCAGAGTTCAATGTATGGCATCACATATCAGCCGACAGGCTTGTGTAACAGCTCACTGCGTTTTAATCTTACAGGATAAACTGGGCTACGAGGGCACTGGTATATTCCCTCTAGAAGAACACAGCTGCAAACCTAATCTGATAGTGAACGAGATGCACTATGTTATGGTTTCATGTAAGGAGAGTTATTTGAGGCATCCTTCCCCTGATCAGCTCATTTTTATACACACTTCAAACCCATTCTAAAAGGTTTTAGTAAATGTTTAAAAACTGTGCGATAAAAAGCTGAAACAAAGCGGGCAATAAATAAAAATATCAGTAACAAATTGTTTCTGCATGGAAACTGTTTTGAGTTTTCTTTGGTTTGTCATTTTTCCAGTGTGAACAAACCACATACGGAAACCTGCTGACAGTTAGTATGTAGTATGGAAATGGACACACAGTCCAACAGCTCACTGCGATTTATGATGATGGATTTACAGCTTTTCATTTTAGTATGTGAGTATATGTGCATCCCCTTGATACAAAAAGAAACCCCACAGGCTGCTAAGTTCACAGACATATGACAGCTATGATGAAGGCAGTGGAGGCGATGATGGGGCAGAGAAGATAATAATTTCCAAATGAGTGTAAAAAGATTGGAAATACTGATGCCCTGTTAACATTTAAACACAATGTGTACCACTCTCAGTTCATACAGTGTCAACAAATTATTGTTCCAAGTACCTTTAATGGATGTAGAACAATATGACGTGTTAGGTAAAGCAAGCTGATTTAAAAAACAAACAAACAAAAAAAACAAAAAACTGGCGGCACTTCACAGGCTCCATTACTCGAGAGGACCATATGACATCTCAGCATTTCCATCTATATGACTTTATATTTTCTTGCTATAAACTTCTTTCCATTTGTTTCTCTGTGGCTTCTCTTGTTTTGTTGTTTTTATGTCTTTCTTGCTTATTCCATAAATATGAAAATGTTTGTATAAAGAGTTGTAATTTGAACTGTGATACACATTTTGTTTACTCGATCGCTTGACTACTGTTATGGTGAGACCATTCACCTTGAGATTATCTTCATTTATGACACAAAGTAACCTTTGGCTTCATTTGGCATCTGTTTGAATGTGGAATGAGTCTTCAGGTGTCTTTATTATTATATATCCAATATGGTGCTATTGGTGTGTTCTGATGATAACTGTTACTTATTAACCCAATATTTATTAAATAACATTAAAGTGCACCTGACTGTAAATTATCACTCTGACAGGCAAATTTAAGATGCATAAACAAATAATACAGTAAGAGAGCACACTGTCATCATTCTCACCTCTGATTGGCTCCCTGGCTTTGGGAGCTCTGTGCCCTCTGCACCTCCTCCTCCAGCCTGGAGCGCTCCTCCTCCAGCTCCAGCAGCTTCTCCGGCAGGTGCTGCTGCTTGCTGACATGAATGATCTCCTGCAGGAGGGCCTCCTTCTCGCGCAGGAGTTGCAAGAAGTCCCGGTCGCGGTCTGCCTCGGCCCGCCCCGACCAGCTCTCACTGTCCAGCTGTGCTAGCTGGTGCTGTATGCTCTGCACCCTGAGAGAGGAGCGGGAAAGATTACACATGCTGTATAAACCCTTTACATTTTTACATCGTAAATTTCACGTTCACTTTAAATTCACATACCATGATTAAGAAGAAATTTTAAAAAAATCAGTCTTTCAGACTCAGAACTTCATGATAATAGTTGTGGTTTAAAGTTTACATACACTCACATTCACAACCTCTGTGGCCCCATATTAATATTTTTATGAGCGGCTGCTGAATAAATGCTACCTGCAGCATTATGTACAGCTTCTGTTTACTCTGCACAAGTGTTTATAGCAACACACGTACAATCGGCTCCACTTAACACTGCACACTTGAGCCCTGCTGACGCTTCATGCTGTGATTTATAATGACAGCATTCAGTGTCTGTAATTTCTGCCCGAGCTACCTGCTGCATCAGCGAGTGCTCTTACAGGTGTATACGATCCAGATGTTTGCTCAGAGTTAATTGGGTTCTCACAGAGTGATTTCTCAGCTTGGATGAAATAACTGTGTTTATGTGAGATGGATTTGAGACAGAGTGACTCAGTGACAGAGCATGCAAGTTTCCACAGGTCTCCCCCCTCCCTCCCTGCCTCTCTTCCCCTCCTGATGTCATGGTTGGCACTACAGCTGCTGGGTCACAACAGCAACATGAATCTTTTTTTTTTTTTTTTTTTTTTTTTTTTAATGTGTATCGAGCCAAAGTAATAACTCAGGATGTTGCTGCTGTAACCTCTTTATAGCTGGAAGACTGTCTGACCAGGAATCATTAGACAACACAAACATCAGAAGTTTGTTCTAGATTTTCTCACCGTCTGTCATTTTTGTGAACTGGGTCATATAATTTCCACTGTAATTTAATTTTCTTATAATAATGACACATAGTTTGGATAAGGCATGACCTGAGTGTGAAAGCAAAACCGATTTACTCGTTTAACGACCCTCTCCTATGGCCATGAGCTGCGCAATCCGCCAGAACAGCATCACAGATACAATTGACCTAAATGAGCTTCCTCGTAAGCGTGTCAGTGCATATAGGCACGTAGGGTTGGTACGCAGTACTGGGACACATGACGACATCAGCTGGATTAGCTTCTGATTTCAATGTTTCACTTTAATCATTGATATGATTTTGAATCCAGCCTTCAAACAGTTGAGAATTTCCACTGACTGCTGTCACATCATCACATTTGTCCTCAGTGAATTAGTGAGAGATGTTCCCTTGATTTTTTTGAGAGATCCTGATATGGTGACCAACTAACACATAGATTTAACCGAAGTGGCCTGAGTCACATTTACAGCCCAAATTACTGGATGAACCTGTGCTGAATTCGTAAGCACCCTTTTTTTTTTTTTTTAATGTAAAGGAATTCCATGCTTTATCCAGTGTTGATTTTGCCAACATATAAGTTGGTCTACACTATAGGGTGAGCTGGGATATATTTAGCCAAACAGTGTCTATATTAAATCACCCTGCGGAGAAACAGGGTTTGACATGGAGGCTGGCCGTGGGCAGTCCTCTCCCTTTGGCTGTGTGCACAAAGGCAGCACACAGTCAGCAGCAGCAGCGTGGCCAGGCAAGAATGTGACCACCCAGCTCATTCTGCCGGCCAGACATCGCTCAGCAGCCACGTCCACCGGGCGCAAATACTATTCATAACACATCCTCCCACTGCTGGTGTGTCATAGTAGTACGAATAACAAACAGCCAGGCACACTTACTTTTTCTTGGCTTCCTCGTACTGCCAGTTCAGTTTCACTTTGTCCACCAAATATGAGGAGTCTTGGGAAACATACTGAAGAGAAATAAGGCAATGGACCAGATTACACGATACGATCAGATTATTTGGCTTTAGTCACTTCAAATTTATGCAGGGAGTTAAATAAAGTAATACACTCATCATCTGGGATGCTGACTATTAATTTAGGGTGAGACAGGGAGGTGTAGCGGCATCTCCTACCTCCCCCATGATGTCAGTCTGACAGCCAGTGTCACAGTACTGTTGCAGATTGTCACCCACGGTCCCAGTGCTGTTCGCCATCTCGCTGGCCGAATCGCTCACCGACAAGCTGCTTTGGAAGTTAACAGTCAGCTTAGCCAGGCTCTGTGAGAAAGAGGACACGTTATGTTCATTTCCAACTCCATATTTATACTCTTAAATAATTCAAACCTTCGGATGATTCAGAGTTCAAAATAATCTTTATTTAACTTATATGTTAGAGATATGACTTCATTTTAATAAACAGTCAAGAGTAGTTTTTGTTCTTTGGGAACAACGGCCTGCTTCTTTCTTATTCACACAGGTGTACTCCGTCTTGCTTCTATTGATTTTCACTGCAAGATGTTAGCGAGACCTGCTATGATGTACGGTTTATGGACAGCGGCACTGTCGAAAAGACAGGAAGCGCATCTGGAGGAGTTGAAGATATTAAAGCTTTCATTGGGAATGACAAGAATGGACAGGATAAGAAATCATTATAATAAAGGACAGATTAGGTTGAGTAGACTGAGAGAAAGTAAGAGAGGCTGAGACAGTTCAGACAGTGGACATATTGGACAAAGGATGTTTAATATGGAGCTGTCAGACAGCGAGAAAAGAGGAAGACCTCAGAAATTTCATGAACATAGTGAAGGAGGTACATGCAGAGGGTTGGTGTGACAGAAGAGGATGTTAGGAATAAGGTGAGATGGATTCAGATGACCTGCAGTTGTGATCCCTAAAAGAAGCAGTCGAAAGAAGAAGAAAAAAGGTTCAAATTTCTTTGGTGGTCACCAGTTACGGTCACTTAAAGATAGCTTGGAAAATGCCCCCACAGCCAGAGTGGTAAAAAATAAAAATAAAATAAAAGTTAACATCAAACCTTCTACTAGAAAGAATAACATAAATACTGAAGGCCAAAGAAGACAAGTCTGAAAAGGTCTGGAGACCGTTTTTTACTTTCTGTTATCAGTGTAATTGTTTATTGTGAATCATGCAGAGTTTGTTTTTACTGAATTATTACAGGGAGTTTTTAGCCAAATTAAATGCCTCCGTTTTAGTTTATGTGAGTAGGTGCTTTAACGTGTTTGTATGATAAACGTTTGATCGTTTGCTTTTTCTTAAATGCCTTGTGTGAATTTTTCTTTTGATAAAGAAAAAAATATGTCAAAAAGTGTCATCTGCCTCCACTGCGTGCTCAAAAATAGATCGTGATGCTGCCAGGAAATGCATCTGCAAATGTGGTCATCATTATCATCCTGTTACCGCTCGATTATTCACAATTTATTGCTGCGTCGTATATTTTGGTTTGCTGACAAAACCTGAAACTTGGTGGGTGATTCAGATGTCTGGAAATGTGCTTTAATAATAGACAATGAGGCGAAGTAGCAGAGGCTGACAGACACTAGAGGTCAGTATCGAACATGTCAACAACAAAAAAAAAAAAAACTGAGAACTTCTGAAGCTAGCAAGTCAACATGATCTTTAAAGAAGAAGGGGAAAAAAGAGACACCTGGATGAGGTCCTGCCTCTCCTTCTCGCCTGTGCTGATGGCCTTCTTGATGCTACGCAGTTCGTTGAAGATGGCTTGAGCCTCGTCCAGCTTGTAGTTTGTCTGACTGGAGGACATCTTTCTGTCAATCCTGGAAGGTAAAAAATACACATTTTATATCTGCTAAGACACTCTTGGCTTTTGCAAAGTATAATGAAGCTCTGATGTACAGCAAGGGCTCTCGAAACATTATGACCGAGTGGCATGTAATGTGGTTTATTTTGATTTTTTTTGTTGTTGTTTTGTAGTTTGTTTGGGTTTTTTTTTTTTTTTTTTACTTTAAAGTGGCTGTTACATTCATTGACAGTAAAGGTAACTGTCAGGGTAACTGAAGGCCCATGTGACTAATTCCCTGTGATGGGAGGGCTTTTAGGGCCTTGTTTATGAAGGACAGGAGAATGGGGATGGGTTTGTGTGGCATCACCAGTGATGTGTACACTCCTCTGATTTTTATAAGGAAGAGCCAGCGAAGCGTGAAAGGGAAGCTGTTCAGAATTACTGGTCGATCTACATTCCCACCCTCACCTATGGCCATGAGCTCTGGGTAGTGACCAAAAAAAAAAAAAAAAAAAAAAAAATAAGAACCAAAGGGCAGAAATCAGCTTCCTCTGAAGGGCAGCTGGGATGTTCATTAGAGACAGGGTTCAGGAGTAGAACCACTACTCCTCCAAACTGAAAGCAGGAGGAGGCGGTTTCCCAGCACATTTGATGTGAGGCGTTCCTGGACTTACCAGGAAGAGGGCCTGTGGCAGACTCACTGCATGCTGGAGGGTTTATATGCCTCTCCTGGCTTGGGAATGACTCAATATCCCCATGAAAGAGCTGCAGGAGATGGTGGGAGAGAGGTCTGAGCACAGGGCCCAGATAAGCAGTAGAAAGCTGGTGGATGAAGGGAAGCCTGCTGTGATGGTAACACTAGAATAGTTAAATGTGAAGAGAAATGCCACCTTGTTCTTGTGTTTTGTTTCTTTATCACAGTATGACATGAACTGTGAATTAATTAAATGTATAGTAGTGCAGTCAGCACTCATGGACGCCCCATAAAATGTTAATAAGGGCAGTCTTTAACCCACAGGCCACACTCTGAAAGCCCTGGTCCCAGAGGGCAAACCTTCATGGTTTCAGTATTTTTCCTATGTTCTTAAAAAGCTTAAAATCAAAGATGTTTGAAAAGACATCTGCTGAAAATCAAATTCAATCCAACTAATGAACTGAGCTATGAAGACAACACAAGACAAACCAGTTTTTTTATGGTCCGACGGTTTTAACAAGCTTGTGTTCTCGTGTGTGTTTTTGGAGTTACAGCTTTTTTAATTTGCTACGTCTCTAAGTAGCTTTGCTGCACTGTAACAATGTAAAGTTTCCCTTTATGACCTCCAGGGAGAAAAGTTGCTGCACGGCTGTAGCTAACGTGGGTCCTAATAAACTAAACTAAAGGTATATCAGCATCATGTATGTCGGTGATTTTCTAAGTGAGGTTGAGATGGATATATGAAGCCCGCAAACTGAACATTATTAGTTAATAATATAAAAAGATTTTTAAACAAATATATTATTTTTTTCTGATAATCATTCATGAGTCTTCTGTCATTTTTGGGCTTCCATAGAGGTCGATGTCAGAACTAAAAGTTTAAACTTATGTTAATGTTTTCAAGCATCTTTGTTCATCTTTGACTTTAAGACAGGATAAAACTGAAATGGATTTAATTTCGGACACTAAAAGTAATAAGAGTAATTACCAAAAGAAGCACAAGGATTAAGAATGAGAGCTAATCGGCTCTACTGAACTGTTATTTATCACCAATCTGACTCTTACCTACCTTTACTTTCTTATTTGTATCTAAAGTAGTTTAAAATTAGGAATGAATCTCTCATTCACTTGCACAACAAGATACGGTGCTTTGTATTGGGAAAACTTGTCAGTGGTGAGTAAAGTCACAAAATAATCTGATGAACATCTGAAGTCTTACTGTATTGTATTCATGAATGAGTCAAGTGTTTCTTTAGACTGTGGTTAGTTCAGAAATACTGAAACTGCATGTGACAGACTGGTATAAAGGCTCCGTTCGTTTACTTTCAACAATCAGGGATTGTTTGGGCTCTCCCTGATTTAGCAGGTGAAATCTCTGCGTGGGTTTATCCTACAGATCATGACATTAAAAAATAAACAAAAACATATCACAGTACACCAAATATGACCTATCTGCACATTTCATCGTGCTTGCAGAGTAAATCTTGTATCCCTAGTCTGTGTGTGTGTGGTTAGGTAGGTGATTGGTTGGTGGGGAGCTGGAAGAGCACAGGACCGTGCCTCCTCCGTTAGTGGACCTGGCACGTGGCCTCCCCTCTCGCCACAACCCGCTTCCTTCACTCTCCTTCAACAGCAGGTACTGTTCATCCACCCGACCCTGCCTCTTCCTCCCAAAACAAGCCCTGCTTTGTTCCCCCCGGCCCATTGGCAGGGCCGAGGAGTTTATAGGTTTATGTGTTTAGCAGAAAACAGGACACTGCCCACCCTTCTGTGCTTGGCTGTATTGAACCGCCCCACCTCCCCCGTGCCGTACAGCATCATATATGCTTACATTTATTTTAGTTCAATTCTTAGAGCTGCTGATTGCGATGTTGGCTACAGAAACAGGTCAGAGGAAGCATGTGAAGCATCCAAAAATTCAGAGAAATTCATCAAGATAAGATGGAGAACAGATGAGACGTCTGTATGGCAAACTGTCCAAAAGATTAAAACTCCTAAGTCCAACTCCTGAATTCTTTAAGTCGAGCAATGAAGATTAAGGAGCAGGAGGGCTCTACACCAGAAACTGTTGGTTTGCTTTATCTGATGCGACATGGCGTGGAGAACAATTAGCTATATCGCTGACAACAGCTGAGATTGGAGAAAAAAAAAACAACCCCAAAACAACAGCCGTAGGGTTCCTCATGGCCTCAGCCCTACCGGGTGACCCAGAGGGAACAAAGGGACGCGCACACACATACACAAAGGCTAACAAAGACATAAACATGCATATGAGCACGTATACACACACGTAAAAAAAAATTCAAGAAGAGGATGCGTCTCCGTTTTCTGCAAGCTGTGTATTCTCCTGTCTATTCTGGGAATCACTTGAGTTGTGTATTATCTAAGAGATAAGGGACTCTTTGCCAGGACTCAGGAAGTGCAGAGGAATTTGCTGCCAGATATCTCTGTGTTTTTGAAACTGCTTTCAAGCCCACACCTCCCCCCCCTTTTCACCCCCTCCACCTCTACCCCCCCTTCTCCATGGAACAACTTCCTCTCCAGGCTGAGCCTTGGCTCTCTGCACTCCACTGGTGCATCCTCTTCCTGAGGTGGAGTCCCCTTTTCCATCAAAAACTCCCTCCATTTGCCTTTTCTGAAACATTCTCTCTTTTTTTCTCCTCTCAGAGGTGGAGCTTCTATTTCTAACATGAAATTTGGAGCTGCTTAGAAATGTTCCCAGCACAGGAAGACGCCATGTGAATGTGTGTGAAAAGCAACAAAAACTAGAAGTACAATGAATAATAGAGAAAAGTTACTTTAAATCACAATATATTCCTATTAACTTAAATATCTTCTTTTTCTTTTTTAAATGAGTCAAAGGCCTTTTTGCTTGAAATCTTTGAAATTTGAATCAGTCTTAGGTAAACGAAATCGTGTCTAAACTGTGAGGAGTGGAAACTGTTTTAAAAGATTATAATATTTAAATTTGAAAGCTCTGTTCAACAATATAGACAACATAAAAGTGTGGCGAGGAAAGGGAAAAGGTTTTAAAGGAACCTAAAGGATGAGACCAAACATACAGTGTGAGAAAGAATAAAAAAGGGAAAAGGCCGCTGGGTGGGGAGCAACAAGGCCGAGTGTTGTAGGAAGGAGAAAGGCGGCCATGGGAGGAAGGGTGGGCCTGGGACACACAGAGGCAGAGGAACACTCACTCCTGCAGGGTCTCCACTCCCATTTCCTTATACTGCAGCTCCTGCTTCACCTGGGCCAGCTCCTGCTTCAGTCGGGAGAGCTGCGGACAGAAGCGAGCACCGGGTTAGCGTGGCACACAATGGGCTTCTCTCACCACCGACACCGGCCAAAAGTGCCAAGTCACGACTATTCACATACAGGAATGCTCAGCTATGTTTATATAGAGGACCGCACACACACACACACACAATCACACACACAGGGTCACACACTGAGGCGTTTTGTGCTTGAGAGGGTTTAGAAAAATAGAAATCTATAATTGATATGGTGGCTGTGAAGTGTGACCCAGTTAAAGATTTTTAAAAATATTATTTTAATATGAAATAGGGAAAGGGAACAATTTCAGAGTTACAGAGGGCACGTGAATTTTAATTTACCAAGTTTAGAGACAATCAAAGGTTAGGAGAAGGCCTGTAATACAATATATAGGGAGTCAAGATTTTTTAAAAAGAGGCATTATTCTAATTTATCTGATGTTTGTTGAATTATTTTTAAACACAGAAGCAACAAAGTCAAAAAACTGCAGCTCTTCTAATGGCCACTTGAGGCTGACTCCAGGTTACAGCAGAAATAAACATGTTTAGAGCCTGTTATAACAAACAGGTCCCTATGGATAGTTTCCCCTAAACCTCAACTGCACAGAAGGTCTTTTTTTTTAATAATTCACCTATTTGAACATATTTTGGGCATAATGTTAGTGCTGTGGCTGCTTTGACTAAAGTTTTCTTGCACTAACAGCTACAGCTGCGAGCTGAATGCAGTACAAACACATTGATCTTACATCTGCCTAATGAGAATCTTCCTGATTTAAGGGCCCTTTTTTCTCCTCGCAATCGTTTCTTCCTCGGTGTGTGCACAAATTCATGAGGGCCACATCGATAAACAACACAGATACCATTTCCATCCCATAAGTAAAACCTAGAACGATATTCAGATCCTTACAAGGAAGATGATGTTGCTTTAAACAGGCTGCCAACCTGTTCCAATAAATATTGTTCATATCTGGGACAGTGTCAGACTTTGCTTATCCTGTAGCCTACACAAACTGTAGTTAAGATGCTTTTGATGAGGTCATGCCATACTCCTATTAGAAAGAAGAGCTTATGAATGCTTATGTCAGTATCCCAACATGCTGACAACGGGAATGTTAACAGAGGGGAGTTATTACAGTTACCACAGAGCATGCGCTCATTGAACATCCCACTGTTTCAAATGAGGTCCGCCTATGTAGAAGGAATCTCTGTGAAAGAAACAGTTCAGTCTTCAGACCGCTCTAAATTCTCAGTTCCACAAGTTTTTTCTACTCTTGGCTCTCTACGAGCTCAATGAGAATAAACAGCTTTAATATGAGCCTCTCAGGCACACAGCTACACTCGTATGCTGTTAAAACCCTCAGTTTTTAAAAGACAACCAATCAGCAGAAAGTCTGTTTTAAAAGTGGGAGGGGCTAAACAATTCATTCCAGAGTGTGAGCTGATGGCAAAGACAGTATAAACAGGGATGAAGCTTTCTGCCTTCTTTCTGAAGGCGACCAGATGGCCAGATGGAGGATTATCTGTGTTATAGAAAGGAAACTCAATGTCTAAAAACCCATCAATCACAAGTCGTTACCCAATGGATGGGCATTTTCACGGTCAGACCCCGCCCCTCACAATCAGATCCGGTCTGCGGCAACTACGATGGAGATGGAGAAAACTCTCATCGAGGCTTCAAAAAAAAAAAAAAAAAAAAAAAAAAAAAAGACAAAAAGTGACATGACAGTAGCTCGATCCACCTTTTATACTGTCTGTGGGTGATAAGGTGCACCAAGGCCCAGTATAAAATAAACCAAGATCACTGTAAACAGTAAATCATGTAAAGCTATGCTTGTAGAGTCCAAGAATAATAACAACATGGAGAGGGAAATGAACACGTGTATCTTTTAAGGTCATATTAGTTTTTAAATATCCATTCGCTTCCGCTTATCCTCTCCAGGGTCGCTGGAGCCTATCCCAGCTGTCATTGGGCGAGAGGCGGCGTACACCCTGGACAGGTCGTCAGTCTGTCGCAGGGCCAACATATAGAGACACAGACAACCATTCGTGCTCACATTCACGCACAGAGTCACACCTATTAATAATTTAGATTAATCAATTAACCTATCCCCACTAACTGCATGTCTTTGGACTGTGGGAGGAAGCCGGAGTACCCGGAGGGAACCCACGCAAACACGGGGAGAACATGCAAACTCCACACAGAAAGACCCCGGCCTGATGGTGGAATTGAACTCAGGACATTCTTGCTGTGCGGCTACCGTGCGAACCACCGTGCTGCAAGTTCTTAATAGAGAGTTACAAGTGGATACAAGAGGTTCCAATCAGTCTAAAACTATTTCATTGATTGCATTGATATTACTGTAATGATGGTGGTCACATAAATTAATCCTAATATTTAACACAGATTATATTGACCTTCATTGATTACCAGGAAATCTGAGTTATCTGGTCTTTAATCACTGTAAATATGTTTATTTATGGACGTTGCCTAATTTGTCAATATAATCTTTAAAGAAACTCAATTTCTCTGATTTGTCGACAGATTTCTTCAGTAACATCAAAATTACACCTTACTCAACACTTCAGGTTAAAATGTTGTTCATGCAGGAGAAACACCCTCGCCCATAGTACTGATCAGAGAGAAATGTCCTATATAACCCCATCAGGGACCTCTCAGCTTGACCCCTTCATGATCTCATCCTCATCCTCCTGAGGCCCCAGGCCAGAGCCACTGTATCCTGTAGGGGCCACACCCCAGCCCCTTTCTCTGCCCAAAAGGGCCCCTCACTGCAGCCCATTGTTCTCCTGCGATAATGACTTACCCGCTCTCGTCTACAGGCTATTTCCATTTTGATTTGGTCAGGGTCGTATTTCGCGTTTGAGGAGGAGCCAGAGACCGCTGTGGACACACAGAAAGGAAAAGCAGACAGGTTCGAGTTAGTTAGCCGTGATGATTTTAAGGTGTCATCTCTCAGATGCCCCCTGGACACCGTGTGTGTGACAGCTGGCAGGAGTCAGGGTTTATTGGGTGGAGGTAGTTAAAAGGGAGGATTTGGAAAATTTTCTATAGACCTGCACCCCTCCCAAAAGTCTTTAAAGGGATATCAGCAGTAATACATGTCCAGACTAGATAACTGGGTCAGCCAAGGTCATGTTTGGTTCCCATGAGAGCTTCAGGCTCATATTTTTCGCATCCATTTTCATTCCTTTCTGTTCATCTCCTTTGTGCATCTTATTATAAAACAAAATATGGTGTACACTATCAGACGAGTGAAGGACATCTGTGCGTCTTACTGCTGGTGATGGAGCGATTGTCCTCAGAGAGCTCGTGGAAGAGCATCATTTCCTGCTGAGCCAGCTCCAGTCGCTGTTGCTTGACCAGGTATATCTCCTTCTTGGCTTTGAGGGCCTCCTGGGCCACCACAAGGTACTCCTTCAGCATGTGCTCCTGCTCCTGCCGCCATTGAGTCCGCGGGTTCTCAATCTGGGTGGTCTCTGACAGGACGACAAAGACAGGAGTCAACAAATAATTGCACAAAGACATGTGAAACTACAAACTATAAGTACACTGTATTAAAATTCAGTGGGCTTTCACTCTGCCAAGTTATAGTCAAATAAAGTCTTTTTAATACAAGTTGCATTTACTTGTGCTTAATTTTTATGCTGAGGGGACAAAAGCCAAGTTAATGTACTCACTGTTAATGTGGTCAATGTAGTAAACTCCCACTTGTTGGTCATAAACTTCCTCCCACCCGAGAGGCAGCTCATCTCCAACACAGTCGGCGAACGTCAGCGGTTTGGTGATCCTGAAAATTATTGAGAATATTTCAGTGCAAACAATAACCCGCAATGAAGATCATATACAGAATAAAAACATGTATCCTGCAAACTCTCACTTCTTTTTCAATATCAAAACACTGATCAATAAACCTCACTACATTCCCATCCTGTTTAGTTACTCTCATTTAAACATTCATACAAATACATTTTCTGCGTCATTTATTATGTACATACAGTAAAATGGTGTGTTAAGTTCTAATGAACAAAAGCAAACATTTATTCTTTATGTGTTCGTGTGGTTAAATGACCAAAACAGTTGAGAACATGTAATACGAGAAAAACAACACAATTCAAAAATGCAAAAATACATTTCACAGAAATTGGCATAAAAAAAAACAAACATCAAACATCATAACCTGAAATGCACCAATCAAATAACAAAGTTGCTCGATATACTATAAGTGGTAGCAGGCAGGTGAACCCTACATGGTCAAAAAGCTAAATCTTTCACAAATGTACCTATGACCTTGATACAAAATTTTGCATAATTAGTAGGGGTGGGGGGGGAAAAAAATCGATACTGTGTAGTATCGTGATATTTTGTTTGCTAATAATGTATCGATACAGGGACAGCAGAAATTGATATTTTGTTACAAAAAAAGTTTTTGTGCTCTGACTTCAGAGCATGTTGATCCTTTTTCTGAGCAAGAATCCTGACATTCCTTCACTGTCCAAATGTGTTTAACTTTTTTTGGCAGCAATAAACATGACAGTTTACTTATTTTAATTTAAGACATGTTTTATTTTAATTAAGTTTAGAACTTTTTTATTTAATGTAAAATTATATTTTGTTTTAATTTACTTTCAAATTCTTCAGTTGCTGAATGGGCTGCATAGTTTTCATAAATTGCATAGTTCAGAATAGCTATAATTGTACCAGATGGTTGCATTCAGTTAAGTTGGGCTAGACTGTAGTACAACAATAAAAATGACTGAAATGAGAGAAAGACTGAGTGCGAGGCTTTGATATTAGATAAAATGAATATTGATAAACCTTTATGTACAGAATCTGAATATCGCAGATATTTAAAAAAAAAAAAAAAAAAAAAAAAAAAAAAAAAAAAAAAAAAAAAAAAATCGCAATAATATCATATCGTGCGTTAAGTATTGTGATAATATCGTATCGTGGGATGTATGGTGATTCCCACCTCTAATAATTAGTGCATAGAGCATACTTTACATGCCATAATACCAGTATGATCTGTTTAAGCATTCTTAAACAGATCATATGCACAATACAGTCCGTGACTCCTCTGCACCATCGCTCATGACCCACTGCCACATGTCAATAGCACCTTTAAAAATATATTTACTAAAAAACATTTATGACATGTTCAGTATTTGTTTTACCCGCCAAAAAACACGTCTTTCTCTTCCCTGACAGATTTTAGACAAATGAATATGAATCATGAGCTTCAGGAGGCTTTGGAGTCAGATATAATGACTTTGAGTCAGTGACCTTCACATGTTTATGAATTTACATTCTATTTGTGGCAGCGGTGAGTATGTGCATGTGTGTACATAAAGTACTTTATTTGTGACAAGTAACTACCTGAGCAAAACAACCAGCTGACACTTTCACGCATCATTACATCCTGTGGTTTAACTCCACATCCATGGACTGCAGCTAGTCCTCGCCCCACTCCACTGGATCTGTAGAGCAGAACAAGGACTAAAACTGAAAGTCCAGGACAGAGAAGTCTGTCTTGAGTCTGCACGACCTGACCAGAGAACCCAACGGTAATTAGAAACACAGGAAGGAAAGATGCCACAGTCAGGTGACTATCACCAACTGCATTTAATAAAATTAAATCTAAAACTAAAACTAGGTATGCAATTTAGCTGTGGCTAAAAGTGAACACTAAATAACAAACATTGCTACAAAAAACTAGCCCCAGATTGAGCTATTATGAGGCAGCAATCCCCCCCAGAGTAAAGTGGAAAATTGACAGACTGCAGCACTGTAGTGGCATCTGTTGTGGCGAACAGAGAAAGCCGAATGTCAAATTGAAGCTGTCAATCCCACCTTCAGCTATGGCCATGAGTTACTGTCATTGGCTGAAAGATGATCCTGATCACAAGTGGCAGAAATGAGTAGAGTAGAAGAAATCAAAAGGGATCAGAGGTTTTTTTCATAGTTGCCTCATCTTTTCCAGCTGTTGCAGCATCTTCCACTCTGTAATCTGAGAGTCTCTGAGTTCCTTTACCAATATAACATTGAAACGGTGGTGAGGGCTGACCCACTCGTACACCCATGTACGCGTACCTGTGTGCCTAACAACAATCAATAGCGAAAATGACACCAAAGCAGAGTGAATGCCAGTGGATGTGACATCATATTTACAATGCATCAACATTCACAAGGGCAAAAACAGTGACCATAAACTAGGCTTTAGAGATGGCATGAAGAGTTTATTCATGCAGGAGGGGCTCAGAGAAGAGCTGCTGATCCTCAAAATCGAAAGGAGCCAGCTTGAGGTAGCCCAGTAAAGTCTGTTGCCACCCCCCCCAAAAAAAAAAAAAAAAAAAAAACCACAAAGAACAAGGGCAAGGCAAATGACAGCCTGACACATGATGATCTCTACTACCCTAACAAATCATATCAGTGAGTCATGGAGCAGCGGGTTTGATGACAGCAGTTCATACAGTAGCTAATTTCCATCAAATCAGCACAAAAGGAAAAAGGAGGAACAGCAACCACCACACTATGCTCACAATGCAGACAGCGCATTAGTCCTGATCCTGTCGAGGTATGCATACAATGAGGGGATGGCCCGGAGAGAGACGCTGAGACATTCTGCACAGCATTCCTCAGAGCAAACTCACTTCACCAGATCTCACTACCTCATTTCGGTCAAAGAATTGGCATTCGGATTAAGAGCCAGTTGATGAGTCAATGCAGAATTAGCCCTTCGCTCTCATTGAAGTGACATAAAAACAAGGCGTTCTAACACAAACAAAGCTGTACTGAATCCTAATTGATGATTGGTCACAGGAGCTTACCTCTAATTCAATAAAACCCCTAATCTGCTGCTTAAGTGCAGCTCTGCATGTGTTGTAAGTCAGTATTAAACGTTCAAACATGTGTTCATAAATTATTAGTTAAGGAAGCCTAATATTCAGCTGAGTAGGTATCGAGTTTTCAGATTTGGGGATTCTGTTTTTTCAATGCTTGACATCCCTCTCACTGAGAGCAGTGATTATCATGCTTCAGCTCACCTCACTGTTGCTAAATTAGCAGCTTTGACACTGGATTTGGCCAATTTTCAAATCCCTTTCGACAAATTTTTTTTTCCCCTCCAGAAAACGGTTTTGAGAGAAAAAAATAATTCGTCATAACATCTTGATGTCCTGGAGCAGGATCATCAGTATCTCTTTCTCCCTGATGTGTTTATTAGAAAAGCTTCAGAACGTGAGAGGAAATAAAGCTGATTTCTGAAATCACTGTACATGTAGCCAAAATCACAGCATAGCCATCGTCTTTAACTCGTGTATGACGGTTATTTACCGTTTATTGCTATGAAAGTTAAGAAGCAAAATGAGATTAGTAGAACTGCAACTGGCAACATTTTCTTTGCCTCAGTTTCATAAATATTTTTTTTTATATTACAGAGACAAGAGAAGCTGAACCTCTGAAGTATTATGTGCGACATTACATTTTTTCCTTATAACTGACCTCTGCTTTCTACAAACACTGACCCAACAAAGACCCAAATATTCCCCTTTGAGAACCAGAAAATGGCTTCAGTCAACATTATGATGCGATCCTTTAAGACAATACAAAGAATCGACCGCTGAGTGATCATGGCCAATCATGGATAGCAATGTATGTTTTATAATATTTGCGATGCCTTGGGTATTTTACAAATGGATTCATTATTTTTTTCAAGCAAAACAGCTTAAGCACGTTCACTGTTCACAATACTGTCTGATGAAGCACCTGAATAACTTCTTCCTGACAACGACAAATCCAAGTGTTACACCAAACACAACAAAAGTGAGAAGAAAGAGAAGCTGACAGGAAAAGTTTCCTCGTCAAAGTTTTGAGCTGTGACTTGACCAATTAGCAATTACCAGTAAACGAAATTATTACAGGTAGAAGGTGTGAAACGCCTTCAAACTGCTGACCTTTTAACATGTGCTTTACATGTAGGATTACAGGTGAGTAGATCACTGTCCCGGCATTTGATTGGTAGGATAGTGTTTTTCTAGTCTACGAGCTACACCATTTATATTCACATGCCGTTTTATTTTACACACTTTTAATTTGCTTTTCAATCAAGGATCAATCAATGCAATAGCTATAACACCTGAGCCACAGCTAGCTGACCCATTCATGTTTTAATAATGTCCACACCTGAAGAGGTCAAACTTCGACTTAGACTAAATGATTCACAGATGAATTGTTTGATCATATTTTCTTCATCAGTGGCCTCTCCTAACTAGAAACACTGGCACACTTAATACCCAAATATTCCCCTAAAATAAAGTGCACAGGCCTGCAGCAGCTTCACAAATAACTGCTCAAATCTACCAGAGGCAGGCTGAAGCAGGGTTAAAGGGATGAACTATGTGCACTGTCCCGCTGCCAAACACCAGGACAAGGCAAACAAGAGCACACTCCCTACCTGCTCCTGCTTTAAATGTTTGTTAAAGGTAAACAGACACCAACTGCACTTGTAAATACTTAAATAAACACTGACTGTAACACAGCTGCTGTCAGGTTTCATGTGCAGAAAGGAACTGTAGGAGAAACAATGAGACAAAAAAATCTATAGTAAAAAAGCAATGCAAGGTTATATGAAGAGCAGCAATAATGTATAGTAGTTCTGCTTTATTTTGGGTGATTTGAAATGGTGATAGAAATAGAACAACCACGAGAGGCTTTGGACGGGAAGCTATGTGACGTCAGAGGGAGGTTAGTCCTGAACTGCCCTCTGACCTCCCTGGGGAGACTAAGAAAAAAAGAAAAAAGGCAGAAGGGAAAAACATGTCCTCTCAGAGATCTGAATCTGAATTTCTGAATGTTTGGTTTGTTACACGGTCTTGTGACAGCAGCCTCTGTTTTTCCAAGTAATGTCTTGGTCTTGGGAGAGTCTGTAACCACTGCACAAAAAACTCACAGCAGCAGCAGAGGGACACACAGCAGCACAGAGCAGGAGACGGCCAATGTGACAGCATAGATTCAGCCAGAAAAACTGGACAACTGAAGCTAGCTGTGTGTAGTAAGTCTGCATTTCTGGTCCACTTTTAACCAGAAGAAATTTTTATGACCTTTTCTGACAGTCAGCCTCAGTTGACACAGTGAAACAGCTGTGCCTGAATAAAATGTGAGAGATTTAAGTCGGGACGTTTCCTACACGGGGCACAAAAATGAGACAGTCTCACAATTGTAAAGGCTCCATTTGGTTCAAGCCCGTGGTTCCCACGTGGTACACTGAGGCACACTAGTGCTTCCAAAAGCACATTAAAATAAGTTTGTTTTTTAGTATTTAAAAATCCAATCATATAATCAAATTCCAATTTGATGACAGCTCTAAAGCAAGCTGTTGCCCCTTGAAGAAAGTCAAGGTGTGCGGCGTGTTTTTGTGACAAATGCGCCAAACTTTGGATAGTATCCTGTATGCACTCATTCCCATACAACGGAAAAGTTTCAACCTTTCTTCTGTCAAATGGAAATCCATTCGCACAGGAATTATTACAAAGTGACACAACAGGCTCGGACAGCGAGAAGGATGCAGCAATGAGCTGGAGCGAGTCGCCTTTCTGAAGAAACTTGTTCATGTTGACACCAAGCAAGCCAAACAGACACGTGGAAAACAAACCATTCAGATCAAAACTTGGCCCACCTTAAAAAACAACAACAACAACAACAACAACAACAACAAAAAAACCCCACTGGATCTGAAACAGAGTCTGAGATGGTTTGCTTGATTGTGCTAAATGGGCTGATATAGCAGTGGATAACAAACATGATAGAAGAGCTTGTTGCAAAGTATAAATGCAATCCAACTTTTTACAGTAGCCAAATACGGTTGTTCCAAAGGGGAAAAAAAAAATCACTCAAATACTAACTTATACTAAAAATTACTATCACTATTGGATTAGATGCTCATTTCCAACAATACTGACACGAGCAGTGGCGTCTTTGCCTCCTCTGGCTGACAGCCACACGCCCCCTCCCCTCACCAGTAGCTAGTAGTTACCGTTCACAACACCGAACAACACTTTATGAGGAATTCCAAGAGGTCAGTAAAGCTCCCGTTTCACACTGAAGCAGTGAAACATTTATCACAAACATTAATCTGTTTGTCCCAGATTGAAGCTGAGGAAAGTCCAGACGGCAGCTAAACAGATTCTTGGTCACCAGACATTATGGTGACCAAGAATCTGTTTAGCACAGATGTGAATACAGTTTTCCCCTTTGGTGCTCCATGGCACACAATGTGTGGAAATCACTGGTTTAGATGATGGTGCGGGAGGCAGAACACAGGACCTCCACTGCTCTGAAAAGTGCAATCAAACTTTACTAGGACGCTGATATGGACTACATCAGAGATCTGCAGAGGATGCAGAGCATGTGTGAGACAACCAACGGGATGCTTTACCCACCCCAATACTGTTTGGCCGTTTTAGGCCCAAGCACTTATTTCTATAATAATCATATTCCATTAGGATTATTTTAGAGCTGCTGCAGGATTACACTCCCTACACAGCAGGTGCTCTCAGGGACTTTTAGGCAGTTTTTAGCCAGTGTGTCTCTCTGGATGGCAAAATCTGTCTATGGGTTGTGCTGTCCATCAAATTTGTTCCAGACTGAAATATCTTAACAAGTACTGAACCGATTATTTTAACGACTCCAAAATCTCCCCAAAATAAATATTAACCTAAGTGACCCCCTTAAATTTCCTCAAGCTTTAACATAAGGTTGAAGTACATAATGGATAAAATGACCAAATGATGAATTAGACTAATAACCACCACATTAAAAGCCACATATAAAGCCCAGTTTGTCAGCACGGCAAAAAAGGTTAATTATGAAGGTGAACGCAGTAGGGATATACATGCATAACATCAGCATTTTAGGAATGCCATTCTGAGCAGTAATGCTGACATCAACTCATCTCGAAGCTGAGATGACTACATCCTCTCATCCTCTCTCAACAGGACTCCTGTAGACCAAGGACTGGTTCTATGAAACTTAGCAGACATCAGCTCTTTACTTTGTGGATATTTTGAGTAAAACTAACAGGAGCCATTGTTTTAACAATTTGTCAAAAATCCTTCATTTCCAGTTTCTGAGTCATGGGTTGTTCTCCAGTTCCAAACTTTGTGTTGACTTAATCTTAATACAAATCAAACTAACAAATCTCAATTCATCACCTCGGGTTTTGGAAACAAATAAATGAGTATTAATCAAATATCAGGAGAATCAGGTTTGGATAAAGTTCATACTTTCACTTTCTCACATGAAGCAAACAGCAGAAAAAGGCTGACTTTGGGTATTTCCAGTAGCGCGAACACGTCTAAAGTGGTTTAGGCGAGAGAACTGTCTGGATGGAGCATGCAGAAGCCAAAACACAAAACTCAAAGACCATCTAAGGTCAGACTGCACTGGACATTTGGACCTGTGTTGGTTTGGTTAGAAAATAATTGGTGTAGACATAGTTCTTGTCACAAAATTAGCCATTTTCTTCCAGAAATGAAAAAGAAAACAAACAAAGAATGACCAGAAACACCAAAGAAGTATTAAGACAAGAAATAAACCTGAGAAAACATTTTTAAATAAAAAAATAATACTCGCATGCATGTTGAGGCTTTGTCGGCGGTTAATGGTTTATTCTAAAACATTAAACATTCTCCAGGATCCTCTTTCAATCTGAGCGGAAACAGAAAATGAGACATATCTGAAACGGAAAAAAATAGAGGCTGCGAGAATGACAAGCATGTTCAGCTGTGGAGGAATGAAATGCTGCCGGGCTTGCTCGTGCACCGCAAATTCTCAGCAAAATATATTTAGTTGTTGAAGACATTTGCTAATTCTAGAATAATCTGTGCCATCCTGGGTTGTCCCAGAGGATATTTCTATCTGTAGCGGCGACGGCCTGCTGCATGGGAAAGGCATGTGAAACTCGAGTCTGGGCCACCGAACCACGTCTAGCTGGGTCATCACCACCAGCTCCTTAGCCTTTGTTTCGGAGCTGCAACAATTAAAATTCTCCAGAAAGAAGTCTGCACATTCCACTAAAAATAATACTGCCTTCACACATTTCTTTACGGGACCTCAGAAGCTGGATTTAATACCCTGAATCTGGGTTACTATCCTTCAGCTCGACCACAATGAGCTCACTAAGGTTTGACAGCCACATGTTTTCAAGAAGCTAACAACAATTCAAAGGCTCTCTTGCTGCTGCCGGCTTTTATTTGGTTCATAATACAGCTCATAATAAATTAAAAAACATACAGCTCATTACGCCAACTTTTTTAATACAAACAGCCCCAAACAGTCCGTATATAATGCATTTTTGACACTGTTTGGTTCACTATAAATGCAGCTATGTTATAAAACAGCCAGTCAGCCACAGCAGAAGAATCAAATCAGAATCACGAAACACTTAATCAGCCACTGAAAGACTTTTATGATCCCACAATCCTACTGCTGAAGTCTACAAATCTGACCAGAGGAGAGATCTTTGCACAACAAGCACTGCTCATTTAATCAGAGGGGTGGACTATGCTTCTGGTTCAACATAACCAGGTTTTCTTTGTGTTTGCCGTCTTAAGAAAACCTAAAACACCACGCAGAGACATTTCTTCATTAATCCAGGCTTTTAGCTTCATATAATGCAGCCTCTGACACTACTTCAGCTGACTCTTCTTACTTGGTTAAAAATGGACTGATGAAATGCCGCCTAGTTTAGTAAGAGACATTAGATGAACAAGTGATGAGATCTAGAAAATGTAAGAAAAGAAATACAGCTAAAGGTAGCAGTGGTACTGGCAAGAAGACCAGAGAGTGGAGTTGTCAGAAACACATCGATTTTACCACCTGGTCCACTCTCAGCACCAGTGTGAAATTTCCAACCTTATGGATTTAAAGATAAAGACTATTCATTGCATCCAAATGTGACACTGACGGGAAAATGTAAATCACTTTGGGTTGGGCCCTGATTTAAAGGTGCATCACGCAGGTTTTGTTTGTGTATTAAACTTTTTTTTTTTGGACAGCAAGGCAATTTAAAAATAATCTCTTTGTTGTTTCTAAGGCTGTTAGAGGTACCAAGGGCTGATTTTTGTGTAAAGGAAGTGGGTCAGAATTTCCATGAAAATTTAAAGGAAGTGAATCTTAGGTTGGCTTTCCTCTGTGCCTCTCTTCTGGACCTAGCTAGTCAACTTTAACCTAGAAATGGAATTTAACCACTCCATTTCTAGGTTAAGGTTGACTACTTGGTGGTCACTAGACCATTTGGTGAAAGATGCCAAGAGACCGATTTCACCCAGCAACCACTTGGAGATTACACAGATGAGGTCTTACGAACACAGCATTACCAAATCTTCATTTATACTGTAGTATTCAGAGCTGTAATTAGAAAGAGCTACTTCAATATTTTTAGCTAAGGTGATATTAGAGCTAAAGCCCCGTTTCATAAAAATGAAGCCCTTCAAGACTTGCTACACAGTCTTTTAGCTTTCAGCTCCAGCGGACAAGCCCCGTCCATGTGTTCAGGCGCTGTCTAAATGTGTACAGAGACGGGGATCTTAGGCTACTTATAGAAACCTATTTCTATAAGATTTAACACATAATGGGAGAACCGGGTGTCTGTGCGTCCGTCTGTCTGCCAGCTGCTTCAGGCCTCACTCTGAAACGCTGCACCAGACCCCTCTGACAGTCTGGACATAAATGACATTCCTCCCCAAGTTGTTTTCACATTTCTTTTTTAACACAGAAAGGAATTTTTGAGGCAACAGCACTTCTTTTTGGCTTGCAAACTGTTTGTCATCTCCCCAATACAACACGAGATAGAAGCAAGGTGGAGCTTTTGTTGGGCGTATTTAAAAAGGAAAATGAAGAAGGCAACTTAGGCTGAACACATAATCTGGTCTGGAGCTTCAATTCAAAATTAGCACATAGCACCGCATCTCCACATTTTCTCTTAATGAAAACACGCTCTAAATGAATTATTGAGAGTTTGGGGGTAGTCACAAACTCAAGACAGTAGTTAGCTAAGGACAATAGCAAAATACTGCAATTAAATACAGCTGGATGAACACTCTGTTTAACTGGTAGTTAGTAGGGATGCAGAATTGTGAAATTACTGGCTTTTTTGTTTGTTTTTTTTAAGCTTTTGTATTTTTCCCCTCAGTGTGACAGAGAAGCAAAAATGTTATAAAAGATAGATGGACAATTTTAAGGGGAACAACTATTTTCTATTTTACATATCCTGTTGTTGTGGTTAAGAATTTCAAATAATAAAGTTATGCTGAAGTAATCCCTGTGAACCAAACAGAGATCTTCAAATAGTTCTTTCTATACTTTGACCTGTATCCCGTCTTTAAGTCTGACGTCATTAGCCGTGCCTGGGCCCAACTCCGCTGCAGGTCCCTAAAGTCACACGATCACTGCGGCATCACTGTGAGTTAAAAACTGTCTAAATCTTTTCATCTTTAATAAAATGATCAGCGTTGCTGCTTTACCAGGTGTAACAATTAAGTTTAACATCCAGGCATCCATGAAAACAGAATTTATTAAACTTAGCGGAGTTAGAAGTTAGCAGGGAGTTAGCTCGCTAGTTTCCATCTAAATATACCATGTTCTGACTGAGGGATTTCTGAAAAAATTAAGACATACAGCTCTGCTACTACTTCCAACATAAATGAAGACAGGAAAGTAAACAGCAGTGACATTTGTAGGGTTACTGAAGTTTGGATAATTCGCATGTAATGATGTGCTACGTGATTGCTAGCGACACAGCTATGTTAGCATAATATAAACAGTGAAGCTGGAAGATGAACGCTAGGCCTTATCATACCATTCACGGTAATACCGGTATAACGTTAGGCAATGATAAGAAAATGAAATATCGTGATAAAATATGGGTAAAATGCGCAACAGTGCCTTTGTTTTCATACGCACATGGCAGATTTTATGTGGTACACGGCGCTCAAAATGTTTTAGTACAACTTTGATAAGCTACGAAGCCGCACCGCTTGATCGTTATGTCGGAGGATTACGGCTACCATAGTCGGGAGCCTTGTAGAGTGATACGTACTGCTATTACGTACATGCTTCAACATAATATTACCATATTGTGTGTGTATTACCTCTTTTTTAGTTTTGTGGATATTATATGCTCAGGATATGTCAGCCCATTTCCACTGGAAATGCCTTTTGGTTAAACTGTCAGCAAGGAATTTGCATTTGCATTGTTAAATTTTTATATAGATTTAATGCACATAAAAAACAGCTGCTTGTTTCAGTGAAAATGCATTGATGGGCTTTTTTTTTTTTTGCACCAATAAAGTTGTGGAGTTGTAAAGTATTTTGTCTCGCGTCAATTATATCATCAGTTATATCGTTATCGCAAATTTCCAAATATATATCGTGATAAATATTTTTGGCCATATCCCTGCCCTACCGACAGTGATCACTGACTGTTTTCAGGGGCTTGTTGAGATTAAATAGAACAAGATACAACGCATTAAAATACACAACAGCCTTATTAAACGAAGAGTAGTTTGGGCCTGGAATTAGGATTCATCACGTCATCACTTAAAGACAGGATAGTATCCCTAATACGTTCATCCCAGGCACATAGAACTGGTTATGAGTACAAAATCCCGCCCAACCACCTTCTCTTTGCAAGTGGCAGCCAATCAGAAGAAAACTGGTTTCAAAAGAGGCACTAAAGCAGCTTGAGGATGAATTGGAGGCCTTGCACCAAGGTACAGTATGTGATAAATAAAGATTATTTCATTTATATACTGTGAATTATAGAAACCAACTCTATTAGAGTTCAATAATAAAAATATTGAGCTGGAAATTAGCATAATGACTCTTTATTACAATACTTCTGAAATCTTCTAAAGCATAAAATTAATGTTGCACATTATTATTGACCACTGCCAAGGGTAACTATTGTGTCATTTAACATCAGGCTGATTTATCTGTGCATTTCCACTGCTTAGGTTTTAGAAATGACATCAGCGACTGTAATTTAGTGGTTTTCAAACAGCCTGATCAGTGGAGTCTTTCAGGTCCTGAAATGGGAACCACTGCTTTATATAAATCTTTTTAAGAAAAAATAGTGATGATGTCATAACCCCGTTTCTGGGTCTAAGCGCTGCCTTCATGAGGCTCTCGTCTTTTTAACCTGCTCTAGTGCTTTGCTTCTTGTTTCCCCACAACAGTTCAGTCGTCATTCTCAGCCTCTCAAGCATTTTGTTACAAGTTCTCTTTAAAATGAGGCTTTTACTACAGCTATGAACACCACGGCTTAGGATCAGGCCTTTTTCATAGTGCGTAATCCAAACCATGCACCGTCATAAGAATGACTAACATCCTGTTAGACAGGATGCAGTTTCGCCTACACTACTATATGCCTACTGATAGCTTTGTAGGTAGCCACCAGGTAGAACATCATAATGTCAGCTAGCTCAACTGCACTAACCCTTCAACCTTTGCTGGAGTCAGTTTTCAGTCTTTGCTTACGTCCAGAGTTGCTGCAGTGCTGCACAGGAACATGATATATGATTTTCAGATGTCTTGTAAACTCTCTTTCCTTCATGCCTGGATATTAAATTTTATTGTAACATCTGGGAGAACAGCCATACTGATCATTTTATTGGAGCTGAAAAAAAATGTGGATTGTTTTTTAACTGTCAAAGGTGCCTCAGTGTTTGTTTGCTTTTGGGAACTGAAGGAGCATTTATGCCCGGAAATAGCTAATTATGTCAGGCTTAACAAGCAGATAGACACGTTTTACATTCTTTAAAAAAAACTAAAAGACGCTGCTTTGAAATGAATTACCTGTTCTGCTGGGGTTTCCTGGGTCTTATGTTTAATTGTTAACATTAATGTTTTTGAAAGCTTTATAAATAGTTTCAAAATAACTCAAATCAACCAGAAGCACATCAAGATCTGTTGAAATATAATAACAGAGAAACTGTAGTTTTTGTAGTTGTAAAAGCACAGAAAAACAGTAGAGTCCAGGTTGTCAACAGCATTTTTCTTCACTTTTGAATAAGAATTGTGCAGATGCATGGAAGAGGAAGAAAAAACAAAACAAAACAAAAAAACAATGGTCACCCAGAGCTGAAGGCTGGTCCATGGAGTCTGGCATGTCCTGTTTAGGTAGCATTCTTCACAATATACACATAAAACACTGCCAACCTACACATCTGACTGATGGCTGACGCTGCCAGAGAAAAGCATATTGAGGAACAACATAAAGCAGGGTTTAAGCTACGAATGAGTGTTTTTCTTGTTTTTGTAGCAATAAATCATCCCCAAAAAAACAAACAAACCACAAGACAGTCAGCTGGGAAACCTGGACGTCAAAGGCGCCTGCAGCACTAACTGCTGAAGGACAAAGTGTTTGCGCTTCCAGAAGGAGTGAGGTGAAAGCTGAAGACAAACATATTGTCTGCTCATGAAAAAGAACACGGGCAAAATGACACCAGATCAAGCAATGACATGTTCGCAACCTCCCGCAACCGAAAGACAAAAAAGAGCCATCATAATGAAAACACTGGGGGAAGCAAAATAACAGCGGGGTTCAGCGCATGTGAATAACCCTTCGGTGCTGGCAACACAGCTCACCCTTTCCAGAATAATTGAATTTGATGTGCTTTGTGACCAAGCATAAAGGCCTCCCTTTGCTGAGCGGCAGGCCGGCCATGGCCATTGCATAACAGAGCTAATAAAGGAGGCCTACAGGGCCCAGGATGAGAGGAGGAGGTAGACACGTGGGAACTGCCTCTGTTCTGCTGCTTTGTCTGGGGCCGCGAGCGAGCAGAGCCCCCGGGCATTAGTGTAGGCATGCCTAACATAACGTTCATTCCACAGCAACAAAAAAGCTCCTCAGAGCTGCTCAGCTTATCTGCAGGAGCTGGCCGAAAGCAGCTTGAGGTATCCACCGTCAGCCCAAAAAAAAAAAAAAAAAAAAAAAAAGCATCAGAAATTAAGGCAATCAGTTCGGACGGGGTCTCAGCTGCTTGCAAAGTCAGGGGTTTTCCTGGTTCCTTATGATTAATCCGCATTTATCAGGGTTTTCCTGCATGCACACCAGCATGGTTTTAGGGAACCTCGAACTTTTCTGTTGATATTTACGCTGACTTACAAGAAATATCAGTTAATTATCAGTCCCCGGTCATCTTATACCACTTCAAAAGTCTGAAAATCTTCAGCCCACCCAGCTGCATCGTCTTCATACCATCATCATCATCACATGAAGCATTTTCTTCTTCAGGGATTTTCCTTCATATTAAAAACCACTGAGGTTTTGGCCTTCCATCAAGGGGAAAAAAAATTCTTGGATGGTGATTTTTAAGTTTTCTGTAAATGGGTTTAATTTATTCAAGCTTCAAATACATTTTTGTTTATGGAATGGCCAACAAGAAAACGCACGCACTTCTGTAAAGTCAGGCAACACAGCCATTTTTATACCACACGCCTACCAAACGTGCACAGTCACCCACCAAAGGCTCATTTTTGAGAGCTGTACATTGAAAGAAATGAGTCTGTATTACCTTATACTTATTTACTTGCTATACCAAAGTAAACAGAGAAACCCTCAATTTCTCAGGTATCTGTGCACTGCATTGGCAAGTCCGTCTAATGAGTCACTACACACCCTCATCTAACCAAAACGTCTCCATCTTCGGCAGGAACAAACTCGACCTCTGGCTGATACGCCGCCCCATTACAGCTCATCGTGATCATCACTGACAATTATGTTCCAGCTTCAATGGTGCCTCTGTTTTAGCGATTAGCAGTGATAATCCACTACTGACGCTCCTCTCTGCGAGTCAGCAGACTCAAGGCGCATCAGGCAGACCTGGTGAGCAACACACTAGATCACACAAGCTGCTGTACTGTACTTTTTGTTTCTTGAGAGCCAGGAGTTAAACTGCAAATCTGAGGCCAGTGTTTTCTGTAAAACAGATCATATTATTCCCAAAATATAGAGCATTCCACCTCCACCCCGCTCCCCCGACTGGTATGTAAATAACGCTTTTCTACTCTTACTACGCACCCAATCATACATGCAACACTTTATTTTATTCATTCTACGTGCTTTTTATCATTAATACACACATACTCTGATGTAAGCACCTAGCAGAGTAGAAATATTTACTGCAGGAGAACGCCTCTGGTCATTATCTTGGTGGCTTGAGGGTTAAACACACAAACAGTCTTCACCTGACTACATTTATTGCATTTTTATAATTCCACAACACCTCCAAAGAATCTCATCACATGATTTGTCTTTTAAGTGTCTGGCTGATATTTTTTTCCATTTAGCAGCCTCAGGTAAAACCCAGATCTCATGATGAAGTCCTATAAAAACAAATGAGTCACAAAATGACCCAGCAGATTTTTTTTGTCTTTGTTTTTTGTCACAGGACCTCAAATAGATAAAGGTGGGTTAATTTAGGTGATTTCTTCTTTAAAAATAGCATTCTTTTTAGTCATAAAAATGTATCGAAAAGTAAAAAGTTGTCTCTTGTATTTACAAAGTTAGGAGGAAAAATGCAGGAAAAAAAAAAAAATCACGCAAACTAAAAAGCACCAAATTTCAACCCAGCCCAGTGTATTCTCAGATCCTGTAACTCCAAAAATATGAACAGTAAGAAAGCAAACTTTTGCAAGGCTTTACAAAAAAAGTCATTGGACAGAGCAGATCAGCTGATTCTCAGGGGTTCAACACCCAATGAGTAACGTTCATCCTTTGATTTCAATTCAGCAGAGCAGCTGTCAAACCGAGACTTGACAGGAGAAATTACGAACCTCTTATCTCTGCATTCATCTCTCTGCTCTTGACATACGTGCATGCAAACAGCCTCATTTATCTGCTTTTTTAAAACCCTGACAGAACAGCTGACACCTTTTTGTATCTGCTGCTCATTAGCAGAAGGTTTGTGCTGCGATGTGATTTATTGGAAAGTCAGTATCAGGTGGTGACAGCAGACATTCCTCCAATGAGAAAGCCTATAAATCACGGAGTAGCACCAGAACAAATACAGAAAACATTCTTTAGTCTTACTAAAGAAGGCCCTCCCTCAAATGCTGATGACTATAAAAATATGTGAAACTGCTATTAGCTGCAAACAACAACGGTTAATCAACTCACGAGGAAATCAGGTTTTCCTTATCTAGATTACACGCAGCTACTAGAAGCCCACTGCTGGAGTAAAATGTACACTAGTACTCGCCATACTTTGAGCTCGGTTTTTGTGAATTTCAGCCTTTCCCCTCATAATACATCAGAGCTAAAATACTTGCTGTAATTCCCAGTAATCTCACAACAAAGTCTGCTTTGAATGCCTGATTGAGCTTGCTTCTGGGCTGGTAAAAATCCCAGTCCCCGCAAAAAGCACATCCTTGCAGCTTTCTCAGTGGCCCAGCGAGCATTCCTCACATACTTTCACAAAGATTTCTGGGAGTTGGAGTTTAAAGCACATGTCCGACTACTAATCTCCATGCTGAAATCTCCATGCAATGGAAATCACACACTAAAATTGTCATCTTTTGAAGGCTGGACATGACAAACATGAGAGCAGCTCTTCACTCTCTGACTGGTCTTTAAGAGGTGTCTTTGTGTGGAAAGGAAAGGGGAGCTGGATAACAATGGCGCTCTGTATTAGGTGTGTGAGCCAGGAATGTTTCAGGTCACTGGAAGTCATAAATCTGCAGGGCTTACTGATGAGTCTGGATGACTGAGGTTTGACACACATGCGAACACACACTCAATAGGTTTTCTTCTAAGTGAAGAAGGGACAGATAAATAGCTCAGGTGACCACGCTGACAGGGTTAACTTGGACAAAAACAACTCCTCTGCAACAATAGAAAGGCTGAGCTGCTGTCTAATTTTACGTCCAAACTGTCAAATTTCATGTTTAAACCGACATGCGGGATCATTAGACCATGATCGTGTTTGTAAGGGAGCTTCTGTAGGCGCTGTGGAGGCCCACAGCTGCTCCCAAACCTCAGACGATCATCGACTGTGGCCACATGATTCACCACAACCTCACAATAAAGAAGCTGCCCCTGTGGATTCTTTTAAAAAGCAGTCAAAAACTGGTCTTCTGTTGAAGACTCTTTTATTGAATTGTTATTTACTTATTTTAAAACTACCTGTTTATTTTACTGCGTCTTATATTTTTCTTTGGCACCTAATCTTCATGTTTATTTTAGCCTCGTGTATAGTGCTGTGTGCCAAACTTAAACTTTACTTATCCCCAAAACACAACCTCTGATAGTAATTACAACCTTGCTCCAACAGGGGCATTGTCCAGATATGCGGGTAATTTTACAAGAACATGAACAGGGCCAGTGTTATAGTCTAATATAGTACATTTATTATTTATACTTCTACTTTATTTCTATATTATTCTACTTTCTACTCTTACTCTATTTTATATGTAAATACGATATTACAAATATAATTTGATTTTAAAATATACAGCTAATAATATAGGAGAGATCAGACTATTTCCCTCGGGATGAATAAAGTATTATCAATCCATCAATCAATCGGTAATAAAGTAATTAAAATAATCTCCAGCTACAATATTACAGTTATAAAAATTATTAAATGAATAATCATGATTCTGGATGATAAGTACTTTAAGTATATTTAATGATAAAACTTTTAAATCCTCTCAGTGTCTTTATATGGAAACTGCACTGACATTATTGCTTACTTAGTGTTTCCCAATAAAAACTGCCAGCTGAAGGGAGGACTGAAGATCCAAGTCAAATACTAAAATAATGACATTTTTACAAGAATAATATAATACAGGCATAAAATACTATTGTTTATCTACATGATAGACTCACCCACTTATTTAGTTCGCCTATATTTTAAGACAGTTCTATCCAGTTATATTTTTTGTAAACTGGTTCATTAAATGTGAAAACTAGGACATTTATTAAAGGTAGGAAAAATTTAGAGTTTGCTTTAAATCATATTGAGCTATATGTCGACCATAAACTTAAATGAAAATAACAGAAACAGTTTCCACATCCGCTTTAAACAGTTATTCATCAAACCATTTTCACACTTTCATAAACTCTATTATAGCACAGGGATCTGCAATGCTTTCTACTTTCATTTACGGTCTACATTATATTTTCTGATTTCCCGTGAATCCCCTCTTGCTTTGTGCCACCCTATAAAAAAAATAAATAAATAAATAAAATAATAGGAAGGGGAAGAGGCGATTTCATTGACTTTTCCTTATTTATACGCCTAAGTTCATCTCTTAAGTTCAACAAGATACTACACAAGAAATTTTGGTGCCCACAGTGCTAATAATCTTCGTCTTAGTCTAGACCAGGGGTCCCCAATCTCAGTCCATGAGGGCCGGTGTCCCTGTAGGTTTTAGATGTGTCCTTGATCCATCACAGCTGATTTAAATGGATAAATTACCTTCTCAACATGTCTTGAAGTTCTCCAGAGGCCTGGTAATGAGCTAATCATGTGATTCAGGTGTGTTGACCCAGGGTGAGATCTAAAACCTGCAGGGCCCCCGGCCCTCGTGGACTGAGATTGGGGACCCCTGGTCTAGAACTAAGAACTAAACTGGTGACATGCATACAGAACAGCTTACTATCATCAAGTGCATCAAAACAAAATCTTAAATTGACGGGTTCAACATAAGGCCAAATGTAGTAAATAAAAATAACCAGAAAAAAGAAAGAAAATTTAAGGATGTATTATGTGGGGGGGGGAACGATATTCTCTGTGATCAAAGTTGTAGGTTTCTTTAGGAAACTAAAACTAAGAAGAAGAACAGTGTATGTTGATGGTGAAACTTTTTCAAATAGCTTTGAATGAAATTTTCAGGCTTATGTGAAGAGCCATTTTGCACATAAAAGCTTCTATTTGAAGGAATAGGATGGTTCGTAGTTCGTTTATGTTTTCTATATTACTTTTCTACAATTATTTTCCAGTGAGCCAACCCTGTCTCATTCTCGGTCCCTCTGTGCCACCCCATTAAACCCCCCCTGGAAACGCCCCTGCTCTCCTGTGAGTTATGTCAGTTTATAAAGAAGTCTCGTTGTATTAAGATTACTTTTTGTTAGTGTGTGTAATAACACTACTCCAGGGCCTTAAGCGTACCTATCTCTGGGGTCAATCCATGAAGTTTGCCGGGTGTTGTGGTCGATGAAAAACACTCTGCCATCGTAATCCCGGGCTTCCTCCCAGCCCGCGGGCAGCGGCAGTTCCGAGCTCTCTCTCCGCTTTCCGCCGCTGACCCACGGCATAGCGTCGAGACGGTGAGAGGGCTGCAGCCCCCTGCCCTGCTTTTATCCCCCTGAAAAAGTCGCTCCTCACTGCATTACAACCAAACGACCTGGACGCGCTGGAGAAAAGAGACGCAGATACAAAACTTTCCACCGAGGCTGGAAAAAGTGCCACCGGGGGTACATCCACTTTCCTCTTCTTCTTTCTACAACCCTCCAAAATCAGCGCGGCGGGGCTCTCTCAGTGCTCGTTTCTCCATGTTCGCCTTCTCCGCCATATTTCATTCCCCGTGTCCATATTCGGGAGCGGATTTGCATACGTACGACGGAGCCAGTTCCCCCTGTCCAATGAGGAAACTTCAGAGCTCAACACTTTCATTAAAGCTTCACGGCGCCGCGAAAACATACCTTATAAAATAGACTTAAAGTTTCATTTTAATGTTAATTCAGCTGAGTGATTTAGCTAACGCTGCGACACAAACCTGTTGATTCACTCATTAATGTATCTCAAGAGTAGCTTCTGTTTGTGTATATACAATTTAAATAAGTAATTTTTAATTTTAATATTAATATAAGACAGTTATAAAAAAGATATCATTTTAATATAAAATCTAGGGAAACTCCCCCGATCACGCTGTTGTTTGAAGGAGTCGTTTTAGTGGTGCACCTGCGCCACCTCTTGGCCTTAATTGGCACTGCAACAGCTCATACACCGGCCACCCAGATCAACTTCCTGGCGTTTCAACTGTTTTACAATTATTCTTACTTAAGTAGCTAAAAGTAGATTCAAATATCAATCAATCAATCTTTATTTATAAATCACTTTTCATACAAAGATGTAGCACAAAGTGCTTTACATGGTTAAAAGCAGCCCACCCCACCAAATAATATCCAAATTACCTAAAATATGCAACTATCATCTTCTTCTTGTAGGTTTTCCCTTTTGTTCCCAAAGGGGATCATCTGCCTCCACCTGACCCTCTTCTTTGCATCCTCATCTGTCACACCAACCCTCTGCATGTCCTTCTTCATTACATTAGTGAATGTTTTGAGATCTTCCTCCTTTCCTCCTGCTTGGAAGCTCCATACTCAACATGCATTATCCAATATCCACTATACCTCCTCTGTACTTTAGATACTATATTAGTATAGTATTGTATGTACTAATACCAAATCATTTCAGGCTTGCCTCTTTAACTTTGTCTCCAAATTGGTCAATCTAAGATGTCCCTCTGAAATACTCAATTCTTATCTTCCCTCCTGGTTTCTCCCATTTTCAGCGAGTCAAAATTAAAAATCTACAATTAAGGTTTTTATAAGCTATGATAAAATAAATGGCAATAAAGTTTTTTTTTATTATTACTTATAAGTTATGTATTGTTTATGAAAAAACACAAGAAGTAGAATGGTACAGAGGTACATAAAACACAATATGACTAAAACAGGCCAGGATCTTCTCAGCTGCGTCACAGCAAGAAGGACAAATACCTCCAATAAGTGTGTGTCTTTCTTTGTGCAGTAGTGAGGGGGTTTTCACTTAAATTTACAAACTATTTTGTGGTCAGCATAATTAACACTGTGCATCCAGCTAAGTTTAAAACTGTGGAAGAACAAGTTAGAAAGAGGATTAGGAGGAGCAGTAAAACCAGACACTAGGTGAGACTCTCTCTCAGAGTATTAAAAAATACTCTTTTAAACTCTGAATAATATCCCCCACCACATGCCAATTTATTTATTTGTGCAGGATATTTGGCGGCCTCTGTGGGTAAGAAGGGGAACTGCAACTACACTTTAATTTTTTATATTTTCAGAGACAGAAATTAAGTTGGATGTGTAATGTGACATTCTTGGCCAGGAACATCATGAGTAACTTGTCTATAGCTGCAGAGACGTCCCTTTAAAGCTGAGATTAAGCTTGTTTCTGGTATCGTTTGGTATTCCTTAAGTGTTTGTGAGGACATCACAGCAGTCAGCTGAGTGTTTTCTTTGCCGGAGCAGGAGGAGTTTGGCAGCCCGGGGATATTATCTGTGCATTTTTGTTTGTGTGTTTGTTTGTGGTTTGTACGGCTGTCTATGAGTTTATGAACGGGAAACATTTTCTCACATCTCAGCTTTGATCTATTGCCTCCTACGATCATTTCCCACAACCATGCAGTGTTCATACGAGAGCACACAATAAGCTGCTCTGTTGTTTCAGATTTAGTCACATGCAGCAGACAGCCTGACTGTGAGCAGCTATCCCACCACAAGGAATATGACAAAAATATTCATATATTTTTAAATTTAACTTAAATGGTTATGAGCAAATCTCAGCATTACTGTCCTTACATAACATTTTTCACTGGTAATAAATCACTCAAAGGCCTAGTTGTGCAACACTGCCTTTATGATACTCTAACACTGAAATGTTTTTCTACTCATGGCTACAGGAAAAACCCTTTGAGGACAGAGATGAAGGGCTTTAATGGCAACTAAGTTTATGACAAGAGTGTTTAGCATTTGCAAATAATAAGCTGAGTTTGCTGTAGTGTGTGGCCCCTTGTTCATATGTTTGTACCCAGTTATTGCTGGATTGCAGGATGCAAACTGAACTTCAAGCAGTTGTTGTTTTTTTTAACGACATCCCTTATGGCATGCAGTTTTGGAAGAGCATATAGGAATGGTCTTGTAAAAATCGTGGCCATCTCTGCCTCTGCCCCTGCTGCCCATTGGCACAGCAGCGAGAGCAGGAGGACCACAAAGGGGAGGGCCATGCGGGCCCCCCTCTCCCTCCAGCAGCAGAAGATGTGTGCTCCTCTGAGTGGGAACTGTTTGAGAACGAACTCCAAGCCTCAGAGCTAGAGCGGTCAACTCTAATTATCAGGTGTTTTGAGCAGTTCCTGTCCCGACTGTACAGCGACAGGCCTCTCCATCTGAAGTGCAGCCAGAGAAGGAGAAGAAGAACTCTTGTGGCTCTGTCAAGCGTGGAGGCCAGAGAGAGGGGGAGAGAAACATGGACACGTGCGCCTGCGCTTTGGAGCTGCTGGGGATGCTGGTCTACGTTGGAGCATGGCTGTGCGCTTTAACCACCACTATCTTACCGCAGTGGCTGACCATGAGCACTGCGCTGCTGCCTGTGGAGAGCTACGAGCTGGGCCTGTGGGAGACCTGCGTGGTCCAGGACGTTGGAGGGATGGAGTGTAGGGCTTATGACAGCCTGCTGGGCCTTTCCACAGACCTCAAGCTGGCCCGCATCCTCATGTGTGCTGCCCTCGCTGTGGGCATGCTGGGAATTCTCGTGGGAATACCTGGACTTGACTTGGTCCACAGCTGTAAAGAGGACAGCGGTCAACAAACCAAGAGGATTTTAATCATCACGGGAGGGGTGCTCGGGATGGTTTCTGGGGTTCTGTGTCTGATTCCCGTGTCCTATATGGCACATATAGCAGTGATGCATTTCTTTGATGACAAAGTGCCTGACGTGGTGCCTCGGTGGGAGTTTGGAGACGCTTTGTACTGCGGCTGGGCAGCAGGATTTCTCCTCATAGTTGCCGGCCTGATCTTGATCACCTCGTCCTCGTGCTCTCAGGTGGAGCCTCAGCCTGTGCTGCAGCGGCGGTACCAGGTGATGGGCACAGGTGTAAATTACAGGAAGCGCACAGAGTACGTTTAACAGATGATTTACCTGTGTAGAGACTGAAATCACAACACAATCACCTGTAGATCTGCACGTCGGACCGCTTTACAGCAATGATGTAAACCACCGAGACAACATACGATGGTGACATTTACGCCTTGTTTCAGCCCTTTTACATGACTCACCTGCACAATCAGACATTATAAGACGATCTGCTGTGATCAGCAAGAATAAATCTATTTTATAAAGAAATGTTTTATAAAAGGCCTTTTTATCCATTACTCTGGAGTGGTTTCAAAATTTTTCTCTTACAAGAAAAATATAATTTCAAGCCTGTTTAGCAGGACTCTTGAGCTTTTTAAATGCTGTGATTGTCAATTATTAGTCTGTAAACATACAGAATAACTCTTAAAGCACAAACTATTCTTGAGTTGCACACTGAGATGATTCACATAAAGAATTTCATTGCAATCCTGGTGAAAAATGGCTCTTTTTTTTAATTAAAAAAGGTAAATTTCCTGTATTTGTTAAAATGTTTTCTGAAGCCATGAGCAGGTTTGACTCCAGTTATGTCAGAGGTAGAAACATGGCTGCTCTTTTCCTCAATCCCTCATCAGCCCCCCCCTGCTCGTCTGTGACTCTCAGGCGACCAAATGGGACTAAAAACCTGTCCGTTGGTTTGTCAGGTGTGTCTGCGGCGGTGGAAACACAGCTTGAGTCTAATTCCACAAGATTTCCTGGTCACTCGCTGAGCTAAGCTGTGTTTAATGAACGCATTAATGGGCACTGTGTACTGTGAAGAATGTAGCACAAGCTGACATAATTACACAAATTTGCTGAGGTCAGAGGGTGCCACCGCGCTCTGCCATCCATAACTGTCTGTGTCATTTACATACGCTCAAAGTACATTGACATAATGTGTTATTGCATGGGAGGATGAGGATTTATAAACCTCCATGGTTGGTGCATGTCTGTGGAGTTAGTTCTTATAGAATGAAGCTAATGAGAGATAATGAAGTTGTCACAGGAGCATATGTTACCTGAGGTGCCAATGACATGCCAGACTTTGCTCCTGAAGAGGTGGTTCTGAGGCCCACTGAGAGGGACAATCCTGTCCTCCGATGCCACATAGTCTCCCTATGTGTGGGCATCAGGGAGGCATAAAAATAGCTGCAGATATTTTCTTTTTGCTTTGTTTACTGTAAATGCCACTGAAACGTCAAGGAAAATTATATGTCTTGTAGTCGTGAATAATTTACTCTAAATGCATCCGACTGCAAATAAACAAACCTGTATAGATGGGTTGATAAGCAAACATGACCCAAATCATGACCCATTCTGGTAGTTCAGATGGAGATAAAGATCATCCAAGTTTCTGTTTCAATGTTAGATGATGGAAACTAAAGTTTTGCAATACATGAGTCACTCTTGAGCAAGATTTTCTATTTTAACCATTTACAAAACCATTTAACTATCTTCTGCACCTGATGTTTCGATTTTACTGGTAAAGTGTTGAAGCAGCAACTGTGAAATAGCAATAATTATATTTTATCACAGTTAAATATAAAGAATATCAGTTCATTAATATCATAAATATCAGCAAAATACAAAATTGCACAGGAATCACTACCAAGTGTAGTTAAAGTAAAAAAAGGAAAAGCACATCCATGGTACCTGAAATCTCCTTCTGTAAATACCGGAACCTTAGCGTGGGCTTTGAGAAAAATGCTATATACTAGATGTTTACTATTAAGTATTACGTTTAGCCTTTCTTTCATTTATTTTTTTAAGTTATTCATATTTTAAATCATCAATTGCTTATAACTACAGTTTAATAGCTTTTTTTTTTTAAGCTAACAATTTCAACTGCTAATCTATCCTTTTAGCTAACAACATTTTATCTGCATTTTTAGCTTCGTATTTCAACTTTTAATTCATTGGTAAGAGTTTTAATTGGTAATAATATAAGAAAACAAATGTAATTGTGATAGCTAAAGGCTTTTAGCTATCAATTTCAGTCGCTAATCAATACTTTGAGACAACGTTTTTTCCACCGCTGGCGACACGTGAACAGGCACAGAGTAATAAAACGATTTTGGTCTTGATTACTGAACATTGCCACTGGGTATTGTGGCAATTCTTCAGGAAAATACAGCGGCTTTAAGATATAATTGCTCATCTAGAGTTTTATTCCAGATCTTCTGCAAGTAAAATCTCATATTATGGGGTGAGATGTTATCCAGCTGCGGTTACCTTTGGGTTTAATTCTACAGACTTTGATATGACACATTTGCAATCAGTCTTCTTATCAGTTTTCCTCCATAAAACACCGTAAATGATAAAGATAGAGAACAAAGCACAACAGCTTTATCTGCTAAAGGATATGTACAGCACAAGTGAGATAGGTAGGTAGGGTTTGTGGAGACAGACGAACATTTTAGACAAATAATTATTTACTACTTTTTACAGGCCTGTTTTTTTTTTTTTTTTTTAATAATAAAATTTGGTTACACCTAATTCAAATAGTAGTTTTCTGCAGTATTTAAAGCAGCTCTACTGGTCATCCACTTCTGAGCCTTGCGTTTCTGAGTGCTGTGCTTGTCTGAAGAGGGCTTTTTGTTCTCCATCAGCTAGCCGCCTCCAGAGAGGTAGAGCCAGCCACAGGGCCAGTGTGTGTATGAGTGCCTTCCATGGTAACAATCACCCCAATGAAGCAGCCCCCTCTTCACGCTCACATGCCTGCTCTCGTCAGCCTCCTACCCAGGTCACGTGTGCGGGTCAACCTGGCCGACTCTCACCCCTCCTCACGCAGGACTCCTAAGAAGCCACACCTTGAAATGTTATGTCGCCTCCCACGGGCTTGTGTGGCAATAACACTGATCGTAACAGTTCTTACATAAAAGCTGAGGCCACTAACACACTCACACACATACACACCACTCCTCAGTAACAGAGATAAAGTTTATTATTACTTTTGTAGATAAGCAGCCATCCCTGAACTTCAATCAGTCACATAAACCTAAAATAGAAACTATAGGGTAAATAGTCACTGGCTTTTATTTTCAGTACAATGAAATGATTGTTTTTATGATAAAAGTACAATTGATCAATAGCCCTTGTATGTTCACAAGGAATTTTAGCATCTTTTAGCTCTTTGTTTTGGTTTTCTGGTTGAGATATGGCAAGTCAGTCTTTTTTTTTAGTTCTAGTATCAAACCTAGCCTCTTTTTAAAAAATACAAAACAAAACAAAAAGCCCTAAAGTCAGTCTCCCTTCATAGATTTTATTCTGTTGAGTTTTATTCACTGTGAAAGGCAGCGTTATCCATGCCTGCTCTATTTACCAGTTCAGACTTGCGTGGCAGTGTTGTCACTGTCCAGGGGCCATTGAGCTGGTCGCCAGGGCCCGCTGTGCTCACGGCCCGCCAAGCGTACCTGTAGCAAAGGAAAAGCAGGCCACTTAAGAGTGTCGCAATGGAGGCGCAGAGGCCCACTCCAATGGCTGAGCCAACTCGCTGGCTGACAGGAGGAGCAGGGATTTGGAACTCAGGAGGAAAGTCTATGGTGCTGTTTTTCAGCACAGAGTTCATGTTCCACGCCAGTGGCACCAAGGAGGACATCCCTGTGAGCAAATACAGCGCCCCTGCCAGCAGGAAGACTAGCCTGATGCTCCTGCGATCTTCAACAGAGAAGTAGGCCATCCTCACCGCCACTGTAGCACAGATGTTCCCGGCAAGGCCAAAGATGGCCGCGAGCATCATCAGCACCTGAGCCACAGGGATCTCCACAGGAAGAAAGCTGTCCGATATGCTGATGCTTCGACAGTTCTCCATATCGGGAAGGACATGACTGTAGAAACACGTCCTCCAAATACCAACCCAGGCCTCGCTCGAGCTGATGATGGACGCATTGCCTACTCGCCAGAGACGCCACTCGTTGAGGCCGGCGGTGGTCATGGTGAGGATCCATGCCAGGAATCCGACTATCAGGCCCAGGAACTGCCAGTGAGCCGTGTGAGTGAGGTAAAGCATTGTTGTCCAGTCTGACCACTAATTCTCAGAGCGACCGATCGCTGGAGCCATCACTCCTGCTGCAAACAACAACACACACAGGGCCGTGGTAAGATGACCTGTGCGCTTCTCATGTACAAGTTAAGACTACGGCATTATTCTTAAATATTCATAAAGGGTATTTTGATTTGAAAAGAGCTCTGAGGGAACCTTTAAAGGGTTTGGTCACCACATTTAAGGCAGCATATTATTTCCATCTGCAGTCATTTAAACTTGGTGGTACATGAAGACAGTGGTATGATATGAAAGCTAGAAGCTGGGTTGCAAAGTGGTTTGCTGATGCAGCAGAATTAGCACCATATAAAAGAACTCATTTTAAACTAGACCTGAACCAGGTTCATCTCATCATTTTTTTAGTGATTACATTTAGCTAACCATACGTTGATTCTTTTTTTTAAGGCTAATAATTTATGAAGTTACTAATTTTTCCATTACTTTTAATGACTACTTCAAGTGTCGCTCTTTATTATGTTTATTGAACACTCAAAAAAATATTTTAACTCATTGCTTGTCCAACTGATTCAGTAAAGGACTAGATGTTACAATCCCTGACAATGCATTGCTTTAACGGAGAAAACCTTGGGGGATGGCTGTTATGAGGAAAAGCAGCCCAGAAACTTTACCAGCGGCCATTCTTTTACCCAGGCTAATCTGCCATTTTTCCTTGGTTAGGTTTAGGGATTAGAGATCTGATCTAAATTATCATATTAAAATTTGGGACACATCGTCAGTAGTGGACCTTGGATTCATCGGGTGTTTCGGCCATTATCACTAGACACCCTCATCCAAGGAGGCCCTGCCAGGGTTGATCAGGCCCCGGAGTGTGTCACTGGTTTATGTTAAAATGGTTCTTTCTCTTCTGCTTTCTGCTGTTTAGTTTCCTACAGTTTATTCTATCTATTCAATGCAACTGAAAAATACTTACCTCTTTAACATTTATGGAGTGCGAAGTTTCCTTTTCACTGCAGTTTGTGTCTTTAAAAAAAAAAAAATTCAGGTGAACACTTTGACAAATAAAGAACCATTTCTAAATATTGCTGTGAACTTTTTGTATCTGTGCGTTGATTTTCTATGTAGTGTTTCTCGTTATACATACACGCTGTAGGTGAAAACTGCTGCATTTTATTTTGCAAGATACTTGAGGAGTTTTTGACCAGGATCATATGTTTAGAGCTGTGTGAAACTGAGCCACAGGTTCTGGAAATGTGTTCAAACTTTTGAGAAAAACCGTAATAAACATTTATCTAACCTGTTCGTCCATATTATCAGGCATCGATTTGATCTTTTAATCTATGCTCTCAGATAAAAATATCAACTGTTAACTCACAGCTTCTACCTTTTATCCATGATTTTGTCAAGCCTGAAACATTTCAACTGCTAATGATATTTTTGTAGGATTTTTATTGTCATTTGAACAGGATATAAAATTAAATTTTGCACTCAGGTCCAGGTCAACAAGAACAAGACTACATGAGAGATAGAACACATATTTACAGTCTCATTTGGTATAAATAAAACCCCCCCAACTACTTTTAACTTTTATATTCATAATTTAAACCCTTTCTGTTTATCGAATGTTTTTCCACTTATGTGAAAAGCTTTCCGTTCCCATTAAACCTTCAGTTAATTCCAGCTTGTTATTACTATTTTTTATTCTCTTAACTCCCAAATTATAATTTCGTTTATCTCATATTAATGTGAGCGTGTCCTAACTTTGGCTACAGCAGAAACATCTTCTCATGCCAAATACAGAGAACAGAAACTAATCAGTGACTGAAGTCAGTGTATTAGAATATTTAACCTGTTGCTGGAGATATGTTGATAACTATGCAAACGTTCCCTTTGAATAGACAGCAAAACATTAAAAAAATGTTTTATATGTATAAGATAATGTAGCATTACATGTTATTATATTAGTTAGTAGTTTCGCTTTTTATTCACTCCGCTCACCCTGAACTACTGCACACGTTCTTAAAGGTAGTCTTTGTTTTCTTACGTTAACAGCGTGGACATTGATTGACTTTTATAACAAAGCAGCTATAAATAAAGCACAGGCATTAAGCATATGTTAACAAATATTCAGGTTATTAATATTTAAGAATAACAGACAGCACTAAAAGCCACACATCTGCACTTTAGGTCACTAATTCGACTAAGTTCTGCTAAGATACGATCGGTTTAACATCTTCAGATTCAGTACGTTAAGGAGAAAGACATTACCTTCCGATGTTTCAAAAACAGAGTTCTGCCAGTTATTGTGAAACTAGGAACAAAGCTACAGTAGAAACGAGGAAAGAGCTCGTTTTATTGTAGCCGTACATACCGTCTGTGCCAGCACTGCTGTAGTTAATGATTATTCATTCAAATCTTTAAACCACTCCTAATAATATTTAATTATTTGACTCACCTAGATGCGTCTCACCTTATTAATAAAGATCGAATCCTTCCGATGAAGTGTGATTAGCTTTGGTTACGTGAAGGGGCTGTTAAATACGCTCCCTGCTATGTAAGAGTGTTTATCAGTAGAGAGAGGAAGGTGTGGTGGAGTTAATGAATGACATCAGAGAGAAGAAGACCTCAGTCAGACTCTACAGCAGACTCGTTTATTTGACAGAAAGGAGCACAGCTGATAACGTTTTTAAGACATTTAGGATGTAGAAGTGCACGAAGTGTGTGAAACTGTAACAAACTGAAATGTGCAGGGGAAAAAAAAAGTTCTCCAGTATCTGGGAGACAGATTTAATCCATAGAGTCTGAAATTTGAAGGTCAAGGTAAAAAAAAAAAGAAAGAAAAAAAGAACCTCTTTATCCATATCTGTTTGCATAATCATCAATCTGAACATCTTTTAGTGTTGAGATTCAACTTCTGCACCATGAAAAACAAAACCGCGGTGACGTGAGAAGACGAAACAGAAACACCTGGTCAACATGTACATGGTGACATCATCCTGTGGATTTTTACACTTTTCTGCCTGTGAATAAATCTAAAAAGCGCTCTGAATAATGCGACCTGCAGAAGTGGACTGAAGAGTGTGTGCAGTGGTTCTCGGCGCACTTCAAATGTGACCAATCAAGCCTGGACGTCAAGTGCTGCTTCTGTTTAGTGATGTTAAACACTCTCCTCTCTCTGCAGGTGCGTGCATCTTCATCTCGAGGAAATGTTTCTTCAGTGAGGAAAGCAGGGGCACGAATATTTTATTTAAAAAAAAAAAAAAAAAAAAGGCCACTAGTTTGAGTGTAAAAGGTAAAGAATGATGAATTTACTGACATATTTAGCCAGATTTGACAGATCTCGTGACATTTATACTTGATAAATACTCTTAAATGCTCAGTGTGTAGCACGCATCAGCTAAATCGGTTGAAGATAAAATACTGTCTCCTCCAGATTCAAAAGGCTATAATAAATTACTAAAAAAAAAATAAAAATAAATCATAAGAAACAAAGCAAAAATATCATAAAAGGGCATTAGTGGTTGGTTGCCCCCCCCCCCCAAAAAAAAATACCACCATCTTTACAAAAAGAAAGTTTTGTGGAGTTTTTTGTGGTTGTGATGTACACACATGCTCACAAAGTCAGGAAAATGCACCAAATAGGCTGTTTATGTGCAGATTTTCTTAACTATGCCGCCATCTGCTGGCCACAGGGCTCATGTGCAGCCGAAACCACGTGACTCTCAGACCCAGCAGTGTCTGTCCTCCTCAGAGGGCCAGCCGCTGCTCTATGGGCAGGCTGTCCATCAGACACTTCAGCTGCTCCTCGCCCAGCTTGATTTTATCCTCGAGCTTGCGCTGCTCGATAATGAGCGCCGACTTCATCTTCACAAAGTGCTCGTAGTCCGCGAGGCTGTCCTCCTGCAGGTAGCTCGCCAGGATCTCGTAAACCACACCCTCTCTGCGGTCCAGGTTCTCCTTCAGCTCCTTTGCGTCCTCGTGCTGTCGGATCAGCAGCTTCCTCTTCTCAATCAGCGTACGCTGATGAAGAAGAAAGAGAGAGTGTGAAAGGATGTATATTAACTATCCCATATCAAATTATTCACTTGGTATCGATACATCTAAATAAATTTCCATCAAAGAAAAGCTTCAACTTGTTAGATCTTCCTTCCAGTAGCTCCACAGATGCCTTAAAGCTCCTGATGTAATGAGAACAAAGGGTTCAGGATAGAGCTACTTTCCTTTGTCCTCTGTCCTCACGTGAGCCCAGCACACGCTGCATCCTGTGTGAGCCTCTGAAGTACTGCCTATTTATTTATACATATAGTATTAGTCAAATCTGACTTACTCAATACAATAACTGAAACATTTTATGAAGCCATGCAAAACTTTCCATTCATATAATGATTAAAAAAATAGTTTTAATAGATTTACAAGCCTTCAAAGTACATAAAAAAATATTTAAAAAAAGGACAGCTTTAAAAAAATTCTACCTTTTCTAGCTTTCATAAATTAATATGAATAAAATGGAGTCAGACACAAAATTTTCAGGGCTGAAAAACAATATTAAACACCAAAACCAAATCAATTACACCCACTCCAAGTAACAACAATGCAAAGCCAAAATCGTGCTTTTGTTCAGCGTTTTATCTTCAACTCTGATGTAAGCAGGTGCCAAACATAAGGCGCTGAGGCCAGAATCAGCCCAGCAAAGACTTCCGTCCCGCCCACTGGATGGCTTTGGGAAATGTGACAGAGAACAGAGATTTTGGATTTTAACTCCATTTTCAGAAGTTTTGTACTTTTTCCTGCAGTTACTGATAAAGACCTCCTCCACGGCCATTAATACTACACCAAAGTAATTAAGTCATAAACATTTAATTCTTTAAAATTAAGCCCAAAGAGTTATATTGACAGATTTCTGTTAAAATTGCACTTCTTTTTTTATATATAAGAAAACTCAGGGATTAAATGTGTAGTTTAACTACTGTACACCGGCAGAGAGGGCATATCACTGATTAAAGTGGGCTGGATGCAGACCGTGATGTTTGACATCCCTGATGCAGAGGAACGGAAATGAGCACTGGTACCCTGAATGCTTTATTACTGGAGGAAATCTGAAAAAGTGCATATGGTAAATTCTTTTGTACTTCAATCGCATGTAACTCGCAAAATTTTCTTAGCAAGCAGGTCAAGTTTAGCGTGGCTTCATGAAATAGACTAACTGACCTTTTCCAGCTGAACACTCACACTGAGCTTCTTTTATTCATTTTCCACCACTTGTTTGTGCCTGAAGTGGAACTTTATCTAAAGTAATTCCTGAAGGTTTGCTCACCCTCTCCTCTAGCGTAGCATCCTCCTCCAGACTGTTGAGGGCGTTCTCCACTCTGGCCAGGCGCCCCGACAGGGACAGCAGAAGGCTCACCACTTTATCCAGGTCCCCCACAAACATCTTGAACTTGTCCAGCTCGTTGGGTTTGCAGACCTGCTGGACCTGGGCTTCCACCTCTTCTCCCAGAGCGTTGTTGTCCAGGATGTCCTCCTGAAGACTCTCCCGGGCCTCCCGGAGCACCTGGAGCTTCTTGCTGAGGCTGTCGATCAGCTCTTGCTGCAGAAAAAGATGAAGCTGAGAGATTAGTCCAAAACAGTGCGAAGGGTAAAGCTTTTTAACAAGCAAACACTGGTTTCTGGTACCTTCTTATTGGCCAAATCATTGTCCAGCTCATCTTCAGAGTCCTCCTCCTCCTGCTCCTGGTCCTGCATGCCCTTCATCTTAATAAGGAGCTCAGCTTTGGGAGCAGATGTGCTGTAATATGCAGAGCTGGTCACCATCGAGGTAGCTGCTGCCACGTTGTCCTCCTTTTCCCTGAAATAAATTCAGTAAGAAACTCAGAAATGCAGAAAAGCATGAAAAGAGCATTTTCCAGGAAGTTTCACCTCATGACTAACAAGTATATGCAGACACACTCATCAGTTTGAACAAGGTGTGTTAAACAGGTAACAGGTCACAAGTTTAAATATGCCATAAAAGCAGCTTCACGACTGCAAAGATGATGGGTGTTTCATGTGGGTGCTTGCTTGTAAGTAAAAGTTAAAATTGATTACAGGAGCAGTTTTGTAGCGAGGGAAATACAAACATTTAAAGGGACAGTTCACCCCTGCATCAGATTTGCAGTTAAGTCTGTAAGTATGGGAAAAATGAAACCTTTTTTGCACACTAACACGGAGCAGAGTGAGGTTATTAAAGCTGTAATCATGAAAGAAAAAAAAAAAATCATTTCTTTTCCAGACATCTCTACAGCCAATGACTTTAACACTGGGCAACTCGAACCGAAGCCTGAAAAATTTCATTGTGCTGCTCAGAGCTTCAAATCACATTTCCAAGCATCACAAAACTAAAGATGAAGCACTGTGATTTGCTTGGTTATGCAAATTCTACAGTAACACATTCAGTAACAGTAACAGCCACTGCTCTGTTATAGCTTTAAATTAAAAGACCATCATCTGCCGTCTGAGCTTCTCCTGCTGGTTTTATCACACAAGAGGATTTTTTCCATCCTTCTTCCCTTTTGTAGTTAATACAGCTGCCACTCCTTTTCCTGTTCAAGCCAACTTTTCAACCAATCAGCATTCTGCCTGCACGCAGACTCTATAATCATCAATAATTTACTTTTACAAACACATGAAGCAGTGCAGAGAAGACAAGGAGGACAGGAAGTTGGATACAAGAGGTGTTTTTTCAGTTTAAAAAAAAAAAAAAAAAAATCCAGTACAGGCTTAAAGCTCCTAAAACGCTACCAGTGCGACATGAAGTGACACCAAAAACAAAACTGTGTCAGAGATGCACTGAAAGGCCTGAAAGTTGATTGTTCAAGACAGCTTCTCAGCCAATGAAAGTGAAAGACAAGTTCACCAAATTAAAAATAAAAAAATAAATTAAAAAATTAAAAGTTCACAGACGCTGTTGGTAGTGGTCAGTTCCACTCCATTATGATTGAATCATTTCTGCCGTCTTATCTGCAGTGGAACGAGGCTAAAGAACCAACAGCCCGGTTCTTCCTCATTCTTCTGACACTGCCCCCTGGTGACAGCATACACGAGTAGCACCTATGGATGACCTCGATGCTCACCTTTCCTCAGCGGGCCGGGAGTTTGTCTGCTTCGGCTGCACCTTCCTGCGCTGGTGAGCTTCTTCCACCAGCTGCTCCCCTTGAGGGAAGATGCCCTCCATCAAGTCCATTGTGGTCTTCATCTTGCTCTGATCCAGAATATCTGCTAGTGACTTATCCTTCCCCATGATGTCCCTGGCCAGCTCCTCTCTTTTCTGATCCTCTGCCTTGGACACTCCTGTGTTTGTCGCCAATTTATTGCTGCTGGACACGTCTGTGGGTGGCGGCGGTTGGAGGTGATCTCCTATAGTGGTCATGTATGTGTCTCTCTGGGGCATCTGTTGCTTTTGAGGGTGTGGGACCCCATCGGGCTCCTTCTGCCTGGTGAAGGCGCAGAAGACAGAGTCCTGACCTGCAGCTCCGAGGCTGCCGAGCCGAGTCACGGCGTGCCCCTCGACTTCAATGGCAGGGGGGCTGCTGTGCTGCAAAAACGGTGTATTTTCCTTCTCTGCATTTCCTCCCGAGTGCACAATCCTGATGGGCACTTTCCTCACTGCAGAGCTTTGGTTTTCTATCACATGCTCCATCCTGCAAAAGAGAGAGAGAAGAAAATTTCCACTTAGACAAGAAGAAAACGTCCTGTTGTGGTTCTCTCAGCCATGAGCTGATTTAAAGTTTCATTGCATGATGGCAGAGGAGATTTTTTCCATGCCCAGTGTGCTCAGATATCCGAGACCTCTGGACTCCTCCCACCACTTTCTGTGGTACTGTACAGTCATACGTTTGCTACAGATGATATCAGTTAGGTCCGAATCAAGAAAATGAACAAACAGTTTCATGTTTGGGGCTTAAGAAATGGAGGCGTTTACATTTTGAGCAGAATAATCTCAGAACTGCTTGTGCCCTGAATTGAACTACAGAGAATCCCTCTAATTTACTGTGCCTTGATAGCACTCACATGTTGACTCTACAGAGGCAGCGACTCTCAATGAGCCCCTTTGTACTTGAAGCATAAAGACGCGATGAGCGGAGGAGTTACAGTAGCTGTTCAGAATGTTGTGCAGCTTTGAAATGTGTGGGGAAAAAAAAAAACCCCAAACGTTACCTGTTTGAGAATTCATCCTGAAGAGAGACCGGAGGCCTGTCGCTGAGTCTCTGTGGGGAAAACTGAGGAGATGGTGAGCGGTGCCCCTCCATGCTGGCCAGCTCTGAAGGTCTGTAGGAGGACGCAGAGGGAGAGGCTGAGAGATGATGTCCTGCCCCTTGTCCTTTGCCCTGCTCAGAGTCTCCTTTAACAGCGTGGGTGTGGTTGAAGGCGGAGTTATGATCAGAGAGGTTTAAGCCTTCACTCTGGGAACCGGCAGAGGACTCGTGGGAGTCGACCTCTGGGCATCTGGGTGGAGGCAGAGGGTTCTCTAGTGCAGGGGGCTTTCTCCAGAGTCCAGAGTGCGGGTCTGTGTGACTGTGGTCCTCAGGCTGAGGGGGGGCAGTCTCTGTGAGGTCGAGAGAAATAGATGTGGGTCTGTGGCTGAGGGTGGCAGCAGCAGCTCTGTGTCTGCAGTCGGGGTCTGCTCCCGTCATGGGAGGAGGGGGTGGCGCTGAGTAATGTTCAAACTCTGCAGGCTTGTCTCTCACTTTACAATCACCTGGAGCTCTGTCAGGGAACCTGAGGAACACAAAGGAAAGCTTTTAATTACACAGCCAGGCAGCGTGGGCTATCATCAGCAGCTCAATCAAATAATACGCTGTGGCAGGGGCCTTGTTCTCCAGCAGCCACTATCATTACACCAGCACGACAAGACACACGTCTCTCCCTCTTTCTGCGGGTAACTGTTCAGCTGGCAGCCTGAGGAGGAATATTTCAGTTCCCACAAAGCCTGCAAAGAGGAATAAATAATCCTCTAGAAGCAGAAGAGCACTTTTTTCCCCACGCCTCATTCATGTTTGGAGTTTTAACTCCTTGGAGTGGAAACAGTGGAGGAGGAGAACGTGATGTGTGGAGGTCTTCAGAGAGCTGAAGGTGATTATAAACAGATTTAAACTTGTAGGTGTTTATCATTAAGTATGATTCGACTCTGCAGTGCAGAGAAAACAGGTCATTAACAGAGCCATTATATACTGGGTGCGATTTGCAAGGCTGCATGGAGAGGCATGAAGAGGCGTGGGGATTCCCCCCATCTGCCTCTGCAAAATTATTTTTTATCACAGGAATAATAAAGTATAATGTAGTCACTTAACAGTTGATGTCCGTTGGTCTGTTTTCCTCTGCCAGGTTGCTCAAAAAATAAACTTAATATGTAATTTTACCAGAAGACAGACTGCCTCTTTGGTTTTCCATGGTTATATTTGCACCACAGAACATTTAGCAAGGTTTTCAGCAGCCACTGCACTGACATACTGACACAAAGTATGGGTGAGTGAACAGAACAGCCAGATCATACACAGCGACAACCCGGCAACCAATTAACTTCAGTCCAACTTCAAGAGCAATGTTGGTTCTCGGTGATCCAGGTAATGGGAGCTTGGAAAGAAAGTGACTGGACTTCTTCGGGTTTCTTAAAGACCTTTCGGTGAGGCTGCTTTAGGTGACGGTTGTTGTGAACTTGTGCTACATAAAACTAAATTGAAGGTTTCGGCTCCATTTAAAAGCTTTTGGTACAGATTACGATTTTTTTATTTTATTTTTTTTTACACGTGTGTAGAGAGATGAGAGGGACCAGCCCCAAGCAGAGAACTGAGTGGTTGACGTTTTAGCAGCAGCACACCGAGAGCATCGCCATACATGCTTTCCACTGTCAACCTGATTTAATCATGTCTGAATGCCTTCATCACGCAGACATGATTAAAGCATGCAAACATCTAGCTGTAATAGTGTGGTTTCCTGCACACAGATTACATTTCCATACATGCTCCAATACAACCTTAATGTGGAGCATTCAGACAACACTGATTCATTTACCATGCAGCTTTAATCTGCCATTGTAAGATAAAATGCCACTCCAGGTGGACAGGCAGACGCCGTAACTCAAACATCCCAATATGAACCCATACAAGCTGCAACAAGTTGCATGATGAACAACTGCTTCCACCGGGCAAAGTGTGAGAACGTGGTACGCTGGTAAAAAAATAAAAATATGTAAAACTGAGGTATGATTATCAATGTTCATGAAACAGTCGCTTTTGTCTTCCACTTATTTTATATTTTTAATTATTTTTTATTTTTGTTGCTTTGGTGAAATTTTGATCTAATGACCTAAAGGTGCATTTATTTAAATTCTTCACAGTCATTTATTTTAGTTTTTAATGAGTTTTTTTTTTAGTTGTCATCTTTGACAAACTGTAAATAATCATAATCAAGTGCCACCACCCCACAGCCATTTTAATGTCTCAGGGCAGTTATTTTGAAGCATTTACTTTTTTAAAAAGGTTTTAAAAAGGTAACATTTTAGTGTGAAAGACTGAGTAAAAGTCTATCACATCTCACCATTATTATTATTATTTATTTATGTTTTAAAAATGGGGGTAAAAGAAACATCCAAATATCAGTAGAAATACATAAACTTCTAAATAAAGGTAACACAGAGTCTCTGGCTTGACTTAATTATGTTTACATATAGAGACACCCACCAAAGAGCAGGAAAAACCCTGCTCATGCGTACCATAAGTTTTAAAAGGTATTATTCTTTATAATTTAGAGTATCTGCCATAGATAAAGAAAACATAAACGGACCCATTAAAAATGATATATTCCTTTACAAAGTGTAATAAATGACATCTGCTACTTTAGCTTGGTCACTTTAGGGCTAAAACAGACAAATACGTATTAAATAACTCACCCAATGTGACGCTTTAATCTCGTCATTTCCACTGAACTGAAGAAAAAGTGAGTGTCTGGCGGCTCTCTGTGACAGAAGGCACCTGTTGGTGTCTCTTTACACTTGTATCAGTAACAATAACTGGGTGGAGCACGGATCACTTAAGTCATCTCGCAGACTATCAATGACAATACCACCCTCTGATCCGTGGTTGTTATGGAAACGTGAGAGGTTGCTCAACATCGGATACTCGACACCCCCATGAGAGTTTAGGTAGTGACAAAAGACTCCTGAATAACTGGTTACAAAGCATGAAGTCACCCTCCCCACGTCACCATACATGGCTCAAAACTGAATCATAATAATCAGAGAAACCTTTCAAAACTACTGACTGACCTTTGCTGATAGAGAAGGACAGGTGGAACAGGTGACGCTACATTTGAGCATTTTACACAATATATCAGAGTCATCAAAGGAGAACTCGTCAGCTGTCACCAGCAACACAAACAGTCACCAAGGAGCGAGATTAATCAGTCATTAATCCGTTTTAGCAAACACACAGACAGACATCGACAGACAGCTTCGCAGGATTATGAAGCTTAAATATAAACATACTGTATGACACATAATATTTCCACACTTACTTACAATGGAGAAATTTGTGTCTATATATTTATTAACTATATACATAACTTAAATCAGTCCCCTGGTCCCTGTCACACTCAGAGGTGATTAGTTAGAGAAAAAGGACATAAATATGATTGCTCAAGTTATTTATTTTGTTCATTATGTACTTAAATCGCACAAATTAATTTCATGGTGGAATTCAGTAGCTGTAATAGCTGAGATATCCCAGTCTGGATATTTGTGTTGCACCAAACAGTCCTGCATTCTCAGAATCACACAGCTGGAACTGACAAAAAAACCAGTTATGCAGACTGGCAGATCTTATCGATGATAATGTCATGCCTTCGAGCTGGCCCCCTGCACTCCGGGCCCTCATATATTCCCATGCAGGGCTGAAGAAATGCTTTATTGCCGTCACGGACACTTTCAGATGCCTCGCCTACACCGCTAAGCCTCCACTAAACGACACAATAGTCAGCCAGAGAGACGGCTTATGTTGTTACAGCTGCGCCCAGACAGCGCCACTGTTAACAGATTATAAAGACTTCAGTGTTCCCCCAAAAGCTCTGTGCCCTCTTTTACTGATAACGCTCATGAGCATAATAACACGAAGATGGTGCGGCAAGAGCAAAACAAGTATTCAATGTTAAATTGTTCACTGAAGATAATAATTTTACAACATTAGCCTGTGAGATAAGCATTGATGCAAATACATGTAAGAACACCAATTGTTCTGCTGGTGCTGTATAGTGGAGATAACACCAGCCCAATGCCATAGCTGGCATATTTTCATGACATTTTACCAAAATCTTTATAGAAGCATGTTTTGCCATTTGGTAGCCATGTTGAAATGCCCCGAGACCCTTATTTGAGCAGCCTTATTATCTAGAATAATGATTTTAAAGATCACTGATACACAAAATCTGCATAAACAGTCATTATACAGCTTTTTGAAAATTAGTAACGCATTTAAAATAACACCATCCACCCATTCACTCTGATCTGCTTATCCAATTTAGGGTCGCAGAGCCTACCACAGCTACTACTGGGCAAGAGGCAGGTACACCCTGGACAGGTCAGCAACCTGTCGCAGCGCTAACACATTAAAATAACACAAAGAGTAATTTAGTCTTGGTGTGAGTATGGGAATATTTCACAACTCCTGTATGCCTATATCGTCTAAGTGTGGTTATTTCACTACATTAAAAAAATGTGTGTTCAGGGAGATGGAAATAGTGACTGAGTATTTCACAAATGATAATCACTGTGTTTTAACTGTTTTAACTGTATTAGTTGTGTACCCCAGTATAACCCAAAAAACTAACTTACTAAAAAACTTCTAAAATACCAAAAATATTAAACAATAACTGCTTTAGCTTAAGATATTATGGGTTTGGGCTAATCTGTCAACACAAGACAATCTCAGGAGGCCTTAGAGGAGACCATTCCTGATACTGGGAGGTCTATATGACTGAGAGTCGAGTGTTTGCACTACCTGCTCTCAACTTAAATCAGCCCCAGAAAAATAAACTCCCCAGATTATAATAAAAAAGTAAACCAAAACTAAACATCATTAAAACGATAAAGACCAAACAGAAACTAGCAAACCCACTCTGGAAACCAACAATGAATTGAAAACAATTAAATCATTAAAATCTAAATAAAAACACAAAACATATAATATCAGTGTTGTAGAATCAACAGCCAAATCTGATTAAAAACTATTCATGCATTGCAGCCTTTGACCCAAAACAAGACCTCTAACAAGCCTTTTCACCGACAGGAAGTTGCTACTTTATCACCACTTTTGCTGTTGCCTAATTCTCACACAGCTTTTAATTCAGGATTCATCCAGTGCCATGATATCGCTCTTTCATAACGTCTTTGGATTTACTCACCATGTGTCAGAGCTGAGTGGTTCAGCAGGTTTACTCTCCGGCTCTGAATACTCTGCCTCTGACTTCTTTGCAGGAACTGGAATCTTCTGTAAATAAAGTCGAACAAATGCATTTACGCACAAACATCCACGGCAGACAGGCTCCCAGGTATCCCAGAGGCTTAACTTTTTCTTTCGATAATTATTCAAACCAACTCATGATGCTGCTTCCTGGTTTCTCACCAGTGAAAGGGTTGCCCCTTTCTCTTGCTTAAGTTGAGGGTGTGCCACTAAGAATAAACATGGATTAATATTTGACTTGGCTTCTCTTTTGTCGCTGTACCTTCAGTCAGCACTTTTGCTCTTAATGAGATGTAAAGGCCACCAAGAGGGTTTGACACACCAGGGACTTCAAAATGGCGAAAAAATTTTCGTGCATTGATAATTCTATCTTAACAAAAGTTACTCTGAGATCATGGACCTCGTGAGATTTCATGCCTCACCTGTTCGTAGACTTCTGTAGATGGAGACGATCTGAACCTCTCATGGGAACAGGTGGTTCTGGCTCTCTCCTCGGTTCCTGGATCGAGTATGTTATCAGCTGACTTGTACCGTCCAGAGACCCTTTTCTCTGAAGGTTTCTTCTGTGTATTCCAGCTGGCCTCATACTCGGCAAACGTGCCCAGTCTTTGCTGGTCTTGGATGGATTGCTTTTGTGTAGAAACTCTGAAGGCCTCCTCAGCGTAATCTCTACCTTTGATTCCTTTCATTGCATTTTCTGTTGCACCAACAGAGGCGGCTTCTCGACTTTGGCGCTTGATATGGCTCTCAAGGGGCATGTGGTGAGGTAGACCTGGTTTCTTACCGTCTTCAAAGAGTTTCTGCTGGTCTAATGAGGAGCTTGTATTATCACTTGGAGCGACACCCTCTTTCGTCCCCACTTTGTGAATTTTGTCTGGTTCAGAGAAAGACTTAACTTTCTTTTCTGCAGGAAAATGCTTTCGACCACCAGTGCGAGTCACCTGACCTCCTGAATGGCTCGTTGCTGACTGTGTGACAGCTGGCAGAGGCGTGACATCTTTGCGCGCATGTGCCGAGGATGGGTAGTTAGGTAAAGCCTCAGCATTAGAGTGCTCTGGTAAAACTAGCTCCAGGTCTCTCCTCCTGAAAGATGTAGCCTTGAGCACCCTCTCTTGCACTTCCTTCAGGTGGTCCTTGTAGGAGCTGGAGGAGGAGGTTGGAGTTGTACTTTCGGTGGACTTCCGGATGTCCTGATCTTCTTTAGCCTGACCCTCAACCCAGGGGAGGACAGCCGCACTTTTACTTTTCTGCAGCTTTGCTCTTCTCATCTGGATTTCGTTTCTCAGTGTGGTGGCAAAGCGGTCTTCGCGCTTTAACTGCTTAGCTTCAGTGGACTCGTCAGAAACTGCACCGCCTCTTCCTCTATCATCTTGCCCTGCGACATCCAAAGACAGTGAGTGGAGCATGGGGTTGGCCTGGGGGGAGATGTTGTTGCTCTTTTGGCTGTCGTGCTTGACTTCTTGGGGCAGTTCTCTGTGCTGCAGTGGTAGAAGCCGGCGCTGTTCAGACTGACTGCTGTGCCGAGATTCTTCTGTCTGTGTATTGTGCCCTCTCTGGCCTCCCCAATCTTCTGAGCCCGTTTTAAGTGCCGGGTTTTCATGTACACTAGTGACTTGGTGCTTGCTGTACCCATTGGTGTCTTTAGTGTGTGAGTGCTGCTGCTGTTGGGGCAGATGATACTTCACTTTAGCAACCGTCAGCGGACTGTGAGAGGTTCGCTCATTTCCAGTCTGTGGCAGATATGTCGCACAGCCCCTGTCCTCTGGTATTCCTGACAAAGACACAGGGTTCGGCTGTGTGGGCTGGCATGTAGTCACACAGTAGTAACGGCTGTGCCCGCTGCTCTCTGTGTTTTGGTCAGGGCCTGTAGAGGAACTTAAGTTCTTTCTCTGGCTCTGGCCAGTGTGTTGTGTTGAACCGTTAGCAGATACCTCCTGCATGCTGTAATAGTACCCACCTACGTTCTTTGGCTTTGGTGCAGAAGTAGCCCAAGGCTGAGGATGAAAAGTGGTTTTCTCGCTGTGGTGTCTTTGATGGTAAGGTTGGTTAACATGGGTGGGCTGCCGAACGTCACTGGAGTGGGAATACCGTTTGTTTGAAGTGAACTGGTCCTGATGGGATTTTTCAGACTGAAAGTAAAAACTGTCATGGTCGTTCTTCAGGGAAATGTTGTGACAGCGATTTTCACATGAAGCTCTGGATTGCAGGTGGGAATCGATTCCTTCGGGGTGAGCAATCATCAGCCCTCTTTCATGGACTTTAGTAGCAGCAAAACTATCACTGCGTGTGGGTGGTGGTGGAGGCGGAGGAGAAGAAGAAGCAGTTTTCTTTTTCTCGGGGACGTTCCAAACAGGCCCAAAGCTGGTTCTACTTGAAGTTGAATGGTGGGAACCAGCCGGTTCCTCGGTCTGTGGACCATCGCAGCCTGAGCTGACGCCTGGCATCTGAAAATACGTGAGCCTGTCATCCTGTCTGACTCCCTCTGCAGCCAGGCTGTGGCCATTTCTGCCACTGCTGTTGTGCTTTCCTCCCCCCTCCCACTGCCCGACTTTGTAGACCATGTTCTCTGTTGAAGCAGCATTGCTTTTTGAGAGGGTGTAGTCCGGCGTGCTGGAGCTGGTGGAGAAAGAGCTGTAGGCCGAGTCCCTTTTCCCTCCTCCGAGTTGCTCCATGCTGTTGTTTGATTTGGCGTGTGAGAGCTGACCAGCGGCGTATGGGTGTGACACATGCTCTAGGCTGTCCATGCTGCCGTGAGAGCTGAACTGGTCGGACACTCTGCGCAGGTTTGTTTGCTCCCAGCTGGTGGAGAGATTGGCCGATGACGAGCTAGAGGTTAAGAGAAATGACAGATTTTTGAACAACTGGTTTTTCAGCTGTAAAAGTTTGCCGTTAATAATAAAGGGATCTAAATCTGTACCACTATGTAACCTGTTCGTTTTATCACATTTAGATGTAGTTAATTATAAGCTTTTTGGACACCAAACAACACAGACACAACACAAGTAAACACAGATTAAACACTTTATCTTAAAACCTGTTAAATATACATTATTTGAGCCATTTGCTACATTCAGGCCAATTGAATCTCAGGTGGGTCCAGCACAGAGTAGCATGATGAAAGAAAGACACTTTGGCGGCCTGGTTCTGGCTCCTGCACCACATGCTTGACACCCCTGCCTTATTGTGTATTTGGCCTTTCGGTGTAGGGGTATAATGTGAGACTGGTCTACATCATGACTATTGCTTGAAATACAAAAACTAAATACAAAAATAAATTAATCCAATTTTAATTTCTTTTTTATTTCCAATAATAAAAAAAACAACTGAGATAGAAAGCATTTGGTACTTCGTGTGTTCATTTTCACTATGAAGCTCATGTTTTTTTTTCTTATGTTACAAATCAAAAGCAGCCCTTTCTGTTCAGCACGTCTATGAAAGGTCACTCACTGGATGTTTAGTTCGGCTTAAGCCAAACATCACTAAAAAAGAGCCTTCTGTCACCAAGATCTATCTAGAAGACAAACCTTTCAAGGTTTTCAAGGTATGTGGGCCAGTGAAAGGATTGACTATCTGCTACCTGCAGCTGTGTCTCCTATTCTCTCAGTATCTTTGACCATCTTTAGGTGGTAATAGCTTCGGCTCTGTCACTCAAACCTTGACACCATGGAGGGCTCCTGTGGTGAGTGAGTCATCGGGTCTGGTCCTCTCTTCGTCCTTGTCGGCACCTTAAAACATCCTTCAGCAGAGGCAGGCTGGCAGGTACTCATAGCTGCCCTCATGAGACAGACTCTTAGCCTGGTCTTAACTCTTTGTATGTTGGGTTGTACCAGTGTCTTCCACCAAAGCTACTACTTTTAATGTATTTGTTTTGCATTTAAAATATATTTAAAACTAAGCAAAGTCCCAAGTAAAAAAAGAAATATTTTACAGTTTAGGTTTTTTGCCTCATAGCTCCACTCTGTAAATGAGGTTGCACATTTCAGGGGCTTCATCACTTGCTTTATAAAGGATTGTTTGTGAAATTTCTTCGTTGAAGTTTAATTTTTTGGTTTCTTTTAAACACTGAAAGATAAATTTAGTGGGGAAAATTTCTTCTGGAGTGGTTTTGCTGGTCAGGCCCAGTTGAGATCCAATTGGGCCCATGAACAAAAACGGGTTTGACGCCCTTGATTTAGAGCTTGCAGGACACGAAGCACATAATCACATACTGCTGATCAAAAGTGCTTATGTGCAACATTCAGAGTCTGAGGTACCTTGCATCATAGTGAGTGTGCCAGACTGCCGCGGGTGGAGACTGTGTTTTGGCAGTCCCTGGTTGGCTTTCATTGAACTTGGTGGAGTGCCAGGAGTGAGGCCTACTTATAGGTTCATTCCTCCTGCAGAGAGGGCAAAAAACACAGACTAGGATTAGAGACCAAATCCTTATGGAAAACAGTATGTGCTTCCACATAATGAGCCACTACAACTGGAAGATGCTGCTAAAGCCACTAATGTGACCCAATAAGCAAAAACATTGCACATTTTGTGTAAGGTTGGATTTTTTTTTAAATCACACTGGAGTCAGACTTCTGCTGCGATATGTTTTTTTCATTCTGCTGAAACACGAGAGCCAGGCCTGATTGTTCAGAGGTGAAACCACTCATTACACCTTTAATGGTCTTCACCCTGAGTTGAAATTTAAATAATAAAATGGTCGGGAGTGAGCACTATGTAAAACTTTAGTGACTAATCAAAGAGGGACAATCGGTTATGTGAATATGTGAAGCAAAAATCGCAGCTGTTGCAGAAATAAATCACTTTTGGGGAAAGAAAAATCATTCATAGGTGTCTACACTATCGTGAACCAACTAATTTCAGTCATTAAAGCTCTGCAAAAAGGCCTGAAGTACGCCCATCTCTGTCCTTGAAGGTTTGGGTCTGTACAGGCCCCAAACCACCTTCAGTAAAGGAGATATCCACATTAAAAAACCCCCCCCCCCCCAAAAAAAAAAAAAACCCATGCAAGCTTTTCTTAAAATCAATTTTACACCCACTCCAAGTGTCACAATCTAAAGCTAAAACCTGGTTTTTGAAGTTTTCTTCAACAAATTATTAGGAAAAAAAGGAAACTTAAAAGTATCATTTCAACCTAAGCTATGTACTTTGAGTACCTATAACTCAGGAAATCTTAATTATATGAAGGCAAAGTTTAGTTTAATTAAATATACTAAAGTTAATTTACAAAAAAAAAACCCAAACAAACTGTGTTTCTTTGGGAACTTTCTTTAGATCTGACTGATTTTATATAGAGTGAACACCCTCCCTCCACTATGACTGACAAGGCATGAATGAAAAGCCACTCACTCTCCTCCAAGAGCAGCACCCTGGCTATTTGCTGGTTTTGCCCAAAACAATCAGCTCCCTGCTTGCTTTTTTTAAAAACAACAACAACTATATAGCAGTTATATATCCTATAAAAGCCACTTTGCAGCCTTCGTTCCTCGAGTTGGGCTCAGTTAAATCCAGAGGTGATGGAACTTTGACCATCAGGACCCCTCAGCGTGGAACGACCTGCCTGAAGAGGTGAGGCTCAGAGAATCAGTAACAACCTTTAAGCCTGTTCTTAAAATCACAGCTTTCTCATTTGTTATGCATGTCGTCGTCCTTCTCATTGAGTGTATTCATCATTTTCAGTTTTCTTCCTACACGTATCGGCTCTGTGTGATTTTTCTGTTTGAATCTACACCTTGAGTGAGCTGCTGCTTGTCTGTCAAACTATTACTTCCCTGATTAACCAGACATTTATATTTATAAGGAACCTACCCTTTTAGGTGCTGCTTTCTGAGATCCATGTCACAAATCAAACAAACATGAAAAACAACAAAGTTTCATTAATTGTATTATCAGTTACTAGCAGATAATGAACTGCATGCTGTATGAATGGGATGAACATCATTCATCTAATGAACCACAACACAGAAAGGCATGCCGATGGGTGCAGATAGACTTTCTATGAGAGCAGTAATAAAATCACTACATATATGATTTATGTGATTATGGGCACAGGGCAGACAAAAAGGAATGAAGGACAGGAGAGGAAGAAAAGAAAATGTTCACTACGGATTACAATGAAGCTGCAGGTTCGTACCTCATGGAACTTCGCAAAATCTTCGTAAGAAAGCTTCTCGCCACAAGCACGTCATTCTCTGAGGGCATTTTCTGAGCTACAATATCCACCATTTTCATATTCCTGGGCAGCAAGGGGAGGAACACATACACACATACTAAGAGCTCGACTGGCATACACAGGACAACCTCACACTTAGAGGGCAGTGTCTCACAAACTGAGCAGGACAAGTGATCCTGAACCTTCAAATGACCCCCAGCCCTACTTCACCTACAACTTTTATTTACATGTGTACAAACTGTAATGGACACATTGGTGTGGCATGGATATGGGAAATTTGTGTAGGGTCAAATATATTTATGCTTTTATCATTATAGGCTTTGATTTTTGTGGTAATTTTTCCCCTTCTAGTCACTGCATTTTTATGTTGTGCTGCAAAAGCCTACAGGCAGAAATGAATGCCATTAATGTGGATATATGAAACTTATAAAAAGACGGTTATCTTTTTGATTATATTGTTTTAATCGTCAGTGGAAGCCAAAAATCATAATAATATAAAAATATAATTATAATTAATGGGAGGCATTATTTATCACTGAGTATTCTCATAGGCAGGACAGCCGAGGAACGTGTATTACAGCTCTGGAGACGCCTGCTGATATGTAGTGCTAGAGCGCCCTCTACTTGTCAAAAACTGATGACACTGTCACAGCATGAGCATGCTCAAAGTCTGGGCATGTGCATGAGGTCATACCTGGTCACGATGGACAGAAAAGTACATTACAGAGCAAATGCAGTTTCACTGATCAGTCATTAGGCTCATTATGTGAGCGTAGCTGAGGTGAGCTCAGACTTTGCCATATGGTCTGTGAGGGAACAGCAGCCCAGCATGGGGTGGGGGCGCTTAAGAGGACAGACGATCTCTTACACAGTCAGATCAGCCTCTTCACCCCTCAATCCAAGCTGTCGTCTGCCTCCCAGACCGCCTCTCTGTCCCCACCGAGGTTAAACTGACACAGTTTGACAGGAACGAGGAAATGAGGAGAACCTTGTAGTTACACCTGCGGTCGTTAAAATAACCGAGTGTTTGGTTTTATAATTCAACATTTCTCGCCAATCTGGAAATTTGTGTCAAATGAGCCAAAACACTAAACTCAACCTATAACAAAACAGCTGAAATAGAGGAATCACGATAACTGTGACTTTATATGATATAGACGGTGTTACTAATGCTCAAGATTTTTAAGACCGATGCAGATATTTGGCATCGAAAAATATTACAGGCTGATTATCACTCGTTTATGTTTCATGTGTTCAGACACAAGAAACTTAACAGTCGTTGTTTGTAGTTGTTCGCTGACTTTTATCTAACCTGTACCCTGTTTTGGGAGGCAGGTCTAGCTAACAACTCGTTGACCCTAAGATGAGGGAAACTCAGGTTTTTGTTACAGAAAGATTTACCTTTAATTCTGAGTCAGTTACCGTGGTAACAGAGTCTAAAGTAAAGCTGCAGATTTGGCCCCATTTATAATGGCTTAATTCTTATTTAAAATAGCTCGTCCTCCCACAACTACAATGGAATATTTAAAATATATACAAGCTTAGACATTTCTTACAGCATGTCTTCTTTAACTGACAAAACTTTAAATTCATTAAAGACTTGGAAAGCCAATCTGCATTTTTTCAGTTAAATGTGAAACTATTACTGAACTCTTCACTCCTAAAACATCTCTGGTATGGCTGTAAGAGAGCCATCATCAATCAGTGAAGGCTGATGTTGGATCAGATTGGAAATAGTTCTTATTTCAATCTCATGAAGCTTTTTTATCCTCACTGGATAATTACTGGAACAACAAAATGGTAATAACCTGTAGCAAAAATAACTTTTACCTAATAAAAAAAACCTGACGGGAGGGCAAATCCAACCCCGAGCTGCTGTTGCCATCTCAGCAACTAATACCACAGGGCCGTCAGTAAACTGTGTCTGATGAGTTTCTCCAGATTTTATCTTCAGTTTCTGTCACCTACATTTTGTCCCTCTCAGGTTACAGCTGAATAATTAGATTTAGAAATTAAATGTTTCATCTAATGAAATTTCAAGTTGAGCAAAAACCCTCATATTATATTATGGTCAGCACTGATACGGTCTGCTGGAAGGCTCTGTTCTAGCAGGGCTCTATTTATGACAGCTTTCCCTACCTACTCTCACATGTGCTTAACTCATGGTGAAGATACGGCTGACTGTTACTTAATTGAGTTAATTAACTCAGAGTTTGTTAAACATGCTTCCTGGACACAGATCACATCATTTATCAGTCTTTATAATCGCTGATATTGATAGACATGTAAATACTGACCCAGCAATGAATTGGCTGGGCTCTAATAAAACTAAACAACTGTGCAGCTGTGCTTTTTGTTTTCTCTCATTATTCTGCAATTTTTGCCAATTCGCTAAACAAAAATGTGTTTTTGGTTGAAACATATTTTTATAGGTGAGAATAACATCATTCAGTGCTCCTCAGCAATGCAGTTGTAGGCTACTAATAAAGTTTGAGTTGGTAAAAATATTCTCAAATATTACACGAGAAACCAAACAAAATGATTTTTTTTACATTTTGATGGTACTGCCTGAACTCTGGGGACAACAAACTTTTTCTGTCATTTTTAAAGGACGCGTTTGCTGAATCAGGGACTCAGGCCTCCTGGGTTAGAAAATCCATTATCCATCTATCAACTGATGGAGTTTAACACTTCAGAACTATGCCCATCGTGTTTTAATTCACTTATTCAATGTGTTGCACTTTGTCTACTTCCAGTATGGCTCTCTGGAAAATAATGTTCTGAACTCTGTGCTAGAAACCTCGGGTCAATAGTTTCTGCCCCTTAAGTCACTTTGCTCTCAGCAGTCTGATGGCAAGCGATTCAAACAGCAACTTCCTTCAGACGGAGACATGAAAACAATTTTCATAACCTAAGCTTTTATTTTTGCACCCTGCACTCTTTTTATAGATTGAGATTTAAGGTGAAGCTCAATAAAGTGGGACGATTCCACAAAATTAATTGTGGATTAGAGTTAAGGCCTATTTAGAGGACAAAGAAAAGCCAACACGGGGGCTCGGTCTTCCTCATCTCCCATCAGTCCATGTTTCTGGGGCACTAGCCGCTAACCACACATGGCGCCTGCTATTGGTATGCAAATGAGGCTGGTTTTATTAGGCCTATCGTCAGGGCTACAGCTGGACCAGCACAGATATGCTTGGAAAGTGAATCAGATGGCATGAGGGGGGGGGGGGGGGGGGGTAGATTTTTACTGACTGACCAGTTTAGATTCAGTTTCAAATGACAAGTACCAGCAAAAAAACCCCAAAAAGCTTAACAACTAATGGTCAGTTAATTAATAATACTTTATTCACAAATTTTTTTTGGGAGCTAAAATCCTTTCAGTCAAAGATTAATATGCATCTGGTTTTGAAATGTTAAGTCTTGCTGATCATGGCTTAACCTAAAATAATGGGTGACCTCTTACTGAGTGATAAGACAGAAGCAATCACAACAATAACAAAGTATTAGGGTCAGAAAAACAAGCACAGAGGCCCCAGATGTGTGACAGGACAAAAAAAGCCTCCAAACATTGAAATCAAAGGTTTGAATTTAAGAAGCGAATAAATCATTAAATAAAAGTTCATTAGCACTCACCAAAGATCTGCACGAAGGAATTCAGAAATGACACAAAGAAGGAAATCTGCTTTTTAAAAGATACTCCTATAATATCAGGCTGGAAATCAGTTTGAAGGACCAGCTGCGTCCATGTGCTGGTCAGGCACCACATTCCAATGCCACTTCAAAGACGCGCCGAAATAAAGAGGCACACAGGCCGCTGGGTATCATCCATACCACCAAACTCACAGGCCAGGGATAGCTCACGTGCAATATTCAACACAGAATAGCCATTACTAAAACTAAGTCCTCCTGATAGATTTAGGCTGAGCAGAGAGGAGATTTCCTTCAGGATTACTTGGGTTTTTCCCCTGAGAGGGGGTGCAGGAGTGGGCAGAAATGGAGGAGGAGGGCTATTGTCACAGCCAGCCCGTACCTTGCCCCGTCTCATTGGCTCCAAAGGGCTAATATGCTAATGATGGGATGAAATGCCGGACTTTTCTCTTCCCTTCCCATCTCCCCTGTTGTGAGGCAGACATGCATTTATACCATTACTATGGCAACAGGTTGATCTCTAGGGTGTGAGGGCACCCAGTTTCCCGAAAGCCTCCATTATAGAGCATGGCTAAGGAAGAAACATCAGCAACAACAACAGACTTTGCATTAAATTGTGCTTCTTACTCTTCTTAAGTGTAGCCTTATAACTGGTGTCAAAGTAAATTAGAAAATTATTTCTGAAGATGAGCCTGGTATCAAAATGCAGAGAAAGCAAAAAAAAAGGAAACCTTACGTTGTAATTTCTTTTGAAAAGTCACTGACAGGTTGATATTGCCCTTTAAAATTAAACCTTTCTGACATTAATTATCAGAAAACATCCAGGTTACCAGTGCATGTTCCTAATTAACGACATCACACAAGAGCAAAATATGGCCCAAGGGCTGAAAATGGCTTGCAAACCATCTTTATCTAACACTAACAACCTAAAAGGCAAATGAAACTATGTCAGCCACCCAAAACATAAAGCAATAAGAGCCAGAACGTTTCTGGGGAGGCATCTCCACCTGCAGCAGGCTCTGGTTAGAGTGACCCTCCAGCTCACAGAGGCTCTCCAGAACAGAACAAAAACTGCCATCATGGTGGACTTCAAGTCTGTCTGACTATGGGGGTGGTGGACTATGGGGACCATCACTATCACAGGAAAGCAGAAAAACAGCACCTTAAGTTTCAAAGTAAGATAGGGCTCAATGTTTAAACCATCTGATTGTCTCAGACAAAATAAATCCCATGAAAAATCTTGGTGGAAAGTAATTCACTAATTTCGCTGTATTTGTAGTACCATGTGCTCATAAATAGAGGTTTTCTTTATTTGTTGATACAGATCTTTTCTGTGATGGTATCAAAATTACAGTAAAGTAACATGGGTCACAGAAAATGAAGACATTTGTAGACACTCTTCACCACTGTGTGTCTTGGGTTTTTTTGCCTTGTCAATCTTTGGCATTTTGCTTCTTGTATCCAAGTCAGTCTGGCCCTATGAGGAAAAAAAAGGTTGCCCACCTCTGCACTAGAATCTACTGATGCTGAGAAGTAGAGAAGTGGCAGATGTGTCATTTGTTCTATTAGGTTATTGCCTGCAGTGTGTGAGCTAATGTCACACATCTTAAATAAATAGTTGGGAAATTAACAAAAATCCTATCCAATAACTGTGTTGGCTGTTTCCTCCCAAATTAATGGAAACTATAAGACATTTAAACTCTTATTTTCCTTCATTTCAATTTCACTTTCAATGACCTGTCATGCCACCTTCAAAAAAAATTAAAAAAATCAATCAATTTCTTACAAGAATATTTAACTTTGTGCGATGGAGAGCAAGCACAAATTCCTGTGTGTTTTTTTCCCCTGACTAAAAATGTGCTCTGGCACCACCAGCAAGAGGTCTGGTGACAGGCAAGAAGATTAGTGAAGAAAGGTTGCACCCTAAAGCTGATAGGAAGGCAATAAAATTCACAGTCTTCTATTGTGAGGGAAGCAATCAAGCGTACAATCCATCTGAACAAGGTCTGCATTGTGAGGCTCAGCTGTGGGATTATGTTCTTCACAGGTTTAACAAACGCAGCTGATATCGTTAACATTTGTTGCAATATCTACGATTAAAAACCTAAATGTAACAAGAAAGCACATGTTAGTGACCTGAAAAGATGGAGCATTAAAAACAACAACAACAAAAGGTGAGGTTGCCAAACCTGCACTTTTCAGGTAAACTGTTGGGCTGTATTTGGTCTCTAAAAAGGCACTCACAAAGACCTTCTTCAGCAAATCCTACAATCAAACCAGTCATGTTTCGGGTGAGAGAGGTGAACCGTGAGCAGCACGTAATGACCAGCACATTCCTGGGCTGAGTGGCATACCAGCTGTCAAGTCACCGGCTGCTGCACTGACCAGAGACCAGAAACACCTGGAAACCTCGGAGGCTGACAATCTAAACATCACGGCTGACCCTCCCAGTATTATGTCTCAAAACAACATCCATACATTACATTACAAGGCTGGTTTCACAAAGGTTGTCGGGTTCGATCAGATTACAGATAGATAGATAGATACCTTACCCCTCAGGGTTACTGACCTTAAGACCTGAAGTTATCACTGTAACAATCAGTGACATCTCAAGTAACCAGCAGCTCGGGATGCATGATATCACTTTAATCCCTAGTAAGTGGTTTCAACTTGCTTCGTTTGTTTTCTTATTCCACATCCACTTGCTGCTTCAGTATATCTTAAAAACTACAGTGTCATGTTTAGGCACTAATAGCTAATGTGTAATTGTGTAAGGACATGGTTTGTGTTGAATCATGCCCCTCTGGAACAGGAACCCCACATGTTGAGTGTTCTCTGAACACTCAACATGTTCAGAGAGATGTTCTTTAAGGTAGAAGATAGAAGAACATCACTCAGATCACTCAGTTCAATTCAGTTTTATTTATACAATGCCAAATCACAGTCACCTGAATGTGACTGACCGACTCTGAGCAAGCACTTGGTGAAAGAAACACTCAGTGCATCATGGGAAACCCAGAAGCCAAGACCTATTCCAACGTAATTAAGGGAGGGTTTAGGGTCCCCTAATCCAGCCCTGACTATAATTTACTTGCTGGGAAACATTTATTACCCTTTTGGAAAGATAACATGTTGTCTTCATTGTCTTTGATTAATACTATGTCACTTCACCTCTCTCTGTCAAATCCACATGGTAGTTTTGACATTTTATTCACTTGAATACAGAAAGCTTTAATGAAAGATTTGCATTTTAGGAACAAGTCAGAGTTATAGTTGGAGAATTGGAGTGCTCATAAAAATGATTAATCTTTAGTTGAATTTGTTTTTCATCTTGATATCTCCTGTACTATGAATTTTAATGCCATCCCAACAGCCATACTCCCAGGCATGCTAAGCAAGTAACTTCACTTTTCAAAGATACATTAGATTTTAAGACACTAATTTCTTCAATTTACTCAAAAACTTTTTAAGGGCCTGCATGAACTCTGCTGCAGTACCTTCATGGTCCATCAAAAGGCTACGGATCACACTTCATGAATCACTGATCTAAACTATCATTTCCTCACTTGAGACAAACAATTTTAAGAAATCTGCTTACAACAACAATTCAGCACACTGCATACCCAACATAGCCCAGCAAATGTAAGCTCTGCACCCCCCGCTGAATGCTTGCACTGATGCCAGTAAGCTTTTCCAGGTATAACTGGATTGTTCACTGAAACACTGCGCAGCCTTCATGTATCTGAATCAGACACAGACACGCATTCTGAGTATTGGAGACGTCTCTTTCAGTACAAAATAACGAGGCTGGTTTGTGACTGTGGTAGCGTTGTAATAATACCAAGAGCAGGAAACCAAATGCCACAACGCACTACAAGCCGCATGTACAGTTTAATGATTCACTCCACAGTTAGTGGCATGTACAGCAAATGCCTGAAAGGAAGCCAGTCCAGACTGTAGGGGGCCTCGTAGGGACTGAAACCCTGACAGCTCCAAACTGCAGAAACAAACAAAATAAAGTGAACTGCACGGAGGAAAAAAAAAAGTTTCTTCATCAAGAGCTTTACTCTAGAGACACAACCTTCAACAGCAACATTACAATACAACAACTTCTTAACAGTCCCTACTATATAGTCCTAAAGACCAAGAACATACATAAGCACTTCATTTGAGCTTATATTTTATACTTTATGCAACTATTTTATACTCAGTGTAAAACTGTACCACTGATAATGCTTTTGCACACCTTTTTATAGCACCACAATTTCAATATTACGTATCGTTCTGGTATCATGTCACTGTCTTGTTTTCAATTTAAACAATTTGCTATCTGAATGAAAAATAGGTTACCAAAGACAAGCAATTTCAATTTAGACTCCGACCAGTATTGTTAACTAAACCGGATGCAGAAAAATGACTGAAAAAGTAGAGTTCCTCAAGTGGCCATGTAAGGCTGGCAACAAGTGAGAGTTAGCGCCCATATTATATAAGAATGAAAAGATAGTAAAAAATAATAATACCCAAATAAAAGCCAAAATAACCATAAGTTACAAGGGAAATAAAATTAAAAACAAACTAAACTCAGTGGGCCATAAAAAAAGCACAACTTAATACTTAAGATCCGAAACTTTCATGCAGGACTTTGACTAAACTCGACTAATTTTGTATTTCAGACTCCACAAACAGCAACAATAACATGTTGGCGCTCATGCAAATGCAGTGTGTGGGAGAATTATAGTGTTTGACTGCATGCTGTAGTTAGTGCTGGCAAGTTTAAAACAAATTGTGGATGGAAGGTGCAATTTAGCTTTAGCTCAGCTCACACCCTTATTGTGTTTTTGAAGTAGACCAAAATGTGTTTTTCTGGAAAACCCAAGAGATCTCTGCACGCCGCACGCTGACGCTGAAGCACGTTTGTTTTGTCGAGGCGTGTGCAAATACGAGATGCTTTTCCCACACGTAACCACACCTTTGTGATTCTCGTGTGACTTGCGACGAGCCTCTCCCCTTTGACATTATGCTCACTATCTCAAATTAGTCACCGCATGCAAAAAAACCTAAAAAAACAAAACAAAGAAACATGGCTCACTGCATCAAGCTCCTCCCTCCTGCTGTCTGTGCAGAGGCCACACCTGTAAACTGGAGCAGGTCCTGACAGCTTTCTGGTCCCTGTTCAACTATCCAATATTATCCCTAAAATAACAACAAAGGTGTTACACACACAGACACAGATCAGGGCTCCGTGTTAGTGATGAGGAAAGAGTCACTTTAACATTTTAAAACCTCAACACAAGTTTTCTACACAACAATCAGACTGCAGCTGGATGAAAAATAGACAAAATGGGGCTGAAATTGAAGCTTTGAGGCTCAGTAAATGTACCACTATCACTCTGTTGTGAGCTAAATCAGACACAGACTTGTTATTGTGGCCTTGGAAAATGACTGAGTGGAGATGCCATCTCAGACAGCCGGAACAAAGCAAATTCTTCACCACAGACGAGCAGAAAGAGTCCCGTGGGACTGGAAGTCTGTAAAGTGCAACATGAACAATAAGACCTGACCTTGTAAGGAAACGTCTGAAATGACAATACCCAGATCCTTTACTCATACATCCTGCTCCCCTGTCGCATAATAAATCCAAAATTCCCTCCTCTTTTTCACAAGGAATAATATATATGGCAGTCAGACATTATGTGAAGTTTACAAGTCTAACCGCTCTCCAGATATTTATTACAGAAAAGACAAATTCATGCTGTTAGGTACAGTTAATTTACCTTAAGCTAACAAAAGGTCAAACAGTCTCATACAGTCCTGCAATACCAGGGTATGATTGGAAATTTACAGGGAGTTGCACTGCATAACAAAACTCCATGTTAGCTAATGAGAAATACAAGTTTTTTAAATTTTAAGTCCGAAAACTTTCTCACACCAAGAAGGTCTTGGATTTGAATCCACCATCTGACTGGGGCGTTTCTACTTCGCACATATCAGTATCGATATCCAGCACGATTTTTTTGATGAGTTTTTTAAGTGTTCCTTTAATTCTTGTGAGTAGTGTATGACTGAGGTATAGTAATTTATCATACTTCATGTAAAAAGTGCAAAAGAAGAAGGTGAGTGCGGGTGGTGTTTCCCAGGTCTACCTTCAGCATTTTTATCTTCTTACAGCCTCTGATTGCTCCACAGCAGCTAACCCTCATTCACTTTTCTGCTATCTGATCAAGTCAGAAAGATCTACATTCCTGCTGCCATTTCAGTGCAACTTTCTCTATGTTAAGCCCCAGATAACATACATTAAAGGTGGCGCCTGTATCCTCACTTCCAGCTCCCTGTTTTTGTACTTGGTGCAGCCCCTCAGTTTAACATCAATCTAAAAAAGCAATTTTAGCTTCCCTTCAAGACCAAACTTCTTTTTAATTGGTGGGGCTTCTGATATGACCTTATTAGGCTGAGTCCTCTCTCTGACATTTTACGGAGCCATGAGTACTAAAAATAAATAAATACTAAAAAAAAAAAGAATAAAAAAAAAAGAATAAATAAATAAATAACAATAACTTTGATCCTCACATGCTTTTTGGAGTAGTTTGATCAAATCTGATGTAAATTAATTACATTTTTATTCATACAGAAGTTATCAGAGTAGCTATTTTTATCAGCTCCACTATAAAAAGTAGCTCTAATTGGTAATGATCTTTCGGCATCTTAAATCAGTCACATGGTTATGTTCATGCAGGTCATCCATCTCTCAGGATGTTTTAGTTATTCTTCCACTCTAAAGAAAAACTGAGGTTGAAAATGAAATTTTGGTTTCGGAGGCTACATGCAGACACTGAACTATCCTATGTGAAATTATTATACCATCGCTGAACCCAACTACTTTTTTTTAAACCTTAAAAACAGATCACATCATGAGAGTCTACACATAAGTCTTTCTTCTTAAAAAAAGGGGAAAGGTTTAAATGCATTCTGAATATCTTCAAATGTTTTTCCCTAAAGGAAAGGTAGTTTCAGAGGTGGCTGTTTATAGAGGGTATTAGGAAAACTGGGGTGTAGGTAGATAATGACCTGCATTGACACACCCTGTTTATTAGAGCTGGCAAAAATAATGTTTATGAAACTCACACTTACAGTAATGAGCTGATTAAGTAAGTGTGGTTTACAGGCCTTTTTTTTTTTTTTTGAAGCGTAAAGTGAACGCATGCACAAGTTTACGTGTTCTTACATATTTCTGCTTGGTCATGAAATGAACACAGCTTGCTATAAACAGTAAAACCTGCTAGTTTCCAGACTCCACAATAAACACGTCCATTGAGAACAGACCACAATAAGCAAGTCACACAGCCTCGTCCTTGTGGAGAGATAAATGGTGAGTGAACCTCCTTGTACGGTAGGATTTGTTCAGGGGTTACGTTATGATATGATAGAACACAGAAAGAAATGCAGGCTGCAAAGAGGACACAATGAGAGTTCTGTTTGACACAGAACAAACCCGTCTGTAAGCAGGACTGACAAATGAGTCATCACTTATACCAGATATGAAAAGTAAACCATAAGTCACAACAAGTGGCTTTTAACCAGCACACTGATGTAATTACAGTGATTGTAGTCTGTTATTATAGCCGTATTGGTTTTTATTTTCCATTCAGTTTTAATTCTATGTTCGTTTCAGTTAGTTTTGAGAGTGGATTTATTTCAATGTTGTTTTTATTTGTTTCAGTGCTAATTTTAGTTTTTGAGGCATCTGCCACGCTGCAAATGGGAACAGTCAATTTGTTCATCCCACATCATATTGCAGCTGACAGTTGGTCACGAGAGGACAGTCCCAGGTCCAGTTGCCTAAGAGACCCTTTTATGCATTAACCATGCTGTCATATCCCAGTCAACAGCATCCTTTACTCTCACTGGTAGTCACTTCTCATTGGTAATAAGTAGCTCAGAACAGTTCAGTAAAGCCCAGCCTCCTGAGGCTGGTGGTTCAGATTCAACCAAACCTAAACTATACCCATAGGGAAAAGAAATAGTAAAGACTTATAAAAGACTTGCATAAGATGCGGCCTACTTCATATAGTGAATCATATAAGGCTTATATGATTTACTCATGAAAGTGGCCACTTTCTCGTTACTTTCATACATTGTTTTAGTAAGTATCCAAAACACATACAAGTTTCATTTATATGATTTTTCAAGGGATCTTATATTGAAAACAGATACAAACTTTATAAGATTTTTATATATATATATATATATATATATATGGGCGGTTTATCCTTCAAGCTCGGGTCCTCTACCAGAGGCCTGGGAGCTTGAGGGTCCTGCGCAGTATCTTAGCTGTTCCCAGGACTGCGCTCTTCTGGACAGAGATCTCCGATGTTTTTCCCGGGATCTGCTGGAGCCACTCGCCTAGCTTGGGAGTCACCGCACCTAGTGCTCCGATTACCACGGGGACCACCGTTACCTTCACCCTCCACATCCTCTCGAGCTCTTCTCTGAGCCCTTGGTATTTCTCCAGCTTCTCGTGTTCCTTCTTCCTGATATTGCTGTCATTCGGAACCGCTACATCGATCACTACGGCCGTCTTCTTCTGTTTGTCTACCACCACTATGTCTGGTTGGTTAGCCACCACCATTTTGTCCGTCTGTATCTGGAAGTCCCACAGGATCTTAGCTCGGTCATTCTCCACCACCCTTGGGGGCATCTCCCATTTTGACCTCGGGACTTCCAGGTTATACTCGGCACAGATGTTCCTGTACACTATGCCGGCCACTTGGTTATATATATATGAAAAACAATTTTCAATTGGTCTTTATATTTAGTTTTCTTAGTTTGTTTCTTGGTAACTATAATAACTGATTGTGGTTTCCTGATATCTTAACGATCTATTCACTGGTTAAAGAGAAAAGACAGTGACATGTGGCTAAAGTGCTGCTATCTGAAAACAACACAAACAAGAAAAGCCTCATCATGGAGCATGTGAGACCAACTGGCGAAGATTTAAAAAAAAAATAAATAAATAAAAAAATCTCAGTGCCATATAAGGGGATTTGCCTAACAGCTTCCTCTTGTGTGTGCGTGCTTGCCACACCTTCCTGTGTGGGATCCAACAGAAAAATGATGTCATTCATATCCTTACTTCCTTCTTCGAACCGTTTCGTCATGAACAACTTTCACACGCCACTAACTCCTAATGACTACGGGCTAAAACAACCTGGTAAAACAGGAACATCCAGCTGCTGGGAACTCAAATAGTGAAATCCCTGAAAGGCTGGACTGCATACACTCAAACAGCTGTGAGAAGCAGGATCCTCCATCTCCATGGTTGGAGTTGTTACCACAGCGACCCATCGGGCGAAGGGGATGTAAACATCCTGTAACTGGGGACAGGTTACCTACCTTTTCACCACCAGACTGAGGGTCTTGTGGGATCCCTTTACGAGGCAGATTGCCTCCTGTCTATATCCAGTCAGGGGAATCTCGTTGATGTTGACAAGCTCGTCTCCCACCTGCAGACCCACAGCTTCTGCTTTACTGCCCTCCTCAACCTGGAAAGCAGACACAAAACAGAGTTACTTCACCTTCAAGCAACTCAGTGGTGTCATAGGACCCTAGTTGTATGTTTATAAATGCAGTTGTGATCATTTTAAAATTATAGACACATTTTTCATAGTAATTGATCCAATGGTGTGGGCAGGAATAATGGAAAGTCACGTGCAGATATATTTGTGTATGCTATTTAAGAATATACTTTACAACAATTTTCCAATTCTGATGGAACATTTCATTTGTTCAAATTATGACTAACCTTCCTGCTGCCTAATATTATGAATTTAGAAACTCGATTTTTCTTTAATGCCTCTTTGGTATCAAAGAAAGTTGGTAACAAAGCCTTAATGATTTTGATTATAAATAAAATAGCCTTTAAATATCCAATATTCATAATCTTTTCACATTGAAATATGCTTGACTTTGTCAGCTCAAACGAAACTCCTTATAGTTTTAAGAATTATGTCAGGGTTCTGTTTATTTACTAGATTTATTTTGTAGTTAAAATTTCTTCTTCTTTTTTTACCTTTATGGTTTATTTGTTTTGTTTTTGTTCTGTTACATAATTGTGTGTTTTTTTATTACCAGTTTGTTTGTATAGATGTCCTTGACATCTGGAAGGATTTATCCAGTTAAACATATTTTAGGCGCTATAATGTTTTGCAGTGAACTGTGACTAACAGACCCCGAGTGGAGACATTTACTGCTCCAGAAGCCTTGAGGCAGATACTCAATGCACAAGATAAAAACTGTTCAACCTGACTGATCTTTGTCAGTTAAATCCTTTTGGTATAAAAATGACTGGAAAGCAAAATTGTATAATGTACAGGTAGGGTACACATCATCTGGACAACATAACCAATGTCCCCAAGGAATGGAGAAAAAAAAAAAGCTACTCTGAAGAGTTACTCTTCTGAGTAGTAAGAAAGAAATATATTATAAAAGGAAATTTCACTATAACAACTTACTTCCAAAAGTAAGTTACCAGATTAAAAAGGCAAAACAGTGAATTTCTTGGCTCTTTTGGGATGACTACATCTATGAACATAACGTTCCAAATTTAATTATCCTGAATGCAGCCAAGACAAAGAGTTTTCAATAGCCTGCTTAACACAGGTCTGTAGACTTTTTCTGTTACTGCTAGACTTAAAAAAATATATATTCTCGAAAAAAATGAAAACTAAATCAAATAAAAATGTTTGAATGTGTTGCCATTACAACTTTTATTTGGAGAGAAGAACAAGACCTCTTGAAAGTTTTATGTATGCAAGGAAAAAAAAAAAACTAATAAACTCCTCCATCAAAAAGAAGAAGAAAGAGAAACAATAAAATGAATATGGATATAACAAAAGCTTGCCCGATGGGGTAGATTTTACCCTTATAGCGATTATTGTTACATCATAGAATAGCTAACAGCTCCCTCTGTACAGAGTATACAGTTTAAAAGAGACTTTTTATATCTTAGAGGCTCCCACTGCTGTGTTGTCAAAAAGATCAAGTATCCTGATACAAACTAAGCCTGGTGTTACTTACTGCCTCTCAGCACTTTGAAACTGCTGATAAGCAAATCCCTGATATTTACTGTAGTTTTAAAAACCTTCTGGTGTGACCTTAAAATGTAGTGCTTGTGTAACGGCTGCAAACACGAGTTTTATTTCAGTGAATTCATTTAAATTAAACTGTTATATTCTTATTTATCTAATAAACTGTTCAAAATATTAAAAAAAGACAAACCTTTAAACCCAAATGTCATGTAAATATGACATTTTAAATAAAGCCACATTTTATTTAGGATTATTAATTAAATAAACAATTAAAAAATGGTGTGATTGTATGACTTTTGATTATCATAAACGTTAGTTTTAATTTGCCAATAGTGGCTAAATAAACAAATACATAATTGAAATACAAATACAGACTCACTTAGAGCCCAGACATAAATCTCTAAATACAGTGGCATTTACCGCCATCCGCCACTGGCTAATATTCAACTACCGAGCCAACTATGCAGTATCACATTGTCTGCCATACCAGTATAATACCAGTATGTTAACAGTATAAATTTTTACATGATATAAAAGTGTCACACTGAGATATCAATGACATACTGTGTGTTTATGCTCCGTAGTGTACACAGCAACAACCCAAACGTGTCTGCGTGTGAGCGCAGCGAGTCGGTCTCGGATGTCAGCTCCTTAGAAGGGAGCGACAGTGTTGTGAAAAATATTTCTTAATGTCTTGATTTCTTTTTAATTTTTGTTTCAGATCAAACTGTTTTTAATATTAGGCAAAGATAAAAACAAGTAATTAGAAACCAACAAACTTGTTTCACCACTTGAGGCAAAAAGACACCGTTGAGTACAACTGGGATACCAAGGCAGGTGAGGAGAAAATAACCATAGCGGGTGATATGTGGGCAAAAGTAAACAAACTGGCTCAAGCAAATGTCGCTGGAGCGCTTGTTAGTTGCACTCCTTATGACAGCAAACGGTGCAGAACAGTGAGTAACGGCTAATGTAACTGCATCCGTCTCACTGCTATTGGTACTATAATGGTGTGGCTGCTGCTGGCAAGTTGTGGTAGTAGAGTCACTCTTTGAATTAGGCAGTGCGTTATCAATGATAGCAGGTCATGGGAAAAGGAGGATGGAAAACGCACTTCATTTTCCTTGAAATACTGTGACTGAATTCTGAGGCTATATTGCCAGCTGCTAGGGTCAAATCAACGGATTGGTTTATAAAACTGTATTAAACTATGTGTTTGGAGCACCGGGCCATTTCCTGTTGGCCTGAAGGCCATTTTTACCTGCCATGAACAGCGAGCCATGGCTCAACAGCAAGAAGGAGTGAGTTGACAAGCTTATGAAGAGTTTCATTTTAATGTTTAATGCTTTGTATTTCAGTCTAACAAATATTCTAAAATGTAGGCTGTTGGTATAAGATAATTGCTTTGTGTCTATAAATGCTATGACTGCTGAGTTTTTGTGCAGAGTGATACATTTGATCCAAGGTAAATAAGAGCAGGTGTCCTTAAACACACACTGACATTGAGGATAATGCTAACATCTAAAAATTGAATGTTGGAGTGACAGAACACACACTCCACTGGTTATCAAAATGAACAGCAGGCCAGCAGACTTCTAAAGAGACGAATCAAAGGCTATAAAACACTTCAAAAGGCTGCTGAACAAGCCGGTGGCGTGATGATGATGAAAAAACAAACTGTTCTGCGTTTGTTTGAGAGGGGGAAAAAACACCTGGAATAGCACAAAGGGATGTATAGCGAACACAGTGAACTTCTTTTAGATACACTGACTGAAGCACAGCTTACACAGATGGGAACCCTGACGTGAGAAATCGTGAGGGTTCAGAAGGTCAGAAACTCAGATGTGAGACGTGCATGATGGCATGATGGTCAGCGTGGAAAGAAAAGCTGCAAGACTTTGCTTGGCGGTTGGCACATTAACATACAAAAGTCGAAATCTGCAGCTGATTATCAGTCCTCCAAGCACTCAACCTGAGAGAGGGGGGCTGCATGACTCAACCGCACAAGTATGTGTAGGTTTACAGACCATTCCTTCTTATACAGCCTTTATCCTCAGAGCCCCAGATAGCACTAATCACACTGCAGCCTATTTTCATTTTTCTGTAACGCGGAGGTTCAGGCAGGGTGGATTTTTATGCTGGCTGGAGAGATTCCTGATCTGATCCTGATATGGTCATGCTTTCTGTAGAGAATCACTGATACATTTGCTGAGAGTTACAATGTTTAAAAGTGCTTACAAAACACCCTCAGTTTCACTGAAAGTTGAAACTATTCCCACTTGTAGAAACACTATAGCCTGTACTAAGAAACAGAAATCGCACCGAGTTTCCCATGAAGGCAGTTTTAACTTAGTAGTTTTGGTTTGGGTAAAATTAACATAAAACGTCTTAAATAGAGGTGTCAGACACCAGGAAGCAAACGGTATAACGGTATAACGGTATAGAATAAATCTCGTGATGTTTTTCCTTTCTCTAAACTGTCTCCCTTTTGTGGCCCCAATTCTTACTGAAGGCCAAGGGTGCTGGACTCATTTCAGATGTGAAAGGGGCCAAAAAGCATAAAAAATAAAAAAATAAAAAAAAATCCTTAAAAAAAAAAAAAATATATAAAAAAAAAAAAAAAAAAAAAAAAAAGGAAGAAGAGGAAAGTAAGAAGTTCATAAAAGTGGTGTGCTATGATTTAAATGTGGTATTTTGTGTTGGTTAATGATGGAGAAACCTAAACAGCCAAATATGGTAAGATTTAAAACTGCAGCAACACATCAGCGTGAAGAAAAACAAAAAGGATTCAGGATACTGCTCGGGTGAACTGTGGTGTCCTCATACCCCGTAACCATTTGTACTAGCGCTTGAGCCATGATGTACTTGCTGCAGTCTCATAAACGATAGGTGGTGCTAGTTTAGGAACAGAGGAAAGCAAAAAAGGAAACAAAGCCATCGCTGAAGATGCTTAGGTCACAAGACAGCTTGTGTGGCAGCAGTTGTGGAGTATGGAGAGTATGAATTACCGACACATCCACACAGCAGACAGGTGGATGTAAATGAAAATCAGTGAAAATTATAGCCAAAAAACCCCAAAATAAACTCATCCTGGATTAAGCGAGTCTTTACCAACTATGGGTGTGACATATAGGGTTAACTGGGCAACTAGGACCAGAAGAATCCACTAGAGGCCAACCTTCAGCTAAAAAGATATGAGGTGCTGTCAACGAATAGTCTGAATTTGTTTACATAATCAAATACTTGAAGTTCTTTAGTCTTGCTAACGCTTTCAGGGTATTTTTATACGTAAAAGTAACAGCTAATAGCTGTAGCTTGCACATGAAAAAAATACATATACAACCTCATACTTGACAGGTGCTAAGAGAGAAGTGGGGCATAAATACCTATTTAAATACCCACTCACAACTGATACAGTGGCATACTCGGGAGCTGGCAGGTGAAAGAGCATTTAATGTTTGACTTGTGTTCCTATATGCGCAGGAACACTAACTTTTACATCACAGAAGGACAGAAACAAGTTTAAAAAAATACCTTTAAAAAAATAACTTTCAGTATAAAAATTGAGGTAAAAACTGTTTTCTTCAAACTGCTGTTTAGGCAGTGCACATACAAGAAAAGCTGTTTTCAAGATCAGCAACTTGCCCATGACACCCTTGGGCTACATGCAAGTCTCTTCATTTCATACAAATTAACACAAAACATAGAAGGAAAAGAAGATTTGAATAATGTAAATCTAACGGTTCCGGAGAACAGCTTAAAAACCACACAAAATGTCAGGGCTTTTGTTCATATGACATGAAGGCAGGGGATTCACATTGCTTCTTCCAGCATGTTTCACCATTAAAGCTCAATCAGCATGAACCATACCATGCTCTTTGTTTACCATCTCCTTTCAGGCTGCAATCAGTTTGACTGCAGCCATCCTGGACTCCTCAAAAATAGCCCTCTGTCCCCATGTGGGTCATGAAGGGAAGGATGTGGTGGCGATGAGGGTAAGGGATGAGTCTTTTCTACTGACAGATCTCCTGCGCAGTGTGCTGAACACACAGCTTATGTATCATGTTTGCACACATTACTAAGAATAGTCACTGTACTTTGACAAAGCTCGAGCAAGGAAGGAGAAAAAAAAAAAAAAACTCACTGAAAGTAACCCCAAAGTGAACTTTTTTTCAATAATATTGAGCACTTTTTAAGACACTTTACAAACATCTGCTTGTGACCCACACATCTGTGACAGTTATTCACCTCGATATTTTATTGCCATCAATTCTAAGCAGGCGGGAATAAATTACTGGACACCATTTCTGTCATGACACTTTCAGAAGTACAAGTGATAGAAGAGTATTCACACTTCTTTTGAACAATCTGTACCAACTATTTTGAGTATGTTTAAAATTATATGCTCTAAATCCATATGGCGTACTAAAAAAAACTAACAAAAAACTGAATATGGAACGGTTTCCAAACAAATACCAGAGCAATCCGCTGCTTCTTCAGGCAGACTTTCATCCTGTGGCTGAACTCCAACTCAGACTAGAGCTGGTCACCATTGTTCTGTTGATTAACTTGGTGTAGCAGCACTCAAAGCAACTGTCCACTTGATGTAGATTTTGGTTAAAGTGGATCTTCAGAACCTGCGCTTTGTACTATGAACCAAGTTCAACATACCCAAGATATGAATTCCTCAAAGTTTCTTTTTGGGGTGGCTTAGGCTCAAGATGTACAGCAGATCATCCATCAATAAGAAGGTTGGCGATCCGATCCCTAGCTGCTCTAGCCTCCTTGCCAAAGCATGCAAGATATGAGGTTCCTGACAGACATCTCTCTGTTCTGAAGTCTTTTGCCCCACATGAACCATAATCCTGCTCTATGAATCATCGTTTCTTAAGAGGTTGAGCAATTCTAGAGCACTCAAAACTACGCGGTCACAAAGAGGATTCATTAATTGCTAAAACCTGTTCACCTGCGCGTGATTTATCACGGCATGTAAGCACAGAGACATTGAAGGATGTCTTTAAGAGCAAACTATATGTTGCTACATATAAAATGTAGCCCTTAGTGGAGGAAACATATTAGGGCTGCATACCCAGCTGTCTTGTGTAAAACAGGATTATTTAAGTTTACTGGGGCTAAGGGCTTTAAGTCCACGAAGACCTTGAGCATAACTGAGCTATGAGAAGAATGTTCAGAATTTTAATTAGATCCAGGATATTTTTAACCAGTAGCCTGAACCTGTCATCAAACTCTGGGCCCATTTACAATAAAATATTTAACTGAAGGGACCTAAGAGAAAAAGAGCCAACAAAAGTACTGATTTAAGCAGACAAATAGGGAGACTATGCCCTTTTGGTTGATACATGAAAGACATACTTGCCAAAACCAAATTAGGTGCTTAATGCTCATTACTCACACTGAAACTGGATTTCACAAAAAGTCATGGACCTATTAGAAACCAAAACTAAGAGGAAAAACTATGAACTGTAAAGAGAGGTGTAGGTTATTAAGACCGAAGCCTTGATGGCACAATGTCAGTATTTTTCTTTGTTTTTTCATGTTGGGTTAGGTCAGTGATGCCATTTACATCAATCAACTTCCCTGTGAACTGGCTGAAACTGACTCTCACATTAATATAGCAATAAAACTCAAGATTCAAGGATAACCTTTATTGTCAAAGCACTGCAGTGCAGAAACAATGAACCTGGGTAGGCAATCCTTGGTTAGCCTTCACAAAAAGTGGATTCTCTCCACAATCGTTTATGGTCACTGGACTCAGGGCATTTCTTTTCTTTCTGAAATCTGCCACGGTCTCCTCTGTCTTGCTGTTGAGCATAAGACTGCTACTGGAGCTGCCATGTTCATTACCTTTCGCCTGTGTGTATTCTTATTGTTGGAGATAAACCAATGTCTGTTGGGTCATCTGTTCTGTCATCTTGTTTGACAGTAAAGATTATGGATAAAGAGTGAATACAGAAGAAGGCTCAACCTAGACCTCCTGGGGAAGGCCTGTGCTCATGGTGATAGTGGGAGATGTGTTTGAGTAACCTGAAATTCTATAGAGGGTTCCTGGAGGTACGGTTACATTTTTCTGTTTAATGCCATGCTTTACGTCAACACTCACTAGAGAATAACTCATGCGTCACCAGACCGAGATAAGCCAACGTTTCTAGTTAGAAATTGCCTCGATTGCTGTGACAGTCTCTGTGTACTGATAAAAGGCATCTATCCATCTATTTTCTGCCTCTTATAGGACAAAACAGCTGAGCAGAGTGGAGGTTTGCTAATGACTTGGAAGTCTGGAGCTATTGCGGTGATTACTGGTTTATTTTCAGGTAGCATTAGCAAAGAAATATCTCCAGTGCGGAACAGGGTAAAGCCCTGAATGCATTGTTTAGATTTGTGTAAACACAATCCAGTACATTCTTGCGCCTTGTATGACGCTTGACACTCCGGTGAAATTAACGAAAAGGTGTTAGCTTGGTTAAAGTCCATAGTGACAGTGAAAACTTCTTCTGGATGCAAGTTCTGATATTTGCTAATGGCAAAGTGTAACATTTCATGTACTAACATAGCATTAGTTTGCAGTGTTATTTAGACTGCAATTATCCCTTGAGATGATAGAAAGGCCAGGACCTAACCATGATGTATTCTAGGTCTGGAATACACCATACAATCATACTTTGCAATGTTATTCTCAGTTGTACTTCATCCAGCCTTTTAACAATGGAGCGAATATGGTTGGATGGCAAGAAATATGGTTGGATGTGGTAATTTGTAAGGTGCAGCCTTCAGCCTGGAATATATCCCCGCTCCCTTTATGATGTGCTGCCATCAGGGCCCTTATTTGGCATCTGTCTGCTTGGATCGTAAACCAAGCAGATCACGTTACTGGAGAAATCTCAAATCAAATTAATTTTCACTCAAAAATATGAGCTACAAGCAAACACTATAAGACTGAGATGGCTGTAGGTTACTTCTACTTCAATGGCGAATTGAATTTAACTCTTTAACATAATAAGGTCCAGGCTGTCATCACTGATAACCCCAAGCTTAACTCTCTGCTATCGAAACATGTACTTTGTTTTTAAAAAACTGTTCTCAGAAGACTTGGGAAACAAAACAAAATTATCATTCTAACTGGAACACATCAAAAACTATTCAAATGCTTTTTGCCTAAAAGGGGAAAAAACAAGGTGAGGGTTTGTGTCATCACTGATGAAGTTTTAGACCTCACAGGGTTGACTGGGGCTGAATGTCAAATTGGATACTGGAAAGTGAAAAGTGGGTGAAGTACAGGAAACTACCAAAGGTGTGAAGTTCCTGCATTGTCATGCTTGAGTTCTGATACAGCGCGACTGTATCTATGACACAGCCTGACGGGTACTTTCCCAGAAATATGAAGAGATGTAATCATGACACAGACCCTAACAATATGCAGTATAAACACAATATTTTGATGAGCACAAAGAAGATAATGGGATAATGTGAATTTTCATAACTCTAACAATCCGTGTATGGACTTGGCCGGTTATAAAGTGTCCTCTTTTCCACTGTGTCAGTAAACATAACACTTCAAGTTAAACATGATCAGTTTCACTTGTGATAGCAGAGCAATGCAAACACACCAGCCTTGAGTATAAGTGCAAACAACATCACGATGGCAGGGTTTCAGCATAGTGTACTACAAATGTAGTTGCACATGGCCTAGCAGCACACCACTAGTCTAACTTTTCTTCAAATTGAACAACTATTAAGAGTTCATTCTAGCTCACATGTGCCACTCTTGCACATGAAGGCACAAAAACAGCCAACAAAGGATTGTGATGTTTTTGTTGACACATGTCCAAAAAGACTAAAACTAAAGAGAATTCCTCTCTTACCATTTTAATACATATTATTTTTTAACTTAAGTTAGATTGTGTTTCTTTACCAACTAAGGCATTTTTACATGACTTGTTTTATTAGTTTTTGTTTACCATGTTCCAAGGCTTACCCTCCAACTAATCTGCACTTTCACCTACGTGTGTCATTGTTTAGGCAAAAAGGAGAAATGCTCTTAATTTTGTCCTCCTATCAATCAGAAAGAACACGAGGTTTGGTTGCATCATCGTCTAGTTAACCCAAATAATTCACCAACCCACCTTCATAAATCACTGCTTATAATCTGAGAGCCACTCCAAAAGAGCACAAATCACTAACCCCGATTTAATTCATCCCATCATGCCATTCCAGTAGGCTTCGAACTGTCATGGATAATTCACTACATTTAGAAAATCAAACAAAGCAGCATTCCTCCCCAGATCCTGGCACCACAAGCTTTCCTCCAAATGAAATCTACCCCAGCACAAAAGTAAGAGAAAGCAAATATCCAGGTGAGATATAATAACACTGACCAGAGGCTAAGTGACAGCTAACTAAACTCTGTTAAATCCTAGCCATGACTAATTCACTTATGAGATTATTAAGAAAAATTACACCAACTAGGAAAGAGTCTGAAAAAAATCTATTAAATATTTTACAGATCAAAAGCTGCGAGTAAAGAGTTAACATCTCATCATCTGATCCAAACAGGTCCGCTTCTGTTGGTCCTTATTATGATGTTCAGGGCCAGAACATTAGTAATAAATACTGACACCAACAAACCAAAAAACTGCAGCATACCATGAAATGGATAGCTCGTAAACAGTCAGGATGCGAGTCATTTCAATCACGTTTGCGGGGTGGCAGTGGTCCTAAGTGTCCTGTGGTGGAGTCTCATCCATCTGGGATGGACTTTGGAACGTCAACACAGGAATGGCAAACTAAGACCAAGCAATGCCACAGCTCCCAACAAACAGCAGTTGGTATTTTACCGAGTCAAATAACTAGCAAGGTCTTTTGTTGTCAATCATTACACAGTCTACACAGAAATGAGCTTACAGTGAGGGTTCATTGAGGTCTGAGAGCTGACTGGCAGGCTCTGTGGTTACACACTCTCCTCCTGCTGGGTGCTGTACGCAAACTGCAGCTCACGTAAACACCCACATAGCAAATGAGATATGGTGCTTGACCTGTTTAATGTTTAGGTTTCGGGGATTTAAAATGCTGACTTTAGTCAAATAACAGCAGCTCACACTGAAATATTACACAAGAAACTGAAAAAAAATAATTATGAAAAACACATGTATGAATGAAGTCTGTACCAGGGATGGGCAACATCCTTCTTCAGAGGGGCAGACTGATTTTGATTTAGTAATCAACGAGCACCACACTGAATAACATAATACACATTGTTAGTGGTTTTTCCTTCATATTAAAAGGACAATCCACATTCTCTTCGTTTTAAAGTTCAGTCAACACCACACAGTGCGCACCGACCCTTCCCATCTCATTTTCCTGTTTTAGCAGGCTGGTCGCTGTTACCCTCATCCTGTGATTGGACGAACTAACTCCACCGTCTTGAACTGCAGCTGGTGACGGTCAGCCTTATTCTGCTGTGAGCTGCTGCCCAGAGCTCTCTGAGGCAAACCATAGCCCAAGATGATGGAGCTTGAGTCCATCTGAGGGATGAGAGGCTCAGTGAAGAATCAGCTGATATTTGCTTTTTAATGCAGGTGCACACTGTTCCTGTCCAAGGTACACTTTTTAAAAAAAATGTTGTTTTAAATAGAGAGAGAGAGAGCAAGAGAGAGAGAGAGAGAGAGAGACATGCAAAGGCCCCCTAGGTCGGACTTGAAGCCGGAGCGGCCGCTCTCAGCCGTATGGCACGTGGTCAGTGCCCTCAAGCTACACTTTTTATTGATTGTTTTTTTTGTTTAGTTTTTTTGAAGCGGGGAGGTTGTTTTGTTTGAGGACATCAGCAGCCCAATTGAGATCGTCAATTTGTTGTATTTTGTCCATGGGTGATCTATGACAGCTATTGAAAATTTACCAAACCACTAAATATAATCATTTATAACATTTCTTTAAAGTCCTTAAATCAAAATTGAGCAATACATCAGACTAAAACTTTGACCTCTACATCCCTATGAAAAATCAGAGCATGGCATCACTGTCTGAATAAAAAAAAAAAAACATTTAAAAAGATGAAATTCAAAAGCTTGACTAGATTTTTTTAAAAAAGCATTAGATCCTGCTCTCTTACTCACAACCTCAGCACTTTAACTCTTACCTGTGTTTACTATAAAAAGACTAAATGAAAATATTTACCTTTGTTATGAGCAGTGGCTCCCGGTGTTCAAGTCCCCCTCTGAGCGTGAACCCCCACGGGGCACCTCCTGACAGAAATACTTCCACCAGCTTGAAGCTCTCACAGTCTCTGCTCCTCTGATCCAGATCTCCTGATTTCTGCACCACATGCCAAAAGCTCTCCGTTTCTGTACAGCGCAGATCATTTTTATATCCTTCAGCATCCATTGTACTGCTATAAAAGTAAAAAAAAAAAAAAGGAGAGATAGATATCCAGTCAATATATCATAATGGGTACTGTTCTAAAATAATAGTTTACCACAGGGGACTGTTTCCATAAGGCTTATTGTTTGGTCCAGTCTATTTCTAACGCATACCATTTTAGCACAGTTTGTCCCAGTGATATGCTGATGACACAAAGCTGTAACTCCCATTGAAATCAACTCAATGAACTCATCACTTTCTGCATCTCTTCCACTGGCTAAAAAATAAACTACTGACTTTTTATTAATAATGTGTCACATACCAGTGGCTGGAAAAACTTAAAGACTCTGAATTAGACTGGTTGATAAGATGTTTCACTGTAAATTAAGAGCCATGTAACCACTACAGTTTGTCACCAAGATCACACAAAAACTACCACAGCCATACAGACACTTACTACAAACACTATACGCCTCATAGGATTCATATCTTCCTTCAAAAGACATAAGTTCTTGAGGTGAATAAAGGGCCTAAAGGTCATAGAATAAAATGCTATCTTTTAGTTTGAGGCATTTTGAAGATCCGTAGGACTAGAAAAGCACTTCATAAACACCAGTTCATCTCCAGTTTTCATATGAGACAACATACATGATGCCATGGCTATTGACACATCAGTACAAATCTTTCCTGGCGTATACCACAATACCTGTATTGTATTTTGTTGATATTTTTTACTAACTGAAGTCCCTCTATTGAGCTTTTTACTTGGCAATTATTTGTTAATTTATTTATTTATTTATTTTTAAAACAGAGCTCATTTCTTTGTTTTACTTTTTAAAAATGTTATAAAACTCCTTTATTTTGTTTATTTTTACCTTACTGAGCTACCTTGTCTTGTCAAGTTTTGTACTTTATTTGAGCTATTTGGCGGCATGTTATATTTAATGTTTTGGCTGCTGCAACACCGGCTCAACTTCTAACCAGGATTCCTTCTGTCCTCCAAATTCCTGAGTGTTGACCATACTGAAAAAGTCTTTTAGCACAGAACACATCCTGACTAAAAGATGGGCCTGGTATCAAAATGTAGGTTAAAAAAAAAAAAAAAAAAAAAAAAGGGAACCTTTGAAATAATGTAACATGTTTTCACCAGCCACCTATCCCATATGCAGATGTGTCATATAAAAGTCTACCCAAAATTTTGCAGTTTTTGAAGTTTTCCTCCAGTGAATCATCAGGAAACAGGCAAAGGTTCCAGAGTGCCAGTGACTGTTTCTGTTACTCTGTTTCACAGACATTAAATTGATACAGCTGCTATTGAAACTCTGTTATATCCCGTGATAATGATGCTCAGAGCTGATTATAGAAAAAAAAAATGGCCCAAACAAAGATTTTGGCTTTTGATTGACTTCGCAGTACTTTGTGACAGAGCATAACGTGTTTTTCAGCCATGAAAAACTTATGTAGATATCTCCAGTTGATATGAACTTATGAGGGTTTAAAAATGCTTGAAAAAACTACATTTCAACCCACCCGTATGTACTTCGAGGCACTCCAATTCTGAAAAAATTCAGGAAATGAAGACAAAACTTTATTTAATATACTAAAATTACTGAACAAAATAACATAAGTTGATTTTATATGAAATGAGCCACAGTGCAGATTAGATTATATAAAAAAGTGACGAGACAGTAAACAAATTAAGAAATAAAAGGTAAACTGGGAAAGTAAAAACACTTTGGAAGCTGAACTGAGCGGAACTATAAGAAATAAAACATATTAAAAACTAAATAAAAACGCCTGAAAAATAACGCGGACTCTGGTTACAGTGACAAAACATTGGATTTAGGGCTCTTATTTTGAAAGGAACCTACCACGAACATGCAGACTTTCATTTATTAACTTCTTTAAGTGATAAAATATCTTCTACGTCCATCTGTACGGAGCTCTGCGAGACTAAAGCAGGAAACCTGTAACACCTGTTGTTGTCAAACTGCAGACAGGGTGATTTAAACTTAATGCTCTTACGTGCGAGAGAATTAAACGCACCAGCAGCACAATGGAAACCATCCAGCTCAACCACCAAATAAGCCGAGTAACACCGACCTGGTCGCTCACATAGGCAACACAAACTTCGTCCCACACCAGCAAAATCAAAGAAACTCACCTACTCCATGAGGTGCGCAGCTATTTTGGGAAAAATATTACAAAAGTCGCTCTGAAACGGCGGACCTTACCTGAGAATCCAAGTTTTGGATGAACCGGTGAACAGGAAAGCTTCGTCGGGTTGGCACGGAGTAATATCCCAGGTTTACGTTACACATACTTCATCTTTTTTAACTGGTTTTATTTTAAAAGGAACAACTTTTTAAAAAATAAATCGTACGCTAACTCTTAAACGAAGTGGCGACCTTACGCTGTTTCAAACGCAGCAGCTCCAGCCGTATCCTCCTACTTCATGTTACAAACCGAGAACGACACACTGACACACTCGGGAGAGGTTAAATCAGCTAAGCTAAACTAGCTCCATCCATGGACTGCAGGGATAACAAGTGTGGCAGAACAAAGCTGCAGCGCAAGCGCGACACCTACCGTTAGCCAAAAGGAAAGGCGGGAAGAACAAGCAAGTGTAATCTAAAACGGCTAATTTTAGTAATAATATTAAATAAAAACTGACAAACACGTTACGTAGTAACTATACCTATATTTCTACTTTCCCACTTTATTTATCCAAATAAATAACCTCTTATTTTGGTTTTAGTCATGGACAGAGACAGAATTAAAATCTGTGGGAGAATTCTTTTATTAGCTAATGAGGAATTTGAATGCAGCAGCACATCTCAAAGAAGTTGGGACAGGTGCAAAACAACTCTGGAAAAGTAAGAAGTACTAAAATAAAACAGCTGGAGTAACATTTCATAACTAATCAGACTGTCAGCAGTTCAGTACCATGATTGCATATAAAAACAGCAGCTTAAAGAGGCACAGGTTCTCAGAAGTAAAGATGGGCAGTTTCACCAGTCTGCAAAAAATTGCATCTACAAATTACAGATTAACTTCAAAATACTGTACCTCAGTATAAACTGTGAAGACTTTGTATTGTAGATCTCATGATCTACAGTACATCTGTGCAAGCGACAAGGCTAAAGACCACTTCCAGAAATAACTGTATTATAACAGAGTTCACTGTACCATCCAAAACCAAAGGTGAAAGCTCCATATGTGAACATCATCCAGCAATACTGTCATTTTCTATGGGTCTAATTTAGTTTAGAATAGACCAAGGTAACTTAGAAACTGCTGTGTGGTTAGATGAATCAGAATTTGAAATTTTTTATGCAGAACATCAATGCTGCATCCCTGACAGTGGTTCAATCCATGAGAGCTACTCAAAGATTTTGATACCCAGACTTCATGTGCGCTCTGCTGATATCTGCTGATGTCTGATCTGGTCAGCATCTCATTATCTACAAACTCGTTAATAGCACTGATTAATGGGTTTCAGGCCTAAGAAGCAGAGCGGAAGAGGGCTGCAGACTGAGAAGCAGTGTGCAACTGGATGCAGTTGTGGATGGTGTGATAAACTGTTGTTGTTCTACTTTTACAATAATTAATTTATTTGTGTTTTTTTTTTCTTATTTTGTTGTAGCTGTGAGATCAGTTTTAAAATGTAGGCAATGTTCAATCTGTCTCACAATCATTGCTCTGTTTTTTTATACTGTCTTTGTTTTAGCATAACTAAACTAATACCACGTTATTCCAAATAAAATTTTAACTTTTCTATTAAGTTCTTCAAATGCAATTAATATTCAAATGTGTTAGCTATGTTAGCTTTGTTTATTAGTTAATCCCAGTGTACATTTTTCCTTTACAATCTTTGATGAAATAATCTTAATTATTTGTAAAACTAATAAAACTTTTAAAACGTGTGCCTCTTAAAAGTGTGGAAGACGCAATTAAAAAGCAAACAAACAAAAAGAAAAACACTAATCAATGTATATTTATGAGTACAATATTTTTTTCTATTTCATATCCTCAAAAATTCATTACTGTACCTTTAAACACATTCAAATTATTGTTTAAATATGTACACAGGCGAAAAAAAAACAAATATTAGCCACGTAATTGGGCTATTTTCTCATACGCTTAATTTTACTGTCATGCTTCTTATTCCAAAAATGCAGAGTTGCTAGTGTAGCTATCCTTGTGAATATCATGCATTCTTATTATATTTTGGTTCAGAGCCATTAAGTAAATAAAAAAGTAAATAAATAAAGCACACATGAATGAACTCTGAATATTATGAGCTGCTGTATGGTTATTATGTGCACTAAAAATTTCGTTATCAGTTTTTACAATACAGCAACAGCTGCTGCAACTATAATGCTAATTTTGCTACCTCGCCACCTAGCCGTTTGGTAATGAATAAAAGACTTAAAGAGAATATAAAACTCCGATCGTCTCATTTTTCGGTGTACTACCGCTACAGCTATCATGTTGCAAAGCTGTTGTTTTTTGTCTCTCTGTGGGTGACTTTATACAATCACGAGGAATAAAAGTCCGATAGAAACGTATAATTTTCTGAAACGTCGGTGAATGAAACGAAGGCGGAATCCACTCAGAGCGTTCCTTTCCATGACAACCACAACTACGGATGGTAGGTTAGCTCAAACCAGATGGGACAACGATTCGCGGAAGTGGGTAAGAGGTGAAACTTGACGAGTAGCCATCACATAAGTTTTTAACTATCGGAAAACTAAACTTTAGAGTTTAAAAGGCATAGTTAGAGCATGTTAAATAACTCATTTTAAAGTATTTAGACTAAATACATAAAGTATGTTTAAGAACTGGTCAAGCTGGCTTGGAGCAGAGAAAGAAAGCGGCCAAGTTACAGAAGAGCCTGCTGATGCTAACGAAGAAAAACGCTTTAGTGAAATAAACAAACCGAGCGACCAGCAGGGCAGAGATGCTGGGACAGATGCTCAGCTTCTCCAAAAAGCAAAAGGTTTCAGTGGTGAGTCCGCTGCAGTCCACATATTGTTGTTGTGTTTCTTAATGTTTTGGTTTTGTGGTCAGTTTTTATAGGTTTTTAGCACGATTTGAGCTTTGGGGAGAAATCATTGATTACAATACAAACAAATCAATTTGTGATGATAGCTACCTTATAGTCATCCACTATCAGATTTGACTTTCATTATAGTTAACTGAAATTACTTATGTTTTAAAATTGCACCTCTTGTAGTTTGTTTAGATGATGCTCATTTTGGATTCTTTTGTAAATGCAACTTTCACTTATGATTATTTTTGATAATGTATTATTCTGCTGATTATTTTCTCCATTTGTTGATTAATTGCAACTATGCAACACAGTAATGTGGGTTTTTCTGGCTTCTTTACAGGTTACATTTATAATTTTGCCAGCAGCGCCTCAAAAAAATTATCTGAGTCCGTAGTAGAAACAGCTCAAACCTTAAAGAAGAGCGTGGAGGAGGGGAAGATCAGTGGAATTATTGATAAGGTGAAAAGTTTCATCTATTGTCTGAGGCTGATATCAAGTTTTTACTATTTAGGGTAAGTTTGGAATGTTTGAAGGTTTGTTCTTCTTCCCTTAGACCATTTTGGGTGATTTCCAGAAGGAACAAGAAAGGTTTGTTCAGGAGAAAAGAGCTAAAGAGTATGGTGAGTACTTCTGTTGTGTACTTATGACATGAAATGTAACAAAAGCTCTTTTAATTGATGTAGATGTTTGATTTAAAATCAACAGTGCTGATGCACAGAAAATGCGTTTTTGTCCACAAACATGTGGACCAAACTGTATATCGGTTTTTAATCATTAATTAAAGCTTACATTTAATTGTAGCTGAAAAATATTTTCAGAACACCTCAGAACATCTCTGCTGCTTTTCGCCGCTTGTAGGTGCTGCTGTGCCTCTATGGGTGGGTTATAATGAAGAGGATGCCATACAGGAACAAATATTAGCTCTCTCAGCTGTAAATATCTTTAAAAAGCATTTCATTTATTATAGAAAGTTACTTAAATTATGCCTCACTGTAACTTTACTGCATTGTTTCAGGATAAAAGAAATTTTTTGCGTGACCCCCCTGCTGGGGTGCAGTTTTACTTTGACTTTGACCAAATGTATCCAGTCGCCATGGTTATGCTAGAGGAAGACGAGCTCCTGAGGAAGATGCGCTTCCATCTGGTCCCCAAACAGTGAGTGTGTCATAAGTTAACTATGTTAACTGCTGTGTTTTCAATGTGAGCCTCCCTGCATCCCTCAGGGGTGACTGCGTTTTCCTCCATGCTGTTCTCCTCAGGGTGAAAGAGGAAGTCTTTTGGAAGAATTACTTCTACCGCGTGTCTTTGATAAAACAGTCGGCTCAGCTCACAGCTCTCGCAGCCCAACAGGCGGCTGAGTGGATTGATGTGAAGAAAACCTCCTACCCTTGCAAAGATCCTCATCAAAATGGTACAGTCTGCTCTCTCCTGTAAAACCTCTGCATTAAATACTGATGTTGATTTTTAAAGCTATGATATGAAAGTTGATCAAATGTAAGAATGTACAAATATGACTGTAAGTATTTGTGTAATTCTTTATCTTAGTATTCAAGGAAGATTTGTTTTGATTTTGACTGATAGCATTTCTAGTTAGAACAGAGAGTGCAAGTTTATTGTGCAATAAAGAAAAAAGTGAGTTAACTTCTGGACCTTTCTGAGCATAGAGTGAAACACGTTTTTATTTAATGGGCCACATACAGTCCAGTTTGATCTTAAGTGGATTGAATGAGCAAAAACGCTGCACAGCAACATAAAAAGTCAGTAAAAAAATTTCCTTTTGAAAAAGTACAAGTAAAAATGTATTCAGTGAACAATCCATTAAAAATGGCAAACAGACGGAGACGTCAGAAGGAAAAAAAGTGCGATCCCATCAGTATATCTCATTACATCAACTGCACATCTATAAAGCCACAAAATATTCACATGTGAATTATTTTGTAACTTAACTAAAACATCCGTGTGCTACTAGATCGTAACATTTAGATCTTAACATGCTTTTTGTGCAGTAATGTTCTTAAAACACCAAGAGTTGCAGTGTTTTGAATAATTGTACTTATTTATTTATTTTCAGTGTTCATAGTTTGTAAAGCTTTCATGAGCAGGATTAGACGATTTAACGTTCCGTTTCTGTTCCATCAACGATATGGTTGACGCTCGTGGCTTAGACTGCGTCCATAAGATGGGGAAATGTTTTAAGAAGTCCTGTTTTTAAAGGCTGAGTGTTTTCGTCATTGCTTTTTAAAAGGTAGATGTCACAATGAAGAGGACGTCATAGACAATACTCTCATACATAGTCAACTTGTAAATCCGAGACAGCTCAGTTGTGTTCACGAAGAAATCAAATGCTTTAGAGTGAGACCACAAACTAATTGGATTTTCGAATAAAGAAGCAGAGGGTCTTTTCGGCCCTAGACTTTTATACATTCTGACTTGCAACCACAGGCGTCGCCCTCTGCTGGTCATTGGAGAGCATTCAGGTTTAAGACATTTTGGGGTTGGTTTGAATTTTCAGACCCGGCAGCTCATCTTTTATATACAGTCTGTGCTTAAAGGCAACGTTAAAAGCACCATTAGGTTTGAAAAGGCATGCTCTTCGGCTCCAGGTAATGATGTGATTCCAGAAGCAGCATTTTGATCAGTAGGATCTAGCTCCACCCTCCTGCAGACTGATGCATGCTTTTGTATGAACATATAGTGTGAAAACTAATTTATCTTTTCTTGTTGTCCTGATAGCAGTGGGATTTTAAAAAAAATGTTATTAGTATTAGAACATTTTGAATATCACATTTTTCCCTTAAATACCTTTTCACAATGATGACATTTCATTTATTTATTTATTTATTTATTTATTTTTGTAGATGCCGTTAAATCAAAAGCCAGCAGCCTCCAACCAAAATCAAGTGAGGTAAGATTACCTGTTTTTAACCTCTGAGATCTAAACAATCCTGAACAAAGGCTGGCAGAATATGTGGTTTCTGGTTTTCGAAAGCTTTTCTTACATATCTCAGTTATCAGAGGATTTAAAAAAAACAAATTTAAAATGTTTTACTTTTCTTCATGTTTGTGATTTTAGTGACACGGAGTGAGTTTTTCTTATCAGTGGTCAATGAAACAAAACAAAACAAAACAAACCTCAGCAGCATGCTATGATACCTACGTGTTATAAATGACACCTTAATAGTCTTATAAAGGATACAGTAAAGGATTATTTTACTGTTAATATTTGCTGGTCATTAATATTGAATTTTGTATTATTTTGACAAGAGATTCTTCAGGTTAATTCTGATTGGCACGTGTTTTATAAGGGGTATTTATTTTTTAATGATTATCGGCTGTTTTTGTGGTTTTGTGATAAATATTTAACTGCTACTGCTCACTCTCATAACTTTATTTGAACCGAAAACACAAACTTTTCATCTTTTTGTTGGTTTTGGTTCCTGAATTTAACCAGTCAGCTGGTGGGGAAAAAGCAACTGTACAGAGAGCGAATCAGGACACAAAGAATGACCTCCAGGTTCAGTCATGTGATTTACACCACCGCCATCTGATCTAGATAATATTTATACACACACTACTCTGCGACCCTTAATCATTTATGAGGTTTTGCAAACGCTGTCATTTCATTGTTTGGTGGTAAAAAGTTAACTAATTAAAGGTAATAGTTTTATCATTTATTATTGCTGCAGAAAGGTCATTATAAAGCAGATTTTAAAGCTGAATCTGAGCTTCTGTTTGCGTTATGAAAGGATGAAGAAGAACTCTCCACCAGTCTGCAGCTGTCTGAATTTGTAAGTGATACTTTTGACTCCTGTGAGATCAACAAGGACGACCTGTGCAAAGAGATGCGAGAGCTGGTTCTGGACAAGAGGGAAAACCTAAATCCAGAGCAGGGTGAGTGCTGTGGTTAAACTGGGACATTGTACTGTGTGTGTGTGTGTGTGAGCTCAGTGTGTTTTTTTTGTTTGTTTGTTTGTTTTCAGAGGAGATGCCAGACTGGGAGAGAGAGCTGCAGGAAGAACTTCGGGAGTACGACGTGTTGGCTGACAGCGAAACCCACGATGATAACTGGGACAAGGAGATCGAAGAGATGCTGAAGGAGGAGAGTTAGAGTAATGAGCGACACCTTCAGAGGCGCTTTGGTGATTTCTTACATCTTCGGTCTTCCAACAGCTCTCCGGGGATCCATGCGCTCCCCAGATGAAGAGCTGGGAAGTTTGCATTCATGCGTGTTTAATTCAAAATGTGAAGAGAAAATGGATGTTACAAAGACAATGTGTCTCACATTAATAGAAGTTTACAGTATATATTTGTGCTTCAGGGCGGGGCTAAGTTGTGATTGATAAGTCATTAACAAATGAGCTTACAGCATTCTTGGGTTTCACAGTCAGATCCATTGTACCTCGGTTTTAAAAAGCTGAGACACTAAAGATAACCAGTTTGGGTCACATGTGACATCACAGTGGCTGTGCCCATTATTTATATGCAGTCTTTCATCATACATATTATGTGAGGCTATGGCAAAAAAACAAGCAACACACTGAAGGAAGAATACAAGCGCTGCTTCGTTTGCACAGCAGGCTTGTGTGGAAGCTACATTTCTGGCAGAAATTATATATTAAACCGGACTATGAACAGTGAAGATTCTCTGTAATTCACTAAACCAGAGATTTTAGTTTTGATCTGGAGAATTTCATGAAACCAGTGAAGTATAACTCTCAAAGTTTATCCTCGACTGAGCCACCCTTTTTCATACATACAAATGATTTGTTGGTTTGTCATGCTTTTTAAATGCTGTTAATAAAATACCTACAGGCTTTGGACTCCATGTATTTCACCAAATTTATTAAACAGATGAGTGAACATGCAGGTTTTTTGAATGCATTGTTTAATGTGAAACCATGCCGGTCCGAAGCAGTCTTCCTCTTGTTTATGTTTTTTGGGACTTTTCCCCCCTTATTTTTGTACATTAAAGATGTTTTTCTGCAGTTCCAGACATCATTGAAAAGCTGTGTGGTGTGAGTGAGACTTGAATGAATGAGAGGAGCCCGGCTGTTTGTGATACTCTCTCTTTATTGCTGAACCTGACAACAAAACATTAACTTCCTCTTTCTTTTTTTTGTCCATTTCAGACAATGATAGCTGTAAACACATCACGCACAGGCTGCTCGGCACTCACGCTGAAGCTGCTGTATAATTCACTTTATACACAGTATGGAATAGCGTCTGTTCTCCATAAGTCACACTGCCGATATACTGTAAACCACACACTATCAGTTGTACATGAAAAATGCTCATGTGAAGTTATAGAAAACAGCCAGAGGCTTAAGAGTAGTTCAAAGTGTAAACGAGCTGTGACGTTTGGATTAAAACAAACTTGCACAGAGCAGAAAATAGACACCACTTTATGATATTTGTACAGTCCTGTGCCCAGTGTGTCAAAAAGTGGACCTATTATGTTTTTCCTTATTATCTGTCTTATACTGTAAAGATGGTGGATGTATGTAAAAGTCATTTCTTTGAGCCAAAAATTTAGTTTCAGGCAGTTTTTCTTATTTTTTGGATATCCCTAATAGACACGCCCACCTGCTGTAAAACAAGTTTACAAGGGGCAGCCAATCAGGAGCAGCTTGACTAGCTTCAGGAGATGAACTGAGTGGCTGCATTTAGGCCCAGATTATTTTTTAACTGCGAATCATTCAAAGCGACACTAACAGAGTCAAAGAGAAGGGAAATCAGCAGAACAGGTCCACTTTAAATGTGTGAAACATTTGCTTTTTCATCCAAGCGGCTGTAAATTATTTTCAGTACATTTACGACACTATTGCTATTTAATGCATGGTCACTTAAGCAGTGTCACAGTAAATAGGTAGTTTACATGCTGTACAGTGTGTGGCTGTCACAGGCCGAAGAGTCGTTTATACTCAAAAGACACTGAAACGGTTTTAGCAGAGTAGTCCTGATGAGACCTCAGCTCAGGGTGTAGATGGGTGGAGCACAATGTCGCTAGACCCCCTGTTGGATGCACTTCACACAAATCTAACACAGGAGTGATGGAGGTGTCTTTACGAGCTCTAACGTTCAAGTTTTCTAAGTACAATGCTCTTCACGAGCACTGGACTGGTGCTGACAAATATTACATCTTTTAAAAGAAGTATATGCAATACAACATCAGTAATCTACAGTACATGCTTACCTGCACACAAAGAAAGACCTTCAGAACACGAAACAGGTAAACACCACCATGAAGCCAAATAACTACTCTGTTTCAACCTCTGCTGGACGCAGTGACGACTTCAGCTATAAATGTTTCTGAATGAGTTCATGAAAACTGCAGAGATGTAATCAGGCAGTCAGAATTATACTAATAATTATACAGTATGTTTATATTCAGTGACATTATGAAAAAACGATATTTATGGGATTGGGAACATGAGACCATGCACTGTAGTAACTACTATTTACTACAGATTGGAGACAGAGTCAGTGATTTTAAGCTAATGTCCTGGTTACATCCATCAAATAACACCAAAGCCAGTTATCCTGAGTGTGAACTTAAAGCTGTGTTAATCATCATGTTCTATCTGGAAATGAGAAGAATACTTTTAATGTGAATGGGACAGATCTCCCTAACAAACCCAAAATCTGAGCCTCTTTATCTCAATTTTATTTTGGTCCCTTCAGCTGTTCCACACAACCTCCCATTAATCCTCTGTGCACCCTGTTGCCACAATAACATAAAGTTTGTGATTAACTGATTAAGAAAGTAAATCTCATGGTTTAAAGATATTTGTGGACAACAACAGAGAACTAAAGAACAGGAAATACCTACACTAACAAACACAACCTTCCTCTTTTGTCCATTTCAGACAATAATAATGTAAACACATGTCTGGTAATATAACACACAATCTGCTCTCATGCTGAAGGTGCTTCACTTTATAAACCATCTGTAATAGCTTCTATTCATTGTAAATCACATCACGATAAAATCTGTGACTAGCCAGTAAAGAAACAAAGAGCTGAATGAGTTCATATCCTGGCTCGTAAACCTTCTGGGAACTCGATGTCACCTCATCTGTACTGTGGCTGTTGTTGAATGTTTGGTAACACTTTATATTAGCCATTGCTACTAAACGCTACATTGATAGTTAATTAAGCTGTGGGCTCTGACTGTGTGGTTTAAAATTTATAACATCCAACCATTAACCACATCCTTAATTATCATTTCACTGTTTGTTAACATTAAATCACTATCAATGTTCAATCAGGTACCAATTACGGTGTGCATATGATGGTTATTATAAAATGTTACCTACAGATTCAGTGACATGTTTTTATAAAAATAAAACAAAATAATCATCACAGTAGTAAACATCAAGAAAAAACTGTAAACATTAATAAAAACAATAAATAAATAATTCAGTTCCAGTGGCATGCAAATATATCCGTTATGCAATAGTAACATCAGTGAGCGATTAAGGCATTCAGCATTAATTGGAACATCATTTAGAAACCAAATATAGGAGCGAGGGTTGCTGGTAAACTGAGAGAAAATTCTTAATTTCACATATTTTCTGTTTTCAAATTATTTCACAGTAATTTCAGTTTAAGATGCAAAAAAGCAGGGGTGTCAAACATGCGGCCGGGGGTCCAGTACAGGCCAAAGAAATATTTAAGGTTAACGAATCAGCGGCACACATCTGAAACTGCTGCCCCTGGTGGTGAAGGTTTTAGTTTAATTCGAGCACAAAGGAGCCGTGGGCATACTAGTGTGGCTCGCATGAGATCAAAGTGGGTTGGCCCATTCAAATAAGTCTCATTTATTAAAGTATAAATATACTGGCTGTAGGATATACTGAGTTCAGGATTATCACAATGCAGATATGAGAGAAAACAAAACTTTTTGGCTTTGTTAATGTAATACTTGCCTTTGTATTACAGCCACTTCTTTGGGTTTAACTAACATATTTTAAATTCAGAACACTGCTAACACCTCACACTGAATAAAGAGATCGCATCAGCGTCCAAAAATAAATAAAAAATCAAGCAGGAATTCACTCAGCACAGCGTCCTGGTGTGGATTTGAAAGCAGCATGAAGCTTAATTAAGCTGGATTTGTGTCTCGGTAAACAGTTAATGTCATCACACTGAAACAAATCAATAACTCAGCAGGAGATACACACAGAGTGCTACATCATTTGTCTTTAAAAACAGTAGAAAACAAGGCAGAGTCGTGTTACACAGATGCACAGGGAAATTATATTGGTGTGTGTGTGTTGAAAGGTGAACTGTTATCAGCTACATATAGCAGAGTAGCTGGCTGATGGGGGAGTGTGGATGGCGATGAAGATGGTGTTTATGTCAGTCCGATTTCCTCCAGCACGCTGCGCGGGGTCTCTGCTTCCTGTGACGAGAAAGAAGAACCACAGCTCCAGTGAAGCGCTCAGCTGGACGCGCACACAAACCCACCATGTTTCATCTGCTGTTATCAGCAGTGGAAGCACTACAGAAATATTCTAAGGAAATGATTGCTTGTAAAATAGATTCTGATTGATTTCCTTGTTACATTCGATACCATAAATCTAATCAAAGCCACATTAATCTACATGAAGATTTTAAAAGTGAATTTAAGCTGGGCTAGGCTGTTTTTAGGCACCACTGGGCAAAAATCTAACCTTTAACCTTTCAGCTTTTCTAACTCAAGTAATCTGGGAGGATAATAGACTTCTGCACATCTTCTTGGCCTTTTTTAGATTTTAGAGAAAAATAGCCTGTTATGGTTGAAAGTTGGGAGTAATATAGTCAAAATAAAATTGTAATTTCTGTTGGTCCTCAGATCTCCCTGTGAGGATACATAGGACTGGACATTAAAGACGTACGTAACTTATAGGTCTTAAACCTGCATTCTTTATAATGGCCAGCAGGTGGCGTGTCCTCTGGGTTGGTCCCCTTTTTCACTTCAGAACTACCTCAGTTATTCATGCCATAGATTTTGCAAAGTGCTGAAAACATTCCTAAGATTTTGGTCCATACTGACATGACAGCATCACACAGTTGATGCAGATCTATGATTTGAACCTCCTGTTTCACCACATCCCAAGATTTAGTGTACTGAGATCTGGTGACTGTGGAGGCCATTTGAGTACGGTGAACTTATTGTCATATCCAAGAAAACAGTTTGAAATGATCTGAGTTTTGTGTCATGATGGGTCATCCTGCTGAAAATAGCCATCAGGAGATGGATATTGTGGTCATGAAGGGATGTACATGGTCAGCTACATACTCCAGTAGGCTGTGGTGTTTTTCAGTTGATACTAAGGGGTCGAAAGTGTCCCAACAAAGACATTACACTGCCCCCTCTACCACCTGTCTTATCTTTGTTGCATAGTCTTTCCAATGCATTGGGCCATGATGCTAGCCGTCCTTCGTCTGTTCACGTTGTCTAGCGGTTAACATGTGACGGGACGTGCATGGTTAAGGCGGGGAGGATGTAACCCACATAAAAATGAAAAGAACTGCATCTATAACTAAATCGGAATTTTAAATTCCAACCGGAGCGTGTCCGTGAAGGCATCGTGACGCGTCATGACGCACGCCACGCCGCGAGGCTGCACGTGCCTGTTGTGACCAATCCTATTCGCGAGGCACTATTATATGCCTTCCGGGTTGTCGCCTCGAAACGACGCGGGGGAGAGGCGTTAGCGGATGGAAGCAACAGTATTTTGATACCGCCGCGGGTAGATGCGTGGGGCTCGTATGTGACATCGCACGTAGTGAATGTGCAGGCTAGTGGTGCCCTGGAGAGACCACAGCGACACCACTACTTTGGATGGCGAGCTAGGCCCAACGAGCCAGAACCCCAGCTACAACTTCCTGCGGTCTGGTAGGAGGCTGCTGCGGCCTACACTCTCCCCTCTTGGTTTTCAGTCCCCTAAATCTCACTTCTGAGATTTCAGTCTTGGAATCTTAGTGCTGATCATCATACTTCCAATTTCAACCTGTCTAGACTGTCATACGCGTTGGACTTATATCAATCATGAAATAAACTTTATGGACATTGTTTGCCAGAGGTTGGACGAGGTTGCTGCACCGCTGTGCAGCGGATATTTTACAAGCTTGAATTATGTTTTATCTTTTCCTGTCTGCAGATTTTGTAAATATTGGTATTTGGTAATTGCACTTTATTTTCACTATAAATAATAACTGTAATCACAATATCTGTGGTTGTATGTTTATTGTACTTCACTCACCTCCTAGAGCCAAATCTGATATCTTCTGAATTAGCCCAACTACTCATAACCAACTTAAATTATTTTAGCTTATGTACTTGTTACAAACACACCTTAGAACCATCACTAACGCCAAATGAAAAAACGTCATAATTGATCATCATCTCTTGTTTTAAGAACAATCTGCATCCTTTACCCCCCCAATATCTCACAAACACGTGTTTTCACAGCATCACCACTCATAAAATGAACATAATGGGTTTAAGTAACATCACTCTGTCCCACTGAAATAGATGATTATTTCTACCCATTCTGGCTTTGTGCTCCAGTAGAACAGTTCTGGGTCATGGGGCAGCTGTCCAGGCTCCCCAGCCTCAGGATCCCACAATCCCCATCTGTTATATGTCCAACCTACTGATCCTCACTGACCAAACGCCATGCAAATTTAAAGAAATACATAAAATCCACCTTTTTGCCTCCACTCCACTATTTCTGTTCATTTGCTTCTGTGCTTGATGTGATGTCATATTGTCATCTGTCAATTTGAGTTTTTATTCATTTGTAAAAAAATTTAAAATGAGGGGGAAAAAAATTGGCTGACATCACGACAGACAATCACAGCAGGTATACAAAACAGAAGCAGCAGCCTTAACGTCAACTATAGATGACTAGTGTTTGACATCAGCCAACGAGCACAACCTGGCTAATTCTCCTTTCTGACTCTAAAAATACAAAGATAAAAATGAAAAACTGAACTTAATCTTTGATTCAGTATGACGTGAAACTAGCAACTAATCAGGGGCACAGTGAAAGTGAGTCATGGCCCGTTTTCCCATAGACTCGGGTAGGACCAGAAGAGTCGCCCCTGGTGTCAATTAAAAAAGAAAATGCAGGTTTAAGGTACTTGGGTGCTGATTTATCTTTTACTCTCAATCTCAATCTTTATTCAGTCAGAGAAGGACGAGCTGAGGTGCAAAGGAGCTTGCAGGTTTGCAGGGGTCTAAAGCATCTTAAAACATCATGATCTATATGAGGTTTGCCAATAGGATGCATAGAAGGCCCGACTTCCTGACCTGCTCTTTAACACTTTATTGGCTGTTCTACAAAGGAATACATTTAAATACAAGTGAAAGCAGAACAAGCAAGAGCCACCCACAACCTCATACTTCAGTTTTGTTAATAAACTGGTGATTTTATAGAAAAAATGTTCACCATTCAACATCCCTCACATTTATATATGCACTAACTTGGAATAAATAAACAAATAACAGGACAGACAGGCTCTATCCTATTTAATGCACATCTACTTTGCTAATTCTACCCTAACTAGTGTCACAAGTTGTAGTTAACAAATTTCAGGGCTTGTGTCAGAAACAAAGAGAATCACTTACTTTGGCATCCTAAAAAAAGGTTCAGCACAAAGTAAAGACAGTAAATTCATCAGAGCAGTGACATAAAATTCATTTAAGCTAACACTTCCACACAGTGGCGTCTGTGGTTTCATTTTCAGTGCAAAATGTTCAGACGTGACCTCGAAACATCCACTCTGCATTAATCACCCTTTATAGACTTTTCACACAGGGGAAATATTTTGTCAGAGTGATGAATCTCTCGTTGCCGATTATGTAGGCTAAACCCGTTAATCTGGGAAACGAATGGCGTTCTGCACAATTCAGACAGAAAATAAAAGCTGTGGAAAAAACCCTCCAATTTCAGAGAGCCACAGGGGGGAAATCCATAAACTCAGAGAACAACGGTTATATTAAAGAAAGACACCAGTGTGCTGATGTGACAGAGAATCGTAAACAATTTATTATGTATCCATTACGTACATCAATAAAGTGAGGGTCCATTTATTCAGCTGGCTTTCATTAGCAAGCCACAGAAAAGACATTTCATATGAAATATTTATTTATTTATAATAGAAAACATATTTGTAGGTCTAATTGTTTCAAGCGTTTTAACGTCTATAATCAACATAAAACCCCGAAGAATCTTTAATCCGTGCAATCATTGCAAATACAATATTCATTTAGGCAGAATTCCTCTGAAACCACTTACCTTGAAAAACTTTTTTTAATATTTATTTAAATAGGAAATAATCATGATCTGTGAATATTTTTTAAAATAACTCTGCTTATTAAGAGACAGACACTTAAAAACTATTAAAACGTCTACTGTGCGCTTCAGTGTGAACACTGGTTTGATTTTCACGCTCATAAGAACGTTTTACAAGATCACAGCAAAAAGAAAAACCTAAAAATCAAACAGATACGTATGATGTGAGAGTGAGAAGATACAAGCAAAACAGATGAGATACAGAAATGGGTGAACATGACTTCTATTGCATTCACTTCCCACAAACATGACCTGTGAGTCAAAACAAGTTAAAAACATGAAAAAACTGGATGAACCCCTCATGGATGTAATACTGACTCAGGTATGAGTGGTGAGCGTGGAGTCTGTGTTTAATTAAAGCTCAGGTTTGTATTTTGTGATCTGGACTTCAAGAATTTTGAAATTCTCTGTGTTTATAATTAAATACTTTTAAAAGTACTGAACTGTATTTTTAAAACACAGTCAGCACCTGTACTACTTGTTTGCCCAAAGACCAAGTAGAAACAGCACAAATGAACAAAAAAATGAAAGAAACATTTTGTGAAGAACATCTATCATAAAAAACTGATATAATCTCTTATTTGACATAAATCTAAATCAGTCTTGTATGCCATCATGATTAACAAGGTCAACTTAATGCGTTTTTTCCAGAAAGTGATGCAGCTATGAAGCGGAAGAAGTTATTTACTAAGTGGAACTGCTATTTAGAGTGGACCTATTATTTTCTGTTACACAATTTTCATAAACAGTTTGACTCAAAGCTGTCACAACGCCAGATTTTCAGTGGATGACTACGGCAGCCAAAAGTAAATTAAATGCGAGACGCTGTTTGTTGGACCTGACTTGTTCAAAATATCCTGAAGCTAGCTTTAGCTCAAAACACAAAGCAGAGGAGCGGAGGAAACAAACTGGAATTAAAAGAAAGAAACACTGTCTCTAGTGTTTCTTTTAACAACCACAGAGGTATAAAAGAGCAGTGACATCACCGATTGGTTGTGGAAGTCTCTCGAGATGAACGCTCTTGCCGTCACATCTTCTTTTTGAAACTGGTTGCAATGAGCAAGGCGTGGCTCTGACTAGGGCTGTTCAATATAACGATATATATCAGATGACGATATAAAAACGTCTATCGTTTCATTTTACGCTATCGTTTGTTTTGTGCTGTTGCAAAATAAACTGTTTAGGGCAATATTTTTTCATCGTTTTGATGGTCACTGTAGTGGCTATATTAATTTCCTAAAGTTCTCTCTTTCTCTTATATTTAATATAACCACACTACCAAAGGACAAGCGCCTGTTTTTATGCGTTGTCGTTAGCAACAACGATGGCAACACCATCACGTGTCCGCTTGTTTATTTTCTACATAAACCTTTCACAATAAAGCTCAAGATCCTGTTGAGACTTTTCAAAATAAACTGAATCACGTGAAAGAGTATGCAGAGTATTTACCGATGAGAAGCAAAAAAGGAGCCGTCAGGTGCTAAAAAATAAACCTTAGACTCAAACATTAGAACAGGCTTTTCCCCGCAGCACGCCGTGTAATAAATTCTCACAAAGAAAACGGCGGCAGTTACAACCTATGTCTAAAAATGTGTCATTTAATGCATCGGTAAAACACTCGACTCCAGATACACGACGCCCAGCTGGAAACACTTCAGCTACCCGAGATTCACAGAATTTACAGAAAATGTAAAATTTTTGTGATTTATATCGTTATCGGACGATAGATGTTTTATATCGGGATATCAGATTTTGGTCATATCTGACTGTGAAACCACAAACCAACATGTATACTTGGGTTATCTCCTTTCTGAGAGTTGGAATGACCAAAATTTGCAAAACAGACTCTTAAGTTTTATTCAGTGTGACCCAGAAAAGCGTTTAATCTAAGAGTTTTCATGCAGACTCCTGCAGTATAATAGGTCCACTTTAAATTATTGTTAATATTTTATTTTTGGGTCATGATGGCACTTAATTTGCTGCTTTACAACAATAACAAGGAAACTGTTGAAATGATACAAAGAGTTCAGTGGAGCAATGACAGGCATGTGACAATGCATCACCGCAAAATATCAAATGGATCGATAACAATATTGATTACGTTTTCACGCCCCATAAACAGGATGCAGATCTCTTTGTGTAAATGCTTCCATTCATGGTTGTTTTAAATTTGAATTTGATAATATTGTATCATGACTGTCATGTATGAAAATGAATGAAAACTGAAAATACTGTTACACCCCCAAACCAATGACAATGTCAGGTGCCGCGTGCAGAAAGGAAGGTGCCAGGCACTGAGGAGCTCAGCATGCAAGGTGGATAGCAGCAGCAGCAGCAGCAGCAGCAGCGGTGGCAGCCAATCAGTACACAGGCACATTAAAGTACTCATGACGGGGCTGGAGGAGAGAAATGCACACAGCTTAGTAAACAAAGGCAATACTGCTTCCAACAGCCACTTCATTCATAACGTGCAGGAGACAGAGCAGCAGGCAGGACAAAAGACTCTCACCATTGTTTCCTCTTTTCCTCTCAAAGGAAAGTTTGGCAAATGTTTGCTTTCTGGCTTAGCTTAAAAGCTGGTAATACGTAAGTGTGGCTAATTCTAGAAAAAACGTACCCATTTTCCGTCTTACCTTATTAAAGAAAAAACTCCCAAAGGTGAAACAATCATTTTCAGCGTGAAAGTACAAACACTGTCTAACTTATTAAACGTTATCTCACAGCAGGTACAACATAGCTGTAATCATACAAGTCGTAGTAGTGGACAGCGTCACTGAAATGTTAACATATGAAAGTAGAATAAAGACAGATTAGTGATGAGTTCACTCCAAACACGAAGCAAAGTTTTTACATATCAAGTCAACATGAAGAGGTGAATTAATGCAGGCAAAGTGATAAGATGCGTTTAAAACTTGCATCCACATGAGGTTATTTAAAGTTTTGCAAAAAAATTCACTTCACACTGTGTTGCAAAACCTCATCAGCTGTGATGCTCTGAACGTCACCAATTGAGCTTACTGACGCATGTCAGGGGAGATCGAATTGCATGGCTCAACGTCACTTTTACATCCATGAAAAAAAAGGAGACAGAGTTGGAGAAAAACAAAACTGTAGGAGTTCATGATATGTTCTGAAAATAGATAAGTGTAACTTGATTCCAGCTATTGAGTGTACGCCTCCTCTTCTTGTAGGCTGCTAGCGGCGAACATTTGTGTTTTTTCAATGCACCCGTATTTGTATGAGTAACTCAAGGTGAGACGTTGCTTCATGTCTGGCGTGAACGCACCAAAGGACAGACCTCAGTTTCCAGTGTAAACATGTAATTTAAGAGTTAAACGACTGGTTACTGTGAAAAGGAGTCGATGAACGAGACCAGGAAGACCGTCTAAACCAGCACGAACTATGCTACACACAGACAACGATCAGTCACAACATTAAAAGCCACCGAAACAGCTCTGACTCATCAAGACTTCAGAATTTCTCCTGAGGTATCAGACACCAAGACGTTCACAGCACATTCTTTATATGTTGGAAGTTTTGAGGTGGACCTTCATATATTTAATGTGTTTTATCAACTCATCTTGGAGATTGAAATCTTTGGAATGTATAAGTCTAATCGGGATCTTGGACTTTGGTTCTTTAAAATCTTCCTGTACTTGTTCTTCACTATGACAGGACCCATTATCTTGCAGAAATAAGTGACCGCCATCAGGGAACATCTCTGTCATAGAGGGGTGTATGTGGTTTGCAACAGCATTCCAGTAAAAGTCAAAATGTTTCCCAGTGTTTCCCAGCAGAACATAACACAGATCACTGTGCTGCTCCCACAGGGCTGCCTTCTTCCCATATTGTGTCCAGGTGCCATCTTTCTGCAGGTAAACAGTGCAGTCCAGGCCTCTTCCTTCCATGGCGCCACGGTTCAGCTGTTCCACTCATGTGTGAGTTGTAGGAGATTTTAGCAGTTCAGCAAGACTAAATTAGATCATGGTTCCTGTGCACTAGCAAAGCCCCTCTAGAAACATGTCTTGCTACTCATAGGCATCTTGGATCCTTTTCATTGATTTATTTTAAAGCTTTATCTAAATTAACATTATTTTCAATAGACGCAGCATGAACAGAATCACCGGTCAGTTCCGGTAAAAAAAAAATGCTTAAAATGTTTGCTGACTTCACACCAAAATGAGGTTTTGAAAATTCAAGATTTTTTGAGTCCCATGTCTTTCTCTTAAATTCTTCCTGTCACTGATCATCCTTCCCTGGACCACTTTTAGTAGGTACTGACAGCTGTGTACTACAAACAAATTATTAGAGAATTCTGTAATAACAAAGATGGCTCCAAAGAGCCAATCAACTGCTGAAATGGGAATCATCTTATTGTGCTACATATTAGAGGTTCACAGCTGTTTCAACTGTATAGCTGCAAGTATGTTTCTCTACTCTTTATCGTATTAAAGATGTGGATAAGAGTGGGAGCAATTTGACTATTCCTCAAATGTGGCCCCTGCTCTGATATGACTGTGTGGTTATAGTAGAATAACTTTACCTGGCAGAGTTTGGACCTCGTTTTCTCCTATTTTTCCAAACTTTCTGATGGTAGCAGTCATCCATGGCTTTAAACGTTTCTCCTATTCGCACAGTAGACTGCACTGCACGCCATGCATTGGACCAGTAGTGCTTTTCTTCTGTCTTTGTTGTTTAGTGGTTGACAAACAGCATCTACTTGATAAAGTGACACCTTTGGGGTCAGTAGTGCATTATGTCTTGATGCATGCTCAATCATCCAGGTAAGTAAATCCTCCAAAGTTGATTCTGTTCATCTGAACGTAGCGTTTTCAGTGGGAGAAACGTTTCGTCACTCATCTAAGTGACTTCTTCAGTCTCAGCTGACTGCAGGTTTTCCCAACCTTATAAACAGTACCTTTGCATAATGACTGAAACCAGACCACTGAAGGAACAATGGACTTGGAGCCTCTGTGATGAGATAATTAGTGTCACTCACCTCACTGTCAGTGGTTTTAATGTTGTGGCTGATTAGTTCACACAGTTAAAACACTGAGACATGAGGGCTCTAGCGGTACACACAGCCTAAATCCACAGACACGACGCATTCACCTTAGCAGGGCTAATTCTGGAAAAGACCAGAAGACTCAGAGGCCATATTTGGAACCACCATACCTGTGAGGCAAACATTTTTACAAGGACAAAGTAAGTATGATACACCGTCGTCACGACTCTCAGCAACCTACAATGCGGGTACTACACATCTACAGACTCTGCTGAGGGAGTAGGAGATTAACCGTGCACCACCACAATAACTGTGCCCTCTTTGTGGCGATGGCTCTGCTCAATTTATCTCTGATGTCTCCCATGCAGGGCTGGAAACCTTCTGAGGCATCATTATTCCAAAAGAAGATCTCCTTCCTGGCACCAAAGTAATGGCCAGCTCCTGAGAAATATTTCATTAAAGGCTTATTGAAATCGCTTCAACCAAATCCCCTGTGGTATGTTTTCCATGTAATTACTGCACTATGCACTTACTAATGCCTAAAGGCACAAGGACCTAACTCAGAATGAGCCCAGCTCCTCCCGCATCACTTTTACCTGCAGTTTTTAGTATCCACAAACTTAATATAAGTTTAAATTTAAGGAAAATTAAAATGAAACATTCTTGCCCCTAAAGTAATTAAAATGGAGCCTGATTTGTCTGTTTGTTTATCATCTGATGTTCCACTGTTACCCTGTGGTGTTAAAGCTTCCTGCTGAGTAGCCTGATTACTGAATTACACTGTCAAGAAATTTGTGAACTAAACAGTTTCTCAATCACCAGGAGCGCTTTTAATTTGATGTGATTGCTCTCCTGAATTTAAAATAACTAAAAAAAACAAGAGGCATCAGAATAGTGACTAATTATCAAGCGCTGGTTTTCATGCTGGTGACATTCTTGATTCTCACTGTGAAAAGACCAAAACCATCGATGAACTGGTCTGACTCATTCCTCTGTCTCAGAGCTCCACTGTGTGACACATTCCTTCATGATCCCAAATAATCATCCTGTCGTTAACTTTAAGGTAATCCAACAAACACCATTACGCTGCTGGAAACAGTTTGTACCACACCACGTGTATTATTCTACACCCTAAGTACAGTGGAACCCCAACTTACGAAATTAATTCGTTCCCTAGGGTCTTTCGTAAGTCGAAGCACCCATCGCGCCTTTTGAGTGAACGATAGGTTATAGGCTAATTGCTAACTGCAACAACAATACGTCGCTCAACTGGAAAAGCGAAGCGCAAGTACGAAAGCCAAAGGGGTTGTCACATGATTCGGAGGGCATTGTGGGCATTGTAGGCATTCTGGGCTCAGCCAATCAGAGCCAGCGGATTTCGTTACGCGGGCATTTTGCCATAACACGGGCAGAAATATTGCAGTTAAGTGCCTTCGTAACTTGAATTTTTCGTTAAATGGGGTATTCGTAAGTCGGGGTTCCACTGTAGTCCTAAAAAATGCTAATATTTATAATAAGTGAGCAAAGTTTGATAGGAACTACAAATAATTATTTAAATGTTTAAATAATTATTAAAACATATTTATATTCATAAGATTTGTATTTTTTTAAGCACAGATGTGGTTGTTGTGACAGCTATCAACCACATCAGCAAACATGGAGAGAGCGTCACTTTGGTTTTGGTCTTTTCTTCTGGATTTGTAATTATAAAAAAAAAAAAGCAATCTATCTGTCTCAATATATATTGGCAATTAATAAGAATGAATGAAAGTGAACAGTATTAGTACAAATGCTTATATAATAATTTTATAGCGTAGTTTCATTGTTCAGAAATCATAAATTTGAACAGTTTCATTCAGTGCTGTTAGAACAACAGCTGGTCTTCACACAGGCAGCATATTTGTTTCAATTTAAAATCCCAGAAAAAATTTAAATGACAAGAATTAATAGTTTTAATTTTCTGCAATAACGTTACAGTAATCAAAATTTACAATCAGAATCGACCAAAGCAAAAGTAGGAAGGTTCGGATTATGCTGCCTGGTAGTCTACTCAGACATGTCTAAACATTCAAAACTGACTTGGTGCCTGTTATGACCCTCATGTTGTGTCACGTACGAGGTGCGATCAAAATGAAAACCTTACCTGACCTCAAATTTGTCCAATCTCCTTTCATGATCATCAAGTTTTGCACCTCTGGACAACTTCCATTATTTCTGTGTTTGGATTGCTCAGCGGCAGCAATTCACCTCTGCAGGCACCGCTCCGATGGATCTAAGGTCTTGACCAAAGTGTCAAAAAGGTGACCAAATCTGGCAGTAATAGACCTTTTCCACTGGTATTGACTCAGCTCAACTCAACTTGGTTTCTGTTGTTTTCCATTAAAACTGAGTACCACCAAATTGTGTAGGGTTGTTATAGCAATGCGGTCAAAAGTCCTGTGATGCCTGTGAGGCCATGAATGCCACAACTAGGGCTGCCACGATTAGTCGACTAGTCACGATTACGTCGACTATTAAAATCGTCGATGCGTTGTTTGAAGCTTTGTAAGATCACAAAAGCTGCAGGAATAAGTAGCAGGATTTAAGAGTGTAATAACGAACTGAAACAGAAGATGGCAGCACTGCATGTACAAGGATGCCAGCTGCTGTTAAACCCCGAAGAAGAAGAAGCTGTGTCCCAGAATTCATAGCGCGGCCCTGCTCAGTTTCCAACAATGGCGGCAGCTAGTTAGTTTTAATATTACTCTTATTATTCTTTCTGGGTCACAAAATAAACGTTTAACATATTTTCAGGCGAGAATGTAGCTGTGTAAACTTCAAATATCTGCTCAGTTTATCAAGACACCACATATTTTCAAAAGCACTCCGACTTTTTCGGAGACGTCTGTTACCCACTAGCTCGATAGTTAGCCGGGATTCAAGGCTCACTAGAGCCGCTGAGAACACCGGACTCCCGGCAAATCGTTTTCAAACCCACTGCTGTCTTTTGCTACTCAGGTTAAACATGATATACTGTATAAGTCACTTAGATAACTTAAAAATGTTATTGTTTGGATTTTTTCAGTATTTTATTTGTTCCTGAGTAAATCGGTTTGGCTGAGATTAAAGTTATAGTTTTTACACAGCTGAATAAACGTCAAGCAGACAACTGATTATCAGAAGTGTGAGATGCTCGAGAATATACTCCGGTGTCCTGTTATATTTTAGATAGCAAGCTGTAAGCTAATGATAGTTATATAAGAGCAGATGCATGCTGGTGCAATAAGCTGTACGTTGTTCGTCCAATGGATGCATGATCTGATTAGTCGACTATCAAAATAATCGTTTGTGGCAGCCCTAGCCTCAACAAAGGAGGACATCTGCTACACGGTGTATGGCTTTTTGGCAGACTTGGGGATGAGGGTATTATTTTTCGTGAAGCCAATTTATCTTTGCTAGGGGATGTTTTTGTTTTTTTAAATAATGGTGGTTTTGATTTTCATGATAGAGACTCATGACTCATTGAGTGACGTCAATCTGTGCCATGCAATCTGTTGGCATTATATTTTCAGACTGCCTCAGATCATTTGGACCCCTGGCCGAGTAGGTACTAAAAAAAGTGCCCGGTACCAGGTACTACAACTCAGTGGAAATCCCTAAAAACTGAGTCGAGCCGTGCCGAACCAACTCAAGTAGGTATTAGTGGAAAAGAGCTGTTAGTGTGGTTGATAAGCAGTGTGTGGGTTGGTATGTCTCTGTGAGTGAGGGCACGATGGCACATGCTACAGTTCCGGTGGTTTATGCATAATCTCCTGCCTTATAGTAGAATCAGCAACAACAGACAAATCTATTACGTGTACCACCTAATGAGACAATTAACAGCCGAACTAGGAACTTAAACCTGTTTTTGTTTTCGTGCAAAGTCATCAAACTTTGTACTGAATGAATTAACCTTGCACAAATGTAAAAATACAATGAGCATGCACCTTAGGAATTTGGTTTGACGTAGGAGTTGCTCTTTGCGTAATGTTAGGTTAGGTTGTGTAACTGCAGAACACACATGCAAATGGTCCAAATGAGTCACACAGGCGCTGGGTGTGGTCCAGAGGTGCAGAGGAAGATGATTTTTTTTTTACATTGAAACAAATCAAATTTAAAAGAGGCAAAGGTTTCTTCTTTGTATGGGCAGAGTCGGACTACCCTTTGATCGCAGCCTGTATCTAGACTCAGAGTTATGAGACAGTCACACTGACAGGCGTACATGCAGTTGACGGCACGCAGAACTGGAAACCCATGCAGTCTAGTACTTATCAATACTCTGGATGGAGGCATGGACGGACTCTAGTTCTTTATAAGATCTCCTCATTTGGCAAACTTCCCCAGTCTTCACTCTGGCTCTATAAATACAGAATTGAGCCAGTCAGAGACCTCATTCCCTTTCTCCTACTCAGATTTGGCTTCGTCCCCTTCAGATTTTGAACTCACTTCCTCCTAAGTGAGAAAATCAGCTAAATCATTTTAAAGATCTACCTACTTTATACACTTACAGGAAAAAGCCTTACTCTAAGCCTTTCAGTACAGTATGTTCTCCATCTGATGGTCCTGCTGTCGATAAATCAATGAACAGCTTTACGGTTTGTCCTCTGGGATAATGGGTTTGGCTGGGTGGTGGCAGCAGCCTCGCAACTAATGGCAAACAACCACATTCAGACTTCTAAATGCTTTCCAGCTTCACATCACTCACTTAGGTCCAATTTATATTCAGTTGTAACTTGAGTGAAATTTCAAACTTTTTTTTAATCTGTCGTATTTCCTGAATGTCTTCACAGACATTTCTATCAAATATAAAGGATAGAACCATTTTTTTAGTCAATTCACTTCAATTAAACTGTAAAATAAATAAACAATTTTAATCGTTAATAGGAGCATTTATAAAATCTTTTTATTTATGCTTTACAAAAAGTAAGTGTTCCTCAGAAATTCTCCATGGTTCACATCACTTTTATCCATGTAGATGTTAATGGGCTGTCAGCCGTGGCCTGATTTCCTTTCCTAGAACTCATTAGTGGTGGCCTTTTGGAGCACTAACAGACGAAATGTTCGACAAACAAATCCAGGAAACCAATCAGTCTGCTGTCTAACTGACTGATTAGACTTACATTGTACCAGACATGCTCCAATGAAAGCCACTAGATCGAAACATTGAAGTGTTTCCTGACTTGGCCAGAACAAATTGGTAAAACTGAGAACAGTCCGCTCTTTTCTGAAGCTCTCCGTGGGTGTTACCTTTTGATCTTTATACATTCAATAAACAGTGGGAGCACACACACATGGTAATGGCATGAGCCGAAGGTCTGTCACCTTGGAGACTGTGCTTCACGTTGTTTTGTTCAGGATGTCCGTTTCTTCTTCACATGCTGATTTTTTTAATGTTTACTAAAAACTACTTGGTTAAATAAAGCACTATAAATTATTCATTTAGCTTTAGCTACTTAAACTTGGTTAGCATTCTGTCACACTAGAGTAAAGTAGGATGGCAACCTCGCAACTAGTTAAAAAAAAAAAAGAAAAAGAAAAAAATGATACCTCCATGGTTGCATCTTTGGAAATCAATTCCCACTAGTTGCAGTGACCTAGAGGCTGAGGAGGCAACACGTTCAGCCTCTGGGCGATCACTTTCAATCTTAAGCCAAATGCATAGGTCACCTGGTGCTCTAAACAATTATGGTCCAACTCAGACTGACTGCAACCACTCGCAGGCAGATTGGTGAAGGACTGCAAATAACTGCTGTCTGTATTATTAACGGAAACAGACTGCCAACATATTCAAATCATACTGAGACAATCAGCACTGATGAGTGCAACTCATCTTTGCAATTTAAAACTAATCAAGGCTTGATCAGTTTCAGGATAGGATCCTGGATGGCAGGCACAGGAAGTCATAATAGCAGCCCATTTTTCATTTTGATGTTCTGAATTGGTTTGATAGTTTGGAAGTGCTTTTTGTTTTTATTCTGATCAATGCATTTGTGTTAAAAAACTATAGCTATAATTTCAGGACCATGGACAGATGTACACATTTGACAGTTGTCTCAATGGTCAATGTGTTGGCTATTTTACCATTTAATACAGAAAATGCTATTGTTGTCATATGCTGAAATAAATTCAACAGAAGCTGTAGTCTTTATAGATAGCTCTATTAAAAAGAGAAAAAACTGAATGCTTAAAATAATAATCAAAGTGCCATCTTGAAAAACATAACTTTTAAAATAGATTTACTGTACTGAAACTGCAAGAAATAAAACAAATGTGAATATAATATGCATAAGTCATGATATTATGCACAAACATGGCCTATTTTTGATGCTTTCTGGTTTCTCCCTGGCTTCTAGGACACTTTCTTTTTGCGCCCTGCAGTTCTTGTTGTCCAGGGTGAGTGGAGGTGCTTCTTGTTATTATTCCAAGGATGTGCAACAGCATTTCACTTATGGAATTTTAAGCCTGTAGTAAAGTATCCACTGACTTTGCCATACCAGATACCGCTGTTGTCATGCTCTTGTGTCTGGGTCACAAGTGCTTTTGTGTCTCTTTGCATGTCCCGTACACTTGCTGAAGTCAGAGCTCTTGGCACATTGGGTATGTCATATTGAAATGAACCGTGTTTTTGTTGTGGTTAGAAAACAGTGCAACGTTTGTAAATCACCGATAAAACTAACCACACCTATCAACGCTATTTTATTCCGTTTAGTAAAATCGCCCTTTTTACGTCAGACGCTGACAAAACAACATTAATTGTGCCCGGGATTGAGAGTGGGGTGAAAAACCAGCTGTGGAGCTGTGATCAGTGTGTACTGGTATCCTGCTGACAGCGCTTATGGTCAAAATGACCCTTGCTGCGATACTGTGGTTTTGATGCTATAATTACGCTCCCACTATATGAAATGCTAATCTAGAACAGAAGTGTCCTGTTTGTCACAGCAGTGAATACAATGAGGGTTTGTTTGAAGACTACAACCTGAGCACTGCCCACATCCAACCTTGAACCAGGCCTGTGCAGAAACTTTTATAAGTAACTTAGAAATGTAGGCTCTTCATTAAAAACTACTGAATGCTATTTTATTTTTAAGCAATTTTGTGTAACTATTCGTCACATTAAATGTTGCTGGTTAGGTTTACAGTGACATCAGAGACATTGGAGTTGATATAGGGTCAGTATGAGGCAGAAAACATATCAGCAACTTCAAAATTCAAAGTGTGCTGATGACACTTGAGACTTTGGTGTTGCTGGTATCTTTTTTTTCTGCTGGATTTAACATTGTGTTGGTGAATCTAAAGCTACAGATCTAACACTACAGAATAGGGATTTTTTTAACAAAGTGTTACCTGCAAACAGGCGCATCTGAAAGTCTATATTCTGCAAATCACAACAGTAAAGAATAAACAAGCAAAGGGAGAAATGTGTCAGCAGAAATCAGGATTAAGATCAAGCAAACTAAAAGCAAGACACACAAAATATTTTCAAAAATATGGCTGCATGAATCATCTGAGGGCTGTATTCATGCAGCACTGAAAATTAAAGACAGAAATGATCATCAGGACTCCAATGTGAGAAAATGTGTAAAAAGAGAATAAACATATAGCACCAGCAGTGCCGAGCCTTCCCTCTACTTAAGGGAAGTGATGCAACATAGAAAGACACAAGAACTCAACATTGAACCTTCTGTAAAAATAATAAAGGGTAAAGAAAGTTCTAGTTGAAGTTGAGGGTAACGAGGTCCACGTTTCTTTGCGTGACTCTAAAACAGTGAGACTTATCTGAGTATTAGTTCTTGTGAATGCTTTAAAAACACTATAAATAACTCAAGTCGAGCATTATGAAAAGAGCTGAACAACTTCCTGGGTTGACTGGAGAGTGTAAAGTAAAATCAGCTGTCACTTTGAGGTAAACTCTAAGAAACATTTTTTACTTCTACTATATGAAATTTAACTATCCATCCATCCATTCGCTACCACTTATCCTTTTCAGGGTCGCTGGAGCCTATCCCAGCTGTCATAGGGCGAGAGGCGGGGTACACCCTGGACAGGTCGCCAGTCTGTCGCAGGGCCAACACACAGGGACAGACAACCATTCGCACTCACATTCACACCTAGTGGCAATTTGGATTATCCAATTAACCTATCCCCACAAGTTCCATGTCTTTGGACGGTGGGAGGAAGCCGGAGTACCTGGAGAGAACCCACGCAAACACGGGGAGAACATGCAAACTCCACACAGAAAGACCCCGGCCTGATGGTGGAATTGACCTCAGGACCTTCTTGCTGTGCGGCAACAGTGCTAACCACCGTGCCACCGTGCTGCATGAAATTTAACTATTACAATAAAAACTATAATCCTCACATTAATTTAATTAACGTGGACCAATGGTGCTGATTTCAAGCTCCATATTTTTTTCTGACTCTAGTAGAGTAGCTTTGCATGACCTGTATTTCAAAATAATCCTTATTTGTCTGATACTGCTCCTTGGTGAAGCCCTTCACTTCTTCTCTTCTATCTTTTTATTTCATTCTGATTGGTCTGATGAAACTACAATCATCCACCATTATGACAGCATACCTATGAAAGAAAATAAGGCAGTCAAAATATCAGCTTTTCTATTTAAGGCTGCAGCAGTTACCGATGCAAAACCAGTATTTCTTAATGTTTGCTTGGCATTAGAAGCTGAGAATGGATTCTATTATGGAGCTTTTACAGGAAATCACTGACTGAATCTTATTAGAGGATCACTTGATGACACTGCAGTGAGAAATGGAACAAGAAGAAAAAACCACAGAAAAAGTGACTTTGTGGCTGGTTTAGTCTGCAGGTCTCAGTAACTTTGTGTTGTCAGACGGGAAGACTCATTATTTACAAAATTGAAAGTCTGACATTCTCAGCTACAAACCTTTGATTGTAGCTGTCTTTTTCACTGGAGTATATCTGAACAACAATCTCAGGGTCTTGGAAAGACTTTTTAAAAATATCTGCAATTTCATAGAGACAATTCATGCATCTCCCTTCGAACTATAAACACATTTTATTTTCACCATAGACATAAAGATTTTCAGAGAGATAATAACCTGGTGATAAACGATATAAAACGATTCGCTCATGGAGCAGCTTTGTAGCTGACAGCTGTTCAACAAAGCAGCTGTTCCACGTTCCAAATAGGTTGATAACCATGTATTTACTAGCTTATATGTCACTGCTTCCACTGGCAGTCACTTCAATCACTTTGACTCTTTAATCACCCATTTCACCTGTCTACAAATCACAACATTTCATCAAACTCCCATGGTCTCTGGCTGCCAGATTGCTGCTTGTCCTCTCTACACCACTTTCAGCATTTCCACCAGTGGGTCACCTCCCCCATGCTGGCCTACGCACTGTGGCTTTTCTAAGAAAGAAGAAGAAGCTACATGTTTCTTTCTTAGAAAAGCCACAACATGCTTTTTCATCCACATATTTTCATTAGCGAATTAAAAATAATTTTTTTGAGAAGTAGTGATAAAATGCAATAAAACAATAAAAGAAACAATCACAGACCAGTTTACCATACTTGGATTAAATCCACCCTCGACTAAAAGAAAAATAACTACTACAAAATGTTTTTTGTCTAAAGACTGGCTTTAATGCATGACTTGCAAACTGAGCCAAAAAGTATTAAACCTTACTTGCTGCCACCACCAATAACTGGGGATGTCTCCAGATTTCCAGAAATCCTCAATATAATATAATATATACATAGGAAATAGTGGTGTACTAGTGTAAAATATCTTTACCAGAAATGTAGTATTTGAAACTGTTATTGTTCCCATGGTGGTTTTATCACATATCTTACCTCTTGTAGCAGGTCAGCCTGCTCGATGGCCTTCAGCACATTCTTTTTAGACGTCTCTTGAGCTTCTCCACCCAGCAGGAATTCATCCAGGATGAAGTAGGCCTTCTCAAAGTTAAAAATAATGTCCAGTTCACAAACCTGGTGACCAACATGCAATAACTTTAAACATTAATGAACAGCTCAGCACGTGGGAATTATAACTAAGAATAATATTAGGAAGTCAGACATCACAAACGCACACTGCCAAAGTATTTATCCAACAGCTCCACATATCTGTGGATGATCTCCAGCGTGATGAGCTCGTTGTCCTGGTCCTCAATGGCACAGCAGAAATACAGGCTGGCATATCTGCAACACAGCGAGAAGCAAATTCACTTCAACTGAAAAAGTTCGTTCCCTGCTTTCTCAGAAAAATAATTCTGAGAAAGTTTCATATGAAAACTGTTGTTTTAATTACAACTGTCAAGTAGAAAAAGTCATCCCCATCAGCACAGTGGAGGCTGTTATTTTCATTCATTCTTAAAGGCTAAAATAGGAAAAACTACATAGTCGAAACAATATACAGGGTAGTACAACATGCATTGCATTTGCTGTGTGATTTATAGAGTCTATATTTCCTGCCAGAGTGCATGAAGGAGGCTGCTGTGTCCTTTAAATGTCTCAGGGTCTTCGATATAATCAAGAGAGGGCAAATATCTCCACAGCTGATGTCTCCAAAACTGCATGCCGTACACCCAAAAAAGATAACCATCACTACAGCCCAGAGAAAAAATAACATGAATTAGATTTTGAGGTGAACTATCCCTTTAAATAACAATCTTTCGTTGTGAAAACTACACCATCAAATAGCCAAAGCCAAGGAGCAGACTTCAGGCATTTGTAAAGCTGCGACAGGCTCTCACAGTGATGTACTGTCTCACTGAAATGGTGCTGAGAGGGCATTTCTCCGTTATTATTAAGGCCTGCTGTTTACTGTGCACAGGGTATTCATTTAAAAGCCAGAAGCCGGACGCAGAAGGCTGAAACAGTTAAGACCCATTCTGCCATAGTTCTTTATCCCTGATAATCCCTAAGGCACTAGGCATGTGATGATTGGCTAATAAAGGAGCTGGTCAGTTGATCCTCTGAAACCAGAGGAGCAGCAGGACACAATGGACAGGGCTGCAGATTCTTAAAAAGACACGTGTACAATACTCGCAGAGGTCACAGAGAACAGCAAAGCTGCTTATTAGCCAGGCTGTTTTCTGGTGGTGAATTCTTGATTGTTTCGAGCTGTTGTCTATCTTTGTCTACAGTTTGTGAAAATTAATGCAAGGTGTAGCCAAGCAGGAAGCACAAAGGGCTTGGTTCAGTCATTACAAAAGAGCAGTGAGACAGCATTTTTACTGGAGCTGACTCACTCCAGAAACAAGTCAACGCTTTAAAAGATAATGCACACTCTGTGTAGAGAAGGCTCCCAAAGTAAAGAACATCTTTATGTTGCATTGGCAGCCTGATGGCACAGGTCCCCCTGTTTTATAAGTGGATTAGTCTTCAATAAGACATCTTTATAGAATGTTGCTTAACACGTAAGTAAGGGTTATATGAACATTTCACATGTGGCAGACAGTTTAGAGCCTTACTTGGAGGTACACTTTGAATTTCAATTTAGTCTACTTTGGGAAAAATATCAGCATGAGTTCTGCTGGCAAAGCATCCAATCACAGTTGACATATAAGGAGAAGCCTTAAAGAAATTTATGGGAGAACTGTGAAACTGTAAAGATGGCAGCAGCCCAACATTCAAAGAGCCAATCAACATCTGAGCCTGGAAACATATTATCCAATCACGGTGCACTAGAATTGTTCAGCACCCTGATAGCACGTGCAGAGAAGCTGTTCATGTTGGATTGAGCCATAATGAAGCAGAAAAGTCAAATAACTTCTCACATGCATAATAAAAATGTAACTTCAAGCACTTTTATAAACCAAAAGCCTTTTTTTTTTAATGTGACTGGTGATTCTATTCGTGCAGTGTTTATGTCCAGTTAAACAACTAATGTGAAAATTGTAAATACAGGCTTCAAAATAACTCAAGTGTTAACAAACTGGACTACATGCTTCTCAAAGGTTTTTGGTAAGAATCAGATTTACAAGTAGATTAGCCCAAAATGTGTTTGCATAATTATGTCAGAAAGGTTTTTTACCCACTGCTGGCTTTGAGCTACGTTTTAGAGCTACGGACAGTTTAATTTGGCACCAAATATCACCATGAGTAGTGCCACTGGCAAAGGATCCATCCTTGTTTCTGATCCTGGATCAATTCTGACATATCAGATGGGAAACAGCATGCATTTTAAGAATTTAGGCACAGTTTCAGTTCTCAGCTTTCTATTAAACTCACTGAGATTTTGGTCCTGGTTCAGCTCAAAAGAACAAAAATGCATGTGGAAGAATCAGTCATTTGTTAAAAACTAATATTAAGCTTCGTTATTTGCTTCTAATTTGCTCTGTTTCTCTGTCACATTTAAAGAAAATATGAAGATCAGTTTTAAACCGATGCTTGCAAGCATCTAAATTACTGTAAGATGTGAGAAATTATACAGAGAAATTTTCAGTGTTACAAGTTACACGTCTACACACTGACAGGCTGTTGGTTGATGCATTAGTGTCAACATACAGATCCATGTTGTTGCTCAAAATTAGACAATTTCTTTCTGCAAAGAAACTTTTAGCCAGAGCTAAACAATCCAGAAATCTGTCTCATGCATAAAAGAAAAGAAGACCAATTCTATTTACATTATACGTGCTCCGTTTCAGCAGTATACTTAGAAGGTATAGCATACATTCTCATTGCTATGCAGATGATACCCAGCTTTATCTATCCCTGAAGCCAAATATCACACACAGCAATTAGTTAAAATGTAGGAATGTCTTAAAGATATTTACGGCATTTCATTTCCTGCTTTTAAACTCAGATAAAAATTAGGTTACTGTACTCAGCTTTAAAAATATTATCTAACCAGATGCTTACTCTGGATAGCATTACCTTGAATTCTAATAACACTGTGAGGGATGTCTGAGTAATTTTTGGCCAGGATATGTCATTCAATGCACATACTAAACAAAAAGGTAGGACCGCTTTCTTGCAATTGCACAATATTGCTAAAATTAGAAACATCCTGTGTCAGAGTGATGCTGAAAAACTAGTTCTTGTATTTATTACTTCTAGACTGGACTACTGTTAATTCATTATTATCAGGCTGTCCTAAATAATCCTCGAAAAGGCTTCGGTTGATCCAGAATTCTGTAGAATTCTGACATATTTCTATGTTTGCCTTCATTTCATTGGCTCCCTGTTAAATCAAGAATCACTTATTCTCTTTCTCATCACATGCAAGGTCTTGAATAACCAAACCCATCTTATCTTTAAGACATCATAATAATATATCAACCAAATAGAGCACTTTGCACTTGGACTACTGGCTAACTTGTCATTCATATGGTATTCAAAAGTAGAATGGGAGGCAGAGCTTCCAGGGTTTCTGTGGAACTAGCTCCTAGTCTGGATTCAGGGGACAAAAATCCTCTCTACTTTTAAGTATTAGGCTTAAAACTTTTCTTTTTGATAAAGCTTATAGGTAGATCAGGTGACCATCCCTCAGTTATGCTGCAATAGGCCTAGGCCTCTGGGGGCCTCCCATGATGCACCGAGTCCTTCTTGTTCATTCACTTCTTTTCAGTCTCTGCATTTAATCATTAGCTGTCATTAATCTCTGGCTCTCCTCCACAGCGTGTCTTTTGTCCTGTCTCCCTCCCTCCCTTTGGGAAAATTACCCAACAGTTCACATTATCTACAAACTAAGCATACATTTTCCCGGTAAGTTTATGATCTTGGTCACTGGTTTTAGACCTTCTTCGAACCAACTTGATATTCATATTATAAATTATGGTCCCATTTAGAGTAAAATAGATGATGAAGCTGAACGTGCTTTAGGCTGTGGCTATCATGTTGAGGGAAGAGTTACCAAAATACTAAACTCATGGCTTCAAATCAGGCTTCAAATCAGTTTCTACAAACTAACAGGCAATGTCACAGTGGCTATAACCATGAGATTTTACTGCTATACTTGGGATTGTCCTGTTGCACAATCCAATTTAAGACAAGCTTTAGCTGTCACACAGACGTCCTCACATTTGTCTCTAGAAGAGATACAGAGGAGCTCATAGTCGACTCAATAACTGCAAGGTACCAAGATACTGTGGCTCCAAACCAAGGCCATCAAACACCATGCATTTATACAGTCAATTTAAATTTGAGTGAAATTTTAGATTTTTTTCTTAAGTTGTTACTTAGCACCGATTGGTAATCCACCAGTATCATTTAAAGAAATGGCTTGCTAACAAGGCCTAATAACACACTGATAACTTAGTACTCCACCCTGTTGTTCACATGTGGTCACTTCTGATTCCAAAAACCCAACACAGTGATGGTCAAAATCCTAGCAGCGGTCCTTCAAAATGTCCTAAACCAATGGGTAATATCACATTTGCTACATCTATCTTTTACATATGTAAAAAAAATACTAAGAACTATTAACACTTAGTGAGAATTTAACTGAGGACATAAACATCTGTGTGGTGGGGCAATGGTTGCAGACTGATCAGCAGTTCAGGGGCTCTGTTAGTCCATCCCAGTGGGGTCACTCCGGTTCACAAGCAGTCTGCCTCCTTGTCCGTTGGCACAGCAACAGGATATAATGAGACTAAATTAATGCTCTTTCTTGTTGTAGTCTGAGTGCTGTCATGATGATGCCTTCATCTCTTTGGTAACACTCTCCTGATTCCCCAGCAGAGCCATGTCTATGAATGACGGGCCTATGAATTGCCCAGGGACGTGTGAAAATATTCTATTCTGAGGGCGTTCAACCAGAACACATTTTGTTCAGAAACAAGTCCAGTTCCTACCCACCTCTTGTACACAATTTTAAGGTCTCTCCACTCCAGAAAGCTGCACATTTTAGGCTTCCGTGCCAGGACTGTCTGCACCAACTCTCTGGTGATCTTCTTTTTCTCTTTATCAGACAAAGGCACGTACCATTTTTGGAGCCTAAGCTTGCCTTGCCGACTGAAAAGAAGCATGAACTGCATCTGAAATGAAGAGATGACACAAAAACAGAGGGGCTGTGAATAAAGACATGAGAGGAAGGAGTGGGCGGTTAAAGACATCTGCACAAAGAGACACAAAAAAGGCATTCAAAAAAGAAATTCACAGCACTTTTTATGTGATGTAACATGCTGACAAGTTAAATTGAATAAAAATGATGCCTAAAAAAAATTTAATCAGGTCAATCAAATTTTGGAAAATGAATAATAAAGGACAACCAGTGCAAATTAGACAGTGAGTTGCTGTTTTTGGATGATCTGCTGCCATGTGTAAAAGATAAAAAGCCTGCTATCGATTATAACTTGACTGATACATGATTTTTTTTAGACCAATACTGATACCGATATTTGATTATTTAAAACGCTCATACATAAGCCAATATTTTTTTTCCTTTCTGACATACAAAACCTAGACAGTTGTAACATACATCAACTATTTCCCTAACATCTGTTACATGTATTTGTTTAACAATCCTTACTAAGACAGTATGACAGCATTGTTTAAAAATAATCTTGTTTTAATTATCCCAAAGCTTGTGGATTACATTGTTACTCATAATAACACAGCTGGTGTTTCTGTGATTTCTTCTCCACTTTTTAAATTTTCATTTATAATCTAATATACATGCCAATACCAATATATCGGAAAATAGCTAACACCAGCCAACAACATCAGTAGCTTCGATTGTTCATCTTGAAATAAGGAAGGTTTATCTTAGGACCCTACCTACATCACGTCACTAATGTTTTTTTGTTGTTGTTGCTTTTCTTCTCCAAATATTACTGACTTTCTATCGTCTATGGTCATGACATTGCTGCAAGTCCTGTGTAAACAGTGCTTTAAAACCAACACAAAAACATTGTTGTACATTAATAATAATAATAATAATAATAATAATAATAATAATAATAATTTGCTTAATGTTTAAATATCTAGTCGAGTAGTTGTGTGCATCCCTTCACCTAAGTTAACAGCGAGCTTCAGACTACCCCAAACAGCTAAAACTGTAATAGAAGAACATTAAAATTGATCAAAGAAGTAAGTGTGGTAGTAACAGAGAAACTCAGTTCTCTATCAGAAAAAAGAGGAGTATCTACTGTCAATTCTATTGGTATTCCATTCATCCATCCATCCATCCATCCACTTTCTTTCGCTTATTTAAATCAGGATTTCAGGGAGGGGCTGGAGCCTAACCCAGCTGCCAATTGCTGAAAGGTTGGGCACACCACAGACAGGCTGCCAGTCTACTGCAAGGATTTCTCTTGGTATTGGTAATACATTTAAATTTATTCAAATTCCCTTAAAAATACATGAAAAATAAGGATGGGAAAATGCACAACACTAAAAAGTTGACAAAGTGGCATGCCAAAAACAAGTGAGTAAATTAAGAGTAAATAACAGAACAATAACGCATCAACTCCAATTATCGTTGCATGTACACATTATCATCCAGGCTGGAGAAACTGATCAGGAGGGCTAGCTCTGTGGTCAGCATGAAGCTGGACACTCTGGTGACAGTGGCAGAGAAAAGGACATTAAAGAAACTGATGGACATTATGGACAATGCTGGGCATCCTCTGCACACGGCCATTAACAACCAGAAGAGTCTGTTCAGTGACAGGTTGCTTCTCCCAAAGACAAGAACTAACAGACTTAAAAACTCCTTTGTCCCACACGCCATCAGACTGTTTAACTCCTCTCTGGAGGGGAGAGGGAGGGGAAACAGGAGGACAAAGGAGGGGGGAACAACTAAGCTGTAGTGCCTCTTCACCTCACTGTGCAATACCTTTTGTGCAATACTTTTGTAAATAGTCAACAGTGCAATAGACTCAATACTTGAAATGTGCAATTCACTTGTATTTTTATTTTTATTCCTATTTATTCTGTTTATCCCCTTCGTATATTTTATTTATATTGTCTCTGTATTTATATATATATGTGTGTGTGTGTATAACTCTGTAACTTCTGTCGGTGCTGTGCTTTTTTGGAAATCGAATTTCCCAGAGGAACCCACCCGAGGGATTAATAAAGTTCTATCTAAATCTAAATCTAATGTATAAGTAATTAGAAAAAAAGCAGCAAAGCTTTGAATAACAGCTTTCCTGTCATAAAATGTGGTCTGCATATTGCTAAAGCACCAGCATTTTATCTGACTGTAAATTTTGATACCAATCCCCTGGATTACTAAGAATGAGTCTTGGTATCGGTACAAAAAAAAGCTATATCGATCGACTTCGACAGCCCTCCATCATACCAACACTATTTTCACTTCAGTTTTAAATACAGGGTAAACAGTTGACGGAAAACAGCGCACAGGGCATGTTTTAAATTCACTAAAAGCATTCAAACACATGCAACCCCACAGTTATTTTCACGGCCAAATTTTAAAGCATTTAAATCCATGTAGCTAAACCAGAAACATGACTGAAATCATCCCGTTTCAGCCGCTATGAACACAGACGAAAGGAAGTACCGTTAACACCGTTATTCAGCGACTGCTACCTTTAGCACGTCCTGTTATCATAGAGCCTGTTAAAAAACCCACAGGTGACCGAGCGCGTTTGTACATTTTAATGGAAAAACAAAATTTCACACATTCAAAACTACTTACCTTGAATAATAACACTGTGTATACCCCCCTCGGAAGAAATGAGCCACCCAACACCACCCAGAAACACGGCCAGTCTATAACAACCTTTTGATTGGCCACTAGGGCGAACATGATGATTTTTATTGGCTGACACGTTTTTGTAGTCCCCGCCTTTGTCAACGCGCTAATTAGACAACATACAAATGATTGGCTGCTACGGACAGCAATCAAACCACTCCGTCCCGCCCATTCAAACTTCATTACCTCAAACATATGCTGAATGATTAAACAGAGACGGAACAACCTGAAGTGAGACTGAAAAGATATGGAGAACAAAAACTGAAAAAATAAAAATTAAATTACTAAATCTAAAAAATAATTAAATATTTAAATTGATTACACTGAATCTATTACAAAATTAAAAATGTATTTTATTATTTAATATAATCTCTCTATATACATTATATTCTTCTTATGTCTAAGTTTACCCTTCCTTGTCATTTTAATAGTTTCTGCTGGCCAAAAACCATTCAAAGACAAAAAGACAAAGCACCACAGTATGTTGCAAAAAATGTATTTTTGGCTTTTTAAATTTTCCCTACCCTATTTATTTTCTACTTTTGCATGTTAATGACGTCCCTTTCTGTGGATTTTTTACGGAGTTAAGTTTTTGCCTGCTGAAACACATCAGATCATTCACTAAACTCTTCAAACATTTTAATAGCAGTCTTGCGCCATTCCGACATACATTAAGTCTCCCATCTGACTCAGTTTGGTTTGTGTGCTGCAGAGTGGCCATTCAGTCCACAACCTGTCAGGTGATGACACACCTGAGAGAACTTTTTCCACACTTAAAACTGAAATTTTGGGCAATTCAAGCTGCAGTGCTGAACTGAGCCTCGGTACTTACTGTTAGCTTTGTTTTTTTTATTTGTCAGTTAAAACACACAGAAGTATTCTCATAAGAGTAAGGATACAGCGTATCAGGTTTAGCCAATAACTTTCATGTGCTGTAGAAGAATATGATATATGCAAAACCTAAAAAACATCTAGGCCAACACTTACAAAAACATACTGTAAAATCGGTAAATGACATGAAAATGATGATGAAAGGATGGAAATGAATCTTAATTAAAAGCAGGTGTGTGTGTCACCTGAGGATCTGGTCTTAAAGGTGTTATAAACAAAGCTCTCCAAGACATTTTAATGGTAGAGGTGCAGGATTGCAAACTTTTTAAAGGGCAAAATGAACATCTGAATAGAAAATTAAGTTCTCAAAACAGAATACTTTGTGCTTACTTGGTGGGGAAACTGTTGTGGTTTCCTAACTGGAACTCTAGTGTGTCTATTTTAATTGGACAGCCAGCACTGATTGGGGATTTGAACGGATTAACGTCACTGCAAAGCTTCAATATTCTAGAAATAAGACTTTTGGAACAATCAACTTGCAACATCTGCCATGGTCATCTTTTTGACCCACATTTAAACAACCAGCTTTTATAAGATTTCAGGCACCTTAGGGCAACTTGTCATGTTATAAATTACAATTATCAGCCAGATAACTGACAAAAACAAGCAGATGTGAGATTACATCCCATCTCTTCATGCTGGGATAACTCTGAATTGTAAGTAACTCTCAAACTTACAAAATTAAAATCTCCGCCTATATTTACAGTAGCCTTTTTAAACAAATTATTAAACTTGTAGGTTGTGAGTTTTATGGATGATGGCAATTGTGGGTAACTGTGATCCATCCCAGTGTAAGTCAAACATATTAAACGAATATTAAAATGTTTGTAACTATTTCTGATTTCTTTGAATTTAAAGTGATTTTTTTGTCATAGACAAACCTGCTGCTTTCAGGCCTATTTGATCATATTTGTTTGTACCCAAACTGAATACTAATTCGCTGGTACTGGTCTGTGTCTAGATATGGCTTACCTAAAGCAGCCTTTATCAGGCACAGATAAATGAAAAAGTATATTTATGATAAAAACAAATGTGTGATGTATAATAGGACCATAAATGACCTTAGTGACAAAATTAGCTTTTTCAACTGAGTGTAAAACCTCAAAGACACCACTGCCATCACGAATGATGCCCACTTTTTATTGATGAGGTGATGACATTCAGTGCAAGAGCACATGAGGGAGGTGTCTAAGGGCCAATAAGGAGCATTAGGTAAGGCCATTGCAGGCCTGTGGATTACAGTAATCCCATCCACTTGCAGTGGGTATCATACACATCTCATTTCAGCACAGCTGAAGAGGAAAGATGGAGATGCCTGCTTGTCGAGCTGCTGTGCTTTTCCTCCTGCTTCTCTCTCAGGGTAAGTCACTGTGCAGCTGATCCTCCCTTAAAATAATCGCAACAGTTATTGTGCCTTTATGATAATGCTAATGGTCCCACAAGTTATTAAAACAGCAGTGCGTAGTACTACACAAAAATGCTGCTGCTGCAAGTGAAATTATAAAGAGGGTAAAAAGCTTTTCCTTGGTGTTTCCTTCATGCAATCCTCAGATGCAATCCAATAATTCATAAGATTGTTTGACATGGTGCTTCTTTTAGGTCATTTTCTTTTTTCTTACACATTTTATTCTATCATCTGCTCTTACGTTTCATGCTTCTGTCAATGGGGTGTATAGCCCTTGTCACTGTTCACTCAGAGGAGGTAAGAAAGAGTCTCAAAAAGGTCTAAAATGTGGTTTAAAAGTCTTAAACTCTGAGAGCAAACTCTCGATTCATTCCACCCTGTGTGATCTCCAGGAGAAGGAGGAGGAGGTCATCCAGGACCTGGACCTGCAGGAGGAGGACCAGGAGGTGATCGAAACCTGGAGCACAAAAGCGAAAGCCTGCACCTGTGACTGCGAATCTGCACGCATCCCTGCTGTCATCCCACCTGTTCCCCCGACCTCACTGCCAACACCGCCACCATCTCAAAGTCACCTGCTGAACTGCATGCCAGGTGAGGACTCCACCTGTGTAGTCCTCTGTCTGTTTCACTTATACTCATGCTGGATGCCCTTTTTTAGGTTTTAAAAAGTGATTAATGGGTTCCCCTTTATACAAAGGACACTAACTTGCAGGAGAAAGTCACGCATGTGAAGATGAATGGTGGGCAGAGTTGTGTCCTGTGGATCTTTATTTAACATCTGTGATGGATCAAACAGCTGATGGAGGCTGGCTGTGTCCTCATGTGCTTTCATGCTGCAGCAGTGCACAATCACCTCTCTGATCTTGCAGTTTTTCAGCCTGTAAGATGAAAGAGGCTTGCACTGAAGGTTAAGAAATGAACAGCTGTGAGGAAGAAGCTTGCACAGGCAAATGCTTTTCAGATAATCTCATTACCTGTGCTGGAATGTGACGAACAGATTAGGGAGCCCAAATAGGCCATGACCTTCACCTATGATACCAGCAAAGGAAGCACACATCAGAAAATGCCCCGATCATCTTCTTCTACCTCATCATGCAAGAGTTCTGATTAGCAAAGTTGGACTATTACACGAGGAAAAGCTGGAAGAGGATACTTTGCTGCGTTCTTAATGTCTTTAAAATGGAATAAACATTTCATTTCAGGCAGCTCTTCTATCACTTCTATCATCCGCTTTTCTGACAGCTTCAAACCAATCCAGTCAGGGGTGAGAGGGAGTAATTTTCATCTGAAGTAACTGATATATTTTTTATTACCTGAAGTCAATTTATCATCATGGAAAAAAGAAAGTAAACCCTGTTTCACTTCTTTGGTTTAACCAACCGGGAAAACCATCTGGTCCTTACCTGGTCTTAAACATTGGGTAAATAATGCATCAGAAGAAGGACGACACATGACATATTCCACCGTGTCATTATTTATTGTGAAACTGCAGAAGCATTATGCAGCAATGACTTGAAATTATTGTTTTCCATATGACTTTATCATTCTGTCATATCACTGCGGAGGGATTTTGTCGCACGCTTCTTCACAGCATTCCTTGAGTTCATTGAGGTTAAGGTGAAAAGCATTAAAGTGAGGCTGAGGTCTGGACTTTGACTCGGCCTTGGCAGCACCTTGATTCCTTGATAGAGATGCTGCTGGGCTTTAATCATTGCCCTGCCTCATGACCCAGTCTTGCGCAAGTTTTAACTGCGGGGCACGTGGCCTCACATCTGCCCCTAGAATATTTTGATATACGGAAGAGCTCACAGTCGACTCAATGACTGCAAGGTGTCCTGGTCCTGTGGCTGCAAAACAAGTCCATTTCATCACCTCTCCACAACAGTGCTGACAGCTGGTGTGAGATCTTTGTGCTGATTTGGTTTTCTGCAAATATGCAGTTGTTGTTTTTTGACAATGTTAATCCAATATTTTGATATTTCGTATTTCTAACATTTTCTACTTTTTATTTTTATTTTTTGTTATTTGATGAGCTTAGCACAACAGTAATTTTGTTGTGCTTGCACAATGTCAGTAAGGTTGTTGGTACCTGTTGCTCACTGCTCGTCTAAGCAAAAGGCATATAGTATAGCATCATGACCACCCCATACAGAACATAACATAGTGTAGTTGCTACCATGTGAACGTGTAATGTTTGTGCTCAGTTAAATCTACCCTGTGCTCTGCTTCAAAACATCAAATGGCATTAAGTCATTTTTAACACAAAAACGAACCAATCGCTGCATCCCAGCTCATTGGAAGTGTTTAGAAAGTTTACTAAGTGTTTATTTTCAGGAATTCATACGATTTAATGCCACAGTAACCTGGAAATGTTTCCTTTCACAGAATGTCCGTACCACAGACCGCTGGGATTTGAATCTGGATCTGTGACCTCAGACCAAATCAGCTGCTCCAGTCAGGACCAGTACACCGGCTGGTACTCCTCCTGGATCCCGAACAAGGCTCGCCTTAACAACCAGGGCTTTGGGTGAGTCAAGGCCACCCAGTCTCCAGTTCGTGTCACACAGCGCACCCCAGATAAACAAATAACTGGGAATGTGAATCTTTGTTAGGTGCGCATGGCTGTCCAAATTCAACGATCAGTACCAGTGGATCCAGATCGACCTGAAGGAGGTGAGCGTGGTGTCGGGTGTCCTCACCCAGGGCCGCTGCGACGCTGATGAGTGGATCACTAAATACAGCATCCAGTACCGCACTTTAGAAACTCTTAACTGGATCTACTACAAAGACCAGACTGGAAATAACAGGGTAGGTACACTAAACAGGAGTCACATATGAAAGCGTCATAATAACTGAGTCCTGTGGCCTTTTTTACCATTTAAATTACCCCCAAAATTTCCACTTTCATTTACTTCAGCATTATTTCTTTGTAATTTGGAAAAACTGAGATCTGTTATTGGGATTACCGTGGCTCAGGGGGTTGGGAAGCTCATCTGTAACCGGAAGGTTGCTGGTTCGATCCCTGGGCTCTCTGTCCTGGTCATTATGTCCTTGGGCAAGACACTTCACCTACCGCCTACTGGTGTTGGCCAGAGGGGCCGATGGCGCGATATGGCAGCCTCTTCCATGAATAGTGGAATTGTAAAGCGCTTTGGGTGCCTTGAAAAGCGCTATATAAATGCAATCCATCATTATTATTAAATTGCAGTAATCTCAGGGTTTATATGTGCAGTTAAACATCTTTACATTGACAGAGAAGGGCATTTCATCTGTCCACCTCACTTATAAAATCTTAAATAACACTGCCCCTAGCTATTTAACAGAACTTATTCATTTGTATAATCCTATAAAAGCATTAAGATCTTCTAACCAGATGCTCTTAATGCAACCCAAGTCTAGGTTGAAAACCAGAGGCGATCGTGCCTTTGCTATTGCAGCTCCTAGACTGTGGAACAACCTCCCTTTTGCCATTCGCTCTTCTGAGACTGTTCAGTCTTTTAAATCTCGTTTAAAGACCCATCTTTTTACTCTGGCTTTGATGTAAGATAGTTTGATTATCATTTGGTTGGTTTCTATGTTTGTCTCGTCTTGCGTTGTGTTTGTCTTATTTTTATTTTTATTTTATGATCAAAACTGTTGTTTTTAAATGTGCTATATAAATTAATTTTGATTTGATTTATGCTCGAAGTGAGCCGCATAAAGCTCACAATATAAAATGAGTTTGAAATCTCTGGCCTACACCAATCAGTACACACTAAAGTGTTTAAATATAGCCAACTAAGAGGCTGTTATATTGTAATTTTATGTGGACCTATTATGCTTTTCTGCTATATATATGGTACTGCTTTAAGTCCTCGTGAATGATTTAGTAGTTCACCACACATAGCTGCTGCCGAGTTTATTTGGCTTGGCTTTCTAAGCTGTCAAAAATATAGGATACTAATATGGTCACATCATGCACATAGCTGTGCAAATCAAAGCTTCTGGTTAATGATGAGAAGCTAATCAGAGTAAAGTTGAGTCAAAGGGAGCTAAAATTGTTTGATTCATATAGTAGATGAACTGAGTGTTTGCACTGTTAATATAAATAAGGATTACAGTACTTTGAACTGTGAAATCATGCAAAGCTATTCAAAGAATAAAACTATGGAGGTGGAAGTAATCATAGAAGGTCCTCTTCATGAGCCTTTTCTGATTATTGTGTGTGTAAATGATACAAAATGAGCACTCTGGATGTTTAAATGCTGTGTACTTTCTTTTTGTTTAGGTCTTCTACGGAAACTCCGATCGCTCTTCCACGGTACAAAACCTGCTGCGCCCGCCTATTGTGGCTCGTTATATACGCCTGCTGCCGCTGGGCTGGCACACCCGCATTGCCATGAGGATGGAGCTGCTGATGTGCATGAACAAATGCACCTGAAGTGTTTCTTACCTCACTGACCATCATTCCCCTGCCAACCCTGTCACTTGCCAAAAGGGGAATATTTGTCTAACACTGTAAGATCCTTTGATACAAGTCTAGTCTGTCCCCATTTGGTGAGGCTCACAGTTCTCTGGGCAGGTGGACATCTCTGGTGTCCTCTGATGGATTATTTGTCTGTATTAAAGTTTCCAAAAGCGCATTGTGCTGTTACGTAAACACCAAACTGTTCCAGATCAAATTGAAATTTGTTACCTTCAATAAAGCAGTTATTAACTGCGTCAGGAAATAAAAAAGCTTCTACATGTTCAGAGTCAAATCAAACGGGCTTGTTTTATTTGAGATTTACTGTTACATATGTAAACATGAATAATCTAAAATTGTTAAGCATTCATCTGGGAGTTTATGCTGTCATGTAAATGCTCTGTTGGGAAAAAAAAAGCAGATAAACACTGACTATGCTACTAATTTGTGTCTGTAATAAAAGCACAAACTTAATACTTGATTTCATTTAAACAGTTGATAAACATCCTCTGTTATAAATATTACCAAACAAGTAGTCACACATCAGTATTAATATAATACACGGTGCTCCTTCAGCGAAACAATAATCCAAAGAGAGAAACGTATCGTGTCAAGTACAGAGTGTGCACAGTCCTTACAGATGCACCACACACAATACGACACGGTCATGTCTGGGCTCAGCGCGTTACAGCAGGAGCCGGCGGGGGCGCCCCCCTCCCTCGTCTTTCAATATTCACACACTGCGCACACGAACATGAAAGTGAGGAAGAATTTACAGAGCAATATTGCTGAGCCACGTAGTCTCTTCAAAGTGCAACATTAAAAAGGTTAGGATTTATTTCTGCCAAGCTACTCTCATGGCACTTTATTTCCAACAGAAAAACAACGTTACAGTACAGATTCTGCCCCCCGCTGCCTTTCCATTTTAAGATTTCTCCAAAGCATATCCCAAGTGGTTCAGTGTGTGCAAACAGTTAAAAATACAGCAGTACAGTGATTCCCAACCAGGGCGAGGATGCTGCAGCTGAAAGAAATACTACAGCTGTGGAAAGAAATGGGCGAACGGTTAATGTTAAAGGAAAGCCGACCTCAGTCAGAAAACAGGTGGGCGATGGTGAAATGGCTAAAGAAAGAAAAGGCCAGAGTACATCGATAATTGGCTGGGATAAGCATATTTTAGCTTCAATTAAAAAAGAGAAGAAGAAAAGAAACTGTTGCAAAAAAATAAAAATTATAACGGCTGATGACGTTCAACTAACAGCTGGAACGGCTAATAGTGGAATAACGGTTGAAAACAGAGAAATAGATAAATGTGAAAAATAGTTCAGCTTAAAGTATTTAATAAATGGGAAAATAGCAGCTGGAAAACATTAAACTAGCTGAAAAAGCTGGAGCTTTTAAATGGATGGTTAGGTGGAAGTAATTAAAATAATGGATAAATAGTTGAAACAGCTAAGTGTAAACTCAAAACAAAATTATTATTTACCCTCAATAAACATGAAGTAATAATTTGGAGTAAAATGCAGCTGAAATTAACAAAATCAAAGGTTTAATTACTCATATAATTGATATTTAAGGAAAATGTGCTTGGTAGAAAAACTGAATGTATACAAATCAAGTAAATGGACGTATGAATGGCCAAACATCTGGTCAGTCAGTCAGTCTGGCTAAAAGGGTTACTAAAAGAGATGCTGTTCCATTACCCTAATACTGACAGTTTAAGTGTATTAAACAAAGAAAACTTGTAATATCCACTTTTAAATATTGTAATGTGTGGAGTTAAATAGCTAACAGGTGGAGGAGTGGTGCTTGGGTTATTTTCACAGGCTGGGAGTCATTGTACCACATACACCCAGAATGGCTTATCTGTTCCTCTAACTGCTGTTACCTTCTAAAAAATAAAGAAATCTACATTTACAGCAGTTAAACTTTAAATGGGGTTTTTTTTGGGTGCATTTCTACATGTTTTTAACAGGTCAAACAAGCAGAACCACTTGGAAGTTAAAAAAAAAAAAAAAATCAAACAACAGAGTCTTTATTGAATCCTGTAGTTTTCAGAGAAAAGCCACTTCCTTTGTTATCAGCTGCAGATGTTTGTTGACGTTTGCTCAAAGCATTGCAGAACATTTGAACACGTTATAATTCATCCGTAAGGGCACGTTAACGCTCCTGCATCTCCTTTGTATAGATACACATTTGTTTTAAACTGTGAGGTTTGCTCTATTTGCGTAACATTGGTTTATATTATGCAAATGGTCATTTACACATACAGTGCATGGAAAAGTCTAAATGTGCCTGACAATCTCAGTCAGAAAACAGGAAATGCAGTGCTTCGATATCTCCCACAGAGGGCGATGTAGGTTAGGCTTTCTGTTAGTTGATGGCACCGTAGTTTCTAAAATGGCTGCACTTAAGACGTAAAACCTAAAATCTTTTCAGAAAAAAGAAAGAAGGAAAAGAGCAATAAAACGTAAGCTTTTAGATTGTCAATTGCAGCTCAGAGAAACTGCACAGGTTATAGCTAGATTTCAACACGGCTGCACTGGCTCGCAGTTGCACATTTGAGCGTCTGTAACCAGTCTGACAGAGCACATCCATAGGCAAGACAGCTTGGACACAGAATTACAATCCTGGACGAGATGAACACGAGATACTGACATTACAAATCTCTATTGTAACAACTGATAAAACTGCATTTGCTTCGAATGCCTTAGATTAGTCTTAAATAATACTACGCAGTAAAATGTACTATATTTCTATATTTAATAGAAACAAAAATACTTACACTTAAAATCTACACTTTATCTATCCATTTATATATATATACACTGAATTTGTAATATATTTACTTTATAATACAAATTATAATCAGAATTACATAGGTATTAATATAAAGTCTATCAAACATGGAAGCTTTAAAAAAATCTGGACGTAAAAAGGCTTTTGGCCTGTTTGCAAGCAGTGTTTGAACTGATGGTTTGGTGTGTGTGTTTGTGTGTGTGTGTGGAGCAGGTGTTACAGGAGGGAGGTGGTAACAGAGGAGTCTGACACACGCGTGAGAGCAGTGGGGCGCTGGAGATCACAGAGCTGTCTCTTTCAGGTCGTTGAGATTTGGCATACGAGATCTGGACGGGCGTCCGAAGCCGTGCCCGTTCTGGCCTCCTTTGATGCTCATTTGCTCCGGGTAGGGGTTGCCCTCGGGGCGGCCCAGGGCGGACGTGTGCCAGCCCGAATCCAGCTGTCCGGGCAGCGGGTACGCTGACTGTCGGGCCTTGAGCTGGGGCGTGCTGACCCCTGAGTGACCCCGGCTCTCGGTGAAACCGCCTTGAGCAGAGGATGAGTTAGGCAGCGGCTGGTAGCGCATGTCAGAAGATGCGGTCTGGTTGGACGATGAGGAGGAAAGGTGCAGGAGCTTGCGCAGCGACTTCAGCGGTTGGCTCTGAAAGACACGACAGAACACAAAATATCAGAGGAAAGAAAAATTGCGCTCACGACAGGTTTAATCCCGTCGATGACGGACGATCAGTCCAGTCAGACAGTCTCTTATGATTACTGCAGGGAAGGGATTAAGGTGTGTCTTTGCTTTTATTAAACACCAACATCTGAGTCACAGTTTATTTGATTACTAAATCATCCTGGACAGACAGGAAAATTGGTAAAATATAAAAGTCTACAACTTATTTGGCTCAGTTACAGTTCAGTTCTTGAAACATTTATACAAAATTTCAATCTTTAGGAGCGAAAAAGAGCATTTTTTCTAGAAGAAATTATCACCCTTTGTGTTCGCCATCTGTTTTTTCTCTCCCTGACATCTTGGTTAGCAGGTGATGCTGATTTGCATTGATTAGATCTTCTAGACGAGGATACCTGCTCTTATTTCTATTTGGCGCTCTCCTCGGGAAGAGCGTATGTAACGAAACGCAGCTCATGAATAAATGTTTAGATCAAGCACTTCACAACAGCGCACGAGGAGAACTCTCACCGAAGAGTGTGAATCGGACAGTTTCTCAGGCGGCCAGTCCTTGTCCCTGTCTCGGTCTTGGTCCCGGTCTCTGCTCTTGTCACGTGACCTGTGGCGGTTGCTCTGGTGACTTGAAGACCTGGAGGACTTTTGGATGACCGTATCCACGCCTTCACTGGAAACCTGTGACACAGAGCACGGAGGTATAATTTACTCATCCAATCACATTTCACACTCATGACTAGGACAGCAGTGCACAATGTTTAGGGCAACATAAAACACTCACATAATCTGCTAAACTGTTTTTATTTATGAAGTTAATTTATATTGTTTCCAACTGGCCTAAGCACTCATTTCTAACAGTTTTTTCTACTTCTGGTTCTGCATGATGTCAGAGAGAATAGGCAATCCCTGCACCTTCTGTTTTTGAGTAGCAGCCAATCAGTAGAAAGGTACCTGAGAGGAAAAGAGAGCTAAAATTGTGCTTTTTAGACATCTAATCAACTTAAATAAGGATTATTTTGAACTGTGAGTCATGCAAAAGCTACTCTATCAGAGTCTGAGCTGGAAATGAGCGTCTTCAGTAAACAGATTTCTGTGTTTCATGTTACCCTTTACATGCGCTCATTCATCACAGACATAAATGTGAAGTTACATCTGATAACCTGCGTTGTTACTTATTGATCTCCAGTGCAGTGAAGAAGAAATAAAAAGAAAACGGACAAAAAACATGCATCAGAAGCCAAACCCCAATGTGTTTGCTGATCTGAGGAAGAGAAGAGAACACTCCACTCGTTTCTGATAAATAAAAGATGTTTTCTGAGCGTAATTCAAACGCAGTTCAAATGATATCCTCTTCATGCAGTAAATGCCGTTTTCCACCGACTCCGAGTCTGACTGCCTGATTCCTCCTCCTGGCCAGATTGCATTTATTTGTGCTCTGTCATCAGCATGTAACCCCCCCCTCCCTGAATCTGAGCAAACTGTCACTTATAAATAGAAACGCAAAGGGAAGAAAGAGCCTCAAACACCTGTTTCATGCTGAACCACCACTGCCACAGAGCTGGCAGCTAGTTTAACACGCCAAAATGTGGTCGCTTTTATATTAAGCAAGTACCATCGTAGCTCCACCATCACTTTGTGATCTTTGCTCTGTAATAAAGTCACGGGTTTAGGTGCACATAGAGAAATTGATCAAATGCCTCTGCATGATGCCGGTAAGCAGTAAAGCTTTGTGAAAACAAGCACGCAAACTCCTGAAACCGTGTGTGCTCAGCTAAAGCCTGAGCGCTCTCGTCCATCCTCAGCTCATAAGCAGAGACATGCTGTTAGGGCCATGGCTGAAATCACTGGCGAGTGATCAGAAGCACAAAAATGACCCGTCAGATCCATCCTTTTAAACCGATTGCAGTCAAGTGCATGCTTTTCTTCAAAGTGGGAGCTTTTTTTTTCTCGAATAGATGGATCCAGCTGGTTTATTGATTCATTCACTCAACTCACCACCAGGAAAACCAGGCTTAAAAATCACACATTAAAACAGTGTTGACCAATGCTGTTAAAGCATGCAATGTTAGATGGGTGACACAGAGGCAGGAGGTGAGTAGGATAGTGTAAAACAGCATGTACCATGGGAGAGGACACTACAGGGAGGACTCTCACAGAGGAACTATGCTTTATGTTATTCTTTGGGCTAAACAGAGGGAAAAGACATTTCTTGATGACAGGAGGCCTTCCATCAGGGACTTCCATCTGTAATTACAGAGGCACATGACTGGTGGTAGAGGTAAACATGATGCACATGACAACAACAACAACAATAAATGGTTTTATATTTCTGTAAAGGTGCCGATGAGGCTCATAGATGGGAAAACACTGCATCCACATGTGGGCGTAAGTCCTCAGACGTACTTCACACACAACATACCATCTGAGATTTCTTCTTTTTCTTCTTTATTGCTCTGAAGAAACCCTGCTTCTCCTTTTCTTTGGAAGGCTCAGAGGCACTCAAGACTACAGTATCTGGGCCAGTCCTGAAATAAAAACAAAGAGTAATGAGCGTGATGTCTCGGCTAAAAAGTTTTAACTCCCAGTAAGAATTTCTGTTAAAAATGCCACGTCATGTGGCCGGTGTGAAATTAAATCTGACGGTATACTGTTCTGACAGCGCCACAGACAGCGAAGAGAATAAACGCTGCTGTTCTTTTGGTGTGAAACTATTTTCGGTCGTGGTTAGAAGATATAATTACCAGGGGTCAAACGCCGGCTGTCGTTTGGAGTGATTCGCCAAACTGCCGCCGTCGCCAGACAAGCCCGAGCCCCGACTCTGACCCCGGCTGTCGTGGAAGGAATTGTCTGGCCGGGGAGACGGGACTGTTCAACAAACACAACAAATGGGTTAATTTACGTCCAATATACAGAGAAATAAACACATAAACACAGGTCATTAGATGTCATAATTCTAGCTCTGACCCAAACATATATCTAAAGTTTAGGCGGGTAATACAAATAAATTAAGATTAAAACATAACTCGAGATTTCCAAAGATACACAACAAAAAACAGGGAATATAATTTAAAAAAGCTGCAAGTAAATAGAAATTTATACCATAACTAACAGTGCTGTAGACTTTAACAGCTGTGACATGTTGGCTTGGCTGCAACATGCCGTGTAAACATCGGAAATTGATTGGCACACGCAAAAGACCTCAGCGAACTGAAAATGTAACAGACTGCAATTGTATCAAACTTGTGCATTTCGCTAATGCGATCGATGGTGTTCTGTTTCGATTAGATGTTTTACTTTTCTCTCTTTTGACCTTCCTCTTCCTTTCAATAAAAGCAACCCAATTTTCTTCGGGGCCAACCTTCGGGATCAATAAAGTTTATTGAATTGAATTGAATTGAAAGCGTTCCTCAAGATTTTTCTCCAAGTACGACTTGACACACCAGTGCAAACAACAATGGCGCCCACAAAGGCTCCTGTGCAGTTCCATAAGTTAGACTTTAAAGCAAATTCATACACTAAAGTAATCGTGTGTCAAACTCAAACATTGGCCGCCCCCAAAAATGCTAAAGAAGCGAATATAAAAATACCCTGATGGAGTTTTTGCGTCCCTCGTATTATGGAAATGGACTAATGCCAAACAATGCACAAATTTCCGTATGGTTTAACTCATTTTCAGCAAACCAGATCTTATTCCATTTTAATGCTAATGCACAGGTGTAGCATCTTGAATGAGTTACGTGTGTAGAGCAGCAACGGTTAGCAACAACTATGGCGAAGTCCTGTTCAGACCACAGACTGTATAAATGTGAAGCAAAGAAGTGCTTATTATTGCATCCTTTCTGCTTGTAAAAAGAAGTTTGGCCGTACTGAAGTCTATGAGGAAAAAACAGCCCTTTGGATCTTTACTGCGCTTGGTCTAAATTCCATTTTTGTCTAATACAAAATAATTTTGCAAGTCATGGTCCCTTTTAGGAGGATTAAGCCGGGTAACATTACCAGGAGGGCAATAACGCTCAGCTTAAGGCTTCGCAAAGGGACGCTCTTCAATTTTCAGTGGAAGATTCTGCAGTGCCCAAAGGCAACCACATTCAGAAACACGCTTGAAGAGTCTGCATCACACTTTTGTCCCCAACAATCACAAAATCATCCCAAAGCTGAAGTGACTCCCTGAGATATCTAAAGGAGAGCGTCCAGTTGACCGTAGCGGTGGTACATGCAGTCTTTGCTAGCTCACGGTGTGCTCACCACCTACTACATTTCGCCCTGTTTGGCTCACTGTAATTTCACCTTCTTCCTCAAGATTATACTCCAGTTGAAATGTCACTATTGTGATACAATGGAGCCAGTCCTCATGTCTGAATAGCCACACATGGCTTGGTCTTAAAATAGCTGCTGCCTCAAGGACACTACTTTAAAGAGGAAGTTGAACACATTAGCATCAGATGTTCTTTCCATTATAGCATACTGTGCACTCCAAAACAGTGGCAAGCACATCTTTTAATAAGTTATCTCAGTCAGTCAAAACTCTTAAGCCTGCTTTCAGCAGCTTCCTGACATATTGTAATTAGGTTTGAGTAAAAAGTTCCAGGACGGGCTTAAAAGAATGAAACACGATTCCTTTTGATCAGTCTCCTGTTGATCATCCTCTTGTGCACCACTGGATCATTTTCAGTGCTGCTATTATTTTTTAGATCTCTGTCTCCTTGTACTTCTGCAGTGTGTGCTGAATCTCCTCCAACATGTCAAAACTGTGATCCTTTAACTTGATTTTAATTTTTGGAAAGTGGACAAAACCACAGCGAGGCAAATCTGGTGGAAATGGCTGCAAACTGCTTAGCTGTCGCTGGAAACCCAGCTCTCATCGCCAGCGGTTATCTTGTGAAATTCCAGTCGGTTTGAAACACAAGTTTTATGCTCTCTTCTCAAGTTTGAGGTGTGTGGTGAAATAGCCGAGTGCACAGTGGAAGCGGTAAGAACAGAACTTCCAGAGAGTGGGCTAAAAATAGCAGCTGTCTGGACATGCCCGCGAAGATGACCTCGAACTGGAGATCAGCCAAATTTAATTTAGGGAAGGCTTTTGATTTTGAATGGGCCCACTGCCCGACCGTTTTAATCAACTGCTATGAAATCTACAGACATTAGAGGATGAAGATCACCGAGTCTGGTGATAAGATGGCTATTTTTAGTTTTGAGTGAAACAGCTGTATTTCTCTCTAACTTAGTGTAGACATCTCAAGAATCTGCAATAATATAATAATTCTCTATATAGAAGCAGCTGATCAGTGATTAGTAAAAAATAATATTCCCTCTAGTGATGTGTCTGGAGTTAATCTTCCCCCCTTACTGCAGCAATGAAAGCGAGAAAGCCACAGCCATAAATATCACTCCTGATTAAACCAACCTCTGTAGAAGCTGCCCACCCGCCTTGGCATGGATTCGCTGTAGATGTTGCGGTTCTCTTTGGAAGAACCCCCATCTTCTGTTTGCTGGTCATGATATAAGCCAACCTGAGTCACAACAGAGAAACTTATGACATAAAATCTCCGAGGCTGCCTGCTTTGCATGCCTCTCTGTCTGAAACGATACCTTTATTTACCTGAAGGGACAGAAAAATAAGGTGGGGGCGTATTGATTTATGATTGGCCGTTATAATAAAACATCTGTGCGGGCTATAAATGTAGCCCAGAACTGAAATGCGATGCGATGACGAGCTCGACTGCACTACCATAAGAAGTCACATTAGAGGGAAGCAAAGCACACAGAGAAAATGAAGAGGCATCTGATGCAGGAGAGACAGAGAAAAAAGAGAAAGAGAGAGCAGTTCATGACAGCAGTATCCACCCACATCCGCGCGCTCGGAAGACTGGATGTGGGTGGGGAATGGTGGGTGCAGGCAGAATGTCGGACCTCGCTTTTTTTCCGCTGTGTGTGAAAAGATGCGGTGTTGTCCCTTGTGGAGTCCCTTATTGGAGGTCTGCTGTGGGTGACCTCAGTGGGTGCCTGTTCGTTCTGTTAATGGAGACATGATGAAGCATGAAGTGAGCTCAGCATTGCAGCACATACAAATACACACATGGTATATATATACTATATGTGTGTATACAGTATATATAAATATACGGGTAGCATGATTCACTGCATGTCCTAAAAAGAAAGCCACACTCTTAGCACCTCAAATGTTCACAGATGAAGCTGCAGCTATGCTAATCCTGCCTTTCCAATTCATTATAAACCTGGGACACAAGATCTGGCTGAGAACCTAAACACACACCATGTTTTCAGACGCCACCAGAATAAGTCCTGGCTGCGTCACTGGACAAACTGAGACTGAGGCAGAGCCGTCCAACAAAACCTGGTGTAGGCATTTGTTATGATTACATCCTGAAGGCTTTCCCTAAAGCTGGAGAGTTTTGATGTGGGCTGAGGACTGACCCTGCTCATGTCTTCTTCTCTGGAGGAGCCCCCAGAGTGGCGAGGCAGTGTGCGGTGCTGCAGCTGTGGGGACAGGAGCTGGAGGCTGCTGGCTCTGGTGGGTATTCCCTGCCCGACCAACAGTCCCTCGTCTCCCCCGTGCGTCCTCTGGTGATCCCTCCGTACGTACATGGAGTGGCGGTGTGGCCTCTGCTGGGAGGAGAAGGGGCTGGTGTATCCCTGACCATAAGACAGAGGGTCATGTGGGGCAGAGAGAGAATGGGAATGGCTCCTTTCACTCTCCCCGGGATCCAGGGAGTCTGGTGACTTGGACTCCTCTGAAGTTTTATGGCGGGTGGAGGAGCGCCTGTAGGAGGAGTCCAGAGTGTTGCTCTCTCTCTCTGAGCGCATGCTTCCTCGGCCACCTGTGCCAGGTCCCAGCCTCTCCACTCGGCGGGCCGCTGGGCTGCCCGGAGCTGTGAGGTCGAGGCAGCTGGAAGGAAAATAGCGAGACGTGGTTTCATCTGCATAAAGATGCACATCATTTAAGTTCCCCACTGACTTGGCATCGCTAAGCGTGCCATAGCTCTTGGACAAGTTCAGGTAGGCAAACTTAGAGGAGGATGGCGTGGAGCTGTGGGACTCCATGTAGTTGTGTCGGCTGTGTTTGTCCCCTGACTGAAGCGTGTTGGTCTTCCCTTCTACAAAAGAGTGGCGGTTCTGCTGTGAGCGGAAGTTGGATTTGAGGTACTTCGCCCCTGGGCCATCTGACACCTTGGACCCCAAGTTCATCTCAAAGTCGCCCTTGGACTTGGTCTCACCGGGGCTGAGCAGATGAGGCAGGTTGCTGCTGGCCAGGTCCATGCTGCAGGCGGTGGAGTGGTTGAAGATCTGCGGCTGGTAGTTCTTAGGATGCAGTGTGGGGCTGAGGTTGATGGCTGCAGACATGTTGCCGTTGAGAAAGCTGTCGTTGTTGGGGTGGAGGTCTTCATGTCGGGGTAAGCTGGAGCACTCTCTGCTGCTGGAGCGGTGGCTTCCTGAGCTCTTTCCCCCATGGCTCCTAAGGAAAAGCAGAGACAAAAACATGTAATAATGAACTCAGTGGCAGCAAAGGTACCACTTACTGCATTTAATAAGGAAAGGTGTTCCACAGGGATCAATTGCAAGACCCCTGTTCTTCCCAATACATATGAATGACATGAAACCTGCAGTTTATTATGAGCTTTTTTCTGTGTGTCGATGATTCATCCCTGGTGGTGAGGGTGTTTGACACAGTGGATTTTTTAGTAAAGTAGAGTGGATGTTAACCCTTTAAAGCCGGTCGGAGCGGGCACGCTCCGTTTTGCATAACTTTTTTAAAATCCCGGTAGCACTGCAACCACGTGAGCTAGCGCAATAATTTTTTTTACATATGAAACCGGAGGAGTTGTACCTACATCTCATGCCATCAGCTTGTCCTAGGTTACAGTTTCCTTCCACATATGGCTTTGCAAAAATTGCATAAAAAGCACTTGCAGCAACAAAAACATAATATTCCAGAAACATGCTTTGCCAATCCGTACAGCTGTTTGTAACACTTCCTATGTCCATCAGCGTGAACTATTGCATGACCTGCCCGAAACCGGAAGTGACGTCATTTTGCGGAAATGTAGTTTTGTACCATCAGGGCCTTATGAGCCTATACTGGTGTTTTTAAAAGTTATGTTTGACTTTATGACTTTCTGTGTCGTTTCTGGGATGCTTAGGACTCATATTGCACTGCTGGAAATAGTTTATTTTGATGCATATGCTGTTTTTTTGCAAATTTGCGTTATAATATTTATTTTCATTTTTCCTGCAGTGTATAAAAATTGGTGTATTTCAAAAATAAAACTATGAAGACACTTAAAATAAATTTCCTGTGGTGGGAAACTATTTTGTGCAACTTTTTGTATTTACAGTTTTGAGGGATAAGCCTCTTAAATTTCTCTAACTAGAAATATATGTTAAAAAAAACAAAAACGATTTTCAAATATTTTGTAGTTTATTGCACTTTTTTGCAATTTATGTAATTACTGTGCACTTAATGCAGACATATTATTAAAATTTGGGCTATAATGGTTGTATTGATGTATATCAACTTAAAATACTCCCAAAAATGGCTCTACAGCATGTAAAAATATAATATAAGCTCTGGCGGACTTGGTTCTATGGTAGGTCTTAAAGGGTTAAGTATATAGCTAAAAGAGTCTCACTTGATGCTGTCACATTATATTGTCACTCAGTGACTATCATGGCCAAACACTGCAATAGAAATTTTAAAAACATCAGCTATTTATTTTTATTTATTGGATGAGGTTTGGTGTAAGTGCAGGGTGATGAAAGAATATGAGTAGCATAAAGTACATCAAAACCTCCCAAAAGACTAGATATAAAAATCTTAATTCACTGTTGTCTTGGTAATATGAACAGCAAAGAAAAATGAAGTGATGAAAAGTTTCCAAAAACAAGGTCTTTATTTCAATATGTAAATAGCGTTAGTTAAAATTTAGGAAACAAAAGTGCACTGAGATGCAGAATAATTACAGACTGAACCAGAAAGACAATATATGAATTATCCTGAAATATTCTGTCAAATGTTGCTGGATGGTGGCTGCTGATTAAAAACATCTGGCAGCATTTGTTCATGAAACGACCCATTAATACATCTACACTGGCAAGCTTTCCCCAAATATAGTGCTCACTGCTGACCTGCTGGGGGTAGTGTTGTCTCCGTGGTGAGGTTTTCTCTTAGAGGAGCGTACAGGTGTGGGTGTGGGTGGCCCAGGCCGCTCCACCATCCGCAGGGTCTGGAAGGCGTGGTGGTTCAGGCTCTGCTCTGTGAGAAAGCGCTCGGTGGGGTTCAGGAGCAGCATGTTCTAAACCACAAACCACACAGATGGAGCCCGTGAGCGCTGAAGACACCCCGAACATGCAGACCTCTCAAACAAACCGAAACAGTCGTGCTACTATGAATCATCGCCATTATCATAAAAGTCAAGCTGCTGCCGCATTTAATTGTGTCTCACAGTCACCAAACGAGCCAAACAATGATGTGAAATGTGATTTGTGACATTTGCTTTTTCTTACCCAAATAATGTGTTTAATAGTCTCTCTGAACTCACTTTAATGTATGAACAAACTCAAACTGAAATCTGGATGCAGCTTTGTTTTTGAATAACACAAATATACAGTGGAAGCTACATTTTGGGTCAACATCAGAAGCTCTTTGGTAGCCGTGCAGCTCAGCGTTAACGATTAGCAAACAAACGTTATTAAATTGTATCTGAACTCAACACAAAAAAGCCTGATTAGTTCTTAGAGAGACGCCTGTCCTTGCTTAAGTCAGTCCTGAGATGGCATCATCATCATCATGTTAGCGGTGAGTCATTATCTGCTGGGAAAAGCGCAAGAGCACAAGCACAGCCTACATTCTTGACATGGAGCTCCTGTTTACAGTGTAGACACAGCAATAACAGCAGTGGAACCAGGATATGAGCTGAGAGATGCCGAAGCAGGGAGGAGGCACCGTGCAGTCACGACGTAAACACCGTGATAATGATGCAACTATCAGATGTCTAGTTTATGAAAATTATTGTGGTTAACTGGACGTTTTCACGATACTCTGAAAACAGACAAAAGTTAAGAATAAAACCATTAAAGTCGCTCAGCTCGCCTCACCTTCAGCAGGTCGAGCAGGGCTGCGTCGATGATTCCCAGGTATCTCCGCTCCAAGGTTTGAGGGTGACTCACAGTAGGAAACTGCAACATTAGCAGAGACAGTGGATAATGGTACAGTCAAAAAACTTTCATGTCATAAATAAGAAAATACTCCATATAGTTCCACTTGTCCACAACTTCAAGCAGTTGCTCTATGCCCCACATGTGGATAACCACCTTGATGATAACCACCATAAATAAGTGGAAAATAAGACGCTTTTACTAAACAACAGCATCAAATGTCCTTAGTGATCGATCGTCAGTATGAGAGTATCCTGAGGTTAAAGTGTCTTCCTCTTTTAGAGACCTGACCATATCAAATGTTAATAATGCTATTTACAATGGGGGAAGTAATTATTTGAACCCTTGCTGAATTTGTAAGTTTGGTCACTTACACAAAAACACGAAGAGCCTCTGATTTTTATGGTGGTTTCATTTTAATGGACAGAGACAAAATCATGGAATGAATGGAATCAAAGGTTATCAGTTATCAGACTTATGGTTGTTTCTTAGATTAAAATACATGGGGTTTTAGTAGGCAGCACAGTGGTGCAGTGGTTAGCACTACTGCCTCAGGTTCTGGGTTTGAATCCACTGACCGCCTGAGGCCTCTGTGTGTGGCGGTTGCATGTTCATCCTTGTCTGTGTGGGTTTTTGATTAACTGGTGACTCTAAAGTGGTTTCACTGTAGGTGTGAAGTGGATCAGAGGAAGATGGATGAATGTATGGATGGAATTATAGTTGAGTTGTACCATCCCTCCCTGAAAAATGATTGCCCCCCTTTTGCTCCCCTGTCAGTGTCACTGAACTGGAGTATTGTTAATCCAGCAGGGGATCAAAGTATAAACAGCACCAGTGGTGTAACGTAACAAGTACTTCACTGAAGTACAGTTCTGATGTACTTGTCGTTTTTTTAAAGGTATTTTTATGCTATACTTTCTTCTACTCCCCTGTATTTTCAACACCACTATACATATTGTCCCTTGTACTCCAACCTATTTATTTTAAAGCTTTACTTATTTATTATATTGCATATTTTAAAATATAAAACTGCTAACGTATCATGCTGTTATAACAGATACAGCCACCCAGGAGTATTTCAATTCAATTAATCTCCAGCTGCAACACTATGGTGTGCAGCATTATTTAATCAGAACTAAGATCACTTGCATATTAAATATTTTTATTTTAGACACCTTCATCGTATTTTAAATTAAACCTTCCTGTTATTACTTGAATGTCTTTATCATCTTTACTTCAGTAAAGAGTCTAAATACATGAAAGTTAAAATATAGTTAAAATATGATTGTTTCTGAAGTAAGTTTTCATGCCGGAGAGCACAAGACTTCTGGAACAATGTCCTTTAGACAGATGAGAACAAAATCAATATGTTTGGCTAAAATGCACAGCACCATGTTTGCAGAAAACCACTACCTCATAAAAACTATCAGGCATGGTAAATGGCCTGTATTTGTACAGCGCTTTACTTAGTCCCTAAGGACCCCAAAGCGCTTTACACTACATTCAGTCATTCACCCATTGATGATGGCAAGCTACATTGTAGCCACAGCTGCCCTGGGGCGCACTGACAGAGGCGAGGCTGCCAGACACTGACGCCACTGGGCCCTCTGACCACCCCCAGTAGGCAACAGGTGAAGTGTCTTGCCCAAGGACACAATGACAGAGACTGTCGGAACCGGGGCTCGAACCGGCAACCTTCCGATTACAAGACGAACTGCCAACTCTTGAGCCACGATGATGATGATGGTGAAGGGGTGATGATTTGGGCTCGTTTAGCACCCACAAGCTCTGGGTACCTTATGGTCAGTGAGTCGCACATGAACTCCTCTGTATACCAAAGTACTCTAGAGTCAAATGTGAGGCCATCTGTCCCACAGCTAAAGCCTGGCACAAACTGAGTCACACAACAGGAACACGATTCCAAGCAAGATTCATGGAAATGGAATGGTCCAATCAAAGGCCATGTGCTGTGTCTGGACCTTAACAGAGCGGATGCGTGTAAACCTAAAAGAACTGAAGCAATGTTGTCAAGAAGGATAAAAATCCTCCACAGTGACACTAATTACTTCACCTTATTGCTAATAAAGGTAGCTGACAAGCTATCAGTACATAGGGCTGCACATGACCCAGTGTTTTCTTCACCAATTCACACTCTGCCTCATTCTTGGTCCCCTGAATGCTACCCAATAAAAAAGAAACTCCTGAAATTGTAGCCCTATCTTGTGAGTTCTTGTTACCTTATATTTTAATATCGGTGTTGTTGTCGAACATCGTTTACTTGTTGTCTCCTGTGACAGGTTTGTTTGTATCTCTGTATAATCGGATTTGGTATTGAAGAAATCTTTTTCTAAGCTTGATTGGAAAATCCTGTAACCATGACAATGCTTTGGTGAACTCTTTTAGAAATGCCCAAATACACAACTTGTGATTTCAACCACGTGCAAATCCTCCATTGTCAACCTTTCATTTCTAATAGAATTTTTCCTCTGAATATTTTGAATTTGCCGTTTGCAGGCGGAAAAAAAGAGTCCAGAAGCCGTTCTTTTTACATCACACATTTCTGAGTGTTACAGAAAAGCACATCGTAGGTGGGAAACGTGATGAAACAACCATCAAGCGTCCTCTGTTCACTCAAAAGTGTCGTGTGGTTTCTTGTTGGTCTGATTTATTTTAATAAAAACAGCATGCGTGTTTCCATCAAACACTATTTCTCCCCTCTCGTGGTGTTAATAGGATGATCTGACTGTGAGCGATAATGTGCAGGGATCAGCGAAGTTTGCAGGATCTCATTTAAATGACAACAAGCACATAAATGTGGAGGTAGAGCTCGTTTTTTTTCCCCTTGAGCAAGTACTAACAATAGCAGGCGCTTTTTTTTTTTTTTAAGAAACAGACACGGCCAACGTGTGCCTGTCTTTACCGGAGCAAGGATTTTACTGAGGAACAACAACTTGGGTGTTTAAGAGGTGGATAGAAGCTGAAAATTCAAGGTGTAGACCGTAAAGCGTTTCACTTATTATGCAGCTTAATCAAGAAGTGGTCTTATCACTGGGTATTCACTGCCAGGCATTCACAGAGGGGGAGTTTGCTAACTAATAATTAAATCCTGGGTTGTGGGCAGTGAGGCGAAGGGAAGGACGACCCAGGTCTGCTGCACCACCAGCCTGCCACAGAAGACTTATCACAGCCTTCCTTCACAGTGCATACAGGATACATGATACACGATGAGTCATTGTGATCCAGTCAGTCACGGCACAGCAAACTCAGCCAGAAAAAGAAGAAGAAGAAGGAGAAGAGAGTGTACAGAGAAAATAAATAAGGGAAGAAGAAACAGAGGAGGAGGCCTTAAGAGACAGCAAGGAGAGAGAGGAAAGAAAAGCAGTGATAAGAGCAGCATGGAGGGATGGGTCAGCAGAGTATGGGGGGGGGGGGGCCTGAAGTTACCCTCAGCCCGTGGAAGCGAGGGTTGTTATAGAAGAGCTTCATCTGCTCTGGTGGCAGGGGTCCCAGCACTTTCTGGATGGTAAAGAGCTGGTCGATCTCGCTCTCTCCCGGGAACAGCGGCTGCCCGTCACTCAGCTCTCCTAAGATGCAGCCCACTGACCACATGTCCACCGCCTTCCCGTAAGGAGCCCTGAGACCGCAGATTTAAGAGGGTGGTGAGAGGCCACGCATAATGAGAGCTAATAAGAATTTATGTCAGTGTGGTGACTGGACAGAGCTTAAAGGGAAAACGTAAAAAAATAGCAGGCGTACCCGAGCAGGAGCTCCGGAGACCGGTACCATCTAGTGGCCACATACTCGGTGTAATTGGCGTCAGTCCCCTCAGAGAGATTACGTGCAAAGCCTGGCAAGAGAAGACAGAGAAAGCAATAGGATATGATGAGGAGCTTTTAGTTATGCTCCACATGCTGAGAAACCTAAAAATGAATTTCAGCTGAATGTCTCTCTGGACGCTCATTATGCTTTAAAGCTTTGACTTACAAAGTAGTTTGTAAAGTTAGGTCAGAGACGACGCCAGATGTGATCTTTTTTTCCTGAACACTTTGACAGCAGCAGATCCTGCCTTTTGAATTCTTCAGCTGATTAATGTGAGATGCTTTTTTGGCTGCACAAGCATCGAAGCACACCTTTAGAGCCTCTAGCTCTCTTACATACATATAGACACGTTCCAGTTTAATATTCATGTTGGTATGTTTTATTGCCAATTACTCACATAACCAACAGATACAGGGTGACTGCATCTTCAACATTTTTTGCAGCTTGTCTGCACTTTGGCACTCGTGCATTTAGCTTATTCAGTTATTTTAACTGTTTTAGTTTGTTTTCCTATCAATTTGATTACAGTTTTCAAGAACGGTACTCAACATGCTGGGAAATAAGTTTATTTCCAATCAATCTGAGTTTTTTTTTAAATAATATGACTGTTACTGTATATTAAAATAGCTGCCTTCTAGGATTTCTAATTATGATCAAATAATATTAAAAAGTATCCTAATTGAAAGAGACTTCTTCATTCTACATTATATATGGTGCAATGGAAATTTATTAGACCCCCACCAAATGTGAGGTTTATACCACAGCTGTCCTAAATTAACAGTATTAGTAATTACCAAAATGGTTTTTGTGCTGGTATCACTAGTATGCACAAGCCTTTTAATCAAAAGGATTCTCTTACTGCTAAAATGTAATTATTGTTGTCATCCATGCATTTTCTAATTCAATGTTTTTCAAAAAGAAGAAAAAATAGTAAAAAACATTTTTAATTTATTGATTAAGATGCCAAATTATAGTTATTTACTTCCTGGAGACAAAAACTCATTTAAGCGGTTGAGTCTTATGCTTGATTAATTCCAGTGAAATTTTAATTCAAATTAGATCCAGTGTGCTCATTCAGATTAGAGTATAAAAACATGAAGTTGGTAATTTTTACCGTTTATTTTTCATGACAGCTGGCATATAGATATATATATAAAAACACCCAGCACGCCCCTGCGGGCAGTTTATCCTTCAAGCTCGGGTCCTCTACCAGAGGCCTGGGAGCTTGAGGGTCCTGCGCAGTATCTTAGCTGTTCCCAGGACTGCGCTCTTCTGGACAGAGATCTCCGATGTTGTTCCCAGGATCTGCTGGAGCCACTCGCCTAGCTTGGGAGTCACCGCACCTAGTGCTCCGGTTACCACGGGGACCACCGTTACCTTCACCCTCCACATCCTCTCGAGCTCTTCTCTGAGCCCTTGGTATTTCTCCAGCTTCTCGTGTTCCTTCTTCCTGATATTGCTGTCATTCGGAACCGCTACATCGATCACTACGGCCGTCTTCTTCTGTTTGTCTACCACCACTATGTCCGGTTGGTTAGCCACCACCATTTTGTCCGTCTGTATCTGAAGTCCCACAGGATCTTAGCTCGGTCATTCTCCACCACCCTTGGGGGCATCTCCCATTTTGACCTCGGGACTTCCAGGTTATACTCGGCACAGATGTTCCTGTACACTATGCCGGCCACTTGGTTATGGCGTTCCATGTATGCCTTGCCTGCTAGCATCTTGCACCCTGCTGTTATGTGCTGGATTGTCTCTGGGGCATCTTTACACAGCCTGCACCTGGGGTCTTGCCTGGTGTGATAGACCCCAGCCTCTATGGATCTTGTACTCGGAGCTTGTTCTTGTGCTGCCATGATTAGTGCCTCTGTGCTGTCTTTCAGTCCAGCTTTGTCCAGCCACTGGTAGGATTTCTGGATATCAGCCACCTCCTCTATCTGCCGGTGGTACATACCGTGCAGGGGCCTGTCCTTCCATGATGGTTCCTCGTCTCCCTCCTCTTTCTTGGGTTTCTGCTGCCTGAGGTATTCACTGAGCACTCGGTCAGTTGGGGCCATCTTCCCCATGTATTCTTGGATGTTCCTTGTCTCATCCTGGACTGTGGTGCTGACACTCACCAGTCCCCGGCCCCCTTCCTTCCGCTTAGCGTACAGCCTCAGGGTGCTGGACTTGGGGTGAAACCCTCCATGCATGGTAAGGGGCTTTCTTGTCTATATGTCAGTGGCTTCTATCTCCTCCTTTGGCCAGCCTATTACCCCAGCAGGGTACCTGATCACGGGCAGGGCGTGATCAGCTGACTCCTCAGGACTTGCCTGACCCTCTGCAGGTACTTGGTGGTTGCAGCTTTTCTAGCGGCCTCTTCATGGTTCCCATTTGCCTGCGGGATCCCCAGGTACTTGTAACTGTCCTCTATGTCTGCAATGTTGCCTTCTGGTAGTTCAATCCCCTCAGTTCTGACTACCTTCCCTCTCTTTGTTACCATCCGACTACACTTCTCCAGTCCGAACGACATTCCAATGTCATTGCTGTATAGCCTGGTAGTGTGGATCAGTGAATCGATGTCTCGTTCACTCTTGGCATACGGCTTGATGTCATCCATGTGCAGGAGGTGGCTGACAACTGCTCCGTTCCGTAGTCGGTATTCGTAGCCAGTCTTGTTAATGATCTCACTGAGGGGGTTCAGGCCTATGCAGAACAGCAGTGGGGACAGAGCATCTCCTTGGTAGATCCCGCACTTGATGGTGACTTGTGCTAGTCACTTCTGCATATATATATATATATATATATATATATATATATATATATATATATGTGTGTGTGTGTGTGTGTGTGTGTGTGTGTGTGTGTGTGTGTGTGTGTGTGTGTGTGTGTGTGTGTATATAGATAGATAGATGGATAGATAGATAGATGAATAGATAGACAGCATATTTATAGTGTTTTTATATTGCCTGTGAAACCCTTTGAACCTTTACATGATATTAGGTTAAACAAGTTTAAACAAGGAGAAACTTTTCCCTCACAATTGGACATTTACTACATTAACCCAGCCATTCATTTCCAGTTTCTCAGAGCTCCGACTCCCCGATCAAAACAACACACAGTGAAAGTGACTGCGCGCGGCAAGACTCGGTCTGAAACGTAAACCTTCACAGCGGAGTCTGTTTGGCCCGTGTCTCTTCTCTCAATGCCTTTGGCTGACACAGAGCAAACAGCAGGTCTTCAGTCTCTCACACCAGATTGCCTGTGTGATTCTGGCCACGCCATGTTTTACGTTTCCCCCTGCTTCTGTTGTGGCGCCGCCAGACTGAGCTGAAGCATGATTATGCTCTTGTTGCCCAACACATTTCATTAATTGAGATGAAAGAAGAATGACCAGCCGCAGAGAGGGGAGGCGCACACACCGCTTTAGATAACCGGATGAAGCCTGCCTGCTGCACTCCTGAAGCACTGGTTTCAGCCAAATATAGTATCTGTTGAAAACACTCCTTTTACATCACAGCTCTGACTGTTTGAGCACCTTTCTTACAGCGCGAGGATCGAATAGAGGGGCTCACCGAAGTCACATAACTTGAGGACGTCATCGGAGCTGATGAGAAGGTTTTCTGGCTTTATGTCTGAGGAGGAAGAACACAGATGGAGAGTAAGCTGGAGAGGGGCATCATTATCATCATCGCTATTACATCACTTCCATCAGTTTCTGCCACCACACATTCATCTGTTTCATTGAGAGAGCGATTTGAATGATTACCCTTCAGAGAAATGGAATTTCATCAGCAAAAATGCACAGATTGGGGGGAAAAAAACTATAACCCATACACTGAATCCCTCGATAACATTGTCATATGGGTGCCTGGATATACTACAGGCCATTTGGATGCCTGCTCTGTTGCTCTCAGTGTGCCAAAAGCTCACATGGGCCATCTGGTTTCCTGCTCTGCTGCCACTGATTCACCAAAAGCTCTTCTAGTGAACAGTACATCGCTTAGTTATAATGCTGATAGATATAATGCTGAAGATGCTATGATATCATGGGGATTGACCAGGATTGATAGGTATGGAATGAGTATATTAGAGGCACAGCTCAGGCTGAGCGGGTTTGAGACAAAGTTATAGTTTGAGATGTTTGAACATGTGCAGAGGAGGGACAGTGGATGCAATGGGCAAAGGATGTTGAATAGGGAGCTGCCAGACAGGAGGAAAAGAGGAAACTCAGAGGAAGTTCATGGATGAGGATATGCACAGGGTTGGTGTGACAGAGGAGGATGCTAGGGACAGGGCGAGATGGAGGTAGATGATCCACTGTGGTGACCTCTAAAGGGAGCAGCCAAAAGAAAAAGATGAAACTATGAAGCTAAACAGATAGAAAGTGAGCCTATTCTGACCAAACACCTGTCTCACATAGTGATACGAACCATGAAGCTGGACCCAAAAATATTTAGATGTTACAGAGAGTATGATGTATCCCATAATATTGATGCTCAAAGTTTTAACAATTCTCAAATGTATTTTATATCAGTCTTCTGTATTTAAAAACATAGGAGGACTGAACAAATTAAAAAACACCAAATTGTGATGCACTTGGAAAATATTCATAGTAAGAAGGTAAAATTTTACATGATGCATCAAAGCTCCTTTTGGCGGCTCTCTTCTTAATGAGTAAGGTGACCATATCACAACAAACTGAACGTGGGACAAAGTGAGACGTGTTAATAATACTGAGAGGTAGTCAAATATATTACATTTAAATGCAACATTTCCAACTCTCTTGCTAATAAAAGATCTTTAGCCGTCTTTGGGTTTCAGTAAAGATGCATCCATACTCTCATACATGTTTTTTTGCACCATATCTTACAATTTTAGCCATTTTTAACCAATTATGAGACAGAAATATTGTATCACTTCACACCACATTTTCAGTCAAAATTTGGGATACTGTCTCAAGATGTGGGAAAGGAGGACAAGTAATAAAAGTGCTGTGCAGTCTCACATAAAGAGCACTATCAGCATACCCTATTCACAAGGGGTTGCCACAGATTTTTACACCAGATGCAACCCCAAAGGTATTTGTGTCTTCTCATGGGCTCAAACCAGGGACCTTTTGCTTGTTAGACACACATGTAAATCACTACACTATGGAAACCAGGTGATTCTGAAGGGCTCGTGTGGGAAATTTTCTCCAGTTTGGTGGATTTTATATGGAATGACCATGTTTTTTCTCCAGTGTAAGCAAAATAATGCTGCATTTGTCTTCCTGCTCTGGGGGCCTCTCCTCTATCGTACTAACACTCTGTACGCTATGTTCAGGTCAAGAAAAACGCCTTACCTCGGTGAACAATGTCATGCTTATGGCACCAGTGAATTGCTTTGATTAGCTGGAAGATGTAGCTGCGCGCTTTTTCACTCGGCACACCGTTTGGTAACTCCTCGAGCAGTTCGAGCATATTCTAAAAGAGAGAGGGAAAAAGACACAGTTGAAGAAATCAAAGCTGAGCTCTTTATTATCATGAGGGATTTGGGGGTTTAGCGAACGAATTCTAGGTTTAACCCTGAGTTTTCAGCATCGGGAGGACCCGTCCAGACCTGACCACCTCTGGTGCAGGTTGTATTTGAGGTAAGAGATCGACATGCTTTTTAAAGTGTGACAAAAGTCTGGTTTTTTTTCTGTTGGAGAAAAATGGTTCATATTTGAGAAACAATACCTATTTTTTAATTATCTATTTTGTGAATAGAAGGTTCATTAAGTGAGAACAATGCGTTGACTGCTTCGGGCTGCCATTTCTGAAGCTGTAATGCGTTTAATAGCTCTGGTCTAAAGTATTTTATTTTGAAGACGAGGACTTTTTTCTGCTTTTTACCTGATTTTGTGAGCAATTTTAAACAATTATAATGTTGAATAGAACTTAATTTAGTGATAAGCTAAGCCTCATATTTGCTGGCCAACTTGAAATTTGGATTTTGAGCAACTTACAGGTTTGAATGATGTTTCTTCTGGTTGTTCTTTACTTGTACCTTTACTAGTCCTACACATTCAGACCAGGTGTTTTAATACCACAGTGCTCTACAGCCTTTCCCTATCACACAAACTCGCCCGCTGCTGCTTTGGCTGCTGCAGCTCTGTTGCTTTCAGCCTCTATTATGTGTTTAACCTCTTTGTATTTTTTCAAATATTATAGTTTGCTGTTATTTTGGAAAATATCCTGCTCTGTTGCCAGTATACCTCCCTGTGTTTGTCATTCGTCATATGCTGCCAATGTTATCTCTTTCACAGCGAGGTTGGGAAAACCCTGGATTGAATTATTGAGCTGATAACCACCTTCATTCATCGTTCTGTTGATGTTACGGTAAGTGAAGCCAGAAGAAGAGAAGAGTGTGCTGAACTTGTTCTGCTACAGGCGACGGGTGAGAGTAACACCAGAGTCAGCGCAGGTATCGGCCTGTGGAGGAAACCTACCTTCTCCACATATTCGAAAACAAGGTACAGCTTCCCTCTTCGGCGGAAGGCTTCTTTCAGCTCAACAATATTTTCCTGCTTGAGCGTGCGGAGCATTTTGAGCTCCCGCAGGGTCGTTTCTTTGACCTCTTCATTTTCTGCGTGGAGGTGAGACAGACAGGAAATGAGGATCACACTGAGCTGCCATGTTGTGATAGATATGGGATGCAGCAGGCCAGTAGAAATAAAGGACGAGGACAGCCTGCATTACAATAGAAATCATAAGTGCTCTCTGATGAGGCCTGCCCATCGGGAGCGAAGAGCCCTCTTACCTTCGCTGTCCTTGAATTTCTTAATGGCCACAATTTCATTGGTGTCCTGCAGCAAAAACACAGAAATCAATCCTGTCATTGCATCACGACAGTGGAAAAACACAACAGTGAGGCTGACTCAAATCATGAATATTAGTGTTACTGCTGCTGCCTTTACTACTGCGTTCAGTAGTGAGAATAACACATTTTTGCATTCAGCTGTGGGGACTGTGGCTGAAAGTATATAAATTATTTAATCAGCAACACAAACAGATGTTCAAGTCCAAATCTACAAAAAGCATGCCTAATTAAATATCAGTAGCATTCACGTTAGCATGCAGGATGGGGATATTGCTTTGAACCTGAAACTGTGTTTCAAGCAGCAACTTTGAAGCTGGAAAAAAGTGAGAACGGACATCTGAACGTTTGCGAGGAAAGCTGCAAAATCGACATGACTTTTTACACATCCAAGGATGGAGCAGTCAAGACCAGTTTTGTTATTTCCCACAAAAATTATAAACCAAAGTAAGTGAGCCAATCTCTGCTGGGGAGTTTATTAGAGTGTTTGGTCAACTTTCCTGAGCTGATATGCCCTGAGAAAAAAAGAAGTGTTTGACAATGAGCCGATGGCTACTCGGCTCTGGATGAGAGTTGTGATATCTGCCCAGTTACTCATCTTTGTAAGCGGGATGAAGACAGAGTTGGAGATTTTGGAGGACCTGGCAGCAATGCACTCAGTGAAAGGGACAGGGAATGATTTGTTCATGGAGGTAAGTGCTTGCTTGGAAAGGCTTGAGCTGAAATGGGAAAAACTGGACTTTGTCCAAATCTGACACGGAAGAATGGTGGACTTTTGAAAAAGATACAAGATCAAGTGACTAAAAAGAACCCAGAAGTGAAATAAGCATTTATATTCTTATACACCGGGAGCTGTTTTGTATGCCAGTGCTAAAGATTAGAAGATGTTCTCTTTGGATCTACCATCATATGTGAACCAACATTCTCAGTGATGAAGTTTAACAAATCCAGATACCCTGTCCTGTCTGACATTGACTCTGACTTTAAGCTAGATATCTCTCACTTGATAAAACTGAACTGTTGTGGACCAGGACTCCACAACAGTCCATTCCTCATGTGCCCCCTTGGGAAAATTAATTGCCCAAGTCTGCCATAGACCCTCATATTAAAATACACACCTCAACCAATTAAATGAACATTGGTATAGCTTGATAGAGGCCAGTTTCTTTCTTTGTGATAACCTTTGCCTTCAATGTTCTTTAATGCATATTATCTGATAGTTATTTCTACAAACAGCCCATCTGAAAACTTATGAAGTTGCATGCAAGCTTTAAGACACCCTCAACTTTCTCAGACAGAAACAGGAACTGGTAATCAGCATCTTCAGAGATTTATACCGCTATCAGATCATGATGCCAGTATAAAGGTATAAAGAGTTTGTCAATCATTAATGGAAATTTGCTCCATTATCACCAACAATTCCTTAAATGCTACCATTTGCCTTAATTTTTATCTTCATTTTGGTCTTTAATATCAGAATTGATAACAAAAACATTAAAAAACTAAATAATGTGTGAAGCATGTTTCAAAAACTGTGTCCAAACCCATCAATTCTCTTCATTACTCTAACAGTCCTGGTATAATCACAAAGATCTCCTTCACTGGTGCATGCGGTTTCCTGCATATGGGACATAAAAAAGGTCCTACACCTTCACAAATTGAGGTTAGTACACCTGCATCAGCGCAGACTCAAGGTAGGAGGGCTCTGTAACCTACTTTAAAGGGGAAGATTTGTTGGTTTGGAGCAGCACTTAGTGTAGCGGGTTGAGAGTGTGCAGGGAGATGTTGTAGAGGCCAGACTGGAAAATGGGCCATTCGGTCTATGATAGTCTGCACCGTGCTAACTGAGCTTGTTAGCACCCAAAAACAGAAAAACAAGTTGCAAAAAGGCTCACATGGGGCTCAGGACATCCAGAAAGGGTCACGATGTGGATCTGAGAGGTTACAATGTTATTTAATCTGATTATATGTATCTAATCTCAAATTACACCAAGTTTCCTAGTTGAAATGTAAGCAAATGAAATCAATAAACAGGATTCATATACAAGAGTACTTACTTGAGTGATTAATAAGCGAGACATTTGTCTATTTTGAGATGACCATATCCTCATGAGAACCAGCCTATACATTTATGTCCTCTTAATGGACATTTGGTTTTGGTCTGTATCTTTTGACTTATTTGAGCTATCCTATTAACCACCGTTGAAGTCAAAAGAAGACATCCTGGCCAAGGACATCTCATGTGTTTGGGTGGCCTCTTTTAGCTGCAAATAGGCAAGACATCACAAAAAATTTAACTGAAAAATACTTGTTTCCTCGGTTCTCAGGAGGATATTGGGCATATCAACTTTCTGTGATGTCAGAAAAAGCATTTAGAGCTGCGCAAAATCTGAGCTTTTAGATCACAGTGATTACTTGTACAGACACTGACCTAATTATTCAAACTCTGGCCATGCTTTATATGAACAGTCTCCATTTTAACAGCATATATATGACAGAAAATAAAGAAAAGCAGAGAAGGTCCATAGAAAAATTGTAAATGGATCATTATCTGCAGCTCTAGTGCGATGGGCAAATCAAACGCTCGATGACTAGGCTTTGCTTTGTAATAAGGGGTCATACCATAGAAAAAACTGGGAGAATGAGTCACTGTTGAAGTGCAGCACAAACAGAACCAGTGTACCTGCAAAACTTTAAAGCTCAATAATTCTAAAAAGCATCTGTGTTATTTGTTAAAAGGTATAAGGTACAAAATTATCAACAATAAGTGGAGCAGAAGAAGAAATTCGGAACTCATCAACGGCAAGATACTTCTTGTCATCCCTTCAGGAAGTTCTCTGCGAGAGAGACACCCCGCCACTAGCCCCGTTTTTTGACATGTCCTAGTTAGGCCTGGTATTTCTGCCTATGGCTCAGAGCTGTGCTCCAGTTCCCCCCCACCCCTCCTTCAGAAAGCCAAAGGCAGCGTCGCACCACTACAGCATGGATCAGAGCGAACAGCCAGCACTCCTGCCAGCATCGAGAAATGCAAGATGACTCACAGCGGGGTCAGAGCACGCCAGCCTGAGTGAAGGAAGACGGCGAGCAGCAGAGACTAAACAACCTTTCTCATGTGTGAACCTTGATCACTAATGGAGGAAATTAGACCTGATCAGAAGCTACACATTCAGTTCAAAACATCAGGACGCAGAAAATCAGAAGCTTAAACTGCATGCAGGGATGGACAGATGGTGAAAGTCTGGACCGATGCCACTGTTTAAAACAATCTGCTGATTCTAATGTGGGACATTTTTTTGGGTTTGTTTTCCTTTAGATTTTGATTGTTGTATATTTCCGCTTTCATGACAGCGAAACGAAAAAGATCTTCTTCATCACTCAACTCTCATATAAATAAGGAACCTGGATTGAAGATAAAGTGAGCGATTACTTTAAAGGACACAGCAGATACACATCGTCAAAGTCTCACCAGCTTGCAGTTATTTTTAACCAGCACAAAAAAACTACATACATAAACCAGCAAATAACTCCAATAAGACGGTCATCACATGAATCATATAAAGTACATCCCCTAACTTTGAAATCATAAATATCGAAAAGTAGAAAAAAAACTCTCTGAAGCTGCAAGTTTAAAGATCAGCCATCAAAGATGTGGACCAAGGCCAGAACCTGCCCACCAAATGGTCTAATTTGGTTTATTGGATGCCTTTGCAAAATACACTGCTACTCTTTATCTGGTGATGTTGCCATTACACACAGGAAGTGTGAAAAATCGATGGAAAATTACAAGTATTTCTAGAGCTAAAGAAACTGTTTGGATCGCGAAAAATTTGTGAAGGTTTCTGGCCTTGCCTCTGTGAGCAGTACATCAAAAAGCAAGGTATGCAGTGACAACAAGCTCACTGAATGTGGAAAACTAAGACCACATCTACATGCCCAAGTGCACTGAGTTGCTTTCATGTGTATGGTTGATGAGATATTTGGATTAGTAAGAAGTTGAGCAAGTGGCCTGTGAGTGTATAAGTCAGAAAATAAGGGGGGAAAAAGCACCTTAGGGCCACTTTAAAATGACGTGTGGCCTGTTTATTTGATCTGTAGGTGTTTCAGTTGATTTTACTTCTTGTCTCACCTCAGTTCCACCCAGAGACCACTGCCCATTTCCCCCCCAAAACAACCTTTGAAAACAGCATTGTTGACATCTCTGATAATATAAAATGTTTTTCTGCACTCTCTGACACGGACACAGCAGCGTGCCAGTAAACACACACTTGCCACAGCAGAGGGAAGAAGCGCTGTATCGCACCAGCCCGAGGTCTCAGAAGTGGGTCCTCAAAGAGAACACTCCCATCATCTCCACCTCCGCAGAAAAACACCTAAACCACCCGGCGAATGACTGCAAACTTTCCTCTTTCTTTGCTCCAGTTCACACTGCATCACATCAGTCATTTAAGTCGGTTCAAGTTATTTCTGCTTCAGGTACAAATTGCAGCCAGAGTGATGGCAAATCCGGCACACATACACAGCGCTCGCTCTCATCTCTCAACTGATAACAGCCATCCAGGAGCAAATTATAACAGTCAAAAGAGTTTTGTAGTTCATTATGACAGCATGTTAATGTTGTAGGGATCGGCGCAGAACACCAGGCGCTCTGAACCTTTCTGAGTTGCCTTTTATTTTAAGCTTTGTAGGAATTCCCATGTGGCGATGGACTGTGAAGCTCATTCATGTGAGAGAGAAACCAAGCTGGGTAAATGATTATTTACTACGAGCACAGTCCCTCTCCCACCGCCCGGATGGCACAAACACCTGTTTGATGTTTCCTAAGGCCAGGTACCATAACACGATGATCATCACCAAAAACAGCAGCGTACAAAAGGTCGGCTTTGGATATAACAGGGGTAGGCAACCTTTTTGATGACGAGTGCCATCTAAAATTTCCTCAGAAGTCAATGTGCCATATAATTGCATTAGCAATAAATTTAATAACGCTGTATATCAACAGTTGCTGCGCTGAGCGGAGAGCTCCTGAAGCATTTGAAGTGTTGGAATGTGGAAATTTCAACATCGCTTGAAAAAACTGACAGCTAGCAACGTCCGTCTCACCAGTAGGCTAAGTGATTTTTAGCCAATTACAAGTTGAATCTGATAATTGGGGTTGTTAGCTAAGATACCATCATTAAGAAGCGGCACAACTTATGTGTCTATGCGAGCTAATTTGTGATGTGCACCGCTGACCCGGCCATTCATTTTTTAATGCACCCTCTCAGATTAGTTCACTGCGTGTCGTGTCCAGGGCTGGACTGGGACAAAAAACCGGCCTGGGCATTTTGACTAGAGACCGGCCCACTAGGTATTATAGGAAAAGCCATAAAGCCTTTGAATGAAAACAAACGCTGTTGTGACAGTGATGTACACTGTCTTGTTGGTATAAAGATAAAAACTTTGGTTGTAAGATTCAGATAATTATTTAATAAAAGCGAGACATTTTAAATGAGAATAAGAAAGAAAAGCATTTCTTTGTGCCCACCTTTCCCTGTTAATGCCCTACCTGGTCCCCTGGCAACACTTTGCTAGACCCGCCCCTGCACAGTTACCAGCTGTCAGCTACATAAAAAAAGGATCCTGGTGTTATTTGTCTCTCAGAAACAGTTCATAACTTCCCTTCAACCCATTCATGTCACCTAAAAGGTAAACCTGTTTCTCCATCACCTGTTCAGCTCTGATGATTCAGTAAGAACATCTCCTGGTTTCATCTTCATGTTTCCCTCTCACCAGATAAAAAAAAAGATATCATGACCAGCAGCTTTTACGGCTGTGGCTCCAGCAAACATCAGCTGATACTGGAAATTAATATTAAATAAATCCTAACAACAGCTGACGTCCGCTGGTTTCCTCTTTCTGGCGCAAAGTCGGCGATAAACAAACAAGAGAGATCAGCTGATCAATGATCAGTTTCATGATTGAACGAGAGAAGAAGAGGCAGCTGCAGGTAAAGACACAGAATAAATCCAGCTTTGTGTCTTTTTCCATGCCAACTGAAGTACGGGACAAACTATGTTCCTTTTCAGCTCAATATGAAACGCATAATATTTTCTCTGAATACGGGACAATTCCGTTTTTTATGGCACGGTTGGCAACTTTACTAACCAACCTTGTGAATAAAATAAAGTTCACTATCAGTAACATCATAGCACCCACCCAGCTGTATAGAAACTCCGTCATGCTAGCTAGTACGCAGTACGAGTTATTGTAACTGACTGTAAAAACTCAGCACAACGAAAATAAACTCCAACTAAACTTGGTTTATATCTGACCCAGACAGACTGCAGGTCATAACTTCTTACCTGAAGTTCAGTTCACCTGACACTCGGACCGGCGGCCGCCTCGGGTCTCTCCTCCTGCCTCCCCTTTCCCTCATCCACCTGGCCTCTTGTGGCAGCTCCGCCATATCCGCCACCAAACGAGTTATTTTTACACATCTGCCAGCATCTGGCCAATCCACCATCTTTCATTGTTTATACGGTTACTAAAAAAAAAAAATCATCGGCCCATAAAAACGGAAGATCACCAGCTTTTGTTTACTTTTAATTTCTGGCCACACCCGAACCAGAAATGCAGCAGCTGTTTGTTTCGCCTTTAAAAACATCTGGAAATATACGGCGCCTGTGATGTCGCTTTGGTTGTGATTAAAGCTCCCACTGTGGGATTATTTTTCACTTCCAGACACTGATAAATCGGTTTTGTAACTATGCAAATCTCACCCACTGGAACTGATAAAAGACGTCAAATTAAATTAAGTTATTCATCGTTCATAATCTTGATTAAATCAGTCATCTCCTGTGTTTTCCACAATTAGTCAGTGGAGGATGCAGTCATAACTCTGCCGTGTTACTTTGTGCATCATTTTTCCATCTGGTTTGAAGTGTTTGCTGCCGATCTTCTGTGGCAAACTACAACACTGAACCCAGCATTAGGAGCATTGGTTTTGTGTCACAGGCTTGTAAAGCTTCATATTATTAGTGTCAAGATCCCATGCTCAACTGTCCAAACAAGGAGATCAAACGTGAACCGCCAGGCTGTGAGATTTGGTAATAACAGCTCTGTAGTTCTCCGTGATGATAAATGCTCCAAGTGCAAAGCCAATAAAATGTTCAATGGTAGCAGAAAAATTACCCCAAAGCAAAGCGAGAGGCTGGTGAAAAATGTTTAGGTTGCAGCTTTAATTTTGCCCCAACAGAACTATTGATACTGTACAAAGAGCCAGAGTTTTCCTTCTTTGGCCCAGTGAGCACCTCTGTACAGAAGGCTGCTGAGCCAGCACTTCAGACAATGCAGGGGACTCTAGGTGATGTTCAATGATAGCCCCTCACGTCCCTGGAGATAACTCCTATGGACTATCTAAAAGGCATAAAAAAGTAAGAAGGACCTACGCTAAAAGTGTCAATCAATCCTCTTTCTTCATTTTAAAATGCAACATCAGTCCCACAAATCCTTATACAGCCTTTAGCTGATCCAAAACACTGAAAGTAACTGAAATTAGATGTGATATTTCTCCCAAATTAGTTTTTCTTCATTTAGAAGTTCAATCTTTCTTCTCACATTCAAACTCCTGAAGGATAAGTCTCCATCAAGACCTCGCTGTATAGGTGCATTCACATGTCTCACTGTTGGAGATTTCACCAGCTCTGATTGGTCTGTTTGGTAATATATGGTGTAGGTAGAGTAACCCGAGGAGTCCTTGGACACTTTATGCTGTCTTCTTTTCCGTCACACCGCAGCAACACAGCAGATGTCTGACCCTCGCTGAACCTGGGTCTGTTAGTTTTCTTCTTGTTAAGGAAGTTTTTCCTTAAAAGTGGGGAGTTTTCCCTCCCCACTGTCACCAAGTGCTGCTCAAAGGGGATTGGTAGATCATTGAGGTTTTCTTTCTAATATTCTGTTGTTTTTACTTTACAATAAAAAGCAATGAGGTGACTGTCGATGTGAATTGGTGCTGCATAAATTGAATTGGATTAAGGTTAGCTGCAGGATAATGATTCTGTGAAATAAAATGTGAGATTGTCCTTGGCATTATTATTGTGCCTTCTGCCAGTGAAGACATTTACTGTTTTTGTTTTGTTTTTGTTTTTATTTTTACAGCTTTGAAATATGTGTTTAGACTCCGATAGCCCTAAAGCCTTGTCTCCTTTCTGAGTTTCAGTAAAATAACCTGCTGTTCAATATTTATGAGCACGAAGTCCAGCATGCACAGTTTCACCTGCGATCGGAGAGCAAAGCAGAGAAACCAGGTCAAAAGTGAAAAAATGGCCTCCACTTGAACAAGGAGTCAATGCAGTAGTGTAAATAAAGCTGTTAGGTTTGTAGCTTGAACCTATTCGCTGGAACGTTAAGACAATATAATTACACTGCAAGCAAGACGCAAGTAGGCAAACTTCTTCATGGTACTCGTGCACGGGAGAGAACCAGACAGAGCGCCGTCCCTTCGCTTGACCCCAGTAGCTCTCGTCCGTCCTCCCATACACTGTCCTTTTATTGAGGTTACATGAATATGCATAGGTTCATTAATATATAACGTCTACATACACAAAGAGTACCTTGTGTGTGTGTGTGTGTGTGTGTGTGTGTGTGTGTGTGTGTGTGTGTGTGTGGACTGCTGATCAAAGGATCAAACATCCTTGGTCAGGAAGAGGGTAGCCTCCCCCTCCCCCTAGATGGTTCATCCTAGATAACATGGTGAGGAAGTCCTGCAGTTCATCTAAACAAAGAGCACTTAGACTAGAACAGACGCAACTACGTTAATCCTACCATAAAACAATAAGACACGGTATGACCTCTCATGCTCCCAAAGTGCTGTCTAATACACACAAAGTTTGCAGACTATCAAGGATCAAAACCTCTACCAATCTACAACTAATTACAAAACTCTAAGCATATATAAGTAAATATTTCTAAGCATAAATGACAATCAACAATACAAATCTAACAAAAGCTTTTGCATAGCCTTAGTTGGATTAAACATGTCACCATAAAGTGAAAGAAGCATAGAAAGGTTTCCTTTTAAAATTAAAACTTTCCTTTTCGACAGAGCTTATAGTGAGGGCTGAATCAGGTGACCCAGAACTATTACTCAATCATCCTGCTATTGTCTCAAATTGCTGGTGCACATCCTATGATCCACTGAGCATCTCTCTTCCTCTTTTCACTTCTGTATGTTCCTCTTCTCGCTTACCTCAGCTGTTTGAGGTTGATGGATGCTCCTACCTGTGCTGGGTTCTTCCAGAGGTATCTTCCTGTTAAAATGGAGTTCTTCCTCCCCACTGTCACCAAACGCTTGCTCACCGGGGTTCTCTCTGTGACATTAGCGGCTTTACGTGGGCCTTATTTGTGATATATTAGTACTTTTCATTTGCCCAAGACAATAACGTCACTGTTAGACAATCTGCTCGCTCTTAGTTTGAAGGTTCATTTGCTGCTAAATGAGTGCTTGCGAGTGCATATGCCCCCTCCGCTTTGATACTGCCACAATGCAATCCTGTGGGAAACTCTGAATATTGTAGGGTGTTCACCTAACATTATGCAGCACTTTAAAATGACAGCTGATCTGGCACTATTTAAATAAATAATAAGTGAATTTAATCCTAACATGCACTCTTGCAAAGTAAACTGGGTTGGCTTGCTTTATGGTACTAGTGAAAAGTGTTTGTGCAGGGCTGGGCAATGACTGAATAAATGGGGTCAAGGCAAAAGCTAAAAGGAACTTTAGGTAAATGATTCACTAAAACTAAACTGCATGTTAAAGTCGGCTGAAGCCAGGTAGTGCTTTCTGTGCACGTTGAGCTCTGTAATGTATAAACACGTGACAAAAAGAAAAAGCCCATATCCAGGACGTGCGCACACAAAAGGCTGCACCAACCGGTGGGCCAAGCCTGGCGGTCTGCGCTTGACAAAGCTTCAGATTTATACTTTAAATAGCCTCCATCTATCAGGAGACAGTTACAACTTTAACATTCAGACAGGAAACATGTGCCCCCTCTACATCTCTCTCTGTCTTTCTCTCTCTCTCTGGCTCCTAATAGGACCACATAGGCAAGTGTTCCACTCAAGGTGACCCATTTAATGCTGTGAAAGTCCTGTTTTTCCTCTTCTGTCCCAGTTTCTGTTCACTGGGTGCAAAAATAACTGTTCGCTTCAAATGGGGCGGTAGACATTTTTTTCCCACTAAATAAATCTAGATGTTATTGACAGCTTATATGGGAGGGAAAAAAATTACTGCATCAGTTCAATTATTGGCGGAAAAAGCACCAGCAGTTATATAATCTCGAAAAAAAAAAGAAGAAGACTTGAAGCAGTACTAAAATAAAAGATAATATGAAAAAAATGATTAAGATAGGACAAACAACAGATGACTGCAGAGTGGTCGTGACTCACTTGATGCTACACGGCAGCTCCTAAAACACTGATGGGCCTGTTAGATCTAGTCAATACACTAATTGCTAATTTTTGAATTGCAGCATGGCAAGTTACAGGCAAAGGCAATGCAAACACGACTAATCTCCAGCAGATAATAGGTTTCTGTCTCAGTAGGCAAAGTGACACAGCATTAAAGAGTAAATTATCCATGAATCACACAGCAAAAAAACGTCTTAAATGACTCTATAAGCTAAATATGTTTGAGCACCACGTATTACACTTGTGGCCACAACCTAATTAGACATCACACCTAGTGTTACTCCTTCACAGTCTACTTTCTAGCATGAAGCCACAGTGCAAAAATACAAGGGTGCCAGATTCCGGTCAGATGTGGAGGGTCAAAAGGCAAAAAAATAAATAAACGTGCTATTCTGAGAGTAACCTCACAGTTTAAAAGCATATGCTTTCAAAGCCAAAGCCGCCACTGCTAATTGCTTCTGTGCACTCAGAGGTAGGTATTAAACAATACCCACCTCTGTCATGGAAACAGCATGACATGAACTGGCATGAAAAAAGCTTAAGGTGAATTAACACAATAGGCAAAATCCCCACTAAAAGTGCCGTGTTACGATCTAAAAGTCAGGCTTTGTGTTGGTTAATGATATGGGGAAAAAAAGAAAATCAATCAATCAACAGCCAGTAATGCAAAGATTTAAACCTGCAGCTCAGCAGCGTCAAACCTGGGTTCACTAAGGCTTATATAGTTTATACCCTAATAAAATAAACAGATAAAAATCTCCTGGATTATACAGGGTGTATCCAAAAGAAATCATCGTCGGATTTGTGCTTTTATTCCACAGCCATTCACTGATAACAATCGAGACATGCACTGTTAGCAAGAGGTTTCACATGGTTGCTGGTAGGTAGCACAAGTCATGTTCGCAGAAGTATGGGACAAGTGTAACCACTGTATGGATATATGCCGGGCGTCCAGAGGTGGACAAATGGAGGACCTGTGGACATTGTAAGTTTTGTATGGAAAACTTTATATTCAGACATCTATTTTAAAATATACCAGAGGCTTCTTTCTATTGTTTTAAAAAATATAGCCTTTATAGATGGGATGATGCCCCATATAGCCTTGGCCTTACATCATTTAGTCATGCATGACTGCTGGCAGTACATGTGGGGTGGCAAAGCACAATCTTTAGTTAGTTCAGTCAGACAATCTTGGCATATCAACTAATATCCCAAAGCTAAAGTTGATCTCTTTATCCTCTTATACACTACTAAAGCTGCTTTAGTCTGCCCATAGTTGCTGTGCACCTGCAAGCAACTTTGCAACCCATCTCTTCCTTTCACACGTGATGTCACTGATGCTTGGACTAGTGTGTGCTCGGTTCTCGCTGTTGTATGAAGGTAAGTATGTTGTTCTCTGAACCCGTGTAAATATAAATGAGCGTAGAGTGAAATAACAATGTTATTTGGTCCTACTGTGGCCCTGATTGAGGTGCTTTTCTATTGCAAACACATCAAAAAGCAGTTTAATGCGAATAACCCCACACAGCCCGTGTTTAAGAACCTTTTTAAACATTTATTTAAAAATTCAGCGTCTGAGAGTGGGAGACATTTTAGTGAATAATTTACTCTTTACTAAAAAACAGAGAGCAGATAGATGTAAAACCTCACTGTGGTACAAATTTGATTAAAATTTTATATGTATGCTCTAGTCATCGACTTGATTGGTAGCAAAGGCACCCACAGTACCACGGTAGCTGGCACCCAAGTCTTGAGCCTGAGGCTGCAAACAATACACCAAACATTCATCTTAATACCAAATATTTTAAAACGGCAGTGAGGTGGCATTTGCTGCATTAACAGGCTGTGATATATGGTCTCACTCGGCTGTATCCTAGTGAAAAATGACTGACTGATCCTCCACCATTTCCTGAACATATTCGCTAAGGACGACTTCTTTTTGGCATCAATCTCCGGCCCTCGGGGGTTTTATGAACCTGAACCATGCCAGGAAAATACAACCCCACGCCACAGTGGAGCTGCCAGGAGCCTTCACCATAAGAAGCAAGCATTGTGCCCTGGCATGTGCCACATATGTTCGTGTTCACTTGCTATTAACAGGATGACTCATGTGATCATGTGATGCTTTCTGCTACTCAGTAGAACATTCGCTCTGTTCTTAACCCTCAGATCACAAAACCTGTTTCAACCCAATTCAATTCAACCCATGCAAAGCATTTATTATTGTCCGCAAAGTTTCCTCATACTAATTAATGAAAGTGCCAACTTACTGCAGGAGGGAAATTAATTTACTTGTTTACTTAGCTGTCAGATCCTTCTTGCATGTCAAGTAATGCATGGAGATACCTGTCAAAATCAACTTAAGCCTGTCTTTCCCTTTGATTTTCATGCCAACATATCATTAGCATCTCTTCTCATGGCTCAAAAACTGTTGGACAATTGACTGACAAGCAGTTTCAGGGCCAGGTGAAGCCTGCACCCTTGTTATTTCATGACAAATGAAGCAGACATAATATTTCAAGTTGATTCCAGACGTCAAATTTGTACTTAAGAGTTTTTCATTCTAATTTTAAATTCAAAGTCTAAAGAGATAAGGTGCAAATGCAAATGTGCGGGGTCATCATTAGGACAACAACAAAATCAAAACAAAAACTTTACGAGCGGCCACACCAAGAATCTGGTACATTCTTAAAAAGAATGAATGGACTGGCTCAGCAACACTAAAAGGTCCAAAAGGCCACAGAAAACAATTAAAGTGCATGATAAGAGAATTATTTCCACAGTTCCAAAAAATAGCATCCAATCAAGTCAAGAACACTCTCAGGGAAATGTCAAGGTTTCAAAATCTACAATCGAAAGACGCCTTCATGAATGGAGATACAGGTGCTTTAGAGGAAGGTGCTAACCACTGGACAGATGAAACTGAGATGAACTTGTAACAGAATTATGGGAAGAGGAAAGTTTGGAAAGGGAGAGAAACGACTCCTAATCCGAACATACCGCATCATAGTGGAGGAAGTGATATAATGCAGATATGTATGGCTGCCAGGGGAACCGGGTCACCGGCGTTTATTCTGACTGCTGATAAAGTAGCAGGATAGAGGGTACGGTGCTATACTCTCAGCTAGAGAACAGCAAGAGTGAGTTTTAGGACAGAAACTCTTGGGCTGCTTGAAATGGGATATTCTTCAAAGGCCAAGTCAGTCACCTGATCTCAAACCCAACAAAGCATGCTTTTCAGTTACTGAAGACAAGACTGAATGCAGAGAGACCCAACTGAAGGCAGTCGCAGTGAAGGCCTGCAGAGCATCTCAAGGGAAGAAACACAGTAAAGCTTAATATGTTCAATTTGCAATCAGTGACTACAGGGAGCAATCGGCTGACAATTTTCATCCATGTACTAAAAACGACCCTTTCAAATAAAATAATGATAGGTTTACCTTCTTTTTTTTTGCCGTTCTTTATTCCAAAATTTCACAGCTGCAAGTCTGAAAGTCAAAAATACACCTGATCTTACTACAGGAAAAGAGGCTTGCCAGGAAATAATGTCACAACTGTGGACTTCTATATCCTGCATAATTTACTCCACATTATATAACAGTATGAAAGCTAAATATTCTGTGCAACTCACACAGTCTCTGGACTCTTTTGAACTGAAATGCAAAAAAATGCAAAAAAAAATGCAAAAGAAAAAATCATGAAGCATTTATGTCATGTGATCTTGAGCGCTGAAATGAATAATGAAGCAACTGTAAAATGTTACAAAATACAGTACGTGTTTTAAATTTAAATATGCCACTGCTTAAAAACTCAGCTCATTCTAAAACTAGCTGCCCCTCTTATTCACACTGTAGTTGGAAAAGTAAATCTTTACATTTTTATAGCTGTGCTTGTCTTATTTCATAAGGGTTAGGAGATTAAAATGTTGTTTTTAGTATATTGTACTAACTTTAAATTATGTTTCTGAACATGTGCAATTTACCTGTGCATCTGTCACTAAAACGTTAGATGTTTTTTGAATGAAGGTTACAGGAAATGAGAAAAAAAAAGAATTTAATGACATTATTTGGTAATAAACACCTCACACCTGCTGTTTCTGTGCTTGTTCATCATTTATTCTGTCAGCAGTAATGTGATTGTACTTCATACATGGCCTATGCAGGCATAACGGGCCAACGTAACATCCACAAAAACAAACCAGGTGGTTTTAAGTTATGTTTTGACGTGGAAAACAGCCGCCTGTTTGTTGATGTTTTTGTAGAAGAGGAAGATGACACCTCACGCACTCATACCTGTGCTGCTGTATCCTTTATGCTGCAATCATTGCAGACTCCTAAGACATACAGATCGTATTGATGCTCTGACAGGAACACTTTCCCTGAAAGGTTTATTGATATTTGACAAATAAGTCTGTAGTGATGATTTTTGCTTTCTATCTTTGTGGACACGTCAAACCCGAGTAGCTCTGCATCTATTAGCCATAAAAATTATAATTTGTGTTATTAGTCTGAAAGCACACAGGGAGCTGAAACTAAAAAAGAGGAGTTTGAATACAGCAAAATGTTTCTTTGATCAAATGTTACAGCGAAGAAAAAGCAGCTGAGTCAGGAAATTTTAGTCACACTGCAAAAATTTACATGTTGTTTTAATGTTAGCTTATAGTTACGGCTGTAAGGTAAGCTAAAAGCTAAACTAGACCATTATTTTACATTTTTGTGAGATTTGTAGAAATATCTGCAAGAATGAAACTGAGACTTTATTATTTTCTCTGAACATCCAGATGTATTTTCTGACGTTGAATACACTTTACTGCCAGTATCTGTCACATTCAAGCTTGTGAATAGATGGTAGATGTGAGTTGGCTGTGTGGTAAGCAGCTTGTTGTAATCATTATGTTGCTTCATGAGTTCTTTATGTGGACCAGACTGTACGTCACTGAATATTTTCAGTGAATTAAAGCATGTCAGTGTCTGACCTCCAGTGAAACTGAGTTAGACACTCGCTGGTCTAAGATGCAAACATGCTTTAATAATTATATATCATGTCTAACTTCACAACTTTATTAAAAAATAAAATGTTTTGCTTGTTCCCATGGTGTTAATTACATATGAAGCATCATGATTATCCGATCTGAATACATTTTTATGTGAAATTCTCAGTTTACATCGTTTTACACATGATGTGAATTTCTTAAAGACTGATGCTTTTGTGGCTTATTAGGCGGTTTAAATTCATTATTAGTAACTAGTAGTATGAGAGGGTGTGTTAATAGGAAACCTGTGTTTGTGACTCTTCCCAGTCATGTGATTAAAATATCTTTATGAGACATTTTAATTTGCGAAATATAAACCATTTCTTTCTGCACAGTTACAAAATGAAAGCAGCAAATGGCCTGCTGGGTAATAGTAACTAACAGCCTGATGGGATGGGGGAACAGAAGAGACCGGAGACGCCCCAGAGAGGAGCTGTGTCTGTTTCTGCCAGCTAATTTTTAAAAAGTCCCAAAAGGAGTTTGTCTTGTCATCAGTTATATATAATTCCGTATTTTGTGATGAGTTTTTGTTTCTATTTTGATTTGAATTCAGTTTCATTTCAGTTTCTACAGCACATTTGTTTATTTTAGTTACATTTTTGTTTTAGTTCTGTTTTGTGAGTCTTTCTGAGTGATCCATGTTGTTTTTGTGTCCATGTGTTTCCTATGCAGTTCAGCCATGATGGAACCAAACATGATGGGACTTTTGTCATTCCCTCACATCCATCCTAGTAGTTTCAACAATTTAATGTCGGAATCTGCCGACATTTGTGAGTCCGTTGTGATTATTTTTCGTTATATTGAAAAGTTGATTGTTATTCTTTCACAGACAAATTGAAAAACTGCTGCAAAAAATAGCAGGAAGTGCAACAGTACTGAACAGGCCAATCACAGCAGTTGCGTCTGCGCCATGTAGCTATATTTCTACGACTAATGCCTGATTTAGACTCCTGCAGAAAATGAATGTCTTAACTTAACCCTACACTGTAACCTTCCACACCATTCAGCTGTTGCAGTCTTTGTTTTTAATTATTATAATGTGGAGGGTGTTTGCCAGGGTTAGGATTTAAGAAGTTTGTAATAAATGTTACAATATAAAAACAACACTCAGTGAAGGCACACATACTTCAATAAAGATGTGCTCCAAAGCCTCATCAGACTGGGTGTGTTGACAAATCTGGGCATATTTCATATAGACTAATGTAATTATTCGCTCACACTGCCCAGCTGTAGACACGTTTTATTTTATAAATAAAGTTTTATTGTTTCAAGTTCCATCACAGAGAGGAGAAGCTCCAATATGGAGAGCGGACAAGCTGAGTTTCTTTAGTTTCTTCAACCCCTGCACACACAGCATGAAATATTACTTAACTGAAAACAGCTTTGAATATCAATATTTGATTGATAGAAAGGTGCACAAGGTCCCAACATGACCCATGACATTTTTCTGAGTCATATATCGTTTGCATATGTCTGTGTTGTGAGAATGACTCATTTAAATTCACGTGAGTCTGACTGGAATCCAATTAAAGCATCGAGCTGACGCCGCTGCATTCAAGGGCCGTGACTTTTCATGTAGAAGGTCAATTTCTTTATAATTGACGAAAACAGATAATTCACTGCTTCTAACTGATTATTATTAAAGGAGACATGACCCTCCTGTCCATCTTTTACCTCTTTTTTGGTTTGATTGTCTTTAGAAATCAGTTCGTGGGTGTGTAGTATAAGAGATGTTCTCTGCTTAAACAAATATTCTGCACTGCTATGTTTAAATTCCTGCTTCCACAGTCCACACACTGTCGCGTGCTACAAAAACACCAGTGTACAAGGCCACGCAGAGGCCTTATCCAGGATTTAGATTAGCTTTCAGAGAGAAGCCTTTGTATTTGACTCAGATAAGTTTCAACAAAGAGTTTCATTTGTAAGTCACCCCGTCTCAGAGTTTAGTGGGAAGTCTTAAAACACAACACATGGCAAACAGAAAGTGTGTCACATGTTTATCCCCAGTTTTAACCATTTCTTCTTCCATTAAGGTTCTCAGTGATAGACTTCAATATAGTATGGGTATTTTATATATTAGACGCCAGTATGCACTAGACTGGTCTGATGACGTTAAGGTTTGCGGTTAAATATAACACATCACTCATTTAGAGCAAAAACACAAGCTCACGTGCAGTAATCATATGAACACTCGTCCATTAAACATTGTTGTGTGTGCGTGTGTCAGATGAGAGCCGCATGTGTGGGAGTTCGGTCTGTGATCTCCGTTGAGCAAACATACCTTTTTAACATGTGAGGTCAAAGTTGTGCAAGTTTCACTGGCAGTTTCCACTCCCAGTCCTGATATTCCCAGTTTCGTCAACAGTGTGAATAAACCTTATCGCCAAGTTCGAAATGTGCTTTTGCAAATTTACAGATTTTTAATTTTGAAGAAAAGATACAAATGATATGCAACCAATCAAAGTCCAGTAATAACTTAATTTTACTGTAGGCATTAAAGAATACAATCTTCTTATTGTCATTTATACAGATTAGAAAGCAAAAAGAATTTATGATGTGATATCAGTGTGTGAATGTGAGAGTGAATGAATAGTGGCATTGTAAAGCGCTTTGGGTGCCTTGAAAAGCGCTATATAAATGCAATCCATTATTATTATTATTATTAATTAATATTGGACTTAGTTTGTTAATTTCACTTTTTAACTTATCGCTCAATCAGAGTAATTTGCTTACCCGAGCTTATCAACATGCTTTAATATCAGCTGAATATTACTAAAAGAATAATATCAAACTCATAGCGGTGGGGTTTTTGCACCCTGGAGTCACATCCAAACTTTTCTTTATGCACTTACTCTCACCATGAAACTGACCATGAATCAGAAACCTGACTTGTTAGTATTGAAGTATCATTATATAAATAAAATATTTAGTTACATTTCATTTATGTAATGCTAGTCATCTCAAGACATTTAAATATTGTCGGATTTTACTTCAGAACATATAGAGAAAACCCCACACTGCACTTGGAGATGGTGGGGAGGAAGAACTACTCTTCAACAGGAATAGACCTCAAACAAAACAATCCTTGCTGAGAAGCAGCAAACCATCATGACTAGTAGTGGTATATAAACACATCAGAGATGAAAAGAGGGGACCCTGATTCTATAGCAACAGGGTCTCTTCCTGTTAAAAGGGAGTTCTTCTTCCTCACCATTTCCAAGTGTTTATTCTTAGATGACTGTCTGATTGTTGGGCTTTTTCCTCTTATATTGTAGGGTTTTCACTTACTATAAAAAGCATATTGAGATTACTGTTGTTAAAGCACTATATAAATAAAACTGAAGTGAAGTTAACATATTGACAGGTGTGTACGAGAGAGAGCAAAGGGAAGTTAATGATATGCAACAGAAGAAAAAATGAGTTTGAAGTGAAAAAAGAGGAGTGGAGAAAAAGTGCTACATCAAGCTGCTCAATATCCACCGACTGATAAAGAGACAGACATAACGTGACAACACAAACAGTTCATAGTTCTTTTTCTTTTACTTTTAGTTCTAGATTTAACTTCTTCATAACTACCAAGAACTGACTCAAATCTATATACCAGGACTAAAGAGTGGCTCAATAGAGGAGCTCTGGAAACCTCCCACACCTTTCCCACATCAGTCATCAGATCAAGTTTCATTCATTATAACTATTTCTGTCACTTTTGGTCTGAACTGTCAACCTCAGTTAAATGACTATTGTTTCACACTAGCTTTTTACAGACACCTTGAAGAGTGGCCTTTCTGGACAGCTATAAAAGCCTATCCCTCGTGTAACTGTTGGATAAAACATCATAGAAATGCATTTTCAAACACACGTCTGTCTCAAGCCTCCGCAGCTCACATAGGTCACACCTCAAGGGCAGTCACAAAAATCATTGTGTGCAGAAAATGTGCATTTTGGTAAAAAAAAAAAAAATAATCGGTTTCAGCTTGAACCTTTAAAGCTTAAAAAAACAGCTGCACTGTGACATCTTTTAAGCGACATCAGCGTGATTAAGCCTCTTAATTAGCTTACAATAAATTAGCATAATTCATAGGGCTTTATCAAGCATCAGCAGGCAAGAGAAAAAGTCCTGAAGCATCCTCGTGGCTCACTTGGCAAAAGGTGGATCTGTAGCTGCGGCATCCATGAATCTGGTAGCCCCCTCATTTCCTCACACCATGATGATGGGCTGCATTCCCAAAAGAGTGGCCAAAAATGAATTAGTGAACCCAGGCGTGTTCTTACGGTTATCTATTTAAATCGACAAGAAAATAATAACAAAGGAGCCAGAAGTACAAGACAAAAGCTCCTCTGTGTCTCTGTGTGCTCAACCCTCTTGACACAGCAGCATGTTGCAGTTTTACTCTGAGCACTCTCTTTATCAAAAAGCTGTGGCAACATTTGGCAGAGCAGCGACAAGAGTGAGTGAAGCTGGAGAGTGCAAAAGCATTACTGAGAACAACTGGGTCCCTGTAAGGTATGAGGTGATTCTGTCAAGCCTATTTCAGTCGGGGCCACTATAGTCAAAAGAAGATTGTTATTTCCATCTGCAGTGATTTATATTTAGCTGTACGGCTCTGTTCTGAACCTTCCCGCCCTTCCACATGCATGCATGAAAAGCCTGCGGCGGAGAGCGGCAGCAAGAGCCCCACACAGAGCAGAGCAGGCATCAATGACAGCAGACATGACACTGATTAAATCAGACACAGCATGAAAAGGAGCAACTGTAGACAGGCTAAAGCAACTCAAAGATACCCATTATGCTCATTTCCAGCTTCAGGTTTTACTAGACCTGGACTCTACTAGGGTAGCTTTGCATGAATCACAGTTAAAAATAATCATTGCTTATTTCACACTGGGCCTTTAAATAGCCCTGCACTTCGTCCTCTGTTTAAAAAAAAAATTCTCCCCCTTTCTTCTCATTGGCCAACCCTCATAAGCATAAGGTTTAAGTAGCAGATGGGTGGAGCTGTGTGCCTGAGGTGACCATATTAGGGAAATCACCTCTCTCTGTCCTTTCCTGTACATACGCCCACCTCTTTATTTGAAAGTGTAGTGGCATATGCAGAACAGGAAATACGGTAATACGGTAATACGATAATAGGTTACTTTATATATCTTTTTTACTCGGTGGCGACTATGTAAACAGACTTCCTGCTCAGCATTTGCTGACATAGAAGTCAGCATTTGCTCACCGCTAATATCTGAAGAAAAGGTTGTTTATCTTAAACAAACAAGATCGGGTTAGGTTAAAAAAATCCCACTAGTGATGTTGAGGACGTCTCAAAAACCCATTTAATATGATACACTTGGTTTTAAGGAGTTAATAAAGGTTTTTCAAATGTCAGGATAACTGACACAATGTTTACTTCAGCACATGTGCGCTTGTAGGAGTAAACCGCAGAATCGATCATGACAACTAGTCATTCGAATGTCCTACACAGTGTTTAGGATAATGTTCAAGACACATTAATGAAGTAAATGATCAACAATCTTTCGTAAAGAGATGCCAAAAGGATCACAAATCACGGTTATTAATATGATGAGGAAGCACGCAGTTATCACAATCGTGTAACAATGCCAGAGAAGCAAACATTCAGCATTAAGATCAAATCTTTTATCCCGTTTGTGTCTGCATAAATATTTAAGGAGAATAACTCTGCAAGAATAATAAATCATCCGCATATATTTATCTACTGCGAAAAACCCCTTTGCTGCTGCTACTGCTGACAATAAAATGATTACACCTGAATAAAAAAAAAAAACAGTTATCTATGTCCTCCGCCTCCTCTCTGTACAACAACCAGCCCAGCTGACTCTTGAGGATCCTGTAATGTCGGGTGCACACACTGTAATCCGTCGCCTTTTCAAACACATTCTGATTATTGCGTAGAAACTGAATGCACGTTTCCCTATTTCCATCCCTCCTATATCTGGCCCCACGTCTTTCTTGGATCTAATTATTCCTGTTAAATACATGTACTGGGTAGTGCAAGTACAAAGGGGCGTGTCACTGGTGAAATAAATGTGTTTTGTGAGAATGAGCAGCTGCAGTGCCATATAAATGCAGCCATTTTCTCTGGTCAGTGCACTTCCCTGCCCATCCTCACAGCATCATCAAAGCCTTGCTAAGCTTATGTGTTTTTCCGCTTACACACACGTGTGTGTGCGAGTGCGTGAAGAGTGTGTTTGACACTGTGCCAGCCTCTGTGTGTATGCACACATAATTATGCAGCATAGATCTGTGAGTTAGCCCTTGAAAAAACATGCCAGTTCATTCACGCTAACAATACAATATTTTCCAGATGGCACAGGTCCACATTGATCTGCAGCCAGAGCATTTATCCTCCGGTGCTTTCACACATCAACCAATAAAGTCACCAGCAGAAATTCCATCAAAAATGCATATATTACTGAGTTTCTAACCAACAAAAGGCCCAGGCAATGTGTGACAAAATGTCAGGCTTCTGGGGGCTCGTTTGTTTCGAGAAATCGTTTTTTACCAAATAATGATCTAATTAAAAATGCATTCCAAAAACGCTTTACCAACTAATGAAAATGCGTTTCGTGATGTAGCTCGTTAATATACACGTGTGTATTTTTACCCAAAGCACTATTATCGCATCACGAACAGAAAAACATGAGTCTCATTGAGGAACAATGCACTCGTATCTGAGAGTCACTAGAACGGCAAAATCTTCCGAGATCACGAGCATTCAGCCATTATTGGTTGATTAGGTCAACAGTTTCTACAGATCTGTGTCTTCAAAGCTAAACTGGAGGTAAGTAAGTATCATGTTGCAAGATGAATATTGTTACCTTACAAAGCTACATGTATTGCATCCAACAACTACACTTTCCTTTAGCTTAAGTTGAGATCCACCATCTCCTTCGTGGATTAATCAGGCTTTAACCCCCAAATGTTCCTCTACCAGCTAAACAATCATCATCTCTGCTTGATGTTTGTGTCATTAAATCCAAATTAAACCAATGTGTAAAATAAAATATAGAGTACAGAAGAATGTCACGCTCAGGTATAATGTCTTCTGAGCAGAGCCGTACACGCAGACATCTGAGGACTATACCAAAATCAGCATTATTTTTTTAAAAACAAAGCTCTGATGAGGTTTAGGATAGAGCTACCTAAACCTTGTCAAAACTTCCTCCGTCTCTGATTAGGCAACATATCAGCCTGGCAGATGTACGCTGACGCTGAGCTTTATTTCATCCTGTTCTGATAAACTTTTGTTGCTGAATTTTGACGCTGACGGGTTTTCGCACAAATGAAGACAATACCGAGAGCGTTGCAGACAGCAGCCGCCATCTGTGGTGCGAACCTAACGGCGGTTTATTGATGTGAGTTCTGTTGTTCGAAAACGGAGACATTGGCATTTGCGAACGCCTCGGCCTGTGATCAATCAGTTTGAATAATATTTATATCCTCGCTCCTATTTTTCCTCCCTCAACATCAACCCTTTGTGTTGTTGTCTTTTTATTTTTGTTATAACATTTAAGCTAACTGCCTGGCATTAGACACCAGGCCACTGGATAAACAGAGTAATATCACTTCTGTAATAAACATGATAAAATGAAGGCAGATGCATGGTAATTGTAGAGCAAGTAAAAAAAACCTGCTGAGGATTTTGATAGGAGAGGCTGAGAAAGTGTTTTTGTCTCCTTCTTGCAGATCTCTGTAAGTAGGAGGTAGTTAGCCTCTCTTATTCATACTGGATTGCTGTCAATTCCTGGCACAGCCTCTTCCTCACATGGACTGAGATGACAAGGCTGTGTGCAGTGTGGGTCGTCTGCTATTTTTTTTTTTTTTTGTGGTTGTTTTGATTTCCTTTTTCTTTTCCTAAAAATTAACTGCTTAAACAGAGTCTCCTTTATGTGAATAAAAAAATCTAAGTAGTGGAAGAAATGAATTTATCCTTCAAAGCAGATCTTGCTCTCCTGAGTGGAGACAAAAGGACTATAACCAGTTATCCAGCAGTCTGCAGGAGCATCTGTAACTGTAACCCAATGCGACAACAACACTAAACAAAAACGGTGCAACCAGGTTCATGAGGAGTGCTTGCTCCTTTGGAAAACAAACACGATCTAGATCAGAAGTTCTCTGGGCCTGATTCAGATAGCCTTTATCTCTTTATCAGGCAAACCAACATTACCCTCTGACCACCACACTCAAAGGACAAGGCTGGTGCTCCACAAACAAGAGCAAACATGTATGAATCAGGTCCCTGGATTAGCTATACCGCTCATTTCAGTATAACATATAGTTACAAAAATATGACCCAAAATGTCCACTGTTGCTCCATTTTATCATGTTATACCATGCTTTAAAAAAACAAGCTAAAACCATATAAAAAGATGGGTCGTGGATGGGTCTTTAAGCATGGCAATGACCCAAAACATACTGCCAAGGCAACTAAAGAAGAAGTACATTAAGGTCATGGAGTGGCCTAGCTGGTCTCCAGACATCAACACTACAGAAAATATGTGGAGGGAGCTGAAGCTTCATGTTTCCAAGCAGCAGCCAAGAAACTGAAAGGAGTTAGAGAGTTTCTGTAAAGAAGGAAGCTGGTGACCTACTACAAGAAACCTCTCACCGTTGTGCAACAACAACAGTTTTTCTACCAAAGTACTAAGTTGTGTCATGTTTTGCTTGAGGATCAAATACTAATTTCCCTCAGCAACATGCAAATCAATGTATAACTTTTATATAACGTATTTTTTCCCTCAATTTTTGGTTAATATTCCCTCTCTCCATTAAAATGAAACTAGCATAAATACAAGAGACTGTTGATTTCTTTCTAAGTGAGCAAAAATCAAATAATTATTTACCCCATTGCACTTCTAAAGCAGATCACGTATAATATTTAACTTCTTAAGAAAGAAATCATCACAGTACTGGTAGCTTTTTTGTAAATGTTACTTTAACAGAAGCAACGCAACTGTTCGACCATAAATTATACACATTTGTGCTCTAGTGAGTATTTACAGCAGTGTATGGGAGATTAGCTTGAGCCATAAAACACTGCCCCGGTTCACCGTAAGGAACAATCGAGTCACCAAGTGCAACAGCGTGACTCATTTATGTGTTTTTTACAGAAAACAACAGAGCTCCACAACACAGAGGAATAAGCACATTCTGGCTTTACTGTTAGTTTTTCATGAGTTTTGCTGACAAACATAAATCTTTTGCCCTTTAAAACTTCGTTTTTTCATATTGACAGTGTATTACAAACATAAATAATGTGAACCTTACCTTGTGTCGGCACTTCAGAACAACACCATAGGCACCTGAAACAGAAGCAAAAAGCAAGATTACTTTAATTTCCTTTACTGTTTATTCATCCATTCAGAGTAACTTTTTCTTTCAAGTAGAATCAATAACAGTAAATAATAAAACACAAAATCAGCTTGAAACTCTGTAATTAACATGCCACCATGATCTACAGCCATAAACAAACAAGGAGTATTACTCCAACTGAGAAGAGAAAAGCTTTTGAAATAACCCCTTCGAATGCTTCCTATATGTTCGCATGAACTACACATGAACTACACATGAACTAACCCCCCCCCCCCCCCCCCTCCCCTTTATAAAAAGGACAGGTGGTCCAGAAAGTAGGACACAAGTGTTGGCAAGCTACTGTAGATCTGATGTTATCGACCCTGGCAGTCACACACATGCATCCCCCGAGGGTTCGAGAGGAATTCTTGGACCAAGCAGACATATGACGAATGGATCTGTGCTCCTTTACGAGAACATCAGTGCTGAGAAGTTATCTGCTCTACAGTCGAACACACTTTAAAGACTAAAGCTATGGGGTCTATGTATCATTTATACAACTGTAACAATTTTAACTTGTGTCTTTATTATTATTAATATAATCCAAGACTCAATTTCACCTCTTGAACGTGTAATTATCTTGGGTACGCGCCACCCAGAAGACAGTGGTGAGTAAGAAACGTGTAATAACACATTAAGCTATATGTTGGACTGAGGATGTGCTGTGCACATAGCATAACCACCATAACCATACACAACAGCATCCTTAAACTCTTGTTTATTTTCACTAAATCAGCCACCTTCAGCATCTTAGTTTGGCTTTAATCTTCACATGTACTTCCAGCGGTTCCAGCAAGCATGACCGCCACCAGTGAAAAATCCACTGACTAACAAGAAACCAAACTGGACAGGATTTTTTTGGTGTATGCAGCCTGGTTTCATGACAATTTAGGACATTTTGTATGTCATTAGTAAAGCAGGGACACATTAGCCACATCTCTTACCCCATTCCTACTAAATTAGTGCACAAAAAGCTGCAAAACGTGCCTGAAGTATTAAAAGATGGAAAATAATTTCTCCCGTTCATTTCCGTCCTTCAATGAAGAGCTGGAGATAACTGCACATAATTCAGTGTATTTTTAATTGCTGGGGTGAGCTGCATGCACTTAGCACTTAGTACTAAATCATTAACAAAACTGACTGACCTCAAGATCACTGAGGAAAAATCTATGATGCTGGGATCAAGCGGAGCATACAGTGCAATGAGTGCTACGGCAGGAAACGGGGAGATGAGCAGGAAAATTTCTACAACTTTTACAGTTTAATGTGACACTAAAAGTGCTGACTTCCTTCCCAACCGGCGCATCATCGGACAGGCACGCAGCTTTTAAAATCCAGCTCGAGATTTCCCCGCGTCTTTCTGCCACGCATTATAAAACTTCTAAGACGTGGGAGTAGAAGAGTAAGGGTGTAAAAACTAGGACGTGTGGGTGGCCTCCCTTCAGGGCTACTGCCACTTTCTATCAACCAAGTAGCTCAAGGCAAAACAAAAGCCAGGAGAAGCATTTCAGGGGAATTTAACTATCACACAGCCATGCCCTGCTGATATTTACTACAATAAAGCAAAAGAAATCCCCAAACCACCACTTCATTTATCCAATAAGAACATGAAAGTATGAATCACATTAAAGCATCTAGCTTCAGTTTGTCACATTTAAATTCTTTTGGATAAATAAATATAAAACAGACGCCCTTGACCTTAATAAGCTGTAAAGGTCAGGCTTTTAATGGGCTTGTTCTGCAGGCAAATTGGTTAAAAACAATCAACCGATGGCTCACTAAAAAGCCATGCAAGTGTGCATGAAAGGCTGGACTGGACTAGTTCTTACTATCTACTGCAGACTGAAAAACAATCGCACAAAACAGGCTTTTCAGCAAGTAAATGACCGCACTTACCTTCACCCACAATCCCAAGGACTTCAAATTTATTCATTACATCACCAAGGTCAGGGATCTTCATGAAGTCAAAAGGTATGCTGTGTGAGGTGGGTGGAGCTCAGGCTCGGGGGCCCCGGCTACAGGACTGCATGAGTCGGCCAGCTGTCGGCTCCTGAGAGGCGAACGCCTGATGTAAGCCATAATATCCGTCACATGCCTCCGTCAGTGCCTCGTCTTCACCTGCAGGAAAACAATGCACCAAATCAAAATAGATAAAGAGCCCTCTTAGCTCAGAGTTAAAAGAAAATCTACTGATACTGAATTCACGAAAGCTTGAGAAAAAATGAATCTGTGTCACAAAACTAGCAATCCTTTAGTTAAAGGGTGATTCCTGCTTTGTATAGGTCCCTTTTATTAAGCTGGAGGAGTTTAGAAAGGGTGACTAGAAAGAACAATAATCAAAATGGGTGAAGAAGGGGCTGAAATGTCCCAACTTTTGGTCCCTATTAAAATAAAAAAGCAGGATCCAATTCCCAGAAAGCAGTTTAATACAATCTATCACTCGTCCTCCTTTGCCTGCACGACCTCATTTCTCGATCTCCATGCCCACATTTTTAAAACACAGGCTTTCTCCCAGCTAATTGATATCTTCAGCTTTACTAAAGATAACCCTGATCATATCACAAGGGTTATTTTCTCAAGACTTGACGAAGCTCCTCTAGAGCCACAGAAGACACTGCACAAGGGTATTAACAGCCTGTGCAGGCTCCACATACCGAGCGAATAGACGCGAATGTGTGAAATCAGTGGACTGTCTCGTCAGTATAAATTAAGTAAATAAAAAGGTTCCATATTATAGTTTACAGAACCTGATGAAAATGATGGTGAAAATAGTAAATTCCTACCTGTTTAGAGAGAGTGAAAGGGCACCGCACGCATTTTGAACGTGATCAAAGGATTTCCTCTGGTATCCACACACTCTTTATTGAATCAGATAAGACTCCAGATACCACTTTCTCCATTTCATCTTCTCCTAGCTGGAAAGCTCAAGGACTTGTGTAGCCTACACACACACTCACACACACACTTGCAATCTCCTACAGAGCTGTGGGCACAGGAGCTGCTCATCACTATGCAAAAACCTCGGCACCAAAATAAACTGAGTCTCCCTGAACACCAAATATCGCTGTGTGGTCTGTTACTCCCTTATCTTACTCAGCAGCAAACCCTCAACTGTAGGCTAAACTCAAACACTTTTCACCTCGCAGAAAATGCCTTTTATTTTTCACTCATGAGTGTGTTTCTGTGCTTCCTTTGGTCCATTTCAGCTTGCAGCCTACATGAGGTGGCATGCAAGCCTATTGTTTTTCCCAAGCAGATTTTTGCCAACTAACCCACCAGGCCCACTCCTGGAAGGATAATATGATCAGGAATGCACAGTGCATGGCTGTAGATCGTATATTTTGTCTCTATCAACAGCATGACTCATGCGTGGTGCGTGGAATTGAAAATGCAGAACCTCCAAAATCTCTTCATATGATCAGTGCACTAGTATTTATGCAGAATTGTGTCTTTCTGATGATTAAAATTTGACAAAGTGGTGGAAATTTGTAGAAAAAACAACAACAACAACAACAACAACAAAGGGATCCATCTAACAACGTCACTCAGGTTTAGAGTAACGTGATTTTTTTGGGTTAATTGCACACAATTACGCAAACAACAATAGACACAAGTTTAAATTTAAGATAAAATTATGGTTGAAAAAAGGAAAAGAAATTTACTGCTGTTTATGTAAAAATCTCACCTGCATTTGTGGTGTTGCTTCTTATAACAAGTCTCTCACATTCTTAACAGCTACAAAGGTGAAATGTAGCTGTCACAAATCATCATTTTTAACTGTAGCCTGTGTATCTAATTGTGTATATATGCACATATGTATGCGTGTGCGTGTGTGAGAGAGACAGGGAGCTATGACTGCCCACAGACTGACTGTAGCGCCCACATTTTTAATGCAGAGCAACAGCAAACCCAACAAGTCAAACATATGAAGCCAACTTAACAGAAATTAACAGTTTTTTTTCCCTAGTTGTTGTTGAACCAGCTGATTCAGAAAACATGCATAACAAACCTCCCGCCTGCCTTAACACATAAGAGATCCGAGTCACCCTCGCAGGTTAAGTGTTACCCAAGTAAAGATAAAAAAAAGCTACTCACTCAGTCACTGTTTTTGGGGAAAAACGATGGAAACAGGCCCATATAAATATATCCACCCACCAACGACGTTATTTTCATTGCAGCAGGCAGCTACAGTAACTGGATCGTGCGGTTGACAAGCTCCGAGCCCATCGCCAGGCAACAGTTCGAGCGACGTGACAGCGGCCAATGAAAATGCTCGGAACTGTTGTTTATTCCAACTCCCCCTTAGTTTCAGCCAATTACAGCACAGATGGCTTCCGGAGAGAGGGGGGGCGAGGGGAGGGTTGCTGAAAACTGTGTTGCGGTCTGAGGGTGTTTGGTATGAAGGTGGGATATTATTGTTCTAATTTCTCAATTACATAATTCTGGCAAATCACACCCCGCGTTCAAATATGACAACATAATTTAGCTAAAGGCCACTCCAAAGTACATAAAGAGGCAGAAAGATTGCCTTTTAAGGATGTTCTGATGTAAGGTGTATACACAAGCTACATTAGAGAGGAGTAAGTGCCTTGCTTAAGGGTAAGGGTAAAAACTGGACAAAACAAACTACAAGAGAGAGTAAGTACACGTTAATGGTGTGTAATAGTGGGATATAAATGCATCAGGGAGTGAATGAGCCATAAATTGAGACTCCCAGCTGCAGTCTCAAAACTTAGAGTGGAATGTGAAGAAACTGCTGTGACTTTATATCCAAATCGTGTGCATTGTTTTCAAGAGAAATCCACTGTAGCTAAACACAGGCTGGGCTGCACTTTTTGCAATGCCAATTTTCACCACTAGGTGGTGCAGTGAGCCAGTAGAACTTATTAATTTAATTACTTATTTAATCGGTAAAGTCATGAAGAACACATTCTTAGTTAAAATGATAGGATGTGGAAAGGAAAAGATTCACGATTCAAGATTCATTATAAAGCCTGTCAACAGAATCTGCAGCAAAGGTACTTTACAGGTATTGTATTTTTCGGACCATAAGGCGCACCGGATTATAAGGTGCATTAAGCGAAACAAAACAGTCAGATAAGTCAAACTTTACTCAACTCATTGTTCTTGCTTCCTCCACTTCCGTACCATTGATTCATTAATGTTAAATTCTCCAGCAGGTACTCTATTCCAATGTTGTTGCAATATATTAATGACCAACCTCTTATTGTGGATGGATTATCTCAGTTGTTCTCCTGACTGACGTTTGGTCCGTTTACAGCATCCTGCCATGCGATTGCATTTGTCCCTAACCATAGGGAACCCTCACGTTAACTTTTATCTAATTGAAAAAAGTTAGCATTCATCCTCCAGCTTTCCTGTGTTTATGTTATGCTAACATAGCTATGTCGCTAGCGATCAGATAGCACATCATTATATACCAGCTAGTCCAACTTCAGTAACCCTACAAACGTCACTGCTGTTTAGTTTTCAGTCTTCATTTATGTTGGAAGTAAAAGCAGAGCTGTCTGTTTTAATTTTTTCAGAAATCTCTCAGTCAGAACATGCTATATCATGTTTAGGTGGAAACTAGCGAGCTAACTTCCTACTAACTTCTAACTCAGTTAAATTTAATAAATTCAGTTTTCATAGATGCCTGGATGTTAAACGTAATTGTTACACCTGGTAAAGCAGCAACGCTGATGATTTTATTAAAGATAAAAGAATTTAGACAGTTTTTTACTCTCATTGATGCTGCAGTGCTCGTTTGACTTTGGGACCTGAAGCGGAGTTTGGACCCGGATAATGCTCTGACAATCCATCAAGCGGTGCAGCTTTGTAGCTTACCAAAGTCATACTAAAACATTTTTTCACAGATTTCTCATGTACCACGTAAAATCGGTCCGAGGTCAGTAAGCACAACCAGAATTCATACATAAGGCGCACCGGATTATAAGGTGCACTGTCGATTTTTGAGAAAATCTAAGAATTTTAAGTGCGCCTTATAGTCCGAAAAATATGGTACGCTATTATTTCCAAAGGCATCACCACAGGAGACACAGTAGTCTGAAAGCCTTGATCCATCTTGCATTTCTTCATATTTCTTTAGGAAAACTGGAAATAGGTGCAGCAATTTCTTGAAATATCTGCAAACATACGTGGAAATATAGAATATGAGGCCAATACAGAGTTTCTTGAAAGTTAAAATTTGGTACAACCACCTTTACTTCCCAGCCTAAACTCTCTTAGACAAGCTTTCTTGTAACTTCTTTAAGTAGTCTGCAGGCTTCTCAAAGGACATTTCATCACTCTTCTATGAATGTTCACTGTGTTAGGTTCTGTTCTCTGCTGAGATGATCACTCACTGCTTCAAAGATGTTGAGGCCCAGGCTAGATGCAGATAACTGCCAGGTGCATCTCTCAGGTCCTGTGTCAGGTCTTTGCTGGATTTATTTTGCTATTTCTTAACGACGTGACTTCCAGATAATGTTCATCTGCTGTAGATTGTTGTTTGTTTGTTTTTTCTAGATCTGCCACGTCTTCTTTTTGTCCTCCACCTTTCCAGTTTCATTAAACTTTTAAGGAGGCACTGCACACCCTACCAGGATATGCCAAGTTTTCAGCTAAGAGTTGTTTGGGAAAACTGCTATCGTATTCCTGTCAAAATGTGCTATTTTTGACATTTCTCATTGATTTAGCTAAAGAAATTAATATCTAACTTAAAATTGGTTCTTTGGTAAGTTTTCTGTTATGTATAGACACAAAACTGCTCCCTCCCTTGAGTTGGGGGCTTTATGTGTGTGTGAATGATTCATAGATATGTATTAAGTGACTTAACAAAAAACAAACAAACAAACAAATCCTCTGAAAATGGTCAGGTAAAAGGACTGGATTGAAAACGAGTGAGAAAGCCAATGTCCAAAGACAAACTTTCAAAGACCTTTAGAAAGCTTGGCGAACTATTGCTTTAAAAATGACAAGAAAGTCTAGATAACTGAACAACATATGAAGAAATAAAGAGTGACTCAAGACTTTTGCGCAGTACTGTACATTAATCTGATAGGAGTATAAATGCCCAGAAATGCTGCTTTTCTTTCTGCTCTATCCCTCAATTCAGAGACCCGTCAACAGCTACAAGGGTCTGAATTTGAATTTGATCTATCCAAATGAGGTCTCAGGGTCACCTGATCCAGCTCTGACTGTAAGCTTTATCACAATGGAAAGTTTAAACCCTGACCTTAAAAGTAGAGTTGGTGTTTGTCTCTTAAACCTGAGGAGCTGGAGCTAAAGGAGGGCAGATAGCTTCTGCCTTCCACTCTCATAAAGCAGCAGGTTGCTTGATGTGGGGTTTCTTGTCATTTACAAAGACTGTTTAAAACTCGCCCTTTGAGGACACAAAGACAGTTTGCACCCTCCCTGAGGAAAAACATATGCACAGAAACGTAAGGTGCCCCATTAAGACAAAGTTCACTCATACAGATATAGGCAAAACAACAACTGTACACACATTAATTTTATTGAGTAAATTATTTATTTTCCAGGTGATTGTAACACTCAGAGAGCATTCCTGTCTTATTAATGCCAGCTGAATACCCACGGGGCTGTAAAACTTTATCACTGCACATGTTAACAATGAGCAGCCATCATGCTTTGTGTGCAACATTTCAGATACAGCTTACTAGATTAATTCCAAATTAATTTTTAGTGTGCAGAAAGCAACTTGTTTTTCCCCTTCCTGCCTATTTTCATTCAAAACCTGCTGCATAACTTTTTGAGTGTTTGTGCTGACCAATGCTGCCACCGACAGGATTGTCCTGAAACTGAATGAATCCAGGCTGTACTGTGGTCTTAAAGAAAGCATGTGTGTGTACTTTGAGACTTCACCTGCATTTAAACACATAGTCCGTTAATAAAAAGTCATTTTAATTAGTGATTAATTGATATCTAATGTCATTTATTTTGTTAAATTTGATTATTCATTGACTAACTTTCCATTTTTTTCACTTTAGATTTTCTTTTTTAAAGCACCTTGAGGGGACTGTTGTTGTGATTTGGTGCTATATAAATAAAACGGAACTGAATTGAAATGCAGTTTCCAAATATGTTAGCCGATCCCTCTAAACAATCCAGAAGTCAATAATGACTGAGCTCATCAGGTTTTCTTCAGTTTGTCATGATGTGAGTTAACTGGGAGGCTTAGAGGTAAAGTTTGCCATCAACATGGTCATCATCTCCTTCAAGGATGTCCTTGAAAGGAATCAGCCTCGAAATTATGATTTAGTGTATCAAGGTTTATTTTTCCAACTTCAAACCAACTGTGAATCAAGAGTGTAACCAGGGAAAGGACACAGAAAGCTTTTTATCATTTCTCAAACTTGTGCCTATTCATCTCCTCTGTCCTCATCCTTCCCTCGACATAGAAATCACTCTCAGGACACCATGTTGAAGGATATCTGCGTTCCAAAATGCACCTTGAGAAAAGAAGTGGCTTGATAGAGGAACTCTAATCAAGGTTTCTCAGATTTAACCTTTGGAAAAGTGTTTTTTCCTTCAAATTATAAAAGAGGTGCAGCACACTGCTGGAGTATACAAACTGTGGAGGACTCTAAACAATTTGTCCTCACTTCAGAATGGAAAGTAAAAGAAAAACAAGCTTAGGCCTTCAGCCAGTTATTCTTAAATTTACGGATAAATAAAGTTATTTTTTAAACTAACATACTCTCCAGTCAACAAAACTGCTGCCTATGTGAAGCAGAGTCTGTGAATGTAATATAGTGATCCAAAAGTGATCCCAAGGAACACAAGAGCCAAGGAAAAAATGAAGAAAGGAAGCAATGTGGAAAAGTGAGAAATAAAAAGTGGAAAATAAAACATGAATCTGTCAGGAAGTCCAAATGAAGACTGTCACAAGTACCAAGTAAAACAGGAAACAACTCAAAAGACAGACAAGCAGACTGACCCTAAACATGATGCAGAGAAAGTGGAAAGTACATACCTAGTGGAGTAAAGTGATGTGGAATATGTTATGGTTTATTTAATTGGGTAAATCTTATTTGATGAGACCTAATTGTCTGTGTTATTAGCTATAATTTTACACTTGCTGAAATATTAATACAGTTACAGTCATTATTTAATCCATAATCACGACTGCCATCACCATCTTAATCAATGCAGGAGGCACCACTTTCTAACTTGTATTTACAGGGATAATAAAACTATGCTCCTTGCAGCAGTTGCTGCAGCCATAAAATCCATTAATATGTCAACCTGATGTTCATTACAAACCAGTTAACAAGACTCAGATCTATTTCCAAAATAGCCGGCTCATAGCTAGTAATACAGAGGAGAGACAATATTGGTAAAGAGCGAATAATAATAAACTTGAAATGTGTGAGGGCAGTGAAATTAGAAATATTAAGGGTGCCGGATGAGTGAAGAGATAAGATAAGATAAGATAAGATAGAACTTTATTAATCCCTCGGGTGGGTTCCTCTGGGAAATTCGATTTCCAAAAAAGCACAGCACCGACAGAAGTTACAGAGTTATACACACACACACATATATATAAATACAGAGACAATATAAATAAAATATACGAAGGGGATAAATAGAATAAATAGGAATAAAAATAAAAATACAAGTGAATTGCACATTTCAAGTATTGAGTCTATTGCACCGTTGACTATTTACAAAAGTATTGCACAAAAGGTATTGCACAGTGAGGTGAAGAGGCACTACAGCTTAGTTGTTCCCCCCTCCTTTGTCCTCCTGTTTCCCCTCCCTCTCCCCTCCAGAGAGGAGTTAAACAGTCTGATGGCGTGTGGGACAAAGGAGTTTTTAAGTCTGTTAGTTCTTGTCTTTGGGAGAAGCAACCTGTCACTGAACAGACTCTTCTGGTTGTTAATGGCCGTGTGCAGAGGATGCCTGGCATTGTCCATAATGTCCATCAGTTTCTTTAATGTCCTTTTCTCTGCCACTGTCACCAGAGTGTCCAGCTTCATGCCGACCACAGAGCTAGCCCTCCTGATCAGTTTCTCCAGCCTGGATGAGTCCTTCTTTGCTGTGCTGCTCCCCCAGCACACCACAGCATAGAAAAGTACTCCAGCAACCACCGACTGGTAAAACATCCTCAGGAGCTTCCTGCAGATGTTAAAAGACCTCAGCCTCCTGAGGAAGTACAGTCGGCTTTGGGCTTTTTTATACAGGTGCTCTGTGTTGCATGACCAGTCCAGTTTATTGTCCACCCACAGCCCGAGGTACTTGTACTTGTTGACCACCTCCACCTCCTCCCCCTCTATCTGAACCGGCAGTGGACCTGCTCTAGACCTCCCGAAGTCCACAACCAGTTCCTTAGTCTTTGAGGTGTTGAGTTGCAGGTGGTTTATGTGACTCCATGCGACAAAGTTCCTCACCAGACTTCTGTACTCCTGTACTCCTGAAATACACAGCTGCAAAAAATTAGGAGAAAATTGAATTTATACAGCCTGATGAATGAAATATTTCAGGTGAAAATCTAAATTGGATTGTTGAGAAACATTTGAAAACCTAAATCATCAAGCTTTTCAGGCCTAGATTCAATAAAATGAAAAACACAGACTTATTTTTTAATGTGGCACAGCAATGTGCTTATATGCACTCCTGTAATGTCTGTGCATGCTCCTTACAAGGCAGTCGATAGTTTCTTAGAGGATCTCTTCTCAGGCCGTACACTCAAAAAAAATGAAATTGAGTGGTTGTTACATGCACAAGATCCAAACTTGTAATTTGAACTAAATAATTCCATGTTTCTATGGTGAACGTAATTAAATCATGTAGCATCTGCATGAAATCCAGCAACTTAATTTGTTCTTGTTGAGATGACATCATACAATCCAGTAAGAGTGGTTAGTTGCCTGGATCTAGCCACTCAACAAGAACAAATTAAGTTGCTGGATTTCATGCAGATGCTACATGATTTAATTACGTTCACCATAGAAACATGGAATTATTTAGTTCAAATTACAAGTTTGGATCTTGTGCATGTAACAACCACCCAATTTCATTTTTTGAGTCGACTCACGAAATTCACAAGATCACATTAGATGTCAAACCACAGGAAAATCACTGAGGTTATTGAATGTTAATGTTAATATTATGTTAAACCTACACACATATATCGTGTTGACACAACACAACCAATATGGATTAATATAACATGATTTGTTTAGATGGAATATAAGTGGCAAGATAAAATTACCTTCATCCAATTAATTATTTTTTTTGAGCGTAGCATCATGGCATCACCGAGATCCTGGACAGTCTGTGGTAGTTTTTGTATTCCAGATTTTCAGAGACAACGTTTGACATGAATATCCCAGAAACTACCAAAGATAAAAGCCGAGTGTGCCAGTTTAACTCAGTGGGATGAGCGGGCGACCATATGCCATATGGCTGAAAGCGGCCAGCCCGGTTTGAGTCCGACCCGCAACCCTTTGCTGCATGTCTTCCCCTCTCGCTCCCTCTGCTTTCCTGTCAGTCTTCACTGTACCTATCCAATAAAGCCAGAAAAAGACCCCCCCAAAAAATACTTCAAGATAAAAGCTTGAAATTTTCACAGCCCTCTCTATAAAAATGAATCCGGATCTGTGATTTGAGACAGATACATCAAAAACTCAGATTATTGGTTAGTTCAAATCTGAAAAAAGCTATCCTGTAAAGTCATATATTTGAGCACACAAACTGAAAAAAATCAAATAAATAATATCGCAAAAGACAACTTGACAGGGGGCACCTGGGGTGGGTGTGGTTATATTTCCCTCCACCCCTGGACATTCCCCTGCCAGTGTACAGTATTTTATTTAAACATATGCCATTAAGATCAAATTAGTGGTGGTGGGAACATATTCCTACCATGCCTACCATAAACTATACCCATGTGTTGTTGGCTGTTTTGTAAACACAGTTTGGCTAAGCCCAAACTTCCTATTTCAAATCAAAGGTGTTACTCAAACTAAGACTAACTGTGAAAAAAAAAAACAGTTTAGTCAGTGGAATAAAAGGAAAAACCTTAGAATGAATCAAAGAGTAAGGCTTTAAAATATGCTGTCATAACATAGGTTCAAAATTAAGAAAAATGTAAAAAGAAAAATGTGAAGAAAGCAGTAATGTACAAAAGAAAGGGTGCACAGAAGAAACATTCATAGATGACTCAGCAAGGAAACCGCAGTTAAACACAAAGAAAACAAAACCATCAAAGTACCACAGGAAATAACTAAAGGAGGCAGGAATACCAACAATAAACCAAATGTAAGAGACAAGGAAACACAAACAGCCCGAGGTGTAAAAACAGAAGAGGGCACAAACAGAAACACTGAGTACAGTTAGATGATGCAAACCAAAACTCATCCACAAAACTGTGTTAATCACTAGAAACCAGAAGAAAAAAAACACCAAGAAACTAGTGTCATAAAACTGAAGCTCATTGTGAAATTAAACAGGAAACAAAGTCTCACAAATCAAAGAAAACAGGAAATGAAAACTAAAACACTGGAACATTAACAAAACACCAAACATAAACCACGACTGAGATAGATAAACTTAGCATCTAAGATATGAAGTCAAGATCCTATCAGGAAATCCCAGAGGCATGACAATGACGACTGAGACCGGGAAAGGGTCGCAGTTATACTGCAATACCTCAGAACTTCCAAACCCTTTTATAAAAATCATTAAAAAGAAGCTAAACATTAAAAACTAAACACTATGAAGTTTAAAGTTTGAAGAGGTGAACAAGAAGTCCTTGACTATAATTTTGAAGAAGTGGCTGGGAAGTACCAGGTTTTGGAAAATTATATTACACAATGGAGTCTCGGTGATGTAATATACATTACTACACCACAGAATAAAGCCTCATCTCTTCTGCTAAAGGTGTAACACTGAAGTAGGAACACTGTCTGTATTGCATAGATTAGATCTGCGCCTGCCCATACCTGTATTCACACAGAACCTGCAAAAACAAGGTGGAGTTTAAAAACCTCACCTTTCTCTTTGCATCAGATCTTTTCAATCAGCAAACCACACCCTTTAAAATTCTTTTGTCATAAAAGGTGGTTTTCTCCCCCAGCCAGTGAGAACTAAGTCCATATTAACCATGGAAATTATTCATTATTGTTTGAGTAATTCCTGTATTTATTACGTCAAAGACAGTGCGCACGCCTGCATTGGGCAGTTATTTCCCCGTAGCAAATAAATCAGTTGAGCAGTTTTAAATGTGCACGCCACATCAGATCAACCAACACGATCGCTCCCAGTGCAGTTTTTTTTAATCCCGACTGAATCAAGTTTAACCCTCTTGGGTACAACATTGATTATAAAGGAGAATGAAAACCCACTAAAATGTATTAAATTGCACAAAAAATGTGCAACCTTTCAATGGAAATATGAACATGGATTACTCTTATATAACACATGATTTTGTTAACCTACAGTATAAAAGAAAATAAAGATTTCAAATAAGGTAACATAGACTTAATTCTTGACTTGACTTACATGTGTTTGAACCCTTAAAGAACCCTTTCAAACCAGATAAATTATAGTTTAAACTTGAGTTTGTCTGCTTGGAGGAAAAGTGAAGGTAAATTTGAAAAACACACATAATTACCAATGTAGCGGTAAGGTGTTCTTAAATGCAGGATCATCAAATTATGGAACCACAAATCATTGATAGAGTCTAACTTTTCCTTTTTTTTTCATTAACTGGACAAATACAGAGAGAGCTGCACCTTACTGGAAAATCAAAAATAAGGTAAAACTTTGCATGGGTGCATTATAAAAATCTTGTGATCTAATAGGGTCTGGTGAGAGCTTAAATGGAATGAATTATGTGCAAAAGGAATATTTATGTTTTCACATTATGAGAGTAAATCTTGGGAGTTTCCATTTTCTATTTGGGTACTTCAATTTCCTCCCACAAAAACATCCTTACTGGGTTAAATGGTAATTCTAAATCGGTTGGTTTTGTGTCTCTCCATGTTAGTCTTGGGATGTAATGGTGACCTGTCCTGTCCTGGGTTTTAACCTTTCTCCACCCCCACCCACCCCATTCCAGAGCTTTCAAGATAATGTTTGAATCAATTTATTATGAGCTCTAGTTATTATGTTGTTTGATACTTGGACACTGAGTGGCTGTTCTGCAAAGTTAAACAGCTGTGAGGTCACTGTTGGTGTAACTACTATAACAGGTGCCCTCTGCACATCTGAGGCAAACAGCACCATTTCACCAGTGACAAATAAGGATGTGAAACTTCTATAATTTTCTGTGTCACAAACAACTTCTTTCCTACAAAGAACTGAGCCGAAAATGGAAGGATTCCTGGTATTAGAGACACTTTTTATTTTTATCAAATGACAACCCCCCCCCCCCCCCAGCGTTATTTTTTTTGTTATTAAAAAGGAACATGTACTCTATAATTCTTTCACAAATGATTGACACTTTTCAGTATTTGCTCTGTTTGGTCACTGCAAACAGGAATTTGCTTCGGTCTCCACAATTCTTTTTACAAAACTTGACATTTATATTTATGGATAGAAACATTTTTTTTAATACAACTTTATTTGAAAATGTTTTATTTCAGTAAACACTGAGAAAGTGGAGCGATATCGTACAACATTTTGCTCCACACTTCCTGTCTATATTGGAAAAGAAAATGCAGAGCAAGTGAAAACAAACAACCACAACCTCAGCAGTTGCACCACTTAAGTGGAATTTAAAACAAATTTCTATTACAGCGATTACAAGCTAAATTTTGGTGTGTATGTTTAAGAACATTTGGAAAAGGGAAGCCTTACAAGCTAAAAACTACGAGTGTTAAAGGCTAATTTTAACTAATGGGACTCTTAAGTCAAAATGCTTAAAATGTTTTAAGCTCTCATACATTTAGCCAACTTAAATTGATGTGGAACAGCCACATGTGGAACAGAGAGCAAAATAGGGATCCTGAACTTTAAATTTGTGATTCTGCAACAATATAAACAGACTAGAAGTGTTTTTATCTGATTTGACTGGTGGTTCCAGTGACATCAATTTAATTTAGTTAATGCTAAAGATAGAGGCCCAAATAAGTCAAGATGGGTGCTAAGTGTCCAAGCTTGCGTCTAGAAGGAAAATTGATTAATATCCACCACTAATATGGCAAATGCATGTTATTATCATTTAACAAAGTCAGTATGACCAGATACTACAATACCAGTGCATCCATACTATATTAGGGTTTTTTTTTTAGGTATAAAACCATCATATTTTACCAGACACTCATTATATTATGAATATTTCAGCATAAAAAAACAGTTAATTTGAATGTGTTTTGTCCCATAGCACCACTGTTTTCCACTGTGGTAATTCCTGCTGTAGTGAATCCAGATAAAGACAGGAAACCAAAGCATTTTGCCTGTTACGTGTGTAATATACATGTAATAACAGAAAATTCAATGAATTTGGGAATGATGAGGAATGATGTTGAAAACACTTCAGGCTGTTTTGTCGCCAGCTTTGTAACCGGATCTCTCATCTAATTAGAAAATTAATATGAAAAGAAATAAAACTCTTTGATGGGGTTAGCTGTTTTTAAGAAAGTCTTGGATGTGGCTTAGATGAAGTCTATCAGAATATACTTCTTTACACTTAAATTAAGGATTTTTTTTCTTTTTTTAAAGATGAAGAAAAAAAATATCTTGACACTCCTGATCTGAAGTTAATGAGGAAAAATTTTTTAAAAAAAATGTGTGGGCGGGGGAAAAACAGTGAAGACGGGACAGTGACCGTAAGTCATACGCTATTTTTCTGTGATGACGCATTACTACCCACTTTAAGTGAGAACAAACCACAACCACTTTACAGTTTCACTAACATAAACAGTTTTTATTTAGGACAGGGCTTTAGTTCTGCTCCAAATGTACTTACTGCTTTTCATGATATGATATTATATTATATTATATTATATTATATTATATTATATTATATTATATTATATTATATTATAATACGAATTTAGCATTTTGCATTAATTATTTTTCTTTTTACTATTTTCTGTTCTGTAGTTTTGGCCTTACGTATTTAAAGACCAGACCACTTATCTTACATTGTTTATTCGAGGCGTTTTCTTACATGTTTACAGTTTTTCAGTTTTGAAGCACAGCTGGGGGACACAGGAGAAAGACCCTGTAAAGAGGAAGGAACGCTGAAGTGGATCACTCATACAAGTTTTTTGAAGCTGAAACTACAGCCAATGCAGTCCGGATTCTTATTGGACAAATTATTTGAGTCTTTTCCTGATTGGCTACTACTGTGAGCAGCAAGCGAATTCATTGGCCATTGAACTACTCCTCCTGCAGTCAGTCCCCGTGTCGTAGCTGTACTCTCCTTTCAGCACAATCTTTGGCATATATTACGTACGTGTAAGGATACACTACATTCGTGAAAAAATGGCAGCTGACGAATAGAAAAAAAGTGGATCTTCAGTCGAAAAAAGAAGGCACTTGTAAGTTAATACTTCAGAATGAATGAGTTGGAGTTTGGGGAAATTATCCGTGGAAGCTTCTCAATCCTGCCTACGTGCGATTCTCTCCGATACTGTGGAAGAAACTGTTCTCAGAGGGTTAACGCTAAGGTTAGCCAACCTAGTTATTAGCCAGCAGCGGTAGCTAACATACAAGCAGTTCCAGTTGTCAACATTGGGCCTAGACTATTACCTGAAACCGTTAATGTTACACAACAGAGAGCAGAGATGCATCATATATCATATATACATCATATATGGAACACTTTAAAACTCGGCGTTATGATAAATTAATTAAATTATACCTTCCTGCCTCGACATGTAGCCTCGCTAGCTGTTACAATCCAAGTTAACATTAAAAGGCTGGTGGGTGAGGCGACATAACCAGCTGATTTGAGAGTAAAAATTAGAAAATGTAGTTCTGGCTGTAGGTAATTATGAGGTTATAAATGTAGGTGTTGTGAATAATAACCTCTTGGGTCGATGTAACGTTAATTTAGCTCATAGGCGGGGCGTTATTAGCGTCATTATAATAGGCAATTCAGCGTGGCTAATATTACCTCAATGACTGAGACCGTGTTTCTACTGTAAATTTGAGGGGAGGGCACGCAGCTTTTATTTGCTGACCTAGAACAGCTGTTGTGCTTTCTTTATACCAAACTCACTAACTTACGGGACTCCTGGTGGTGGAGTTAGTTACATTCTACAGATGTTTTGGGAATGAAACTGAGGGAATGTACACAAAGTTGCAGACTGTGTCGTATGGGCTGTCCCACCACAGGCCCGGTTGTAGCTGAACCTCATGAAAAAAACCCACCTTGTACGAGGCTTCCTGTCTCCGTGGGAGTGACCCATTACTGGAAAACCACAATACTGTACGCGAAAGAGGTTCTGATGGTTTTTTACTTTACGAAAAAAGGTTGATTTCCGTTTTGCTAACCACAGTATCCTTTGCCTATCTTCATACTTTTACTATGTGGGCTATTTTTAGGGACATCTCCACTATTCCTTTAAAACTATAAGCTCATGCCTGACCTCCTCAGAATCAACTGGTTTTTTAGCATATTAAATGCTAAATGTCAGTTGAGCTGATTAGTAACTTAAGGTCTGCTGATTTGAGTCCCTATTCAGATGCTGGCATCTCCTCTCTCTCTGAGATGACTGTAGATGTAAACAATTGTAAATGATCTCACATAAAAAGGAGCATAATGAACTAAACGCTAATATTTAGAAGTTTAATTTGTTCCAACCCATAAGCAGCAGCTGCTGTGATTATTTCAGCAGACTGAGGAACAGCTGGAATTAACATCTGCACATTAGTTCTCTAAAAGAATAACACAGGGATGGTTAATATAGACAGAGACAGACTCTCGAAACCTCAGAACAAAAGCTGTTCAACCTTTTATTGTGTCAGTTCACAAATACTGTTACAGTCAGTGCCCACAGAGTAGCTGCAGTAAAAAAAAGGTCAAGATAATTAAAGTTAATATGCACTGAAAGAAAAGGTCTCACCCTCCAGTCTGTCTCAGCCTTAAAGGTGCACAGGGATATTATTAATAACTGCTCAGTACTAAAATACATATTGTACTTAACAGGTAACATTCCCTTTCAGTTCCCTACAGCCAGTTGGAAATTATGCAAATTAGGGGAAATCTCTGATGGATCAAGCAGAAGTAACAACCATTTGTCAATATGCTAATCATGTAAGAGAGTGAGAGGGAACATCACGGCACCAAAAAAGGCTGCTGCAACAAACCTGAGGTGCACAGAAATTTAGATTGGATGGTAGAGATTTAAGAAGGCATTAGGTGAAATACGTGCCATGTGGGCTCTACCTGTTGCATTGCCCTGATTTCATGGCTGAATACCTTCACTCACTCCAACACGGATCTGTCACTTCATGTTGATAATGGTGGCGTTACCGCTTCGAGGATCAGGAGGATTCATGTTTGTTTTTTTTGTTTTCTTTCATTCTGCTGTAACGGATGTACCGATCAAGATTTTCATTTTCTGATATCACTACCATAGATGTTGATATCTGCTGATACCAAATATCTGTCTGTGATCAATAAATAACCTGGTACTCTGACACTGAGGAAGACTGGGACCATTCCCAAACAGTAAAAACCTGACCCCCAAACCTGACCGTTCTTCCATGCTGTGTTAGCTTCTTCTCGATGAAGTTAACACAAAACAAAGATGTCATATTTGCCAGATATTCAGTCCAGATACTAGTTTGGTGCATCGTTTTTTTCTCTATTCGTTTTTTTTAGAGGTCTGCAGGCAGTCGTCTGCATTTCTTAAATACCCATAATACTTCACTCTCTGTAGCCAAATACCTGCGCAAATAGATGTAGAAGGAGTATAATAAGTCAGGCTTTAGTTGTCCATCCCAGTTTCTCATTTGCTAAATTGCACATCTTTTATTCCTCTCTTTGAGTCTTATGCTACGTAACATTTGAAGTGGGAAGCTGGAATTCCTAAATTCACAATTGGAATTTTCAGCTCGAACACTCCCTGGAGTTGGATGTTCTGCTTTGGACAAATTGCCTTGTTGTTATTTCAATATTTTTAAGGCTGTCTTGTTTCTGTCCCAAATGATCCATTTTTGTGTTTTCAGGACAAACTTTCAGAGAATACGGAAACAAGTCGGTTGATCATCTGGCACCTTGTTCATCACCATAAAAGTGCCACATTGGTCATCTGTCACCATGGGGAAAACGCCGCTAAAAGGCAAGGACCTTTCATTTGTTTGAGGAAGCTGGTACTTGTGCTTATACAAAATGGAAAAAAATGGGGGGTTTTTCATAATGTAAAAAAAAAAAACTGGTAGTAGTTTCCCTCAGATGTTTGTAAATGTTTGTTACACAGATTGTAGGGTATGTGGCGCCCACCCAAACAAGTTTTGGCTTGAGCCAAAAAGGAAAACCACCCATATTGTGACTAAATTCATATTCTAACCAGTTCTATTAATCGGGGCTTCACTTATCCTAGAAAAATTAACTTTTTTTGTTTATAAAATGGCTATAATTAACAGAGGGTGCCTATACTCTATTACATTCCATAATTATGAATATGTTCTGTGTTCAGACTGTAATTTAAAGCTTGTAATATAAGTTACATTTATAAGGACAATGTATTGTAATGCCTACATTGCCTGAAGTAAGATATAGGGGTTTAAAATGTTTCTAAATTTCTTTTGTTGTTGTCTTTGTAATTTTTAGATCAGAAAGAAGCCAAAAAAGAGAAATCAGGTATGACCCCTTCAAGTTTTTTTTTTTAATTGTGAAAGGATTCACTTCATTCTCATGTTTAACTCTCAGACATGATGAAGTTGATGAAACACAAGATGCACTCTAATAGGTATTTATGTAATCAGAGCAGGATTATAGTTGTTTTATGTAACTTCCTCATGAGCTTTTAATGACAAGCCATTGCAACAGAGAGAGGTTTGTTTGTATCACATACTGCTAAACATCCACAAGAGATGTTCTTCATTTCTTGTCATTATTGAGATTTTGTTCTCAGTGTTTTAAGAAATGAGAAGCTCAGTTGTGTGGCTTGTATAGATGGACTAAAATCATGGTATAATGTCACATTTCACACACTGATAAACTGTTTTATTTCAAGCTTTTGCACACGGATATTCATTTCTGTAATATTTAATAATTGATATACCGTATTTCCCGGACTACAAAGCGCACCTGAATATTAGCCGCACAAGCTAAAATCAGGGGAAAATCCTGTTTTGTACATACATTAGCCGCACCTGACCAAAAGCCGCAGGTGTTTCAATGTTGACTTATCATATGTAAGAGAATATGCACAAAGGGAATTGTCAGGAAAGAGGTGGCTGTTTGGAGACACACCCCTTTTATTAATATTTTGAAAAACAAGTTATGGGTACATATTTGCACATGTGCTGTGCTTCATAAATGAGTAACAAATGTATTACATAACAATAACCTACAGCACACCAGAAAAATAGATTCGGACTACCTTTTAGGCTCAGGTGCAGCGACACGGCTTTAACAAGAAGAAAAGTCAGTCATTCACCACCATCTTCCTGCGCTCTAAAACCACCAAAGTCCTCTTCTCCAGTGTCGGATACGAACAGGATCAGGATGGCTTCGTCATCCACTCTCAGCTTCTTTCCTTCGTTGTCACTTTCAAAACCAAAGAAATCCTCATTGTCAGTGTCGGAGTCGAACACCCTCTGAAGGGCCGTGGCGGTGTCCTCCTCTTCATCATGCAGCAGTCCAGCCCTTCGAAATCCGTTGGTGATCGTGGATGTTTTCACACTTTTCCACGCTGTCAGAATCCACCGGTGGAGTTGAGCACAACTTGCTTTTCGCAAGTTTATCGCCGCTCGTCATCCACGACTCCCGCTGAACGCGTAGCGCTACTTTGAAGTTTGTTTTTCGCGCTACTTGTACGGCACTATGTTGCCTGGCGGATGGACATGTGACCAACATACCACTCTTGAACCCCGATCCTTCCGCCAGGCAACGTAGTGCCGTACAACAGCGGAACAAACAAAACAAATCGTCTTACGATATGACAAAAATCATGGACAATCTATAGAAAAGCCGCACCTGACTAAAAGCCGCAGGGTTCAAAGCTTGTGCAAAAAGTAGCGGCTTATAGCCCGACAATTACGGTATTTAATAGATGAAATACACTTTCACTTTCTCACATCGCTTTCTCGTTGTTTCTCTTTAGATGCTTTTAGCTGGGAAGAATATCTCAAGGAAACATCATCGATACCAGCACCAGCAACCTGTTTTCGTCAGGTATGTCCTCCTGAGTTTATAAATGCTACCAAAGTCATGGTCATGTGACTGGTTTGGTTTGTGTGTTAGCAGGATTACTGACAATTGTATTTATTTGAAATAACAAAAACTGTGATCATTCTGGAGTTGTTCTCAAGAAAACATTCCAGAGTAACCTGGACCTGCAGTTTTCAGCCTTGGAGGAAGTGAGCCCCAGCTAGTCTAGTGAAACATTTGCTGAGGTCCATTTGCATGAATATAGACCCAGTGTCTTAGAGGAAAATGTAAATGTAAGGGATATCGCCTCGTTGAGTGACACTGGAATCGGGAAATAAGATGAAGTTTATAAATGGCTTTGGCCGATGTTAATCAGCTGGGTCACATCAATGGTGCACTGACTAAATGTTTCAACGGTCTGATGAAGGGCTGAAAGACTGTTTTCATGCATGAACTCTGGACCGGTACGCGGCTGTCTGAGTGTGAGTGCAGCAGTCCCAGTTACATGCTGCTTAGACCTGCCAATCAGATCAATTGTTTCAGACAGGACAAACAGAGGGCCTGCACCAAGTGTAAGATAGGCTAGTGTAAGATAAATAAGGATTATTTTGAATTGTAAATCATTCAGAGCTACTTTAGTAGAATCTAAGAATCTAAGCAAATACAGGTCTAGACAAGCCCTCGATTGTGATTGTTTGTGTGGGTTTTGCACCCTTTTTATGTGGTTTTAACAAGGAAGTGTACTGTGAATCACAGCAGAGCTAGTAACAAAGCTGTGGGATCACCACTGAGTGAGGTTTCCGTGCTGATGTATTTGGATTCAGGCAGTTAGGGACAGTGATTCAGTAAATTCTCTTCATTTGGATACTTGTTTTTTATGCTCCCAACACCTCATACTGGGTGTACTGGGACAGCTTTTGTTAGACTGTATAGAGAGTTCAAAAACATGTTTGTTTGCTGTGATTACAGCAACCACACTCGTGACATTTTTCTGTTATCTTCAGGTTAGAGTCCCACCTACCAATGACTTCAAGGTGGGAATGAAGCTTGAAGCTCACGACCCACGCAACTCCACCTCAGTTTGCATTGCCACAGTGATGGGTATTACTGGGGTCCGTCTGCGCCTCCGTCTGGACGGCAGTGATAACAGCAATGACTTCTGGAGACTAGTCGACTCCTCTGATATCCAGCCTATCGGCACCTGTGAGAAGAATGGAGATATGCTGCAGCCACCGCTGGGTAAGGATTGGAAAGAAGCACATACAAGGTTTTGATTTTATCTTTAGTAACAATACACACAACATGAGCTGCAAATTATTCAATAAGGAAGACTTAACTCCCATGTCATCATTATTTTGACTTTGTTACAACCTGAAGTCAAGACAATGTCAGACATGTGAAGAATTATGTTTGGAATATTTTTAAAATAGAAATACATGGTGACAGGATTGCTTTCATCATATTGTACATCTTTATTTAGCTCATATTGGGCCTCTGTGCAGACCCCCAGTTTATCTTTTGTCTGAAACAAGCTGTTTTAGTGCGTATTCTGTTTAGCTACCCATCACAAACAGAAGATTTTTTAGCAACAGAGCTGTGTGCCTAAATTGACTATTTTAGGAATATCCTGTCTCATTTACATCATCAGTATTAAAGAGTAGAAAAAACTGATGCTGAGCATTTAGAGTCGCCTGAAACCTAATAAACAAACTTCCCACAACGAGGGCCTTACGTCACAGTATTTTTAAAAAAGTCTATTTTAATAAACACTCGATACATAATCTATCTGTAGATCAAAGATACAAGTTAACATGATTCAAATGCGTGATTTAAAATGCAGACAAACTCTTTTGTTGCTGTGTTTAAAAGCCTGTCAGCCCACAAGCTGCTGACTCGACTGATGGCAACAAAGTGGAGAACAAGAGTTGCTTGATTCAATTTCGCTTTTAGACAGTAGAAAATGAGCGAGCTCGGAGAAAAGTGGGTGAAATCTTCGGACTTTCTGGTATGTTCTGGAAATATGTTATTTGTTCCAGCTATCATTGAAGTGCTTCCGTTGACTGTTCGGGGAAAATATTTAGGGGTTGCAGAAAGGTCTAAACATTTGTATGGATGGATGGATTGTGTGGAATTTTGATGTGAACATACCATAATGCTGCCTAACAAGCAGCACTGACTAAATAACAAGGTCTACTAATAACAGTAACTTCTGTCTTCTGCATTAGTTCAACTTGGTTTTAAGCCTAAATTCCTGTCATTTCAGGATTTCGGATGAATGCCTCCTCTTGGCCCATGTTTCTGCTGAGAACCTTAAATGGAGCAGAGATGGCACCAGTAACAGCCTTTAAAAAGGTTTGTATTACCTCTGTAAACCTTTTAAAAAAGTATAAAGTATTTAAAAGCTGCTGCAATGACGAATGAGGACGTTGCCTTTATTTCCAGGAACCACCAAGACCCCCTCAGAATAGCTTTAAGCCAGGCATGAAGCTGGAGGCGGTGGACAAGAAGAACCCGTACCTCATCTGCCCCGCCACAATTGGAGAAGTGAAGGGCGATGAGGTCTTCATCATGTTTGACGGTTGGCGGGGCGCCTTTGACTACTGGTGCAAGTACGACTCCCGAGACATCTTCCCGGTAGGCTGGTGCTCCCTCACTAAGCACAGCCTTCAGCCACCCGGCAACAGTGGTAAGTCTTCGACTGTAGGGGGCAGCAGACATCCGCGCATTCCTCACTGCTGTAAATAATGCGGTTTGAGGCAGATGCTATTGTTTGTAATCAATCTTTCATTCATGCTCATTTAGTTGCAGCACACTCCTCCTCTCCCCCACACACCAGCCCGGAAATTACACCCACAGTTAGATAAATATAAACGCAATTAACATTAATCATGTTGTCTTGTTGCTTAGTCTGACAGAGGAAAATATACACAGGGTAATTTTTAACAGGTGCTGAGCACACAGTAGAAAAGGCTTGAGGTTTGCCTCTGTATGTGTGATTACATTACATATAAATGCACATATTTTAGAAGAATAACAGATTTGGATATGTGCATGAATATAGATTTGAATATGGATTTCAGTGAGTGATATTATGGCTCTTAGAAGTTATATAAAGGTCTTTTACACTTCTTCCACCTCTCTCTGAGAGATGAGAGGAAAGAAAAAATATAAACCACCAAGTGACACCTAGTGACAGGGACCAACCAATCAGAGGACACAGTCACAGGTGTACTGCTTAAAAAGCACAGCTGCAAACATTCCCATTTTATTACTGGAAAATGTAATCTTCCAGTAACCCTCCATTTTACCATTTCTGTCTGGAAAATTGGATAATTTGTATTTCCCTCAAACTGGAATACATCCACCCATAGGTTTCATGTCTTCATGTGAAGTTCCTTAAGTTTACTTTTTCAGTCTATATTAGAGCAGGGCGATATGGCCAAAAATATTTATCACGATATATATTTGAAAATTTGCGATAACGATATAACCGACGATATAATTGATGCGAGACAAAATACAACTCCACAACATTACTAGCGCAAAAAGACAACCTTCCATTTATTTTCACTTAAACAAGAAGCTGGTTTTTATGTACATTAAAGCTTTATAAAAATGTAACAGTGCAAATGCAAATTCCTTGCTGAAAGTTTAACCAAAAGGCATTTCCAGTAGAAATGGGCTGACATATCCTGAGCATAACCATGTATAATATCCACTGAAGTTAAAAAGAGGTGCTTTGCAACATTAAACTGCAGTGTGCAGTATGTATTTTTCGGACCATAAGGTGCACGGGATTATAAGGCACATTAAGCGAAACAAAGCAGTCAGATAAATCAAACTTTATTAAACTCATTCTTCTTGCTTCCTCCACTTCTGTACCATTGATTCATTAATGTTGAATTCTCTGGCAGCTGCTCTATTCCCATGTTGTTGCAGTCTATTAATGACTAACCTCATATTGTGGATGGATTATCTCAGTTGTTCTCCTGACTGAAGTTTGGTCCGTTTACAACATCCTGCCATGCGATTGCATTTGTTTCTAACCATGAAGAACCTTCACGTTAACTTTTATAAGTGGAAAAGTGTTAGTGTTCGTCCTCCAGCTTCACTGTTTATGTTATGCTAACATAGCTGTGTCGCTAGCGATCACGTAGCACATCATTATATACCAGCTAGCCCAACTTCAGTAACCCTACAAACGTCACTGCTGTTTAGTTTCCTGTCTTCATTTATGTTGGAAGTGATAGCAGAACTGTACGTTTGATTTTTTTCAGAAATCTCTCAGTCAGAACATGCTATATCATGCTTAGGTAACTAGCGAAACTAGCGAGCTAACTTCCGCTAGCTTCCTGCTAACGTCTAACTCCGTTAAATGTAATACATTTTGTTTTCATGGATGCCTGGAAGTTAAACTTCATAGTTACACCTGGTAAAGCAGCAATGCTGATCGTTTTATTAAAGATGAAAGAATTTAGACAGTTTTTAACTCTAAGTGATGCTGCAGTGTTGTTTGACCTGAAGAATACGGAGTTTAGGACCCAGATTACTCCCAGATTTAAGAGCATCTTAGTCCGACAAATACGACAATAACAACGGCCGCTTGCATGTTCTGCAAAAAAATGTGCTTTGTCGTGTATCTGACGGACAAACACCAAACCAGTTCCACATCACGGAAGTTGCACCATTTTTACAAACCAATTCTGGTTCATCTGTTTCACTCAACAATCGGCCATGTGCGTATGAAAACAAAGGCACTGCGCATGCGCGTTTTACTCCCATTCTATCGCGATATTTCATTTTCCTATCGTTGCCTAACATTATACCGGTATTACCGTGAACGGTATAATATGGCCCAGCCCTAGTCTATATATACAATCTTCACAATGCATACTGTATCAAACTGTCTCCATACGTGGCAACCTTACACTCAATTCAAGAGGAATGTCTGCAGCTGATCGCTGCACTGGCAGAAGAGCTGGATATTGAATGAACTTGCTATCTTTCTTAACTGTTGCCTCACCACAGCACAGTAAAAATAAAACTATGAAACATGTACAAATTGTTCAGAATGTGCTGCTTGCCGGATATATGTGAGATGAGCTTCCCAGATCAATGACTCATAAGTGAAGAAGCAGCTACTTTTGGCTGCTTGCTTATTCATAAGGCATTGCTCCACATGTTTGATTTGGTGACCTTCCTAATGCAATCCCAATCCTACTTTCTTCCAGGATTGAACCAGGGATCTTTTGCTTGTTAGGCAAATGCTTAACCCACTACACTCCCAAGCAGATTTTCCATCAAACTAGCTGAGCTAGACAAGCAGTTCTCACTGTGCTGTCCCCATAAACACTATAAAAGATGGATGTGAGCCACTGTGATCTCACCTGTTAATTAGTGCAGTCCCGTCATTAAACATAGAGATGAGCGTTTTCATCATTGCCATCTTGGTTTTTTGAAATGTGACAAGAAAAAAACTACATGCCGATTGGCTAATGATTTGTCAGACAAGATTAACTATTTTGCTTTTCTAACTGTTAAAATAACTGTAATTTTACAAAATGAACCTAATGTTTTATTCAATGTGAAACAAAATAAATGAGCCCATGAACTCATCAGGAAAGTGTTTACAGAGCTCAGGGCTGATGATTTCTCTGTAGACTTCCACAGAACTCACCCACTCAGTCACCGCACCTTGACCCAAAAACTACCTAACTAATGCTCAGATTTGGCGAGTGTGAAGAAAGGGTTTTATTTAACCCAAGAAAATAAAAATATATATCAGAAGTACACAAGAATATGAAATAGGTATAGACCTAAAAATGTACAAAACAAGAACGTAAATAAACAAACTATAAAGTAGCAGAGCAAACCATTCTAAACAAAAAGGGGTTAAACTATAGGAACACTCACTAAATTTCATGCAAAAAAAGTCCATTGGCCCCATGCTGTTGCAGAGGATGGTTTGGTCCTCTTATTAACAGCTCCACCCTCAACAAGGGAGCAGCAGATTGGTAACTGAAAAGAAAAAGTAAAGGGAATTAATGCAACAAATAATCAAACTGTAAGTGTGGCAACTATATGTGGCAGTAATGCTGAAAGGCTCAAACCTCAAAGCGGTATACTTGATTTATATGTTGGTTGAGGAGAGTGGATGAATATTACCATTTTACCGTTGTTATTTCAGTTGTGTGGTTGTGATTATGGCCATCTTAGGCTGGGTTGGTGGTTTTGGTGGTTATTCAGTTGTGTTGTTAAACAAAGGCGGTGGGTATTTCTTCACTAAACTCTCGGAAGGCTTTATAAATGAATCCATATGGCATTAAAGTGGAAAGTCAGAGTTTAGCTAGAGGACAAGCAGATAAAGCACAGAAATGTCCTTCTTTTTTTGTGGGTGGGTGTGTGTGGGTGGTGGGGGTGTATTGTGTGTGTCATAGGCGAATGTTATGAAATCACCCAGAATTAATGGGATGCTGTGAAGTTGTAGCTAACCATAGCACCAACAGCTTTTGTTTGTGGATTTTTTGGGTGGATTTTGATAGGTGTAAGATGTGGTAAATGGCCTGCATTTGTATAGTGCTTTACTTAGTCCCTAAGGACCCCAAAGCGCTTTACACTACATTCAGTCATTCACCCATTCACACACACATTCACACATATCTTCACACTTCTTCAACCACCACAGTCCTTAACCGTCCTATCAGCATGCAGTGATAGTTAATGGATAAAACTGGCTTCAGTGTAAGAACAGTTAAAATGCTTTGAAATTGAGACTGTATTTACAAAAACTAAACTGACTTTTTGTCTACAAGCTGTTTTAAATAATTATTTTAATTTTTAAAGAACCATTGAACAATCTGCATGCTCCCATTTATTACGGAGCTTCTGGCCAACGCCCAAAACCTGCACTTTCTCCAATGGCCAGCAGGCTGTAACTCCTCTAGCTGTAGAAAGTGGTCAATCTGTGACTGCAGGGAACTTTCCTGATAACTTTGTGGTGTCAGCTGCTGGTTTTAGCTCATATTAAATAAAACGTGAAACATGAAGGTCATTTTGTAAATTGTGGTAAATATTTAAGTTAGAAAGGAGGATTATCTGGGATGACTTGCCTGTCAACAAGTCCTCAGTTTCCCTCATTCCTGACTTCAACATGCAGAGCTGGTGACAGGAAATGCTCCACAGCCATTGTTTTTACAGTTGGATTAATAAGAAGTAGACCGGTAGTCCTGCACTGCCTCTGATTGTGAGTTTGTTGCTTCACACACAACATGCTCAATCTGGATCGATTTCCTTTCTACGGCGCTGCTATATCATCTTAATGTCTACTTTTTGACGTGGTCCTCTTTGTAGACTGCAGCTAAGTTCAGAAATGAGAACTTAGCCGCAGGCTCGGGGCTTCTGACGCTTCTGAGAGCGTCAGAAGCCCCGAGCCAACAGTCGTAGGAGACGAGCGGTGTATTGTGTGTGAAGCTGCAGATCAGTATGGAGGCCTGTTACGTTTGTGTGCGTGTCTGTTAGGGTGGCTGGGATGAAACGGACAGAATTACAAGTGGGAAGGGAGGAAAGCAGCAGCAGGAAAGAGGAGGAGGAATGGGATTTATATTCTTCACTACGTACCTGTTTACATGGAAGAATATATGTTTACATAAAAGCTGCTCAGTGTAGTCTCTACTGCACCAGCACTCCTTATATAGTGGATAAGATTATTAACCACAGAACAGATGAAAGACTTAAAGCCCTCTTTAGTTTTCTGTGTCATACATGAGCCCTGAGACTACTTTAAAAGCTGGAAAAAGTCTTTCCCTACCACTATTTGGTCTGTGTAGAACCTTGAAAAGCATTTTTATCACTTGTTTCTCTGCACGTTGCTATTGTTAGGTATTCTTTAGTACACACACAAACACAAGTATTTGATACATGGGCTGTTGCTTTGTGTGGATATGTGGTAGTTTGTTTTTTTTGTTTGTTTTGTTTTTTCCAGTATGTTGAGAGTTTAGAAGAAGGGAAACAGAAATCACTGCACATATAAACACCCACCAAAACCTGTGAACTGGTCATTCTGGCTTTGTAGCTTATTAGCTGTTGTGTCTGTGCTGTTGGTTAGAGAAACACAAAAACTGCAAAGATTACAGTATTTCATGAAACTTTCACTTGGTGAAATTTTTTGTATGGATCCAAAAACACTTTGTTTAAAACTGGCTTCTGTTCGAATGATACACAATATTATTTTGATTTGGGGCGCTCCCTGTGTCATTTTCAGTAACATTATGCTATCCTATCCTAGGCTGGCACCCAGAATATTTTTTTTTTTAAAATTTATTTATTTTTTAAATTTAAAAAAAAAAAAAAACATTCAGCATGAGTTCCTATTTATTTGACTGGGAGCCAGTTCAGGGTCCAGAGGGTACTGGAGGCAGCAGTAAGGTATTTTTGTAGTGTTTGAGCGCTGACCCGAGGGACCTGAGGGACACCCTTTGACAACCCTGTCCATATGCATGACCTGCATGTCATCTGTTTTGCTTTCGTTTTGTTTTTTTAATATCCTATTTTTACATTTTTATGCACGTTTTATTCCAAGGACATATTTTCATTGACTCCATTTGTTTTTCTTGCAGTTACTCTGCCGAAGCACCTGCAGATTCTTCCCTCGTCGCCCTCTAAACCGAGTCGGCGATCCATGCAGTCCCCCTACAGACTCCCCAATCCTCTGCCCCCTTTGCCGGTCAGGAAGGGGGTCAGAGGCCGTCGGCCCAAAAGCGAGACCATCGCTCTCCTCAAAGCGGTGGCCGAGGCAGCCGCGGCCCAAAATGGGTCTGTACCTGAAAACACACAGCTGGTACCCCGAGTTCACAAGAAGAGAGGACCCAAACCGGGAAGCAAGGTGAGGCCCAGCTTTGACTGTTTAATCTGTTATCAGCCACACATTTTTATTAAATTTTCCCTTTTACAGCACACCCAAATACAAAAGCCTATAAGAGAACAATTAGTGGGCAAAAACTCATGTATGACAATTCAATTTGAAAGGTATCATCTTCTAGTTTAGGAAAACATGCTTGATTAGCACAAAATTAATACACAAGCTACGTCAGTTCAACTATCACTAAATCCTTTTTGTTTTTGGGCTTTGTCATTATCATTATATCTGAATCATACTAACTAAAACATGCTTCATGCCAGAACTATGGACAATGATCCGAAATGTTCAAATTGTTGCTTTTTTCACTTTTCTGACCCTGAAGATTCTAAAACCGTTTATCACAGTCCAAAACATCTTCTGATTGAGGGACTTACCAGCGTTATATGCTCGACTGAAATCCAGTCAATGTATCCATGTTGGAATGAGAAAGCGATTGTCCACAATCATCAATGAACGCCAATAATGGCTTCATTTTCACAGGCACAAAATAGATGCAACAACTGGGAAAACTGCCGTACAACCGCAGCAGTCCTGAAATGAAAACGACACTGAAAATGTGGCAAAAATTCCTTTTTTTTTCTAGGCAACAAGCTCAAGAAAACAGTACTACCCAACAACAGTATCGGGGAGTTTTGTTTCCTATTTTCCAAACAATGTGGTTAAACAGCAAGCAGTTGATGTTGTAGGGCATTATTTACATCTTTGAATAATTTCATGAAAAACCCCAATGTTCTTTTAAACTGCGTGTCCTGACAAAGTTACACATCAAAATTGCTTCAGTTTTTCCAGGTCTGTGTGCTGAGCTGGTAACTGTGGTGATTATGATTTCTGTAAAATGGACCAAATGCAACTGCAGTTGTGATTGGCTCCTTGGACTATGATTGTTTGCAGATTACATTTTGATTTGTAATGAGAGCCTGGAAAGGTGGAAGTATGCTTCCATAAAAAGAAAACAAAGCTCTTCAGCATCTGCCTGTAATGTGTCCACACTGTGAAACCTTTAAACACTGAGCATTGCTTTAACCGAGCTTAAAGCTTACAGCAGCATGTCATCACTTTAATGTTTTATTGTGTAATGCATCAGGTGCACCCCCTTTTCACTCACAGTGGTGCACTTTTCTACCCAGTTTATTTCAGTGAGAGCAGGATTTTCAAACGTGGCTCTGAAAGATGTAAACACTGCAAAGGAGGGCATGTATCTAAGACATTTAACCATTTTTGTCAGACTTACAGCCATAATGCAGACACTACCCTCATAACTTTTTTTTTAATTCTTTAATCAAGGTTATAATTACTGCCCTAGCACACATATACACCCAGAACTAAGAATTAGCTTTACTTTAACATTCCTTATTGTTAAATTGTTTATAAACATCTGTTTTTCAGAGAAAGCCCAAAATGATCCAAGGCTCCACACAGCTGCCGAGCATCCAGGTGCCACAGGAAAGTCCTGCCAACCTAAACTCAGTGGTTTCGACAGGTAAACGCTAACGGCTCTACTGGTGCACAGAATGAAAGCTCTCATTTGAATGTCTGATTAGTTCAGTGTGTCTGCGTTGTTTCAGTGTGTGTGTACGTTAATAAGCACGGAAACTGCGGACCCCACCTGGACAGGAAGCAGATGCAGCATCTACCTGACCACTTTGGACCAGGTCCAGTGAACTCTGTGCTCCAGCAGGTCGTCCAGTCATGTATAGACTGTGCATACCAGCCTAAAGTCCTGCTCAGCGCTCTGCAGAATGACTCGGGCGGAGGGGAGGTCGTCAAAGGTATAAAGTTGTTCTGTTATTGTCACCTTAGGCAGCCGTGCATGATGATTGATAGAATACTAAAACATGTTCTCATCACCACAGTGAGAACAGATGGTGGAGTCCGTGTGGTCAGGCTACCGTCAGCTTCCAGTGCTTCCTTTGTACTGCGCTTCCTGGAGACCATGTGTCGTCATCTGCAGTGCGACAACCTGTTCAGCAGCCAGCCGTTCAGCCACTACTCGGCTTACGAGAGGAAGAAATCAGGTAAAGCCTGCAACTTTTTATTTTTAATAGCACTGTTTACAAATTGCTTTTACAGAATACTTTGACAAACCAGCAAAACAGGGATGGTAAATTCAAATAAAAAGAGACACAAGGGCAAACAAATCCAGTTTAAAATGAAAAATTTAGAACAGAGGAAAAATATAAAGACAAAACTCCATCAGCTATAACAGAAAATATACCCAAGGAAATTTTCAGAAGTGAAACTTTCAAGGACATTACAAAATGATATGAAGTGATGGAGGATGATAAGAAGAAGATGTTACATAAAAGGAAGTTTAGTAAAAGAAGGGATGTCAGTGGGCCACATCCCCCTCAGGCAGGTTGTTCAACAATCAAGGGCTTCTAATGCAAAAGGTTGATCATCTTCGTATTTAATCCTGGACTTTGGAAGCAGCAGGAAGACCTAACCTGATGATCTAATGCTACGAACGGGCAACAATATGGGGTCAACGTTTCTGCTGTCTAGAGAAAGGTAGAGAAGCCAGGATCAGGGTGATGAATACTAAGAAGAAGAAGAAGGTGTACTTTATTGGTCCCCGTGGGGAAAATCCCTCTCTGCATTTAACCCATTCACTTAGTGAAGCAGTGGGCAGCCATTGGGCGCCCGGGGAGCAGTGTGTGGGGACGGTACCTTGCTCAGGGGTACCTCAGGGTAGCTGTTCAGGGGAATCGAACCCCCGACCTTCCGATCATGGGGCCGCCACTCTACCTACTGAGCTATCCCTGCCCTGCCTTACTACTAAAACCAGTAAGAAACCAGACTGCTGCATTTTAAACCAGCAGTAACGCAAGAGTAACGTCTCATTTGCACCACAAAGAAAAATGTTGCAATAATCTGGAAGAAGAAACTCCACACATCCATTAAAAAAAGCGAGAGTTCTGTGTGATTATCTTTAAACTTTCTCAGATATAAAATGAAATGTGGAATTTTGAATTCGCCATTGTTGAAAAAAGTGGAACGTGACGGACAAACTCTTAGCACATCTAAATGAAGGTGGTGTAAGTTTCTGTTCCTGTCACAGAAAGGTGAGAGCATCTCAAAGAATCCTACAGCCACAGATGTAGTGCTCTGGGATTTATTTCACCTGTGTAAAGAACATGAAATATAGATTCTGTCCTGTGTGGTCCTGTAGTTTTTGCACATACAGTAGTTGAGGTCTAAGATTAAGTGGTATGCTGTGAGGAATGTCCATGTATACAGTCGTATATCACAACTTTGGACTCATTTCCACTGCTAAAAAATCCTCCTTAACCCTGTTTAGTTTGTGCAGCTGCTGGATGGTGGGAATAATGAGAGCATGACACATCAAAGCTGCTGACTGACTGCAGTGAGATTAAAAAATTGGGGGAAAATCCTGATTGCTTTCTTGTGTGGCTCAAACCACAACTATCTACCAGTGCAGAGGACCTACCACCTAACGATTGACTAACAGTCAGTAGTAACCGGTTGTGTGGTTTCAGCTGGAGTGGGGATGCCAACAGCCGTTAGTTCGGGTGCGTCATCTGTTGGGAGGAGCTGGCTAACACTAACATGGTTCCAAGAAAGCTAAAGAGGCTCTTGGAACCCAAAGATCCCTCCTGAGAGAAATTTGGCCCTCTTCAAAAGATGGATTTCAAACAGATGGACTAAGAGTGTTTGTTAGGATTGTGTGAAAGAATCTGATCAGGCAATGAAGCATGTAGGCTAGTGGAGTGACGACACTCTTGGAATAAAAATGGCAGGTGTCTTGTTAGATCCAGATTGTGCAACTAGGCTGTAGATAAAATCTGACAGCGCAATCAAACTGAGAACTAAAGACATCTCAGAAGCCACACAGTCATCTTTTTACTGATATTTGAGCTTGTGTGGTGGTGTAATTTATACACAAACCACTGGTGTGAGTTAAAGTGAGTTTCTGTGTTTCAGTGAAAGAAGAGGTGATGGACGCGCCATCACTGGCAAGAGGGAGTAAACGAAGTCTCTCTGGAGTCTCTCCACCGTATGCAGCGCCGCTGTCTCCTAAACATTTACGTGCTGAAGCTCATCCTTCAGAAGGTACAGCTTTCCTTACGGATCTTATCCCGAAGAGCGGGATTATGTAATCTGTTACGTTTGTCTGTTTGTTAGCAGTCTACTGTTCAGTTTTCATGATATCAGATTTGTGTGATGGTGGGCAACGCCTCAAGCTGATTTCATTTTCAAGTTCACACCTAAATCAGTTTTTTCATTAAAATGCCCTTTGACACCAGAGTGACGTCATAACCAGCTGACATCAGGATGTAATGTAGTTATTTTTGAAAATGGCAGCCAATTAAAATTATTCAGAAACCTTAATTTGTGGAAAAACGCAACCTTGTATAAAATATTTTTTTATTTTTTTGTAATCTGTAAGCACACATTTTTGACTCTGTATGCTTATTCTTGGTCTCTGCTAGGCTAGCTTTGCGTGATTCTGGTTCTGTCAAACAGAGCTGGTTGAGCTCACTTAGCTGTCCCAGTGTTCCCAGACTGGGAAGTCTTCAGTGCACAAACAATTAGAAATCATCCCAGTAAAGTGACGTTACTGAATCACTGTCCTCACTGCCTGAATCTGAATACATCAGCACTGTAGCTTCACTCTATTGTGACCCATAGCTCTGCTGTTGTTAGCTCTGTTACTGCTGCACAGTACACTTCCTCATTAAAAGCAGATAAAGAGTGCAAAGCCCAGGAAAACAGTCATAATCTCAGTGTTTAATTAGAGCCTGCTAAGATATTAATGTGGTTAGGAGTGCCTGTTTGGGCTTGTTTCAGCTTACGGGAGGGGGCTATTATCCTCATTTCCACTTCTTTATTTTTATTCTTGAACCCAGCTAGAATACTTTGTGAAATGGGCCCACTGACAGCAAACACTTGTTAATTGATCGTTACTCAGTCACCGTTAAAGAGAAAAATATGATAAAGAGAAAATTCAAATGGTTTTGGAAAGAAGAGAAGACGAGCTTTACAGAAATAGAGTGTATTGTGGTAGTGCATAGCACTCGCAAGCTACTACTGTCTGAACGCAATCAGAAAAATCAGCTCCACCTCGATCTTACCCAGTGTTGCCAACTCCTCAGTAAGGAAAATCGCTATTGGCTGTCCTAAAAGTCGCTAGAAATCGCTAAATGATGTCATCGCCTAATTTGCATAATTGGTCATGCTAATGTAATTGTAACCTATGTTGTAGGAGAGAGAAATAACATCGTGGAAAAGACATAAAGTGAGTAAAAAAAACGTCCTAAATGCATTTCGAAAGATTTTAGAACTATAAATAAAATTTCTTTTACCAATTATTGCTTTTTTTTTTTTTTTTTTTTTTGTAATGTCACAATTCCAATCCTCCTCCTTTATCCGGGCTTGGACCAAGAAAAAAGTGACCCGAAATAGGCACTCTAGTGGAGTTACTGTGTGTGTTTGTGTGTTTATAAGTAGTTTTAAACCTTGTGATCCACAAAACATCATAACAGTAAAAGAAGAACTGACTCCGTTACAGTCAGTGCGAGAGCTGCGGCTTCGCTCATGCGCGATTCATTTGCCGCTTGGACGCATAGGTGTGAACATCTCCTGCCCTGATAGCAGCTGGGGGAGGACTATCCTCCGCCCGTAAGCGCTTTGGCACGGGCGAGGTTCCCACCGCAGCACCGCTGCTTGTTGAGCGTAAGAGTGATACGCACTTTCACGTCAAAAAGCCGTCATAAATAAGTCTCCAATAACACCAGAGAAAGTGGCCAGATTTGTCGCTAGTCTCTTTTTAGAAAAGAAGTCACTAAGGGGGTCTGAAAACTCGCTAAATATAGCGACAAAGTCACTAAGTTGGCAACACTGATCTTACCATCTGTGCTTCACATTACTTTAACTCGGCCATTTTGGGCTAGAAAGAAAATTCCATTAATTCCTGAAAAATTAGTTTTACAACCAAAATGACAAAATGGGTACAGGCAGCCGGTGATATGTGGGTGATAAAGGATTGAGGCAAACTTTCCTCTGATTGGCTGCCCCTCAACGGTCAAGGCTAACCCCCCTGATTAGGTTTTTGCTACGATTTGTGCGTTGAACTTTGAAGATTGTTTATTTGTCACGTGCATAGTTATACAAGTACAACACGCAATGAAATGTGACCTGCGGAGCGGTCAGGAAGGCGTCTGGACGTGTCTGCGGCATCTTAAAACGTGTAGAGAAACAAAATTAAGCAAGCAGTGCGCGCAATGACTGTGCAGCCAGATCTGTGCGCCTAAGATGACCATATAAAAGAGATCCACTGTATGACCTCATACTGAGCCAAAAGTAGAAAAAACTGTGGACGTTTAGACGTCTCTGAACCCTGAGCTTTTGACTCACAGGGATTACTTTTACAGACGCTGATCTGCAAATTCACAATTCTGTGTGTGTTCTTTCTGTCTAAAATGACATTTTAAAGTTGTGCATGTTGTTTCTCTTTCCAGCAGAGACTCTGCCCCATGAAGAGAATGGCTTAATAAAGGAGCAGCGCTACATGGACTCCGCCTCCAACTCCATGACCCCGCGACCCCAGACTATGCGGAGTTTCTCGGAGTACCACTCCCAGGCCAGCAGCCTCTACCATCACAGCAGCAGCAGCACACCGATGCGCCGCCTTTCATCTAACCCTGCAGAAATGAGCTCCACACAACCCCTCAGAAGAGTCGAAGGTAGAGAGAGAGCTTGTGTGTGTCAGATACACCTGTGTTTTCAAAAGACTTTTAAATAACACAATATAAAAGGTGCTCTGCTGCAAATCTACATAAATCATAAATGAATCATGTACTTATAAAGTTGTAATCAGCTGTTCTCCAATGGTTCAGACATGAACTTCACCATAGTGGCGAGCAGTGCGTGATGGGTAGTCCCCACTGATGAAGTTAAAGTCAGATCCTAAGTGATCCATGTGTTAATGAAGTTACTATACCAAATGAGTAAATAGGGGAAACTATCACAGACAAAACAGGCATGAAAATAAAACATGCTTATTTTTGTTTCTCTCACTTTGACCTCCAAATAGTTTGTTTTGGGGTTTTTTGTTGTTGTTGTTGTTGTTGTTTTGTTTTTTTTCCACATTAGCAGACTGTGAGCTGTTGTACGAGGTTGAAGCTCCAGCTGTGCATGACCCCAGCATGTTTTGGCCAACGTAATAAACACAACAACTTGTTACCAACGGTTCATCAACTAGGAGGCTCAGAGGATTTGATTCTTATTATGGTCATTTGTGCATCACTAGCAATACCACATAAAAGGTTTTTCTTTTGATGAATGGAGCCTGATCAGCGGTTTGTGGATAGCTTATTTAATATTTGTGAGTTACAAATAAACAACAGTAGCTACAGATTAAAACTGCCGCTGTCTTGGATCGTTGTGTCAGTGGGGCAGCTCCAGCTTTCTGAGATGGAAATCAGACATGAGAGTTCCAGATGAACGTAACCTGCCAGTCACTCTGTAATTTGCTACTGGAGTTTGAACATGAGAAGAAATTAATTCCATTTCAATGTTTTGTGCAGCTGCCAGCTCCACCACAGGTCCCGAGGCTCTGGCGTCTGAGAGGGAGAGTCTGCAGTTCCCCAGCAAAAACCCCTCCTCCTGGTCCATCGAAGAGGTGATGCAGTTCGTCAGGGACGCCGACCCCACAGCTTTGGCACCTCATGCTGAGCTCTTCAGAAAACATGTAAGTTAATGAAAAATGTATCCGATTTTCATTGTTTGTATTCATTTTTACTCTGGAGCTCGTTTGTGGAGAACCATCTTGAAAGGAAGTCTGTAATTTCATTGCTTTTTCTCCTTCTTCTCCAGTTTCATTCAATCGCACATCTTCAACTACCCACAGATGGCGGCAATAAGCCCGTTTTCTATCGTCTGTGATCTAAATCTGAAAGGAAACTTTGCAAACACTCTATTTAAGGCAGCTCAGGCTAAGATGATAAAGATGGCCTTAATTTAACAAGATCTAGAATAAGCCTCGAGGTTTCCATCGTTTTACCTGTGAAAAGATGGTCATGGTTATGTTCAGTTATGAACCTCATTTTACTCCAGCTGTTACAACAATCTGATAAAGTGAAAGGTTTGGGCACACTCTCCTATTCATTTATTAAAACCTTTGACAGATATTGTGTCTGATTGTGAAGGCAGTGTCACCTGGGTCTTTATCTAACACACTGTGCACCCAGCAGACTTTCTGGGTTGGAGGCAGAGCAGCGAGATGCACTTTCAGCATAAAAACCCCACAACTGGGGCCTAACTCACTGCTGAAGACCCCCAAAATATTTGTTTTCAATTGGAATTTTTTTTTTTTTTTTAAATTACTGCATGGTTATTTAAGCTAATGACAGTGTTTCTGTTTTTCTAATACAAGTCCCGGTGTCTGTTTCCACAGGAGATTGATGGCAAAGCTCTGATGCTCCTGCGGAGCGACATGATCATGAAGTATATGGGTCTGAAACTGGGGCCCGCACTGAAGCTCTGCCATCACATAGAGAGGCTGAAACAAGGCAAACTGTAACTACGAGATCCCGGCAGAACCCACGAGCAATAAGCCCCGAGAGAGCCGGCGTTTGCATACTGACTCATGGGGCACACAGGGGTTACATGTTACTCCAGACTCCACCTGGAGGGAGCGGATGGATGTTACAACGTCATCCCGACTTTGCGAGTGGAGAAAGTGTGCCGTGCATTGCTGACACATTACCTCATCCCCTCATCAGTGAACAAAAAGCTGTTCGGCTCTCATAGACATGCTGACTCTGAAATCCCAAAGGAAAATAATCCCCGTAGTGTTTACATTGCACATGTGCGCACATTTTCTTTTTTTCTTTTTTTTTTTTTTAAATGGAGGAGAAATCTTTTGATCCTGGTTTTGGATCCCCCAAAGATGGTGAATGTTTCTTCTTATATCAATTGTTATTGTTAAATCGATAAGGAAGGGTTGGTATACCGAGAAAAAGATCCATCAGATATTCCTCCACAGGGTTTGAATGCTATTTTTATTTTATTTTTTAATCTTGTATAGCGGTTTATCTGCCTGCCTGAAGAATATGAACCCATTCCACTTCTTTCACACGAGCTTTCTTTGCCTTGAACTTTGTCGGCGTCAAGGCGATGATGTTATATTCTGATGTTTCCCACGAGTGTCTGGCAGAATCAGCTCCTGCTGCAAGGCATTCTCGGTGGTCTCCAAACCGTCTGCATCCCAAGCACACGCCAGTTGAGGGTTTATCAATTTCAACGGATGGGAATGTTTAGGAAGTGCAAATCGGACATTTCTAAGGGCTTTCTTTGTTAAGTTTGACTTAATATTTTTATCAGTCGTGTCATTTAAGCTCATCGGTCCGACCTCAGTGTTGTCACTTTCAACCATTACAATCACTGTTAGCAATGAAAACAGATGTGTACAGTTTTATGGGTTTAACCATGAATATCAGCGACAGAATGTACATTTTGTAGAAACGTAATATTTTAAGGAAATAAGTTAGAAATGTGAAGATAAAGGGGGATGGGGGTTCTTCTTTTTAATAGTTAACGCAGTGCTTTTAGTTCAAATACTCCCAGTACTAAACTCTGCCTTGCTTTACCTACAATATTTCTCAGGTTTATGTGATCTTTGTTAGTACAAGATTTTGTAGCATACTGTTTATAATATACTTCCTGTTACCCTCTTCCCTTACTTAAAGACTTGTGCCATATAAATAGTCAACACATGATCCAAGTGCTGTTGATTTCTTTCCCTTCTTGCATCTTCTTTAAACTACTTGAAAAAAGTGTTGCAAAACATCACTTGTCCATTACAAGTCATCACACCAGATAAACAATGTGTTTATGATGTTGTGTATTTTCTCTTCTTTTCTATAAACCTGTCAAAAACAAAAAGATGTGTTGTTACTGACTTTTTCATCTGATTAACCAGGATCACATATAAAAGCTCGCTGTCAGTTTTGCTGATTTAGGAAAATGTTTTAAAAATTCAGGAAAGTGAGAATTTCTGTGTATTTAAAACAAAAATGTTATAGTTCAGTAATTTTATTGATAAACTCCTCAAACTTTGATTTGATAAGTATCTGAGGCTGAGACCACAGGACTGTAAAACATGATTATTGGGCTTCATTTCTGTACTGAACAGTCATTTTAAGATTAGCTAGTAAATAACAATTACTTAATGTTGTTCATGAGACTAAAGTCATCTTACTTTGGTAATGTAAATATAATATGGCCAATATTAAAGTTATTATTTCAATCATTAATTATTACAGCAGCGAATAAACTGTTTCAAATACTGAGCTTCAGTAAAGATTCAAGCTGCATTTATTTATATTTCCTGTCACCTTAAATCTTCACTCAAAGACAGGTTTCTTTGACACTGTATATATAAATGTATTATATATAAGACATTGTTCTTTTAATATGTTGCCATTACTAAATTTCTCTCAGTGCTTACTTTAAATATCCATGAAATCATCACATTCTCTGTAAGATTAAACAAGTAAAAAATATAACCTAAAGGCATTGCTAACAACTTCAATTCTTAACACTAAAAGTTGAAAGAGAAAACAAAATACTTTGAAGCACAACCAAATCTTAACACACATATATTTAAACTTTGTTCATAATTTTGAAATCTAAATGTTTTGCTAGCAGCTTTATTAGTTAAATGTATAAATCAACAGTTGGAAGTAATTAAAATACTATTTTTAATTATTTAATTCTTTAAACTGACACTGATCAAGGTTTGAAGTATCTAGTTCAAATTATGAATAAATACTTCAAACATATAAGCTAAAACTACTGCTAGTTGTAAAAACTATTAGCTAACAGTATGAAAGTCTGAAAAAATAAAGAAATGTAAAAAACAAAAACTATTAGCTAAGAGCAATAATTAACAGTTAAATAAATTACATTCTTCAAGCAAACTTCACTACTGGCTAAAAAAAAAAAAAATTAAATTAAAAAAAATTATTGCACTAAATATAAAAAATATAGCCATAAAAGTAAAAGTTGTGACAGTTTATTAGCCGCTAACTTTAACTGGTGAACATAAATTTTAAAGTTCAAATGAAAACATTTGAATATGAGAGATTACGGTGAAGGGGCTCTCAGATCCATCTGACAGGACTTTGGCAGTAGATCAGATAAAAATGGGGGATCCACAACTGTAGACCGTAACTGACATTTGATAGGATTAAAACCCAGTCTGAGACCAAATCATTTTGATTCAAACCACATGTACAAAGAGCAAGGATAAAGCAATAACAAACTCATTGAATTAAATATTTAAACATCTTTGTTTGTACACTTACCAGTTACCTTCTCCGTCTGCATGACAGAGTGTGTTGTCCTCCGATATCAAACCATTTCCACCAAGAAACCACAAACCTTTTAGACTGCAACTTCTTTTAAAAAAAAGAAAACTCAGGCAAACGATTCAGAATTGAAGATTTTAGTTCACTTCCATATAAAAAAGTACACATACTGTACAGTAAGCAAACATTTATCTCCCACCACATTTCAAATGATGACCTTTTAATAAATCTGCTGTCAGAAGCAAAAAGGTACTTCGGCTGTATTACAATATCAATTCACTCTTTACCTCCTAACTGATCACTCATTATATAAACACGCTGTATAAATAAAAGTTGCACAAGTAATAAATTAGAGATGTTACTATATAACTAGAGTGATCAGGTCAAACTACTAAACCAAAGAGCTCTGTTTAAAGGACTGCAGGCATGAGTTAAGATGTGCTGAGACTGCTAAAGTACACAGATATAAATAAGAAACTGGTTTCCAAAAAAAAAAAAAAAAAAAAAAAAAAAAGGAAGGAGAGCATCAAGATTTTTTCCATCTCTGTTCAACTAGACAGTCTGCATATGGCTGTTATTAATTCTTGGCCTGTAATTCACAGATTTACATAACTCTTGCAATCAAAAGAGGGGCAATGCAGTTTGGGGAGAATAATAGGTAGGACAGCCTCTAACTATGACAAAGTGCACTCAACATATGATCCACATTCACAACTCTGGGACAGAAAATTACCATGCTCAAAAAAACAATTAAAAAAAACAACAACAAAAAAAGACACTTAAACCACTTGGAACAGATGTTTACACGATTGAAAATGGGTGGATTTTCATCAATACTGGTTCTAATAAACTAATCACACAGTTAACACATACACAAACAGAATTCTCTCTCACTGAAGCCAAGAAATTGGTCATTATTTCTTCTTAACGGCAGCTTTTCACTACAGTTTCAGCTCTGCTTCACAGCTGATTTAATCAATAGCAAACCTCCCCTCAGATTCACTTAAAGGGGACCTATTCTCCTCATTTCCAGCTACATGGTTTTAAAAGCAACTTTGCATAATTCACAGCTCAAAATAATCCTGATGTATCTTATACTCTGCCTTGGTGGAGCTCCTGCAGTTTATCCACTGGCTGAAACAAGCAAGCTGTATCATCAAACACTGCAGTTCCTAAACTGGCCATTTGAGGCTCTCGCCATAACTGAGTCAGTCTCCACAGACTGTTAAAATGCCCAACTATACAGCAGAAATAAACACGTTTACATAGTTGTACACAAAGCAGTTTTGGTCTCTTTAGCCAGCTTCCACCTTCATAACAACTGTGCCTTTTCATAGCGATCTTGACGTCCCCCATTGGCTTCTAGGCTCCATATTTAGAAACTTTAACTTTACCCACGTTTGGCCACAACCATGTTACATTTTTCAACCAGAAGAACAAGCTGTAAATTTAAGATTTAAGCCTAGGGAGATGATTGGAGACAGCTTCAAGTGAACAATAGAGCAACTGCACTGTCTTTACACTTTCAGCTAATTCCTGCTAATTAGCAGATATAGCTAACATTACCTAATATTTTAGAGCTCCACCTTCTCACCTGAAAATATTAAAATGTGGCTCCACAAAAATGAAAATGATTGTAGCCAAAATACTCAAGTGAAGGCATCAAAATGTAGATGTCACTGTCATGGTAGCTAAGTCCATTTTTCATATACAAGCTGTGTCCCAAAACCTAGGCCACATCCTTCGGAGACCGCATTTGTAGACCAATTATGTCAAAGCCAGGTGACAAAGGCTGTCCCAATTCGAAGGCTGCTCCAAATGCAGTCCTTCATTCCCCCCGAATGTGAAGGATGGGTCGGGTGTATCCTTCGTGGCCCAACCTATCCCAGAATTCATAGCGCGGCCCAGCCAATTCCAGTTTCCAACAATGGCGGCAGCTGCTTAGTTTTAATATGACTCCTATTACTCTTTCTGGGTCACAAAATAAACTTTTAACATATTTTCAGGTGAGAATGTAGCTGTGTAAACGTCAAATATCTGCTCGGTTTATCAAAATATCACATATTTGCAAAAGTGCTCTGACGTTTTCACAGAAGTCTGTTACCCACCAGCTCGATAGCTAGCCGGGGATCAGCTAGGCTCGCTAGAGCCGGTGAGAACAGCAAACTCCCGGTACATCATTTTCGGACCTCCTGCGGTCTTTTGTTACTAAGATTATGATATGCAAGACACTTAGATAACATAAAAAAATGTATTGTTTGGCTTTTTTCTGTTTTATTAGTTTGAGTAAATCGGTTTGGCTGAGATTAAAGTTATAGTTCTCACACAGCTGAATAAACATCAAACAGAAAACTGATTAAACAGAAGTGTTAGATGGTAGAGCCTCGCACTTCCGGCCTTCAAAGGACCCGGCACACGTAGACCACGAAGGCCGGGTCCCCCGAATGGAACACAGCTACATTCTACAGAAATGCCTCTCTTTACTTTCTTCTGATTGGCTGCTCCTTGGAGACGAAGTTTGAACAGTAAGTGTGCCTGAGATGAAACAAAACAAAAGCTGAAATCGAGCTTTGAGTCTGAAGCTTGAGTTTTTGGGTTTCAGGATTACTTGTACATACACTGACCTCATCAATGAGCATCAGCCATTGTAACAATATTCATATGATAGGAAACAAGGAAAAGTAGACTAGGTCCCCTTTAATAAGTGGAAACAGCAGGGAGTTACAGTGCTTTAAACACTTGCTGCTTTGGCTAATTTAGCCATCAACAATAATAGCTCTTTTAGTAGTTTCCTCATTTTTGGATAGAAAGGTCAGTTTAAACATGAAAGTAATTAAGAAGCTTCTTTTATTCCCTATTGTTGTTAAAATAAGAACAAATTTTGCTGTGATCAGTGGCTGCTGCCAACATTCATTTAATGAAACTGTGGCTCAGGCCTCGCCAAGTCATTATGAGCCTGTCATGCTAAATCCCAACCAATCAGGAAAGAATGAATCGCTCCAGTGAGCTACTGATGACCATGTGAATTTCCACTGATGGGACATGTTTTAACAGCCTCAGTCACGTCCTGCAGTACACGCTCTTCAGTGCACCAAAATATAAAACATAATACATGTGGAAACAAACCATAAACCCAAACGGAGGAATCGAACTTTGAATCGAACTCTGTGAGTCAGACATCTCTGACTCACAGAGAGCATACTAAGCTGCCGTACACTGAAACATTTATGGTTTAGTAAAACACTGTAGAGACTAGTGCATCATAAAAGAAAAACTCAGAAGAAACCGTTTGTGTAACTACTGTGTCACATTGTCAGAGCCCCGCTTTTAAAGCCAGACTCTGAGTTTTGGTTGGACACAAGCGTTTCAATTTGATTACAGAATGTCCCACATGTGTTTTATGTTATACTCTCTGGAGGGATTACCAGAAAACTAGTCCACAGATTAGTCTCCCTCCCCAGTGAGCGAGCTCACTTCCTGGGGAGCAGCGCTGCCAGTCTCTGCTTCTTAATGGGAAGGAAGTGGATCTCCTGTGAGCTGACCTTCTTCAGTTTGATAGCTCTGCTTTTAGAGACCTTTTTAAGAGGGTTGTTGGGGTCGTGCTGCTCCCCGTGGGATCCCGACGGCACACCGTAGAGCTGCTGCAGAGCTGCCCCCTGGCTGCCATCCCGTTTTATGGAGAAGTTTTTGGTTGAGACTCCTGAAAGGCCTTTTATCTTTCCGCAGAGGATGGCGGGGATTGCGTCTTTCACTGAGACAATGACCTTGGCTGTCTGCGAGGTGCTCACTATCTCGAGGTTTCCAGCACCGCTAAGAGACGCCTCCTGACTCAAAGAACTAGACCCAGCAGCACTGCTGTCAACCAACCACTTATGCTGCCGGCTGAACTCCAGCGATGCCAGACTGCCGAGGAGTTTGGAATCGACGCCCAGAGACAAAGATGTGCCGCTGCCATCCGGGCCGGACTGTGAGGCTCCTTCTCTGTCTGACTGAGCACACTTTTTCCTCACACCAGGAACTGACAAATCCAGCACACTGTCCTGCTGTGGACTGGGATATTCCTGTTTTGGTTCAATTGGACATGGCCTGACAGAAAGGTCCAGAGCTTGTCCTTCCTCTAGAGGAAGTGAGGATGGGGATGCATTTTGTGGCTGGAACGGAGGCATGCATTTCCTTGAAGACTGCGAGGGGGAGGTAGTATCTTTTGGCGAAGTCTGAGTGCTTTTACTCACAGTGCAAACTGGTTTTGGCATGTTACCCTTTGAGTCCTCGGTCTGAGGGACAGGGATGGGGAGAGGGACTGGCAGAGGCACAGGCAGAGGAATGATGACCGGGTATGGGACTAAGAGTGTCGCAGGAGGGACCAGAGGGGCCAGAGGGGAGGTGTAGGGAGGGGTGAGGGGAGGAAGGGGGAAGAAGGGAGAGCCTGGAGACTGACAGCTTGATGAACTCCCCTGGGAAGGGAAGAGGTCCTGCAAGATGGCAGCAAAAGCTGGATTCTGCAGGAGAGAGAGCAAGTTAGCCTCCTGCGTCTGTCCTGTGGACTTCTGATCAACAGCTGGAGGTAAACCAAACGTCAAAGGACTCTGTAACAGCACGTTGTTCTGGAGCTGTGCACAGTTGGTGGTCTGAGGGATTACAGAAGGACTCATGTGCTGAATCACCTGCTGATCCAAGACCAGGGGCAGTGAAACTGGGCTTTGGCTCGTTATCAAGTACGGTGCTGCCCCCATCTGTCCGAGCTGAGGCCCGGCTGCTCCGGCCATCTGGAGGTGAATGGGCAGCATGAGCGGGCTCTCACCCAGACAAACTGGGTGGAGTACAGTGGTAGCCACTTTAAGAGCCACACCTCCTGGAGGTTCAGCAGTGGGACTCACCACTGGGGGTGCAGGAGTGTCTGTCAGGTTCGAGAGGCCTCCTTTAGTCAGTCCTGTCATATTAGCATCACAGGAATCAGCAGGAGTGAGTGGATTTACTCCATCTTCCACTTTGCTGGAGACCTCTCCTCCTCCTCCCGCCTCAGAGTTGCACACTTCAGTCTGTGGCTGGGTCATGGTTACAGACTTGTCATCGTTACCCTCCATGATTCAGCCTGAATATCAATCTTCATGAAGTCAGTGACGGGTTTCGTCCATTATTCTTGTAAGAAGCCCTGAAACACATAGAGCAGAAGGTTTGACGGTAAGCCCCACTTTAAAAATAAAAAGTGAAAAATCTTAAAACATATATACACAATGAGTAAAGCAGGGGCCCCAATACTGTGTTAATATGAAGAACTAAGTTCAGATATGCTTAGGGATTGTTATTTCCATATACAACTACACAACAATAAAATGCTAATTCTATATATTAAAATCTTCTTTTTTTTAAACTCTTCCATCTATTTATGGAGCTGCTAAATAGGGGGAATTTTTCCAATGTGATTCAGACTGTGACCGATAGCTGACAACATAACAAAGTGGAAAATTTTTCATTTTTTTAATTTGAGAAAACTACAACTAAGCAGCAGTGCAAACCAAAAGGGGAAGCCAAGAGTCTTCAGTTTGTGCGTGGCGTCTTCCACGCTTGCTAATGCTAGCAAACGAGCTACAGAGACACTCTGAAACCAAACAAGCCATTCCTGCAGTGTTTCCCACATTCAGACTTCAATTGGGTGAGCTGCTCAGATATATTAAGAGACCACATCTGTGATAGGTCTGTTTTAACAGTGTTATTTTACTACCAAACACAGTATGGTAGTAAGAAAAAAACCAATAGCATATTGTAACTATCTTGGTTATTGTGCTATAAAAGGCTAGTATTCTGGCAATGCAGTTTTGCATTTTCAAATCTCTAACAATCCATGTACGGACTTCATCTCTCTTCATCTTCCTGTTTTTCGTAGAAGTAACTGCTGTTAAAGATTTATTAGCTCCAAGTCAAACACGGTGAGCTCAGTTTCACTGCTGATGACAGAGTAATGCAGACAAACCAGAATAAATGCAAACAATGAGGTTGCCCTTTACGACTGGGATTCAATACAGGACTACAAATATAAACACTATGAATATAAAAACGTAATTTTTATTTGTTTAAATATTGTTCTCGCAAGTCTTGGCAATTAGACTGTTTAGTTTTTGTCCCCTAGGTGATATCAACAGAGTCATTTTAGCCTTCAAAACAAGGTTAGAGTCAGAGTCCTCAAAGATTATGACACACAGCTCACAGTTAAAGGCAGCCAAAGTGTACGATTACCCATTGTAGCGTTTTTTTTTTATTTATTTATTTTGAAAATGATCCCAGATAGTCCTGCTGATCTTAAGTTCAGTGCTCACAAACTAACCTAGACATTCCTGTTCTCGGCTGTTAACAAATATCTAAGATTCAGTTATGTGAATATAATATTTATATTTTAAAAAAAATTGTAAAAAAAAATTGTAAATTATGGGAGAAAAAAAATGTAATAATCAGCAATACCCTACCAGCTGACTACATTGCCAGACTGATATTTCGGCAGTCCTCGCCATTATTCAGCTGCTTCCTCAGAGAGAGGTGAAGATCGCCAACCACCACTGATTCGGATTAATAAAGTTTCATGAAATGAAATGAGATCAGACTCCATCTCCACCGTCTGGAGCTGCGAATCCTTGTTCTGCTCACCAAGACCACAGAGCAGAACAACGACTGCCGTCGCTAATGCTGATACAAGACAGAGAAAGCAGACTTCATCCACAGGATGGGAGACTCCGAGGAGAAGCAACAGCTGGCTGTGTCCCCTCAATCATTTATTCCATGTGTAAAACTGTTTTTAACTATATATAGTTTTTACTTTCTATATATACTTTATTTATCCCCAAAGCTGGGAAATGCTTGTTACAGCAGCCAAAACAATGAAAACCACCTACAACAACATGATTTAAATAAAGTAGAATAACTCAATATTATAATCATCTTCTTCTTTCAGTTGCTTCCTGTAGGAGTCGCCACAGCAGATCATCCGCCTCCATCTCACCCCATCCCGAGCATCCTCCGCCAGGCCTCTGCATGTTCTCCTTCGCTACATCCATGAAGCTCCTCCGAGGTCTTTTCCTCCTGCCTGGGAGCTCCATTTTTAACATCCTTTGTTCAATATCCACTGTCCCTCCTCTGCACATCTCCAAATCATTTCAACCTTGCCTCTCTCTACCTTTTTAAACTTTGAACAGCTTAAAATAATGCATGACGAAAACAGCTCAACCTGGTAAATAATACACAAAAATAAAGGAGTATTCCTATTACAATCTTTAATGGCATAGGAAAATTATGTGATCTTTATTTGTTTGTTTTTTTTAAAAAACCCTATATTAATCTTTAACCTCTTTTTGCATGAGAATGAGCCATTGATTATTGTCCAGTATTAACCCCCTAAGACCCGAACTCTTCCCCAGCATGCATTTTTAATTTCTCTTTGATATTTGGGCATGTTGGGGCCCAATGAATGTAAAAACAAAGAATTACCAGATTTTTTTTTCCTTATTTTTGTTTTTATGAAAAATCAAGAGCCACATATGAGGATATTCGTTTAAAATTTTGATAGAACAGTAGCAGTATAATGTCCTCGTACGTGGATATCAGGCCCTTGCAGAGCAAAATTGAGTATTTTGGTCTAAATAACCCAAAATGTGATGTCCACATATGTGGACGCCAGGTCCTAGGAGGTTAAATCAATGTGTGATACGGGAAGTCTTACAACATCTCATCTTATGTGGAGACGGGTTATTCATTGAATAACTTGGGAAATGTTTAACACTCCACACTGAAAATATCTTATTGTAACCCTGTGTACACACACATTCCTCTCTGCTGTGTGTTTGATTAAAGTCTGAGCCGTGAAGGATTTCCATTTTATATTTGCCCATCTATCCATCCCTCATCTCTGCAGAGGTCCAAGACCACCAAGATACAATATTGACGCAGAAAGATCAAACAGGAACTCAGCATGTTTGATCAACTACACATCTCAGTCTCTATCCATCATCCGACATCACACATGCTTTTGTGCTTTTATAACCGTACTGTGTCGGCTTTCCTATCACTACATGATACCTCTGCACAACACATGTCCTGCCTGCACTGGATGTCAACCCCCATCCGTCCACAGTGATAAAACGTCCCCTGGGTGCATCTCGTGTCAGTGAGGTCAATTATTCATACGGCTGGGAGCGAGCGGGATAATGTTCAGGTACTGGAGAAAAAGGGAAACATTAAATACCCTGAAAAAAAACTACAAAGTGTATGCTTTAACCTTTAAAGTTAAAAAACTCAATTAAATGCACGCATGCAGTTCTGATTTTCTGGCAGGAGCATGACACTTTTTCTTCCTCTCCGGGTGGCTTTTATGTGGTGTTGGGTTGCCACAATGAGCAGCGAGGAGAAGCTCTCTCTCTCTCTCTCTCCCTCCAGGCTGGTTTTATATTATTCTGCGAAGCATAGACGGGATATTGTAATAAGGCTCTGATGGATTACATGGCCAGGCGGCTGGCTGATAATCTTGTCACTGGTTCGTGCACAGGAAAGGTCTGGGAAGTGTGTGCACCTTGGGAACTGTAAAACAGACCTAACCATACTCTAGAAGAACTGAGTAAAAGCCTTTGTAGACTCGCAGTTTTTCAGACAATGCACCCTTTAAAGACAAAGAAATTTCCAAGAGCTTCCTAAAGATCCTAACGCATGATTAACTGTGAGCTTTGTGTCATGTGTTTGAGTCCATATTTAATACTAGTGTTTTATAACTAGACAAAAATAGAATTTTAGGTTTTTTAAAATGATAAAAATTCAAATTTTCCCTCCTGTATGAAGCTGCAATCAACATACAAGATCAGCTGTGCAAATTTGTTGTAACTAATAACTTAATCTGCTTAATTTCACACATTGTAAAGCCATCCAGGTCAAACTCTACCATTTCATGGGCTGCGTGTTTGATACCATAGTACGATACTGTTATTGTCTTTTAGACATTATGCTTTTATGTTTTTTAAATAAACTTAAAACTATAAATAAACTTGAGAAGCAAAAAAAAATGTAGCAATCACATAACTATGTTGGTGGAGGAGATGCTGATGAACCAGGAGATGACCTTTCTCATTCAAAGTCATGACTTTACAGACTAGGGAAAAAATGGATTTGGACAAATGGAGTATTTATTTGCTGGAACAAAACACAGCATAAAAGAAAGTAAAGCCAACACCAAGTGCTTTAATTTTTTGGTCCTTTCACAAACCACCAGGGGGCGATACCTGTGTTTAATAAAGACTTCCAGTCCTAAAGCAATCTATGGGAAAACAGCCCTCTGTCTTGACCTCTGCAAATACTTTCCTGATGAGTTTACAGGATCAATCTCTAGGTCCTGTCAAACTGAATGACACATTAAGTTTATTTAGTAATTTCTGGTCACTAAAGTGTCCGAAATAAGAATTACCCAGCATACATTCAGTTTCAAAACACCAACACCGACGGCAAAAATGCTCGTCCTCCTTTTAGCGTCTACGGTTCGGAATCTGCGACCACATGAGCGTGACTGTTTGGTATGTGGTAAAAGTGAGTAGCTCTTTCTTACCTGCTATTTCCAGCTAGCATGTATATTATACATACCACATGGTTTTCCTTTGAATTCTATCTGAATTACGCTGCTGCAGTAAATCTACGTCGAGCCTACAATGTAGCCTAAGCAACAACAGCATCATGTAGTTATATTCTAGGCAGTTGCACGTCAGGTTACAGGGTAAAGTTTCAGAAAGATACATTGTAGCCACAACACGAACACTGATTTAACACTAAATTATAAATCTGCCCTAATCTGCTAAAAAGGGACAACCATAACCGTAACTAAGACTAACCTTAGTCACTGAGAGTATGTCATTTTTATTACATTGTTCTGTTATGGTTATCAGACACATTTATGAATCAGAGCTCGGACTGAATAGTAAATTCAGATCTATTCTATTTTTCCACTATTTGGATGCTGCGGTCTCACTTGCATTCCAGGAAGCTCGGGGCAAGACATTTCCTGTGTGATAACGCGGTCATGAGGTCCGTGACACGATAATGCCTCCCTGACCATTATGAAAGGAGTCATTCTTAGTTGAAGCGCCGCTGCTGTCAGAGACTCCAATGAGTTAGCCTGACTGTGCACAAAATGAGGAAATTCCCCCAAATAATAAGCTTAATTGTCTCTTTTTACTCGGCTGCCATCGGGATATGGACTCACTTTATTTTAAGGGAGGAAATCACCCACCCCAAAAAAAAAAGAAAAAAGAAAAACAAAAGCAGGATTTACACTGAGCCATCGACATCAGCAGTAATCGCCACTTGGGTGACATACAGTCAGCCTGCAGTGGTGTTCACTCCAACTTCGCTTGAATCATGTGATAAAAAGTAAAACTCTGCAGATGAGCAGGAGGAGGAAGTTTAACCAGCAGAGTGAACCAAAGTACACACAGATCATGTTCACCATTGTTGTTTTTCCCAGCTACATTATCTGACTCAGTGACTCTGCTTTGTCTCTGTGTTATCACAGATAGGGAAGGTCAAAGTAAGATCTTGTAATAATAAGGCTCAATAAAAAACTGATCCCTGCTGACATGCAACAGAAGGGTTCCTCCACCATTAAAACAAAAGAAAAAGAGAAGTTTGAAGTATTGTGCATTGATGCAGTTCAGGGTTTTGGATTCAGTGCCTGAACGGTAACAGTAATGAACACAGAAAGAGCTTCCTCATCAGGCTAGGACCCTATACCACGAAACGAGTATAACATACCCAGCATATCTTTCCATTAGCCTAACACTGACAGTCAGGATAAACAGTCACATGAAGCTGGCTATCAATTCGTGAAGTTAACCCAGGGTTTCACTGAAGATGCACGTACAATATATGATGTCTGCATGTACAGTATAGGTGTCATATTTTACGATCATACAGTAATTGTGGAAAAATAACATTGTTTGCTGCCAAGAAAAAAAGAAAACGAGGAACAAATTTGCATCTAAGAATCTATATTTCTGTAAATACAAAGACATTAGATGCAACTGAAAAATTGAGACCCTCCTCCCCTCCCTGTAGCTCAGAGGAAAGGATGTTACTCCGTTTTCAAAGTATCAAATTGTTGGTCTGCATCAAGCAAAGAAAACTACTAAGGACAGGTTGAGTTGAGAACTGTGCAATGCATTATTAAACCTGGAAGGACAGTGATGAATCATCATCTTCAAAAAGAAATGTGGTTGGGAAAATAATCCTGGATGATTGTGATCAGTGTTCACTTATACATCTGAAACTCACTTTGACTATTTAACATGCATAAGAGCACAACGTGAAGAGGAACTCGAGGATTTGGGACTAAACAGCTGTGTTGCCTCAAGAAAACCACTTATCAGTGAGGCTAATTAGAAGTAGAGGCTTAGATTTCTCATGGGTCTTAAAGATCAGACTGTGGAGCAACGGAAAAAGGTCATGTGGTCTGATGGGTCCAGATTAATCCTGTTCCAGAATGATGGATGCATCAGGGTAAGAAGATGAACTGATGCACCCATCACGCCTACTATAAAACCAGCGTTACGATCTAAAGATGCTTCAGTTGGTCAGGTCGAGGAGGCTCGAGACAGATGGAGGATGAAGAAAAGAAAGGAGAGAAGCTCCAAACTGACCGAAATTTAAGTCGTTTCTGCTGGTGAGAAACGCAAAACTTGTTTTCTGTTACACTGTGGGCGAGTCTCAGCTCAGGCTCCGCCCACATGCAGCATCAAGGAAGCAGGTGAGGTTATTCAAGGTTAACGGGGGTTTACCTGGAGACAGAATCATTTGTGTGCCAGAGTTTGCAAGAATATGGCGTTCGTTTTAAAACAAAAACACCAAGGAGCTATTTAAAAACAGCAATAATTAAATTACACTCCATCTAACCGAACATCCGAAGATTTAAGCACCGGCTCGACAGCCTCAAATTTAACTTTGAAGTTGAGTTAAACAGAATCTAATAGTAGTTTCAGTTTTTGATTCTATGGTTAATTGAATTTGTTTTATTCCTTTTTTAGGATGACAGTAGAGTCATAAAAACAAACAAAGCCACCAAAACAGAGACAGAAATGAGAGAAATGCTGGAGCTGGAGAAGAACAACAAAGGAAAAACACATTCTGAGGTAAGAATGGGACCGTATATGACCCATAGTTAAAGTCCCACAAAGTATAAATCCTCCCTGTGGGAAGCATTCAAGGGGGAATCCCCCCCCCCCCCCCCCCACACACACACACACAATTTTTAAATATAAATTTCAGGCCCTGGAACTATTCAGCAAACATTAAATCACTTTTAAACAGCTTTTGATGCTTTTCCCCCAAGAAAAGTGAATCTCTCCGGAGTTTAGACTCTGTGTTAGATAAATCGAGAAATTTGAAGATGTTATTTTGATCCAAGGCACACTCATTGAATTTATCGTTTAGTTTTGATTAGATAACGATACCTTGGCTGTTTGCTAAAATCAAGTCCCAGTCTGGTCCTCATGTTAAGTTAATAAGGCGCATTTCTCACTGCGAGGAAAAGACTGGGAATCATTTTACGTGTAAGGAAACATCAGGCTCAACTTAAACTTCTCTCCTAACTTTGTACATTAAAATTTCACAAACGAATGCATCCGGCATATAAATGTATTTCATTTGTAATCTAATAAGATAACAAATGACAGCCGGATAAAAATAATGCAATTTACCTAAACTACTCTGATTTTGTCTGAATGCTAGCATCTTTACTGCCTACTGTTCTCAGTGCGAGTACACATCACATAGACAGTGGAGCCGACGAGTTTATTAAATTTAACAGTAATCGATAAAAGCTTTCAAACAGATATTAGACTGAATATAACAGAAGGGAGAGCGAGTAACAGAAGAAGCATTGTTATCCCAGCGTTTTGGTCATATCAACTTATGAAATACCTCCAAACTGCTGCTTTTTTGCTGTTATCTTCCCCCCAGCAATGCTATAAACCATATGCCATGAAAACAGTCTTTCTTGGACTGCTGTTGGTGACGCTAGTCCTCTTTCTGCTCTCCAGTGTAGCAGCACTGTACCAGCTGTCCACCAGCTACAGGTTCTTGCTAAAGTGACCCTCCAGCTCACTACTACTACAGCGCACTACTGTGGTTAGCTGCAGTCCAACACGGCAAAGTTGGACACTGGGCGGGATGAGATCCTCTCTGAAAGCATCTGAATAATGTCAAAGATATCCATGGACAGTATAAAAGTTGGATGTACCCTCTATGGCATCACCTGCCAGTTAGTGAAGTTAAGAAATGAGCTAAACATTTTAGCATCGCCACTTTGGTGTTCTGAGAATGGACACCAAATGCTAACTGAACACGCCTTTATGACTAAAATGATGACAATACAGGGAAATGATTGCAAAACCCCGAGTCACACAGGCCTACATACCAGTCAGTGAGCCAGTTGCTAGGAAAAAACATGTATTTCCCAACTCGCTGGTAAAGACCTCCTTCGAATACTTTGGTGGCCAGCACATTGCTGCACTCGCAGCTTAAATGGAAGTGGCGGACATTGCCCAGCAGCTCTCCAAGCTGAAGAGAAACTGTAAAAAGTGCACTGAACTGTAAACGGGATCCATTAGCCTTCAAAGTAAAGGGTGTACTTTTGGAAATGTGTTGGTTCCAGCACTGACGCAAAGCTTTTATTATGGAGGCAAAGCTTATCCATTTCCAGTGTGTGTCCCACTTTTTCGAGTTTTACTACTGCTTAGCTGGTAGTTGGTGAGTATTTGCTGACAAAGATGAAAAGCTATAGTTAACAATGGGAACCAGCAAGGAACCAAAGCAATCACCAATAGGTTTTTGGCATAGCAATTTTTTTGCAAATGATTTCACCCAACATAAGCCAGCGGCCTCCAGGAAACACTGCTAGCCAGTCAGGAAATACACATTTTTCCCATAAAAACCAGCGGTTGACTCATTGACAAATCTTAGGTATGTATGACGTCATGCAAGAAACCTCAATAAGACAGGAAGTTTTTTTTAACAACTGCCACCCCTTGCTAGTCATTAAGAAGAATGCAGGTTTAAGGCACATGGCACTTGTTTCACTTTTCAGACGTGGAAGCTACAGCCACCTTCTAGATGGTGGGGCAGGTTGCTACTAAACTTTCAAAATAAGAGCCACAGGATGTAAACTGATCACAGCTGATACCATTGTCTCAGATGGATTTAAAATAAAAATAATAAAATGCTGAAACGAGACCTAAAATGTTTCTCAGCTGCCGACCCAAGTAAAATGTAAAATCCATAACACATTTTCTCTACTAAAGACATCTATATATCTATAAATTACTTCAACTTATTAACTAATTATTTAACTTTAACTAATTATAAGTTAAAGTAATTTCACAAAACCCGTGGACTTGTGGTGTAACAAGAGGAAAAACAAAAAAACAAAATACAACCAGCTCCTCTGGCTACATCCAACACCTCATAAACAGGACAGGACAAAGCTTATTTCCAATCTTAGCTTAATGTCCTAGCTCGCTAACAGAATCTGCAGTCCCACGTGATAACAGAGTTTGTAGCTTAAGCTATTAAAAACAGCTCCAGGATAATGAAATTTTCCTGATATATGAGCTAATGTAGGAAACATGCAGCACAAACAAACCTGTAACCATGTCTGAATGAGTGCAGAGTATGTTTTCTTCACACCGATAAGACCAGCGGCACATTTAAATCTCACACGTCATCTGGGAGAGGTCTGTGTTCACCAGCCAGTAACAGCTAATTGAGTAAATAGGAGACCCAACTGAGAGAGCCAAATAAGATCCCTCCCCTGTCCCCGTTACTGTAATGATTTCCACATTTCCTCTCTGTGTTTTCCCCTTGCTCATTGGTGGAACGTATACCGTAGTAAGTCAACAGCAGAGAGAAAAACAACAACGCCTCGCCTTCAAACTGCATTAAGCTGCACTGCAGTCGACATACATTACAGGGACTATTTTCTCTTTTTACCTCCTCGTTGTGGGCTTGATTTAGCTTTTAGACCAGAGGACACGAAAGCACCGGGGATGGATAGAGCACGGCTGATGATCTAAAAGGTCATCGCTCTCAACACCCCTCCGCTCCAGTGGCCAATTACATCTCATTAGAGAGACACACAGAAGCCTCATCACGATGCAGACTGCTTTCACATCAGTGCAGCTCATCTTTTATTCAGCGGGTGGTCCGCCAGCTGATCCCCTAAATGCCACAATCAGTCAAATTTCACAATAACAATAATTTAGCACTGGAATACTCATTGTGATGATCACGGTGTCACATTTTTAACCAGTGTGCCAGTGAGAAATCCAGGTTAGATGGCGATTATTTAGCGATTCAACTACATTAAAATACATTTACAGCGAGAATCTGCACCTCGGGTCAGTAATTATTATGCATGGGTGGGTCACAAATGGCTTTTTTTTTTAGTAATCACCGCCATTTGAACATGCAGATAAACATAAGGTCTGTCTGAAACGCAATGAATATATAAAACTCTAAGCATGTAAAGTGTGACCTTCTTCAGTAATATCTTCATTCAGGCTAAAACAAGGTTTATGACTGTGTAAGAAGTGCACAGATTAATTAAGTACAGCTAACACGTACGCTTTAGTATTTGTTTATTTAGTACAACACTCATCAATGTTCTTGCAATTTAAAGGAAACCGTACAAAAAAAACCCAACAGAACAGCTTCTATCTACTTAATGGACCAAAATTGGTGCAAAGTCTTCCACGTGTTCACTTGAGTCAAGGTCCGAAGACTGAAATGAGTCACATCATTTTCATGTTCATCTAAGTCATTGAGTGAGGAGATTTTTACGTTCTAAAGGACTGTGACATGGGAACAGCTGGCTCAGTTCCCTTATGCCTCTTTTCTACTAGCACCTACTTGGGTCCGCTCTACTTGACTTCACTTGGGTCTCATTTGTTTTCCATTACAATTGAGTACCAACTCAATGTGGGCGGGGATGTTATAGCAAGGAGGTCTGAAAGTCCTGCGACACATTTTCAGCTCGACTCAGCTGGCTTGGAACAAGTAGGAACCAAGTAGGTCCTAAAAAAATACCTGATACCTAATGGAGTACCCTAAAAACAGAATAGAGTTGAGTCAGTGCTGATGGAAGAGAGGCTATAATGTTCTGTGTAACGTTTACACGGCACTAATTTGCATGTATGCATCTTTGTCTGTGTGATGCACCCAAGCAATTTATCAATGTGTCTTGCTAACTAAGTCCAAGAATACACAGGGAGGATTTCAGAAGTTATTATTTTGAAAACTAACTCAATTCTTTATATTGTTGTGTGACCGACTTCCAGCCCTCCACGCCTGCTCTCTGCAGCTTGATTCAGTGCTGTCAAAATATATAAATTGGGTACTTTTGAACTGTTTTGCCACCACAACATGGTTTTGAGTGGAGCCAGAACCAGGATTTGATACCTGGTGTACTCCCAGGGTAAGCCTACTCGCTTGAATCTTAGGTGATTTTGGCAGGTAGTCCCTCTCTAATTTAAGTGCTCAATGGACACAAAAACTTCACCATTTACAAATAATAATAATAATTATAATAATAATAAAAACGCTCAAAATACTCAGTATTGTTTTGTCCTGGAAAGCTTTTTTTTTTCTGGCTGTGCCTGAGCACCCTGACCATGCCCCATGGGCAGAAAGCTGGGCAGCAGATGCTCTGATCCTGGGCCTGGCTGCAGGAGAGGGCTCAATTTTCCCACTACCTAGCAAGGTTACTGAGCTCCAGATCTTGGGGTTTGCTGAATGAAGGGGAAGATTCTAAACTCAATGTCAAAAAGAGCCACATGAGGTAGTTCGGGCATGTGGTTGGGAAGTCTCCTGGGCACCTCCCTCATACATCTCAGTAGAAGGAAATGGAAAGTGTGGCTGGGGAGAAGGATGAGAAACCACCTGCCACTGCGACTGGCCTTTGGATAAGCAGAGGACAATGGATGAATGGACCAACGATGGAGTGCGGGCATGGCTGATGCTTCTGCTCATCTCATGAAAGCACCAGACAAACGTCATGCTAATGTCACAGACACGTCACATGTCTCAGCACAACCACATGATTGACTCAAATATCAATTTTGCTGATTTTATTCACGATGTGTTGGTCCCATCTTTACACAGTGTATAACTGAGAACTTCATCCTTTGGTATGAATCCAGAACAAAAACACATGATGCTCAAAATGGCAAATTTGGGGCTTCAAAGTGTCCATGAACCAATTAGTGATGTCACTGTGGCTGTATCCATCTTTTATACACAGACTGGACCCTCAGTCTTTATAACAGCAGGGGTCAAAGGTTCATATTTTTCCTTTAATTTGACACTTGTTTCCACATGAAATATACTGCATCTGCAAGTCTCGTTTTCCTTTCACACAAGCTGGACATTATAAACAAGAAATTACACAAGAAAGAGCAGAAATTGGAGACCGTGTTGAGTGTTTTCCTCCCGGGTGAGCTCATATCTGCAGGAGCTGTTTTCTTGTACCACTTCTAAGTAAATGCCCAGGCTATTGCAAAAGACCTTGGGTATGACACTGCCGGGTTCATCTGAGGATATTTTCCTGCCTTCCTTCCACATTTCTGTGTCCCTGCACCCAGCGTCGCCGTGCTCCCACAAAAATATGCACGGTATTATGAGCCCAGTCCCTGGTGTGTCCGGTGCCCGCAGCCAGCCGCCGACGGCTCGCCTTGAAAAGCGAGGAGGCTGCGCGCACATCCCCGCACATCTCGCGCAACAACACGAAAGCCCCGCTGACATTAAAGCCGCAACCGGGGCAGGGACAGAGGGCTCCTGGAGCTCAGTAATAACCTGTTATCACCCTCAGCTGGCGTAAATTTAACGCGCTGTCAGACGCGATACAAGCTAGCTGCTGCGCAATCGCCAGGGAAATTAGGAAAAACGCCTTGTTACGTTTTAAAACCGAGACCCCGACACTCCTGGAATAATTCACATTTACTCTACGTGATGAGGTTGAAACGAATTATACGCTTCAGCGACGTAAAGACCAGAAAACCGGTGGTTGACCCTGCCTCATCTCCGGTCCTTTAATGTATTTCGTGCAGAAAATAAAGCCGCTCTGCGACAAACGCCAGTGTTTCTTACCTTTGAAGTGTCCGCGGCTGTTTTATTGAGCCACTCTCTCCTAATTAACGATGACCGAGCTCCGTGAGACTTAGAAATAAATAGATAAGGGTGCCATTTATCTCTTCATTGCGGTCCCGTCGTAGCGACTCCAGACGGAGAGCTGCGCACGCAGCATCGTCAGCGGGTCTCTCCTCCCCCCTCCCCCCTCTCCTCCCCCACCACTAGCAGGGACAAAAAAGCGAATCAAGCAAACAAACAAACAAATCAATACTTAAAGTAAAAAACAACAACCCGTAAAATAATAATAAATAATTAACTTATAATTAACTCATTATTAATCATTCGTACTAATAAACATCCTAATCTTTTATGTTTGAGTATTAGGTAATGGTAAAAATGAATGGAATAAATACTAAATATAACAAATAAATACATGAATTCATAAATTAATGTAATGTTTATGTTTTATGCTTAAATATTGTGTTCCTGTAATTTTACAGATAAAACAAAGATAAAATAAATAATATTACTTTTTTTTTCATTATTAAAATTACAATTACGTGTCCTAACAGTTACAAAAAAAAATATAGAAAAATTCTTCCAGTTTTACACAGTATAAGTTTGTCTAGACATGTTTGTCTTGGTGAAAGTGTGAAATTTTCTGATAATTTCCTAACATTTTCTAATAAATCTTCTCTAATTTAATACTTATTTATAAGGATCAGTGCATATGCTTATATTGTAACAGACAAGCCCAGATAGGCACCTTTTCATCTGTGCTAATGGTGCTCAAAACAAAGAACAACAACCAAAACAATATATTGAAAAATGATACTAGGTTAGTACACTCCCAATTAAATGAATCCACTTTAGTTTTTACTGGAAAATTCTGGGGACCTTGCAGGAAATTTAGGCGAGTACATGTCTGATAATATACAGAGAGCACTGTTTATAATAATCTAATTTTTTAATAACAAGGCAAGAAAAACAGCAAATACAGACATGACTGAATGTGTGGTACCTTGATCATAAACGTACAATGTACCATGGCTTGTACATGAACCCACACAATCTTCCCATAGATACAATTTAGGAGCCAAATAGGAACAGCAGCATGTTTTCTGAGTGCTGACAGGCTTGTGTTTTATCCTTTCTTTTAGCTCCAGACAGTATTCGCCTGCTGACTGGCTGATGACAGAATCAGAGGAGAATGGAGTTTGGCAGCTGTAGATGAGTCTGGTAGTGACAGGCCTGGATGAACAGGATCCCCTGGGTCTCCATATCAGTCCCAGCCAGCCTCGGGCTCTGCCTTAGGGCCCCAGGGCCTCTCATTGTTCCGCAGGGATGTTGTTTAATGCACTTTAATGAGCCTCACAATGTACCCTGGTGGCATGATGGTGACTTTGGTGTGGTTACCTCCTCGATGTGCCCTCTCCCCCCTTCTGTCTGCAGTCAGTGTTACTCACATGAGATGAATGTGTTGTTCACATGCTGTAGGTCTCCTATCAGTACCAAAGCTGGAACAATGAATATAAGAGAGTTCGCCATCTGAAGGAAACATCTTTGGGGTATTTTTCTTCAAGTTTCTGTGTAGATCATACTAGAAAAATATGCCTCAACATACCTCATTACAAGTATACACAATTATAATCCCAAACAAAGGCTGGATATGTTTTTAAAAATTATCTGCCTACATTGGTTGCAGTTATATACATACTATATAACTACAAGTCGTGTGCTGTCCAAGCGCTGATTGCGAACAAGGCATTTTCTCCATTATGACAGTTTTCACATATTTCGCAGAGCAACAAAAGGACTTAAAACAAAGACTGTGAAGGGCTATGACATGCTAATAACTGCAGCTAAGGTCTGAGTGAAAGCAGCCAAGCTCTTTACTTTCGCCAAGCTATTGGTGCCCCATCTAGAGTTAAAATGAATTTATGATACTGCGTTTGTGTCTGTTTGTATAGGTATTTGGTTATGCAGACTGTAGGATAATGGGTCTGCAACAAATACAGACGTGCAACCCTAAAAAATAGGGTGTAGCTGGATGCTGAAGATGTTATGCTTAGGCAGAACACTGATTGGTTGAAAGGTTGGTTTGGAGAAGAAAGCGTCAGTGAAAAACAACAATTGTTACAGATCAAGAAAAAAAGCACAAGCTGACGCTGGTGAGATTAGATGATTTCATTTGACTGCAAGAAAGTTCTCCAGGGCAGAGTCTAAAGGAAAGCACTGACAGCAGCACAAACACAGACAGGAGTACTCAGCATTGCTGGGTACTGCATATATTTTGACTGCAAAATAGGTTTTGAAGTCTTGTCATAGAACCAAAGCACAGTCATGCCACTCCCTTTAGGGTTAGGATTAGCATAGATTTTGAGTTCCGGATTAGCTAAAATATGCTTTTCTCGAGCTACTGAGGCAGTGCAGTATACGGCACTTCCAAGTTACCATAAAATTGAAGATTGATCATATGTAGAATAAACGATGGATGTAGCTTCCAGGTACAAATAGACAACGTCATGTCCAGTTTCCAGACACAAAGGTTGTAAAACCCCTCGACTCGAGATTTCATAACAAGACTTCACTAACCACTGGGTGACATCATGGCAGCTATGTCCATCTTTTACAGTGTCTATGCACTAGATGCATTCAGATGTAATGCACAAAGAGGCTGCATGAAAATAATCATCTATATAACATGTAAATGCTTCTGTGGAAAAGTTATGCAAACCTGACTGCTTTATGAACCAGGTTTATGAGGAAGATAAAATTTAAAACTACTGGCAGCTGCTTACAGCATACATTTGCACAGTTGGTGCTTCAGTTCCTATCTGACGACACCTTTACAGAGACAGATATCTTTTTTACAGCAGGGTATTTACACAAATACTGCTGCACGATAAAACTACAAATATCTATTATGTAAATCTCAAAAAGTCAGTTTAAAATAATATATTTGTGTTAAATGAATAAAAAAAATGCCTTCCTTTTACAATAAACTATTAGGCCAGGGGCTTCCTTATTTGTCTATTAATGTCTGAATCTTCACACAGTCTCTTACATTTGCAGTGAGCTGTAAATGCGTGTATGTTCTTTTGGAGGTCTTTGCTTGCCTTTGTCCTCTCTCTTCATAATTAAACAAAGATTTAAAAAAAAAAAAAAAGCATTCTGGGCTGGCATTTTCTTTTTGAGCCGTGTACAGTGTCTACTGTACTGTCTGTAGAACCAGAGGGCAAATAATGACACAAAGCCTGATGTTCAGCATAAAGACAGTGAGAGATCTCAGACTTTAGTCAGACATAAAAGCTCAAAGGTCAGTTCCTCATGGAGAGATGCTGTCTAACCAAAAAAATTGTCTTATTCTGCTCACGCTATTCAGTGACATTGTGACACATCCCACACATTTCCCTTGAGAACAAAAATACTCGATTTCTCCCCACACCAGTCACGCCAAGCCATCATGTCTCCAGCGTTAATCGAGGTCTTGGTCAGCATGCCCTTTGATGGGCACCCAAACAGTCCAAGGCTTTGTTTACCTTTTTAAAAAAAAAAAAAAATCCTTCACTCACAATCTCAGCTCAGCTGACGCGCAGTGACCGAGAACAAGTCGTTTTTGTCCGTCACGGGCCCGTCTGACATTAGCCAGAGCAACAAAGGAACTTAAAGCTCTGAGTGTGGAGCTGGCTCATGACCATGGAAGTGACAAAACATATGGAGATATGGCCTGTTAGGAACTGCAGCTAAGAGCTGAATCTGTCATACATAGGGAAACATGTGCAGACCCATTCAGATGTTTAAAATAATCACAGATGGGACACAAAGAGGCCTACGTGAAATTTACACTCAATTTGCATTGAATTACCCAGAGAACATCCTGCTGTGGACTCAGATGAAGAACTCCCTCTAGTGTTCATCTCAAATAAACCCCTAGAATGCACTATTCACACAGTCCAGACCACACCTGACACAGGTCATGATGAGAGTAGAAATGGAGATAAAGACACCTGCAGGCTAGGCACTTGGTTATTCATCTTGAAAGGCCTATGGTCACTTATCTGGGTATTTCTTTTAAGAATTACATAAATTAGCTTTGATTTAATTCTGTCTATAGAATCAAAAGTCAAATCTGATTAGAATAAATCAGATTAGACTTGACACATGAATGAACTTAACATAGTGGAGCTGACACAAGAGGATAAGACAGGGAACACTGAGGGAACAAATTAGACTCCAAAATAAGATTAAATTATAACAAGCCATCCATCTATCAGTCTGACAGCTGGGATAGAGCCTATCCCAGCTGTCAGAGGCCAACACCCACGACAGGTCACCAGTCTATCGCAGGGCTAACACAGAAGGACAACCAACAGGGAAAGCAAACAACCCAAAAGGTTCAAAAATCAAAATCAGAATTAGGATCACGACAAATCTGTGCTGCTTTATTATTTAGTATGCAATGAAATAAAGCCACTATTCCATTCTTGTCATCAGTTTCACTTTCCCACGCCATAATACTCAGTCTCGTCATCGACATCCAATTCAATTCAATTTTATTTATATAGCACCAAATCACAACAACAGTTGACTCAAGGCGCTTTATATTGTAAGGTAGACCCTACAATAATACATACAGAGAAAATCCCAATAATCATATGGCCGCCTATGAGCAAGCACTTCGGCGACAGTGGGAAGGAAAAACTCCCTTTTACAGGAAGAAACCTCCGGCAGAACCAGGCTCAGGGAGGAGTGGCCATCTGGTGCGACCGGTTGGGGTGAGAGAAGGAAGACAGGATGAAAGACATGCTGTGGAAATGCTCTGCTCCAATAAGATTCTTTCCCACTTTCTAGAAACCAATCAGCTTCAGTTTTATGTATATTAAATGTATGTTGTTGTTATTCTGCTTTTCAGACTCCCATTCCTGCTCCACCTCCAGGTCTTCAGATCTCTGCCTGCTTTACCACCTCTACAGCCAGCTTCTAGACGCCAGGGATTCAGTCCGATTCCTATTTTGAAAAGGACAGTAGTGCATTATTTCTTGATATATCACAACAACACTGATATCAGTTTATTTTTTAATGTTTTAACTGTCCGTATCATCTGAAACTATTTTTTTCTCATTCTTCAAATTGTGTAAGAAGCTCTGATCAGATCCTTTTTACTGGCAATTCAAAGGAAGCTGGAAAAAGCTCCCTCTTACTGAAATAAGCTGCTTTTAAATATGATCTCCCTGTCATCACTTTTCTTTTTCAAGCATGCTTTATCATTTTGCTTCCTTTATTTCTTATTCATTAATTCATTTAATAGATTTGTAAAATTTATTGCTATGTCAAAGGCTGATTTTTTTCCCTTTATCTTGTTTTGAGATGTTTTGCATTGTTCTTTAAAAAACGATGATATGCTTAAAGAGGTTTATCCTGAGATATACAGTAGTGTGCAAAACCCTTGAGCCAACCTTCATTTCTTTATATTTTGCTTCTAAGGATAGAGACTTTCTTTTATTTATTTATTTTTAAAAAGGTCTACTTCTCTGGGATTGCTGAAAGTCTTTACAGGTCATTCTTTGAACATTGGCTCCATTCTCCACTCATTTTCAGTACACTTCTTGCACTTGACCAGTTTCAGACTCTATGAATAATTTAAGCATAAAAATGACATCAAGTAGTATGTTTTTAAACAATTTGAGGAAATTGGACAAGTGATGCTCCAAATAAGTGTCCGACCTAAAAAGCTATATACAGCACATGAACACTATCTGAAAGTTGTGTCTGTAAGATTTTTTTTTTTAAATCTAGAAAAGACGTGAGAGATGCATCTGGCCCTTCAGTGAATCCATCTGCTCACTGAAGACTCATCAGAAATGGTTTCAGCAAAAGAACTAAACTGAAACTTTGTGGCACTATGTCCTATGGAGTGATGAACCCAGATTTCAGCAATCTGGTTCAAAGATATCAGGAAAGAGGCTGGAGCCTATCCCTACAACCTGGACAGGTCACCAGTCTGTCACAGGGCAAACACATAGACACAGACAACCATTTGCATGTCTTTGGACTGTGGGAGGAAGCCAGAGTACCCAGAGAGAACCCACGCAAACATGGGGAGAACATGTAAACTCCACATAGAAAGACCTTGGCCTGATGGTGGAATTGAACTCAGGACCTTCTTGCTGTGAGGCAACAATGCTAACAGTGCCCTGTGCACCGTTCTATATGTAAAACCTGGAGGCAAATATGTAAAATATAGCCTTGTCATTCTTTTAGACCTCATGAAGTCTAGAAGTTGGCACATTTACTGGACATGCAAAAAAAATGTCCTGAGGGTAGATGAGAAAGTGGGGAGAAAGTAATGATGGGTGACAGAAAATGGTCTGAGGAGAACTTCAGCCCTGGATCTAAAGCCATCAGAACATGGCTTACCTGCTGAAACAGGTGAGCTCATATTGGTGCCCAACATTGCAGTTAAGAAGCAAAGGCAAACATAGCAAAAAACATAAAGTATAGAAGCTTCAAGTCATCTAAAATATGCATTTGGTTTTAAAAGCCAAACATGTGTTTTGGATATGAAGACAGTTAGACACTGTTATAGTCAAACTCTGCAGTGCTTTTTTACTTTTATAACAAAATGTATTTGTCTTCACTTCAACTAGATAAAAAGCCATTTGTCCTACATAGGTGTTATGAACTGTCAGATACACTGAAGGCATTTCAAAAACACTTTGAGTGGGTCTGATGGCAGATGGCAACTAATCTCAGAGCTGTGAAAGAAAATCCCATGGCAGCTTGTCTAACATGCTAGTCTCCCAACAGTTTCCCTGAAAGACCAGAGATTTGTCCACAATTACCATAAAAGTGTAAATGTAACCGGGTCATAAATTATATTTTGTTATAATTACACAAAATGTGTTCTAAACCCTACACTGTTCCTGGTATAACTGACTTTTAGGACCTCCAAGCCTGTAGTTATCTTCATTATCAGTTAGAACCCCTCCCCATCCTGTTCTTCTTCTATGGTGCAACCCTATAAATTTGGGGTACCTGTTTGGCCTCTCCTTTTTTCTACAATTCCCCTGTGAAAGAGGTAGGCATAATGTTTTTCCAACATTAATTATACCTTATCTACCCTGATGTTTCTGAGTGTGTTTTAAGTTCATTTTTGTCATAATTATGCCTGTCTTTACTGCATGCTGTGAATATGCGGTATGTGTATAGGCACTGTTAATGCTAGCATGAACAGATACGTCTTGCTAGCTTGGAAGTTGTGGCTTGAGCTAACTTTCATCCCAACTGTTTATATTTGGCTATAGAAGCACACAAGTTATTTACTAGGAGGTCTTTCTTTTTACCTTTCATTGTCAGGCACCACGTAGATTTACATAAACAACCAGCTGCAGGTCTCATAGCTCACCCACCTTAAGGCTTTACTGATGGTACATGGGCATAACCATCATAGACTGGTGGTTCCAGTAGAATCAGAAGCAAGCTTGGGGCCACAGATGGCAGTAATTTAAAAGACGGATGTAAGCAGGGGAACTGCTTTATGTCAAAAGTGTTTGAAATGCAAGAAGAGGCTTTCACTTTGGGAGGTTTTTACATTACATTTAGATAATACTGATAATATAGAAATAGATGCCTTGCTTGCCCTGACAGAAAGTATGACTAGCAGTTGAAAGCTAACAGTTCCCTAAAAACAAGCTAAAACTGTGAATAAACTAGACAAAAATAATTTTTAAAAATGCTAGCTTGGCTTAATGGATAAAAAGTTGAACTATTTAGCTATAAATAGTGATAAAATATTAAAATGTATTAGGTTTAAATGGCTAGCAGCTGATATTTTTGGCTAACAGTGAAGAGAAGCTAATTAAGTATTTAGCTAAACACAAGGGACAAACAGCTAAAATATATACCTATATTATAAATAAAAATATATATATTTTAGGTGTATGTGTGACTTCTATAGGTGTGTATGGCAGAAATTGCTGACAGTATAGATTAATGTTTGACATAAATAGCAAGATAAACATTTGATTAAAAATAAAAGATTTCAAAAATACCAGCAAACCTTTTGTGCGTCACGGACCGGTTTATGTCCGACAATATTTTCACGGGCAGACCTTTACAGTGTCATGGATAAATAGAACAAAATAAAACCAGTACTGGTACAAAAAAAAAAAGAAAATTTATTCATAACACACGGGAAAAGACCCAGGGAAACCGAGTTAACGATAAAAACTATAAAAAATAACAATAAAAACCCTGAAAAACATAAATTTCACACCTGAGCCTCAACTCTTGCGGCCCGGTACCAAACGACTCACGGACTGGTGTACTCACTTTTATGAAATACTGTAAATAACTAATGGTATGGATAAACGGGCATTAAACATCCAAAGAGTAGGTAACTATATCTAACCCTAACCCTAATGCAAAGTCGAATAGAAATGTGTTATAAAAATATCTCAACATGATGTATTAATGACGAAGGGGCTCGTGAGTCTATCAGACAGGCTGTGTTGTAAGAGTGCAACACGTGAAGAAAGGTTGGTATTTTGATCTGAAGTAGCCAGAAATTAAAGATACATGAGACATTTTCAAAGCAGTCACATTTATTCATCTTTTTATACACATTTGCTAAGCAGCCTGTTGTGCTAGCAGTTGGCTTTGATAGGATTTACTATGGGATTTCAAGAATGCTTACTAAAAAATAAATACAAGACAACGTGTTCCACAGCTCAAAAATATACAAAGGTCTGAAATTAATGTAAACTTTAAAAACATGTTTTTTTTATTTTACATAAGAAGCAATTCAACAACCTTTGTAACAATTCTAAAACGTTATTTAATTTACAAGTTTGTACAAAAACCCCCACTAAAACCTACAAGTACTGTATACAGAGGTTGGTCTGTATCTAGATGAAATGCATCTAGTACCGTAAGTTTAGTTCTTTATTATTGGTTTGTTTTCAAGAACATTTCAGTCAAGTAAACGACAACAGTTCAATGCCACCACGTGTTTTTAGCCTTTGGTAGAAGCATTCCTGTACTTCACTCCTAAAGCATCCTCGGGGTGTGAATATTATTAAGGGAAACAGCTGCATGTACACATCTATAAATATCTCCAGGTACAGCAAGAGACAAAAAAACTTCACAAACATCATTTTGTCAGTGCAGGAAAAAAACAAAAAAGTTGGAATGAAGGTTCACAGACTTAACTCATTGTGTACCCTGTTATATAGTGTTATTAATATGAAAATTAAAAGGGTATTGACAGCATACCTACAGGGAAGAACAAGGCTTCTGCCAGTTTTGCATAATGTTTGAGTACCATCACTCCAATAAGCTCCATGTACTTATAAAATTATGGTGAATACATGGGACTAAAATATACCAGGGTTACAACCAAAACCTTACATTTATATTTTTGGCATTTAATTACATTTTTAATGAAATTTTATAATTAAGTTTCCAATTTGTCTCTGTAACCAGTGTCTCGTATAAGATCTAAAACACATCTCTTATGGACAAAATAAGTATGTGAATAAAAAATAAAAATTCCAGCACTTCATTGCATATTTTTGATCAAAGGTTTTTTGTGTATGTTATAAAAATAAATATATTTAGATTGGTTTGAGACAGAAAATATAGAAGTTATATTTTTTTGAATATTGAGGGGCAGAAAATGCCAAATCCAGACATTTCTCTTTTCAAGAGACTTAATAACCCGGCTCCATATTTAACCATACAATCAAAAATCTCACAAAAACACTCAACTTGCTGTGACCTCAGCTGCTTCATCACATATTTTCTCCTGTTGGATAAAATAAGGCATATTTGATCCTCTGAGTACTTTCCACTTGCCTCTTTCGACAATGCATAAACACATCATGTCAGCAAACCAGAAATGACCATTGGTAAGTTTTTCTTTATGACTTCAGCATTCTTTTCCAGCTCTCCGAGTTCCCTGCCTCGAACTTTTTGATCACTTTTTCATGTCCCATGTTAACACCTGCTCCTTTCTTGTCTCACGAGATTGTCAAGTTAGTGCTCGGCTTTGACACTTCCTGTCTCACCAATAATTACGTCTACCATTTCTTGCTATATGTACAGTATGTTAAAATATTCTAATAATAAGCTTTGATATAATTTAGTATATGACAAACTGAGTAAAATATACATAGTATCAATTCTGTTTACAGGAAATATGAATAGGGACTGAATGTTGACATTTGTCAATTCTGATGTTCATTTTGAGGGTATTAAAATCATTCGATGTAACTGGTTAGAGGAAATGTCCGTCTAATTGTATTCACAGAATACATACGGTTAATTATAACAGATCAACTTCTCTTGCTTATTTCTAAAAACGTTACGTTGTTGGGTTGGGTCTACAAGACTTTGGGAAATGTGCCTTAAACTAACAGAACAGCTATTAAACTCATTTCCAGCTCCATACTTTTATTTGCAGACTCTAGAGTAGCTTAGAGTGATTCACAGTTCATAATAATGCTTATTTATTTTATATGGGATGGTACCGCCTCTGACCATACTGGGGATCTCCATTAATTCTGACAGAGTTTTAGGTCAAAAAAGATTACTTTTAGGTGCACTGACCTCATTATTATACCTTGAACTCTGGCCATGTGTTGCTATGAGCATCACATATATATGGAAGCCTGTTTCCGCCACAAAAAAAAAAAAGTATTCATAACTCCAAATTTCGAGTTATCTTTCTCAAAAAGTAACTTAACATTTTGACTTACTTTTCTTCAAAATTTTGAGTTAGTAACTCGCCATATCCTTCTGGTTAACAAGAAAATGACGTCATTCACGTAGATTACTGATTGGCAAAGCTAACTCTAAATTTGGAGTTACTTTTCTTAAAATTTTGAGTTAATAAGTCAAAATTCCATACATATACGATAGAAAATAAAGAAAAGAAAAATAGGTCCCCGTTTAAATTTAGAACTGAGAAGATTTTCCGGTTTGTAAATCATATTTTTCCATATAATGCAGACGCAAAACAAGAGCCAACTGTTCATTTCATAAAGATGTTTTCTTAGAAATGCAGTCTGTATAAAACACCATCAATTACTAAATTTATGATTTTCTTTAAAAAATGTTCACGTTCGTCTAATTTTCTCTCCTTCTCTCCTCATTCTGGTCCATCTTTTTTTGTTTGTCTGTTTGCTGTAAACTAATAAAATTACTTAATTATTGCTTTTTTTTTATGTGGAGCCCTGCGATGAGTGGTCGTCATGAGGGCTCCCATCCGAGTTCTCTGTCTCACCCTCAGAGATGGCCTGCATGGGCGTTGAGTACAGCCTGCTGCGCATGCTGTAGCGGCTGCTGTTGGCAGGTGGTGGGATCCTGGAGCGTCCCTGCCTTGAGGCCGCAGATGTATGGAAGGATTTCGGTGAAAAGCCCTCTGCGTTGGTTTTCAAGTAGGGGCTGGAAAGGTGGTCTTGTCCTGATTGGGGCTGCTGCTGAGGGAAGGTGTTGTCGTCGGGGTGTATGGGTGACTCCATTAGAGTGTCTCCAAGTGATTTAGGGGTGATGGGACTCTTGAGGATCTCTGTAGCTGACATGCGGTAACTAGTGTCGGAGCGGCTTCCTTTCTTAAGCAGCAGTAGTTTGAACTCCTCGTTGGAGGTGCTGGACTTTTTTGCATTCCTGTAAATGGGACCGGGGACTCTGTGCAGGCCAGGTGGGGTCACAGCGGAGGAAGGTGATGCCACAGAGATAGGGGAGCTTGCAGTGCTGTTAGGTGGCGTGTTCCCCGAAGCGCCACCGAGGCGATTCCTCACACCCAACTCGGCAGAGTCTTTTCTCCCCAACACTTTCCTTTTAGACCTGAAGAAGACCACATTGATTAAAGAATTTCTGTACATTTTGAGTATACACAAACAAAATCCTATTTATCTAAGATACTAACCTGTGTATCATAGCGAATAAATCCTCAGTGGTGCGAGACTTAGTGGGGGACAGAAACACGGTGTCATCCTCTGGCCTTGACTCATCATGCACTGAGGACAGAGTGCTGTCACTGAGAGTGGAGTCTGTTAACAGGAACATTTCACACATATGAATATACTGCATCCTGTATATTCCACACTAACCAACCATTTAGCAATTTTTCATAATTTGTTTTGTTCAAAAAGCTCATTCAATTATTAGATATATCAAGTTTCAGCAGCTTTTGTATAAGTAAAATTACAGAAGAGATTCAGTTTACATACATAAAAAAGATCGTTTCCGCACCCTTAAAATTTATCTTGCACCTCCATCCTAGAACTTTTATTCACAATTAACAAGCTCTATGATCCTTTACAGGGGTCAGCAATTTTTTGAGCCATAAATCCTATTTCAGAGAATATTCCCACAATTGGAAGAACTTAGGGACAAAAACAGGCAGAATTGACCTCCATCCACCCATTTTATTAAATGTTTATCCAGCTTACAGTCTCAGAGGGGCTGCAGTCTACCCCAGCAGTCACAGAGCAAAATGAAGGGTACATCATATCAGCCTGAGCAGGTTGCCAGTCCCTCACAGGAGCAGAGAGAGGCAGATAACCACACAGTCTCACATCCAAACCTACAGGTAATTCAGAATCACCAGTTACCCAAACACACACACAGCTTTGTGTCACAGGAGGAAGTCCAGACAGGCACACAGAAAACATGCAAACTCCACACAGAGATGACAGACCTTATTGCTGTGGCAGCGCTAATGACTGCAACAGACAGTACAGAGGCAAAAAGCAGGAGAAAAAGGTGCAGAGCAGAGAGTTGCATTGAGTACAAACTGGGGTTGAGGAGGGGATCACAAGGACATTAAGTCATTACCTTTACTAAAATAGTCCTCCATGTCTGGCATGGACTCCTTGCTTTCCTGTGAGATACATTCGGATGACTCGCCCAATGAATCCATTTCTTTGCTGTCTTCATTGCTGATTGGACTGCTTTGCAGCGTCTCCAACTGACTGTCAGTAGCAGGCACTTTATCCTGACTGCTGGGTCTATTGGGGGAACTGTGTAGGACAGGAGGAGGAGGAGGAGGATACGCCTCTTCTTCTTCTTCAGAGTGCTGTTGCTGTAAAGTCTCAGACTGTGAGTCTCCGAGGCAGGCAGGTGTTTCTGGCAGCTCTCTACAGGTCTCTCTTTCTTGACTTCTGGTTTGTTCGGGGACTTCTGGACCTTTCTGGTTCAAACATGAGTCTGACTGGAGCCTGACTGTTGTCACACACTTTGCAGGAGCCTCTTGCTCCGGCTCGTTCCTTGTCTCAGTCTCACATGCTGACCTTCCACTTGTAAGCTCTTCATTTGAGGTAAACACACCTGACTCCTTTGAGGATAGGTGAAGATGATGGTGGTGTGAGTTGTACAGTGCGGGACTCTTAAGCTCTAAAGATTTACTAGTGGAAAGTTTGCTAGGTGAGTTCACAGTGGGATATTGGAATTTGGGAGTGGTGTGATTTTCATGCTGCTCCTTACTGATCGATCGGAGGTGTACTGAGTTCAGCACCGTGGGCGTAATGGACAGGCAATAGGCGTTGAATACCTCTGGGTTGTGAGGTACTATAGGCTTGGCTGACACTGCTGCTTTTTGTTTGTTTTGGTGAAGGATTTGCATCTGGGTCTTGTAAGCTGTCGCCTTGTTGTTGACGCTATGAAGGGCACTTAAGTCGAGATGAGAGGGAGGGATAATTGGCAGCTCCAGATCTCTCTTTGAGGTTGCACCATCCCTAGAGGACAGTGACTGAAGTGAAAGTGATGAGAGAGAGGACTTCCTCTCTGGGACTTTGGGCTTCCTTTTACCACTTGATGGAGACAGTGGCCCAGGGAAAAAGGTAGAGGGAAATGAGGAGGTGGGTGTTTCTGATTGACTGGAGTAGCCACTGGATGGGCTTGCCAGGCCTGCCAACTTCTCTGGGGATATGAGCTTGAAATCTTCCTCGACTGATGGAAGTGAAGGGGTGGTAGCTCTGGAGCCAGACTGGGACGTCTGCGACTCAGAGCTATCCTGTGACTTGATGCATTCAATAACCGTCGTACCTGTAGCTGTGCTGGAGTTTGACAACGATCGGTAAGGATCTGTGGATTTCAAATCATTCAGGAGCCACAGATCTGCATAGTCTGACTGCAAAACCCCCTCATCCTTAAATGAATGTGTATCTGTGGAGACTAAGTCGGGTAGATCAGCTGAGCCCTCAACCCCCCAGCCTACCCGGGTTTCTCTGACCAGTGAGGAGTTTTCAGTGTGAGCCAGAGAGCCAGACAAAGCCAGCTGCAGTTTCCTCTCCTTTGCAGACAGATGAAGTTGCTGCCCACATGTAATCTTTGGTTCTTTCTTAATAGGGATGTTTCCCTCACTGCATATTTTCCTTAAGGAGGAGCTCCTCTTAGGTGGCGATGGCTTCACCTTTGGTTTTTTTAAGGAGAGGCAGCGTCTTCCCAGTGTCATGTGACCACTTGAGTCTGACAGGCCACAGTCAGTGCCTGAGGGTGCATAGTTATTATAAGTGAAGCTTTGGCTACCTTTCAAGCCGCAGTCAAAGTGCATGGAGGTGTAGTAACCTTCGTTGTCCACAGAGTAGTGCGAGACGGTGTCTGCTTTCTCTGACGGTGGTTTGTCGGAGAAGCTGCTCTCACAGGTAGCCATACTGGTGAAACTGGGGCAGCCCAGACTGCTCTCAGCCTCTCTGCTTGGCTCGGGGCTGAAGCCCTGTGACCCCGGAGGCTCTGGATTGGGGTAACTCCACTCCCCCTCGATGGGATTGCTGACACCAACTTCTTCTAATATGTCCATAGCTGTGGAGGAGAAGGAGCCTGCTCTTTGGGTCCTGAGGCCCTGATAGTGGTCCAGCAAGAAGCCTGTCTGGTCATCGTTAGTATGAGTGGCAGCGTTTAAAGAGAGCTCAGAGTCACAGTGGGAGGAGCCGGTCAGAGGTGGAGATGCGGCAGGAGGGATTGTTTCTGATGTCTGGGAGGGGCATGTGGAACTGCTCCCGCTCCAGTTCCCGCTGGAGGACTGGTGGTCCTCCTTATGGTCTATCTGGCCTCCCAGCACTGCTGCAGCAGAGATGGAGTGCATAGGGCTGCTGAAGGTGTCCGAGCTAGATGAGATCTCACAGCTGCCCATGTCAGCTTTTCTAGGCAGGTGAGATCTGGTCCGTTCCATCCAGCTGCGCTCCGGACTCTGTGACAGCTGCTTGTACTTAAGGCTTCCTAGCTGGTGTTCAGACATGGCCTGGTCATCAGTACTCTCCTCTTCATCCTTCAGAGTCAACTTCCTAGAGCCAGTCAGAAACCCCTCAGTGTCGAAGGGGGAAAGGTCCTCCTCATCGTCGCTGTCGTTATGTCCGTTGTCCAACATTCGGCTGGTGTCTCGGGGCAGACTCCGAGAACGCAGGTGTGCTCCAACGGAGGCACTGAACATGGCGTCCGAGGTCTCAGGGAGGGAGGAGATGTTTCCTGCAGAATGTGAGAGGGAGAGGGAGACTCCCTGGCCTCTCTGGAGCCTGATCCTCCTTCGAGATGGTGCTCCTGAGATCAAAAAGTCTTCTGTCTGACAACCCGAGTCTCTGGTGTTGAGATGGCTGGCAAACTCTTGCATGGAAGGGGTGATATCTGCACTGGCGTGAACTATCACTGTCCGCTCTCTGGAGCCAGGAGAGTCATCAGAATCTGTGAGAAGCAAGACGCACACAAAATACAAGAATAAGAAATTCAAATGTCTTTCTTCATGTATTTAAAGGTAACCTGTTATAAAAAAAATACTTTCAGGTGCTCCACTTGTCACAAAGTGTCACCACAGGAGGTGGTTGCACGTTTGATTTGGCAGATCTTTACACTTTTGCCCTTCCTGAGAGAAACTGCAAGGGATTTGTCTGTTGTAATGCTTGTCTTTATGTTCTGTCATATATAAACTGCTACAATTGTGGATGCTCAAATCAAACATGGCCAAAGTTTCAAATAAGAAAATCAAGTATATATGTAGAAGTAATCCTTGTGAGTCAAACATGCTTGAAATACTCTTTCAGGCAGTTTTTCTATTCTTGGTTTGTGACGATATCACTGAGAGGGATATGCCAAATATGATAATTTCAGCCATACAGTGGAAGGACCTGTACAGCTTGTTTTGGACAGGACGGCCTGCATTAAGGCCCAGAAAAACATAAACAAGCATTATTTTGAACTGTGAATCACGCAAAGCTACTCTAAGCATGGTCCAAGAAAACTAATATGGAGCTGGAAATGAGCAGTATGAGTGGGGTGGGGGAGTTCCAACCGGCACTTTGCATCTTCCCATCTTATTTTCCATCAACTCTGCTGTTGATGGTCCAATGAAAATATTATAGGGATAGTTAACCACTAAATACAGTTTGCAACACTGATAGATGCACACTTCTTAATACACAGTTAAATTTGGTAGCTGTAGTTTGGTAGAAAGAAAACAGTACCCATATGAAGTTCTTTAAATGTATTTTTTGGAGAACCACTGTATTCAATAGAATACATACATCTACAAGTCTGAATTGGGTACTAACTCAGTCCAAAACAACAGTGATGAATAAATGTGTAGTAGGTAGGTATCGTGCTGTCTAAAAAAATCTTAAAATAAACATTTTCCCTCTTATTATAAGCTTCTGGTATTTTTTAAGTCAGGGGAAGCTGTTTGCCAGCCACAAGTAAATGCAAAAATGCAAAAAAAAACAAACATCCTACTTAATACCAGATACTAGGCCAATTGTGTGGTGGAATTAAACGGCATTCAGCAAACATGAGAAACATTTAAACCCCACAACTATGAAAAGGTTGTGAAAAATAAATGCTAACAAGGTCCACTAGGTAAAATCAAGCAAAGCAAGCATGTGACAAGATTACCACAACTATGCACAGTAATTGAGGAGCAGTTTGGATTTGTTTCAGGATAATTCAAACAATAGTCAAAGTAGTCCAGATAGTATTTTAGTAATTATCTGAGTTAAAAAAAAAAATACTATTTAACTATGCATTTAGTTCAGAAAGCAGTACTGGCCAATGTGAATTTGGTATTCAAAAATACCTTATAATTGTAACATATGCGCTTGTGCACTACACTCACTATTAGTTCTAGTAACTACATAAAACAATAGAGGAAAAACGAAACTGAATCAAGTTTGTGTTCGCATGTGTCAGTTTAAGGAACATACCTAAGTCTCGCTGCACCTGTCTCGGAACGCCGGCAACAGTCCTCCGTCTCCTCAGCTTCCGTCTCCTCTGAAGCAAAGACTGCGAGTGAACGAGCGAGCAACGCACACTAGCATCTCTGTCAAAGCCAACCCCTGCAATGGAGACAGCACATCTGAGGAATCTTTGTTTGGTGGCGACTGCAGAGATTCCTTCTTTAACTCTCACGCTGTCACATAAAGAAACATTTAAGGTGACGCTCGGCCGTACCAAATTTAGGTGTTGCACAAAAATAGCAGTGAGGAGTGGAGCAAAGAGATCTGACAGAACTCAAAGTAGTAAGTTATTTACTGCTTAACGTAATGACAAAGCAGTAATTGTAAGAAACTTTGGAAAAGGACAGAAAACAAATGGTACTGATGATGGGTTTTGTACACATAAGAGAACTCCTGATGTGCAGGGTTCTGCTTTCCCTCTCTATATGATTTACTGCCATGTGATTGCAGGTCAGAGCTTTCAGCTCCATAGCGATTGCTGTGCTTTGCTTACAATGTGCATTTTTTACCCTCCACTGTCTCTGACTCGGCCGGTGTTGTTGTACAGCTCTCCTTTTGAGTGAGAATGAGCGAGAGTAAATAACGTCAGGCTGCCCTTTTCAACAATCTGGACAGAACTAATCAGCATTCATGTCATTGCATCTCGCCTCTTTGCAACAGCAGGCACAAAGCGTCAAAGGATGAGAAACAAAGTTAACTGGGCACAAAGCATGACTTGCACATTGAGAGTGACTGGAGCAACATTAATTGTGGCTTGTTTAGTAGTGATTGAACTGCAACACTTCCTTATATCTTCCAGGTACTTCATTGTTTCAAGAAAATTAGACAGTGAAAAAAATTTTAGTATCATGAGGAAGAGCCAAAACCAAACATTGTTCATTTGAGCACATATAGTTAACTTCATCTCCCTTTTAGTTTTCAATTTATGTTTTTCGTTTTTTTTAACAGTTTAATATACTTTTAGTAAATAATTTTCAAATGTTTAATCACAGTTTTTAGCAAAATACTGTCCTGTTTATCCATTAACCTAGCTTACAATGTTGTTAGTAGCATTAGTTAACAGTTTTAACTGTTAATCCATAAATTTAGCTTATGTAGATAACACCTTTTAAATAAAAACTTTAGGTTTAACTGCTCACCAACTTAAAAAAAATGGCCAACATATTAAACTAATATTTCTTCTTCTTCTTTTTTTGGATAGCATTATCTAATATTTTCAGCTGTTAATCCATTTAGCTAAAAATGATTATAGCTATTTGCTAACAGATTGACTGTTAGGACTTACTACTTGTAATTTACTAGAATTTACCAATTTTTATAAATTATGCTGAACAATTAATCATTTTTTTGTTGCTAATTTATAACAGTGTTATCTAAAAAATATAACAGCTGTTTACATTATTTACTACTGCTTTTCAGCTCCATTACTTTCAGTCAGGTTAATAGTTTTGCTAACTTTTAACTAGATTAGCTAATTAGTAATTAGTAAATCCCTAACTTATGGTAGAAGTAAAAAATATTAAAATACCTTTTTTTTTTTTTTTCCTTTTTTTTTTTTTTTTTTTACTGAGTGTTAGCAAGTTGTGTCGCTACTCTAAAAATATAGCTATGGGAAAGTGATAGCTTAGCTTGCCAGCTCTAGCAATCAGAAGAAACAGAGGGAAAGAGCTAGCTTAGCACTATGTACAAATCAACCACCCCCATGACCTATAACGAATATGGGTACATAGGAAGGTCAGCATGTAGAACTACTGCTATAATGGCTAATTAGCCTGAAAAAGGGGATGATTTGTTTATTTTAGCATGACTGAAAACAAAGGTTAAACAATAAGCTTGGCTTTGCTAAAATGTATATAAATCCAACTAATCTTTATATCCCTTTTTCTTTTTTGAGCAAAGGAAAAATGTAAATTTACACTTTTATGGCAAGACTGGTGCCTTAAATTTCATTTTGCCAAAAATCACAAAATTATTTTTAAACACTTCTGGTTTTGTAAAGATTTGAAAATACATTATATGAGCTGTAATTACAATGTTTCAGAGCTGCCTCTACGCTGTGCGTCTTTGCTTTTTCACCTTCCAAAGTCAAGCAAGCTGGCTCCTTGTTTCCAGTCTTTATTCTAAACTTAATATAAGCTGGTTGTTGCTTTGTTGTCTGAGTGGTATCAATATTCCTATTTAACACTAAAGGAAAAAAAGTTTATATGCAGGAAAAAAAAAAACCCAGAAAGGTGGCTGCAACTGCTGACAACTGCACACCACACCTTAGTTCAGTCACAACAATCAGATTCAGTGATTTCAATTTACCGGTCACATTAATGGGGATGACACATGAGGTGATGACTTGGGAATTGCTTTTCATTCTCTCTTCTGGAGTGGGCAGCGGCAGAGCTTTAGACCAGTTAGTCTGCTTGTCCAGGGTGGAGGGGATGTTAGGGATGGGAAACTTAGACCGGTGACCTAGAGCCACCCCGTCAGAGTCGGGGTCAGAGGGCGCAGCCTGCAACAGATGGATATTTGCATGGTTAGATTGTTAAGGTTAGGCCAGCATTACATGAAATATGGTTTGGCGGAGTTAGAAAGTGACCAAACTCAGCTTCAGGAAGGGGAATGTGCTGATTAAAGTAAGGGATTAGACTGGTATTGTCCAAGTGTTTATTTGGGAAAGAACTGAAGAGTAGATGAAGAGATTAGTGTCTTATTAATAATCTGCAGCAGTCAGTGCTCCCTTCTTTGCAGGCAGAACAGAGGTAAATCAATACACATGCCCTTCCAGCTGCTGAGTTTAATGTTGGAGTGCAAAGAAACCATTAAGTCATGGAAATGAACAGCATGCTTCGGAAAAAAGGGAGAATGGAAAGCACAAGAAGCATTCAAAGAATCTCTACGTCATGCAAAAATTAAGGTTCAGAAACCCGACTGTGTCCGAGCCTCAGGCTAATAAAAAGTTTGACACACACACACACTACAGAACACGTCTTGACAGATACTTTACAAATAAATAAAATGATGCCTCCTTCACTCACAGGATATGACAAACTATAACTTCAATTCTTAGCTCATGCTCCAACATTCCAAAATTTTTCCGAGGGTCTCCTGCATCATAACAAGTGTCCAGAAATCTCTGAGAGGAAATACTTCACAGCAGCGTTCCTCAACCATGGGCCTCCTCAGACTCTGCAGAGCCACTTGTCTTTATATCTGCATGCTAAATGAATTTCTTACCTTGAGATTCCAACACAGAGACACATGTGAAACTGGGAGTGATTCTCAGTTTCAACTGGTTCCGACCTCCACAACCCGACAACCTCCCACCCCCATTTAAAGGCAACCCTCGAGCCTTTGTGCTCCCTGTTCCCAGCAGACCAATGAGACCCTGACAAAACCCCGACCACAAAAGAAACTGGTTTCCTTGGAAACTTCTCGCAACTAGGAGGGAAAAAAAATCAAAGGAAGACCATTTACAGCTGATTTGTTTTGAGAACGGTTTCAGGAGTGCCTGAGAGGAGGGATGAGCGGGCTGAGAGAAAGAGACGAGGGATTTGAGAAAAAGGAGGAAGAGTGGGCACGTACGGGATGAGGGGAAATAAAAAAGGAGCGGCAGAGTTTGAAGCTCATTCCTGTCTCACGACGGGCATCAAGCACGATACTTGTTTAAAAAAAGAAAAGAGAATCAAGAGAGAAACACGAGGCTGTCAGCTGTACAGTGGGGAAACCACAGCACAGAGGGATCATGGGTAATCACAGGCGCAAGTTTCGAGAAGCCGACCCTATCATTAGAGAAACCCAGGCGGCTGTGATTGTGGCCCACATACACATTCCTCACATACTCCAAGCCCTTCATATGAACTCAAACAACAACAACAACAGTATGTAAACATGTGATGTGTGGGTGAAACTTTAAAGAGGTGCTCCCCTTCAGTATCACCCCACCCTCTCAACCGGGTGGAGCAGGATGGCTACTACTGCCAGTAAGAGAGAGGGCATGCATTTAAAAAGAGATAAGTAGAGGTCAGTCGGGGCGGACATGTGAAATAAGGTGTTAGGAATAGGAGGACGGCGAGGGAGGGAAGGGACCAATACCTTTCTGCTCCAGGGAGAGAAGTGGCAACATTCGGTAGGGGAGGAGGAGCTGGTGGATTCGAACTGAATTACAGGGTGAAAAACAAACAAACAAAAAAGGACAAAAGCACATGGCAGGAATGAACATGGAGATCTTCAACACACAAACATAAGAGACAACATTAGGGAGGAATATGAACACTGAAATATTTGGGTCAAGGCAGGCTGGTGAGCTGATGCTGAACCAGTTATGGTGATGAAAAAATGAATAAAACATGAATGAAGCAGCACACACGTGACAAACACAGTCCCCTTTACCTGTGCTAACTGTGTCGTTGCATCTCTAAAATGCCTCTCTGGCTCCTTTGATCAAAGGAAATAAAAACCATACAAATATTATTTAAAGGGAAATCATTATGCACATTTCCAACTACATTTTTAAAAAGATTCTTGAAAACTCTGATTTGTCTTATACTGTTTTAACTCCCTTTCCCTCCCTTCATCAAGCCAACTTTCTTCTGATTGGCTCCCCTTCTCGGACAGAAGGCTTGGACAGGTGTAATGGTCATTTTTTCAGATGCTGCTTGCTGCTCTTCATTGCGCACAAGATGTCTTTTAGAATCAAGGCATTGAGAGATAACCGTCCCGTTTTAGAGGCCATAAAGTCTGTGTCAGTGATGGCGGTGGCAACGGTATCCTGCAGGTTTTAGATGTGTCCTTGATCCAACACAGCAGATTTAAATGGCTAAATGACCTCCTCAACATGTCTTTGTGACATGACATTTGATTCAGGTGTGTTGATCCTGGATGAGATCTAAAACCTGCAGGACACCGGCGCTCGAGTCCTGGAGTTCGAGATCCCTGATGTAAGTGAAACTTAGTGTTTTGTAGCACAATAAGTGGACAGTTAAACAAATACAGTAGGAGAAAATATAAGGCACATCTGAATGATTTATGACTGGGAATGCAGTTGGAGGCTAACTACACAAGCAGAGCCTCAGTTATGGTCACAGCACAGTGTGTGCTGTAATGTCATCGCAACCCTCAAACCATTCATATCGGTGCTTGACGTGTCTCAGTTCAGAAAGAAAGCTCTGCATCAGTGCTGGTACGGACAGATTTGTTTCACAGTTTTTCCAGAATGGATTTTCCATCTGATCCTTTTCTGTGATCTGGGACAGGCTATTATAGCATTTAGCTGTACCATAATATACTGGTACTGAAGATAACCTTGACATTTAAAAATAAAACTACAATATTTATATAAAAATGCATATTAGAATATTATAAATAACAGCGTCATTACTAAAACACAACCGGGTGTAAACTAGTGACATTTCATTAGTTTACAGTCTGGGAAAGAGAGGAGACTGACCTGAGATCATATAAGGAATATCTGCTCTTACTGATGTCAGCAAGAGCCAAGATTGGAAAAAAAAAACTGTCTTAAACTGAGTGTTTGTCTGAGCTGTTGGCTCACAGGGATTACTTGTATACGCACTGACTTCTTTATTGGAAACTATGGCCATGGGTAGTAAAAGCACTGACCACTGGTGTGGTATATGTAAGAAAATAAATAAAAGCAGATTAAGTTCCCTTTAAAATGCAATAGAAGCAACATTTGAATATCAAAAGATGATTATTTTTCACATCTGTGTCTATCAATATGAATTATAGTGATGGTGTCACTGGACTTGGTGATTTTCATACTGAAATCAAGAAGATCTTTTAAAGCAGTTTGGATCAAAGTCGAGGACAATCGTCTCACCGTTGTTAAATTTGTTCCCCTCTGAGGGGGGGGACACATCGGCATTGGGGGCACCGGCGAGATTGCGATGGTAACTCTCCGCTCCCTGCTGCCCGATCGTCTCCTCTGGTGATCTGCAGCAAAAAAGATGTAAAACACTGAAGATCAATTGTATTTGTTCACTGAGATAATAAAATATAAGTGTCGAGAGGTGTCACATGCAGACCGACCTGCGGGGTCAGATTAATCTGGTTAGATATGAGTCCTTGGTCAGCCATTTTTTCTGCATTGAATTTACCCAGGAATTATTGTGTAGTGTTGTGCTTAAGAGTGCATGGCTAAAGTGATTATGATGAATTCATAAGTGCACTTCTTTGATGCTTGACTATTTATGGTTTTTTTAAGTTGTAGATAGACTGTCTGTGTGAAAATGGCCTCTGAACATGCTTGTTATTTACGTTGTAGTTGCACAACATGTCCACTAGAGGGCACGATGCCTCCAAACACAGGCTGCAGACCTGCCTGGAAGGATGCATGTTATAGCTGAAATGTTTTTAAATGGCACATAAGGGAAAAGTGAACAGTTTATTAACTAGGCATGACAGAGAGCAGCTTTCCCTCCTGTGTTGCAATCTGAGGAGCTGAGTGCTCCTGAGGGCCTCACCTCGGTGCAGGGCCCACAGGCTGGTTTTGGCTTGCCTGTGGAGCTCTTCCACACATTCTGGCCGCGTAGAGGGATGGAAAACGTTCCTCTGCTGATGCCAGGGAGCTTGGTAGTGTGCTGTCAGCTTACTCTCCACATCCAGGTTAGATACCGCTGTCAGGGAGAGAGAGATAGCTAAAAATGACAAACCTTTTCTAGTGAAATTCAACAGTGTGGTCACAGACAATCCAGTGTCATCATTTATAAGGCACAAGGGCATCTATATGATCCTAAAACATCTCACTGAAGCACAAATTAAGCCACACCCATGTGACTAGGTAATAGTTTGAAACGTGTTGCTTTACATTGGAAGTTTAGTGAGGAGAAATGGTCACAAAAAGATCTCAATTGAATGAGCCTTCCATTAATAGAGAAAGCTCCAACAATCAGACGAACCTCTATGAGTAATCACTTGGTTTTGCTATTCTGTGGGAAGCAACGTTTTTCCAATCGTCTGGAAAAAGCCACTTTAAATCTTAGCATCAGTTTCAAGTTGTCAAGTTGTCAGATAGTCAGATGTCTATTCATATTAATGTACAGAATTCACCTGCTTGCTGCTACTACTGCAAATTCACCCAGTGTATGTATATATATATATATATTTGCACATGTCGAGGAGCGTGTCAGGCTACATTTCACTGTGTGTTATACTTGTATAACTATGCATGTGACAAAGAACCTTGAACCTTGAAGTTCCTAACTGACTGTAGAGGCACCAGGTGTGAACTTTTGCTGCTGTAGCTCATCTCCTTCAAGCTTTGAGATGCTCTTCTGCATATCTTGTTTTTAACAACTGGTTATTTGAGTTACTATTGCCTTCAGCTTGAAGCAGTCTGGCCATTAATAAGCCACTGTCACCCAGAGAACTAACCAAATTGTTTGCGGAGGATTTAAGAGACAAAGTCACCGTCCTTCCCCATTCTGATGCTCTGTTTGAATTTCAGCAGGCTGTCTTGACAATGTTTACATGCCTGAATGCATTCATTTGGTGCCACGTGATTGGATGATTAGATACTTGTATTAACAAGCAGGTAAACCTAATGAATTGGCTGGTGGGTCATTAATTAGTTAATTTATTCTGTCACTTTATAGAGACCAGCTTTTCATCATAATTAGCTGATATTTCACTAGTTTATCCAACCTGTTATCTGATAACTTTAACAGTCAGATTTTTATCGTTCATGGATTTCCTTTAAAGGACAATGGCTACTATCAGTCCATTATTTCGTCATGCTTCTTGTAACCCTTATTGAGACATGATGGCTGCATCACGGAAAGGCAGCTTTCATCACGACTGTACTGGACGTTCATTCAGGCATTTTTGTGGTTAAAATGTGTGACGTCCACATTTTCTGAAACAAATGCAACTGATGAGCTTTGCTTTGTGGTGGCTTTGAATGTTATCTCCTTCTACATATGAACACTGAAGGGTTTTTTATTAGTTGGGAGAACAACAGAGTCAGCTTAAAGCCTGAGACTAAAAATCCAGATAATCACATCCAATGTTAGCAGCACAATAGCCTGTTTACTAATGCAATGCTATCACCTGCAGCCAAACAATAGGTATTAATGCAACCTGATAGTGTGACTTTCATCCTCTAAACACTGACCAATACATGGAATAACCCCACTGCTCCCCCTTACATCTCCTCGAGTTACTGCACCGCTTCAAATTACACATAATGCATGGAGGGGCTGCATGAATGGGGAAAGTTTGAGTTCAAAAGGATGAAGTCTGGTCTTTGTGCTGGGACTTATTTGGATGTTGACTGCTTGAAGTATGCACAGGAGTTATTCATACAAGAACAAGATGTCAGAGAGAAACCAGCATGAGTAGATTAAAATAACAGCATAGTTTGGTTGCATGAAATAAGACTCCTTCATTGAAGGCACTGGCGTGAGATAGTATCTCAGACATCTGCAGCGAAATCCAAGTAAAATCCTGAGGATTAACTGCTGAGCTTTTGCTTTGATAGCACACAAAGACAGATCTGTCAGTCTTCTCTTACCTGCCTGACATTTCTGGGCCTGTCCTTGACCGGGCAGCTTTGCCGAATCGCACTCTATCTGACCTCTGTGTCTGATGAGAGGCAGCTCTGGCTCGCAGTTTGCTTTGTGTTGCAGCCAGAAGTTAACTTTAGCCTCGTTCACACAGAAAAGGACACGGTCCAACTCCTGACTGGAGCTACTAAAGGTCAGGAAGACCCAGCGTAGCAGCCCGACACTAAACCTCAGCCTGTGTATCCAACTGCTGCGTATGCTAAGTGCTTTTCTAACATCACTATCACTGCTATGAATCCTCTGGCAGGTCCTTTCTAAGAAACACTGCGAAATCCCCAGGAGACGCGACGTGTTTATCAGCTACGCCGACACAACCTGACGTTTTCCAGGGTGATCTAAAAGCCCTCTGCTGTGTGACCTCGCTGAACTAAAAACACGCTCTGTGTTGCATCTCCTGCACAGCTGGAGAAGCTGGAGGTGAACTCAGCAAAGATTGATGACCTGCTGCCATATATGACTTTGCATGCGTGTTGTAAATAAACAGCCAGGTTTAAAATATAAAACATGAAACAGTCACCTTTGTTAGCTGCCAATTTTTTTTAAATGCAGGAAAACCCCTGTAGGACCTGGATGGATATATCTGCATTTATTATATTTATTTATTGGACTTGCCACAGATTTAATATCGGTGCAGTAATATATAACCGAGCAAACGCCCACAATATTTCAGACGTGGAGCAGATGATACGTTTGTCGTGTAAATTATGGTGAAATGAGGAGCCCTCTGACACTGCTTGTCAGCCTCTCCCCTCAGTGCTTCCCCACTGAGCTGTGAACTGTTGGCCTTGCTGTGACACCCTCAGTGTCTCACAACACACTAAAAACCCATTTGACAACAATAGCAGCCACAACTAGGACAAACACTGTGCTCTCATCATCTGACTCCATTCAACCTTCCCCGTTTTTATCGTCCTCCAGCTAAAAAACACATCAGTACTTCCTTTGACCTTGCTCGCTGAAATCTTGGTTAAGTGAGGCTGTGTTTGTGCGCCAGAGCACGAGTTCATTAGAGGCCTTTAAGAGAGGTTTTCATGGACACAGAAGTCCATATGGGCAAAGCTTTTAGTGCTAATTTAGTGGTCAGCTGTTGCCCCCAGTGAGGCCTAAGAAAACACATCAGGCTGCAGCCATCTCATTGACCTCTTGGCAGCTTTCTCTTTGTTTCACATCGGGCTGATTGATTTGCAGCATGGCTATATTGAGCCAAATGAGCCACATGGCCTCCGGTGAGAAGAAGAAGAAGAGAAAAAAATTTTTTTGAGGAGCATTTCTGTATATTTGCGTCGTTGCTTGTGGCATCTTTCTGTTAACTTTCCTGGCGAGGTGAAATCACACTCTATTATGTGCACTGTGACACTGCCTATCAATCTCATCTCCACCTCTTCATTTGCTGCAGGATCATCCCCCACTGCACTCAGCCCTGCAGGCCAGGAGAAGAGGGGCAATGAAAGCCTGCATGCATCCCCAGACTGCCTCTGCCTTGTAATTTTCTCGGTTTTGGCTCAGACAGGAGCCAAGTCAAAACAGCCTCACACCTACGCTCACACACCTACAATTTGCCAGCGGCCTGGGAGGACAGAGCCGCAGATGTCAGCCATTAGGTCACACGTAGAACTTTAGAAAAACTCTAAATCTGAACTTCTGTACATGCAACAGGCAGACAGATGAGCTTGCACATTGCTGTTTCAGCTGTGTGTAATTTACGCGAGTGAATCTTTGATTCCTTTTTTTCTTTGGGGTTACTCACGCTGCAGGACAAGTGTAGTGTGTGGGGAGCGTTTGGGTTTTTAACACGGTTCAAACTAACCGTGAAAAACAAACTCTTCATCATCGCGTCTTACATCTTGTGACAAAGTGTGAATCCGCTGTGGTTGACATGCAGAGCAGGAGCGAAGTGGGAGGTGCATGCGGCTCAATTAAAGCCTCAGTAAATTATACAGTACCTTGGGGTGTGAGGGCGATGCAGCATCCCAGAGCCATGACAATGCACGGTGGTTTAAACTCACTTTAAATCCGTCACCTGAACAGGAACTCCGCGTCCTTCGTGACTGATGGTCCCTCGGCCCTACTGACCTACAGCCCCTCTGGAACATCTGCTCACACTCCACCCCCATGTCCCCATCCCCACCCAGTGCAGGGTACAGATGGCCCAGCCGTGCCCTGACTTGGAGACCACTAATCTGTTTATGGTGTGCTATAGGAGGAGAGGAGTGTTAATCCAAACCGCTGAAACAACACTGACCGCTTAACCTACAATGAAGGATCGCGGAGGGTACGGAGGAATGCCGAAGGATGCACGGGACAGTGCATGTCCTGAACTTTTGTGTTAAATATTGCAGTTCATTCTTTAAATAAATAGTTTAGATGCTTTGAACTACTCAAGCACAATACTTTCTAATCAAATTTGTTAGTGAAAGCAAATGCAAAGCATCTAAAACTAGATGCATGGCACTCACCTGAAGAAAAAGTAAACAGACCAAACTGCTGGGAGACTTATCCTTTCATATTTTTTCTGTAATCAAAAATGAAAATGCTCCAATGTAACATCTGCGATTATTAAAGAAAACAACGCTGCTCTCCTGCTGAGTGTCCAGTCAGCTGCTGGAGAAAGTCTCCACTGAGGTCTGATTAGGAAAGCACAAAGAGTAGAGTCCCAGTGCCAGTAGGAAAAAAAACAATAATACCCCTCTCCCCAGTAATCCGCTCTGAGCCCAAATCCACCCAGCTGATGGTGATGTCGCTGCCGCCGCTGCTGACCAGCTGCATCAGGTGGGGCAAAAGATTGTTGACATTCAATAAGAAACCAACAGGCTAGCTGAGGGAAGCTTAAGAGTTGCTGAAATGTTGAAATGTTGCTGATTATAAGAGTGATGAACAGGAGAATTAATGGCAGAAATATAGCATAATATTAACCAATTAAAGAGCCAGCTACATCTGGCTGCTCTTATTCACAAGAAGTAGCCAACTCAGGCAACTCCACATGTTTGCTTTTGCAGGTTTTTCACACTGCTTGCCCTTCCTGATGCAAACATAAAGGGATTTGTGCCTCCTCTAGACATGCTCCCAACTGCATAACAGATCTAACGTAATAGCAACGGTATATATACCTAATTGCTTGTGAGAGCCAGCCAATCAGAAGAAAGCTGGCTTATACTGTGGTGAGCTAAAACTGTTTTTTCAGGTTGGGGATAAAATATTTAAGATGCATAAGGTTTATTTTTGAAATCTGAATCGGGTGAAGCTACTTTGGAGTTCAAGAATGGAAAAAAATAGAGTTGTCCTTCTAAATGATCCTCCATCATTTGGTGTTTTGATGATGGTGCTCGGTTTGGGTTGAGCTATGGGAACAGCAAAGGCTTAAATATATGATTTGTGTCAGTGTAACAACGAAGCCACCCAGTGAAGCCTCATGCTCTAATGATGGAGGCTTTTTTATGCTGAACAACAAAAGATAAAGGTGAACACTCAATACTGTTTAATTGGTCCAATAGCTTCACATATTTGCAAGCGAGAGAGCATCTGGACTTGAACCAGAGACCTCTTGATCTGCAGTCAAATGCTCTACCTCTGAGCTATACCCCCACACCAGGGCTATGTTCTCACTGTAAATGTGACCCAAGCCTTGCCAAATGCCCTGCACAGTATAACAGCCCCACGGTACTGGTGACTCCCCACAGACCCTGGATCCTACATTTCCCATAACTGCACCATGATTGCATCTCTGAAGCACTTTTTTTTAAAAGAGAAAGCTATTATGCTTTTACTTACTTTCTCTTTACCAAAGGTCTAAATAATGAGGCTCACAGGGAATACATACCACGACCTCATTATCTGGAGGTTTGGCTGAGTTTAATATGAGCATCCAACACTGGGACAGTTTATATATGACAGAAAACTTTAAAAAGCATTATAGGTCCACTTTAATATTAAACTCCAAAGACATAAAAGCACTTTGAGGAAATCTATCATGTTTAATCAGTCATAACTCTCCAGAAAAGAAATGGGTATGTGGTTATATTATACATAGCAAAAATTAGCCAAGGGAACCTTGTAAATGAAGTTGCACTTACTTTGCAGCTTAACTGAGCACTTTTCAATACAAGCCTCATTTAAACCACACACAGCACTTTGTACACATACTCTAAATTGCCTTGGGAGCATTTAGGTTCAATCCCTGGGATTGAACCAGCATCCTTTCAACTAGAAGTCATCACACCAAATATATCCATAAGAAAAGAGCCCTTTGTGCTTTCATGCCCCTGCTTATCCACCTGTTTCACAGTCTTTGTTGTCACTGCTGTAGAAGGTGTCACTTGCTTTTAAAGCAAGGGTAATGTGGTAACTGTCCAACTTAATTGGTGTATTTAGCGTGTAACATTTAAGTGGCCCTTGGGATCGTTTCCACTCTGACACTGGACTTGCACAGACTGGTCATAGTTGAGACTAATTCTAGTACAAGTAACTGAAGGTGTTCCCATCTGTCTCTCTTCCTACCACACCTATTCAAACAGGCACTCCCTCAGCTCACCTGGAGCTTTGATGTGGGCTCTGCTTGGAATGCGATGCTGGGAACCAGGAGGTCCACAGGGGGGGTAATGAGCCTTTTTTGCAGCCCGATGCTGCTCTCAGGTGCCTGCAGGTACCACAGCAAACAGCTGCTGAGCAGTAATCAAACTGCTGGTTAACTTCCTAAAGTGCTTTACTGTCCCTCAATATGAGTCAGCTAATTATCCGGCTGAGAAACGAGGAATACGCCCATCAGGATCACGATTCTATTTATAGTCCCATAAAAGTGACATTTCAATCTACCTAATCTGTTCTTTAATGACATCACCACGGCGGGAAAAGCACGGCAGGAGTGTGAAATTATTCCTGATGAATTAAAACGCACTAAAGTCTGCTTGTGTTTCTTGACTTGAGGTCAGCACGCAGGGGTTGGCAGCGCTGCAAGCCCACACACGAAAACCCGTCTGGTGGTGAAATGAAATCACACGTGTACTTTCAGGAGACGCTGCTTTAGATTTTGGACCAGCGCCTGGAGCGCCAAACTGTCTGTCTGCTTGTGTGCCAGGAGGTACAGCGAAGGGTGAAAATGAAGAAAGGGAGGGGGAATCCCATCAGATATCACAGTTTTCCATTGTAAAACGTTAAAACACATGACCTCATGATAAACCTAATGTTCTACTGAAGGCAAATAACAAGGAAAATGCAAGAGCGAAGTGCATAAACACACAGACGACCATACAAGCTTGGAAAGCCCAAAAATATATTCATCAACAGGAAAGAAATTTCAAAACCACAACCCCAAAGCTTCCCTCCTGCGATACAATCCTCAGCAAAGCTATAAAGTTTCTGAAGTTTATCCATACCCTAAACGCACACACGCAGTTTTTAAATCATGCTGGTTAAGAATTATTTGGAATAATATCTGAAACTCTGTTGCTGCTGAGCCGAAATCCTCCCGAAGATTGACGAAGGCTCAGAGTTGTAGAAGAGGAGCGGTGCGCGATTGTTTCCTCAGCTGCTTTAAATTACCACTACAAAGTCTGTCGGCAGGCTGCGGTGACTTTGAAATACTTTCCATTTTGAACCCTCCACAGCGCTGTACGTCGCAGGGTAGGCGTGACGCCAACAAAAAGATCTCCCTCTCTTTCGAGGGAGACGTTTCTGGTGGGGAAAGGAGGAGGATGTGTTGAACGTCTGACGTCCTCAGAAACATTTCCTTTGTAAACTTTTCCAGCTTGTGTAATGTTCACGAGAGTGTGCGGCGTGTTTTACAGCACGGTAATGAGCAGGCAGTTTTGCGAGAGCGTCACTGCACATTTATGCGACGCTGAATCCAAACAAATGAATAAATAGAAAGGGTGACCTGGGCTTTCATATCAACAGCAGATCAAATGGCTAAATGAAATGCGAAGGCAGTTGCTTTTGGGGAGTTGTAGTAACTTGTCGCAACTTTTAGCTCATTACTTTGGTTTTACAGTAATGCTTTGCTCTCTTTATGGTGTTTTTGCCAGTGTATAACAAACCCAACAGCCCACCGGGTGTGAGTTGACCTCCTGTCAATCCTACTGTTCAATGGATGTAGGCTAAATCATGCATTGTTCAATCATACTGGAGTTCGAGATCCTTGACGTAGCCTCTGGGTTTGAAAAATAAAGCCATTGCATTCTACTTAGTGGCCAGCAGGGGGTGAGTACAACAAAAGCTTCAAATTACATGAAAGTCTATGGAAAAATGACCCTTTGGTTCACTTGATTTATCACCTCATTAAACACTTTCGTGATTAATTTATGTGATCAACTGTTAGTTTCAAATCTTATTGAATACTACACGATGCTCAGTTTGTAAACAGTGACAGTGATATATATATAATAAAGATGGGCTACGCTTGGTGCAAGCATCAATTTCTTTCTTTTAACTTCTTATTTTCTCACTCTGACACAGTATATATAGATACTGTATTTTTTTTAATTAACAAAAGAAAGCTTTAGAAGACTTAACTAGAAGAAAATGTTTGCAAATCTACTTATATAAGATTCTAAGCAGAGATTTAAAAGTGTATTAAGAAAAGATTTCGGATAAATGCAATTCTGAAAGCTAAACCTGCAGTTTTAAACCTCCCTCTTATTCTACTGATCCACCAAAGAGCAAAATAAGTACATCTATCAAAGTGCTACTAAAGAATGACAACATCCAGGGAGAATCCAGCTCTTGCAGCGATGCGGTGCAATCAACCCTTAGTCATGCTGAACAGCTCAAACAGCATGAGTGGGAGTTTCCACTGCACTTCTCAGCTCACTGTAATTAAATCCTGATTTACACTTATCAGGAGCAAAAACAATGATGAAATCATCTGGAATTTACCGTCCGCAGATGTTCTCTCATTAAAATCTTGTAAAAAGCCCAAACCAACTCATTCATATTAGCTTCACTTCGAATCGACTCTCACTCTGTGTTGTGAATATTTCATTACCCTGCCCTCGCCATACAACCTGACCCCCTTGAATACAGGCGTACGCTCTTTGACTCACAGCTTCTAAGCGATGAAAAGAAAAGCCTCAGTATAACAAAAACTGAATGAGAGCAACTCCCAGCCAGCAGAGATGGGCGATTCATTTTTCTCTCCTCTACATGCGCACTCAGCGGGGTCGGGAGAGGTCAGAGCCGATGCATTCAGCAGCCTTTTACCTCTTGACCTCTAGACACCTCATTATTATGTCTGCATACAGACTGTGGGGTCAGCTCACATCAGCAAACACTCAAGTAAATCACCAATTTATTGGCCACTTGTTCACAGCCTCGTTGCTGACTATAGATATTCAGTTTTCAGATGCTTAGTGATAAAAACTACCCATTTCTACATTTTTAAACTTAATAGAAAAGCAAAAAAACACTGAAAAGTTACAAATATAAACTATAAAAAAAAGTAATCGAGCAGTTCCTTAATGCACAACATAGGGGAAAATGTGAAAAACACATGTAAGAGAAAAGTAACAGCCTATATTTTTAAGTACACTTAAAATTCCTTCAACCTTTAAATCAGCAAGGAGCTCATTTTACAGCTCTGCCCTCCTGATTTGCTACAGAGGCCTTCGGGAGGCTGCAGCACGCCCTCTCATATCACATCATTTAACGGTCTTTGAGGTCACAGCTGACTCCTATTGGGCTGTAATGGCCCTCCCGCTGAGCTTGGCACGGGTTCCTGCTTTCCCTGCACCTTTGAAGTACTCACACACTCAGACTCAGCAGAGGAGGAAAGGGCGTTCCTGGGCTGGTCCCAGCTGAAAAGGCTCTCTGGGTTTCCGTAGCCTCCAGGTCCACCTGGCCTATTAGTCTCACAAATTAAAACATTCGCCCTTTGACCTCCTGCTTTTGTTCCGTCTCAGGAGCACCCAGAGAAAGGCGAACTTTTTTGGAAGAGATTTAAAGAACAAAAAGAAAAACTCATTCCCATCTTTACTGGAAGTAAAGGTAGTGTTAACCACAAGGAAGAAGATAATGAAAGCCCCTGAAGTCAGAACAAGCAGAAGAAGTAACCTGAGCAGCCTCGGCACAATCAACTCTGTCAACATGAACCAGAAGGCTTACGGGAAAACGGTTGCATTCAAAAAGGTGAAACAAAAGTGTTTTTTCCTCTGTGGTTGGACAGGACGAGCGAGGAAGGAGCGAATTTACCTTTCCACATGCACAAAGCCAAGAAAAACAAGACGGGAACGAGAGATTAACCTGTCAACAGGCTGCATTTATGCTGCGCACATTATGTAATTTCAATACAACTCCACATGCATGACAAAGCAACATTAGACATGGGAGGATGTGTTTAATTGAACCGTTCCTTTGAATATTTAAACGTGCGTTACAAAATGTGTCCTGGCAGGGCCCGCTTAGGAAGGAGGCAGCTCACACCTTACAAATGGCTTGGACCAGACCACTACGCCAAGTCTATCACAAGATTGACACTCCACCAGAAATTCAGATTCAGAAGACTTTATTCATCCTCGAGGGGAAATTGAGAGACTGACCTTGCCGACCATACATACAATACACAAACATCTCATTGGGGAGACAGGTCAGGCTAGGTAGCACTGGCCGGTCGACCACACGAGCAGCGACCCGGAACCGAACAATGGAAAATACACAACATCAGGAAAGACAAGGAGAAAAAAGAACTCCCCCCAGACAGAGCTCCAACAGGGAGATCACTTTGAGAACAGAAAAAAAACGAGGTAACCGCGCTAATGCGCTGACGCCGTGCTGCCCCGCGCACAGGGCGATCCGCAGTAACTCGCTAACGGAGATTTGCCGCATTAATGCAGTTATGGCGTTAACGTCCTTTCAATGAGATTGACGCTGACAGCACTAATATTAAGTAAACTTGTTGAAGTACCCAACCCTCCAACTCCGTCCCTCAGCAGTGGATAGAGTATGAGAGGAACTAGCATGCCCACAATCTTTGCATCGTCCTGTCTTATAGGTACCAACCAGGTCTGCCAGCCCCAGAATCCACAGTCAGTCCCCAATGAGACCATCATCAGGCCTAACTTGCTGTTTCACGATCAATAAAAGCTGTTTAATCACATTTGGAGATGTGGTTCCTGCTAGTAAATGAGGAAAAAACAGTAAATTGAAACATTTTGTTTTGCTTTTTTTTAGGACTTTTTATCAATTTTCATTTCTTGAGGGATTGATGGCCTGCCGTGCAAAGGCAAACACAGTGCCGTGTCAGTCATAATAGCATGTGTGTTAAGAGTAAATAACTCTTTCTCTTGTCATAAAACAGAAAACTTGCAGAGTCCTGTCTGCACGCTGCCGCCTGCCTGACCTTATGTGTCTCGTATAACTGTTTCACGGTCGCACTGGCCTATATCTGCGTTCTGCTTTGACTGAAAGGCTGCACACTGCTTAGTGTTTAAATTTTAAACAAAAACCAGCTCCTGGCGACAGAAGCGCATCCAGTGTGTTGCACAGCTGCTCATTTATCAGCTCAGTGTATGACAAGCTGAGGGGTCAGAGGGTAGGAGCCTACATGGCACTACAGTTTCAGGTCACAGGCGGAGCTGCAGAGGTTACGGAAACACTCGAGCGATTACAAACTTACATGCGTGTGTAATGTGTGCGTTCGGTATCAGTGAGGGCAACAACCTCACACAGTTGGAGAGTCGCTTTGTAACCTGGCACTAAAGGTACACAGGAATATGCAGACTGTTATGTAAGTGTCTGAATAGCTTAATCGCAGAAGGTTTTCACCACAGTTTCCTGTGTAAACACTGAGCTGTGTGAGCCTCAGACTGTGGTTTCACCAGTTTACTGGAATCACTCGCCGCTCACATGGAGCACAATAAGTAGAACAGACAGAGTGTTCGACGGGAAAATAGGGAACCCTGAACGCAGACATGGAGCAAGGTGTGGTTTGGAAAAGGGATGACGAGGGCAGATTTGGCGCTGGACGATCGCAGTGGAAACCTCGGTTTAACAGACAGCTATGGTCAGACTGGGTTCAGCTTTGTAGGAGAGTGACCTGCGGGGGTCTCAGGGAAAGTCATCAAGAGGGAGCAGCATTAGGCTGAGCTGGGCTGACCCTCACACATTTCTGTCTGCTGGGAATCAAATCAGAGAGAGAATACATCGGCGGCCCGGCTGGTCCAAGACAAACCAGTCGCTGGCAGGATGGATGGATATGCACAGAGCAAACCCAGCAGGCCTTAGAGGGAAAACAATGGAGCACCAAATCCTGGCGGCTTCCAGCACCACACCCAGAAAGCCCCCAAACCCACAAGCTTCACCAGGAGGTGGAACTATTTAGAGAGAAATAGCACTGCTAATACAACACAGTGTTTCCCACACACAGACTTTCCTCTATGGTCCTGGGTTTTGTGTAGTTTTGGGCCATGTTTTGATTTAATTGTCATGCTGTTCTCGTGTTTTTCATGTTCACTTTTTCCTTGTGTCTTTAGCCTCCCTTTGCCTTTCTCTCCTTGTTTCATTCCGCTTTCTTTCTTGTTTCCACCTCCTGTTTTATTTAAGTAATATATTTCCTCAGTGTACCTTTCCTCTGGGTCTTCACCTCCTGTCTTTCTTCCTTTCTCTGAAGGCCTAATTGTCTTCAGTTAGGAGTGCATGCCTCCATTGTTTAAATTCCTGATATGAATCAGCCAGTGCAAGTGCACTTTTTATTTATTTTTGGTCTTCTCTGCAGATAGCCACACACTTTGGCGTTTTTTAAACTTGTACACCTGCAGTCCAAGATTGCAGAGTTGTGTCAACGGCCAAACTCAGGACCTTCTTGCGACAGATCTAACCACACCACCACTGTACAGTCTGCATTCATCATAAACTGTGTATTGCTTTTAATTTAGTAGGAAAGCTTGGGCACAAAGTCCTTCTAAGAGCAAGTCGCTCAAGAGTGGGTGAATGTGGATGGATGTGGTGGGTACCCTTTCCTCATTTCTTTCCTTTGTTCATTTAGATAATTGTTTCAGTTATTTGTGCTGCTACATGTTATATTTCAAACAAACATTGTTTTTTTTGCACCTTTTTGTATATTCCCAAACGCCTTTCCCAATTCCAATTCCGTTTCAGTGATCTCCCTCTGGGAATCTTCTGACATTTGTGAGTCCTTAAATTGATGCTGTGATTATTATTCCTAGAGATTCAGAGGAGTTTGGGGTTACAACATAGCTAAATGCCCAGTAATGGCTCAGTGCAGACGCTAACAATATTAGAGATACAGTCAACCAAAACCTTTAATTAAATACATCTTTACTTAACTTTAACGAGTAGAGAGATAAGTTGAAATGCTCCCTGCTTCAGCTGTTCAATACATTTATTTGAATGCTTTGTCTGCTCCTTATAAAGTGTCTTTAACCGTCACAAATCCAATCCAATCACATTCACTTCACCGAGAAACATTTTCTCCAGACCAGCGTGTCGCCCACTCGGAGCCGCACCCTGACTCTCCCAGGACACACTGGGATTATACCACATGTATCTCTCTATTGTCGGCCAACACAAATATTCAAACGTACACTGATGATTCTGTAAAGCAGTGCCCAGCTGTAGGAGTGTGTGTGCATAAGATTTCCACTGAAACAGAGCGTGCGTGTTTACTCATTAACACAGCGGTACGGAAAGCATCAATGAGCTGGAGTGGAAATCACAGCTGGGCTGTCAGCGCCACACTGACACCTCATACTAACTCGTGCCAGAAGGTTTCAGAAAGGATGCCATTGTGTGTATTATTTTAAGCTTTGCGTCTCCATGGAAATGGGCACATGTGCACGGACACGGGTGCGGTCTCTCGCAGCTCATCGTACCTCAGCTGTGGAAAGGAAAGTACAGCCCTGCAGTGAACCCTGAGTCCTCTGCAGATGTGTGTATGCGCAGCAGTGGGAAATATTAACTATCAAACATACAAGAATAAATTATTTGTTTGGAATTTACAGGCTCAGATGGGTTCCAGATGTATGTCAAGTGTTAGGGGTACTTACCTATTCGTCAACGGGAGAATAAAGGCAGAAAGTCGGGGGGCACATGAAAAAGAAAGAAAGAAAACACATTAATAGTTGATTGCAGCAGGATATTAGAAGAACACATCTTGTTATAATTGAAACTATTTATTCAGCTCAGATGAATCTCTAGAGGTGCACTACTGTAGTAGCAGGGTTGTTTTTCATTACATCGGGAACAATCCTGCTTTGCTTCTCCTGAGAAAATCTTATCATCCCGAACAGGAACCAAACATCTTCACCTCCCTCTAATCTCTACGTGCGTGCTCCCCGGAGGCTTTCTCTTTTGCAGAACTTTACAGATGCCAGACCTGCCGGGCTACGGCTCACGCGTCGGCAGCCTGGCTCTGAATGCTGCTCTGTCCTGAGGGACTTTCCTGAGAAAAATAAAGAAGTGGTCCCGGGTAAAGGCTAGAAAAGAAAGTAGGCCTGACTCTTGAATATCCTGCTGCCCCCGGGGGGCTCGTTCATGTAAGTGCCTCGTGAATGGCAGGCCGTAGGAACAGATGCCAGGAAGCCTTGAAATCCTGGCGGTCGCTGGTTATTATGCTTCGTGGGACATGCGCCATCAAGCTGAAAGAGCAAATATTATTTGGGGCTAAAAAGGAGGAGATAAAGAGCAGCCATGCCCTGTAGAGTTGCTTTTATTTGGTCCGGGCTTTTTGTCTTTTCTCTTATAATTCCTGCATGCTGTTAAGTCTTTTCTAAGGACATATGTCTCTTGTAGCTCTTACGCCCTAACTTCTACTGACCTGCAATCAGCAGCATTTTGGTAATGATGGGTCCCGTTGTTATGACATGATGTAAAATTAGTGGGTGCAACTGAACACATGGCACCCGTGACACACTCTGTTGGGCGTGTGGTGACAGTTTTACGCAAGTCAGAGTTCTCGAGAATACCAGCTACTGCGTTTGTTTTCCCCCTCAGACACATGGATACATCTCCAGCAGAAACAGGAGTATACAGCATGGGTGTGTCCAGCAGGCTGGAAAAGTACGTCAAACTGGTTCCAACTTAACATCCCCATACATACTTCTTAGTTTCATGTTGGCCATGTGGGTGCAAAATGTTTGCATCAAGCAGTTAGGTTTTTTAAGCCACTCAGATCTCCAGAGATTTATCAAAAATAATGGAGGTGTTGCAACTTGTTCTGTTCTTTTAAGACAGAGAAAAACAAAAAGACTGATCTAAAAGGCGATAGCTACATATCTGTGTGTGCGCTTACTTCAATGACATAAGAAAACAGGCAGCTTACCAAACCAAACATTATGAAATCGGCAGATATAATTCAAAAGGTGCTTTATACAACTTGCAAGCTGCTCACCTGACAAAGTCGAGAGGAAATTAAATACAGAGCGCTTGTATGCACACATCAATCACGGTGCCACATGGTGAAATCCCCAGAAAACTGCTTTACACTGATTTTCTGCTGTGGATAAATTAGCCTAGCATCTTTCATCTGTACAGTCCTGTGGAAGCTAAAGTACAACCTGTGATTCAATAGGTAGTAGCAGCATGACTTTTTCACCATCTCACATCACTGTGGGGGAATTCTGTCCCACTCTTCTTTACGACATTGCTGAGGTTTGTTGGGGAATTTGTTTATGCGCAACTCTCTTAAAGTCCTGATACAGCATTTCATTCAGGTTGAGGTCTGGACTTTAACCGAGCCATTGCAACACCTTGATTCTTTACTTTTTCAGCCATTCTGTTGGTGCTTTTGCCAAATAATGTTTTTATGTTAGCCATGTCAGCCATAAAAGTAGCTTTAGTAATTTGTTTTCACTCTTAAATCACTTTATGTATAAAATTAGATTGCTTAAGGTAAAATTCCCGCATTTCCCTGGTAGATAGAAAATAAACCAATCTGACAAATGTTTATTTATATAGTTTCTGAACATAGTATGTCGTCTGGAGGCTGTTTTTATTCCCCAGCTCAAGTTTCTGGCTTCCAGTTTGGTTTGAGTGGCTGCATGTATGAGACCACCAGCACACAGCAGAGGTGAAAAAGAGAAAAAATGAACTTCATCCAGTAAATTTGTTAAATGGTGTTGAAATCCCGCCAGATGACTTTTCTCAACAGACGACAGTGAAACTGATTCCAGTAAAAGAAGCAGACCACAGGACAAGTGCGACCAAAGGTCGAGATCAAACCAACCTGCTTCTATAATGTCACACTCAAAACTGCAAAGTCTGCACTGATGCTGAAGTGTACAGTAACAGTTTCCAGCAACGAGACAGAAATCCAAACTAAAAGTGAGCTGCGAAGCAGAGAGTATTCAGCAAAGATAATAAATGACCCTGAGCGAGGCCAAGCTGTTATCGCTGATTGTGGAGTCTCTCAGGCCTCCCAGTGGAAACACTTCAGCGTATTTCCTGTAATTTTACGCAGGTTCTCTGCTTGATCAAAACACACAAGCAAAACAAAAAAGAAAAACGAGCTCATTTCAGGAAGAGTTGAGCAATATCATAACAAGCAAGTTGGACTCTTTCCCCTAAAGCACCTGTGGGAGCTGCAGCCAAGCAATAAAAACATACAAGCCCTTAAATCTGCTCTACATCGCTTTGGAGTTCACAACCCTTGGAGAGCAAATCGGGGCTGAAAAACACGACAACTTCTTGCTCTATGCCGCTGCTATCGATGCTCCAGACCCCGAGAGTTTTCTGACTGAAAGACGGGGAGGAGCGCCCACTCCAGCTGAACAAACAGCTCGTGCAGCGTATAGCAGTTTAGGTGTGTCTGTCAGAGAGGCAGATATGTGTGAGGATTTGACTGTCAGCATTTCAGCATACCAGCACTACTGATGACGCACAGATATGACACAGGAACACAGACAAACACACTTTACATGCAGGACAGCTGTAATTTAGGACACCGAGGTGGCGATGTAGAGAGCCATCGTGATTATAGGCAGCTTACAAATGGGGATCTCAGCCTCAGCTGATGTTTGAGCCTCCATACTATCAGAGTCAGCCATGAGCATTGTCATAAAAAACATCAATAATACGTGAACATCACAGCAATTATACACTTTTCTTTTTTTTCTTTTTTTTTAAAAAAAAAGGCCAAATATTAATATGTAGGCCTCAGTTAAGTAAGAGTAAATTGTGCATTCGGGTTATTATAAGGCATTATAGATAGAGTCTATATGTTAGTCGGATATAGCCACCTTAGAAGCTTGTAGGTTCATTTTTTGTTCAGTGGATTTTAGTGTTGTTGTCTTTTTGTTGTTGTTTTTTTATTTTAATGTGGGAGTCTATGGAGATTTACTTACTTCTTGAGACAAGCCTCAAGTGGCTAAAAGAGGAACTGCAACTTTTGGCACTTTAAGAGGTGACTGCTTGGTTTTTATGGCAGCCCGTTTCCGCCACAAAAAAAAGTATCCATAACTCGAAATTTCGAGTTATTCTCTCAAAATTTTGACTTATTAACCTAAACTTTTAGAAAACTAACTCGAAATTTCGAGTTAGCGCTGCCAATCAGTAATCTGCGTGAATTACATCATTTCCTTGTTACCCGGAAGCTGAAGCCCTCAGCTGGAAATGTTACAGCTAAGCTACCAATATTACAGCCAGTCATGAATGCACAAATTGCTGAGTATTTTCAGTGTGGCTTCACAAATGATGAAATTGTGTGTTATTAGGTGAATCACATGGCGTTACTATCAGCAAAGTATACTCTCGAAAGCGCCAATTTGTTGTGATCCAGTTTTGAGTCCGCATTCCTCTGCGCCATATCCTTCCAGGTAACAAGAAAATGACATCATTCACGTAGATTACTGATTGACAGCGCTAACTTGAAATTTTGAGAAAGATAGCTAGAAATTTTGAGTTATGGATACTTTTTTTGTGTGTGGCCGAAACGGGCTTCCATAGGTTTTTAATCTTTTCTGATAACAGCAAAGCTCTGAGAGTCTCTAATTATTCACACATGTACAATAAAAACGTAAACTGATTCCAGTAAAAAGTATATTCAGGTGAATTTAGTCATTTGATCCTTCTTTCTAAGAAGCGAGCCATCAACTATTAAAGCTGGATATAATCAGGAAAGAAAATGAAACTGGCTTATAAATAACTTGGGTCCTGGTGATTAATGGCTGATGCTGGGTTTATGGTGCTAAATACGTCTCGTATGTATCCGTGGAGGGTGCAGAGCCATAAATACAACACTGTTGACTGCCATCAAATTTACAAATCGCATCAGAAGGGAAGCTGGTGTCACCGAGCACCCAACACTCAACTGCAGTTACATTTTCAGCTGTAGGCGCTTTTATTAAACTGCTGAGGCAGCGGCTTTGGCTTCATTAACGCCCTCGGCGTCTAACAGTGATGCTGTCAGTCTGGACTGTCATAAAGAGAAACTGAATCCTCCCACAAGCAACTGGGTATCCGTTTAACACGGCCCCTGGCTGCCCCGCCTGCCTAAATATCAGAAGTCAGTCGGCAGCCTGAGATTCAAGCCCTTCCAGAGCACTGAGCAGCTGCATTGTATTTTATAGAGAGCATATATAGAGTTTCCTGAGGTGGTTATTCCCATAGGTGTAGTATTGCAGTTCAGCTGGAGTTTCATGTTTCTGAGCCTTTTGTTTACAATTCTGAGACGAGCTCCATCAAATCCAATCTTTTTTATGACGGTCACATGATGGCATGGCCAGGACTGCATTGCACTTTTCACACTTTCACTATCAATTGGTGAGTAGCTTTGGGGAGTAGTGTTTGCAGACAGGTGACCGTGGCGAGCTGGTAGTGGCCAAAGCAATCATAAGGACGTTAACAATCCAGTGCTGAATGCCTCTTTGCATTCAAATGTCAAGCCTGCCAGTAACCACTCACCAACCATTGTATATAAATAGGTGACTGTTACCTGATCTAAGCCTGGACTGTTTGCCAGTAACCTGGTAAATATTGAGAGGTTAAAAAACACATATCGCCCAGTGCAGCTTCAAAGCCAGTATAGGACCAGTTACACAAAAGAAGAACTGAGAAAATTAGGTTTTTTAATGAATTATTCAACACAGGGAACAGCTGCAGATTAGAACAGATGATCTGCAAGAGAACAAGTGACAGGGATGAAGTAAAGTGGGAGGAAAAAGACAAGTCTGCCTCTTATGTACGCGAACAAATCACCGCGAAGAGGCCGTTTTCTAAAAGAAAAGATCCAGTTTAATTGGGTGGCTTCATGTCAAAAGGCCCAATAAAGAAAAGAGAAAACATGTGTCTCTTCACGTGTGCATGGAAGGTGTATGTAGTGAGCGGTGGAAGCCGATCTGAGTGAGAAAGGGGCTTAAAGTGGTTCCTCTCTGCACGACAGTCCATGCACGATCCTTCATGCACAGAAAAGGGAGTGGGCAGGAACGGATTTGTGGATGCACACATCAAAGGTTGGTCGAACAGCTCCTGTTTATGTTTCATATTTCTTTTATCTCCCGATAAGCTGCTCCCTCTCCGTCCATGATCCTGGCATTTTTTTTTAACATTAAATCATATATTATATCACGGTACGTTTTCACATGAGCCGGGACTTGAGGGACTCTCCCAGGAGTACTGCCTGTGCTTTTCCGTAATACAGGCATTAGGGAAAAACTAGGCATAGGGGGCCAATAAAAGGGAAAAGAAGGCATCAAGAAAAGGCAAAGTAGTAGAAGGATCAGCAGGGAGAAAGGAATTTCATTACTTTCTCCAACTTCTTAAGTCTTATCTTTGAGCTCAGAGAAAGTCTGTTGGAGCGCTCTAACTTTTTGCGGCTAACTGTGTTGCGGAATTTCACACGTTAGCCCAAATGTGTAAACTACCACGTAAACCACAGCACATTTACATCTCTCAGCCACATGGCATTCTGTTGACAAACAGCTGAATTCTCGTAAAACACACGCTCCGTTATAATGAATCCCTCGGCTGGGCAGAGCTTGCACCACACAGCAGCGGCCCAACCGCAGATCTCTGCACTACATGGCCATGTCACAATATTAAGATATTTTCAGTTTCAACATTGTTCAAGATGTTGAGCCGTAAGAGACAGGCAGTTTTGTAAACAATGACGCGGGCCGCAAGGCAGCAAATGGTCTCTCCGAGGTGGGGATGAGCCAAGTTTATTCGACAAGTGGGCTGTGGTTCAGACTGAAGTGATGCAAACCCAGATGGTTCTGCTTTGTACACACTAGTACACATCCGGGCAGGCAAACAAAGATCTGACCCCTCCCCATTGATTTCTTTGATCACAGACTATTCCGGTGGTTACTTGAATGGAGAAAACAGTGGGATCGCGCTGTGGCCCAGAACAAACACTTTGTCCTGTTGCTCTAACATCCTTTAATGCAAACTCACACGTCAACACTTTTCTGCATCATTTTATTGTTGCAGTGATGAAAGCCTCAACGTGCCATTTTCATGCAGGATCGTAATCCATATTAGATCATAAAAACTCATAAATTCTGCAGCTTAGCAGCATTAAAACTGCACTTTTCCCCTCATCCGAGCTAACATCATTACATATAAAATGTTTCCACGTCCAACACAGAAGAAACACATTACTACTGTTTAAGGCCTGAGGATAACCACATAGGAAAATAGTTGTTTAAGGTCTGGAAAAATCCAAAGTACTTGCTTCCTCTAATATTGCCCTCGCTAAAGTACAAGCTGCTTCATGTTTTGTTTAGAAAGCAAAGACTGACGGTTTGAATTGTGCTGACAAGACAAAGAACAAAGTCTTTGAAATGAACACGACCCTAAATTCATAAACAAGGTTCCTGCACCATTAAAAACAATCTAAATCAGACCTTTGGTCTCACTAAATAAAGATGCCAAAATGATATTTTATACATAAATAAGCTATAACCATCAGAGCATTAACCCAAACAACAAGGGTTTTTATTCTTTACCATAATTGCAACTGGAATTTTGCTTCTTTTCAATCAATTCATCAATTCTGGAAATTGGATTGGATCTTATGTAGGGCTTTTTTACTGGACCTAAGGCCCTGCATACAATGCAAATGCATCAGAAAGCATCTTGCCTGAGTACACTTTAAGATAGGGGCTAAATCAGCCAGAGACCCAACCAACTTTCCAATTAGCAAATGACCTTCTCTACCTCCCCAGCTACAATCACCCCCGAGAACCAGGTTCTATTAAAGCTCCCCGGCTAATACAACACGTGTGTTTGTGTGTCTGAGTAAAAAATTGTATCATCACATACGGTTTCACCTTTCTCCTGCAGCTTTATTCTGATGTAGTTATGATAAAGATCGCAGCTTACACCCGGACTGTTTCATTTTTTGCTTATGAGTTTTAACTTAGCACGAAGTGAAAAATATGTAAACAAAAAGTGTGCAGGAAGTTCAGCTCATGACTTCAATGAGACGTGATGCATGGAGGCACGGTCCCCTGATCAGAGCAGGGTTTGCCACAGAATTCGATTCTGTTTGTGGCAGCAGGGGGAAAGAGCGAGTGCGTGCAAAAGGACGCACATCCGCATTTCTTTAAAAAGTAATTAAATAACACAATATATTCCTTACGAGAGTAAATAACAGAGCAAAAAATCAGCTGCATCTTCAGTGAGACTCTCATCTTGCAAACAGAAGCTTCCATCTTTTGAAGCCTTTATTTTGAACAGGAAGGCTTCCAGTAAATATCCCAAGGCAGACTTGAACCCAGGCCTTTGCATATGCTTTTAAGCATATGGTCACCTTTTCAATCCAGTGAATTACTGAGGTTTCTCAGCTGACAGTGTGTGCACATTGCTTGAGAGCTATCCAGTGTATTGGTTGTGATCCTGCCTACTGCTGGGTGAAATCGGTTGCAAAGAAGGTGCTGCAGTCTCTGTGAATTCCCTATAGCAGCAAAGAAACCGGCTCACGGTTGGCTCCAGGTTCTGGTTAGAGCAGACCTTCAGCTTGCAGCTCATCTCCAGAGAAGAACAGGAGCTACCACTGCCAGCAGATAATGGAGCTGAAGGACTCGGTCAGATTGCAACACAATGGGCAACGCAACGAAATGGAAATGGACGATAAGCTTAATATTGCTGTCCGGTTAGCCTTTAGTGAGAGTGAGGACTTCCTGCAGAATTCTAAAAAGAGGTTACTGTAACTTGATTCCAACGTTTGGTTGTACTCCTCCTCCAAGTGAAAGTTCAATGCAGCGCTACCTTGTTTTGACCACTTTCATGTGGACTTCTGAGCATCACATGGACAAGTCACGTTCATGAAACTTACCCCCAGGCTGTGATAAACCTTCCTCTGTCTCTAAGCCACTGCACCTCGTTCAGTTTCCAGGCTGTCAAGGATTATATGAATTCTTCAACACTATGAGGTTACTAAAAAGAAGGGATTAGGGATGTGTTCGTCAATTACGGGCTATTTTCTCTGCAAGCTTGAAGTGGTCATTCCTCAGCAGCTCTCATGTTTCAAAAAAACATGCAACTTCCTCAGAAAATACCTCAGAAGTAGACACGCTCTGCCAAGAGACTATGAAGTCACCGCGGGCTCGGCAGTGCCTGACATGCTCATGTTATGTAACCAAATGCTGGAGTAAAACTCACATGACATCAACCTGGATGTCGAGTGAAGTTTAAACATCAGTAGAGCAACCAACACTTCTTTTGATCTGACTTTGAAGTGTCAGCGGGTTATCACTAACAAGCTGACAGTTCATTATCAGCTGATTGATCAACCTATTGCAGATTAACAGTCTTAGAGTACCACTGCCTCCACTTAAAGTCCCATTTTCCTGAAAAGAGACTAAAAACTGTGTTGTATCATGGTTATGATGGTTGTAAATATAACTAATGCGGTCTTGTTAAAATAACGAATCACGTTGCTGCTCCACACGTGCACATTTTAGGCTGTAAGCTCAGCGGCTGCATGACTCCGGCTTTAAACAAGTTCAAATAAAACACTCTGAATAGAAAATCATGCTCTCTGGGGAACTAAATACAGTATAATGTCCATGTGTTGCTATTGGCCAGGGGTGCGTGGTCTGCTAGCCAATGGTGTTGCTCTGTATTGTTTCTGTGTGTGTTCAGTCCTCCCGGTCCCTCTCGTGGGGTGTGTAGGGTGGGGGAGAGGAGGGGGGGCTCAAAAATGGGGCCGACCTCAATACTGAAGCCAACCAAGCAAGATGATTCAATTGTCTTCCACTTTCATTGCCCTTTCCCAATTACGGACATAATTCATTAAGTAAACACCCCCATATAGTGGCACATTGCACAAGCACTTTCACCCCTCAGCTGACCTGCTTGTGTACATCTTTCTGCACATGTTCACTATAAACAGACCAAATCTGATATAAAGACACAGTGAATCAGCACATTCTTCTCATTTCTCTGTCGCTTCGTCTCATTCTGAAGGAAACCATTCTGCAAAGACAGCGTCTGTAGTCGCAGGATGATTATCCCTCAGCCAGCACAAATATTGGGCCAGTATAAATACGAGCAGGCGGCTTTAGCTCAGCCTGCCTGGCAACACAACGCTGGGTATTTCATACCCCCCCACCCCCAGCCGGTCCAGTTTACACGTGAACCCTGACCGGATTTTCCTTCCTTCTCCTGCCTCATGAAATCTCCTGCAACTTGTCTGAGGGAGAGCAACCTTATAGACTAAACTATAGGTAGGTTCTCTAAAGTAGCAGCTAGGACAATCTGGGCACAATTACACCCACCGAAATTTCATAATGAAAGCTTTTTAAAGGACAGATGTAATTTTGACTGACCTTTTAGCTTGATGTGATTGCAAACGTCTGCTCGGGTCCTGCTGAGTGTTTACCCACCATAAAATCCAGTGTTTAAACTCATCTAGATGTATCACATTACAGTTTTGTCCTAGTTTCTCTGCAACGTGCTGCACACCCTCCAATTCAAAGCGTATCGAATAGACAATACGCCGCGAGAGAAACATCTTGAACAATCCTCCAAATCAATGCAAAACTGTGATAACGCATGCCCAGAGAAGGATGATAATAATTGCACTATTTTAAGATTCTGCTTTATTGAACAAACGGTGGGGAACGGGGAAGAGATCCTCAGTGATGTATCATTGTCATTGTCTCTGGTGAATATGAGCTAGTACCCTCAGGATGGAGGTAAAAGGCCTTTGAGGACTTCTAAAGCCCTGACATCCTGTGTTTTTTCCAGTAGCAGTCTACTGAACAAATCTAGTGACGTCAGACTTAATGACCGGATTAGGCTATCATTGGAGAGATTTCAGTCTAAAAATCATCACATACAGACGCTTGTAAGTCCTCAATGCTACATTTAAGCACACAATGTAAACGCCATTTTTCAATGCACAGCATTATTATTGTGAAGGTGCGTATTTAAACTCAAACCACAATCTTTTCCTAAACATAATCAAGTAGTTTTTGGTGCTTAAACCTCACGAGCGACTAAAAGAATAGAGTTGAATGGAACCTCAGTCCTGCATAATCTGCTCCTTGTCTTACAGTTTACAGTTTATGCCTTAAACTGTTTCTCTATGTTTGGTTATGTTCAGAGTTTTGAACTCTTCCATATGTATTGCTCAGCTTGATGTATTTTAAGAGCCAATCTTGGGGCTAACACTGCAAATTAGCTCAGGCTATAAATACTGTTGGTTCATGTTTCATGCAAGTAAACAAAAACACAAAAACATGAACATGATCAGCCACACCTCAAACCCAGTAATCCTTGTTTTGCTCCTTAATGGAGACCTATCCTCAAATACCTCTATGACTCTCTATGGGCCTTGGGGCAGACGCTCGTCTCCATTTAAAGCAACTTTCTCCTGAAGCAGTTGGGTGGACCACGGAAGATCTCTGCTTGTAGATAAAGCTGTGTGCCTGAGATGACTATATTTGTAATATCCCATCTGGTCTAAAGTCTGAGCTTTGAATATATCTGACCCACCACTATAAGAGCATGAGAGTCTGAGTTGTTGGTGATGCTTAGCAATGGAAAACCGTCAATAGCTGATGTACCTGATTTGTCTCTTCGATCAGTCTTTGGTGTAAAAAGTGGCTACAGTGATGAAGATAAAGGGGAAAGCCTGATTTAAGGGCCTATCAGAGTTTCTTTTATATATAGAAAAGAGGGAAATACATATGTGCATATATAATCCTGTATGTGTGTGTGTGTAGGGTATACACATGTGGACTCCAGCCCCACCCATTGAACAAGCTTCTATCTTATAAAGGGACTCATCGGTTTGTTTCTGTGGCTCCTTTATTCGTCAAGCCTCTAAATGATTTCTCCTGGCTTCTCTAATCAGCGACTGTGTATTAAACTCTAATTCCCCAACTTCCGAGAGCCAAAATATTGTCAGGGTTTCATTAATCTGCTTCCTGATGTCTCAGATCTTCACACGCTGCCAACACGCAAGCACAAGAATAACTGTGCAAACAGTAAATATTTGATAACTGGCAAACACCGCCGACTTCTCCTCGGCTCCTCTGCTTTAGCCTTCTTGTGTGGTCAGGAGGCTGTTCAAGAGAGCTGCAGGAATGCGAGCGCAGGGGAAAGCCAACAATGCTTTTAGAGCCACCAAAATCTCGTACACAAGCCACTTGTATAGTTTAATGTGGTTGTGTGCACAATAAGTTCCCTTTGACATAGGGCAGTAGTGAGAGCAAAGCACAAGAGGAAAAGATGAACTGCATGGAGGGAAAAAAACTTATAAGCTCCCCCCCCCACACCCTTTTCTGACTAAGCAGAGGAGACAATCCCACTGACGGAATGGCTTGCAGAGTGTGGGAATGATCCAGAGAAGTGACTGTGATTAGTTGGGCTCCACTGGCCATGATATCACAGCAGGGTGAACCTGGTTCAGCAGGAGCGCTTGAAGAGAGGAAGACACAACGAGAGAGACAGGGAGGGAGAGAGAGAGGGATCGAGCTTGGTAATTTGGTCTCCACAGTCTGACAGTGATTTCTAAGATGGTAATCACATCAACTCTGTAGCTAAGGCAAAGGGACATCACTGGGAGCTGCGAGTTTATCCCACGAACAAGTCTGAGGCTCCAAAGCTTCACTGCTGCTCCACAGACCCACTAATCACGAAGAAGAGGACTGTGAGATATCGAGTAATGCGCCGAAGGTCTTCAAAAGCAGCTCGCTCAGCGCTAACAGATCAGAACCTCAGCGCTGATGCCTGTCCAGGTTATTAAGGATTAAACTTATTCACACAGTCTGAATGGTTTGAAGTCATGCAGCACGCTGAGGAATGAGGCCCTTTAACATTAGAGGAATAGTTCAACGTCTTTGCTTCCCTTCCAAGAGCTGATGGGATACAGCTAACACTAAATACACAGATGGAGACAGGAAACCTCTCTAAAGCTCCATAATCGATGCAATTGATCTGGTTTCTTTAATCTGTGCATAGTTAAGTGCAAAGACAATCCCTTGTGGTTTCACTGCAGGATTAGCAGCACGATTACAACTTGAAGGTTTTTTTTCAGTGCGCTTGTCCAGCAAATTAGCCAAAAATCCACAAAGTATAAATATGAGAAACTGCAGTTCCTCAAACTATCGCTTCAGGCTAAAAATGACTTTACAAATGATTCAATCCCCACATTAAAATGTCCCAATTCAGCTATGAAGTCAATATGTTTACAGAAACCAGTTTTTGGTTCTATACCCGGTTTCTGCTTTTATGGCAAAATTGCTAGTATATTTTTAAATATCATTATGGCTTAAATGTATTCATTATTGGGAGAAGGGCTGTGTATCAGCAAGTGGATGGTGACTTTTTGAATTTCTTGACCAATCAAAGCTGTCCAAAGAAATCTGTGCTCCAAATTTTGGTGAGTGAAAGTCTAGTATTTTATTAATCTGTACTAATTAGCAAGATATGTATAGTTTATGAATTGTAGCTGCGAGATAATAACACGCACACTCCTATTCCTTTGCCGCTTCTCCTTAAATGTAAGAATATTAGAGGCTGATAAAGTGTTATGAACGCCCTGTTATGAATTTGCTGCTGATGACATTTCCTGTTTAGAATCTTTCATTGTGTTAAAATGCATCAATTAACCACAAATATCTAGACTGAAACAGGCCTGTGTGTGCGCACTGGCAGAAAATTTGAATAAAAACACACGTGATTAAAAGGCATCTTGGGTCAGTGACATCAGCACGCAACGCACCAGATGTCACCAGCGCCTGTGTGGGCGGAGCTTGTGATTGAGACTGAATGCTAATGAGGAGAAATAAGGGCTTTTCCCACACGCTTTGTCTCTGTACGGATCAGCAGCAGTGACAGCAAACTTCACAGGGACAAAAGTGTGCCACCTTACAAACGAGGGTCCCGGTGAAAAAGCAGATTAGGGGCGAGCAGCGTCCCAGATTAAACAGATCTGTCTGAGGTCAGGTGCAAAAAACCTGTGTGGTTTTTACTCACATCAACAATGTTAAATGCTATAGATCCTGCATCTTACTTTTCTTGTTTTTCATCACATAAATGTCAGGGATTGAGATTTATGAAACGCTTTTATTAATGAAAATTAAACCGTTCAGAATATACTTTTGTATGTGCAAAACTATTTTAATCTTAGCCTCATGTTTTATTCCACTTTAGGGACAATGGGGATGCACTGAATACAAGTACCTATACAAGTACCTATAAGGAGCACTTAAAATCCTTTAATTTTCTCAAAGGTCAACAGTGCACCTTATAATTTGGTATGCCTTATGTATGAATTCTGGCTGTTCTTACTGACCTCAAACCGATTTTATGTGGTCCACGGCACTCAAAAATCTGTCAAAAAATGTTTTAGTACAACTTTGGTAAGCTAAGGAGCTGCATGGATTGTTGGAGCATTACGGCTACCGTAGTCAGGAGCGTTGCGGGTCCAAAACTCTACTTCAGGTCCTAAAGTCAAACAAACACTGCAGCATCACTCAGAGTTAAAAACTGTCTAAATTCTTTCATCTTTAATAAACTGATCAGTGTTGCTGCTTTACCAGGTGTAACAATTAAGTTTAACATCCAGGCATCCATGAAAATAGAATTTATTAAACTTAGCGGAGTTAGAAGTTAGCAGGAAGTTAGCTTGCTAGTTTCCACCTAAACATGATAAACCATGTTCTGACTGAGAGATTTTTGAAAAAATTTAAACATACAGCTCTGCTATCACTTCCAACATAAATTAAGACAGAAAACTAAACAGCAGTGACGTTTATAGGGTTACTGAAGTTGGGGTAGTTGGCATGTGCATGTGCTACGTGCTAGCAACATAGCTATGTTAGCATAACATAAACACAGTGAAGCTGGAGGATGAACGTTAACTTTTTTCCACTCGATGAACACTGTGAGGGTTCCCTATGGTTAGGGACAAATTCAATCGCATGGCAGGATTCTGTAAACGGACCAAACTTCAGTCAGGAGAACAACTGAGATAATTCATCCACAATACAAGGTTAGCCACTAATATACTGCAACAGCATGGTGTTGATAGACACTAGACAATAGAGCAGCTGCGAGGGAATTCAACATTAATGAATTAATGGTAGGGAAGTGTTTTAATGCGCCTTATAATCCGGTGTATGAAAACAGACACTTTCATCGACTGTGCACCTTATAACCCGATAAAATACGGTACAGCACAAAATGTTAAATGGCATATAAACACACTAATGAGATATCACTTTACATATTGCCATTTGGACAGGTGTACAGCTTAACTTCAACATTTAATGTAAAGAAATATCCAAATGCAACTGCACAATGTGCTGTCAACCAAATAAATGAGTAAATAAACAGGCAGCTACAGTATAATCCTGTTTGTTGACTATGAAACCAGTATTTTGCCTTGATTACAGCCTTCTGCCTTTTTTTATTACATAGCAAACATTTCTATTTCATTTTGCACTGAAACAGCACACTGGTACTTTTAGACAATCTGTGACAGTCTTTGGATGGATGAAGGCTAGTCTTCTCTGCACCAGAAGGGCTGGCACTGACAGTGAAAATACATTTGAGACTTTATTGTTGTTTGCACTATAAACTAATTTAATTCTTTTAAGTTGCAGTATTTAAATATTTTTATTTCAGGTGGGTTTATTTCCTGACAAATCCTAAAAAGTGTATTTGTAATACTTTTCATTATTTTCTATCATATATTTGTTATTGCAATAATGGATTCAAAAACTGAGGTCAGTGTATGTAAAAGTCAGACTGCTCTAAAGGCACAAAGGTATATTTTTCTAATTTTGTAGCAGTATTATGTCATACAGGTAGAGAGAGGAATGCAGTATTTACGATCCACCTGGAAATTACCTCACTGGAAAGAAAAGAAATTTGAATACTACAAGCCGCTGCAAGCTGTGCAGTATTAAAACTGGTTAAGATTTGCGCAAGCTTGTTGACATCACCTCTGCATAAACAGCAAGAAGCAAAAGTGAAAGAAAGACTGGCGAACAAGGCTGATACACATGCAACCGGAGAACAAATCAGAAACTTGCGCAAGTCCAAAATGCCTCAGATAACGAGCCAAAACATGAGCCACGGGAAGGATGGAAGCGATGCACGGAGCACGAGGCATCTGTAAGTGTGAGGTTAAGTGCAGAGCTGCAGATGTTGTTGTCAAGCTGCTGCCTGAAGCGAACGTGGAGGATGCCGCTGCTCCCATCTGTGGTCATGTTAAATATTTAATGTTACAACAGCTACATGACCAACAGTTTCTGTAAGTGCCAAGGAAAACGAAACAGCAATTTGCATAAGAGAGACGAGGCAGGCTGACACTTTTTAGAACGCATCGTTGGCTTTTAGAGAGAACAAGTGTGAGGTCACAGAGAGTCTCATCTCGCCTGGAACTAAACTTTATCTGATGTGTTTGTATGTTTCCATGCTGACTCCCAGTGATTTAGGAACAATGAGTAATCAAGGTCTAGCCGGGCCCCTCTGGAAGCACTCCACAGTTTGTTTGTGGAAGGAAATGAGGTCTCAGTGGATTGTGGTTTAGCCTCGTCACTCCTTCGGGTGTGAAAACAATGTAATTATGGCGCAATATCTGACAAGAAACATGAGCGAATTGACAGAATCACACTTCCAGCTTCCTTTCCAAGTAACTCCTCAGCTATTTGTGACCTTGCGGAAAGTAAAAGTCCAGATGGACAGGTCACATCTGCTCAGAGGAATGTATCCTCCGTCACCTCTGTACTCTTTCACCCTCAGGGCTTTGGAAATGTCAGGACTGTAAGGTTACCCTCTCTTTCCCTTCTCCCCGCTCCTCTGATTTCCTAGACGTTCGCTGATGCCCATGAAGAATGAAAGCCATGTGGCGTGACACTGGAGGACTACAACACAAACGACTTTGCAGAAATGAGTAACAAAGAGAACCCTGAAAAGATAGCAGGGTTCAAACTACAGTATCATAAAAGGCAGATTAAGAAAAAAAATCATATTGCAAATTCACTACACTGACTCACTCATTATCCAGTAGCTCTACAAGCTAAAAAAGACAAACAAACTGGCTTCTAAATGATGATTCACACCACGCCCACACTGGACCGTATTTTCAAAGCTGTATGTGAAATTCCAGTGAGCGAAGACGGACCTTGTTTTTGACATCTTATCATAAAATTTCTATCCAGTCTGAACAGTCAATGAAAGACTTCTTTGTTCGAGTGATCAACAACCACTCCCACGGACATCCGTCCATGTCAACAAAAGCAACGTGATTACAACACCAGACACCAACAATCCTTACTGTCAACACTAACCAATTGAATCCAGTAAAACACCACAGTTAATGCAACACTAGTGACTGTAAATCATGCTCATTTTCTCCCACTTACAGCAGACGTCAGCCAGTGTGGGGCAATAAATGGAAAAGAAAGTTCAGTATGACTGCATGAATTATGCTGCAGCTGCCAAACACACCAATTTGTATTCGGCTTTTTTTTTAAAGGGTGTGTTTCTTCACGTTGTAATACAGCAAATAAGGCCATAAAAACCCTGCTGTTAAGCCATGACTATTTTTGAGAAAATTTTATCTTCAGCTCCTCCATAAATGTGGATATGACTAACTACAACTGACTTGGGACAATCAATAGACCCACACAGTCCAAGCATCCAAGTTTAACAGCAACATGTTAGTTTATATGTGCTATGGCAACCATTACACCAAGCCAGGGCGCCTCTGCTCAGCTCTGACCTGCACTGGTTACAAGCTGGTATGAAAAAACTAGAGGAGGAAGAAGAAATGCTGCACACAATGCGGCAAGTGCTTTTATTCTATACCTTAGCACCTTGTCTAACATTCACACACACTCACACACTCTTGGAGGGATGTTTCAGAGGTAACTCTGGGTTCACTATGTTGCCCAAGGAGATGCTTTAGCATGCAGACAGGAGGAGTAGGGGATCAAACCACCGATCTGACTGCTACAGGGGGTGCTCTTCCTCCTGAAAAAGCCACTCGTAACTATAATTGCTCTTAGGGCATCTAGTATTCTTGAAGGTGATGGAGGGGACAGGAACATTAGGGGTTAAACACTCTCCATCAGCTGTTTTAAAACTGAAGAAGAGATAAAATGTTGCCCAGTTGCTTTATTTTCAAGCCCTGAAGACAAATAAGGATGAGTTTGAACTTTGAATCATGCAAAGCTACACTAACAATATTCATGAATAAAGATATGGACCTGGAAATGAGCATAACAGGTCAGTTTTATTGAGTCATATATATATATATATAAAGCTTTATGCTAGCTTCTATCAAGTGCAGAAATGCCCTACATCAGAATTATTTCAAATGACCAGCAGGGGGCAAATTCTCTAGTTGCATAAAGACGTCAGATTGTCAAGTCTATGAAAAAATAGCTTTCATTCGACATCTACTTGTGATCTCAGTAAACATTTTCCCAATAATTTTATGGCCACAATTGCTAGTTTCAAATCTGATATAATGCAACATGATGATAATTTGGAAAATAATGGTTCCAATAAGAGTAATATAGAGGGTTAAAGAAGGCTATAATTTTGGATGTGCCTGTGTATTTGAGTGTATAAGGTCAGTTTGTCCGTTGCGTTGCTTGCTACATTGAGGTTCAGAAAACACAAAAGGTGTTGTCCAAATCACTCAACTCTAGGCTTTAAAACAGGCTTCACAAGTAGGTGATGTCATAATGGGTATGTACATCTTTTATATACAGTCTTGTGATAATTATTGCAAAGCACTTAATAAGAATCTACTTTAGTGGTTCAATTATAGTCCTTCAGAGTGTAAAAATAACCTTTATTGTGAAATATAACAACAGTGCGAAAACACAGATTGCACGCCTAACACTCCTGTTTGCCCACACTCAAACTGACAGATGGCTTTGTTGATGCCACTTCTTATCCCTGTGCATATTTCCACTCATACCTCAGTCTCAATTTCCCCTTCAATCACTACAAACGCCGCTCCTTCCTTTTGAAAGCTGCTGAAAGAAGATGACACCTGGTCCAAGTCAAATTGAATTAAAATACCACAAATGTGTATGTTTTCACAATGGGTAGCCACAGTGTGATACATACCCCTGACCCTGGGTCAGTGCCATCGTCTCCGAGCAACAAAGGCCCGGGTTGAACATATACATTTCACAGATGGAGAACAAGGAAGCAGCTGCCCCAGTGCCTTTCAAAGAAGAAGCACGGCGTAGTTCTTGCTTATTGGCATGACTGGCCGCACATGACATCACTGGAGAGGCATGCATCCCTGCGTGTTGCTATTAGAAATGCATTGCTGTTTGCAGACAGGACTTAAACATAATGGAGGCACTGAGATGAAGTGAGCAGTGATGGAAGGATGAATGATAGACTGAACCCCAAATTACGTTAAAGTACTCTTTCATTGTCATAACTGTAATGCATGAATCTGAGTTGGTTTTGCATGCGGTGCAAATTGCAGGGTTTTCCCCCGGAGTATTACGAGCCCGGTGGCCCAACAGGCTTAAGCTGACCTCCTGCTGGTGGGACTAAGATTTTTGGCTGTAGACAAGAGCTAGAGCTAGTTAACTGTCCATGTTCACAATTAGCTTACAGCTCCAATTTACTGTTTTAAGTTATTCTGTGCTCTGTGGCTAGTCTGTACTATTGATTTGCTGTTAATTTTTCACAATTATTTTGTAATCTTTGGTCTTACTTCCCCTCTTGTTAGCCAGAAGAAAACACAAACTGCACCTCTAAGTCCATGTCTGTAACAGAGTTTCGTTCTGTCCTTAGCACGGCTTCAGATGACATCAGGAATGTTGCGGAATCTGTTTTATGTCAGTGGAAATAGAAAAAAAAAACTTGTTTCTGGGTGAAGATTTGCAGAAACTGTTTCTGTGTTTCTTTGTGAACAAGGAAAACAGATTTTGAAACGTTAAAGGTGTGAACTTTTATCTCCATTTCTTGTGTCATTATTTGCAGGCAACTGATTGGCCAGCCCTTCTATATCGTTACAGTTACATCTCTACCTGTTGCTTTAGCATGTTCTTGTCATATTCATGTCCTTTTTGCACATCCATGTGAACAGAGGTATTAGTCAAAAAGACGACGTGTGGCTGTAGCCTGGGATACTTTTGAGATGTGCTGCAGCATATCTGATGGAACGGCAAGCATCCGTGTCAGAGCTGGAACGTGATGCATCCACACCCAGTGTGTTCCCAGGGTTAGTTTTCCCACTTCTTTACAACAATCTGCCCCACCCTCATTATTATCACCTGTGCTTACTCTGCTACATCTGTTCCCAATCACACCACTATATAGACGCCCCTGCTTTCCTTCATTTATTTTCCAGATTGCCTTGTTCTTTTCAGATATTACCAGTGTTCCCAGTCTTCCTTGTGTTTTTGTTCCTTCTCTGGTCTAATGGACTCTGACTGAATACCAGCACATAGATTAAAGATTTGGATTTTAGATTATCTCTGTTGTTGGTGTTTGAGTCCTCCTCCTTCCAATCTTTAAACCTTTAGCCAGAAGTGGAAAATAAACATCTGATTGTTTCTCTTCGTCTCCGTCCTCTCTCCTTCAGTGTGCAGAGCTGCACATTTACAGCTCGACTGTTTTCTCTGCACAATTACTGTTATAACGGGTTAATAGCGTTACATTAACTGAGTGCATCATTCATTTGTCTGCACCTAAAAGGCATTTAAGCTCCAAAATCTTAAAAAGATTTATATTTATATACCATATTTATTAATAAACCTTCACTGGTTGGTGTTATTATGAAGACCTTGCTCTAGAAACAAATATGTAAGAAATACATGTGTAATAGAGGATGAGTCAAGCCTGGAGAATATTAGAATACATACAGTTACATGTATAATAACAGTTTAAGATATACGAAGTGCAGTAACCTCTAATATTTGGATTGAAAAGTGACCAGACACATTTTCTGGGACTGTTTTACTCCCTCGGATGAAGTCATAAATCACAAGGTGTTTCACGGGTGAGGAGGGCTTAAACAGAGAACTAAATCACTCGACTATACCTTAGCCTTGGATCTTTCCCAACATCTCGGATTTCTTAAGTATTCACATGACAAAGGTCATGAAAACAAAAGCTATGGGAAGAGGAACAAGTCAAGTGATTGTTGCGCAATAACTAAGGATTCACCACAATGCCAAAACACACATGCTCGAGAACAGCGTCTCTACTGCTTGATCACATTACTGGGAGAGAGCCGTCAAATTTTTTTGAAGACCTGCACATCAGCTATTCATGTTAAATGAGGCAGCCAAGAGAATCTGGCTCAGCCTGTGATGTTAAACTCTCACTCGCAGAACAACACTTCCTTAATAAGATCAGGATCAGTGCTCAAGAGGTGAGTTTGAATCTTAATGACTGGCCAGAATCACTGATGTAGCAAAAGAAAAAAAAAGCATGGACATTAAAGGAGTAAATTAGTGTCAAAACGGCTCTACTCGTGGGAAACTGACTGTCATACCCATTAAGTAAGACTGAAACCATCATTCCTAGGCTTTAACACTGCATCTTCTGCACGTTCTTCTGTTTGCCGGAGAGCTACGTTTCACTCTGGCAGCCCTACAGGTTGAGCAAACAGATCGTTCTTTGGCAGAGCACCAACATCAACAACAATCAAGAATCATGGATCACCAAATAGGGTGTGGGAATGTGCTCCGGACAAGAGCAAAGCTTGATCTCAAGGCAGAAAGTACAAAGATTTTTGTTCGACCGCACAGCTTTTCACTCATGTCTAAAATAAAATACTCCCTTTTTCATGTACCAGGCTGCTATAGTTAACTAAACAATGAAACCCAAATGAAAAAATATTATGTAGATCCAAAGCTATCCATACATTTCCCCAACTGTGTATCAACTTCAAGGTTATAAGGAGGCCGAGAAGGAGTGTACGCCCCGGACTGGCTGCCGGGTTATCAGAGGGACTGACAACCGCCAGCCCATTTAGAGCCACTAATTAAATGAACCAGCTGTCTTTGGACTTTTAGAGAAAATCCAGATATGCACATGGAGAACATGCACTCAGAGAAGAGAGAAAAAAAGTGACGTAAAATATTTTAGAAGTATTTTTAGATTTTGGAAATTTGATCAAAGTTGTCAGTAAAAACAGCTGGAGGTATGTAGAACATCTGCATTTGAGTCAAGCGTAGCATTTTAATTTCTGCATAATAAGAGTATCTATATTTAATATGATGTCTGTTAAGAATCCAGAAAACTTTGGCTGCCATAGTAACGGGAGAATGAAATGATTGTTTAATAATTCTGGTGTTTTAAGGCTTGATTTATTTATTTCATCTCATGTAAGTTGTGGACACTAGCACAAAAGCAAGACAATGCTGCATGGCTACATGTGAGATGACGTGAATATATCCCTGTGAACCTTCAGTGAGAGGGTAAATGACATTGTGTCTTATAATTCCTTGATTCAAAGATCAGGGCAGTGAGCCCCTCCCTGTGTCCTGCAGCCCTGAGACTGTGCGTTTAAACCAAGAGATCAGACACCCGTAATCTCCATTGTCCCGTCCTGGGTAGACGGCAGGGTCCTAGCATGGCCCACTTTAACAAGCAGGGCCATCTGCAGTGTCACAGATGGCGCTGATAGAGTCTTACAGGTTCCCACATTGAAACAGAGGGTTAACCTGATATGAGCTGGTTCACTGAAAAGAAAAATCAACACATGTTGAGGGAGAGCGAGGGAACCCCCCCCCCCCCCAAAAAAAAACAGAGAAATTGTTGCTTTAGGTAAATCATCATAATCTGCACAAGTATGCAGTTGAGTATGTTTATAAGCCCAGAATAACACGGCAACTATTTTTCACACCGTATCTGCTTCTTTTTCTCAGGTCTCTGTATTCAACCTGGATCGCCTGAAACACATGCTTTTGATTACGATGTTATTCTGTCAGAATCAAGGTATCTTTGATCCACCTCATCCACTCCCCTTTTTCCCTGCCCCTCCGAAAACAATATCCACAGTACAGCTCCCCCCACCTCTTGGCCCACCCTGTTCAAACTAACAATTATGTTCTATGCTAAACAAAGACCCAGCAGCTTTATGACAGGAGTGAATAGACATCATCAAGGAGATAAATGAGGCCTTTCTGTCACAGACTGGTGCCACCGTGGCATTTAGTTTAAGGGTGAGCAAACAGCGGGGGCAGTAAAAGAAGACAAGGGCACACTTTGAGGACACATGTAGTGAAAGAATTCAAATCAATGGTTATCAATGGGTGCTGCCCGAGACATTTCTTCTCTTAGACAAAGTGCTGCCAAGGTAACAACCCAGACGTTAAGTGAATGGAGAGACGTCCCACTGACAGCTTTATTCAAACGGATCCCGTGACCGAGATCGCAGTCACCGATTGGCTGCTGGGCGATGAAGACGCCAGGCGTCGTCTCAGCACGGGGGCCGTGACCTTGACTTCACGATAAGGTGAAGACTGGGACCGGGAGACTCCAAGCTCTGATGGGCAAGTGCGCCCCATCTTTGTGTTGCTCAATAGAGAGGTAATGAGTCACACAAAGGTTCCCAGCAGCCAGCCGGCTGGCATGCAGCTCGCCGGCACAAAGAGATCTGCAAGGGTAGACTTTTGTCCCAACGTCGGCCTGTTTCAGCGCGGCAGCTGTTCAAGACCTGCTTTCCATTTCATTTGCACAAGCGCTTTTATGTATGTATCCCACTCAGACATATCACTGTGCATGTATATGTGTGAGTTTATCTTTTCTAGCTGGATCATCTGACACATATCCACTTTACCCCCATGAACTGGAAGGTGGGGATTCTGGAGAGTGGGTGTTTTCAGCCTCGGAACATAGACTGTATGACTCTATAGCCACCATACAGTTACTATTTTTTGTGGCTTTCTGTTTTCAAGCCTCAATTTCATCATTATGGCCACCACCATGATCATTTTTAGGAGTCAGAAGTGACCATATATGTAGTTTGAAGGGCTAAGTTTTCAGATAAAACTGCAAAGCTTGATTAGAAAGGCACAGATACAGGTTCAGCCAAGGATGAGGAGATCTTCTACTAACTGGAATGCCCAAAGTTGCCCCTGACACACTGGTGAGTGCATAGGTAGAAAGCATTCATCAAAGCTGAAGCACAGACTTCTTGGACAGGCTGTTAGTACAATTAACTTCTCAGCAGCACATATTATTTGCCAGATAATTCCACTAAAAATGCTCAAAAGTGACAAATACCACAAACGTGGCTGAGATGTCCAGGTCAGAGACTCAAAGTAAACCCTGTGTGATCATATTTCAGGACTTCGGCTCTAAATACGGGTGTGGCTTCATGCGGAATGTGCCTAGGAAACATTTGGTCGTGAAAAGTTAAGCTCTATTTGGACACATCTGACCGCACGTGATGCAGAGTTTGAATGCAAATGAATTCTGAGCTGCTTTGAAGGACTATCTAGTCAAATTTGTTGTGCGCAGATAGAAGGGCAAACCTCTCACACAGATAGGTGTGGGTAATTTGTGTATTCCAATATTCAAAACAAAAAGTGCCTAATAGGCTCGCTAATCTGCTCTGTGTTCATCTTTATTATGCAGCACTTTCCCCACAGATACACGATTTCTGCCGACCTCATTTGCCCATTTGACTACTTGATTAAATTTTCTGTGAGGTAACAATAAAACCACCAGTGACACTTAAAAATGTGAAGGAGTTGGAATGCACTTCACAAACTATTTCAGTTTTTCCCAGAAAGTGAAAGGAAAACATGACACACACTAAAACACAAACAAACCCTGATGTCGGGTTGGAGTTTAGCAGTATTCCTAAAGGAGGACAGAGCCAATATGAAAGTCAGTGCTTCTAATGAAAGACACCTTCCGCCGCATTTTAAGCTGCAGGCTGACAGCCAACAGATGGGGCTTGAGCACAGCACTGCCTTTAGGTATTTTTCTCTGGTGCATCACATCCTACTATATCAGATACACCCCGAGGGAGGGAATACTCTCTTGAGATAAAACGATGTGAACAATCCACAGCAGACCGACCCTCTATTAGTCCTGTGATGCAACAGCGGTCAACACAGCCCTCGCATTTCCCATAAAAGACTCCCCATAAAAAGCTATTTCCAGGAACCTTTTCTCCTGGGTCTGAGAGCGAAAACAAGTCAAAACCGCAACTGTAGTGACCGAAACTGTAAATCTTGTTTTTAGACAATCAGAATACTTTCATAAGGTAGCAGCTGATACATATAAAACAAAGCCACGGGGTCACGTTTCATATGAAAACAAACCTGAACTCCTGTCCTGCTGTGATGACCCTTGAAATCACTGTTTCACACACCTTGGGGCATCAAAGCAGGATCGCTATCCTGCCTTCCTTCTTTTTGGTTGCATTCACTTTCTCTGCTGATTTACTGCTTTTCACTGTTGACCACAGCACTCATACTTTACCAAATTAACTGAGGAGAAAAAGTTTTCCAGTCAGTTTTCTTTGCTTCCCAAGCCCATATTCCATTTATCAGGACAGCCCCTGCAGTACGATCAGCTTCCCTCCAACAACAGCACGGCAATTCATACTCAGCACAACGGCAGCTTTAAACAGTTAAAAGTTGAGATCAAACAACTATTGCACTGTTACATTTCTTGACAGTACTCTTGTTTTGTCTTGTGCTATAAATCCAGCGCTCCCCTTTTTGTCCCCTCTCCCTATCCTGACTCACCGCAGCAGGTTTATTTCAACTTGAGCCAAGATGAAAGCCAAGAAAGAAAGACTTAGCCCAACAGGAAAGCTAAAACCAAATCAAACTTAAAGTCCCATCCATCTATCCGTCCATCCCCCTAATTCAGGGTCACAGAAGGCCTGGAGCCCATCCATCCATCCATCCATCCCCCTAATTCAGGGTCACAGAAGGGCTGGAGCCCATCCATCCATCTATCTATCTATCTATCTATCTATCTATCTATCTATCTATCTATCTATCTATCTATCTATCTATCTATCTATCTATCTATCTATCTATCTATCTATCCATCCATCCATCCATCCATCCATCCATCCATCCATCCATCCATCCATCTGCTATTGATGCCTGCTATGCTCTCTTGCTGCTGCTCTGTCTGCCTTCTACATATGCAGATATGAGCATGGAAGGTCAGGAAGCTCCCAGATTCATGCTGCCAAATATTACTGCAGTTATAAATAATAATTTTCTTTTGTCTGGGTTGTTTGAGGTGTACCCATATACAGGATGCAGAGCCATGTGAAGTAATCAAACACAGAGTAAAACCAGACAAACTGACAAGGACAAAGGGAAACACTGACTATATACATGCAGAAGGATGAAAATGAGATACAAGTGAAACAGAAAGTAAACAAAAAATAATTAACTAACACAAAACCTTGACAGAAGTGGTGTGACTGAATTAAAACTCAAGTAACAAAGCTCCTCTGCTGTAGATGGTGTGAGCGGTATGAAGATAGAAAGTAGAAAAAGCCCCAACAGCCCTACAGCAGTTTCGATGGAGGTTATAAATCTGGGTTTGCGTCAAATATAATTTCACTTTATTCCACCAATCCCCACTTCCCAGAGTGCTGAACACTTAGGTGTTATCCCCCCACTTAGCTGCTGATGAACTGTGCCATTTCTTGTGTGTACAGTATACAAAGCAGTAGTTTGTTATGGTAGACTTACAGAACACAGCTCCACACAAGCTCTGGACAGACATAATGCCGGGGTGTGTGAGAATCTAAACAGGTGGAGTCTGTGGATTTACCTATTGTGCAGAAACAACAGTACGACATTTCTTTCAACACATGTTTCCAGAGCTCAGATATCAGTGGAAGTTCCCTCTGAACTCCCCAGTGAGCTCTTCAGGCTGGTTACTGGGAATTTCCTTCAGGATGAGAATCAATTTCTTGGAAATATGTCAGAAATAAGCTAGAATATCCCATTTTCTCTTAATTACATAGATAACGGTAAGAACTGACAGTGGAAGTTTGAGGTGTTATGAGATCAGTAACAATGGTCACAATAAACCTCAAAGGATTTCCTTGGAAATCTAAAGAACTCTGTTTCTCTTTCAGTCTGAGTCACAGGATGCTTGATTACTCCAGTTTGACTCCAGTGAAGGTCTGCAGTCAACACTGAGTCTGGAGCCCCTCATTTAAAAAAAACTCACTGTGGAGTGATTTATACACAAGTGCTGAAAAGCTGCATTAAATATTAAACCAAGCAGATTTACTGCGAGTACAAAGCGTGTATTTTCAGGGTTGATTGGTGGTCAGTAAATGTTTAATTCAGAAAACTGAAAAGCAGAACATAATGGAGAACAGGTCATCCATTTTTATGGCACTGCACTTTTTTGCTGCTATAGCAGGATGGTCTCTTCCCAGTGGGGCTGCTGGGAGCGGAACTGGCTGAATCCCAAAAAAAGAAACTAGGATACTGAAAAGAGGGACAGTGATAGAGAGAGACTCTGAGAGCTCAGAGAAAGCTTGCAGTCAGAAGGGAAGAACAAAGTATAAAAAAAAAAGCCGGAGGCAGTGGACAGGCTCCGAAATTACTGGCGAAAATAAAAGATTAATCGGGATGGCGAGGAAATGTCCCAGACGAGGAGGGTAAGAAGAAGAAGGGAGGAACAAAAGCTGAAGGAGGGTGAATTTATGTGCTTCACGGCACAATGAGCTGGTTAGTGAAGAGTCATCCTGACCTGTCCAGTGTTATCTGAGGCATTAAACCTCGACTCGTCCGAACAAACGGAAATCCGTGTTTTTCCTAAAACAGAAATAATCCCCAGAAGACTGCAGGAATAAATAAAGGAATGAGTTTAGACAGTGACATGGTGTTGAAGTGTCAAGAGGCAGACCAACAAAACCTCTGTATCCAGGTCAGTTTGTTCAAAAACACTCCAGCGGCCTCTTGTATCACCAAAAGTGCAAATCAGTGTGACGGGAGAAAGCCCAGAGGAGGGAACAAGCACAGCAGGGGGCAGATAAGACCGCAGAGAAAGAGTTGGACTCTGAAATGACAGAAGTCAAATGAGAGGAGCAGAGGGAGGTTCATGAGATCACTTGGAGAAGGTTTTTTCTTCAGCAGTACCTCCTTTTGTGTATTTTCTTGTCGTTTTTGACCATTTGATTGATAAAAGTGGCGTCGTCTGCCTGAAAAATCTGACAAAAACACAATAGTTAAACATTAAAGTTATGATGAGATCACACAGGGAGAAAGCTATAAGAATGTAAGCAACACACTGTCTCCTCCCACACGATGAACAAACTCAGTGTGACCTTTGCTGATTTGCTTACTTAAAAAGCGTCGCTGAATTTTGTGACAATGTTGCTAAGTTTGCGAGGTCGACATGAACCGAAGCACCATTATCACTGCTGTGAGAGGAGCGGCAGGCTGTCAAGCAGAGATGGTAAACAATGTCACATTTTTAGAGCGCATTAGACCTTGGTGAACTGAAACATTGATAAAATCATGTAAATGATCACTGAGAGACAAAGTTACAGGCAACAGAATATCTGTTTTTTCAGAGAGAGTTTCTATAATATGATGATGATATGGGACGATTTAGTCACTGAGTTTCAAAAAGAAATCAAATACTTTGCCTGACTGCTTTTAATCTTTAAATACATTTGTATTTTCTCTGGGTTTTACCAGCACGTGGCAGGATGTAATGCACTGTTACCAGTCAAATGTCATTAAACAACAAAAACAGACTAAGTATGTACAACTTCCTGCTGGGAGTCAGACCGGTAAGGCCTGTGTGGTGTGTGAGATTAGATGCTACTGCACAAACAAGGGAAACATGCAAAGCCAAAGAAAGACGGCCACGGCTGTCAAAAACTCTCACGGACAAATCTAGCACTGCAACCACGGGAGCGCTTTGGGGTCAGAAAAGTTTCTAAAATCGACCTAAAATCAACCTCCATCCATCCATTCGCTTCCGCTTATCCTTTTTCAGGTTCGCGGGGGGGCTGGAGCCATTCCCAGCTGTCTTAGAGCAAGAGGCAGGGTATGCTCTGGACAGGTCTGTCACAGGGCTAAAGCTAAAATCAACCTAAAATCTGAATCTCAGTGTAAGACATATGTCTGCGTGTGTTTGCTTGTTTCTCTGGCCACAAACTCCAACTACACGATCAGGATTGGAGCAGCCAAACTTGGCAGAAGCATACATCTTTGCCCCCTGATGGGTCTTATCTTTGTTAGATGTTATGATTGCCTAGTTATAGTTGCCTAGTAACCACCTATCAAAGAGCCAAAATTACCTGTTTTTTGCCTTTATGCACCTACAACACCTTATAAAAGCATTGTATCGTTTTATTTTCACAGCCAACAGCAGAAATAGGCCAAAGAATACTGTAATTGAAAACAAACATCTTAAATACATGGAGAAATCCAAAGCTTGAGCACCTAAACAGCCATTCTAATATGGGAAAGACACCTAAAACCCTCAATGTCACAGCTTCTGCTTCTGAGGACAAAGGAAGCAGATAAAAATAGACCTAAAGTGACGGGCTTAACGTTTACACACACCCACATATCCAACAGGTGCCTTCTGTTTTAGCATCACTCGGGTGATGGTGCGGTGATTGATGAAAAGGCTCTTTCATCTTTAAAAGACTCAACCTGGCTGATCCGTGCGCTTGTATACAGAGGCAGGGTGAGGGAAGTTCACATTCCAGTCAAAGCCCAGTCTAAACACCTGCATGGCAAAGACTGCTGAACAATCACACGTGTTTCCTGCCTGTTAAAAAGCCACTCTGTCAGTTTCAACTTACATTGCTCCAGATTTTTCCAGCGTTTAGTAACATTGCATGAGTTTCTTTAAAGTCATGACGCACAGTTGTGGTCAAGAATCACTTATAGAGTAAAATTCACTGCAGTCTATAATGTTGTGTTGGTAAAAAGTCTTTGAAATATAATTGCAAGCATGCACTTAATTTAAATCTCTTCATATTTTTTACATGTATGACTCACCATCAGTGTTTAAGATCCTTTATCTTTTACTTCCTACTAATGTCTAACAGCCGACAGCGGGCCAGCTATTCATGTGGACTTCAGAAGAATTCCACTTGACTTTTTATCTTTTTTTTTTGCCTGCAAAGATCCAACTTCTCTTATGAATAATACCATTGCATAATATTTAAATGTGTCTTGGTGCCGGTGGTGATCTGAGAGGAAGGGAAAAGCAGGGTGGGATATAAAGTCATTTAAAGGCAGTCTTGAGTTAGGGAATCAGCACGGGTGCCCTGAAAGGCTTCTTGTGAGACAAAGGCCAGCCGACAATGGTTTTACAGCCCTGCGAGCTGTCAATATTTCTCCAGGTTGCCACGGAAAAGAATGTGGTGCGACGTCGTAAATGCATGCTGCAGTAAAGTTAGTCTAACCTGCACAGATGTGTATATTTGATCTTTGGAGGAAATGTTGTAGTTTCAGCTGCAGTACAGGATAACAGATGCGTGTGGATAGACGTTTGGGCAGATGTTGTGGAAGAAATCTTCCAGTTTTGTCTGTTGGCGACGCTCCTGGATGCACTAACTGGAGCGCTATAAGGTGCTGAGAGATAACAGCCATGTTTTAAAGACTTCACATTGGGAGATTGGAAGGGCGACATGTTGCAAGTCACAGGTTAATTTATAACAAAAAATAAAGCAGTTAGAGAAAATGTCACAATGTGGGTAAGCCCAGAATCATGATTAACATCTGATTACTTGCCGTGCCCTACGGAGGTCATGTTAGCCATAAAACGACAGGCACTGTACTGAAATCTGAGTCAACTTACAGGACCTGGAGGAAGTAAAAGACAAAAAAGCAGCCATGAGTAACAACCAGGACGAATGACTTTGTTTACTTTATTGATCTGACAGTTTAATTAGACCAGGCCCAGGACTGGGTTTTGTCGGCCTGGCGACCTGTGGCTATTCAGCCTCATGTCAAACGGTAAATCCACTTTAATTGGCCGGTCAAGTCTTTAGAGGGCGAGTGATAAGCAAGATGGAGGCGGCTGTGTTTGCTCTTTTGTGTTTTGATGGGCTGTGATTGGAGGGGGTTGGGAGGTCAGCGGGCTTTTAAGGTCAGGGGGTGGGTGGCTCCCCCTGCCACCAGTGAATTGGAGAATTTTATTCATTAACTGTCTGTGTGGTAGAGACGCTCACATACACCTCAGGGCAGAGAGACGCGTTATCATGATGCTTGATTTCTGCTCTAAGCAAAACCTTTCACCAACAACAAACCAACGGTTCACTTTCTCTGGAGGAACCGGAGCCTATTCACCTGAAAATATACAAAAGACCAGCAGAGGGATTTTAGCAGACAGCCTGAGGAGCACTTGCACTCATGGAGGGTCCCACCTCAGGAATGCAATGTGTAATAACTAACACGTTTCACTCAATCAAAGCAATGAAAAGCCTTAACCATAATTTTAGCGAAACGCCTCCTTTCATAAACAAACAGAGCCTCCAGCTTCTCCCCCTTTCTCCCCTAATGACACCAGCTATCCAGGCCAATTTAGGGAGCATGTGTGGGGTGCAAGGTCTCAGAAGTGCAAGGGAGCGCTGTGGTTTCCTGGTCACTGGCTTTTTGGGAATGGTTGACTTGACAGAGCGGTTCAGCAGAAACCACTTCAATCGCAGGCCAGGCAACCCACCCGGGGCTGAGGTGCTGAGACGCACACGTAAATGGTAAAATGGTAAATGACCTGTATTTATATAGTGGTTAATGAGGCCTCGTGAACGGGAAGCCTTCAGTTCAGTTTGGTGCAAAGACTCAACTTTAAATATAGAACACAAAACCAAACAACGAGTTTGGTCCAGCTTGATCAGCTAAGAACTTTTTTTTAATAATCTGCTCCATAAAAATGCAAAGTCATGGAGATGAATATAAACCGCAAAGGAAGTAGAAAGAAATGACATCAGCTATATGACAGTTGAATGAAAACAACAAGCCTCAGCATCAAGGCTGTCTCGGCCTTCTCTGTGTCTGTCTGGGAAGAGGAGGAAAGGGGGGGATGGTGCAGGAATGAGTGAGCAAAGTCTTTGAAAATCTGCTCTATAATTAGCTGGGCTACTATATCAATGGAAGGTTGTCTGGACCTGCAGAAATATGCATTCTGATAATGAAAGGGAAAAGAGAAGCGGAGAGTCGAAAAGCAGTGATGTATTTCCTCTCTGTGTCTTTCTCCCTCTCTGTTCCACCATTACATAAACTAATCTCAGTTACTTGACAAATAAAAACCGAATCACATTAGAGGACGCTACCGATAAAATTTGATTTCCCTCACTGACAAAACATTTCCTTCCTACGTTATCTGAAGCTCTGTGATGAATTCCACCATTGACAAATATTGACTTTGGATGGACTCGTCAGCGCTGCCTCACTTAGTAAATCAAAGTCGCAGTAATGGCTCAACTGGATCAATTAAATGCATAAGAGAACGCTGTCGGCAGAATAATGTGGGTTATCGGTCTGAGCTGCTTCAGCGGAGTTTAAAGCACCGAGGGGACACGCTACTGCCATCCACAGAACTTCTATTACAGGCTTGCAGAGCTGCACGACAGTCACATAGATGAAGTGGAAGACTGGAGTGAAGTCCACAGACAGGATGGTTCGGAACGTTCGTCATGGGCAGTTTAGGCAGGAGAAAAGCTCCTGTGAAAGTGAGGAACTGCTCTCGTCTTAAATGTTACATAAAATGCAGTGTTTGTGTGTCAGAGAAAGTACTGCGTGACCTGATTTGTTTCATTTCAAACACGTTTGATGACTTCTTTGACAGATACAAATGTAGTAAATGTGTCTTCTGCACACTTTGTCTTATCTTAAAGATAAGGTGTTGGTTCTGGTTGACCGTGGAATTACAAGCCATTTTACTGCATTATTCCAGTAACTACGCCCAGGAAAATGGCACAATTTTAAATGTACACATCGATCGTGGCTCAAGAGTTGGGTGTTCGTCTTGTAATCGGAAGGTTGCCAGTTTGAGCCCCGGCTCGGACAGTCTCGGCCGTTGTGTCCTTGGGCAAGACACTTCACCTACCGCCTACTGGTGATGGCCAGAGGGGCCGATGGTGCGATATGGCAGCCTCGCCTCTGTCAGTCTGTCCAGGGCAGCTGTGGCTACAACTGTAGCTTGCCTTCACCAGTGTATGAATGTGAGAGTGAATGAATAGTGGTATTGTAAAGCGCTTTGAGGGGTCCCGAAAAGTGCTATATAAATGCAATCCATCATTACTATCATTATATCACGCCCCCTTCTATTTTTCATGAATGCCAATATACGTATACATAAAAAAGCCAAAAAAAGGCCAAATCGTTAGATGACAGTTCAGGTTTTTCTGTCAGAGTTTTTAAGTCGTTGGTTGACTCCTGCCAGTCTAAAGTGTCAAGCTCCATGTTTTTTTGTTAATACCAAAGCTAAAACCATTAACTGTTAGCTAATGTATCGTTTTAGGCTACAGTTTCTAGTTTTTACCTAAATAAAAAGATCTTTAAAAGCATCACGGCAGTTGAAAACATAAAATCAAGAACCAGGGAAACGTTACAACCGAATAGTGTATTTCTAGTTCTACTGATGTCCAGTAAAGTGAATGAGGTCAAGTGATATTCGCTGCTTTCGGTGCTGTATGTTGACAAAACTATTGATCATACCTCATAATCTTTGAATTCAGGTGTTTTCAGTCCCATTTCTACACCCAACAGGTGCCTTTACAAACATCTGTAAAAGAATGGGTCATTCTAAAGAGCTCACTGAAGTCAACAGTGCAGTGGTTAGGCCTGATTTAGACTTGTGCAGAGAATCTTTGAATAGAATATGACGTAACCATACGTAAGTGGGAAACAGGCATTTATGCTCATGCTGGTGCAGTACATGTTAATTACTGTATGGTCATGCCCCGGTGTTTTATATGAAGTGCCATCCAACTTGACAAAAATAAAATGCTAGGACTTTTCCCCCTCCTGGGTCTCCATTCTTTGTTTTCGACAGTTTTTCCCAGAGGTAAACATACTCGTCCCTCTAGTTTTTCCACTTCTTTGTACATTCCTTCACGTCCATTCTAACAGTTTAACCAATTTCCCTTTAGGAATTTGTTGACATTTGTGAATCCCTGCATTGATGCTAAGATTGTTATTTCTTATATCGAGACAATGACTCATAAATTCAAACACTGCCAAAAATGCACAGCAGGAATCAATGCCGCTGCTCAGGCCAGTCAAAATAGTTGCAACCCGATGTGTAGTTACATTTCACGGATGCACATCAGGTTAAGTCATTACTAGTGAAACATACGTCAGGTATAACAGTATTCCACCAATGCAACAAGTCAGTTAGTGAAATTTCTTCCCTTCTAGATATTCCAAGATCAACTCTTTAATTGTATAATTGTGACGTGAACCTCACATGAACATCTGTACAAAAACTGTGCACTGGGAGCTTCACTGCATGGGTTTCCATGACTGTGTGCAGAGGTGCACATATGTTTGGTCTGTGCCATAACAGTGCTAAGTGCACAATTAAGAATTAGAGCTATAACGGGTAGATTGCTCTACACAAATCCAATGCATCATTAAATTGTACTCAACAACCACCCCCACGACTGTCACAGCATCCAGGTTTAACAACTTGGCAGAAATCACGCAGTCCCTCCTTTGCTCTTAGCAAAAACAGTTTTCTTGCAAGCAGCTGAAGCTACAAATTAAAACCAGACAGCTTCCAGTAGTAAAAATCTGTCCCTTCCCGACAGACGCTCTATATTCATATGCCAATATCTCTTTATAGAGCTTATGATCCGATGTGAACTAATGCCAGCTCATTGGTATTACTTCTGTTGTTTGAAGCCTTTCGTCAGCATTTTACGGCGTTACTGAAGGTTTATGTTGTAATACTACAACCAGTAACAAGTCTTATCACTTTCAACTGCAGTCACAAGATTATCAGGTAAGACTCTGCACACAGTTTGCACACGAAGGTCTTGCAGTGGATTTAGGGAGTTCAGATCTCGTGCTGGAGTTCTGCTCAGTTTGTCTCTGTGCTGCTATGAGTCTGCTCTGTTCCTCCTTTATTCTGGATTTATTCTTCTGCAGTCTCTGGCGTGGTTTGTACAAGGAATGTGGTGAACTGCCAGCCATGCGCTCTTGGACCAGAAAAGCCAGAGGGCCACTTGCCGCCACAACTATTACAGCGCTTCATTCGTACTGAGCCAGTGTAACCTAAAACCCAGCAGAGTCCTCTAACATGAGACTACACGGAGTAGCTCTGATGGCAGTTCAGCTCACTGATGGGGTGTCACAGGAGAACTGTTCAAACACAGGACTTATATGACTTGTATGTGTTTGCGTGTGTCCAAGAAAGAATACCAAAAAGAAATGACAGATTTTTACTTTACAGAGGCAATGCACAAGAAATCAATGAGAGTGAGAGCATCAATTTCAGTGTTTAAAGACAGATTTGCTAAAATGTAAAGTACAGTACAGCACCTATACAGCTGGTGTAGCTGATAAAGAATCAAAGCAATCAAAGTAAAAGTGAAAGAGATGCACAGCATTCCCAGCAAAAAAGGACTCGTTTGACCCAAATGTGTCAGCATCTCAGCCTGGATTTAAAAACATGCCTGCATGCAAATATTACCACAGCGAGCTGCAATATTAAAGCAGCAGGCTGCTAACGTGGCACAGCAGAGCAATACCTTACCAACAGGTTAGCATCTGATCCTGCATGATTCACTATTGGCGAATGAATCTACATTGCGTCCTCCACCTCCAGCAGTCGTCCTGTGGTCAAGTCACAGCCACATCATGAAAGCCACCCCACCCCCCCTCGCAGTGCCTACTGAGCTATCTGTGCTCCATTTACACCAATTGTCATTCAGATAGGGCAGGGTACTGCTGTTTATGGCTACCCGTGACACACATTAATATGAAAAGCATAATTAAGAGCAATTAGGCTTTTCTAGGGAAGGGGGTTAGCTAGAAACACAGCATGCAAAATCTGTTGTGGCGTTTCATCCAGTAATATTACTTGCATGTATTACTTGTATGTAACAACAGTAAATGTTTAAAATGGGGATAGAAGCAGCTTGAATTAAGAGAGGATTGCGATCACTTGAAAGGGGTAGCTACCATCACCGTTGCCTTTGACTTACAGCTTCAAGATAACCCATGAACGAGAGACTCCTACTGATCATGTGCGGCTTATTGTGACTGAATCCTACAAAACAAGCCACAAAAAACTACACACATCTGTTGATTAAAAGAAATCTCCGAAGAAATCTTAAAGTTTATATTGAGTTTAAGAGGGGTCAGCAGATATCCATCCTGCACATAAATACCTTAAGGCAAAGTAACCCATTCACAGACCTCAGGAAGCAGGTTCTGCATGGGGAACATGCGAGGACTTGCTGAACGTAAACTAAAAGAGGGGGGGTAAATGCACTGGGGTATATCCAGGCTGCAGAAACTGTTCTGGGGATGGATAATTGTGGGATGTGGACAGAAGAGAGAGGGGTATGCAGGTTCTCTAAGTGCTTACTTGAGAGGGGTGTCATTTTAAACACACACACATACACACACACACTTATCAAAACACATCACCCCCGAGTCACTCAGGGAAGGGAGATTAAAGGAGCGAGGGGATGGCCACATGCTGTGTTATCAGGCTAATGAATGCTTTCTGGTGGCCAAGCAACGTTTTACATATGAAGAAGGGCAAGTGTGAATAACATGTTTAATCTTAACACGCCAAGAAGTCAGCTCAGGGCAAGAAGTCTTTCTGTTTTTACAAATAACAGCAGCCCACACCGACACTCACCGGAGCTTTTACTTGTCAGAAGGTTACCGTAGTGAGAAGGACGGAGGAAAAAAGACCTGCTTGCTTCTTTAATTCATTCACGGTTAAAGTGAATTATGTTGGAGCTTGATCACACATGGGTGAAAGTGAAAGGGCCAGAGACAGGGGCATCATAATCCTCAAACTTCCTCATATCGGTATTATGGCAAATAACTTTAGGGATGAGCCTTTTCCTCACATATCACAGCTCCATATCCTCCATGTAATATACACCAAGACTGCCATGATTCTGATGGTCTTGAAAGGGGAGATGACCAAAAATGATCAAACTGAATTTTTCCTGCTCAAAACGAGCCTTTGGGGGATGACTGCACAGGTAAGCAGGACTAGTCTATAGTAGTTAAAGCACACCTGTTGCCTTAGTTACCAGGACTCTTTTAGCTCTTTAAGAAAGAAACATTATGGTAAAATGGGTTAAATTAAGCCCGACAAAATACAGATTAAAAACCTTTTTATTTTCTTTTGGTAGAAGGTCAAAATTCTCTACTTGAATGAAAAACATTCATGCATAAGTTTGAGCTCATTAACAGTGGTATCATTTTTAAAAAATTCAAATCTTCTCTTTCATTGATGCACACATGTTCTCTTTAATCATAGCATATTTAAGTGGTTATATATATATTTATTAGAGGTCACTAAAGAGCCGCATATGGTTATGATCTGTCAGGTTTTAATGTAGTTGTTAAATCTGTGGCTCTTTTATGTCAGCAAAGAAAATGCTGATGGAGAGAGTCATTGCTTGGGTGAGTTATAGCAAATTAATAGCCGGATTTAAGTGGCTCATAGTTTGAGGCTGGGACAGCCAAACTGTCACACACCCATCGGCGTGGGAAGACAGCACAGGTCTCTCTGGAAGATATATAAAAAATAAAGTTATTAAATGACCTTTGAGCCACTTTGTTACAGCTTGGGCTGGTTTTGAGCTACTGTAGCAGCAATAACACAACTTTTATTTAAATCTGCGTCATTTTTTGGAATAAACGTCACTGATGGAAAATAAAAACGGTGCCTCCTCGTGCAGCTGTCTCCCAGAGCCGCGCGCTCGCAGGCAGCTCGGGTATAAGCAGATACTCAGAGCGGGTCGGTACTCACGCACTGCCTCCTGTTTGGGGTCCAGCTCGGAGCAGGTCTGTTGAAGTTGGCCGATCCTGCCCTGGAGCCCCCGGACCCGCTGGTTGGTGGTTGTGAGCTCGTTTTCCAGCTCCTGGAATATGGAGTAGGCATGTTTGGCCAGGTCCGACAGCTGCCGCAAGGTCCGAGATAGAGCCACATTACTGATGGAGACCAGATCCTCGAAAACCAGACCCTCCTCGTTTGGGACTTGATACCTGCACAGTAACTGGGGTTCCACTATTCTTTTGGCAAATGGCATATTGTTGTGGAGCGGGAAATAAATCCAAGAAAAGTCACCCAGGAGTGAGAAGAAAGTTGCTGTGCCCCCTCGGCCCCCGATCCAGTTTGACTGAACTCAGCTGCTGCTGCCGCTGGTGCCCCCCATCCTTTCATTTGTTAGAGAGGACTGTTGTGCTCCTCGCCGCTGCGCCGGGTCATCTGCTGCCCTAATGCTGGTGTGTTTTTCACTGTTACGAAGTAAAAGAGGTGGTTTTTAAAAAGAAGCATGTGGGAAGTCCCGGAGTGGAGTTCCGGGGATGAGTGGATCCGGACTCCGCCTGCTTCAACCCTGTAAACACTCCACAGCAAACGCTTCAGATGCATTGGAGGCATAGCAGAACGAACACTACAGAATATTAAAAGAGCAATTAATTAAAAGGCCATATTTTTAAATTATTCTTATTATTCTTCTAAAGTTGTTCTTTTTTAGAAAAAGCATGGATGTTGGTTTTCTTTGCGTTTTGGGGATGCACAGTGAACAGGAACACTTAACTCCCTGCAGTCTGGTGGATTTCCTGCACCAGTTTATGCTATAGCATGAACCTCATGTCTTTGTTTACGTAAAGAAAAACACAGAAATCAGTGACTGGGTAACATTAACTGGACTGTAATGCAGTGAGGCTCTGGGGCATGATGCATTACTTTCAGGGAATGTTATTTGTATAGCCCAGTATCATCTGTAATGGTTCAAAGGTCCTCACAGGCATACAAAATATATTAAAAGCAGGGAAAAGACAAGCAAACAGGCAAACATATATGAAAAATACAAAGTATTACTGAGGAAAATGTGCATCTGCTTTGCATCTAAATCTGATAAAACCTGTGGTTAGTAAAATGTTTTTACAAAAGTGCCACTACTTGCTCAAATTAAATCCATACAGGTTATTTGCAGTTAAAAGTCCTTAACAGATGGCCCATAAGCTGTTAATAAGACAAAAGGCAAATGCAGTCAAATAAAAAAAGAGGAAGGTGTCATGGTCCCTGTGCCTCCCCGGCCAGCCCAGTGTGGCCACAAGTGTTTGTTGTTTTTCTCTCACTCTGTCTCTCCTACCTGTCTGCCTGGGCGGAGCTCTGATTGGGCTCCTGCCCTTGGCCCACGCACCTGCAGCTGATCTCGAGCGGATTGCAGTTCTCTGGCTCTTAAGGCTGGGGCTCTGAGCTGTTCGTCGCTGGAATATTGAGTAACTCTCGTTAGTATTGCCTGGCTTCCTTGCGATTCTACTGTTCCCGTGTTTGCCTTCGACTTACCCTCGTCTGTGTAAACAGGTTTACCTGGATCAGCCCTTTTGTGACCCCTGGACCCCGTGAGTAGGAGAGTGAGCTGAGCTGCTTGTGTGGAGACTGTTTGGACGAGGAGCAGAGCGAGTGCGAAGAAGTGTGTCTCCCCAGCCAAGTGATCCCCGGGACCCTGGTGTTTCCCCCCCCTTCACGTGTATATAGTGCACCAGTGTGATTAATAAAGTGTCGTTGAACTGTGCTACCTCAGTCTGCGCCTGAGTCCGTTCCACTCCCGTGACAGAAGGAAAGAGAGAAAACTAAGTTAAGAAGGTTAACGAAGTGTCTTTAAATGTGCTTGGAAAAAACATCGCGCAAACAGTTGCTTGCTTTAAAGGAAGATATATGCTAAACTGGGAGACAAAGAAGGGATTTCATTATTGGGGTAATATATTAAAATGTCAAAGGTCTCACACATGTGCACCTCAGCAGCTACTGAGATTAACTGAAAACAAAAATGTTAGTTATCATTTTCTTAAGATTAGTTAAGAAACTTCTGAATTTCTTTCGAGAATTATTTTGAGACAAAGTCCTGATGTCTGACCTCCTCCTTGTTTTTCTTTCTGGCTTTAGGAACCTGCCTCCACCTGCAAAGCATCAGAGGAGAGAAGGACACACATAAAGGAGAGAAGGAGACACTTCGTGTCATTGTTTTTATTTTGATTTTAGTTTACCATACAATATTCAGCAGCGGTATCTACGGTTAGGGTTTAATAAAAGCTTTGGCAATATTCAAGTTATAAACACATCACATGTATTACGTGTCATAGAGAGGGTGTTTGCTAACTAGATGTTGGGGACATTCAGCGCATTCATGCCAACCATTATGTTTTTTAGCTTTTGAGTTCTTGAGACTGCATTTGAGCTCCAAAGTGGCTGATGTGCAGTCCTCTATGCCATTCAGCTACGTCTCTGACAAGGCAGATGTCTTGGACTGCAGCTTTCTCCTCGCTCTGCTCAGTTCTCCACCTGCTGCATGTCCTGGTTGATGTGGCCCTGCAGCCAGCAGCAGATCTCACCCAACAATTTGTACTGCTGCCAACTGCAGTCCAACACACTGGAGCTGGAATACAATACCAGCCTGATCAGCATGCAGGTAACGAAACAGAAGGTGGGATGGGCTGTGTATCCGAGTGCTAAAAATGATGCATTTGTTTCAATGTTTCACAAGAAGCTCAAACAACACAAACATATTAACACAAAGTAAGTCATGTTGTTTTTTTTTCTTTAGTTCTAGTCTTAAAGTAAATCCAGAGTATTAAAATCTCTTAAATCTAACTTAAGCTTCAGGAAGTCTGTTGAAAAAAAAGAAGACTTGATTTAGTTTATTTGCTATAGGGATATCCAGCACATTTCCTTCATTCACTCTTGCGCAGTAAAACAACAATAATTCAGCTTTCACGTTGTCATACCCCTGTGTAGGTTAATCTTCACTTTTAACTCTGTTTGCAGACCTGACAGCCTTAGCCGAGCTTCATTCACATTTGCTGAATGAGTGTTTAGTTAAATCCCACCAGCTGACGGGGCCAGAATCGACAGCTCCAAAGCCTTTCCTGTGGCCTAGCTAATGTCCACACCAGAAGTGCAACCTTTGCAAAGCCCAGCCGCGGACAAAGGCGGGACGAGAGAAGCTCCGTATGTCGTCATCTTTGAGTAATGGTGCTGGAACAAAAGGCCGAACTTGAACAGACAAAAGCTGGTAATCTTTGTTGTGAGAAGAGTCAGCTTTAACTTGAAGTGAGCAGGGGTGATATGGACACAGTTTACTTACCGTGAACTGAGAAAAACATGCTCTCCACGTCCACAGATCACAACATTAAAAAGCGCTGACAGGTGGAGTGACTTATAATATTTTTACAACCTTGGCGTATCTTTTGTGAAGATGTGTTGAACTTCAGCATATAAAAAAGGTGGTGCATACAGCAAGGCCCTGCTCTCTTCCTGATGCATGTTTGGAAATGAGACAGCTTTGAATATTAGATGCATTTCACAGGCACGCTTCCTGTTTTATTTTGGTGTCTTCTGTTGCTCTATTTTTCCCACCTCTGATTTCCTGATTGAATCCTCCTGCGTCTTGTTTCTTGTTTCTCAGTCAGACCTCTGTATACATCCAGTCCTATCTCCTCCTCAGCCTTTTGTTATTCTTTATGTTTTCTGTTCCTTTTTGATATTTTTAAAGTATCAGCCATCGGAGCTGTGGTATCTCACTTAGGTCCTCTGTCAAAGCACACTATCTATGTCTTGATATGCCTTTATTTGGCTTTTAGTGTCATTTTTATGTCATTCATTTATATGGAGATAAAAATGGAGGCCCGGTTAATTCTCTGTGTTGTGTCTGAGAACACAAAATATCAATCCATCTGTAAGAATCATTAATACTAATAAGCACGTGCAGAATAATCAGGCAGCTGCTGTTTAAGTGGGAGACGGTTATTATAAGAGCAGGCTTATACTTAGAGGCACATGGCTGACATACAGTTTCCTCATCACGCTCAGTTGTCATCCTGAAATGCAAACCAAACATTTTTAAATAGTATTTATAGTTGAGTGAGAATGACTCTCTGTTAAGCCAACTGACTTAATGAATGCACACAGTCCTCTCCCGTTGTATAAGATGAAATAAACCTATAGTGTGGATGGAGTGACTGTAAGTTGATGCAGCAAGTACCGACATGCAGGATTGTGCCAAATATTGGTTATGGCGCAGAGGAATTACGAGCGTCTTGTTGTCGTCTGGCATCCTGCGTCTGCTTCCCAGACTGAACTTATTTACTCAGGCTCATTCATTTTCTCAGATGCCTCAAAAACTTTCTGCCTTTTTTCCTTGGATTGAGTATTGGTTTCTCTTTTCTATTCCTTAAAAATGCCCTGGGAATTCAATCATGCAAAAGAATTCAGCGAGTATCCGTCTTTTCTTGGTCTCGGTGATAGGCTTAATTTAGTCTTGGAGAAAACTTCACATATTGGAAACAAGTCATAATCAACTACTTACAGGAGAAATTAGAGATGAAATGAGCGACTAAAGCTGGGATCAAACTTGCTTGAGGATTTGCACGTTCCAGAAAATGTGAGGTACTAAATGGGAAACAGCATGGCTGACACGTGACAAGTGCCAAAAACTGCAGTTCTTCTAACGGCCACTTGAGGCAGACTCTGAAGGCAAGCCATTCCCCACAGACTCTGATGTTAGCTGCTGTGAAAATTACACCCTAGTACAAAAATAGTTTGTTTCTCTATAGCTAAATCCTCTTCATAACAACAACATCGAGAGTTTTTCGATATCTTATCCATTTGAATTTTTTAGAGGCTTAAAATGAGGGAGGCGGAGCCACTTTGTCTGACACCTGGGACAGCTGTTAGCTGCAGCCAACAGCTGTCTGCTGGGTGTTTCCTCAGCAAATGCAGTCACTGAGCTGGAGCTGTTGAATGTTTTGCAGACTTAAAAAAAAAAAAATCATACTACTCCAAAACCAGAATTTTTAAATATTCAAAGTGAAAGTAACTATATTTACTCAAATACTGTTTAGTAACACTTTGAGATACTTAAAGTATTTACAATCTCAAGTAAATAATATACTTTTTTTTGTATAACAAGTTGAGCAAGTACTTTATAGATTATGTTTAACATGCTAGCACATGATAATAAATAAATAATAATGGAAAACTATACAGTAGATAAGATTTTAGTTGACTTTATTTTTGATATTTATGTTTTCTAATACTTTATGCATTTACTTAACTAAAACTTTCAATTAAATTATTTTCCTTTTAGCAGCTTATTTATAACATTGTATTTACTAGTACTGAGTACCACCTCTCTAGCAATGTCATTTAGCTACTAAACATATGGCTAAATAGGCAGTCTATATTTCTAGCAAACTACCAAAATGTGACACTTCTTGATCATAAGAAGAACTTGATCATAATTCAAAATCATAACAAACAAAGAAAAATACCACATAAAGTATTATTAGTGGGCTCAGTAGTGTAGGTGAATATGTGAGATGAGAAGTTCTGAATGCCATGAACCAAATGCACTCCACTGGAGCCTCTTTCAAAGCTCCAGTGGAGTGCTTTGAAAGAGGACCAGCACACCAGGCCCAGGTGTTGGCTGTGATGCCTCCACTTAGTACCTACAAGAAAAGCTGCCACACAGACAGGAAGGTGGGACAGAGAGGGTCTGCAGATCACCAAAGTTACTCCAAATTACCCTCATGGGGGGATATGCATTTAGTACCTAATGTTATGTCAAATTTGCCAAGAACGTTAATCCCAAAGATCACGACTCCTCCTCCTCTGTGGATCACGAATATAAAGAATAGCCTTAGCTAGTGAAACATTTTGTTTGGACCAACATGCCAATTAGCCAACAGACCAAATGAGTGAGCCAGCATTCTCATCAGCTCCTATAACACATTTGTAACTAATAAAAAACAGATGATGCATGATAATAATAACAATCAGAGGAGCTATTAGAGACGCGAGTGCAGCACATGACTGAGAAAGCGGCCCATCTGTGGGTGGTGTGTCTTTAATGAGAGCCAAGTGTGTCAGAGGATATTTTGGGATGGCAGCAGCAGAAGGTCTGGGAATACAGCCATCAGTAGTGATCTGGGTGACCCTCGGTTGTTGTGTCTGTGTCACAGAAAAGCTCGGCTGCTTTGTGACTGCCAGAAAGTTTCGACTGCTGCCCGTTTGATCTCTCCTGCCCTCATACCCAACATGTGATAACGGTTTCTCAGACATCTGTTTATACATCCAAATTTAGTGGAGCTGTTGAGGCATCTTTATACAGCAAACCAGTGGTAATAAAAGCATTTCAAGCAACAAAAATAGACTTTATTGATTAGTTCCATTGTTGTCTTAAGACCAGAGCTCAGTCGTGCACAGTTTCAGATTCATTTACATTCTCACATAAGTTTAACACAATCATGCAGTTTCAGGCTTGCCATCTCATTATCACAATCATGATCCAACAGTAGTGTGAAAAAAAGCAATAAACACATGACCATGCCTGCTTTTTCAGCCAGTCTTTAAATCTATCATGACTATTAGATGATTATTGTGCTTATTATTTCATTTTTTAGCCGTTAATACTGATTTGGGTTTTGCTTTGTTATTATAACAGCAGATTGGCTGTTTAGAAAAAACTCTGAGTTTAAAATAATCTCGCCAATAGCAGATGTAGATTTTTACTAAGGAAAAGGCAATTTACGAAATCGCAATTATTATGAAGAATAACTGTTGACATTGTGAAATCTTTTTTTCATCAAGGCCAACTCTGCATGATAACAAACATAAAGATGTCAGGCAACACTTACATCAAACATGTAGCAACTTCACATGAAAATGCTCATATTACATACAAATCCAGTGTCGACATTCGTCACATGTGCTACGGATACAGTCCTCAAAACACACATTTTTTGTGGACGCTCAAAATGTTTTGTTAAATCAGATTCATTCCACATCCAATGTTTTATTTTTTGCCATCCTTTGAAATGTGCACTTTTATTTTTCCTTCCAGTGCAAACAGCGTAAGAACGAGAAATCAATCTGTAGCACCATCGCTTGTTTTATTGTGTGTGTGTGTGTGTGTGTGTGTGTGTGTGTATATAGATGAAATGTGGTGCGTAGAAAAACATGAAATCTGAGAAGATGGGCTGGACAGAAAATAAGATTTTTCATAATCATGGATAGATGTGCAAACACGTCCTGTAAACCATAAAAGATTTATGAGAGAACCTAACAGTGAATCACAACACAAATAAGTTAGAAAGTCATAAAGAAAACATTGTACATGTGCATATTATACAGTGATTAAAAACACACGGTTTAGTCCTGCAGAGCATCTTTAACAATAATGCAAACAAACACATGGACTCGAGCTGGAGCTGATAATTCAAGAAAAGTAACATCCCTGTCCGTTGAGTCAAAAATGCACTTTGCTTCCATCGTCAGACAACAACCACTTGTGTCTTGGCTTAAACATTTGTGTTTAATAGAGAAACCGATGCGCGCCCCTGTGACAGAACGGGAAGGTGACTCCGATCAGACTTCGGGCTCAGTCATGTCGAAGCCAGAGGCCGTAGGAGCTCCAGCTGGGACTCCAAGGTGACCCTCTCCTTATGAACCACCTGCAGCCAAGCAAAAGAAAACATGACCTCTGATCGCTGCAGTCTGAACAAGAGATGCACCTCAGGCGGTAATGACATTATTTGCTTTGTTTTCTGTGGTGACGACGGCCAAGAACAAGGTTGAAATCTGGCCAACGGCCCCAAAAGATCACAGTGTTAATTACTACAAAATATGAAAGTGCTGGAAAAAAATGAACAGCTTGCAAAGATTTGAGATACAAGATGACTTTTACAAATTGTAGAACGAAGCAGGAAATCTTAACTAAAATCAGGATTATTAATGTGCTCCCTGCGGGCAAACGGTAGAATGGTAGCTTCTGGCTTTCGATGCAGTTGATTGCAGTTTTAAACTGAGAAAAATGTGTTTTTCACCCTGAAAGCTTCATGTGGATATGAAGAAAAATATAATGGTGCAAAATTCCAGTGCACATCATATTTTGAGGGCCTGTGAATTAGAAATTATTCATGGTATGAGGTAAAATTTTGCAAGCCTTTATTAAATAGAAGAGAAAAAAAAACTGAGGGCATGAATGGGAAATACAGGATCTTTGACTGAACCCCAGTTCACATTAAGAAACATCAGAGCAGTATTAAAGCAAACATTTTGTGTTAATATCCCAAAAACAGAAACATACAATAACAACCATTCTTTGAACCCAAAGATTTCAAATAATGATTAAAAGTTACACTTTGAAACACAAAACACTGCAGACAGACCGATTACTGACTTTTCCGTTCATCACGGGCACGGTGGAAAATAAAGGCTGTCGCGGCAGCCTGCTTTTATTACTGGATTATTGTGTCAAACTGCGCCCGCTAACAGCTTGTGTCAGACCTCTGTGCAGATTCTCCGGTGTGTTACTCCTGTGAAAACTTTGGGCAGCTTAGTGTTTAAAATAAATCACTGATTATGGAATTATTTTCTTTGATGTATGCGTTTTTCCTGCGTGGCGCCCAATCACATGCCTTCTCCCAGACCTTGTGAACCCCTGCACAAAATATGGAACTGATTATGTGAGTGGAGAGTATGTACAGCATTAATATTTGGAATCTGACCTTGTCACTCCCAACATTAAAGCACAAAGCTCTACACAGCATGGAGGGGGAGAGACGATAATAACTTGCCCCCAGGGAGAGGGTATACTGCAATAAGAGTATAGCAGGAGAGTTAAGTTAACTGCCTGTTTGCTATGGTGTGTGTGTAACACGATTAATCCCCTCAAGTGGCCTCTAATATTCATTACACCCCCAATATGAAGGTGTTGGACAGAACGATGGAAACTCCCTGACTAATCTTAAGACTAAGGGTGTAGCTAAGGAAATATTACAGTTTGCCACCTCAAGTGGAAGAGACTGAGTGAATGTGGAATATTTACAGCATTAATATCTGGAATTTAGGCCCTGACCTTGTCGCTCCCTAAAAGAGAGCACAAAGCTCTGCACAGCAGGAGAAAGAGGAGTGAACACAATAAGTGCCCCCAGGGAGAGCGTACACTGCCATGTGAGTATAGCAGTAGACTCAAGACTCAACAATGTAAAAAGATTAATCCCCCGAAGTGGCCCCTAATGTTCATTACACCCCCAAAAATGTGAACTGAGCATAATAGGATTCTCCCACTCTCAGTGCTGTACTAGCTGTAGGCCCGAAAGCTTAAGATTTACCCTGAAGGTGGCAACAGAGGAAAGGTCACGAGGTCAGTTCTGATGTGAACGTGGAAAATAAACAGAGTTAATATTAGACACTTACTTTTTGGTGTCTCCCCACTCTGCACTAGAATAAAGGTCATAAGGTCACTGATATATCGAGTTGAATGCATTGCACTTATTAGACTGCTAGTGCATGAAAAGCTAATATTTTGGCTTGAGGTTGGTGCTCAAATGGAAAAGATTTCTGTATATGCAGAGCATGAGACCTACATTTAAACTGGAAATTCAGACTAATAGCATTGCTGGTGGATCATGTCTATCCAGGCTAAACTTGAATAGGCCTGCACCTGCCAACGTATCTTCACTGAACATCAACATTCTTAACCGTATCAGATGAAAACTTCATCGGAATTAACAGATTTGTTGGAATATTTATGCACTTCCTTCTCTGGGATAAATCAAAACCCCTGTTGGATTTTGTGTTGCATGCAAGTGCTGCTCAGTTGGACAAATTTCCAGAGTTAAGAAGCTGTTCCTCTAACTTTATTATGCTCACGTGCCTATTATCGTTTTGTTTTATGTCATTTAAAAACGAAAATGACTCATGTTTTTTTATGTATATGTCCCACTATAGTATAAATTACAGTCTTGAAAAAGAACGTTTTCACATGACTCTCTGCATTTCTGTGAAAAACTAAATGCATGCCATGATTAGGCAGCTTGTAAAAACACCTTTATCAGGAATAACTTGACGTAATCTCTGTATGACTTTATCAGTGTCTTACATCACTGTGGAAGAATTTTGGCAAACTCATCTTTACAGCTTTGCTTCATTTCATTCAGGTTTGCAGGCACTTGTTTATGCACGACGTTTCAGGCAGGTTGAGGTCTGGGCCATTGCAACTGCATGATTCTTCTCTTTTTCAGCCATTCTGTTGCAGTTTTGCTGCAGTGCATGTGCTCAATGTTCTTTTACATGATCCAGTTTTAGCCAAACTTTAGCTGTGGGGGACACAGCCATTTATTTCTAGAATATTTTGGTATACAGAGGAATTCATGGTTGTCTCAATGACTGCAAAGTGCTCAGGTCCTGCGGCTGCAAAACAAACCCAAATCAGCACGCATCCCCCACCATGCTCGACAGGTGGTATGAGGTGTTTATGCTGATGTGCTGTCTTTGCTTTTCTCTAAACGTAGTGCTGTGTGTTATGGTCTGACATGTCCATTCTGTCCGTCTAAAGGACGTTGTTCATGAAGTTTTGTGGTTTGCTCAGATGCACCTTTGCAAACCTAAGCTGTGCTGCCATGTTTTGCAGTTTCTCTGAGAATTGCTTAGTCTGAGCTTGTGGTGAATTTACTCAGATGTCGACTGCGGCATTGTGGTAAAACACCCAAATTCTCCAGACCATCAAATTGTTAAAATGTCTGCGTTTACAGAGCTGTTCACACTTGATTAGTGATGATTATTTAATCAAGAGTATCTGATTAGCAGCACCTGGCTACTACTTACCCTCATGGAAAGATGTACTCAGTATTTCACAGGACTGCACAGAGTCCTGTAAAAATATATTTTATGTCCATATATATGCCTGGTGGTCATGGTTTCCAGTCATTTTTATACATAAGGACTTCAGTCATCTCTATCAACTGATAATGGTCTAATGGTTCTCACCTAATATTACAAAGTAAATGTAGGAAGATTTTCAATTAAAAGTTTCCTATGATATTTTATTTTCATCAGCCATGTTTCTCAGCAAGACTCATAACCAAATTTGCTGACTTTTCAAAAAAGTGTTTTTAATCAGTGATTCTGACAACATATTAATCCACCCTTCATTTATGGATATTTTTCTTTAAACTTTCTTGAACTGTCTTTGTAAAAAGTCAAGTCTTCCTTTCCATCCAGCCTTCCTTCTGTCCCCACACATGCACACACCCTGTTGTAGTTGGATGCCTGACCGGCCCAGGCTATATTTTGAAGAAGACAGTTGTGAATGCCAGTGGCTGTTTGGTATTTCAATAAGGCTCAGGTCTATATAAAGACACATATGCCTTTCTCTGCAGAATTCCACAGATACTTTGAGGACGTGGGAGAATTAGAACGAATAAATATCATTCCAGATGACCTTTCACAAAGGGAAAGGAAACATAAATCCTTGAAATCTGAGAACAAAATAGCCTCTTTGCATGATATTTTAAGATGTTACAAAGTAGGTCCTTTGTTGGTAGCATTCTTCTCCTTTATATTCCTTTTCCTCTGTTGTATTAAAGCTATAAAAGCCCTGCATGGTAGCGTGAAGGTTCCGCTCCTGGATCATTTATGAGGAGAATGACAGGCATGCAGCATGTGCTCCAAATGTGAATGAGAGTGTGTTCCACGGGCAGATCACCAATGCAAACAGCCAAGTCTTTGCCATTAGTTCAGCTATGACTGATGGGCAAAGGAGGGCAGACAGTTGAGCTTGAGGCTTTTCACAGAGTTGGATCGGTAGGAGCGTTTTGCTGTCAGCAGCAAAAGAGCAGAACTCAACTTCTGACACACGTTTGAGGGGATTTTGAAACCGAGTTAACTTGAACACTACCACGCTCTTGTGGTTGCAGCTGAAATGCAATGTTTAGTACTTCTGTTGTTTAATTGAACTGTCAGAGTTAAAGGTACACTGTAGTTCTGTGTGTCAAGCGGGCACCCTTTATATGTGTTTTCTAAGCACTGCAGGGCTGGTTTTCCCATTTCCCAGAGTCTTGAAGGAGGTGGAGGGCAGGGAATGTGAGAAAGTTGTAAATGGGCACACACCGCTACAGCAAAACCCAAGTGGTATATACAAAGTGTCATGAGCTCAAAAAATACCACATGAACTAACCTTAAGTTGCTGCTGGAGTTCGCTATTAAGGCGTGTCAGCACAGCATTGGTTTCCCTGTTCTTACGGATAGCCTGCTGGATCTCCCTCTTCTGTCTGGGCAGCAGTCTGAAAGAATTTCATACAGTTTTTATTTGCTATTAAATAGAATTTTAAGGTGAATAAAACAGCATGGCATGGCTATAACAATCTCCAGTTCTTCCAGCTTATCAGAGGTTTGAACTTTGCACGTCAGAAGAATAAGACCAGTTGCAGGGGTCGCTGCAACTAGGAGGCCTCCGCTGTTATTGATGATCACCGTGTATCGCACTGACAGTTTCAATGAGCAGTCTGGTCAATAAGGAGACAGAAGCACACATGGTAGAGTCATTATAGTGAGTTAGAGTGTGCCTTAATGTCTGGTGAATTCCCCTCTTTGGGTGGGTTTTGTGGGTTTTACGATCACTTAAGAACATGTAGGTACTTTTAAGAAGCTCTTTGACCTGCATTAACTCATTTTTCTGGCCACTTGAGGTAGAGCAACAAGCTGTAAACATTGGTATATTTTACTCATAAAGTTTACAAGAACTTTGCATGCAGTGACCTTTAAAGCTTGAAACAAAAACTGCATTTTCTCCAATTTGAGGCTCCAAAAGTTAGTCACCTGACAGTCAAGTTGTGTGTTACAATGCTCAGAAATGAACATGTTTAGAGTCTGACAGAAAAAGGGTTTTTTGTTTCTATTGTTTTTATAATTTACCTGTTTTGCTTCTGGTAGGACTTAAAGTTATTAGCTGCTGCTTTGACACCTTTCAGACCTTTGCTAGGCCTCACTTGATCTAATTTGAGCCACTGAGCTGGATCTCTCCACTATGTGTTTGTTGTGCGAGTGTCTTCTGAAGGTTTTTTTTAATGGTTTAACGAATAAAGGTTAAAACCTGTTGGTCATTAAATGCAAAGCTGGTTTACGGCATTTCCATGTTGGCTTCACATTTTAAGACCTAGAAGCATCAACGGTCACTGCTGGCTTAAAATAAATGATTAAGTTGAGGCTTCAAAATACAGAATCCAAAATTAATGAGTGACAGTGGCCAAGTCCATCTTTGACATGCAGGCTGTAGGCTAACACATTTAAGAAAACCTCACAGTATTCTGTCAGTTTATCACTGCAACCAGCGATTTATGTAGTTATTCTCTTATATAAAGCAATGACTACACCAAATTTAACACAGGTTAGTGTTCCTGGCTACATTTTAACCACTGCTAAAAGTGGTGGCTATTTTTAGCCAAAGTGATCAGTGTCACAAGTTAAATGTTTGACTAACTTTTGAGGAGTTTTAGCAGGAGGAGGAAATGGCACCGCTGGCGGAGGTACAGTCTCCAGGTTTTGGCTCTCTGGGAGATATTTCCTGCGAACTGGCTTCTGTGGAGGTTGATTGTGAGAGGCGGCAGTCATGTCCTGAAACCATAACAGATGAAAAGATAGAATTATTGTAAGAAAGACACTGACTGTTACACAAGAGGAGTGGCTCAGTGAGCAGTCCTGACCTGTTGTGAAGGATTCGTCATGTCCTCAGTGCTGAGCCCAAATCTGGAGTGTGGCCCCTGATCTTCAGGTTTCACACTGCTCTCCTCCTAAAGGCAATAAACCAAAAAACTTGGCTTGGACGTTTGTCATGTAAGATAGATGATAAAAGATCTATTCCTCCACGGAGAAAAGAGTGTTGATGCCATGATGAGGTGAATTAAATTGAGAGAGGAGCTATAAAGAGGCAGAAAGAAATGTGCTGGCCCTGACCGTGTATAAATCAGCACCTTCCCTGCAGGGACTGCGATGTAGGGCTCTCCAGACACGGCCTGCTCAGGGGCAGCCATGATGGATTACTTTGCTTTTATTGCATCACCTTGCTGCCTTATTCCTTTGTTTTAAGATGTTTAATGTGTCACCACATGGTTTTTAGGGCGAAAGTGTGAGGACAGGCCCTAGTTTTGTGAAAGTTGAAGGCATTTCTTACAGCCTTTCCCATCTGTTAATGTTGGATTTAGTGAATTTGATCCGCTAATTTGTCCGGGCTGCAGTCTTCACTGTGGCGGCAGTGGGCTTTCGTGATGCTTAAAGCAGGCTCCTGTTGTAAATTGTACCCAAGAAACCTAAAAATGCATTTTGCTCAGAAACACCAACTGACTTTCAAATAAATGGCCCTGAGATTCACTGCTCCATTGGACGCGAAACACAGCCACAGCATGGAAACATACAGACGCTGTAGTAGTTGCTACAGCGGCAAAAAAACCACAGCAGAACCATAAGCAGAGTGTGTGGTCAAATCAGCTGCAAAGGCTGGTATTAAAGAAGTGCCATCACTGTCAGTTTCTAGAGCGTGCAGTTTTAAAACTTTCCTCATTCAACTGGAATATTTAAGAGCAATGAGACAAAGGAAGCTTATTCAAACAAGAGGAAACAAAACACAAACTGGACACAACAAATGAATCAAAAACAGACAACTTTAACCTTGTCCAACTTTCTGTCTGAATGTATCAATGCATGCAATGGATCAACTGGACTCTCTCCACTCCTGGAAGAGACCAGTGGACCTTGGTAAGCACCAGGGGCGTAATTTCCAGGGGGTTAGGGGGGTTATGACCCCCTTAATAATCAGACCCAACCAATATACCACCCCACCCCCCAATGTTCAGCACAAAGTTGCACTGATGGTAAGCACGCATAATAACTGAGCTAACAGATACGTTAATATGTTCTACTGTGGCAATAACATAGACTGTACCTAAAAGATGGACATGGTTACAGTGATGCCACCCACTGGTTTGTTAACTACAAATCTCTCACTCGCAAACTTGGTGGCTCAGTCACAAAGCAGGCCCACCCTAAAAATAAACCCCGATTTGGTCTCTCATTTGCTCTGACCACAAATTTCACGTTGCGTTAAATACAACTTAAATCTAACAATTGAGACGTAAAACGTGACATCAAAGCTTTTACTGACCTCACAGATCAAGTTTACCATTAGGGTCATTTCTCCCAGGCTTTCAGAAAATAACTAAATAACAATATCAGTACTTCAACAAGCTTCATTCCTCCCTCTAGTTTTCTCTTAAATGCAGTGCATGATGCTTCAATAGTGACCACCTGTTTTTCACCACATGTAGGGCTACTTTGACTTCAGCGCATCAGGTATAGTAATACTCACTACAGAATATAGCCTGTAATACAGTAAGTAATGAGTGATTTTAGACATAGCCATGTACTTAAACTGCTCCCATGAGTTCCCCACAAAAGCAGGTGTCAAAATATTCACACTTAACTCAAGATTGACATGTTTTATGTAAAAGGAAGTTATTTTTAAGGACGCTTATACTTCACTGATTTACAATGCCTCTCTGAGGAGCTTGGGCTGGTGTGGATTTCTATTTGCCTTACTAAGTGAGAAATGTACATCTTATAGCTACCTTTGGGATGATCTAGTGCAGCTGGTTTTAATTAAGTAAAACACCATGTGGGGAGACAGAGAGATGGCCGTGCTCTATCGTGATGGGGAGGAGAAGAAAGAGTAATGGATCCAAGGTCAGAGTGAGAGTAATGAAAGGGCACCTTAAAGATAAGTGATGACAAAGACAGAAGTTAGAACTGAGTGATTTACAGCAGTGGTCTCCAACTGTTTTTGCGCCACGGACTAGTCTATGTCTGACGATTTTCACCGACCGGCCTTTGATGTATTTATCCGCAACACCTTAAAGTAAAACCAGTACCGGTACAAAAAAAAGAAGATTTATTCATAAGACCCAGGAAAACCGAGTTAACAATAAAAACAACTTAAAAAATAACAATAAAAACCATAAATTTTACATTCGAGCCTCAACTCTCACGGCCCTGTACCAAACAACTCACGGACCGGCCCGGGGGTTGGGGACCGCTGATTTACAGCATTCAAAAACTAGAAAAAACCCCACATCCACACCAAAACGTAGGCAGATGCTGGGCCAATAACAAATCTAATCTATGCACATTTTTAGCACGCCACAAAAACTGACACTTCAAGCACATCTTGTCTAATGAAGAGTATGATTTAGAACACACAACACCTGATGCGAGGGGCAGTACTGAAGCAGGAGCTGCTTTGCCTTTTGACCTTAAAACTACATATGATTTTTGTAATGAAAGCCAGAGGTTTGGACGCCATAAAGCCAGAAAAAGCTGCCAAAATCGCTTCACTCCCACAAGAAAAACAAATACTGAACATAGCTGCGCAAATACAATAACCTTTGAGAAAGGAATGGGGATTTTTTTTCCACCTGCAGTTCCAGGAAATGTAGTGCAGTAAAATACAGTACTTTTCCATGTGCACACAGCGTTGATTATGGCTGTGGGGTGTGCGGCTCATTTAAACAAACACACACATTGATAAAAGTACCAAATGCACCACAGTAATTAGCGTTTGTGTTACTTATCATACGGCAGCAGTGAAGTTTATAAAGCGATTCATTAGAAAGCAACCACAAAATCAGCTCAGTTTTACAAGCAGCATATGTGCTGAAGGACACGGAGGATTCTGAAGTGAGGATACTTCCTAATATGGTGCTTACCCATGATTTTTAGATTAGGCTTCCTACTGAAGGAAGAGGAAATGTCTAAGTTGTCAGACTATGGAGAAGTACAAAAATGACACAAAGAGAAAAAGGAAGTGCTCTTCCTGAGAGGATGCAGGAGTATTTCAAAATAAAATAAATGATGAGCAGAACCATCAGTTTAATTTATTACAAACCTTTCAGCATTTTCACAGGTCCTTAAAGCCAACTATCATTAAAAACATACTGAAAGGAACGACTCGTGTATTGCGTTCAATTCAGTCTGAATGTAACTCGCTTTAAGAAACTGAGTAGCACCACTGGAAACTCTTTGAGTAGTACCGCCTTCTCAGGAAGGATTTTTAACAAATACACAATTTAGGCTTTAAAAAGCCATCTAATTTGCATGGACTTTCATGTACACTTCTGTCAACCTTTTCATTTATTTGTGTCTCGTAATAGAAACTCATACTTTTCCCAAGCACGTCTTTGATGACACTTTTATATATCTGCGATGGAAAGTTGTGAAGTGGAAAATGCTGACGTTTCTTTTTGTAACTGCAATTTGTGTTGCTGTTTGCTACATTTGCAAATTCCAACTGAAACAAAGGCAGACGTTCAGGTTTAATGCTCACCTCTTCTCTGAAGTGACTGAAGTCAGCAAAGTTTGGCTGCTGCACTTTGCTCTGGACAGTTTTCTCCGAAGCGCCGATAAAATGAGAAACCTGACAGGAAAGAAGATTTCTGTCACTTTTAATCTGAGAAAAAATGATGTTGTTGTATTGCTTTGCTCAGCATGCAGTACTACCGTCAAAATCTTAATCAAACAGGAATTACCTGCGAAGCTGTCGGTCTAGGAGGGAGGGCTGGAGGAGGCAGCAACCATCCACTTTTTACTCCTGGAATCCCAAGTGAAAAGCTTACATTGCAATGATGTCATACCCCTGCTTTGCTCTCGGGATACAGATTTCCCTCCTTAAACTCAAATATACCATGCACATTTATAACCACAAACTGAATGGCTCTCTTGTGAGTCTCTCACCTTTCAGACTGAATACTGAAAACCACGCATCTCCATTTCTGCTTTTGTTCCCCGTAAAAGGAGAACTGGCATAAACGACGCATATTAACTCAGTTGCAAAACGCACTGCTGCTCCCAGCTGTTTGTGCTTCTCACCTTCCGTATTGCAGAGATAATATGATGGGAGGAGCAGGTCATACCTGGAGCGCCCTGCTGGAAGAGCTTATTGAGGTCCAGCGATGAGGCCCTGGAGTGGGTCTTCTGGGGTCGAGGGGGAGGGGTGGGTGGCTCCTCGGCCTTCTTCATAGCGTCTTCGATTGAAGTGCTGGAGTAGGACCTGGAGGTCACACGGATGAGAAAATGTAATAATGGTTAATGAGCAGCTCAAGTTGAATCATTTTAGTTGGAGTGGGTTCATTGTCACCTTGGTCTAGTTTTTGTCTTCATCTGTGGATCCAGATCTTGAGGCGGTTCTGTAAGAAAGATGAATACTAATAAGTGTGCTCATTTTCAATCAATCATCTGTAGGCAGATAATAACCACTAGGGTTACTTTTTATTTTTATCTTTCACCAAAAATATATCTTACATCTAGCCAGGAGAGAGTCGTGCGCTTAGAAAACGCAACCAAATCATAACAAACAAGCATTTTCACCGAAACAGACAAAAGAGGAAAGATCCCCAACTCAGAGAAAGTACTGAGGTATTTGTGGCACCCCACCAACCCGAGCTCATCTGAAACTTGTAGCACATGATGTACTTTTACACAGGAACAGAGAAATCTCCCCCATGCTAAGGGAAGGGTTAGTTTCACCTGGCCGCTCAGGAAAAGCACTGAGCTGAAGAGTTACTTTGTCTTGAGATGTCGCGAGCATCTTCACATCTGTAGACACAGTAAAAAAGAAAGATCAGAAATGACGATGCAACAAAAAAAGTGTTTTTTTCCCCCCCGTATTTAAAAACTCTGATAAGCAATAAAGACCTTTTGCCTTAACTCTGCTTAGACTAATAATGTCTTCATACACACTCGGCCCCCAAGGGCCCACTCTGAAACACCCATCCATCAAGAGCATATCAGAGCAGCATTTACTCACTACTTAAGAAATTATGGTTCACTGAATAGATTTGCTTTATTTCAGTATCGCATAAACTGAGATCTTTTTTTGGACTAAGAAATAACATATGTTAGCATTCTCTCTCTGCTTTGTTTACTCTTAGAGGATGAGTGGGATAACAGACATGTATTGTCCTTTTGTTTGTTAGTGTAAGGAAATTACCATACTTACTGTATGGTGGATTTATTTCTGTGCAAATGGCTTGGAGAGAAGAAGTACTGAAAGAGCACCATGGGACTTTTTGAGAACCATTATCCCAGTTACTATAGTGTTATACCTTTGGGAGAGTACCTAGTTCAAAGTGAATCTGTTTTACATGTGATTTTAATAAGCATAACTTTTTTACATTTGTTACTCAAAAAAACAAAACTAATTGCTTTATAATTACCTTGTTTACTAGATTCTTCTTTCAAGTCTTGTTTCGTTGAGGTTAAGCTTGGCTGGAGTCTCTGCATAATGCTCGGATCCTAAAAAAACATGGCGCGAAGAAAATCAGGATGTGCAAAGACTGAAATAGTTTAAAGTGTGCATTTCAGGAAGTAAAAGATGCTCTAAGCTCAACCTGTTGCCTGGTATGCAATGTACTTGAACCTGGTTGTTCTGTCTCGTGTTCAGCTTGCTAGTGCCCCCTACAGGCAACAGGATGAAACTACAAATAAACATTTTAAACAAACCACTGACGATTTGTTTTACCATCTGATTCGGCCTCCGTCCAGGATCCTCAAAGACAATTAAAGGCCCTGTACTCTGTTGAGAAAGCATGGTATAAAGAGCCCAAGTCTGAATAAATTCATAGCCCAAATAATTAATTTTTGCTACTTGTGTCCGTCGTACTTCATGAGTGTCCGGTATGTCCTCTTCGTGCTGCATGAACCCCGGCCGCAGGCTGGGAGGCAGCGTCTCTGGGAGAGGGTAACCATTCTTTCGGGCCACAATCAAGTGGAACGCTGTGCAAAACTCAGAAAACGTGAGAGCCCCATCTCTATCCACATCACTCAGCTCCCTTTAAAAGAAATGACACACAAAGAATATATGCAAAACCTGAGAATGGAGCTGTGAAACAATAATAACACATAAAGCTGCATGAAACTATTCTGTTAACACTTTGTATTTAAGTTTCGTGGAAAGCACCTGGTAATCTGTTCAAAATTCTTGGAAAATATAGCTTTCTTTGAAACTGAATCTTTATTTAAAATCAGATAAAGATTAATTTAGTAGCAGGCATGCAGCGCACGGACCACAAAGACTACTTAAACCAGTAATATGTTAGAATCAGTTGAGCAGAAGTATATAAATTACAGTCTCCAGTTTCATAAATTTGTGACATATTACCAAGTTCTTTCCAGGAAACTATTATAATTACAGGGACATTAATCTGAAATTATACACCAGTAAAATGAAGTGTTGCCACAATGTTTACTTGGCCTTTTAAACATGATACTGCATTAGCGGTTAGCAGGCATTCTGTATAGATTTTGTCTTATTCAAAATTTATTACAAGTGAAAGCTAAGCCATGACATACTGTATAATAACATAAACTGTGAAGATATAAGCAAATACTCTTCTGTCAACATTACAGAAAGAGTTTGACGCTGACGCCAACCTCTGCTGGCAGGCAGTTAGCAAAGCTATTGAGTTATTCTGATAGCCTGCTTCTAGCATTATAAGCTAAAGCTAAGCTAACTTGCTGCTACCGTCATATTTTTCTTTCTTAATGTTAATATTCAATTCAATTCAAGGTTCTTTATTTGTCACATGCATAGTTATACAAGTATAACACACAGTGAAATGTAGCCTGACACGCTCCTCGACATGTGCAAAAATGGGGGGGGGGGGGTAGAGGAAGAACATTATATATATATATATACACACTATGGCACGATACCGATTCCGATATCATAAATTTGGATATCTGCCGATACCGATATGAATCCGATATAGTGTTTTTTAATCAACAAAACTGTTTTTTTTTTTAAATATCTTGCTGCATTTTGTATAAGTTCATACTCAAGTTTAAAACAACAACTACACTAAAGCTATTCTGTTATACCTGTATGAAAAAAAAAAATATTTCATAGTTCAGCAATACTGATCAATCTAATAAACTTAAACCTACACCATCCTCCCTATTCTGGTATTTTAAAGAGTACTTAGCGTAAATATTAAGCAACCTAACTAATAGGGTTCCAACTCCCAGCAACAAAAATAAAAAAATAAAAAAATAGGGAACCACCCCTCACGCTCCACCTCATGATGCTTAATCGACGTAATCAACCTTAATTTGATGCAGTGTGAAAAAAAAAATGCACAGAAATCAATTATTTTTCAAGAAATATTAAATAGATTCAACATCTTTCTTCAACAAAATTGCAGACTGCACAGATGGTACCTTCCCAAAGGAAAAAGTACTATAGCTTACTAGGGTATATATATTAGACTTAATAGTCACTATATACAGTAATTGACTTCTATTCATTTTACATCAAATTAAAACTTTGGGTGTAAGATTCGGATAATTATTTATTAAAAGCGAGACATTTTAAATGAGAATAAGAAAGAAAAGTATGTCTTTGTGCCCCCTTTTCCCTGTTAATGCCCTATCGGCCCCCCTGGCTAAACTTTGCTAGATCCGCCCCTGCACAGTTACCAGCGTCAGCTACGTAGAAAAAGATCCTCGAGTAGAAAGTAATAATAAATAAATTCTAACAACAGCTGATCAAGCTTAAACGTGCTGCTGTTGTTCAGCCGCTGGTTTCCTCTTTCTGGTGCAAAGTGGGCCAAAAGCAAACCAGAGAGACGTACTCGCGACAGAAAAGCCGATCAGCTGATCATTAAGCAGTTTCATGATTGAAGTAGCAGCAGGAGAGGCAGTCGCTCCATATATCGTTTGTTAAGCTTAACGCAGGAATGCTTTACAAACATTCAGAGATGGACTTACACACTTGCTTTACTTCTCTCGGGGATAACTTTGTCGGAGATGAAATGCCAGGTTGCTAGCAAAGCTCCAAATGCTATCCAGACCACCGACAGGTCCCGCATGCCACAGCCGCTCTATCACGTGATGCATACTGCTCCGACGTGCTAACGTTCTGAGATGAGTTACAGCGTGTTGCAAGTTTTGTGAGGTGCTTTCGTGATATTCAATGGATCGGATTACATTTTTTATTTTTCTCCGATATCCGATCCAGTAATTTAGGTCAGTATCGGACCGATACCGATACGTAATATCGGATCGGTCCATCTCTAATACACACACACACATTGGGTGAATGTGCAGTAGTAGCAGCAAGCAGATGAATTCTGTACATTAATATGAATAGACATCTGACTATTTTACAGGATAGACAATATAAACATATTTAAAATTAAAGGTAAATTGTTACTGAGTTAACTAACGAAAGCATAACAGTAACACAGCAAAAAAAGGAATCCCCAAATGTCCAACTTTTAAAAACAGGGAGTAATAGCCTCATGTCTTTATGTTCAAGGTTTTCTTACTCAGTCACAGACTAGTTACGTAAATAAGCTAATTTGACATTTATGTTTGCTGATCTCTGTTTCATCCCAGCAGCCAAGATAAGGTAACCTAGCGTGTTGACTAGAAATACTGTAGACTGTATATACTTGTATTCATTTATTATTATTAAATTGACGTAAACTACGATACCATGAGTAAATATTTTAGTGCCAATAATAATATAATAATAAAATGCCAATTTAACCACCAACTGCTGTTATATGGCATTTTATGTTAATGTTTATCTGCTTACAGCTTCATTCTTCCCATCTAGGAGTGAGTAGAATTACATGAAAGTAAATAATCATAGTTCCAAGGATATAAGACTAATTTTGAGACTGCCTAAACTCAGCATTACTCAATTTACCGAGCCATTAAGAAGACTACTGTCTTCACCAGTGGGTTATAGTTTGATGTCCATAAGCTGGAGCTTCATTTTTTTATAAATCTAACTGTGCCAAAAAAAAGAAAAACAATAATTTTTTAAAAAAGTTGTAATTTCAAATAAGAGGAAATTAAACCAGTTTTCCAGTTCAAACTAATGTAATCTCATCTTCCCCCTTTATTTCATTAAATAAAGAGTTAAAGAATGTTCCTGAGGCGAAACCTTTTCCCTTTGAGGAGGAGAAGTGTAGCACTGGTCTGCACTTTAAAAACAAAGGCCTCTGTCTGCCTCAGAGGGCATGCTGAGGCTCTTGGCTGAAAAACACCAAACTGACCCCAGAGCAGAACAAGGACACAGACAACACCATCATAAGTCAGCAGCACTTACCAAATGTGGGACAGCTCTGGAATTGGGAGCTTGGATTTTGTGAAGAAATTTTTTGCTACAGCTCCTTGAAATAACAAAGTGCAAAAAACAGTGAAATACTTTTATAGCAAGATGGGGTTTTTTTTGTTTTTGTTTTTTTAATCTTTAGATGAATGCATTTGAGGTGCAGGTGGGCTGTCCATACCCAGGATGAGAGCCCCCAGGTCAGGCTGCAGGCTCTTGAATTGATTAGTGTAATACTCCAGCTGTTCCTCTGTGATCCTCCAGGGGTCATCCTCAGTATAATCTGAAACAGCCTGCTGCTCGAGCCTTTCTACTGAGGAAGCCTGAGCACATACAGAAAATCAAAGTGGCATAATACAGACTTAATAAAACATATTTGTAAATCTTTAAAGAGAAAAACATCAGTACCTGAGCCATAGCTGGATGCTCCACAGTGGGTTTGGTCCCGTATTTGCTTGGTGAGGAGTGCTGCTCCAGCTGAACGATCGGCCGCGAGGAATGTTTGCTTTCGTAGGCTGAAGGATAGAAGAGAAAAACACAGCTTTGACGGAGGAGAAACTTGAGACTGACATGCAATGATTTCCTGCTGATTACACTCCTGAAAAATGTGATCTGAGAGAATGAAAGATTTACAGATCAAAAGGAACCGTGAGAAGAAAGAAACCGAAAGTTTCGAGGAATGAACAGGTGTCAGAAACTCAGGAAAACCTCATCGTTTTCATTTCTCAGTCCGAATTATTTGTTAATTACAAATGTACAAGCAAGCTCCAAACATGCTAAATCAGACAGTTTATGGCACGTGAAGAATCTGGAGAACTCTACAACTGCACAGATGGTGGTAGAACTTAACTTAAAAGGGAAAAAAGGGTTTTTAAAATTCTGATTTCCAGCTTTAATAGGAGTGAAAATGATCTCACCGATTTGCGGGTCAACTCCATTTCTCTGCTTGGCGTATGGGTAACTGCGATATGTCAATGGCGAGCGAGGTGGTGAGCTACACGGGGATCGTGGTGGCGACCAAGGTTCCTTTAAATACAGGGACAGTATAAATGAGGGGTGGGTAATCGATTTTCCAAAGAGCCCACATGAGAAACAGATACTGTTGCAGACAGGACAAACAAGTAACCTGAACTTAGTTGTGATCAATATTAATTTTATCTCTCTCAAACTGTGGAGGAAGTATTTGTTATTTCACACAAACAAACCAGCATGTAGCACGTGAACATTTCTCTAGGTGACAGGCATCTTTTTGGGGCAGACGGGCTCCACCTCAACGCCTGGGGACGCCGTTTGCTGTCCGCCAATTTGGCATTTGGCGTACAGCACTCCCGCACATCGCCACTGTCTGCCACTGACTGATGTTCCCCTGGTCCCAGCTCCTATATTTGTTCCACTTTTAACAGTAATACACAAAACTCTGGACTAGGACCTTTCTCTCCCACAGTCAACACAATACCCGTCATAATCACAAACAGAGAGCAACAGAATTATCATAAATCCAGTAACTCCAAAAACATTAATAACCTCCGGCCTCTTCAAAAATATCAACATCCATTCAACTCTATTGTCAATAATCCACCAGTCTCAATCAGTATGGCACTTTTAAATGTACGCTCTCTGTCGAACAAGTCTTTTATTATTAATGATTTAATTTTAGATAATAAACTTGACTGTTTATTTTTAACTGAAACATGGCTGGGTTCGGATGCACCAGTTGTTCTCACTGAGGCCTCCCCACCAAATTTTAATTTCTCTTTTTCTATTAGAAGTGGTAAGAGAGGTGGTGGGACTGCATCTTTAGCCAACAACACACTCACCACCAAACAAATTTTATTTGATCATTTTACCACTTTTGAATTCCATGCTATTGTTTTCAGCAGCCCTCCAGTTTTATCTGTCACAATTTATAGACCACCTAAAGACAGCGCTGCTTTTATCAAGGAATTCTCAGAATTTTTAACAAACATACATTCAAAATATAATATGATAATTTTAACCGGTGATTTTAACCTGCACATAGATAATCCTTCTGACCCTGCAACAAAAGAATTCTTAAACGTTCTTCACTGTTTGGATTTTACCCAGCACGTCACGCAGCCGACTCACAACAGAGGACACACTCTGGACCTGGTCATCACCCATGGGCTGTCCACCAGCGTGTCCTCTGTTGTTGACTTGGCTGTCTCTGACCACTACTGTGTGTTTTTTAACATCACCGGTTTTATTCAGCGGAAGACCTCGGTGCGAACTGTGAGGAGGCGCTATCTAACCTCTGAAGTGGCTGCAAATTTTACCAGGGTTTTAGTCAAATGCCCCCCTGTGATTTTACCTGCACCCTGCGATTTGATTTTTAGTTATTTTAACAGCAAACTGAAGAAAAGCCTTGACTCCGTTGCTCCACTCACCACCAAAAAGATTAACGTAAAACATGCATCACCCTGGAGAAACGAAGAAGTCAAAAAACTCAAAAGAAATTGCAGGGCAGCAGAAAGGAGATGGAGGAAAAATAAAAATACTATCAACCATCAAATATTTTCCGAGCAACTTAAAATGTACAATAATACATTAAGGAAGTCAAGAAATTCATACTTCGCCAAAATAATCAGTATTAACAAAAATAATCCCAAGGTCCTCTTTTCCACCATAGATCATTTATTTAACCCTGATTTTAAAAGCTCCAAAAGAACCCCCACAGACTCGCTCTGTGAGCAGTTTGCAGACCACTTCAGGGGAAAGATCAGCGCCATCAGATCTGATATTTTATCTAATCGCGATATGATTGTAAACACATCTGAGGGCTCGATTGTACCTGAGGAGACACTGGACAGCTTTGTCCTGGTTAATGCTGAGAACTTTCAGAAAGTTTTCTCCACAGTGAGACCCACCACATGTCTTTTAGATCCAATTCCTTCTTCACTCTTTAAAACACTTTATGGATTTTTTGAGGCTGAGCTTTTATACATGATGAATTGCTCTCTTCAGTTGGGTGTCTTCCCTGCTGCCTTTAAAACGGCGTGTGTGAGGCCCCTTCTGAAGAAGAGCAATTTGGATTGTAATGATTTTAATAACTACAGACCTGTATCCAACTTACCATTTTTAAGTAAAGTCTTAGAAAAACTTGTTTTTACTCAGATTACTGATTTTCTCAATGATAGACAGATCCTGGAGATATTCCAGTCTGGATTTAGGGTGAACCACAGCACAGAGACTGCTCTCCTAAAGGTTTTAAATGATCTTAGATGTAACTGGGACGCCCAAAAGCTCTCAGTCCTGGTGCTACTGGATCTAAGCGCAGCCTTTGATACAGTAGACCACGCTATTCTTTTAAACAGACTAAAACACATGGTGGGCCTCTCTGGTGCTGTACACAACTGGTTCACTTCCTATCTCTCTGACAGATCTTTTATGGTGAGTATGGATACATGCTCCTCTAAGATCCATAAAATGACATGTGGTGTGCCTCAAGGGTCGGTTCTAGGCCCTGTACTTTTTAATTTGTATATGTTGCCTCTCGGCAGTGTCATCAGGAGGCATGGAGTGAACTTCCACAGTTACGCTGATGACACGCAGCTGTACATCTCCGTGTCTCCTGATGACACCAGACCAATGGATGCCCTTTTTAACTGTATCTTGGATATAAGATCTTGGATGGCAGAAAACTTTTTACAGCTTAACCAGGACAAAACTGAAGTTTTAATTGTCGGTCCTGAGGCTCAGAGAGAGAAACTCTTGTCTAAATTAGAGGCATTTTCACTATGTCCTTCGCTACAAGTGAAAAACCTGGGTGTTATTTTTGACTCTGAGCTTGGTTTTATCCCACATATTAAACATGTAACCAAAATTGGATTTTATCATCTAAAAAATATAGCCAGAGTCCGCCCTATTCTCTCTCGGGCCAACACGGAGATGCTGATGCATGCTTTTATTACCAGTCGCATTGATTACTGTAATGCCCTGCTCTCTGGTCTTCCTAAGAAGAATATTTCAACTTTACAACTTTTGCAAAACTCGGCAGCTCGTGTGCTGACGAAGACCAGAGGGCGGGCCCACATTACACCGGTTTTAGAATCGCTGCACTGGCTCCCCGTGTGTTTCAGGATCGATTTTAAAGTTCTTTTATTGGTTTTTAAATGTCTTAATGGTCTTGGGCCTTCTTATCTCTCAGATCTGCTTTTACCATACGAACCCTCGCGGACCCTGAGGTCCTCTGGTACTGGCCTTTTGATTGTCCCTAAAGTCAGGACACATACTCACGGAGAGGCAGCTTTTCAGTGGTATGGTCCTCGTCTGTGGAACAGCCTGCCGGAGGAGCTCAGGGCCGCAGAGAACGTACATGTTTTTAAGAACAGGCTCAAGACCCACCTTTTTAATTTAGCTTTTACTTAGCGTTTATTTATTTTATGCTTATTTATTCTATCCTGTTATTCTATTATTAATTTAGGATTTACCTAATATTTCTTGATTTTATTCTTATTCATTTTTTAATCTTCTTACTCTATTTATATTTATATTTATATTGTATCCTGTTCTTATTTATTTTATCATTTTACCCTGTATACATCGTATTGCGTCATATCTCCAGTGTTTCCTCGGAGGGCGCTCTCTGCACCGGGGCTGTTATTGACCGTGGCTGCTGGGTCTCTGGGGTCCTCTCAGCCTGGTTGGGGGGCTCCTTTGCCTCCCTCCAGCTGTGTGCCCAGCCCGGAGGCTGCGGTCTGTGACCGGCTCCCGGTGCAGACGGCTCTCTGTTATAATGTTTCCTCACTTGGCTCATGCGAGCCCAGCCCAATTTTTACTCTTTAAGTGTGCGCGTGTGTGTATGTGTGTGTGGGTGGGGGTATATATGTGTATTGAGAGTGTGGGGAGTGAGTTGGAGGGTGGGGTGGGCTGCTTTTAACTATGTAAAGCACTTTGTGCTACATTTTTTCTGTATGAAAAGTGCTTTATAAATAAAGATTGATTGATTGATTGATTGATTGATTGATATACAGCCTAAGATTCTGCCTACCTAAGTGGCCAATGCTGTTGCTAGTATTTATATTTGTCCACAGTGTGCTCTGCAGTTTTGGTGCCCCAAAAAAAATTGGTTGATGGTGGCGTTTCTCCTGGGTAGGAGGGAAGAATGGTACCATTACAGCCATTTTGGGCTGCGTCAACACGTTGTCAACGATAAGTTATAGCAGATTTGCAGTTATGACGTACCTACAGCATAGATTTAATGCAGAGGACTAAATCAAAAACACCTTACACAGACCATAAGATGTGTGGCATCAGTAAGAAGAACAGGGACACCATGAATCACTGATAAGTCTTAATCCAGATGTCAGTTTTAGGCTGTTATATTTCTTCAAACCATTTTTTAAAATATGCAACTTGTGCTGTAGCAGAATGAAAAGATATAAGTAAAAATATTATGTTCGCAAATCCCTTGGCTAACTAAAGGAGCTTTCTTACACATAACTACATAAGCTAGCAGCTAAGTTGTTATTGCCTACCGTCACAACACTTAGTTCACCCTCCAGTGGGCTAGTTTTTCAGAGTATGACATGTTTGTATTCCATCTTTGTAGTCCACCAGAGCACCAATGATAATAAAGTTCTTTATAGAATTTCCACCTTCTACACTGCTGGGTTCATAGGGGGCCCTTGCAAGGTCGTCTAGAACAGCGGTCCCCAACCTTTTTTGCACCACGGACCGGTTTAACGTCAGACAATATTTTCACGGACCAGCCTTAAAGGCGTGTTTATCCGTGTTGCGGATAAATACAACAAAATAAAATGATACAACCAAGACAAAAACTTTGGTATTTTGTAAATATAATAATAAATGCAAATTCACTGTGTAATTGAGTAACTTTATTAGCAGCGTAACATCCTCCTTTCTGCTCCTTAAAGCTCTCTGGTCGCTATGGTAACACGTAGATATTTCTTTCAAAATAAGACACACAACTACAACATGGGAAAAGACCCAGGGAAACTGAGGTAAGGACAACAACCCTGAAAGCCATAAATTTCACACCCGAGCCTCATCTCTCGCGGCCCGGTACCAAACGACTCACGGACCGGTGGACCGGGGTTTGGGAACCGCAGGTCTAGAATAAATGGGGCTATATGCACATTTTGTGAGCTAAACATTTTCATCACTTGTAAATTATGATCAAGACAATAGTTGAAGTTGAAATTGAAGGGTTTTTTTGTATTTTTATTAGTGCTGTCAGCGTTAATCTCTTTAAAATTACGTTAAAGCCATAACTGCATTAACGCCGCAAATCTCTGTTAGCAAGTTAGCGCAGATCGCCCTGTGCACGGGGCTGGACGGTGCTAACGCGTTGACGCCGTGCAGCCCCGGAGATTTGCGACATTAATGCGGTTATGGCTTTAATGTTTAATGTTTAATTATTTAATAGGCCTGGTTTTATTAGGCCTATTAGGCTTTAACGAGATTCATTTTTATAGGTTGTGATTGTAATAAAGCACCTTTCTGGGAGTATTGGGGACATGACAGTATCACAAGGTATTTTATGGAACCCCATATTTTTATTTTACTCATGAAATGAATAGTTAAACTAACCACCAACCATATGCACTTAAAGTTTAGCTATCATCTGCCATTAAGCAGGAACATTATATTATGAAGCCTTAACCAACCAAATAACATGCGCTAGTAATTTTATTTCAATTTGTTCATCTTATCCATCCTATATTTGAAAAATATAAATACAATGTTGGCTTTTGTCTTTAAAAACTAGGGTAATACATAGTTTTGCAATTTCGCTCCATTCACTTCTTCTCAGTTATGATTGTTCTGCAAACACCCGTTGCTGAAATGCAAAAAACACAACAAATCCATGACACTGATGCAAAAGTTTGATCCTGCTGGCATAACTAAGTTATTGCAATTTGTGGTCAGGGAGGTCTCCGGTCATCCAGTTCTAGTAATTCTGATTAAGGACAAACTGGAATGACTGAAAGAGGCTTGTCATTCTTCTCTAATCTCTCATCAACTGCTCCGATGATTAGAGCTGACTGGAATGTATTTGCATACTTCTTGGTCATACTGCATAGCTGCACTAAGCTATAATAACTTTGATGCATGCATACAGGCCAAAAGTAGCAGATGGCAGCGCACACAGGCTTACCTTCTTGTCTGTGCCGGCCTCCAGATGTCTGAAGGTGTTCCTGTCTGTTGGAGTCCAGATAAGAGAACCGGGTGCAGAGCCACACTGTGCGCCCTGAGCGTCTATGCAGGAAGGGACAGTCGAGTATCGCATCTCTGGTTCATTCTTCAGACCAACAAATCTAGGTAGAGGTAGATCTGGAGAGACAGCACAAAAATCATTGATATAAATGATATATTATTTATTTTGACACCAACTCAAATGCTTAAGTGGATATACAGTATAAGTGTTTTTTTAAATTTGTCTCATGATTTAGGCCTAGCACAATGACCTTTGATACAACTAGAATTAGTACGAGGGAATTAATCAGGATGAACTTCTTTACAGGCTTTATTCTGCTGAGGAGAGCTACTACTACATACAAAAATGAATATGAACCGATAAACATATTCCTTCTAATAATCCATGAAGCTATGTGATTTTATGAAGAAAAAAAAAAACACACACACATTAGGGTTTCCTATTTGGGCAGGGTGTAAATGATTGTGTGCTCCTTGTAATAAGGGCAAACCCACTTAGCCCTTTCCATGTGACTCCCCTTTCATCCAGATTAGGCCAAATCCTGCCATGTTAAGATAATCTCCTGATCCCCTTTTCCTCTCATAAGACGCCTCCTCTCTGAGCAGCAGACTTACTGGCGGTTACGCTCTCCAGGCGAATGGGTAGACCAGCCTGGGCAGCTGCGAGCAGCTTCAGAGCCACGTAGAACTGAGATGTACCAAAGTAACCCAGACGCTTTGCTCCACACACCTCGGTCACCTGAAAAAGAAGTCAAAAAAAGACTTTTGCATTGTGAACAACTGAAACCAGCTGAAACATGCTACGACCAATGCCCTGAATTTGTGACAGTTATCTATGTCCAACAATGTCATACATCTCAGCTTTCATGCTGCCTGCAGTGACAGAAATATAATCTAGCCAGGGCTAGCTTAAGAATGTGGTTATTTTACACCCTGATCAAGATCATGTATAGTAGAAAATTATGGGTAAATAGAATAAAACTAGAAGAAAAGTATGCAAGAGATTAGCACGATGTAATCTGTTTGTCTTTTTCTCTTTTGTTTCAAGGTACAATGCTTCCTGGGAAGCACAGCGGATTAGGATTATAAAATACTGTAATACTGAATCAAGTAATAACACCTTCTACGCTCTGGTTTTAAGATATTATGTCTACACTTAAGGAAACCAAACAGTACCCTATCTATCTACCTAGCTAAAATACGAACCAAACCTCATTTTAGCTTAATTTAGCAAAAAGGCTAGCCTAAATTTGACAAATGCTAGCCTGGCTTTGCTTTCTTAAAAAAAAAAAAACAACAACCTTTTGTAGTCCTTTAGTTTTTCACCACACATTTATTAATAAAGGGACAGCTCTATAGCTATGCTAAGCATATTAGCACAGGGTTTAGCTTCTCTTAGCACTAGACTAGAAGTAGCAGACTCTGACTTTTAGCTTCTTTTTTTTTTTTTTTTAAAGTCCTTGTTGATTTTATATCTTTTAGCCAATTATTGATTAATTAAGCGATAATTGTGGTATTACAGTCAATTTTTTTTTTAGCTAAGCAAATAATTAGCTCACAGGTGTCAAACTCCAGGCCTCGAGGGCCAGTGTCCTGCAGGTTTTAGATGTGTCCTTGATCCAACACAGCTGATTTAAATGGCTAAATGACTTCCTCAACACGTCTTGAAGTTCTCCAGAAGCCCGGTAATGAACAAATCATTTGATTCAGGTGTGTTGAAACAGGGTGATATCTAAAACCTGCAGGACACCGGCTCTCGAGGCCTGGAGTTCGAGACCCCCCCATTTGCTTAACTTAAATCTGTGGCAGTGAAGAAAACAATTAGTATGGTAACACCATTTATCACTATCATTTTAAATAGCTTAAAAATGAACGCAATAAACATGACATGTCCATTTAATTCAGAAAAAATCTCTTAAAGCAGTTTTAAAGCAACCCATTTTGTTATTACTGGGTAAGCTAACCGTTTTGTTTATGCTACTTTTTGGCCATACATCCCTTTATTGTTTGGCTTATTTGTGGGTGAGACATTTCTTCTAAATTGAAAAGTAAACTTTAAATTGTGTTGGTGTTCTTTCCCTGTCAAACTGTCCCAGCAACTCAATAAGGCACCCTTGGTTTTATCACTAGAGCACATTTTCCGCCAAGGCCAATGCCATCTTGCAAATTTTATAGTAGCCTAAGTGCTCTGGATCCTCACCAAAATGTAATGCCCTCTTCTTCTGGCCATTCTCCACATCTCCACTAAGGCTGGATTCATGAAATCCGGATAGATATTTTATTGTGGCAACAATGGAATTAAAACCAGTAACACAAACATGTTTTCATAAACTGACAAAATTCAAAGCAAGGTCTACTTTTTTATACGTCACCAAAAAAAAAAGCCTACATGAGCCCATTTTTAAACATTTAGTGGTATGCACTTCTGAAATACGAAGAACATGGGGCCCTGGTCCTATCTATTGTCTAATGAGGCCAAAGGGCTCACGTTGCCTTATGAGACATTATTTCTGCTTGACCTGCAGTGTATTCATTAAACAGCTTTCACAGGGGCAGGACATTCAAAACAGCTACAGTCTTGTGAGAAGAGGCTGAGCATACAGCTGGAGGTCAGGTCTGCAGCACTGATGTGTGCGCCTGATTTCAGCGGAAAAATGATAGATGGTGAGGTTATTGCAGGAAGAACAGCGAAGGCCTTCAGGAACCAGACTGACAGGTCAGATCTACGGCCTTAGGGGAAAGTTATTTAAGGAAGGTGGAATGATGCCAGAAGCATTTCAGCGCTCACTACGTCAACACTGGTGCAACTTTGTGGATACTACTGAATCTTATGGCTAGCTGAGGATGTAATTTTAGAGAAGAGCCACGTTATTCAACATATTACCCTGTAGTACTAGGGAGAATAATCTGACCAGATCCACTGTCATTGCTGATAAAAAGCATTTGTTAGCAGTCAGGAACTTCTTTTTTTCTCTTTACTTTTACATTTTAATGTAAAAGTATTTGACTGATGTGCAAAATCCAAGATTAATCCATGGGTTCACATCTATTGTGGATACAAAAAGCAGTCTGGGTGGCATTGATGTTTCAACTGTCAGCAGTTACGCCAGATTTAGCTTATTGTTTGTTGTGGTGTTAAGCATCTGCTGTTTCACAGACACAAAGCACAGAAATCAGCATTTGACTCTTAGGAGTAACTTGAGTTCTGGGTTGGAAACAAACAGCAGCCCCCAAAGCTGAAAAATACAACGCCAAAAAGTGAGAATGGTTCTACAATTTCCTACCCACTGCATAGGGATTATTTATAGCTCGCCTGAGTTAGGACATTATTAGGAAAATAGACACTTTAACTGACAGGTGGATGTCGACATGTCCAGCTGTAGCTGGCAGCTCCTGTTCAACTAAGTCACAAACTGGACCTCTCGACTGTGGTCGATTTGCCCCAGTTTTGGTGTGTGAAAGTATTCTAATAATTAGTATATATATGTATATGTTGTTTTTGCAGTGCATGTGTACTGTTTAACTGTATAAAAATCTTTATTTAAGTGTCTAAAGTAATAAATATATTTTTAAATATATTGCCAGTATAGGATTAGGCCCCATTTGAAATTCAAAATTGTATTAATTTTTCATGGTATAGATTCATAAAGGGCTGGGCATGATCAGCAACAACATTATGGTATTATAAACAAAACTCAGTTGGTATTAAGGGGTCTAAAGTATGCCAACAAAGTATACCCCATACTGTTATGCCAACACAAGCGTTAACCGTTGATACAGAGCAGGGTGGATCCATGCTTTCATGTTGTTTACAGAAAATTATGACCCTACAATCCAAGTTTCACAGCGGAAATCAAACCCGCCAGTGATTTTCCAATCTTTTGTTGTCCAATTTCGGTGAGCCTTTTGAATTGTAGCCTCAATTTACCATTCCCTTTTCCACAGCATTCTCTGTAAACTCTAGAGATGGCTTTGTGGGAAAGTCCTCAGCAGTTTTGGGCAAATTTCAGACCAGCCTGGCGGGCATCAACAGCTATGCCACGTTCAAAGTCACGAAAATCACCTTTCTTCCCCATTCTGAGAGATTCAGCAGGTCATGTCTAGATGCCTGAATCCATTGAATTTCTAGCATGTGTTTGGTTGATTAGATATGGCCACAGACAAATAACTCTCTATTTATATTCTTATAGTCCAACCATCATACGGCAGGACCAAGAGGATAGGTCATCAGTCCATTGGAGGGGAAAAACCCTGACAACCAATTAACCACACGCTCTTAATTTAGAATCAGCCATTAATCTTGCAGGAAGTAAGCGCACTTAAACCTACTTACACTTACTTTAGGTTTGATTAAACAGTACGTTATGGTGGAAAGAAAAGGTGGTCAGTGTTTGCACTGTTTAACGAATTAGTCAGCAAATTACGGTGATAACACTGAGCGTTTGCACATCAACTACTTCTTTGCTGTGATACATTATCTACTATATGCACTGCAGATTGTTGGAGGAACCCCCGGACAAACAATGTGATGATGCCATTTGTAAAGTACCACAAACAGTTTTTTCATACTAGACAACTTACGTACTGATATATTAGTCATATGCCTTTTTCCATTAATATTTTTAAACAATCAGCTAGCAGCACCAGCACCATCAAACCAGGATGTGAGCACAGGAACTCTGACCACACCCTCATTCATCTGGACAGGTTTGACAGCACATCTGTCAACACATCGTTTCTGTGCAGGAACCTGAACGTGGCATTTACGCACAAACACATGGCAGGAAAATGAACTACAAATGTACTGCGAATTGTATAGGTTGGGATTTACAGTGGCTGCAGTGGCTGTTACTTTCCCATGATAAAATGTTATGAGGGACATCCGCTTAGATGGCGGTAAAGTTAATCTCAGGCAATAGCAGTGTGACCCCAAGTCTTTATACATCCATTTAATGAGCACAACAGCTGACCTCACTGCAGCAGGCGGAAGCCTCGTGCTTTTTTATTTATCTGCTGTAAACAGATCAGTTAGGAAAAAAAAAAAAAAAGAAACTTCCTGTCTAAATTTACTAAATCGTAAATCAGCAGAACATACCTCTACATACAGCACATGGTGGAAAATGTCCTTTGTTTTAGCAAATATTATAGCATGATTGTAGCACAACCTCAAGAGCCACAACATGACATTTAACTCACGGAGGCAAGAGAGGACATAAGCCAGTCTCTGATACTGTGTGACATGATGACCCAGAAGTCAGCAGTGACTTCAGGAGCGATCGTGCAGGCATCCTGCCGCAGGGCCAAAACACAGCTCAGAAGGCTGCGTGTCAATCACCCCAAAGCGGTGGCGGCGATCCAGGCCTGACAGGAAGGAAGTGCGGCTCAGTGCCAAACTTCCTGACACCCACGCAGAGACACAATAGCCTCCCATCGAAGGGAGCAGACCCCTTGGGACAGAGGGTGGCGTGAACGGAGACAGCGACCCGCTGTGCTCATCTGAGCTGGAAAAATGTGTTTTTATTCCTGTGATGGGTCGGCAAAATGACTCTCACTGGGTTCTTTCATGCTGCAGCCAGCGAGACACAGTTAACACCACCACTGCTATTAAGTTGTCTGTCAAGTTTGTCGGGTATCAGCCCATAAAGCTTAATCAATAACACGCAAAGAAAAACAAGGAGCTCAGTAAAAGTTTTAATTAAATTTACGTGTTAGTTTTGTCTGCTTTTAATTAGACCCTCATTCTTTCAGAAAGGATTTTGAAAGCATCGGTTAATAAAGTGGTGGGTTTTACAAGTTTTAAGATCCATAACCACAAATGATATGGTATATGCTTTAAATGTTTGACTTTTGAAGTATTGTAAGTTTCAGATATATTGCTGTCTTTGTAAAACTGCTTTAACAGCCATTTATGTGCCATATTAAACCTCAGCAAGTCTGAAGAATCTATATGTTTTATAATCCATCACAGAAACATCAAGTTTATAGGTTATGATTTCTATATCAGATGAACTGCTGAGCTGAAATAACCAAACTGACAATCTATTTATTATTGATTGAGTTAAATTATTTCTCATTTTAAGATGTTTCAACCATTTGTCTGACAAAAGGTTGCTCCAGTTTTACAAAAGTCCCTGTATCCAAATGACTTTGTGATGTTTGCTGTATTAAATCACAGTGATAAGAAACTCACTATGATTTCACTATTTCAGTCTGATGATGGATGAAAAAGTGGTTTTCCTTCTACATTCAGATTGCATCACTTCTGAGCAGACAGAATACTCGAATATGAATATTATGCATTTATCTATAAAAATCTTATTTGCTGATGGATCAATATTGAGGTTTTTTTTTCACAAATACTTGGTGCCGGCCACTCAAAATTTAGTATTGGTCAACCTCTGGAAGTGAATGGTTTAAAATTTCAGAACCACAGTTGTTATTCTTAAAGGGGACAGCACAACAATTTGTAAACATAACCACTGACAAAGGCTATTGTTGGTGCTGATCACATCAAAAAAAAAATCATTGGTTACAGTAAACAAGCTTATTAGAAATGAGTGCAAAAGGCCTAACCTTAACCTAAACTACAACATCTCCAAGGTGACATCTGAGGACCGACACAGCTACTAATGTAGTGATGAGACCTACAGACACATGCTCAGCTATACCCTCATATATGTAAATAGACTGGCTTCCTGTGTAGAAGAGGAGGGGGAGAAAGAGGGTTTGTGAAACCTCTCTCTCTCTCTCACACACACACACACACACACACACACACACACACACACAAAGAGATCAGAAAGGCATCACAATGAAAATGTGGCTCATTATTATACACAGTAGACCGCAGGCTCTGTGTCTCCTGCATCTGGGGGTTTAGGGAGCAGCAGCCGCAGCCCTCAGCCCCTCACACTTGATAACATGAGCTGACCAAGCAGCCGCAGACACAAGCACCACACTCACTTTATGCAGAGATTCGGGAGGTAGCTGAGACGCCTTGAACAGCTCTGCCACTTTACTGGACGACAGTTTTCCTGAAGTGTCAGCCTGGCACAGACCGTGGAGACCTGAGTAATACCTCTGCTCATGCTCATTCAGGGAGATGAAACTCCCCGCAGACGCCGCACCGGATTCCTGATCCATTCCCGGGGCTGACGCATGGAGGATCCGCCGGAGACGCACTACAAACAAACAGATCAATACATCCTGCTCCGGACTCCGGCTCCTGTTTCAGGTCGGAAAAGAAGGAGGGTTTAGTATCACCTCCTACAGGAGAGTTCCCTGTGAAGACAGCCCGCCTGCTCACCCTCAGGCTCGTCCACTCCTACTGCCTATTGTGAGTGATTGTAGCACTACCGCCGTGCGCCTGCTGGGGGCGACAGAGCCCAGGACAAGCTGAAAGAAGACCCTACGTTCCAATCCATAATTGAATAAAGCTTATTTTATTACAGGACCTTGTACAAATTCTTGTCCTGTATCACAATACAGATGCGGTGTAATATGATACAGCATAATGAAGCCAACAATTAATCTGTTGTGCTCTGAGGGAACATAGGGAAGCACTTTGAATATCACTCATATTTCCTGCTAAATTAGAATAGCCTTCTATAAATAGTCTGAATTTGGTTTCATCATGAGATAAACAGTTCAGACCTTTAGGCCAACATCCAAAACTAAAATTTTATACAATAAAGGAACTAGAAAGAGCAAAATAAACAGCAAATTTAGCAAACAAACAATGCAACTTACTTTAATGTCACTTTTACTCATGGAGGCTAATATTAGCACCTTAAAAATACTGCTAACGTCCTGACATTAAAGTAACACTTGTATTAAAAATGACCTTTTGACACAGAAATGGGGCCATTATTAATCAGTAAACATGCACAGAAAAAATACTGGACTCAGAAATGCCACATGATCCTGTTACAGCTTTAAGCAAACCTTCAAACCTGCATGATGCTGTGCAAAAGTCTCAAGCCACTATTTATTTATCCACTGGTAGGAAAATGGAAAACGATTCAATGAAAAATGTCCAAACATAAACTGAAATACAGTATATTAGATGAATCAGAGTCTGTGAGAGTCTAACAAGCTTGAAAATCAATATTTGGTATGAGCACTGTTACTCTTCACCAGAGCCTGAACTCTATGAGATGGCCTTATTTTCTTTAAGTAGTCTTTAAGAATAGTTCTCCAGGCTTCTTGAAGGACATTCAAAGCTGTTCTTTGGATGTTGAATCCCACACTGCTTCAGTAATATCGAGGTCTGGGTTCTGGGGAAGCCAGTCCGTGACTGATAGTGATTCATTGTATGTTTTTCTACCCAAGTATGTTTTTATTTCATTGGCAGTGTTTTTGGGATCATTATCATGAAAAATGAAGCCACTGCTGATGAGACTCTTTCTGTATAGCGGTCAAGAATATATAGTATTCTGTCCTTCCACTGAGCCCATTTCTGATGAGCCTTTGGTGAGCAGTAGATGGATCATCTGCAGGTCCTGCGTCAGGTTTTTGCTTGATGTTTTTATCCTGTTTCTTAACAGCATGACTTTCAGATGTTGTTTATCTGTCGTAGATGTGTTTTAGAGCTATCAGCCAACAGTTTTTAGGCTGACAGCTTTGGGAGAGCACCTTGTTGGTGCAAAAATACTATTTTATGCCTGTCAAACTGTGTTATGTTTGCATATTTTGTACACACAGCCATTAATAGACAATAGCTTTTCTTTTTTTTTTCCCCAGGAGAGATTTAAAAAATATTTTTGAAAGTCTTCAATCTGAATATCACCAGAGTCTCAGATGAAATAAAATATTTTGGATTTTGCAGATCCAGCAGTAATCTGCCCACTGAGATGATTAACCTTGATTGCCCTTTAAAGAAGCACACAAAATCTAAAAGCCTTGAAAAATGCTTTTCACACTATGAGTTTTACTTTCGGATGCATTTCATGCAGTGTATTGAGGTTCACGTTTTTGTTTTAGTTTCACAATGATTGGGTTAAAAACTGCAATGGCTGTCATGTCTGGGCCTCTGCTGCCACCGTGTGTAGAGAGAAAATACCTGCACCCTGAAAAGTAATTAACACATGCATCCCCAGGCTTTTACCTTTCTACCTATAAAACCCGGAGAGCAGCCAAATGGCTGGTAGGCTTTTAGCTAAGCTTTAGCTTCAGCCAAGTGGAAGCTAAATTGGCTAGTCATTCATATGTATATTAGGTTGTTACCTGGGAATTCTGGAGGGAGGGGAGTGGGGGTGTGTGATTGAGGGGGTGGGGGAGCTGCTAAAAGCTGTGCACTTCCTTTTGTGTTTCATCTTGATGCATTCTCAATCATCCAGGGAAATAAATCTCCAAAAGTCACCAACTTGGAGTGTTTCAGTTTGCCATCTTAGGGAGAAATCAACACACATGGGTGTATGTCCTTTGTTGCTGAGATTTATTGATAAAAACAGTACAAAAAACCAACCATTTGTACACATATTTACAAATAATAATAAAAAGTGAGTGAGTACATTTCAACATTTTCAGCAATCACTCACAATCCTGGCACTGCCATGGTATCTGTAGTCTGCATTTACCACATGTGTATCTGTTGCAGTGAACACATCGCACAGTGGCATGATTGTTCTTGCATTTGTGTTTGACCTGACACATGGCTCTTTTTCCAGGGCTAGGTGTGGAGGGTTGTGTCCAAAGCAACTGTTTTTTTCTTGCCTTCTTCGCAGCTACATGAGAGTGAGCCAACTCTCTTGCAAGCTCCACCAGGAAGTCCACCCGTCTTTCCTTCGTCCCGGTGCATGCTTGATACAGCACATGTGCATTCAGTGCTGCCATGTCAATCATGTTCGCTGCAATTTCCAGTGTGTGGGGATCATTTGTCACCAACTGCATCACGTGCTACAACCCTGGTCTACATATCACCGTTGATGAACAGCTTTTCCCATCAAAGACTCGGTGCTGTTTCCTGCAGTATATTGCAAGTAAACCTGACAAGTTTGGGATCAAGTTTTGGGTGGCTTGCGACCTAAAATCCAAGTACATTTGCAATGTCTTCCCATATCTTGGCAAGGACCCCAATCGTCCCACTGGGGAGAGACTTTCTGAAAATGTAGTAATGAGGCTGATGGAACCATTCCTAGACAAGGGCAGAAATGTTACCACGGACAATTTTTTCACATCGCTTTCACTTGCGCAAAAACTTCTTAGACGGTGTGTTGATTTCTCCCTAAGATGGCAAACTGAAACACTCCAAGTTGGTGACTTTTAGAGATTTATTTCCCTGGATGATTGAGAATGCATCAAGATGAAACACAAAAGGAAGTGCACAGCTTTTAGCAGCTCCCCCACCCCTTCAATCACACACCCCCACTCCCCTCCCTCCACAATTCCCAGGTAACAACCTAATATACATATGAATGACTAGCCAATTTAGCTTCCACTTGGCTGAAGCTAAAGCTTAGCTAAAAGCTTAACAGCTATTTGGCTGCTCTCCGGGTTTTATAGGTAGAAAAGCTAAATGGCTGCTCTCTGGGAGTTTAATTAAGTGCTTAGCAGGAAGTGAACTGTGATCAAGCTAAAATTAATTCAAAATTTAGATAATACACACCAAAAAGGTGAAAACGAAAAGGCATTTAGTGCATTTAACCCCCCCCCCAAAAAAAATCCAACTTAAAGTTATTTGAGCTTTGTGATGTTTTGTCTAAACAATGTTCCAATAAAAGGTCTGAAGAGTGCCAAGAAAATGTCCCTCTCATCATTACACCATCACCACCAGCCTGAACCTCTAATACAAGGAAGGACGCATCCAGCCTTTCATGCTGTTGACACCAATTTCTGACCCCACCATTTAATTGTGACAGCAGAAATTGAGACTCATCGTTTAGATATTATCTATTTTTCTGCAAACCCCAGAGATGGCAATGTGGGAAACTCGGACCAGCCCATCAGGTGCCAAACTCACTTAAACTGCCTGTCTTCCCCATTCTGCTGCTCGGTTTGAGGTTTAGCTGGTCATCTTGACCATGTTTAAATGCCCAAATGCACTGAGTTGCCATTTGATTGGCTGATTTGTCAAGGAAGGAGGAAGGAAGAGGAAAGACCAGTTATTCTTACTGTAACCCAGTGGCTCAACCCTCAGTGATGCGTCATCGTGGTCTGTTTTATTGGAAAACACTTATGACATTTTATGGGTACAAAAGATCGTTTATTGTAGGAGAGTTTCATGTGGTCTGCTGTGGTGTTTTAATCACTGAAACAGTCTGTTATCAGGGAAAGGAGACTTTACATTCAAACTTGACCCATGTGAATTTAATTTCCAATAAATGGCGGTTTCAAGGCAAGGCAAGGCAAGGCAAGTTTATTTGTATAGCACAATTCAACAACAAGGTGATTCAAAGTGCTTTACAGAGACATTAGAAACAAGAACAAATAAAAAGCATGATTTAAAATTGATTAAAACAAGCAAATAAACTAACTAACTAATTAACAAACAAACAAACAAACAAACAAACAAACAAACAAACAAACAAACAAACAAACAAACAAACAAACAAACAAACAAAACAAAACAGTATATAAAATCAAAACAGATAAAATCAGAACAGTAGATAAAATCAGTAGTTAAATGTAAGTTTTGAAATTTAATCTTAAAGTGTGGATTTGGTGCTTTATTCAAATGCAGCTGAGAATAGGTGAGTCTTCAACCTGGATTTAAATAAACTGAGTGTTTCAGCTGATCTGAGGCTTTCTGGGAGTTTGTTCCAGATATAAGGAGCATAAAAGCTGAATGCAGCTTCTCCGTGTCTGGTTCTGACTCTGGGAACTGATAAAAGACCGGATCCAGATGACCTGAGGGATCTGGATGGTTCATACTGGGTCAGGAGGTCATTGATGTATTTTGGTCCTAAACCATTCAGAGCTTTATAGGCCAGCATCAGAACTTTAAAGTCTATCCTCTGACGGACAGGCAGCCAGTGTAAGGACCTCAGAGCTGGACTGATGTGGTCCACTTTTTTGGTCTTAGTGAGGACTCGAGCAGCAGAGTTCTGAATGAGCTGTAGTTGTCTGACTGATTTTTTAGGTAGACCTGTAAAGATGCTGTTACAGTAATCAAGCCTACTAAAGATGAATGCATGGACTAGTTTTTCCAGGTCCTGTTGAGACATCAGATCTTTTATCCGTGATATATTCTTGAGGTGATAGTAAGCTGACTTTGTTATTGTCTTAATGTGTTTTTCTAAGTTTAGGTCTGCATCCATCACTACACCCAAATTTCTCGCCTGGTTTGTGGTTTTTAGATGTATAGATTGAAGTTCTCTGGTGACCTGTAATCGTTTTTCTTTGGCGCCAAAGACTATTACCTCAGTTTTGTTTTTGTTTAGCTGGAGAAAATTGTGGCACAACCAGTCATTGATTTCCTCAATGCATTTACCAAGAGCCTGTACAGGGCCTCGGTCTCCTGGTGACATTGTGATATATATTTGTGTGTCATCTGCATAGCTGTGATAGTTTATTTTGTTGTTGTTTATAATCTGTGCCAGTGGGAGCATGTAGATGTTAAACAGAAGGGGTCCCAAGATGGAACCTTGGGGAACTCCACATGTGATACTTGTCTGCTCAGATGTGAAGTTACCTATTGATACAAAGTATTTCCTGTTTTCTACGTATGTTTTGAACCAGTTTAGTACAGTTCCTGAAAGACCTGTCCAGTTCTCCAGTCGTTTGAGTAATATGTTGTGGTCAACTGTATCAAATGCTGCACTGAGATCCAGTAAAACTAGGACTGACATTTTTCCACTGTCTGTATTCAGACATATGTCATTAAACACTTTGGTCAGAGCGGTTTCAGTGCTGTGGTTCTGTCTAAAACCTGACTGGAAGGCATCGTAGCAATTATTCTGTTTTAAGAAGTAACTGAGCTGTTGAGAAACTGCTTTTTCAATGATCTTACTTAAAAACGGGAGATTTGAGATTGGCCTGTAGTTGTTCATTTGTGTCTTGTCAAGATTGTCCTTTTTCAGTATAGGTTTGATTACAGCAGTTTTTAGTGATTCTGGAAACACACCTGATAATAAAGAAAAGTTGACGATCTGTAACAGGTCTGACTCTAAAGTCTTTGAGACCTTTTTGAAAAAACTTGTTGGCAGGACATCTAAACAGCAGGAGGAGGAGTTCAGTTGACCTAAGATGTCCTCCAGGTCTTTGCTGTTAATAGGTTGAAACTGTTTCATGGTGTTTAAACAGTTTTTTGGTGGACACAGTACATATCCTGGATCTGCTGTTGATGTACCAATTGCTTGTCTAATATTTTGGATTTTTTCAGTGAAGAATTTGGCAAAGTCATTGCAGGCCATGGTTGAATGAAGTTCAGCTGCCACTGACACAGGAGGGTTTGTTAGCCTGTCAACTGTAGAAAATAAGACCCGAGCATTATGGCTGTTTTTAGTGATGATGTCAGAGAAGTAGGACCTCCTTGCATTCCTCAGTTGTAAATTATAATTGTGAAGTTTCTCTTTATAAATGTCATAATGAACCTGGAGGTTTGTTTTTCTCCATCTGCGCTCAGCTTTCCTACACTCTCTTTTTTCTTTTTTCACCAGTGTGGAGTTTCTCCATGGAGACTTTTTCCTTCCAGAGATAACCTTCACCTTAATGGGAGCAATAGTGTCCATTACATTTAACATGTTAGCATTGAAGCTATTGACGAGCTCAAGCATACTTTTCTGAGACAGTGGTTAAAAAATTAACCTAACAGCCAATGAGGAAGAATGGATCATTAACCTTATATAAGTGCCAGCTTAGATATTGATTGACTGAATAACTGAAAGTGTTTGCAAAGGCTTTTTCAGTAAAGAGGATGAGAATGAGTTCACTGGGATCTGTTGTGGGAGATTTTAATTCTGCATGACATAGCAAAGCTAGGTTAGACCTGATTACCATGTAGGGAGGAACAGGGAGTGTGGAGAGTACAGTTTGTCCTGCTTGACTCTGACCGAGCAGGACTGGGTCAGAAAGGACAGAGAGTGCTGGGATGATTTCACCTGTATCCCAAATCAGACTTTTGGGCTTAACCCTCACGCAACCAAAATATTTTAGTGACTAAAATAATCAAGTGACTTCGCTTCGTTTCATACAGAAGTACTGTTTTGTGTATCATACTTGTACTCTTTCCTTTATCTGTGATATTTATTCTGATAACATGATTTTCAAGGGGTTTGAATCCACCGTCCGGTGTGTGTGTAGTCTCCATATGCTGTCCATGTCTGGGTGGGTTCTCTCCAGGTACTCAGAGATACTCCCACAGTCCAAAACATGCAGTTACAGTATGGGATTAGCTTCACTGCTAATTCTGAATTGGCCACAAGTATGAATGTGAGTGCAAATGGTTTTCTGCACCCTGCCTCTCACCCTGTGGCAGCTGGGATATGCTCCATGTTTTCAAGTTAACTAGTAAACCCAACTCATCTCCTTCAGCTGAGCTGTTTGCGTCCTCATTTTGTGCATCAAGTATCCTCAAGGCTTCTCCTGCAGTCAATCTTGCTACCTCATTTCATGATCTAGTGTAAACATATGGCTGGGTCGCCGGCGGGTTAAATGAACTGCACCTGAAATGGACCTGTTCTGCTTATCCTTATTTTCTAGCCTCTTAGAATGCATAATGAGATTGTTGTTTTTCATATCCTTGATTTGTCATAGGTGATAAAGACCCTTCTTGTTTAAATCCTGTCATTGCAATCCTGTCAAGTTCCTGAAGGGCTGGCAAATATGAGAAATCTGACTCTGGAGTACTGCCCTGTCTCTCTCTCTTTTTGACTTTTATTTCTATGGCACATGCACTCTGATACCAGCAGTGATCATGTTTACCACCACTTACCAACAGCAGCACTGCTTTAGAACAGAAACCATCGAGCCTTTGCAAAGATCACGGCTCCTCGAGATAGTTTAATACCTGTGGCTAGGTGAGGGGATTTTGTAAATGCTGTGCAAGGATTTATAAGTGGGGCTCAGGGTTCCAGGCTTAAACAACAACAACAACAACAACAACTGTACTACAACTACACCCTGTGTGTTGCACTATTTGCTCTTCTTCTAAATTCCTCTGTTAGTTTCACCTTTAATGTTTTAATGTTGTTTTCTTTTAAAATGAAAGGTAACAGTTTACATATCATATCATATCATATCGTATATGTAAAAATAAAAATATGGAACTGGAAAAAATGATAAGAGATCCACTTCTATTAATTAGTAGATGCTATATTCTGTTAGGATGCCTGGGTCGTTGACCCAGGGGTTTTGAGTTTATTATATTATTTATACTTTCTAGTCTTTGGTTTCTTTGAGTTCTGTCTTATAGTTTATGTCTCTGTCTTCTCTAGCTGCTCTGTCTCCCCTGTCAGCTGTATCCCCTTGTCTAGTTCGCGTCTCTGTGTATCCTTAGTTCCTATATCCCCGTGTCCAGTCAGTGTCTGTGTCTGCCCTGGTCCCACGTCTCTGTTCCCTCTGTTGCAGTGCGTGCGAGTCTGTGTCTTTGTTCAGTCTGTGTTATGTGTTTCCTGTTTTACTTTGAAAGTCCATGTCTGATGTTAATGTGTCTGGTTTTGCTTCCCCTTGTCTCGTTAGGCGTGATTTGCCCCAGCTGTGTTTCCCTCCTGTTACCCATTCCCTGATTGCTCCCTCTGTGTATTTAAGCCCTGTGTTTCTCTGTGTCCGTGTTGTGATCTACCGGTTACTTTGCTGTGTGTTTTGTCAATCCGCTGGTGTTAGTTTATTTTTGAGTTTTTCCAGTTATGTTATGTTTGCGTTCAGCATTAAAGCTGTTTTGGTTTAAGTTCTGTCTCCGGAGTCTGCACCTTGGGTCCTATCCCTGTCCGCACACAGCCGACACCTAACATATTCTTTCCCAGGCTGTTTCTGTTTCTAGGGGTCACTACTTATTATACCATTTTAAGTGGCTGTAACTTGGAAGTTCACACACTGTGCTATACTAGGTAAATAGAAACAGACTGGGCCGTTCTGTTCTCCTCTGGGAGGTCTGCCTCTATCACATTAGACCTATCTGGCTCCTTTGGAAAGCATGAACAAACAGCGCCCACTTGACTGTTTCCATGCAGTGCAGCGCAGTGACAGCCATTGTTTTTTACAGAGAGGACAGATTAGTTCAGGTGTGTCTTGGCTTAACCATTAAACCCAGGCTTTATCCAGTTAAATCCTCTGCCGACCTCTTTAGATCGGTGAATGCTGGGACCTTTGCCTGAGCTTTTACAGCATTGTGCTATTCTGCTTTTTGTTTTCTGGGAAAAATGTTGGAAAAGATCTTGCTCCTGCTCAGTTTGTCACTTTCTGTGGCAGAAGGGCTCTGTAAACCAGGTAAGGCTCTTAAAATGTAACCTTTGGTCAAATATTGTGTGTTCACATTTTTAAAAAAAATACATAAATTCATTAATATGAGTAAACACAGGCTTTGTGTACAGGAGTTTTATCCCTTCTTAGCCCAGAAGTGAGTGTGGAATGCAGCTTCTAATCTATTTACTGGAACAAAGTCAGATTAGACACATAACTTAGCATTTACCTCACAACAAGGGTTTCATTCATTCCATTGTGATTGTAGACTTGAACAATGATCCTAAAATTGCTAATCTACAACCAAACTATGAGGAAATAGCTGAGAGAGACTAAATTTGACGCTGCTGCTCTTGGGATTCAGTCTATCAGCACAGGAAAGATAAACTGCAGCAGCTACACTTCTCATCTAAAGCCTAGCACAGCAATTCATGGCACGCAGAGGACATTTCAGTCTGTTTTATCTTTATAGGTGTTGGAGAAGCCTACAAAGTTCGATTCAGCATCAAAACCGCACTGGGAGATCAAGCTGTATGTATATATTTAAATATTCCTCCACATCCTCAGATCGCTCTTCTTGCCATAAACAGCTCTGACTTCATAATATTAAAAACAGGAATGCAATCCCATTCCCTAAAAAATTTGAATGTTTTGTGAATTATAAATAAAGAAAGTAATGATTTCCAACCTATATTTACAAAGAAAATGTGGTGGAACTGAGAAATGTGATCATTCATGTCCAGCATTACAATCAGTTGAAGTTCCAGGTGCAACAATAGACCAGAAAAGTTGTGTAATGCTAAAAAAAAAACAAAAAAACAAGCAATACACCCCCAAACACCTGCTTTGGACACATCTTAGTAATTAGATAAACAGGATTACGTTAAAAAAAAACCATGCTAGGCAGGGTAAGTCTTTCGACACAGGGAGAATTTCAATACTCTGGCACAGATTTGTGGAACAAAGAGGAAACAGAGAGAATTTTAATCTTCTACAGTACACTGATCATAGATAATATCATTAATGTTTCAGAGAATCCAGCAAAATCTCTGTACGCAAGAGAAAAGGGCTGCAAATCACTGCTGAATGGCTGTCATGCCCTCAGAGAACACTTTAATATAAATCAGACATGAATCTGGAGTGAACATCACCACATGGGCTCAGGAATACTTTTGAAAGTTCAAAGTGTACCATGCAAATAAAAAATACATGCAGAAACAAGATCCAGAGATGCTGCTGTCTCCGTTTATGCAGCTCATTCAAAAGAGATTGAGACAAAGAGGAAAAACCTCCTGAACAGCTTTCCTCTTTAAGATCTGTGATGGCCCTGAGTGCTTTTGTGAAGATACCATGGGCAACTTGCAAATCTTTAAAGGCACCGTTGAAACTCAATGATGCACTCACTAGCCACTTTATTAGGACCTGTTTCTATCTGCCTTAATCCTTTATCTCAACAAAGCGGCGAAAACATTTCTTCAGAGTTTTATGCAGCGACTGCAAATTTTGTACGCACATCCATTATGTGAATCTCCCTTTGCACATTCCAAAGGTGTCTGTTGGGCATTTAAATCAACTGTGTTGGATCAAGGACACATCTAAAACCTGCAGGACACCGGCCCTCAAGGCCTGGAGTTGGACACCCCTGATTTAGACCAAATTCTGACCTTATTAATCCTCATCTTTCTAATCTTCTATTGTCCAGTTTCCTGCTCTTAGCTGACAGGAGTGCTTCCCGGTGTGGTCTTCTGCTTTCTGCTTCAAGATTTGGTGTGCTATGCGTCGAGAGATCATCTTCTGTGTGGTTGTAACTAGCAGTTATGAGTTGCTTTTGCCTTCTTGTTAACTCAAAGCAGTCTGGTCATTGTTCTCTGACCCTTTGCATCAACAAGGCATTTTCACATAGAGAACTGCTGCTTACTGGATATTTTCTCTCTGTTTTCTGGACTGTTTTTTTTGTTACAGATGGTTGTGTGCGAACATCTAAGCAAATCAGAAATTCCTGAAATACCGTACTCAGAACCCGGACGTGTGGCATTAAAAGCCACTGACATGCATGCTTGCGTGTGGTTGGACAATTAGATATGTATGCTGATGAGCAGTTAAACAGATGTACCTAATAAGGTGGTCACGATTGCATACGTAGATTTTAAAATTGAAAGTCTTGCTTATTTCAGCAAGAACACATCGCACATTCGTTGGGTACTGCAGCAGATAAAATCGAGAATCGAGAGATTAAACGTCTGTTCAGACCTGTTAGGCATTATAACCGTTCTGCACATTATGAGGGAACAAATATGACAGAGGAGGCCTCAAATATCTGCAGGGACACAGCAGCAGTAAGTGTTGGGAAATTTCCAAATACTTACAGAGGGAGTAGAAATGCTACTTTTCCAATTTAAATGCAACTTGCTGATGGTATGAAGTTTAAGACACACACACACACACACACACACACACACACACACACCAATATTAACTAATTTCCAAATCATTAACTTCTGCTTTTATTAATATTTTACACGCCATCATTTTAGAGTCATGGTTACAATCAAGTGCTTAATATTATCCAGAATTCTCTTAAAGTGCATGTGACTGCTTAATATGAGGCCAAGGTCCATGTGGCGAACAGTTAACCTTTGCTGAAAAACAGTCCCTAATCTGATGTTGCTGATTTTGCAGTATCCCTGGAACAAAAATGAAATGTTCCTTTTCCGGGCCGCTCTGGCTTTTGCCATGAGGGATTTCACTAACGGAGAAGAATTTGGGTAAGACTGTTTTTGTGTCATCTGTTCTTAAACAGTTGTAAAAACATAATAGAACATCTCTTAACACGATAGGTGACTCACATTTTATAACTTCGCTTTCATTGTCTTGTAAAACTTCACCAGGGTTTCAGACATCCATCCGTGTAACGAGACTCAGAGAGTGTCCTTCTGGTTTGTGGTGACGAGGCCGAACACCATGGCTCTTGTTGATAAAGGAACTGTGGAGATGGCTATAAAGTAATCACATGCTACAGTTTTAGTTATTGGTACTACTATTGTTATATTTTCTTCTTAGCTGGATGTAAATAATGGATGTTAAAGTATTTTTCTTAAACATTTATTACCCATTTTATCATTTCCTAGAAAATTCTAAAATGACTAATAACTAATGGGTTTTCCAAATAAATATGAATGGGGGCGTAATTATGTTCCCAATGAATGTTTGGCTCACATATGGTGCGAAAGTGCAGCTTTCTAGATTATGTAGCGCAGGAACAGGTGTGTCGTGACATTTTTTATATTTTGCTTTAACACGTGTGCCTGTGTCATGGCTTTTGGTTACTCTCTCACACAAGATTTGCCACTGCCAGAGGTTTGTTTTCTTTTGAACAAGGCTTCAAAGCTCCAACCTAAACCATAAACCACAAACCTGATCACTAACCTTAACACTTCAAACACTTTGCTTTCAAACACCATCTATTTTATGTATGCATGCATGAGCAGGTTTACCCTGGGTTATGCAGTGTGGCCATAGAAACTAAGTCGATCCCTTTTATTTTTATGAAGTAACAGGTTATTTTTGTACTTAAGTGAACATAATTTCCCTCATGTGGGTAATGAGCATTCTCATTTAAACATTTCCATCCGTCCATCACACTTTTCTGGTCACCAGTCCATTACAGGGGAAACAGAGAGAGACGGCTGTTCATGCACAACCAGCCTCAACCAGCCATTAACATCCACTATTTTAATGGATCACAATAACTGATACAGAAAGCAGTAGAATTTATTTAAAAAGCGAACAAATATTTTTAGTAACCCCCCCAAAAAGCGCCAAACAAATCCTCTGTTTCTACTGTAAATGCATGTGTTATGTAGAGCAGCATAACTTAAGGCAGGTGCTCTTCACCATTTTTGTGTTTTTAACATTTACGGTTAGCATTTATGAAGCTCAAATTTTGTATGGGACTTTGCACTGAACCACTACTCCTTTGTACTGGGACGAGTCACTTCATAAATGTTTGGTCAACTAGCGTGTTTATTTCCAGCTGGCATCTTATCTTTGGAGGTTTTCCAGGCTCATATCTAGGAGGAGACTCACAGGCAGACTTTGGAATCACAGATTTCCCAAGATTCTGGCACAAATTCACCAGCTTGTAGAATTTATGTGGGAAGTCAGGGTATTTTGAAGCTTTTTTTCCTGTACAGGAACGATAAGGTCAGCTAATTTAAAAAAAAAAGTTTTAAAATTGTAGTTTGAATTCAAACTACAGCCAATGTTTTTATACAGTTTAATACCTGTAAGAATGCATTGATTACTATTTCTGATCCTCGGCAGCCTTGGCCCACTTCAGTAGCTTCTGTGTCCAGCTTGTACAGCAGGTCCTGCAGAGGAACTGGCCAACTGCAAACTAACTTAATGGGTTCGCAGTGTGTATACCACTCACTGTTGAGGCACTGCTGTGTTAACTTGGCATACTTTCACCACCTCCTCTTGTCTGCCTCCTTAATGCATTCGTTTCAGGGGATGCTAAGTTCTAAGACGACAAACTGGTTTCAAAGCTTCCAAAAAACAGTTCCAGCCCCAGGTCAACCTAAAAGTTAAAAACAGTTTTATCACTCATGATAAAAAATGCTTTTGTGTGTGACTCATCAGTTTTAAGAAGTACTTAGAGATCCCCTGGAGGATGTACTGTACTGAGAAATGACCCTGACCGGAGGAAAGAGTTTAAAATCGGCTACATTTAAGCATTACTGAAACACTGTTGCATGAACACGTGGAGCAAAAGTGTGACTTTAACGTCCGCATACTTGTGTTTTTGACACAAAGTTGCAAATCTTTAAGTATTTGGCCAATGAAACACTTTGTGATTTTTGTCTCTGCGCACCACTACAGTGGATTTTATCTGGATATGATAAAAATGCAGCTTTAATTAAAGCTGCATTAACCTCAATTGCAGCCACTTTTATGTATTTTCAGAGAAATTGGACAACTGACTGTCAAGTAGTTGAGAAATGACTTGCATTTTGTGGCCTTAATGCTCAACATGACGTCCAAAGAACAAGTGAAAGAGGCCATCGTTAGGCTTGGAAAATCTAAATAAATCCATCAGGGAGAGATTCATTAAAAAGAATGAATGCACAGACCAGCTCAGCAACACTAAAAGACCCTAAAGACCACAGAAGATAACTGATGAAGTGCATGATAACAGAATTGTTTCTAAAGTTAAGAAAATGTTTGGACAACCAGAACGATGGGAAGAGAAAAGTATTTCTAGATCTACTGGATTTAATCAACTTAGGTGGTGTAAAGAGGCAAAACTGTAAAAACTGTGTTGCTGTCCAGAGTCAGTGCAGTTTTGCCTTTTCCAGAATAATCCCCTTAAATGAAATCTTTTTTTTTGTCCAATAGAAAATCGAGAAATCGAATCAACGGTGCTTTTCTGCTAACAGATAAAACTCTGGAGTTCGTTGGCATCTATCCCACTCTGGCAGCACCGGTCTCCCCTGACACCCCTCCGTGGCTCATTGTCTTCGGGGTGGTCATGGGTGCAGTTAGCGTCGGCATCATCGCCCTGCTTGTGTATCCTCTGGTCCAAAGAAAACTGTGAGCAGATGACTGTGGATGTATTTAATTTAGCTTTTTGAAAATATGATAACTGAGCTTCATTTGATCTGCTCATTCTTTTTGTAGGAAGAAAAACATGGATGCAGATGACGAGGACAGCGACGAAGAGACAGGGGTGAAAACGGCTGAAAACGGTGCAAATGACGGTATTTATAACTCGACGTTCTCGGACGATGAGCGATTCACGCAGATGTAAAGTGCTCTTATAAAAAAACTGCCGTGCCACAGTGTGAAAAATTATGTGATTTTCTTTAAAGTTTCTAATGTAATTCATTTCAGTTTTGACATGTTAATTTGCTGGGCCTTTCAATACAATAATCACAGGCTGCCTTAAACAAATCCGGTGTTTCACACTATTTAACTGCCGTTTTACAAATAAATGTGTTTTTTCCCCTCAACCAAAGTGTTGAAGGATGATTTATCAAAGATCTCTGTATGACGGGTTGTGTTAAGATATTTTGCCAAAGTGGGGTCTATATACTAACCATTTACAACCAGTCAAATGGTCCCATTTATGAAGAAGGCTCATTCCTACCTTTGTAAGTCTAGGAGGCCTGGCTTTATGATTACCTTTGAAGGAATTCAATAAAATCCTCTGTTAAACCACTCATGGTTCCTTATCTGCACTCTGTGTTGGTACAAAGTTTCAAGATTATGTGTGAACAGGTGTTTAAACTGCAATGTTTGACTTGCTGTATTCTGCCTCCCTGCAGGGCATTTCCCTCAAATGATTTAACACCGGTGACCTTTCACAGGTAGTAAACTGTTACCAGTAATTCTGGTAAAGAGTCTGGTCATATTACTGGTATTTCCGAGTAACATAAAAGACATTATTAAAGACGATGTGACACTCTATAGATTTTTCTTCAGAGTTCTGTAAAGATGTTGAATATCCCACCCCTCTCACCAAAGAGCCAATCAACAGCTAAACCTAGAAACATACGAGCCAATCACGATGCAGCATTGACTCAGTAGCGCTTGACAGCTCTGTGCTGGCAGGTAAATCCACTTGTTAATGAAATTGTAGCTTGTATGCAGCTGCATTCGTTCGGTGCTCTCATGGGATCAGCAGAGATGATGAATTTGTTGGCACTTACCGGATTAAGACTAATAAAGTCTTAATGCTGATGGTGGAAAAAAGAGCTTTATAGCTTATCTGGTGCAAATTCACCAAACATTTGAACATTTTTAAAAATCACATTTGATATTTGGTTTCATAAATGCAGTTTTGATGCCACAGTGGTAACATTTATGGATGTCTATCTTTAGAGAGGGGCAATAACACCACTAAATAGGCACTTCTAAGTTAACATGTGGTAAAAAGTAAATGACCTGGTTCTTATATAGAGCTGTTCTACTCTGCTTGAGCACTCAAAGCACTTTGTTCAACTTGCCTCATTCATCCATTCACAAAAACACTTTTTTTCATGCCTAAGTGGTTTCTATCTAATATTCACACTCAAATGAACTCTTTGAGAGCAACTTGGTGTTCAGTAACTTGCCCAAGGAGACTTAGTGACTAACTCAGAAATAATTCCAGTTGATGGTATTCTAATTTACAGAATAATTACAGCTTATTAAACATTCATATGGCTCTAAGGGTTGTGGTAACTTTTCCAAATCTGTTTTTGACTTTGAATAAAATTATACAGATAAATAATCTGACTAAACGGAAGATATTTCTATTTATATGTATGCAGGCTGACTTTCTAGAAACTTAAGTTAACTTTCCAGACACACTGGACCCATTTGTTAATCAATAATGTGACCAAAGGGATGTTTGCAGATTTTTTTTTTAGGAGGACCCATAGCAGCAATGCTGTGGCCATTGTTCTGGAGGAAACATGCTATATGCTATATGTAAAAGAGCAAACTGTTTTTAAAAAAAAAGCAAATACAGAACTTTATATGCAGCCATGACAGTGATGAAAATTTCTGATTCCTCATTTTATTGACCTGGCCTTTTCACTTTCTCTGTTTGGTATTCTTACTCTTAAAATCCATGTCAAGCTATGCACTAAGGTTATAGGTGCCATCCTTAAAACACAAAAGGTTTTCTCTTTGTTTTTGACCCTTAGCATCCCTCATATATTGAGTTCCAGATGGTTCCACTGGGGTAAAGGATTACTCTTCCTAAAAATAAAAAAAAAAGCTTTTTGTAAAAATTGTTTTTTTCCCCATGATTCAAGGGAACAGTTTTTAGGGTGTTTACAAGCATTAAGGTTTTTCTGTGCTAAAAGGTCACCGCGTGAGCCATTATGAGAACAGTTTGAGTGGTTTGAGTTTGATGGGTGCTGTATTTATTCAAACTGGTTTGCACAGATGAGCAGCTATATCATACTTAACACAGAGGACGGAGGCTCAGGCAACACGGCCATCGTAAGAGACCACATCTCGAGAAATGTTCTTGAGATATCCCTCCCAAGACAATACTTAAAACCAGACTTGGAAAATGGACATAACCCCGAGGGACCTGAATGAAATAATCAGAAGATGCCCGGCAACCTCAAAACATTAAATAAACAAACAAACCAGAAAACTAGCCACATTTCACTGGTTTCTCCAGTATCAGCTAAGAGCTGGCTTTTTAGTCCCCCCCAAAAAAATCATAGAAGAAATAATCACATCGACCTAAATTTACAGTTTTCAACCAGAATTTAACGCAACTACAAGGAAAGTGGCGCCATCTCGCGGTGCCATTTAGCAATTGCAGCATGCAAGGTATTTATGAATTTTCAATGAAGCATAAGTTACCGACACATACTTTTATCCGGGCCTAGTTGCTATGGTAAAATTAACCTTTATGACCGGAAGTATGACATAGTTACCTTTCTTTTTTTAATAAGCTTTTCTATTTTATTAGAAAATATAATCTAAGTGTGGGAGGATAAAAAAATTAAACAGCTTTAAGTCTCTTTCGTTTCTGATCCCCTTGCTGAATAATTTTCACACTGCCCGATTTGTATCTAGTTGAAGTGTGTTTTGAATTTTATGAATTTTTAGCTCTAAAAAACAAGAGAACTGTCATTTTCTTCTTCTTAATTATCAGTAACTATTTCCAGCTTTTCCTTTGTAATTTTCCAGCTGCAGTCCTTATGTTTTAACTTCAGGTGGCACCATTGTACTGTCAGATATTGTTTCCTGGCCCAACGCTGGGGTCTTATTCTTCACAGCACTTTTCTCAGCATCCCTTAAAGTGTTCATAAATGTACCTTTAAAGCATTTGAATTTCAAACATATTTTAATTTACTGTTATTTTATTTTTGTCTGACTACTTTTGAAGTGATAGCACAGCTCGACTTTCTCATTCTAACTTGTGTCTATATTTAGTTGATTATTAGATTCAGTGCGTTCTTGTGATCTGGGAGGAAACGTGTCATTGCTACAGCAATATCTGGCAGTACCATGCCAGACGATGCGCAGCATCCTGATAATATGCTGTGTGGTGATGGCGATTTATCATCTGGCCCGTTCCTTTTATTCTGCATTTCATTGTCTTGCCTCTTTTTTTTTCCTTGTCAGAAAGCCAAAGGTTTTCTGTCAAATTTAATTTGAGAAGCAATCCAATCTTATTAAAACTGAGGCTGATTAAGACCTAAATTCCCACTACAGAGGAAGCCAGGACAGGGGAAAAACTGAAGAAAGTAAAAATTGCTTTACGATGTTATAGAAAATAATGTTATTTTAATAACTCATTCTGATACCCCCTGAATAATAAATTAGGTTTGAAATAGCTATAGAAATGAGTCATTGTCAGAATGACAAACTGCCTGAATAACATTACCAAATCTCAAAGTAAATGATTATTTTTCTGTTGCCTGTGTTCTGGGCTCATCACAAGAACAATGGCTGTGTGTACTGTGTCGCATAATGGCTTTTGCCTAATTTTGTCTCTTTAAAAGGTGGGAGATAAATAAGCCTCTGGAGATAATTCTAGACGGCCAAACACAATGGTGAATTATAAATAATCTTGCGTGGGAGAAATTACGGGAAATTGTATAGTGTAAGCTCGTGTCTGCAACAGTTTAACTGAAAATCAGTCCTTTGCATTTCCCGTGAGGCGATTCCAGTAAATATCCAGCAATAATCACTGAAGTCGAGGTTGATGTTTATCTACATATGAACATTTTTTACTGTACTTTCACAACAACACACAAGTCTGACAGTGACAGTCTAATTATTTCTAATTGTGAGCAAATTGCATAGTGAGCAGGTTTTACTATAATGGTGACTACTTGCAGGAGTCTCTCTGCAGAGCTACATGATACAACTCGACTCATTGGAGAGGCTCTGTAAACATGCGGCAGTGTGTGTCACGGCATGTTTAAAATTCTCGTGTTTTAAAATTCTCCAATTCCAACCAAATGCTTATAAATTTCAGGGATTATCTAGAGCGTGTGCCCCTATTAAACGATCAATATTAAATGTCACAATTCTAGTCAATATTTGATGAGGCCTATTTTCTAACAATGCAGCTTTCAGGGCTTAGAATCAATATTTTACATAAAAGTAAATTTTTCATAATGTTAGCTTTGAAAGCCCAAGTGCATTATTAATATCAGTTACAAGAGAAGTGTGAAAAGTGACAGGTTCCATATGCATTTGCTAAAATTCAGTGGAGGTGAAAACTATATGCTGTGCACTGATTGCGCCACAAATCTTCACTGTACTGTCAGCCTCCTGGATCCCTCCTGGCAGGGGGCAAACAACAAGACGATCTCTGTCAGAGGCTGTGTATTTTGCCACCCCTGCTGTGTTTAAAATCCATCACTGCCAACATAGTTCTCTTCTCTGAAACTTTTCTTTTATTGGAGTCTAGAAATCCCATCTCTGTAGTTTAGCTCCTTTGTCCTCACTTTGTTTATGAGTCTCACTGAGAGTGGTCTCTGCTGTCTTGCCTCGCTCTGGCGCTGGCGTTTCTCCTTCTCCTTCCTTTTCCCTCTTCCTCTCTCGGATAATCTCCACCAGCCTCTGAAACTTCTGGTTTAGCTCCTCTATCCCTCCCACCACACTCCCCTCATCCTTTTCTCCATCGCTCTCCAGCGAACTCAGCGACTCGGCCCTTGAATCACGGCCCTCAAACTCGTAAGTCTGCAGTGAGTCATATGGTGGCTGTGACAGGTCAAAGGTGACCTGGTCCAGACGAATATTCAAGAGCTCCTCCATCCTGAGAGGCTGCGGGTTGGTCGTTTCTGTTCTCGCCGGCTCCGCCCCACTTGCCCAGCCTCTGCTGTTGCCAAACATCCCCTCAGGTAAGGGCAAAGACTGTGGGGTCAAATCCTTTCCCTGGAGTCCACACATGTTCAGTAGCTGCACTCCCGCTGGGTGCAGCCCACTGCTGTTAGTCCCATTCATACACGTCCCTCGGCTGTTTGGGTTCAGCGAGCCCACAATGCTGTATGTGTCTCCTTTCAGGTACACAGGAGTGTTTACAGAGCTCATTTGACTGCTGTTTGAATAATTTTGCTCGGAAATGGAGGGAATAGAAGAATCCGTATCAATGTCATCTACGGTGCAGCTCGTGGCTCCAGTGCTGATTTGAGTCTGGGATGACCCCGGTCGCCCCTCTTGTTGGTTTGATGAGAAGCTGGTGTGACTTTGGCATGAAGACTCATTTGGGTCACAGTAGGTCGAATTTGCAACAATGCTGGTGATCGGTGTCGACTCTGGTTCTGTTGATTTTGTCTGGAAAAACAAGGAGATGATTTAAAAAGACACGAAGAGAGAAACGTATGGAATCAAAGGAGTGACTTTTTCAACTTTCTTCCAGTAAACACCACTAAATATTTAATTCTGGACTTGAAACACCCCTGAATTGATTGTTCTGACATCAGTTCATCTATGTGCAGTATGTGGTTTTGAGACGTTTGATCTGAGCAGTATCTTGAAAGACTGGTTGCGTGACTCTAAAAACTTTAAAAATGTTAGTTTCCAAAGGTTTTACTTATTTTTATTTTGAACAGGCTGTGCAGTCTCAGACTCGCACGCCAAAAATAAGATCTTTCTGATATAATCATAAAGGGACACTTAAACATCACATAATCATTCACTGATTCACAGTTTAAAATAATTCTTAAATGTATCCACTAGTCTTTTACTGGGCCCTCAGATTACCCACTCTTTTAAACTCTTTAGCCAGTTTTCTTCTGATTGGCTACCCTTTGCAAACAGAATATCAACATATTAGGGCATTCTCTTTCTCTGCTATCATACAAAGTCAAGAACAGATAAAATTGTCTAAAACTGAGCATTAGATCAGTTTAAAGCATCAGCCTTATAATGTTTATATTTAATATGAGCGTCACACAGCAGAATGGGTCCCCTACAAGTGTATAATTTCACAGTTAGCTATTAACTTTCATTTAAGTTGGTAATCCCTTATTTGAATCCATATAACTGTTACAACCATTGTTAAATTTCATGTTTTTTTTTCAGCACTCTTGTCTGACCTTAGCTGGGTCCTGATTCTCCTTTGTGCCAGCTGCGATTGCTTCACTGCCTTCATTTCGCTCTGTAATTTTGCTTTTCACCATGCCTTCTGCTTCGAAACTACTGGTGCTCATCTCAGGAGAGTGCAGCACAGGCTCAAAGGTGTTCTGGTTCTGGATGATGAGGGAATTGCTGAAATGACCTCTGGTGAGCCCGTGGGTCAGCTGAGTTAGCTGCAGACCTGCCTCCAGTGGCCCGGCTGGATAATCTCTGAGAACAGGCAGCGTGTGGAGGCCGTAGCAGAAGCGCCCGTAGAGCGGAGCGGAGCCCGGACGTTGTTGAGAGTCCAGGCCTGGGCATGGGTGACGACTCCAGCTGTACGTCCTGGCCCTTGGCAGATTTTGCTGGGTGTACCATCTGCACCAAGAGATAAATGTCAGAGAAGCACACAGTCAAAGACACACACACACACTCGTTTTCATATCTTAGTAAGGACATCTAATTGAAGAAATGCTTTCCTTAGCCGCTTACCCTGACCCTAACCATCAAAAATGAACGCCTAACCCTAAAACTAAACATAACCAAACTGTAGCTTAAAACCACATTTTGAGCCTCAAAAATGCCTTCAAACTTGTGGGGATGTGGCTTTTCTCCCTGTAAGTGACTGTTGGTTCCCACAAGTATAGTGGCATGCCAATTTTCTATCCTCACAAAGATGTCTAAACATGTACACCCCCCCCCCCCCCCCCACACACACACACACTTCCTACAAGCCAGGATAAACTTTTATTTTATTTCTGGGATCAGCTCACATGGTTCGGTTGTTGTGCATGTGCTGTATTCTGTGCATGCTCTGCAGCGCTGTAATGTCAAAAGCTGCAGTATCTGCTTCCCCTCCCCCCTCATCGTCATACGATATGATGTTCTCCCTGACATCATCCTCCTCGAAGGTTGAGTGGGAGTCTCGTTTCTGATGGCGCAATGACAGCGAGAGTGCACACACCACTAACGGGCAAAAAAAAAAGAGACACATGACCATATACTCTTTGGACATTACAGAAGCAACCTGACACAACTGCTCAACGTCTTTAAAAAAAGTGACAAACAACACACAATGTTTAAAGTAGTTCAGAGACTTCAGAGAACTGACCAACCGTACCCAGAAGAGTTGTGACACAGGCCAGCATGGCCAGTAATGTCACCAAACTGAATATAAGAGACGGAGAGGCGGACGGCACGGGAAGACAAACCATGTGTCTCTCCCATCTCCTGTCCCTCTGTCTGCCCCTGTCCTCAGTCTGCATGCCCCCCCGCAAACAGGGACAAATAGTCACGGTGACTGTGCCAGTGTTGGTTAGACCCGAGGCCCCGTCGCGCAGCACGACTGGCACGTAAAGGGTGAGTAAAGATGAGGAGAAGCCAGGCAGGGGCTCTAAGGCTGTCTGCAGCACCAGGCTGGCTGTCACACCTGATAAAGTGGCAGAAAAAAATTAAAAAAAACAAAACACACACACATCATACACGGTCACTGCACAACAAACATGCACCACTTTTGGCTGGTGTCAGTTTTCTGGGTTTTGCATGGAAAATAAAAATAGGGCCAATGTTTTCAACCTCCGCTTTCTCTGATGGAGAGGTTGAGGGCAGAGCTGGACTCTGGAGGGATGCTGAAGTGAACCAAAGCGTCCTGTCCTCCTTGATCTCTGTCGATGGCTCGTAAAACCTGAACCACCTGAAGAAATCACAGATGAAAATTCATTGTTTTAATAATACAAAGGAGGTTAGAATTCTCTAAGAAGAAACAAAATAAATCAAAGGATGATTAAAGGTTGAAAAAGCATTTCTGTCTTTCACAAAAACATCTAAATTTGTTCAAATGAAACAATCAAATAAAAATTTCTTATTCAAACGTGTACTTCTAGTTTTATAAGTTTTCTTGTTTTCATTATTGCAGCAAAAACCATTCAATTTAGATTCTGAAATTACCTCCACAGATGTTTTTATTGTTTATAGTGTTTGTCTGACACAGGGGGTTTACAGGAATTAACGATGCGTATGATCCAACATTACTGTTTTTAATTTTAGTGCTGTTCGTTAATGTTCACTGTATAGTGCTGTATTGAATTATCATATTAAATCTCTCTATTATTTTTACATCCCTGATTTTATTTGCAGGCAGTGCTACAGGAGTTAGCAGCGTCAAACTGTAACCCGAAGGCTCTGGATCAAACGTGCTCCTGTGTGTGTTTTCTCTACACACATGTCAGGATAACTGGTGACTGTGGAACTCATGGAACATGAGTCTGACTCTAGTCCAGCCTCTACAACCTCCGGATGCACATTTTCCCCCTGTTTGCACTTTTACATAGAAACTTTCTCACACTTAAATGGTAGCGGGGAATAAAGCTCTCCATCTGAATTGCCATTTCATATCTGCACTCTGTGCATGTTCTGAAAAGTTCTTCATGCTTTATCTTTCAGTTGCAATGAACTGTGTAAAATGTGTAAAAGAAAAGAAAAATCTGAATGCAATGATTTGCAAACCTCACAAACTCCCAGTTTATTCACAAAAAACGTAAAAACGTATAAAATGTTTAAAAAAACAACAAATGGTAAATGGCCTGCATTTGTATAGCGCTTTTCTAGTCCATAGGACCCCAAAGCGCTTTACACTACATTCAGTCATCCACCCATTCACACACACATTCACACACTGGCGATAGCAAGCTACATTGTAGCCACAGCTGCCCTGGGGCGCACTGACAGAGGCGAGGCTGCCGGACACAGGCGCCACCGGGCCCTCTGACCACCACCAGTAGGCAAACACGGGGTTAGTATCTTGCCCAAGGATATTTGGCATGCAGCCAGGATGCAGCCTGGGATCGAACCACCGACCTTCTGATTAGTGGCTGACCTGCTCTGCCACCTGAGCTACAGCCAACAAGAACGCAAAAACAAAAAGAAAGCATTTTAAGAAGAAAAAAGACAATTTTGAATTTTACAGCAGCATAAAATGTTTACCACTGTGTAGCATCCCCTCTTCTAGCAACAGTCTGTAAACGTCTGGGAAATGAGGAGACGAGCTGCTGGACTTTGCTGATAGAGGATTTTAGCTGCTCAACAGTCCTGGGTTTTCTTTTGTTTCATGATGCAAAAAATATTTTCAGTTGGCAAAAGATCTGGACTGCAGGCAGCCCAGTTCAACACCCAGATTCTTCCACTACAAAGCCATGCTGCTCTGCATGCAATATATGATTTAGCATTTTCTTTCTGGCATCTTTTTCTGGTCTTTTTTTGAGGCCTTCCCTGAAAAAGACGTCATCTGAATTTGAGCAGATGTTGCTCTAAAACCATCATCAGCATCAATGGTGTCTTTCCAGATGTGCAAGCTGCACTTGCATACCATCAGAGACTCAGGCCTTTGAAATGAGCATTGGTAACAGGCAGGTTGGTCTCTTTCCTTTTTAGTTACAACGTAATTTTTATTTAGAAAAAAATAGAAATTTGTTAATTTGTTTGGAGAACTTTAGCTAAATCAGTGAAACAGAATAGACACATATGAATATTAAAGAGTGATGGCCGTGATCTGATTGTGGTATAAATTGCTGAAGGTACACATTACAGTTTCCTGGTTCTATGAAGGAGTATTTGGTGCCTCACTGTGTTACCCTCTGATGTACTGGCTACTTGTCCAGGGCACGCTCAACATCTTGCCCAAAGTCAGCAGAGATAGGCTTCAACTGCCCTGCAACCCCAATTGGATTAGAAAATGAATGGATGGATGAGTGATTTTATTTAGCCTATTGTTTTAAATGTGCGCTTCATCCATGAAAAGCACTTTATAAGATTGTTTTGTAACTGCCCAATAAATCAGGTTTATTATTTGTCTTATTATAAAAGCAACCAGCCAGGCAAACACGAGGGAGGCCTTTAATTATGAAGCAGTCACGGGAAACAAAAACTGACCGCTCATTTATTTCTTATAACAGCGAATCAGTTTAAAAAATGTTCAGAATTAAATTAGATCAGAGCTGCAATTGTTACTGACTGACCTTTGTTTATTAAAACACACTGCTGCACTAGCTGTCAAGTCAACCAACCAAGAATTACAGCTTTAAAGTCGCACTAATGCTTTGCTTTTTCAAGTTTCCTAATTCCGTGCAACAGAATTAGCATGAAGGTCCACTTTGAAGGAATACCAGTCATCCATATTAAAATTAGGAATCGGTTATTATAATATTTGGAAATGCACTCAGCTACTCGAACGTTTGAGGGTGAGTTTCATCTGAGCTTGTCTTTTTTAATCACAGTGATTTTACTCGTACATAATATTTAATTAGCTTCCTGTTAAATTTCACATTTACTTTACAAAAGCTCCTCTTCCAAACAACCTCCTGGATAATCAGGCCCCATCATAGCTTAAATACTTAATAGTACCATATTATCCTAATAAACGTCAAGGCTAGATTACTGTAATTCACTTTATTGTGGTCTCCACTCTTCCCTTTTACATAGATTACAGACAGTTCAGAATGCTGCAGCACGCATTCTAACTAAAACCAAGAAGTTTGCCCACATTACTCCTGTCCTTGCTGATCTGCACTGGTTGCCTGTCAAATATCGTATTCAATTTAAAATTTTGTTGTTTACTTTTAAAATTACCAATAACACTGCACCAAGCTATCTTAAGGAACTTTTAAACCCATATGCTCCTGCTAGGGCTTTAAGGTCATCCTCACAGTTACTGCTGGTTCAGCCCAGATCTCGACTGAAATCTAGAGGTGATCGATCGTTTGCTCTAGTTGCACCGGAGCTGTGGAACAATCTCCCGATTGGCATCCGGGCGTCTGATTCTATTCATTCTTTTAAATCACAGCTAAAAACATATCTTTTTAAACTTGCCTTTTCTACCAGTTAAATGCTGGCTTGCTTGCAGTGACCTATTGACCTATTGTATTAAATTCTCTGCTATCTTTCCATTATTGGTGTCTTTTATCATGGTGGTACAGTCTTACCTTGCTATAACCTATGTGCTGCAGTTTACTCTTATTGGTGGCTTTTATCTGTGAACATAATTCGTTACCTTTATGTATTTGATGTTAATGTGTGAACTGTTTTATTTTTTATTGTTTTATGTAAAGCACTTTGGTATGCCCAAGGCTTTTAAATGTGCTCTATAAATAAAGATTGTTGTTGTTGTTGTTGTTAACACCCCCAGCTGGTCTCAGCACACCACAGCCCCTTTACTGACCCTGGTTCTGCTGGAGATCCCTGTTAAAAGAATGTTCTTCCTTTCCGTGTCACCGACTGCTGCTCATAGACCATCCCCGTGATATTGTAAGGTACTTTACCTTTCTACATAGAGAACCTTGAAGACTGTTGTGAATGTGTGCTATCTAAACACTGATAAGATATGTTGTAAATGACGATCATAATTAGTGGAATAATTCATCATACTAATAATAATGTCATTGCAATCGCAAAGTTCCACTGTCAGCAACCATCAAAGGCATATTTTGTTGCCTAATGCAAGCCTATCATGTTTAAAGGCTAATTGATAATGCTAGCATTTCTTAGAACAAAATCCCCTGAGGAGTCCAGAGACAGGCTGGTTCTCCACACACTGGACTAGCCAAAATCTACTTCTTTCCAGCTGTGCAACCATGATCAGCACATGATGGTTGCTGAAAAATGGGCCTCTGCACGCCTACAGAGATGCGCCGTGAAAAATCCTAAAGGATTTATGATGAATTATTTCATTAATCCTGAATTTAATTTACAATATCTCTAATCACTTTTTGTTCTATTGGATTTAAAAAGACAAATGTGCTTTGCTTTCTAAGGGATCCCAAACATCTGAGAGGTAAAAGGTGATCTGGTCTCTACTTCTGTAAGTGGGACAGAAAGTTGCTCAGGCTTTGAAAAACAATCACTTGCGGGAGTTTGAGACAGAATGAACAAAAACAAGAGCACAGTCTGAAGTTAAATGAAATAACAGGCAAAAACAAAACAAGAACGGACCTGACCGGGGGCACTGGAGTCACATACTGACGTCGTGTACTGCCTGTCCAACTCCGGCGCATTGTCATTCTGGTCTAGTGTCTCTATGGCAACCACAACCCTTGACACAAGATTTGGGTTGTCTAAAAAAAAAAGAAAAAAACAAGAGACTGACACTAATGTTAAAAAATTTGCACAGACTTTCTATCATTTTTACTACACACTTTGTATTCCCTACTGCAGGCAGCGCTTTCAGTGAAAGATTACTTTGGTGAGCTCTGCTGCTCTGAGCGCCCGAGGGCAGAAGGTCTGACATACCCCTCTGTGTGGCGATGACAGTGATATTATGCCACTGCTCCTGCTCACGGTCCAGCTCCATCACAGTGTTGATAAAGCCAGTGTCAGAGGCGATGCGGAACAGAGCCTCGGGGTCTGACTGGGGATCGATGGAGTACCTGAGATAAAGTAATAGGCACCATCAAGAATAGGAAGGGCAAAGAGAGCCCTGAGTGAGCGAGCAGGTGACTAAATGAGAGAGTGTCGGTGTGATAATTACCTAATGTTGGTGCTTTGTCCTGTATCTGGGTCCACGGCGTAGACCCGACCGACAGAGCAGACAGGGGGGCAGTTCTCAGAAACATCCAGATGGTACAGAGCCTGGGAGAATCGCGGTGGCTCATCAGCATTAAGGACCATGACCCGGACTGTTGCCTGGTCCTTAAAGGGACCTTTTCTTATGTATCGGGGATCCACTATAGGGTTTGTAACTTCCACTGAGAAAGTATACGAATTACGTGTTTCATAATCCAGGATCTGTTGAACAAAGAATAAAGCAGTTACTCTTTATTTAAGAGCTCTCATATGTGGTTTAAATATGGATCTGCTGTTTATTACTGCCCACATGCAAAACCTCATTATTCATTTATCTCTGAGTGTAATATACGACTTCCATTTTAGACTTTCATTTTTTATCTGGCTTTCATACATTTCTTGGAAATTAATCATCATCCTCTTGTCTTACTACATTCTTTGCAACCTCTTAATCTAAGATTCCAAAGTGCAATAATTATGTTTGAATGTCCAACGCTTTTAAAACCCTTAAAAGTAAAAAGACAACTTCACACTGGCTGCTTTTAACACTTCAAGTGAGCTACAGTTGATTACTCGTTCACTGTTACTCATTAATTGCTCATAGCAGAGCCCGGGGAGTCTGAACCTATCAGCAACAGTGGGAGTTTGAGTGGGGTGCTGAAGTGTTTATCTGCTTATAACAAATTAATTTGCAAATACCTGACCAAAGCACATTTTTTAATCACCGCAAATGTTGCAAATTGGAGATGTTTTTCTCATTATGTGGCTATTTAAGCATAAACACCTACATACGGCTTCAAATAGTAAGCTATTATGAAAATTGGTATAGGCAATAAAGTAAAGCTGCTTTGCACACCTCTGCTGCAGCTGCGTCCAGCCACTCACCTTGTTCAGCACAATGACAGCCTCTTTATTTCTTCCAGTTACGTTGAATATTTCAGCCTCCTCAGTGTCCAGGATGGTAAACTCCAGCTGTGCATTTTCTCCCAGATCAGGATCAGTGGCAGTGAGACGGCCCACCTCCACACCTGGAGCCGCCAGCTCTGATACAGAGAAGGACCACGCACCTGCAGGGAGGAAAACAGAGAGTTTAACAGTTTCAGTGCTGCAACTGAATGCTGATGACGATGGCTCAATTTGATATCAAAGCATGCACTTCTACACACATTTCACGACCAGATTTAAAGGTGCGCTGACATTATTTTCAGAAAGTATAAGTACCGGCTGCTGTAATCAATGAACGGATCCAGATTGCCTACTTATGCAATTCCAGAGTAAGAACTGGGCCACGACAGTCATAGTTCTCAGTGGAAAAATGAATTTCAAGACTCAACTAAAGCTCGTATCACATCCAATAAGGTGAATATCTTCAAAGCGACTGGAAATTTAGTGTGGAATTTTCTCTTTGAGGCAATCTACATTTTCACCTTGCTGAGCCGAGCTGTAGAAAAGGTGACACAGGAGAAACTTTACACCAAAGTGCCTGTACTTCTACTCAAACAAAAATATGAAACTATCCCGAGTTCCCTTCTTTAGTACAGGCTAGTCCAGGCTAATTTAAAAATAGAATTAAAAAACAATGAAAAACACACAATCAGTACGAGGAGCTTTGTTCCACAGCTTTTGGGGCTAAACAAGTGAATGCATCATCCCCTTTTAACAGTAACAGTTAATGAGTCTCTGATCTTAAAGGTTCAGGGGGTTCTGGGTGACATAAGGTATTAGGAGTATTATGTAGCATGTAGTAATTTCAAAGTAATCAGTAAAATCTGAAATCAGAATCTGTAGTGAATCAGAACCAGAGTAATTTTGGACCTCAAGTGTTTGTGCTGTGTTTTGTACAAACTGTAGATTGATGTGTTCCCCATTTTAAAAACCATTCAAGTATCGGAAATATGTAAACGCAGCTAGCACGGTCTTTTGCCATCAACGCTGATACGGACGTTCAAATTAGGCTCGGCAATTTAGACATTTTCTCTTTTCTGACCGATTTTTAAAAATGGTTCGAATGACTTCATTAGGCAAAAACTTTAAACATTTGATGACTCAAACTACTCGAATGCAAAGTTTATTTCCTATCTAAAGAATATCTTAGATCTTTGAACTGATGCACAATTAAGAACCATCCCAGAGCCATCAGTAACATTTTACTGACTGACATTTTTAAACTACAACACAATTGATACTGAAAGCAGTTTAACAGCCCCGGTGCTACACTTGTCTAATAAATCCCATCAGTAATGAAGACAGTAAAAAGACTCTAAAGCCTCAAATTCACTGAGAGTTATTTCCCACTTTGCTATGAATGAGCTGTATTTATTAAAATGAGAATTACAGAGTTAATTTGTTTTTCTGTTATGTTTAGTTAGGATTAGAGCGCGTCTCTTTAGCAGGCATGAAAGCAGGCACAGCGATCTGAGGCAGGTCTCTTTTACTTGGTGACTTGCACATATCTCGTAATGCTGCGTGGCACATTTAGGGAAATGCTTTCGTTTTAATCAAAGCAGATCTACCTTGCTGATTGTTAATCATTCAATTCCTCCGCATAATGACGAAGATTTAAATATTCCACTCTTGCATTCAAAAACTAAATGAGCCATTTGCGTAAACTGTGGCATTATTGTCAAACTGAAAATAACGACTTGCAGTAAGGGGGGAAAAGATGTAGTCAGATATCAGTAAATAAATAACAGGCTGCTGACATTTGGAAATATTAAATAGCTTCTATAAAACATTGTATTGCAGAACAATTTATCAACGTGAGGAGAAGGGGCTTTAAACATTAAGATGAATAGCGGTAAGCATAGACAGTCTGCGAGATGAAGAAGACGAAAAAGCCAGCAAAGATGAAGTAGTATACGGGGAAAATGCAGTATGTGTCTCAAAGTGTTAGACACATTCTGCAGTGATTTTACTGTCTATTGAAGCAGAAAGCACTGAACTTTAAGATGAAATATTAATATCATGGAACAGGGAAAAGCTTGGATAAGAAAAGTGGACATGATCTTTCACTCTTCTACGTCAAGCCAGAATCCATTTAAACCTCAGGGACCAAATGGGAGTGTTTATATCAACGTTAATAGTAGTCTTGGCAAAGGTTATGTGATTACAATTGATGCTAAAAACAATGATTAGGAAGAGTGCACAAAACAGAGAGGAGTGGACTGACAAGCTATTTAGCTCGTTTAGGGCTTTAGGTCTTATCTTGAATCTGTCAAAGTGACTTGGACCCAGAGGAGGCTAAAATATCAAACTGCTGTCACAAATGCCACGACAAGATGTTTCATCCTTAGATATCTCACACACACACTTACATCCTAGAGCGACAGATATTGAAAGTAGCCAACAGTTAAATGTTGATCTGCTTACTCCTTCTAAAGTGAGGGGGATTGTCGTTGACATCGCTCAGCCTCACTGTGACGGTCGTAGTTCCCGATAATCCACCAAGATGGCCCCCCATGTCTTTGGCCTGGAGGACGACCAGATACTCATCCTGAGTCTCTCTGTCCATGTCAGGTACCGCCGTCCGCAAAATGCCTGGTGGAGAGAGGAGAGCAGGACATGCAGCAACAAAATCAAAACAGCAACAGATTTCACAGTGACACCGCGCCTCTTTGAATTACCATCAGCGCGAGTCAGATGCACATATTTTAGAATTAGGAAGCTGCACGCATGTAACTTCAGGCCACTTCTGTTTTTGAATAGATCACAGAAGATGCAGGAACACGCAAATGTCCTTATCCATACTGGACATAAGGTGGAAAGGGATACGGCGCACAATATATACAGTGAGAGCAGTGCCAGGATTAGCTATGTGTATTGTAAACATCAGCAGAAGAGTCAGGTTATGAAACAGCTTTTAAAAAGGTTGAGCCGCACTTTGGAAGATATCACAGACCTGTCTGAGGGTCCACAGAGAAAAAGTCCTGGCCGTGAGTAATGGCATACACCAGCCGAGCGCTGTTTCCATATGTTGGATCATCAGCATCTCTGGCTGTGACCTGGATTATTGACGTGCCTGTAGAAGAGGGGAAGCATGATACAGATGACAGGTCAATGGACTCTTGCATATTAAGAATGTTAAAACAGGTGGCTGCTTAATGAGCCATGTAGCAGGAATACTTCACCCAAAAACTGAGCAAATATAACAAATATAATCCAACTCTCTGCTGTCTCACAACACACACACACACACACACACACACACACACACACACACACACACACACACACACACACACACACACACACAAAGTTCCAAAATACATATGCTGTTTGAATAAATACAGATACATTCCCAGTTACAATATTGCTCAATTTCTCTTCTTGAAATGGTGCCAGTAGAAGTGCATTCAGCCACATCCACATTTTGGCAAAAACACGATTGTTTGCAGAGTACTCAGAGAATGAATAGACAGCTGGCGAGGTGATCGAGAAGCAGAAATATTTTTCAAGTATTCATTCTTTCTAGCCTTGATAGCAGGAAGCATAATCTGTATATAAAAGATGGACTGACAAGTCAAATATCCAAATATCTACTTTGAGCATTTTTAAAAAGTTCAAATTTTATAACAGTTTGTGAATGTGGATAATTCATAAAGGTATGAGTAATGGGCAGTGTGTTTCCAACAACAGGATAGCATTAGCTTTTCAACTAAAGGTGCAAAAAAGAATCCTATAACATAGAAACTGTTGATATTTTGGCCAGCTAAGCTGTGCTAAGCAAGCTTATTGTTTTATATGACTTTGTAGCTAACTAGACATTGGATGCTAACTTAATTCCTCTAAAATTGTAAAATTCGATTGTAATGTTAGCCAGCTACAGGCAATTTTCCTTTTAAGCCATTGGCTGGGCTAGCTTTGGTGTTGTGTGATATATTTTTTGGTCAGATCCATATAACTCATTATGTTATTACATTGACTGATATAATTTCCCACAGTTGACTAACAGGTAACAGATAACTTCCGCAAAAGTCTTTCACAGATGCAAAAATTACAATTGCGTTTCTCGACACCTGTTAGTGATGTCTGAGATTTTCCCCTGGCTACAGAGTGAAAAAGACTGTGTCTGTTTTGTTTTTCAGAACAAAGCCTTTGTTGGGTAAAACACTGCTAACATTTGATCACCTCTCAGGAGATTTTGTGTGGTTGCACTGCAATGTTGTTTGCTGCATACTAGAGATGGCACGATACCACTTTTTTATGTCCGATACCGATACCGATATCATAAATTTGGTTATCTGCCGATACCGATATGAATCCGATATAGTGTTTTTTAATCAACAAAACTGTTTTTTAAAATATCTTGCTGCATTTTGTATAAGTTCATACTCAAGTTTAAAACAACAACTACACTAAAGCTATTCTGTTATACCTGTATGCAAAAAAAATTATTTCATAGTTCAGCAATACTGATCAATCTAATAAACTTAAACCTACACCATCCTCCCTATTCTGGTATTTGAAAGAGTACTTAGCATAAATATTAAGCAACCTAACTAATAGGGTTCCAACTCCCAGCAACAACAAAAATAAATAAATAAAAAATGGGGAACCACCCCTCACGCTCCACCTCATGATGCTTAATCAACGTAATCAACCTTAATTTGATGCAGTGTGAAAAAAATGCACAGAAATCAATTATTTTTCAAGAAATATTAAATAGATTCAACATCTTTCTTCAACAGAATTGCAGACTGCACAGATGGTACCTTCCCAAAGGAAAAAGTACTATAGCTTACTAGGGTATATATATTAGACTTAATAGTTACTATATACAGTAATGGACTTCTATTCATTTTGCATCAAATTAAAACTTTGGGTGTCAGATAATTATTTATTAAAAGCTCGACATTTTAAATGAGAATAAGAAAGAAAAGTATGTCTTTGTGCCCCCTTTTCCCTGTTAATGCCCTATCGGCCCCCCTGGCTAAACTTTGCTAGATCCGCCCCTGCACAGTTACCAGCGTCAGCTACGTAGAAAAAGATCCTGGTGTAGAAAGTAATATTAAATACATTCTAACAACAGCTGATCAAGCTTAAACGTGCTGCTGTTGTTCAGCCGCTGGTTTCCTCTTTCTGGTGCAAAGTGGGCCAAAAACAAACCAGAGAGACAGACTCGCGACAGAAAAGCCGATCAGCTGATCGTTAAGCAGTTTCATGATTGAAGTAGCAGCAGGAGAGGCAGTCGTTTGTTAAGCTTAACGCAGGAATGCTTTACAAACATTCAGAGATGGACTTACACACTTGCTTTACTTCTCTCGGGGATAACTTTGTCGGAGATGAAATGCCGGGTTGCTAGCAAAGCTCCAAATGCTATCCAGACCACAGGTCCCGCATGCCACAGCCGCTCTATCACGTGATGCACACTGCTCCGACGTGCTAACGTTCTGAGGTGAGTTACGGCGTGTTGCAAGTTTTGTGAGGTGCTTTCGTGATATTTAATGGATCGGATTACATTTTTTATTTTTCTCCGATATCCGATCCAGTAATTTAGGTCAGTATCGGACCGATACCGATACGTAATATCGGATCGGTCCATCTCTACTGCATACCTATGTTGGCCATCTCCGGCACCATGGCAACATAAGGTTCATTGGGGAAGACAGGTGGGTTGTCGTTGATGTCCTGAACTCTGATGATGAACTCAGAGGACGGCTCCAGGGCTCGGCCGGTCTCACGGTCTGTAGCAGTCGCGACGAGACGATACTCATCTTTCTCCTCTCGGTCCAGAGACTTGGTGACATGTATGTTGCCCGTCTTGCTGTCGATCACAAACACAGAGCCCACTCCCTCTCCCTCCAACATGTATTTAGTGCTTCCGTCTCCTTTGTCCATATCCGTGTGCAGCTGGAAAAACAAATACGTACAGACTAAATGGCTGTAACACCTTCATGCAACATTACCTACAGATGCTGATGCAGGTATCACTCTTTAACACTTGCATTTGTTTAGCAGATACCACAAACCTGACTATGTGAAATGAGTGATTTATGCTAAGGCAGGATGGGCTCACTGAATCTAAAATGAATGGCACCAGGTGTGGAAGATACATATGGGACGGGGATGAGTACTGATGCATACAGCTAATTAACTCAATGGACCAAGCATGCCATCGGGGGTTTGTTGAGGGCAAATCCACATCAGTGTGGACAGTGGCGCTGCAAATGTCATATATGTATGCTCACAGATGCATTCTGCTAACTCAAGCACTATCCATCTGTAAATCTTTCTGTCTCTTCTATCCATCTGTCTCTTTCCTCCCCTTCTCGTAAATCCATCTGCCTGACTTGCCTTTACTTTATAAACCACCTCGTTTTCCAGTCCTTGTTTTTCTCCATTTTCATCACCTTACCTCGCTTACTCAGAATGCCCATCTGCTTGCAATTCTCCTTCTTTCTCGCTCTCTCCCTCTGTCTGGCTGTTTTGCTCCGTGGTGCAGAATAGTGGTTTGGTATTTAATGGCAGCGAGGATATTAGTGTGAGCTTGATAGGTAAAAGGCCAAACACACAAAAATAGAAAGCTAAAGAGATTACTCAGCCTTCATCACACTGAGCTTTCTGACCGAGAACCTTCACATTTCTCTATCCTCAAGGCCCATCTGCACATGTTCATAATCCACAAGGTTTATTCACAATCTTTGCAGTGGACCTTAGATACTCATGAGAGCCTTGACTTTCAATTGAAGCTGCAACATTGTCTGTTTACAAATGTGCAGAGCAATTGCACACGATTGTTGCCAGGCTTATTCATTTTGTGGCACAAAAAATTGTATGTGCAACACAAAAATAGACAAGTTTAATTGCCTACATAATGATTAACATAGAGTCATTTGTGTGGTTAAGACAGCTGCCCACCTTAAAGTGAGAACATGTGATGGAAAATATTGCACATAAATGCATTTAAAGTGCAGATTTGCACACTATTGTCTGCCCCACAGCACAGCATTCAAGCAGAGATCAAGGAAAAATATAAGATTAGTGTATATTGTGTGTGTATATGTGATGTGCATGTGTTGGAAGGATGAAGTTGGGATTATACATACTCACGATAGCATACCCTACAAATTGCTAGATAAGGGATTCAGGTTTTTTTTTATTCATCTCTTACCCACCCCCTTCTCCCTCCTTTCTTCTTTAAAGCTAGCTTTGATTTTGATCCCACACTTCACCACGAGAGACATCTTTGTCAGAGTCTGTGCCCACCTCGCTCCCCTGCCCCCCCTTGCTTCCCACTTTCTATCCAGACCTCCTCTCCTCACTGTCTAATTGCTGGCTCAGTCCTGCTGCGCTTCAGTCAGCATGGAAAAACACTCTCACTGTGGGGAAGAAATTTATCCACCCCGTACAAGCAAAGCAAGAAAAAGAGGGAACTGTCTCTTCCAATCCCTTTGTCACTTTCTCTCTCACTCTGTAATCTCAATTTTCCCCTCCTCTCACTCATGCAGTACATACACCTCTGGGTTTATATCTGCTTCACACTGCTTTCCTTGCAAGAGAAATTCTTTCTTCTTTCGCACGGGTGGTGGCACCTGTGATTTGAACTGTTGATAGCTCACCTCAAACCTTGCACCGACAATGGCTTTGACATGATCATCTCTCTATTTCTGGCAAACAAAATGAGCTACCTCTGAGAGAAAACACTGTGCTTCCGAACTCCTCGCAATGGAAGCATGCTTTATTACATGAATATCAACATCAAGACTTTACTTGCAGAGAAATAAACAGTCCCGCGTGTCTATTGATTGCTTTAACACCCCTCCCTGACTGTACCAATAACAACCACAGTGGAAGATTAAACATTTATGAGGTGTATACCGCACTGGTAAGAATCCAATCTAGACTGTCACTATAAAGTATACTGCGAGCTACAAAGTGGTTGGCAGAATTCCCTGTTAGCGTTACAGCTGATATAATCCAACTCTGAGTATGCCGTAGCTGCCAGCAGCTGCATTAGCGTGGAGCTTCTAACTGTGAAGTGCTACAAGTAAACCCCTGGGATTGAATGGTTCAGGTGTGCAGTGGATTAAATCATCTCAGACACTCTTCATGTTGCGACACAGACAGCAGTTGAGGCTTGCTGGTGTGCTGATGGTAAAAACTCAAGTATGTGACTTGACAAGTGGGGATGGTGACGCATAAAGAGTGCGATCTGATCTGTGCCTCACTCTCAAGCATGCAATGGAACATTTTTAACATTGCAAATATGTTTTTTGTTTGTTTTGCAAGCACATGAATTGTAAATTGAGAGAAATTTTTGTAATGCTAAGAAGATAAATATACTTCATTGGGTGAACTTTGTTAGTAATTGGTTGCACCCCCTTTTACCTTTTGAACTGCGTGAATTCTATTTGGTATAGATTCAACAAGGTGCTGGAAACATTTTTCAGACACTTTTGGACCCTATTGACACGATAGCATTGGATGTCATTTGCAGCTGACTTGTCGACTGCACATCCACGATGGGAATTTTGTCACATCCCATCCTACATCTCGATTGGATTGAGATCTGATGACTGTGGAGGCCGTTTAAGTTTAAGATTATATGAGCTTGTGATGCCGTGTCTTATCCTGCTAGAAGTAACTGGGTACACGGTCAGGATATGACATCAAGGATATGACATAAAGGTCATGAATGGACATGGTCAGCAACAATACTCAGGTGGAAAACGGCTTTTAAACAATGTTCAGTTGGTACTAAGAGGCACAAAGTCTGCCAAGAAAATAGCCCCCACACCATTACACCACCACTATCAGCCCGAAGTGTGATACAAGGCAAGATGGAAATTGGGACGCAACGTTTTTCCAATCTTCTTCTTGACAACTTTGGTGAGTCGGTGTGAATTTCCTATTATTCTATATAGCAGTGGCACCTGGTGTAGTCTTTTGCTGCTGTAGCCCATCTGCTTTAAGGTTCAATGTGTGGCACATTTAAAGATGCTCTTCTGCATACATTGGTTGCAATGAGCGCTTATTTGAATTACACTTGCCCTCCTATTAGCTCAAAGCAGTCCAGCCTGTCTTCTCTGACCTACAGTCTCAACAAGACATTTGACCACGTCTACGTGTCTGAATGTACTGAATTGCTATCATATCAACCTAATAAAGTGGCAGAGGACTGTAGATTGTTCACTTTTGTTTTCTTTTTTTGGGGGGGAGGGGCTGGGTGTATTTTCTTAATATACATGGTACCAATATCGAGACATTGTTTTCCTTGTAATATCTTTGTGAATAACATGAGGCAAAATTTGCCATTTTTATAATTAATGTTTTATATGACAGATTTTCCTGCAACTGAATCGCTAGTACTTCAGTATTCATTGGTGCCATGCATCCATTAAGAATTGCCAAATGTCAACATAGGCATACACGTAATTAGTTGATGGTACTGGTTATAAACTTAATTTTATACATTTCTGTCTGTACTTCATTAAGCTTGCAAGATATGTCTTTTTGAAAGCTCACTAATTTAAATTCTGAGAAATAAATGCCCAGACAATTGATGCATGTACCAACAAAGGGAGCTTTAGCCAATAGTAGTCTAACAGGCCCAACTTCTAATAAAATGAATCTCTGAACTGGACCTCGCCACTGTTTATGGTGTTTTTAATGGATTTATATAATCAATAACATGACCTGCTGTGTGAAGTCACTCAAGAAATTTCCGAGGATACTGTAATACATTTTTGGTCCGTTACTTAGCACTAATTAAAAGATATGTGTGGGTGTGCATTGAGTCCATACATTTTATAGATGCAGCTTTGTGTAAGCTGATAACTTAGCACGCCATCTTCTCATCCAAATAACTTCTGGCTCAAAAACTCCAACATTGGCCAGCCTTACTCCTGTGATCAAAATGTGTCCAAAACCATATACGCAGTTTAACATTATCTTTTATTATTTTTAGTTTCCTGTTTTGACTAATAAGTCAGTTAGCAGTGCAATAATTCATAGGTTTTTTATATATACCAAAATCGCTGGCCAAATTTCCTGACAATCTGCTCAGGTGGAGAATTATCCGTTCGCTAAGCTCAACCAAATGTTAGTGGTTGTTTCATTTAGAAAAACAAAACATGTAATAAGAGAGGATGAAATGATAAATGATGAATAAAAGACAGACTAGAAGGAAAAAGAAGAAAATAGGTGGAGGACTGATAGCCAGCCATTGGACAAAAGCCATAAGTGGGAAAGTGATAACACACAGCAAGCATGACAGGCCATCAATTTTATGTTTAATATATTTGGCCAGTCCAAATTAATAGCTTTCAACATTGTTTTCTTTTAAACCCTTTTCTTTTATTAATAGTGGCTAGTTAAACATGTTTTTATGTCGATCTTGTTATTTCTGTACACACACACACACACACATACACACACACACACACACACACACACACACACACACACATATATATATATATATATATATATATATATATATATATATATATATATATATATATATATATATATATATATATGGTCTCGGGCATTTCTACTTTGTAGAGCGTAAATAATTACAGGTAGGAAAATTTTAATGAATCCCTGCTTTGTGTGTAGTATGTTTGTGTGCAGGTTTTAAGCACCGATTTGTGTGTATGAACAGTGAATGAGGCTCAAACAGGAGCTTGGGGACACACAGAGCAGAGGATGAGAGAGGTAATAAATGAAGCAGAGTGGAAAGGTTGTCATTGGGAAATTATTTGGACAAAGAAAAACATGTAAATAAATGAATGCACTGCGAACAGAAAAGATTTATGTAAATACATGTATTGAGCACAGGAGAGATTTCTGTTTGCTCCAATTAAACCCTTTGCGTGGCAATAACTTATCTATAAAAATGATTGCGCTTGCAAAAATATTTGTTGGTTCTCAAAAATAAGGCGCAATTTACATTTATGTTGTAATACAGTGAGATTCAGGTGATTCGCATGTGCATGCTGACTGGTTGTGCCGACAGCTTACCCGTCCAATGAGCACAGGCTCAGGCCCTCTGTACTCCTCAATCACAAAGAACTGGTTCCAGAGCCAGCTCCTACGGCGGCGAGAGTGAGGCAGCAGGTAAGGCTCTGACTGACTATGTTCAGACTCTGTGACCCATTTAGAGAGGCCCCGTAGCCTCTCAGGCTGAACGTCACCGACACCTGTCTCCAAATAGAGTTGAGGCTGGAGAGCGTACTCCTCCTCTGAGCTTGGCACTAGACTGTGATCATTAATTACACCTTCAACCTCTCCATTAGTCAAATTGTTCCTTTTCTCACGGTTCACACTGAGTTCAGAGCTATGTTTAGGTATAAGAGGTTTGGCAGAAGAATCTGGAGGTTTAAGTCTCATGTCGATTTGCTTTCCTGCATTGCTCTTAAAGTCAGAATCATTAGGTTTGCCGTCATTTAGTTGAAAAACCACATTTGGCAGAGTTCTTGCATCACTCTCTGAAGCCTGTACATGGCTTTCCAATTCTTTGATTCCAATAAAAATTTTGTCCAGGGACTTTGGATGATGTAAAACTTGTTGCTTTTTGTCTGATATTACTTGAGAATCCGGATCCTCCTCTGAAAGGCCGACAGCCTCTGAGATGCCGTGTCTTTCCCATTTGCAGAATAAAAGAAAAAGAAGCACAACATGTGCTGCCATTGCTGAGGTTCACCGATCACTTTGTCTTGTGAAGTGGCTGACAAAGGGCTGATCAGCTGCCGGTTTTTATGATGGTTTATTTCCAGCATGCCTTCGTCCTGCCCCTGCTTCGGTTCTTCCGCCCCTCTCCCTGGTGTTTGTCTTCATTTCGGCTTCTTTACTCAAATATTCCCATGCAGTGCACATGCTGCAGAGGATCACCTGAGAGAAGACATAATTAGTGCGATCTTGACTATATTCATTATTATGAGAAACAAGTGCTTTAAGATACAGAAGTGAAAAGACACAAAAAAGTCTGCCATCACACTCATTATATGAAGACGACATTTATTTCAGGACATATTTAAAGATAAATGTTTGTTCTGCCGTTTGCTCAACAGCTTTGTTTGCTAATCTGAGCCTTCTGCCAGCTGCTGTGCAAATAACTGTGAGTTTTGAACAGAAACTATGATAATTACGTCTCATAAGAAGTTACCTGAAAAGGACAATTTGCTTTGTACCTGATACTGTTGATGATATTCCTCTCATTGGCGTTTTGTGTGATTCTGGTTATTGATCTCATTCTCAGAAAGGTAAGTGTGGTCCTAAAAAATTTCAATTAATTCAGAGCCTGAAGGTACGGCGATGAGGTGGAGCTCAGGTACTTTACTGCTCCTTGTCACACACAATTGCCTGGACAGCAGGTGATTGATGCCATCCCTAAAGATGGGCTACCCATGCTTCAGTGCCCAGTTCTGAAACAAGTTCCCCTTAAGAGATTAATTAGGCTCATAAATAATTTAATCAATGACTTGTCCTCATTTCCCTAAAGTTTAATGATCTGCTTTTTGTCAGTATTTGAGTCAGATCTCTGGCCATTGATCTTTGAAACTTGATGCAGTGCAAAGTGTCAGCAACTTAACAAGATCCAAAACTATACGACAGTGCATCCATGTCCCACATGGATCCATCGCTCTGGCTCACTTTTTCCCTGCAATGAATGTTCTGACAGCTGCTTTCACCTTTATGCATGCATGGAGGCGTGCATTATCATCTTTGCACAGCAAAATACATGAGTCATGGGTACACAGGGAGGTAGTCTTCAAACATATGTAAATAAAGTTTCCATGCCTTTCTCTTCTGAACAGATTTGGAAGCTAAAATTCTTAAAAATAATGTAGAGATTTCCCTGCATTTCATGCAAATTATCAATAATTTGGCTAGAGGACATAAAATACAGTGCACACTGGGAAGACTAAATCCCCTGGCCTCATCTGACTTAATAAATGTACAGAGCACCAAGTACTTTGATAAATTTTGAGGGAACGTGGCACAAAGTTGGCCTATAGAAATGCAGTAGGCTTTGATGGTTTCTATAATACGAACCAGAACATTTCTTAACCCCAACATTTTCTGATACGATATGCTGCATGGGCACATTAAAATTAAGCCAATGTTCTTTCTTCTCTGCAGATAGTGACCCACTTAAAGAAGTACACTTGAGAACAGAGACAATTTGAGCTTTGATCACAGGAAATATTAAGTAATTTCTGCCCTTTTTACGTCATTATTTTCCCCTCAAATGGCAATCCACCCTTAATTATTTTTGCTGCATTTTGCGCACCAAATTTATCAAGTCATCCATATGTAATGCTTCATGTTCATCATCGGCATCTGTTTGCCGGTTTCCCAAATCTATGGAAATACAAAAAGTGGCTCTTCCAAAACACTTTTGTCTTCCTCAGCTATTGTGCATTAGCATAGATTGAGCTTACGGCTTACATTTCTCTCTGCCAGCTTTGGTCCAAAACCCATGTTGCCAGCAGTACATGTCATTCACCGTTGTTTGAAGTCTTTAGAGTAAGGGTGTGTGTGTGTGTGTGTGTAAGATATGTGTGAAATGTAAGGCAAGGGATAGAGGATGAAAGCGTGAGGACGATTTGCTGTTGCTGGCTCAGAATGGAATGATGAGTGGTGACATAGCTCTAAATTGCAAATCGCTGTTTCAGTCTCACTTCACTCTGCATCGAGATGCTTCACTGCAACAAGGCTATTCCGTTTTTATTAAAAATAGCCTGTGCATGTTAGGCCTCTTACATAGGAAAAAAATGGGAGATGGGGGCATAAAGGAGGCAGAGCAGGGGAAGTGGTAGTGGAAGTACACTGGGGAGGGGGGTGAGGGGAGATGGGTGGCTTAAACATCCAGGATGTGGACAGATTCTGCTCCATTTGAACATCTCTGGCTTACCCTCCTTTTGCCATTCGTCTTAATGCCCACAGACCTCTCATCCATTCTCGCTGGCTCAGTGCACACAGGGAAATCTCTTAAGTCTATCCAAGTCAGACTGGTGAAGAGAGGCCCACTGTACTCAGCACATCAGTCACTTCATTATTGTCAAGGTTTGACACACCAGACAGCTTAAGTGAGCAAATGCCCTGTGATAAGTCAGTGTTTAGCCATGTTTTATTTGTCATGTGAAGAGGCAGTGTAATATTACCAGAGAATTTTAAATATGATAGTCAACTCCCACACTCCGTTTTATAGGGGGCGCTCTTGAGAGAGTCGAGAACTAATGGAGCCCTGTGGAGCAGTAGAAAATGTAAATCATTTTCTTGGAACAATTTTTACCATATTTTTGACAGAAGGGGTGCAGCTCCATTTTAACTTTGTTTTTGTAATCACTTTTAACTCAAGTAAAACACTTTTCTGTAAGTGTTACGCACTGCAATATGAATAATTTACAGAGAATTTCATTTAGACCAGCACAACCAGCTGCTTCTTTCATGGTTTACTCTAACCACTCATCTATAATATAGTTATCATCTGTCAATGGCTGCCGTTAAGGCAGCGTGGCCTGTAGTAACTCCTTAACAGAAAAATCAGCAAGTATTGGGAAATTCTAGCTTTTTATCGGAAAAATCACCTTCATTATAAGAAAAACGCAAGGACATAAGCACTGTTCTGTATTTCACCTCAGAAAATTATTGATACCGTGTTAGAAAAGGCTAAAACAATAAATGGACTAGCCACGTAATTCCACTCATTTCTATTCATTGAGCACCATCTCATGAGCGCCCCCTACTGACTTGCTGCCAATTTTCGTACAGTGGGATAGATGGGAAGTGGAATGTTTCTCCCTGATCGGCTCTGATATTACATTCGCCACAACACGTGACACAGCTGCTTGGTCACGGATACACACAAGCCAGTTTACATGCACGCGCACACTCACATCTGGACCGCTCATTAGCATATCTAGTAGAGATATACTAAACAGCCCGGAGCGTGACGTTGTCTTGCTGGAAGAAGCCAGAAAAATGACCTACTTGATGCATGTTAATGTGATTTACACACTTGGGCTAACTATTATAATGAATGCAACGTCCCCCAAATTCCGCTTTCGGCAACTTAACCAAGGTCCAGCAACCTCATTCATTTTTGCAAGCAAGCGTCCCCGCGCCAAAGTGCACGCGGCAGGTGAGTACGAACGGCGCGCGCACACACATAGACAAAAATTACCTACCTAGCCGGGAAATTAAGAGGGAAAGCACGGCGTCATCCGTACCATCTGTCAAAGCTTGGCGCTCAGTTCAGTCACCCAAAATAATTGTCTGCTTTTCCAGACCCTTCTCTCAGCCCACCATTATTTCACCTAAACAGCTCGCAGATATCTACTACAAACAGCTTTAAACTGACAGAGAAACAGTTGGAAACCGCCTCGACCCGGTTAAAAGCCTCCAAAAAACGCCGAGAATTTGGACGATAAAGTGGAGAGCTGAGCTGAGGCGAAGGCTGGAAACTTGTCTGTGTCAACTATTGAATTCTGAAGATTTAGAAAAAAAGTCAATTATGAGAGAAGCTTACCGTGTGTTTGCGGTTTTGCTCCGGTGGTCTTCTGGTTTAACGGGGCTGAAATGATCCAACGTGGGAAAGGATGCCGAGGTTCATCTGAGCTCAACGTGAGGTCTGTCCACTTAGCCCAGTCTCTCTCTCGCTCTCGCTCTCTACGTCTAACCCTCCCTCCCTTCCTCCGTCCCTCGCTCTCTGTATACATCTCTCTATTTTCCCTCTCTCCATTACTTTGTAACTATCACACAGCGACCATAGTCACTCTAAAAGCCTACTATTTTTGAAATAGCGGCCACTGAGTGCCACAAAGACAAACTGTTAGTCTCATAGTGGTGTACTTGGACAAAATATGTGGGTATAGATTTCGCTTGAGCATTGGCGACATCGTGTAAAGGAGCATGGGGTCCTCCCCTAGGAATTTCTTAATTTGCTTCATTCTGTTTTTTTCTGCATCATTTCTGCGTATTTATTAGTACAGTGGAAAACACGCACAAAAACAAAACATGTTTCAGGTAAACATATAGTGAAAGGCATTTTGTGTTGAATTCAAATCATTCCCCGTTTTTCTCATTTAATATTATCCCTGCTGAGTCAACACAAATGTGCAGATGATTAAGTCTTCTGTCCTTCTTGCCGTTTGCAGGGAGAGTCAGAGTGCAGCAGACTGACAGTTCTGTGTGATATCAAGCTGCTTTCGTGCCTTTTTTCTTTTTGTTGGTGGAACCTGCTCAAATGTGCGTGTGACAGCACGTGTCCGTGATGAATTACTTAAATTTATGAATTCCTATTCAGTAGCTCAGATATGTTTCAGCTGGATTTCTGCTTGAGTTCATTCACTTTTTTAGGTATACCTCTTCAGTTTTGTCTTAATGCAAACATGGCAGTGCATTCGGCCATGTTGAGGTTCAAAACAAGCAGAAGAAAAGTAATTTAAATGACTTTGAAAGTGGCATGGTTGTCGGTGCCAGACTAACTCATCTAAAACTGCCGATCTGCTGGGATTTTCCCACCCAAACATCTCTAGGGTTTACAGAGTAGGGTCCAGAAAGGAGAAATTATCCAGCGAGCTGCAAGTCCCTTGGTGAAAATGCTTTATTGATGCCAAAGGGCAGAGAAGAATGGCCAGACTGCTTCGAGCTGATAAGAAGGAAACAGGAAACTTAAATAACCACTCAGGATTAGAATTTGGCGTAAACAGCATGAAAGCATGGATCCATCCTGCCTCATATCAGCAATTTTGGCTGCTGCTGGGGGTGTAATGGGGGATATTTTCTTGGCTCACTTAGTAGTGAGCGTCTTTTAAATGCCACAGCCTACCTGAGTATTGTTGTTGACCATATCCATCCCTGTTATGACCTCGGTGTACCCACTCTGTAATACCTCCTTCAAACAAGATAACGCATCTTGTCACAACGCTTAAATCATCTCAAACTGTTTTTTTGATCAGCACAATAAGTTCACTGTACATAAATAGCCTTTACAGTCGCCAGATCTCAATGCAATAAATCACCTTTAGGATTAGAGTCAATGGGAGATAAGCATCATGGATGTGCAGGTGAGAAATCTGCTGCATATACATCTCACCTATGTAACGCAGTCTATCTCAAAACCAGATGGACAGGCAGTATTATTTTGCAAAAAGGTGAAAAAAAAGTAGCTTACAACTTACTTTTTTGAGAAAAATGTACTAACATTGATTCTCCTCCTTTTCTTTCTGGCACCTTCATTGTTATCGACCTGTCTACGTGTGCATAGAGCCAGAAGAGAGAAGACATCGTACCGCTGCTGACTGAGATGAAAAAGCTGTGTATAATCATATTTCTAATCATGTCCCAGGTGTTAAAAAAAAAAATTGAAGTAAAAAGGTTTGCACCAGTTGATGGCAGTGGTGCCTCACTGAGAACTGTCACAGCAATTTTTAAAACAATTAATTGTTATGCGTCTTTCTTTTTTTTTTATTGGTAGAAACAAATGCATCTCCTGTAAATATCACCACTGTCCATCTGCGTCCCTAGCTGAAATAATCGACATCTATGACAAAATATCTTCAAAAACATAGCAGGTGTTGTTTAATTGCCTTCAGTAGTTCCTGGTTAGGTGTTGTGGCTTCTTTGAAAGCCGTGTGGTGTTTGTTTAATCTGACTAAATGTAGCTAGTCTGCATAATCAACTTCAGTGAGTTTGCATTTCTCCCAGTTGCTTCACCTAGAAGCAGGACCAGAAAATTGTCACTTAGAGATGCATTAAAAGAGGAATTTTTGCCAGCTGCGTTCTCTCATTTGCTAAAAACATTTGTGCGACTGTAATTACCACCCTCGCCACACTTCATAGCATATTTTATTTCAGTTTGAGATGTGTTTTCCATATACAACATCAGTCTGAAATTTTAAGCTGATTTTTGTGGTGACTGTTTTTTGTTTTTTTGGGTGAGTAACTTCCAACTAGAAATGTGCAAATTTTCAAGGACAAACAAAACCACTGCAAAACAGGAATGCTAAATTGTTAATCTTACAGTTGTGTGTTTTCTGTGCTTCATTTATCCCTCAATTGTTTTGGATATTTTTAATTTAAAAGAATTTATTTTTCACACTGCAGCAGAAACATGCATTTCAGTACCTGAATGAGGTAAAAAGTAATCATCTACAGGGTGCAGCCTTCATTTGCACAACCATGTTTTTGATCATGTCTTAGCCTGAATTCTGTCTGATGACTAAGAAACAAGAGAGCCTTTAAACAAGTGGTGATGAGACAAGTGTTCCGTGATATGACTAGAAAGAAAGCTTGCAACCCCGAGGTCACTCCTCAGATCCCTTCTACCAGGCTCTATGGAGGTTCATTAATGTCAAAACTACTTCGGCAGCACAAAACAAAGCCAGGCAGTAATCAATCTAGTGCTGAGGATGTGAGAGCTCACAGCGAAAGATTTCTAAGCATAAAACATGTTCTTGAATTAGCCTGTGAGGGGGGAGCTGTCAGCGAATTTTTGCCAATCTTCTGGTTGTTAGGGTCATATATTTTCAAAGTTAAAAAAACAAAACAGATGTACTGATGTAAGGCTGGGTCTGTGACACTGTGCTTTTTGCTCAACTCTAGTGGAGCTCGTTCCGCTCTCAGCTGCAGTTTGCATGAAAGTAAAAAACTACCAAAATTGAACAAAAAGCTTTGAAGAGGCCAAGCAAAGAGAAACACTATTGCTCACTCAAATTTTGGACTCAGTTCTCCTTGTAGACTCAAACTTTGATTTACTATTCTGTCCTTGTTTCCTCCTCAAAGCACAAAGCTCTGTACTCGCTTCCTATTAAATTCAGTCAAGTTCAAAAGTCTTGTGCTCAGAGCCTTGGACGGTCAGCACATACCTCTCTATATAAAAAACCTCTGTTGCTTAGTAATACCAGCAGGAAACTGTTAGTGACAACCGGCCTAAAATGGTAACATTTTGTCTGCATAGTTGCAAAGTGATTTTAAAACAGATAACTAGACTAGATAGTGACATTCTTTCCAACCAGCCAATCAGTTGTCCAGTCATACCTTTTCTTATAAATTGAGTTACGTTCACACTGCAGGTCTTAATGCTCAATTCCGATTTTTTGATCAAATCCGATTTTTTTGTCTGCTTGTTCACACTACAAATAAAATGCGACAGCAAACGCGCTCTAGTGTGAACGCTCAAAGCGGCCCGCATGCGCAAAAGAAGACGTCACACACAACGTGCTCTGTTTAGACCCAGAGCAAACAGTATTGTTTGACTGATGGCCTTAATATAAAGACTTTACGTTTCCTAATTTTTGCTTTAAGTTATTTTGTTATTTACATAACAATTTAGATAACCTAATAATGATCCTTATTGCTGTTTTAGAGGAGCGGTGCTTCAAAGGATAGTTGCAGATTTCTGTCAGAATCTGCAGATTATACAGTACAAATAAAATGTTCACGTTTCTCCAACATTGTCTTCCAAACAGTTTCACTGACATCTACATGGAATGGCCAGGAAGCGATCGCGATGTCTTCTCGGGTGCTTCTCCGGCGCTGATAATTTGCGTCTGTCTTGTGTCAGTGATGTAGAAGACGGATTTAATGCGACATGACCGTTCAAACAGCAGTCGCTTTCTAAAACATCGGATATGTATCGGATTCAGTACCACATACGAAAGTGACCCAGATCGGATTTGAAAATATCGGATTTGTGCTGTTCACACTGTCAAACCATGATCGGATATGGGTCGCATAGGGTAAAAAAAAAATCGGATTTAATGCGCTTTCGTCTGCAGTGTGAACATAGCCTTAGAGTCAGTGATTTGAATTTCAGTTTTGATTTTGGCTTCTAATGATTACAAAAACAAGATAACTGAATAAAAACTTTCAGTTATTTGGATGAATTTTGGCTATGAACCTGTTGTTTTGTGTTATGAATCAGCCGCCTTTACAGTGCTCGTCCCTAAAAAGCTCAACCATGCTCACAGTTTAGTTTAACTCAAGGCAAGATGACAGAAGGAGGTTTGTGGTTGAAAATATTTATCTAGAAGAAGCAGGTTGCTGTAAGTGATCCTGTAGAGGGATCATTAGTGATTGCCTGCAGCTGCCTTTGACTCCTTATCACCTGGGAGTGATCCAACCCTCAGTGATGAGGGTTTATCCTTGTTCTGCTTTCAGCATGAGAAGAGGAGGAGGAGGTGTTGGTTGGTCATCGGCTTCAGCTCTCCAGCATTTTCGCCCCCAGGCTTCACTGCAGGTTTCCTGAGGTGCATGAGTCCACTGAGGCATGAGCTTCTTTTACCACAGACTGCACTTGCAGATGTCTAATGGACCCGATCGTGTGGACTGGCAGACATCTCTTTTTTCATTAATTTATTAGCTTTTCATTTGAATAATGGAAATCTCATGTAAAAAGACACTTTTTTAAAAACGCCACTAAATGCATTTTTTTTTGTACCTGTTCATTTGAAGGACCAAAGTGTTTTGGGGTTTTTTTTGTTTTTGCTTAAGTTAATGAATGTTTGATGTAATATCCAGATTGTGATTTTTGCTATAATCATTGAGCCCTAAAATACAAATTAACAAATCTTTTATATTTTTAATGCATTTGTTGTCTAGTGCTCGGTCTAATTATCTTTATGTCTATCAAAAGACATAGAAAGTCAACATTGCTGAAGGAACTTGAGGCAGAAAGCCAGGTTAATTATCTGTACACCTTTCATTATGTAGCTGTTTTCAATCATAATGTGACATGAATGGCTTGAATAGACATGCAAACAATAGTCATTGAATGTCAGAATGTTTGCTGGGAGAGGTTCTCCGATTAGGGTTTGATGGTTGTTTTCTCGCTCCAGTCTCAACAAGAAAGGAGACTGTCATAGTCCTTCAGTCCTCGTGGTACTCCTGCCAGTTTTCCTCGCTCTCCACCATGACTCTCTCTCTCCTCTGTCTGTCTGTTTGTGGGTGTGGGTGTGTGCGTGCGTGCACGCCCTTGCAGGGGCAGGATCCTCTTGGTCCCCGCCCTCCGGCACACCTGTGGTAATTAACTCACCTGCTCCTCATCTGGTGTTTGAGTCGCGGCAGATGCTTACCTTCATTACGTAAGTCTGCTCACCTGTTTCCATGTGTGCACCTCTCACCATCTCTCTTCTGTCCAGCAGTCTTCCCTGTTTTCCTCGAGGAGGATTTGTGTGTGTGAGTCGGAGAGAGAAGTCTGTTTCATTATCGAATCTAAAGACTGAGTGGAACCTATCGGACCATCGACTTGGATACTGTACATAGAGACTGTGGATGTTTCCCTTTTTTGAAAGGCACTGCAAATAGCTTTTTCACATCACTGTTAATAAACTCTCCGAACTGCCTTCTGAATCTGCATTTGAGTCCTGCCTGCTCTCGGACTATGACAGGAGACTGTGCTTTTGAGGCTATATCTCTTAAACGTCAGATCTGCAGGCACCTTTAGAAAGCAACTGAAAGCAATTTGTTTAGATTTAGGTTCGGCCTTGTTTCGCCTTGTGTTTTTATCTGCCTGTGTGCATTTAATGTCTGGCTGCCTTATATTTTGCTTTTTAACCGTTTCTTATTGTGAAGCGCTCTGTGACATATGCTCTTTAAAGGTGCTATAAAAATAACGCCGACTCACTTTCCCAAGAGTCGGTCCCTGCAAGACTTCAAATCTAGACCACCAAATGCTTTCTTTCTCCTTTTTTGTTTGTTTGTTTTCACTCGCTCAATAATTCTGCCATTAATGAACTTCCAAAGATGGGAATTATGCATGAGGTCGGGGAGAATGGGAGGCTTTCCCCTCTTACTCACACAGCTGCAGTCAATCATACAGTAGTACTAGTGCGCATCCCCACTGATGCTGCAGTCACGCATCCCAGGCTGTAATTTATTTTATGCCGTTAATAACACATAAGACATGCTCGCTGCACACATATGCATATGTTAGTCATTAAAAAAATGCATTCATATACGATATATTGCAATACTTAATATATGGAAACAGGACATCATACACTTCATTACAACATTTTGACATGTAGTATAATCAGTGTGCCACAACACTGATGTTACACTGCAAACTGTCCCCCATCATGGACTTCACTAAAGTTAGAGAACATAGCTGAACACTGAGGATGAAGATGGACAGCTCTGTACCTTTTACCCTAATATACTTGGCAATATAGAGTCATTGTCAGTTGAGTAATTACAGTTATGCTTTATTTATGACCACAGCGCTCAAACAAAATGAGCAGGCAGCAAAATTCCTTTTATTCATTAATTTATTGAAGTGTCAGAGGAACTTCAGAAGTCTTCTGACAGCAGGCACAAATCAGTTTACAGCCCCTTTACCGTTTATTGCTGCGGCTAAACGTGTTCCCTTACACACAGTAATACATTATGACCTTCAGCCTCCAGCCATTTAGATTTTTAGACTATTCATTTTCTGTTACTCTGTGTTTATGCGATTTACCCGCATGCTGGAGTAGGTAGTAATTATCTCACATTCTTGAAATGATTCATAATGCTTTAACATCTAAATCAAAATGCCAGCAAGCAGGGTGCTCTTAGAATACATTTTTATCACCAGCACAAACAAAACATCAGCTGTTTATTAGAGGGAACGATATGCATGCCCAAATCATTTGAGAAATAGCCTGGAGGATGCAACTGCCTGTCCTGTTCATTAATTTAGTAACTGCTGCAAAGATGCCATAATATCACGTCTCTCCAAAATACTCCCCAATGTTTGCCTTTCGCTTCCCAAGCCATTTTTGTTTGTTTCATGTCTTTAGTCAGAAAAAGCCACATCCCGCCTCTCTGTTTTCTCATGGTTTCGCCTTTCCTTTTCTCGGTAATATTCCTCTTTCAAATCCTCCCGGTTTCTGCGTGTCCAGCCTTTTGACGTGATGTGATACATGTCCACACAGTTTCCAGAATATGCATCCCTATACGTAGCTCTGTACACAGCTTCTCTAGCTATTGACTTGGCCTCATCTACTGTCAGCCCCCAGTGAACACCTTGGTCCAAAATTGAGTAGGCATAAGGGGATCCTGAGCCCACAGAGAAAAGCATTCCCCGTAGGCGAGTACCATCACTGCATACATAAAAAAGCCTTGGTCCAGATAAATTCATTTTCTTTCTGATGGAGCACTGCTGAGAGAAAGAAAAGCGTTCATCCTTTGCCAGAGAAACCTTTGCATTGGTGCTATCTACAAAGTTTTTCTGCTCAGTCATTTGATTCTTTGTTGTTTCTCCTCGACTACCAGGACCAGTCTCTGTGCCTCCATGGTAATCACATCCATCGTCCACCTCTCCTCCATCCCACCCACACAACGTGGCAGCCACACACAGCTCAGTTCCTTTGAAAGGGTGAAGCATGTGCGAAAGCAATTTGGCAGCTCCACTCGTGGACAACCGTCGACCGTGGCGAAGTTGGTAAAGCCGCAGCTCGCGAGCCAAAATACGTTTCCAAAGCGCACAGTCGGCTGAAGTGCCTGAGGTCAGGCCCACCAAGTGACTGTGAATGGGCAGGATCTTCTGCGAGGCTGGGCACGCGACGAGGCCTGAGCAACTGGAACGAGTGTCTGCTGCAGCCATCACGCCACCCTGGAACATGAACGCCAAGGTGGTGGTGCCATGAGCCATGGGAAAGGGCAGAGGCACAGACTGTGAAGAGGCAAACGGAAGGCATGTTGGCAAGGAGGAGGATGTTAAGAAGGGGTCTTCAGATGAGACGGCGCTGCAGTTCTGGACTGTGCTGATTTGCCCAAACTGTATCGGACTTTCATCTAAGTACTCTGCCACTGGAATATAAAAGTGAAACAAACTTTTGTTATTGCTAAAGGGCAAACCACTCACATAGTTGGAAGCAATCTTTTTTCCATGTGGCACTGCAGGATACTCTGTAGTTAGACGGTCCTTAAAGACAGACTGAAAATTGCATATGTCCTGTAAAGCCATTAAAAGCATATTTTTACAGCATTTTCTGCTTGCTTGAAAAAATCAACTCTTCAATAACATCCAATAAAATTGCCTTCAAAAGCTATTCTCTTGTACACATAGGTATGCCATCAAGAACACCTTTTATATAGACCATGTTCGTGTATGTGTGGCTACCTAAAGCAACCCATCAGCAACATTAGCACATGTCATGCCCTTGACTTTGAAACATAAACAGTCAGTGGCCCATGGGTAATTAATTTTGGCTGCCATATCAGGTTGTTTTTCAGATCATATTTCTTCAAAGTCTTGCGTAAGCGCGTTGGCCAAAGAGGACGCAGGGTGATGACAAAGTCTTGGCTCACGTACATCAGATTAAGTCAGCTCTGATGCTTCACTCTTATGGAAAGGTCCCAAATACAATCACTAATAAAGTGAATCAAACAACACTTTTATTACACATCAAGAGTAAATATAGCCGAGCCCTCGTGGGCGCTAGCCCTTTAAAAGCATGCTAATCACTGAACTTGAAACACCAGAATTTCAGGTAATGCTGCATTGCAATGGTACACCCATTGCACGGCTGTTTGGAAATGTTTTCTGGAAGTGTCAAACAGTGAGAGCCAATGTTACTTACCACTCTGAATGTCAAATTTGCTTGTGGTTTTTATTCAGTTTTAAACAACAACAAAAGATGAATGTGTTTCATGTCATCATTTTTGGACAGATTTTCACTGCTTCTGCTCTAATGGTAAGCAATTTTATTCACTCACTTATTCTGCTCACAGGAGACTGCTCTCGTTTTTCGATATACACTACTACAAGCAGTTAGTAACTAACTGGTGATAAATTTTTCAAATTTGGTTGAGAGAATGAAACTCCATGCAAGTCTGTTTTCCCTTTATGTTCATTTAAGTGTATTTCTTTTCCTTCTCTTCACCCAGGGACAGTGTGCTTCACAAGTCATTTCAGCCCACAGCAGTGAGACCCCGCCTGACAATTTTATAGGGTTTGACACCGTCCCTGACAAAGTGGTAGATGGCTCGGTGGTCCGCGTGCGGTATCAGTGCTCTGGGCAATGTCAGCTTGCAGTTGAGGTGGTGGTGTCCACATTGCAGAAGACAGATTTAGTGGTCTTCAGGAGAAAATGGAAAAGCAGCAGACTCCGTGACTACAGGATCCACCAGGTGCTGCTTAGACTGCCTCCGTCCATTTCATATCAACGCGACTTTTTCAACAGGAACATTTTGGACACACAGAATGTGACAGTCCGTGGTTGGCTGGGCAGCTTTAAAAATGGCAGTGAACTCAGCACATACCACAGCTCCATGTTGAGGATTTATAAAGCGCTGCAGATAATTCCACCCTCTGAGCGGCCAAGTAAACCTCCCACTGGTTGCCCGTCATGGTCGGCTCAACTAATGTGGCAGATGACCAGCCACAGAATCCATCAGTGTCCACATGAATCAGGTTTGACCCTTAATCACATTGTCATTTCCTCTGCATGTCTTATCTTTATCTCCAAAGCTTTTAAAGAACACATGCAAGTGTTTGCAAATGGAGCCTTTCGCTGTTCTGTTTGATCCCAGACATAATCGATATGCTAAAGTTCCCTCTGGCAAGTACTGGTGAGCGCTTTGGAGTGATCCGCAGGTTCCAGCCTTTTATTGACAGAGCTCTAGAGAGAACCCGGCGTCACGCTGTGACACAGCCCAGGTTGGACTTCTAATTTACCTCATTTTAGCTGGAACTTATTTAGTATGAAGTTCAGCCACACAGCATGAAAAATCTCCAGCTGAGTTTCCAAATGTTGAATCAAAGGATTAAGTGAAACAGAGTGTTTGATATTATATGTTTCAAAGGTACTCTCTGGCCCATTTTCCTCAAATATAAAGTACATAATAGCTCTGCTTTGTGTTTATATCAGCAGAATGACAGGTCACAAGTCACTGATCATTTCCTTTTCAGTGCAGGCATCAGTTAGAACACACTCTACTTTTAGTTTTACTTCAGTGTCTTTTTAAATGACTTTACAAGCTTCACCAAGCCGCTTCACCAGAGCATATAAGCTTTTTACTTACGGTCAATGAAAGACAGCGAGGTCAGGCATTTTTAACAGACAGCGCCGCGTTTTAAATTCAACCTCATGCTTGAGTGGATGAAGAAATGATTTGTCAAATCATGTTTCATTGCTTGGCTTCCAGCGTCACCTTATCTGTGTGGATATACCTACTGAAATGGTGTCAGAAGAAGCTCTGTGGGATCATCCATCATGTCAATAGAAAAAATTTATATGACACAGTTCTGATGCAGCTTACGAACACAGGTGGGTCATGCCAGCTCATGTGTACACCTGATAGGGGATTACAAAGAGGTGTCACAACATGATTGTGAGTGAAGATTTGTGGTTTTTGCGCAGATGTGATTTATTAATATTGCTAGCACAAAAAATATGTATTAATAAGGAGCTTTGGATCTCCTGTGGTGAAATTCACGACTGTCATATGTGCCGTACAGGGAACATCATAATTCAGGCACGAAAGATAACTGGAGAAGATGAAGCATTTCAAGTCCAAGCAATGTTGCCTCTCTTGAAATGGATTAGATTAGACTATTACATACAGGACTCAGAGGTAAAACGCCAAAGAATGACTCTGGTGGTGGGATGAGGAATAAAAATCAAAATAATGCTCTGGCAACATCTTATAGTCATTCTTTTTCTGCTGGGTTTTCTTTGGACTTCTAGCTTTTGTTTCCCTTTGGAACAGCTGTAAGATCTTGAAAGATGGTTTATTTCCAGCTGGGAAACTCCAGGCGATTGCAGTGTGTACTGCAATTTGGAGTTGTTTAAAGCTGAGCAGGTTTTTCAGGACTCATGTATTGTTATGTTTGACTTTTAGGTGCTGCTGGAAACCACATGGGATGGTCAAACTCAGAAACATTTATACAAGTACGATTATGATTTTTGGTATAAAATAAGCAAAACACACTGTTGCCAAGTTTCTGGAAAATAAATATTGTTTGCTCAGTGATTGTGATTGCTGGTTTGAGTGGTATTAAATGTCATAGATTTCAGGACAGCATTCATTACGATGACACAGATGGATACTTTGTGATTGGAGGAGGCAGTTACTTACAAGGCATCCGTGGGTATTTTGGGCCTATCAGATACTACCGTTTTGGAACCAAACAGGTAAGTGTAAAGAGGTAAAATGTATTCATTTGCTTTGCTTTCTAGCACAGCCTCACTCTAAAACAGTGTATTATGATCTCAAGGTCATAAAGTATTAATGTTTCATGCCAAATTATGTCAGCAAACAGCCTGACCACGTGTAAGAGTACACAGGTAATGAAATGAGGCAGTGATAAAATCATATGCATTAGTGGACATTGTAGGTTTTTCCTTATTATCTGCCATATATATGCAGTTTTGGTAAGAATTTTACACACACCCATCATGCAGGTCATGATAATTTTTTAAAATTATTTTTTGAACTGTTCTTTTCTGGATTGGATTGATTGTACTGCAGTCATCTTTTAAAAAGTTTCAAAAATTGGGTACACAAGTTTGGATGCATTTTGGAGTTTTTCTAATCCACACAGGATCAAAATTATACATACCAGTTGAAATATATGCATACACCCCGACTAATATTTGATTAATTATTTGCTAAATGTCCTTTAATCGTTCATTTATTCATCCCTGGATAAGTCAAAGCAAATGGATGGGTGTATGGTTCTTCAGAAATTTGCACCTCCACTGGACTTTTGGTAGCCATCAAGAAACTTCATTCTAATTCAAATGGGCAGAATTCCGGCTGGATATTTGCCTGCTCCTCTTGGCAGAGTTGGGAGAGTTCTTACAAATTGGTTGGTTTTACTGGCACAGATCAGGCTTGTAGGTGTAGCCCACAAATTTTCTATCAGGTTGAGGTCGGGGCTTTGGGAAAACCATTGCAGAAGCATATCCATTCCAAAACCAGTTCTGATGTGTGTTCGGGATCATTATTGGAATATCCAATTTTATACAAGTTTCAACTGTCTAGCTGTTTGAGCTAAACGTAATTTTTTTTGAGGTAGTTCTCCTTCTTCGTTATTCCATCCACTTTTTGCAGTGTATCAGTAACCAGCAGCATGATGCTAAATAAGTTCTGAGCTTTGGTAATCCAGCAAGTGCTGCCAAATAAATCATTTTATGCATGTAAGGATAAACTACTAGTTTTAGTAAATATTCTAAACAAGAATAAGAGATAGAACCTCCTGAACCACCTTTTAAAAAAGATCTAAATGAGTGTTTTGTATATGTGTGATTTTTTTACAACCATTACAGATATATTGTTCAATCATTCCAGCCTTGAAAAACAACAGTATTCATCACTAAAAGCCCCACATTACCATGACATTCATGCCCATGATGAGTGTAAACGTCTGACCACCATACTATTAGCAATGATGGAACTTTTAAACAATGATGGTTTTTGTGAAAATAATCCCTACAAGCCAAAGGTCAAGTCTTCAGGGAGGCCAAATCCCTCTGAACATTCATTTTCAGACAGTTTTTTCCTGCTTGTGAATCTTTATGATGTCATTGTCATCTGATATCTGTAATAGGGTCATCTCAAGCACAGTTCTCACTGTGAGCACAGAAACCCCACACACTTGCTGGTCAAGCCTCCAATCATATGAATCTAGACTAAAATGTGTATAAAGGGAGAGGAACTATAACGGCTTGTATTAGATAGTGGGTAAACCAAGAGGATGCACCAAGGGCCAGTAAAATATTGCTACGATTTTAGGCTGTGAATCAAGGAAAGATAAGAATAAAGAAACAAAACTGGAAAAGAGCACAGTAGTTACATTTTAAAGACAATTGTATCCTAAATATCTTAAACCCAAACCAAAATAGAACTAAACACGAGGGACATTGTTTGCTTAATCTTTTGCCCACTGATACAACATCACTTTATCACTATTTCAATTATAAATCAGTACAGATCAGATATTCTTAGATTACAGAGATGAAGATGCTGCAATAGCTTGAAGAGATGACACATTATTGCAACAACTGAGAAAAAAAACGTTAGCTTTTGATTGCGACTTTTTCCATTCTTGTACAAGTGGTGACGCATACATTTTTTCAAGGTGATGACATTTACCATTCAGGAGAAGACTGCAGTGAGTCTGGCACACCTCATATGACGGTATAAATACTCATGAGGCTGCGGTGATGTCATGATGACCATTAACTAGGCTTAATACTTCCTATTTCCTCTGTTTTATGCCTGTTAATGCTAATTTCAAATACAGATTTATTCATATCACAGATCAAAAACCAACTTCACTCCATGCCAACATTAAATGAATTGCAGAGGATTCACCAAGAGTGTCAGGAAATAAGAGCATTTACAAAAGCTTTTATGCAAGAAGTGAATGAAAATTACCTCCTGTCGCCAGTAAGTAGAGGTAAAAAAATATTTTTTATATTTCATATAAAAGCCATGTTGCACCATTCTGGGTGGAGCGACCTTTAAGAGACCTAATATCAAGTGTGTCAATACACTGAAAGTGCACCCATTGAGTATGGAAAGAACGCTGTGAACAGGTTCCTTTTTTTGTTTCATTTCAGATGTCTGTACCCCCGACTTCTTAAGGCTGTTGGGTCAGTTTGCATCAAAAGAGAAAACATGCACACAAACATGGACGTTTGAAACACAGATAAAGTACAGCACTCTCTTTCAGCTCTTGCTAAGAAAGGAGGTGGAAATCAGAACAGGTAGATATTTTTTTATCTGGTTATAACCTCAATCACCATAAAATATCTGATTTATAGAGGATACATTATTTAATAAACACCTATCTGTTTCTGAAGGGTCTTTAAACTTGAAGGATCTCGGGAGCGTTTTGTTTGAGGAGACAGTCGGAACAATGTTCTCTGTGGATAAAGCACAAATGAAAATCACATCCCAATCAATGGCTGCGTTACAAGAATCCTCCTGCTTAGGAAATCACAGAGCATCTCTCTTATTGGCCACCATCCATCTCTCCGGCCTGGGACATTCAGTCAATTATGAGCAGGTACAGTCAGTGCCTTCGTTGTATCTTAATTACTATTTTATCGCACGTAAAGCAATTTGCATGTAACAGGTAATACTAACCCCCTTGCATTTTTCAGGGTCACGTCTATAGTTTGATTGGTGCCTTAGGTGATGACCGTTTTGCCCTGATGCATGCAGGGTACAAACACTTGATGGGAATTGATGGGTTTCCTAAAGACTTGGAAATGGCTTATAGCTACTATTCCAATATTGGAACGCAGACCTGTATTGACAGTTCCAGGATATATGAAAACAAGGTATGTTTAGATCATTAAGATCACTTCTGAATTTGTGTTTTTATTTGAATAACTAATAATAGCCTTGATAATAGAGGAGTTCGTGTAAGTTGAGAGTGGCGTTAGTTCATGCAGGGCATGAAGTCAAGCTGAGCCAACAGTTCAAACAGATTAGCTGATAGCAGCTGATTTTAATGCCAGCACACGTCAGAGAATCACTCAGCTGATAATCATCTGAACATTAGATAGCCAGATCTCTTGTAGGCTGTACTATAAATATTTTATTCCAGTAAATGATTAATCAAGCCTGGGATAATTAAAGTATATTTCAGTTTTATGCTGCTCTAGCTTGTCTGTTGCTGATACTGACTCTGTAAGCCACTTTGCAACCCTCCGCCTCATCCCTGCTCCTCCTTAACATAGTGTTACTTAATCAGTATCAAGTGGTTATCTCTGTTGTCTGCTGCTTATCTGCTTACCTTTGCCTCTTCATTATACAACAGTATTACCGAAACAAAAATATAATTACATCTTTCATTTCAATTGTATTTATTTAACAGCAGCCTTAAGGTGCTTTCTGTTGTAAGGTAAAGACCCTACAAAGGAAACACCAACAATCATATGACCCTCTATGAGCAAGCGCTTTGGTGACAGTGGGAAGGAAAAACTCCCTTTTAACATTAAGAAACTAGGAGCGGCCATCTGCCACGACCAGTTGGGTTGAGGGGAGGGAGGTTGGGGTGAGGGGCTTATATATGGGGTGAGGGAATTTGTTACATGGGCTCATATAAGATATGCTATAACATACAGTTTGTTAAAGTATATTCAAAAAGATAGATCTGCGTATTTATTTCCTTTAAAGTTTTTTTTAAAGAATAAGATGAAAAGATTGATACCTCTCTCATATCCGTGTATTGAATATGCAACTACAGCGAGCTTAGCTTAAAAACACACAAAGCGCAGTATGAAAAGAGCCATTCAGACACAAATGTATTCATACAAACATGCACGCATGCTGTGGAAATGACATTCTGCCTTCAGAATATGATAACAATGTGTCTGTTAGTCCAGCCATTTGTGAATGATTTAGCTGTATTGATGAATGGAGGAACTGCACTTGAAAGACGAGGAGCGCACTATGAGAAAAGGCTACATCCGACTGATTTCCTGTTGATTCTTCGAGTATTTAAATAAGCATGCTTCTAATGAACAGAGGTACATGAAAACAGCAGAGAGACCTTACTGTCTATTCCAGCTTCAACAAGGCAGTGCACCTAGAAAACAACTGTAGCAAGCCTAGTAGTGATCATTTTTCCGTGGCATATTGACCGAGCTTTTTAAGAGCTGACAACAACCCCCTGAATCCAATCTTGATAAAAGCAACGAAAACCTATTTTCTATTTTCTCTTTCTTTTCGTGTTGTTTTGTCTCTTCTCGGTGGTGTGGGCTCAGCTTAAAGACAAAACAATGATGTCATGCACTTCTGTGCACCAATCAGGATTCAGCACTATTTAAATCTCAGTGTTGTGACTGTGCTGGGTTGTTAGCTTATGTTGCCTGTCAGTCAGGCTTGGGCAGACTTTGATTTGTTAACTTGAAAACAAAAAAAGGAAAAAGCTAGTTGCTAGTTTCTTTTGTTTTTAACCTTTGACTGTATCTTGAGATTATTTAAAGTGGCTATAAAAAAAGTGTTGCACAATCTGGGTTCTCTGTCTCGGCTCTCATTGTTCAAGCTGCAGCATTCTACTGAAAAAGCTCTAAAAGGCCATTAAACTCGAACTCACAAACACAGCGTCTTTAATTTTAATTCAAATTACAATTTTATCTTCCAGTGATTATGAAAATAAGATAATCAAGACGACAAGATTACACTTTTTTTTCCCAATTATACTGTGGCTTTTTCTTTCAACGCCACAACTTTTGTTTACTTTTGTAGCTCCCTAAATCCCCAATTCACTCTTTCTTTATATATTATTAACTTTACAATTACAGTTCAGTCAATAGACTGGTATAAAAGCCATTTCTAGTCTATTATTTTTCCACATAATCATGATTTGCCCGTTTTTAAGGTATACCTGTTAAACTGCTCAGTAACATAAATCAGCCAATTCTGTAATCAGTCAGTCAGAATCAACAACTGAATGCATTTAAGAATTTAGACATGGTTGAGACAGCCTACTGAATGAGAACAATCTGCTGTAAAATAGGGAAAAGTGCTGATTTAAGTGATGTTGAACAGGACATGGTTGCTAGTAGCAGATGGCTTGGTCTGAGTATTTCAGAAATTGCTGATCAACTGGGATTTTACCGCACAACCGTGTCTAGGGTTTACATGCTCCAAAAAGGGGTAAATGTTTCATATCTGGGTGTTAATACCTCGTTAATATCAGAGAACAGGGAAGACTGGCTAGAATGCTTCGAGCAGATTGGAAGGGAAAAGTAAGACACGTGCAAGGTATGCAGAAGACCTTCTCTGAACGCACAACACTGGTTGCCAGTCCTGTCAGCTAAGAACAGCAAACTGAGGCAACAGTTCACAAAGGCTCATCAAAAATGGACAATTTGAGGTTGGAAGCAATTTCTGTTGCCACATTTAGATGTTAGGATGAGAATTTGGTGTAAACATGAAAGCATGAACCTTATCCATCCTGCCTTGTATTGGTGTGTGATGATTTCTTGGCACACTTTGAGCCCCTTAGTACCAATTAAGTATCATTCAACCAGAACAACTTACCTGAGTATTGTTGCTGTCCATTTCCATCCATTTATTACCACAGTGTACCCGTCTTCTGATGGCTGGTAAATTAACCGCTGTAACTGTAGTAGTCAAATATAGTGACGGTAGCGTTTTTACTCATAGTGCTAGTATCACCAGTTGTTTACTATCATAACACATCTGTTTGTCTTTTCTAAAGCAACACTCAACTGAACATATCTATTTAAACAATGAAGAAGATTTAAACAGACTGACACATGAGACAAAAGATGATTTCCAGTATCTGAAATTCCAAGCAGAGAGAGGAGACATCGAATCTCAGGTATGTGAGCTACACGAAATCTTTTGACTTCTGACAAGATGAACTGTTGAAATATGTGCATGTGACCCGTTCAAATTCAGTCATACTTTAATTTCTCCTTCGTGGTCAATAGCACAGTCAGTGTTCAGAATAGGCTAATAAAAACTCCATTAACTTTAGAAACGCATGGGAACAATGCTGTACTGGGGACAAAATGGAGTCTCAAAGGACATAGTGAGTGCGGCGAAATGGATTGAGAGAAGTGCTATGCAAATGAAGGATCCCTCTGCGATGTACGACTACTCCATCCTCCTGATGAAGGTAGTGTAAGATAGTAAAAATGGCTATTTTACAATTGAATTGAACGATGTGTGCATGTGTGTGCGACGTCTGTGTTTTGACAGTTATCGATTCACTGATTGATGTTGATTCGTTCAGGGCCAGGGAGTGAAAAGAAACTACACCCGAGCTTTTCGGCTGCTGAGAAAAGCAGCAGCAATGGTGAGAGTGTACAAGTCAGTTGGTGTGTTTACAGTGTGTGAATTCGCTATGAATACCGGCGTCTGTTTCCTTGCTTTAGGGCTCAATTAACGCCTTGAATGGTTTAGGCTGGTATCATGGGACTGTACTGAAGGACCACAAAAATGCAGCGAAATACTTTGAACAAGCTGCTTTAAACGGGAGCGATGATGGGATGTTCAACCTGGGGATTTATCATCTCAGTGGGATGGACCCAGATAGACCCTGGAGAAATGAGGTTTGATTTCCACAACTTCAGAAATGGATTTTTATCCAGGTATGATCAACGAGCCAAACTGTGTTGTTTTTTTTTTAATGATCTGCAGAGTGCTGCTTTTGAGCAGTTTCTCAACGCGTCTCAGTTTGGTCATGTCACTGCATCAGTGGAAGCTGCTCGGTACCTTTCGATGGGAAGCCTGGAAGGGGTGTCTCAGGATATGAAGAGAGCTGTAATGTAAGGGGCTTTCATTAGCTTGTTGAAGAAAGCTTTGTTATGGGCTGTTGCACTGTAGCCTGCAGCTTAGTGGCATCTAATTTCAATGACAGTGGCTAATTCAAGGTCAGAACCCAGTATTTGCATATCTAAAAATAAGAGCCACTGTCACCGCATTATTGTCTGGCGCAGAGAGATTCTGCTTACCAATGTTCCTCTGGTATCTTATGAATTTAAAGAGGCTCCTCCTACAGCTGTTGATGCTTGTGTTTAGAATGACCTCAACAATTTGGAACTATTTTTAGATCACATTAAAATATTCTCTGTTTAGGTGGAGTTAATTATATCCCATAATACATCAGGTGTCCTTTAACCTCTATGCAGTCTGCTGAAAAAGGTCTGTGAGCGAAATGGACACCTTGGATTTATGATCAGAGAGGCTCTTCAGGCCTACCTCCAGGGCTCTTGGTAGGGAAACATTAATTTCAATTACTTTTCAAATGCCCGCATTTAATCATTGTCGCTGCTCTTTATTATTGTCTTTGCTTCGTCACATTTGTTTCATTGTGTTTCCAACAGGCAGGAAGCCTTTGTGAAGTACCTTTTGGCAGCTCAAACTGGTCTGGTTTTGGCCCAAAGCAATGTTGCACACCTGTGCGAGGTGAGTGCATGCTCTTTCACCGGTTTAACCCATTATGACTACCCTAAAACAAAACACAGCCTGGGCTTTTCGTCATTATCCTGCAATCACGTGTGGAATTCTGATTGAAGCTGATGAACAAATTGCACATAATTCCTCTATTAAAATCATCATTGTCACTGTGCACTCGTTCTCCGAAATGCAGGAGCTGAATCTCGGTTATGAATGTCAGTGGAGATATCATAACTACTCTATATTAAACTATGACCCGCATCCTTTCGGTGAGTTTTTCTCATTTCATTTTGCTTTAAATCCATTTTCCCTGTCAATCTGGTCACTGAACAGAAAGTATTTATCTTCTTTTATAGCTCTACTGAAAATGGGAGACTACTACTACTACCATTCCCCCGGCACACAAGAGGACTCATTATCCTTGGCTGAGCAGGCCATATCAATGTATAGCAGAGCAGCACTAGCAGGCAGCCCTCAGGTGACAGATTTACTTCAGCTATAATCTCATCACCCTGTGATAAACTTAATTAAACTTCCACAGGCTCTGGCCCTCTGCAATAAAAGCAACAAACAGCATTGTATTGTGTTATTATTTAGATACTTTCTCGGTGAATAAGCCATCATTGCTGTTATGATTTTGTTTTTCATATTGGCTCACAGGGAATGTACAACTTGGTTGTTTTGGCACAAGAAGGCCACAGTCTTCCCCGGAGCATCCTCAGATTCGTTAATGTTTCGCATCACGATGATCTGGATATGGTGATGGAGAAGATCCTAAAAAGGTGCTTTTTAAAATTTAATCAGCTTTCACAACCACAGTGAATAATGATGGTCATTAATGGGATCTCTAGTACGTTGGTAAAACTTTGAAATACTGCCATTTGAACAATACTACAAAGGTTTAATATTCCTAATGTAAATTCTCAGGAAGCTTTGTAGTGGTACATTTTTTAAATTACTTTCTTGCCATGTGTGAGATAAAATGATAGTTACCACTCCTGTCTGTCTGCACTGCTAAATCCACCTTTCTTGTGGAGTTGTGCCGGCTTTGCTCATCTGTCTTTAGTTTGAGCTGAAGTTTTTGACAAAGGCAGTTAGCTAACAACAGTGGTTCCCACTTATCAGCCACAGCGTCAGAACCATCCATCCATCCATTTTCTTTTACTCATCCTGTTCAGGGTTGCAGGGGGAGCTGGAGACTGTCTCAGCTGTCAAAGGGCAACTTGCAGGGTACACCCTGGACAGGTCATCAGTCTGTCACAAGGCTAATAGAGAGAGACAACCCTTCACAATTAGAATCACCGATTAACCTAACATGCATGCCTTTGGACTGAAGTACCTGGAGAGAACTCACGCAAACACAGGAAGAAGATGCAAATGTCAAAATGCTAAATACTGCCTGCATCTCTCCATGATGCATAAGGTGTCATTTGGCTTTGGTGCCTTCACACATTAACAGACAGATAATCCTATTTTAGCAGTTTACAAAGTCCATTAAAAAAGGTTCGAGAGATGGCAGCGTCATTAGTCGCGGGCTTATCAGCCTGGGGGTTATGCCCATTTGCACTTACACACTTGCTGTTTCATTCAGTTTCCATTGCCTTTTACTTTCACATGCTTTTCAGGTTTAGGAAAAGATTGTAGTTAGGGTTAATATATACTTTAGACCCTTTTGGTTGATGACATGCTTTTGACATGTCTAGCAAGTGACACTCTGCAGCCAAAGGACATTGTGTAACTGAGACATGCCAGCTATTTTGCTATTTTTAAGTGTTCGAGGAGTGATAACCGACTGGTGCATCGCTCTGGTACAACTAAAACAGCTCTGATCTTTCAGAGGAACATGAGACCCCCGGGTTATCCTGCGGTGTCTTGCACCTGGGGGCTCAGGGGATGGGAGCTTGTTCCAGCACATCCAACAGATCCTCACTTGAATCGGAAACTGAGGAGTCTGGATCAAAGCAGTGAGGCAGGGCACACTGACAGGGAGGTCAGGGTCATCAGTACATAAAAAGAGGGATACACACTCCAGCTCCGAGACATTTTCCGGCAGAATTTATTATCTCAGTTCAACTCTTATTTAATACATGAGGTTTATTATGTAACCTCTTTTTCCAATCAAGACTAAATACACAGTGTATGCTTTAGGATATAGACACATTGTGATGGACAAGTTGCTATGAGCGTGCAATGTCCTTGGTGTCTCACTCAGATCCACCCCCTGTTTGTCATGTCTGCTTACAAAATAACAACATAGTGACAGCTAAAATGCTCATGGTGAGACTTCAAAAGAGAAGACCACAGCCCAGTAGGTGATGCTGTGATGCTGCAGTCTATCTTTTAATGAGAACTCTACGTCTGTAAAATGTTTAAACGAGTGGAATATTTCAAGCGAACTGCCATCCGCATTAATGCCAGGACACAAATTTTCCAATAACATGATTTTATATGATAACAGTTTTATTCATCTGTCAGTGGTTTGAATCTGCTCGTTCAATGTGGGCTTCTACTGCTATTTCTAAATAGGTATGAGGGCGTGTTATATTATATTTTTTATCTCATGTAACACAGTTTTCATGTTTATCTCCTAAGATGTGTAGACATGGAGGCTGAAGAGGCAGTGACGCCCTGTTCTTTAGCTCTGCTTGGACTCCAGATGGGAAAAGCCTTGAGGAGAATGACTCAGAATGGTGCACAGCTCCTCTTGGTAAGCATAAGGCGATATACTCATGCTGTGTGTAGTAAGGGGAAACATACCACACGCTGCACTCACAAACTACAGAATATTAACATCCTTCAGTTTTTGAAAAATGCAAAAATGTTAATTTTATCTTCATCATGAGTATGGCGTTTTGTTTTGTGAATGGAAATGTGAACTGCTTCTTTGTAATCCTTTGTAGGCATATGCATCTCTTCTTTCTGTCCTTATCTTTGCTGTTGTGGTGCCTTTGCAGAGCAGTCTTGGTAAGTATTTGTGTGGTTCACTACTGCGCTTAATTGCCAGTGGTTGCCACAAGATGGTGCAGTTTCATTATACATTGCTTTACACTACCCATTTTTATGATTTGCAAATTTGCAAATAATCTATATACTGTCAGTGTCATGTTTGCTGCTGGAAGTGTCTTTACAACCATTCATCCTCCCTCTTTTGTAAATTAACACAGGGAACAGAAATCCTACAAATGCACTAAGGGCAAGGAATGGCGGCGTCGTGAACAGGGAGCAAGATGGCACCATGGGAAGAACCTACAGAGGGGCATGGAATCTAAGGCTTACCATGAATGGGGAGCAGTGGTTGCGACAGATCAGCGATTTGGCCGTGACTGCGTCTGGCGTGTGCCTGTGTGCTTTCTGGACCACACTCCTCTATCATCTTTTATGACATAAGATACCAAGAAGAGTGATCCCATAGCCACAGCAAAAGCCTCAGACGCTACATATTGTAAGAGCACACATTTAGCAGATGAGTTACAGAACTATTCGTGTGACACATTTGTGTTTTGGAGGCTTGTGACAGGAAGGGAGAAGGAAAAGAAGGTCAGGTTGTGAGCAAGCTGCTTTGGTTGAGTTAATAATTTTTCTCCTGTAATCATTTTTTTTGTTTTATTTGTGGAAAATAAAATGCTTACCATACAATCTGAATCTAGAGATGTTTTTATTATTTATAATAAAAAACATAAATGTGACAGTTCTTTATATATATATATATATATATATATATATATATATATATATATATATATATATATATAAGAGGAGGGAGACGAGGAACCATCATGGAAGGACAGGCCCCTGCACGGTATGTACCACCGGCAGATAGAGGAGGTGGCTGATATCCAGAAATCCTACCAGTGGCTGGACAAAGCTGGACTGAAAGACAGCACAGAGGCACTAATCATGGCAGCACAAGAACAAGCTCTGAGCACAAGATCCATAGAGGCTGGGGTCTATCACACCAGGCAAGACCCCAGGTGCAGGCTGTGTAAAGATGCCCCAGAGACAATCCAGCACATAACAGCAGGGTGCAAGATGCTAGCAGGCAAGGCATACATGGAACGCCATAACCAAGTGGCCGGCATAGTGTACAGGAACATCTGTGCCGAGTATAACCTGGAAGTCCCGAGGTCAAAATGGGAGATGCCCCCAAGGGTGGTGGAGAATGACCGAGCTAAGATCCTGTGGGACTTCCAGATACAGACGGACAAAATGGTGGTGGCTAACCAACCGGACATAGTGGTGGTAGACAAACAGAAGAAGATGGCCGTAGTGATCGATGTAGCGGTTCTGAATGACAGCAATATCAGGAAGAAGGAACACGAGAAGCTGGAGAAATACCAAGGGCTCAGAGAAGCGCTCGAGAGGATGTGGAGGGTGAAGGTAACGGTGGTCCCCGTGGTAATCGGAGCACTAGGTGCGGTGACTCCCAAGCTAGGCGAGTGGCTCCAGCAGATCCCGGGAACAACATCGGAGATCTCTGTCCAGAAGAGCGCAGTCCTGGGAACAGCTAAGATACTGCGCAGGACCCTCAAGCTCCCAGGCCTCTGGTAGAGGACCCGAGCTTGAAGGATAAACCGCCCGCAGGGGCGTGCTGGGTGTTTGTGTGTATATATATATAAAGAACTGTCACATTTATGTTTTTTATTATATATATATATATATATATATATATATATATATATATATATATATATATATGTGTGTGTGTGTGTGTGTGTGTGTGTGTGTGTGTGTGTGTGTGTGTGTGTATATTTAAAAGCAACAATCAATCACTGATGGATGAGACGTTACACCAGAAGCTGTGTTTTAATAAGTCAACTATTAAGGCTTGTCCCTGGTCCTATCAGCGGCATGTTGATGATAAATGTCTCTCAGGAGACAAGACATGCAGCATGAGCCTGCAGGGCACTTAACTATTGTTCCCAGCATACATCCGGAGCAGTGGAATTTCAGTTGATATTGACTGAATCTCTGTTAAGCTGCTGCTTTTGGTCGATATCTCAGTTTTCGCCATCACTAAGGAGAGTTTGGCTGGAAAGGAAGTTAGTATAACAATTGGTTACACTTCAAACACAACTTTAGAGCATGTGTTGGAGTGTTTAAAAAAAAAATTAATGCGCCTCTGTGGTATTGTTGTTTCTGCATTCATAAAGATAACAGGCAATTTCCTTTGAGGGATTGTGTTTCTATGGCTGCCAATGAACATGAGGAAGAGGCAGTGTCACTCAGTTCATAACAGTTATTTACAGCTCTGAGTGACTTGTGATGATGTGCAGTTTATAGCTGGTATTCACTGAGCTGTCATTAGTTAAATAAGGAGTTTCACAGTGTAAACAGCTCCATGTGGCACTCCGTCAGTGTAGAGTGACGTCTGTGTATAATTTGGGGATGGACTAATGATCTCCCTCTTCCTTCAGCTATCTCTGTCCACGATGTTGTCTATCTCTGGCTTTAAACACTGCCTACACGTACTGCAGTAATCTCTAGGCTAGTGTTTTCTGCAGTTTATGTGGTAGAAATTTTTTGTGAAGGTCATCATAGGACGTAAGTCAAAACAAAACAACTTTTTTTTAACATGCTGTTAAGCAAAATAAGGTATCAATTCATTTCTACCAGTTGTCAGTTACCAGAATATAAAAATATGAATAAGGCCACAGTTAAACTTATTGTTTCTGTCAAAGCTTAGTCCATTTATTTTGTAACCATTTATCCCACTAGTGCCGCAACATCAGAAGTGGATACCTCCAACCAAAGCTGAAGATTCCTTCTTTTTGTATGAACACACGGATCCAGATTATTGTTAAAGATATTTCCCTGAGAACATCAAACCGAGGCCTCTCACTCTATCTTACCTCAACTGAATATGAAAAGATATGATATAAAATGCAGTATATATGTTGCTCTGTAAAACAGCGGTAATCAAGCTGAACCAAGGTCAAACACCTCTGGCAGGATTTTCACGTAAATCGGTTCATACTTTGTGAGAAGTCTGAAACAAACTGAACAAATCACAGAACCTCACTGGTTGTGATAAATAGTGAAAGCAACTGCTCCATAGTGCCATGCAACAGTATAGTTTTTCTGTTTATGTCTTTTGTATTTCTGTTACAGTTTGCACTTATTTGGATATTGAATGAACAAATTTCCCACGTGTAGGACTAAAGGTTATCTTATCTTAATATACAATAATACAAAAAACATCCAGTCCGTGGGTGTGCTCGGCAGAGAAGTTCCAGGTTTGCAGTGGGAACTTATAAGCGCTAACTAAATTACTGTTTATGTTCTGTCATCCTGAGTTATTTGCTCAGGTTTCGTTTACCTTCATGTTAAAATAGCAAAGCTGTGACACCATGAGTAAAATGGGTTTCTGGGTTCATGACTATCCACTTTTTTAACACAGAAGTGTGTTAGTTACACTCGACTCACTGCCAAAAGAATATGTAAATGTAAATATCATGTTGTCTTGGTGATACTTATATATGGTAAGTAAAGTTGGACTTTTCATTAAAGCATTTGTGATGCCAAATCATTCATCCGTCAACAGTTCACAATAATTCCTACTGTGAGCCTCCTTGACTCCTTAATGAGTTTTAATTTTCATAAGTTTGTGCTACGCAGCTAGCCAATGACAACAAAACTTCTCACTTATATCTGGACTTCAAACATTGCAATAACTTGTGAACTGTGATGGATCATGAGCTGCTACGTCACTGACGTCAAAATAGGTGCATTACTCGTGTCTGCCTTAGGGAGTGGGATTACAGTGCTACACCACCTTTGTACAATTAAAAAACGACTGAGAAACATCGGGTTTTGTTAATACAAGAGTGCTTGTTCACTTATTTCCTCAGATCAGTTAATTTCATAAGAGAGAGAGCCATTAAAATATATTCAGATGAACTGAGAATACTTAAGTTGATTTAATAGGCACTCTCCTATAATCGTCACACATGACTTCACTACTTGTGGGTTCACCTAGACAGAGATAGTCTATACTCGAATTACATGCCCCGCTGGACATGCTCAGGTCCCAGGTCGCACTCTATAACCCATAACTCAGACTTCTTGTAAACTGGCAGGCAGCGGTGTTTTCTCAGCTCCCAGCACCAAACTGAATGAGAGAAGAAGTTAATTAGCAAATGAACAACAGGTGTTCTAATTACATCACCTGGTATTATTTCCTGATTCACTCTTGCCCACCTCTTTACCTGGTGCTTAAGTTTGCCAACCTAAGAACTGCATTGTTTTGTTAACTTATCTAGATTTAAGGTGTGCCTGGTCAAAATTTTACAGCCTGCCGTTGCTGTCTACGATATTTCAATAAAAGCAGGTTTAAGAGCCCAAGTAAATATTTCAGGAATGTTTTAAAGCCACATTTGTTAGTCAGTGTAGTTACTGTAATGAATCTTTGCTGCACTTTCACCTATTACTGTTACTCATTGACCTCATCCTTATCACTTCATGGCCTAAATAAATGGATTTACTGACCATACAAACATTTCATTAGTATCTTTACTGGACTCACAGCATAATTTTGGCTCAGCATCCAGTAAATTACGTGCAGCTGTTTTCACTTCATTAGTTTTAGATTTTTGTACGTCTGCGTGGTTTCATTTAAGATACAGTATATGAAGTAAATCTGTTTTCGCGGGTATGATTCAACTGCAGTTTACATTTGATTAGGATTGTTGGAATTTTTTGGATTGGTTAATAGGCCGATTGCTGGTTTATGTGACCTTGAATTGTCACATTGTGTACTGCATATGTGACTAAAACACTTTACCAGCATTGACCTGACCTTCTTTTCCTTCTCCCTTCCTGTCACAAGCCTCCAAAACACAAATGTGTCACACGAATAGTTCTGTAACTCATCTGCTAAATGCAGCTTTCACTCTGCATTTCATTCCTGCATTTCCACCCGAATTGAACTCTCACTGAACTTCTTCATTATTTGGTTATTATGAAGGAATCTAAACTTTCACACTGCATTCTTGTTCCGATAGAAACTAATATTTGGATTGCGGAGTCAATATTTTAAAGTTCAAATTTACTCTGGTGTTTTGAATGGTTTTGTAGGGCATTCCACCACCTCTTCCTTTTCTCAAATATTTACAGGTCAATCTCTCTTAAGAACAGTTCTGCGAAGAAACTCAACTCTACTAAAGCTTCTCTAGAAGATCTACAAGAGACGTTTTGTCCAGCATTTAACAGAATTTTGACCCCTCATAGTAGCTACACTTCCTGCAATGTGATCTCTGCTTTTGAAGACAGTGACTGGCACTAAATATCTCATAAAACACTCATTCAAAATTTCTTTTTAAATAAATCTTTATTTAATAAGAAAGTGAAACTCCTTAGATTACTCCAATTTTTTTTTTTGCAAGAGTTTCATGAGCCCAGAGAGGCAGCATTAACATTGCATGTTTTCTTCGTCAGGGTCAGGGAGTGACTCATCTCTTTCAGAAATGCAAGTCTAATGTTGGGAGTGCATCATATGTACAACCCAGCTAACATCACGTGTTTGCTCAACAATAATCCGCAAACTGAGCTACTCACGGCCTTAAATGGGACACATATTGAAAGCAAATGCCCCGGCTTCCTGACCACGTTTTAATTAGCTTAAAAAAACCCTCCAGAGATACAAGAGTAAGATAAAGGAATTGCATGCTTATGATATACTCCCTGGCTCAGTTGTAATATGCCTAAAAATAGCATATATTTCCATGCAATCTTAGATGGACTTTGGCAGTGTTTGTGGCTAGCAACATGGTAAACAATAATCCGCTGAGGTGATAAAAGGGAATGAAAAAGAATTAAAAACCACCTGCAGAACATTTTAACTCCAGAGTTATCCCACAAAGTAAGGCTTTTTGTTTTGTTTTTTTGTTTTTGTGTGTGTCTGATTTCAGGATTTCAGCCGACATCCCAGCTGGTGCAGACTTAGTTTGACCAAAGGTGTGTGTGAGTGTATTTTGTGAGTGTATTTTTGGCTATTGATCACTAGTGATTTATAGACAACCATGCTTTATCGATTGCTTAGCTACTTTCACCATCACAAGATTAATTTTAAGCCATTTTTACTCCCAAAATCTGCATGGAGCAACCAGACTGCATGCCATACCAGTCTCAATACTACTAATAGGTGTAAGTTAAATATTTTACCATGGCCAATGTAATATTAACCATTTATACGTCACAAAATAACACTGGTATTCATATTCTACAAAAACATCTTTGATAACATTTTATTTTGCGGTATATTGCATATTTCTTTTTTCTTTTTTCAGTACAATTGCTGGCTGTCACAACTCGTATACAGAAGGAGAAAACAACTGATGCAGTTTTGGTCGCTGTTAGCGGGAAGCCAGTTGCACAGAGACATGCCATCTTCAGAAGTTTTCTGATGACTCTGCGGTGGTTGGATGCATCAGCAGGGATGATGAGACAGAGTACCGGGCTGTGGTCGACTCCTTTGTCACGTGGTGTGAGCAGAATCATCTGCAGCTCAACGTGGCAAAGACCAAGGAACTGATCGTGGACTTCAGGAAGACCAGGAAACACTTGACCCCTGTTTCAATTCAGGGGGTCAGTGTTGACATTGTGGAGGACTATAAATACCTTGGAGTACACATTGACAATAAACTGGACTGGGCTAAAAACACCACAGCACTTTACAGGAAGGGCCAGAGTCGTCTCTATTTTTTGAGGCGACTGAGGTCCTTCAACATCTGCCAGAAAATGCTGAGGATTTTCTATGAGTCTGTTGTGGCCAGTGCAATCCTCTATGCTGTTGCATGCTGGGGGAGCAGGCTGAGGGTCGCAGATGCCAACAGACTTAATAAACTAATCCGTAAGGCCAGCAATGTTGTGGGGATGGAGTTGGACTCCCTCAAGGTGGTGTCGGAGAGGCGGATGCTGTCCAAGATAAAGACAATGTTGGATAACACCTCCCACCCACTCCATGACATGCTGGTCAGTCACAGGAGCTCGTTCAGTGAGAGACTGAGATTACCGAAAAGCACCACTGAACGACACAGGAAATCATTCCTGCCTGTGGCCATCTCCCTGTACAACGCATCCACTTAACACACTGTTTGCTGCTACAGCTACACATGTTTCTTTTCCAACTATTTATTTATGAGTGACTTATGTATGTATGTATGTATATATATGTATATATTGTACTATTCTTAGTTAGTGTATTGTCTGTCTTGTCTTAATGTTGGTTTAAAATGGAGCACTGTAACAAAAAATAATTTCCCCCAGGGATCAATAAAGTATTCTGATTCTGATTCTGATTCTGATTAATGAGTATAGATCACTGGCTGAAATGTAAAAGCTGAAAAATGGAACACAAATGTTTGAGGGAGGCCTACTTTATTAAGCAATGAAAAAGACTTGCCTGGAAAAGAGTTTGATCCCTGCTTGTCTGAATCTGAGAATGACAAAGATCCTCAGTGAAGCTTATCTTTTGTGTAAAATTGAAAGCGTAACATGTCACAAAGTTTCCATTTGCAACAATAATGTCGCTTTAGTCTCACTGCATGGTGGCAAAAAAAGAATACAAACAGTTGGCTCATTATGGTGGCAGTAATCAGAATTTTAATTCACATAAAAAAACAACTTTAATAATCCTGCAGGGAAATTGCATCATGGGTAATTTTCATTACAGCTGTAGCCACAGGTTACAGTGATCTGTCTAAATCAGTGTAACCTTCCCTCTTGCAATACAGACCCAGAATTTTCCATTTGGGCCTTAGCCTCGGCTGACTAGAGGGCAAGCCCTCAGCACTCCTTGGCTGCTGGACGCACAAATGATTTTTAATGTGCGCAAATGTAACAATTGAGTGAAACCACAAAGGTACAATGTGAAAGAAGTCACCAATGTTAACAGGGTTTCTGCTGTCAGGGCTTTCGGGTTGTTTTTAAAAAGAAATTTCACACAACATTTTAAAAATGACACTGCTCTGACTAATTCAAGGTCATGGAAGCTGTTTGCCTAAAAATGTCATCAGTTAGTAAAAAGTACTGAATGTTTTTGGCACACAAAGTCCAGATCCACCATTTATCATCCTCATCAGAGTGAATCTCAGAATCTGAGTTTTTATGGGCATGCACAAGGAGAAAACATGTCGCCGCCCATGTCAGTGAAAGTAAGCTACATTTTGTCACAGTTACTCAGACAGTGGACAGTGATTTTGCTCACATTGAATAGAAGTTGTAAAGCCTTTACTGCCAGTGCGTGCAGAGTTACTAAGTATGAGTATGCTCAGGGAAGGCAGCTAGCCAGGGAAAGGTCAGACTTAGTGGGAGGCTGTTTGTTGGAACAAGTATGTAGCAGTCTGGTGCGTACTGGCAACTTTGTGCTAAGTGTTGTTTTCTGAATCAGTGTTCATAGAAAATAAGTGTGTGTGTGTGTGTGTTTTAAATGAAATGATACATTTATCTTTTAAAAAACCCAAACAAAACAGAACTATATCAGTAAAAGTGCACCTTTTGTATCAGGTCAAAAGAGCTTTTTTTCTGGCTTCCCATGTTTAATTTCTCACCCTGTCATGTGTAAGTATATGCCAGGCTCCTAATGAGGTGATTAGGTGTTATTAGTGCAGCAGAGCACACCTTTTACCCTGTTTAGCCCAGAGGAGGAACAACCTCTAAACAGAACAGAGTTATTTAGTTTTACCATTAGATCATTTTATTGGATTTAAGAATTTTACTTTCTTGTCTGTTTAATGTGCTCCTTTCAATTTAGATTTGATTTTTGAAAAATGTTTAGCTTTAAATGAAGTTTTTATTTTTTGTTTTTAAAACAATTATAATATAGGGGTGTTTCTTGATATATATATTTTGTTTCTAACTTCAATCTACATTTAATTTTGTTTTGTTAATTATAATACCCTTACTGAACTTATCATTGTAATAGGTTGTTATTGTTTGATGATTTTTGTTTGATTGGCTTAATTGAATGTTAATAGCTTTTCTAAAATATTCATTTACATATAGCTATAATTGTATCTGCTATTACTTTGGAAAGAGAGCAACAGATAATATAATATAATGATGATGTTATATAAAGAGTTTAGATAGTGAGTTGATAGAGCAGCCAGGCCTGCAAAAATTAGCCATTGTGGGTACAGACAAGCAAATATACTGGGAATTTAATTGTTTTTAAATAATACAATTTTCAAAGCCTTCTGTTTTTACCACAAGTGAATTAAGTGATTTTAATCAGTTTGATAAACATAAGCTAAACTGCACTGAACTGAAGGATTGTTCATCCTCACACAATCTCCTGAATATGAAAATAATGTTTATTGGAGATCTGAAATGTCAAATCTATCTGTCTGTGTGTCTGTCTGTGCATCTATATATATATCGATCTCCATCTCTTCAAACTTTCATATAAATTGGCTTTATACAGCTTTATATTGGCATTTTGACATTCACCAGCAGAAAAAAAGGGTAAACTAACTCAGTGACCAAGCATGAATAACACCAATTTATCTTGTGTCAGTTCAGCATCATTTTAAAATATCATTTTGTGTTGCAGTTTCAGACAACAACCATGTGCCCATGCAGACTTTACAAAAGCTGCAAAAAAAACCCCTCGACACTGAAAAATTGATCATATCCAGCCACGGCCGCTGTGTGCTCAGTTGTTACTTAGCTGCTGTGGACCTTTACCCGTCAGCACACCGTAATTACATACTAGCCTGCGTATGCTGTAAAACCATCAGAACTGCAGTTAATAAGTAGATTAACCGGCCTTTCAACAGACTGGTGATGATGTGACTGCTAATGCTGTTAGTAAAAAGATGCACAGTTCACACTGTCAGAGACTTTCACCTGTGCATTTGCACAAAAAACAAAGGGGAAATGCTTCACACATGTATGCAAATGCTGACCGTAAGATGCGTGATTTGAAAACATCGATTTGGACTCGGACAAATGCACAGCACACAGCACTTACACTACGTTCTGTTCAGTAAAACAGGAAACATTAGTTAAGGACTGTAGATTGTTTTCTCTTATGAACAAAAAACACTGCAGTACTTCTGATTGCTGTCTATTTTTAAGTTCTTCTTTGGATGACGGTGGTGAGCTTTTTCCTCTCAGCTGAAGTTGTGGTAATTGTAGCATTTCAATATGCCATTTTAAATTAGGCTAGAGTACGTGCTTTATTGTTACTACGTATGCACTGACTACAGCTGTTAATTAGTGGCAGAGTGTATCCCAGAGTGTGCAGTAGTAATTTACTAAAAAAAAAAAACCCTGTCAAGTATAGTCATAGTTTTATAAAAGAGAGAAAGAGCAGCCTGTAATTGCAAATGTGCACAACAACACAGAGTTTTTAGAAATGTGAAGATGAGACTATAAGGCAGGTTGATGTAAAAAACAAACAAACAAAGAAAGAAAAAACTGTCAAAGTCATTTCCTGCTTCATTTTGTAGCAGCAGGTAAGCGTATAGTCCCTCCTGCTAGCCCTCAATGTCTACATGTATTTAAAATTGAGAGGTGGGCAACGACGCCAGGGGTGAGGCGTACACCCTGATGGTAACTTGGACTCCGTGTATCGTGCCCACCCCCAAGATCCTATATGTATGTGTAATGAGGGTGTGAGTAATGTGAATGTCTAAGTTGTGGGATAAAATTGAGGCAGAGGCAGCCAGAAGGGGACAGAGGAGGGGGGGGGGGGGGGGGGTAGCCTCCTCTGCATCCTGGTGACATACCCCTACTCCAAGGCCCTGCATGTGTGGGTGGTTGTGGTGGAGCAGGAGGAGGGAGGCAGCTGGAGATGGGGAGGGAAGGAAGGGAGGGGCAGGTGACCCCTCCCTGGGGCCAGCTCCCCCGCTGACCCCAGTAGGCACTCCCACACTCCGCGACCCACCAGGGAAAGGGGGGCCCAGGCCCATCCAGACCGGGGCCCAGCGCAGCAGCGCCCCCCGGCCCCACAGAGCCCGGGACAGTCCACCCAACCCCACCACAGAGAAAACTGCACCCACCCCACCATCCACTCGTCTTCCAGACTACATGAGACAATAGACGCCCAGGCTGAGATCTTCCTCCACCTCTCCTGTATCTCCCCCTCCTGCAGAGAGTTCCTGAGGGGAAGAAAGCTCCTGCAAGGTGTAACAATCTCCCCCACCGGTTGAAGAGCCCCACAGGCGACTCGACACACCGGCGGCACCCTGCGCCAGGGATGGGCTCCCATGCACCCACCCGCCCACAACCCCGGCAACACACAAACCAGGACCCAAGGCCCCGAGGCCCAGCCAGGGCCCCGGCCCAGAGATGGAGCGCCCCCAGACCCTCACACCCATCCCGGACCCACCCAGGGGCAGACAGGCTACCAGGTCAGTAACCCACGTCCATCATCACAGACCCTCCCCTAGCCCCGCTGCACGCAGCCACGAGGAAATGGTCAGAAAAGAGCCCCCAACCGGACATGACCGCTACCCCGGGTTGAGCCCCCCAAGGAAGATGCCTCCGGGGAACCCCCCGACGCCCTAAGCCTGTCCCTGCCCCCACACCAATCACAACATTGAAGGCGGGACCAAACTATGACCCCCCACCCCCACTAGGTGATGGAGCCGATCAAAGGAGCCCAGAGCAATTGATCTGATGTGGTGGCAGAGGCTGTATCAAGACTAATGTAATCTAATAGATAATTTCTATATTGGTTAGAATTAAGATTGTTTTTATTTTTCCAGTTCATGAGGACAGTTAGTTTGTTTAGGAAATAAAAACCCAAGTGATGTCAAGTTATTAGAAATATACTTTTTCTACGAGTCAATTTATATAGAAAGTCTGGGTAGTCCTAGAAACACATTTTATTGTCCTCAGCCAATCCCTTGAGTTGCCAAGTGCTAAATGAGTTTATAGCATAATGATGACCTTGAATGTTAATAAGTCACTTTACTGCTTGTTAGGAATGGAGTCCTAGAGAGATATCTCTCAAACTACTGAATATTTACCTTTGTTAACTTTCCAGGTCGTAAAAGTGTTATTTTCTTAACTCAGTCTTCAGAGCGGTTTTTAAGATTGTTCAAATTCATCATGACCAAATCATAAACATACTTCTTTGTAAGTTTAATGAACATTTGAATATGTTCAGTGCATGCTAATCAAAGATAATGCCTTCTGAATGATGTCATATTGGAGAAAGTCATGTGGTGCTGAAGCGGCTGGAATATGTTACCCATGCAGACCCTTTGTAAACATTCCTGAGCCGCACTGAGATTGCTGACTGTGTTTGTGTGTGAACGTTTGTGAAGCAACTTGATTTGGATCCTAATAATAATAACTACTGTAAAACTGAATATATCTCACAGCTCATAAACCTTTATAATCTCAGTGGCTTTTGTAAGTACCATCTGTTCCACATAACACTTCAGTATTCATATTTACACTCTCATGCAGTGCTATTTATTTTATCATTGTTTTTAAGGGTCAGTTTAAAGTGCTCTCCAGCTTTTATTTTTGAACTGGGCAGCTATACCTAAAACATGTGTAACAGCAATAAACGGGGCAATAATCCAGAGAACTAAAGATTAAAATGTGCTACACTTTACCTGATCTCCAGAATCTAATACTGATAACAGAAAAGCTGCCAGCAACAAAACTTGGCTCACACACACGTTGTATCTGACTGCGCTCATTCTTCGGCTCCTGGTATGTCTGTTTCTCAAAGAGCAGTGAGGCACTTGTTGACACAAATAGATGAAATATCTGGACTTAATTATATGTTTATGTCACCAGCGCGCTCACTAAATCATCCTAATGTTTAACTGTAATGTGACAAAAACACCAGACGCTCATTAAAGCTGACAAATGGATGACGTGTACCAAGCTAAATGTCAGAAATTATAAATGCTCACAACTATTGAAAGTTTTAAAAGTTGAAAATACAGAGGCTGATATATCTGACATGATATCTCATGTGTACTAGTAATGATTTAGTAATATATAAAACCATAAAATGCAGGATTAAAGTCTCCTTTTGATCTGAATGCTCTGTACTTTAAGTCTTCTGGTACTCCTGGATGTCATAAATAGAGGACAGGCAATAATCAGGTGTGGGCGGTTGTGAGGGAGGAGCAGGTACTTTGATTGGGTTCATAAGATCAGTGGACTACAGCACAGGCAGAGCCACTATTGGCTGTCCTAGGCCTTAATTAATCCAATCTTCATCTAAATCTTAGATAAACTGATACTTTATTAACGCTACTTTAGAACTCATGACTCCAGCTTACAGGACATTTTCTTCAGAGACAGTCAACACTTTTTTTTCTTGACATTTGAAACAAATCAAATCAAGCTGTACTGTGACTGTACAGAAGCTAAACTTTGCTTGTTTTGAGAGAAGTTCCTCTTTCACACACTTGTTGTTCTAAGGATCATCAGATATGAAACCCAGCTACAGGACGACTTTTTCTTTTTGCAACCTTACAATGAATCCTGTGATCTCTCATAAAACATGACTGTCCTGCAAATAGATAAAAATGTCCCATCCCTAACTAGGGATGGGACATTTTTATCTATTTATAGTCTATAAATAACTTGGAATTCTGGGTATGTTATCAACATGAGTGATGAAACTAAATCAAAAGTGACAATTATGCACTTGAAAATGTGTTTTCTTATATTTAGTACCCTTGAATGTACATGTTGCACAAGAGTGAGCTGAATATCAGATGAGTTGATACATATATCAGTGACTATAAGACTGTGTGATGTCAGTGAGATAACAAGATGAACATAATGACAACAGTGCCGTTTAAAAATAGCAATTTTTTATTTACAAATATTTCAGAGTCTTAAATACTGAGGGATAACATAAAATTTGCTAATAACGATACATTTGAAATGCTACAATAAACATCTGTATTTGAAATGTTGAAAAAAAAAACAACTTAAGGCTCTTTCAACGTGTCTTATGAAATAAAAAAAAATAACTCATAACATTCACAACCATCCATAATTAACATATTACCAGCAGTAAATCTTATGATGTTTTACTAAAAAACATCATAAAACTAAACATCACATGGCCAACAACAGTCAGTTCATAATATGTGCAACACTTCTGTTCATATTCTCCACCAGTGTTCACTACAATGCTCAGTGTATCGCCCATTAAAAGGGAATCAATAATATATCACAACCTGAGAAGTGATGAACATATAGATACAAATTAAACTTAAATACACTAAAATTGTGTTCCTTTAGTGGCCTCCTTTGTGTCCTCATCTTTAGACATGGCTGGGTTATCGTACATCTCCAGACTTGGCTTCCTGCTCGTCTCAATCGCTTCCTCCTCCTCATTTTTCTTGCAGCACTTGCAGCATTTGCAGCAGCAGCAGCAGTGTTTGCAACAAAAGCTTGAAGCTGAGGTAATGATGCTATCCCACGGGGCCATCGAATGCAGGGGCCGGGGTAAAAAGTCCCAGGTACGGAGGAACTTGGGCAAGAAGCGTCGGCAGCGAGATTGCATCACATTGATAACGATCACAAAGATAATTAAAGCAACGAAAGGCACACCGACGCCGACCAGTACTTTCCAGCCAGCCATTGACAGACCAAAGACAGTCAGGGGGAAAACCAAGAAGACCAAAATCAGGTAGATGATAGCAAACCAGCGATATTTGGCAGTTTTGTTCCCTAGCCCTCTTGCCAACCTGATGGGCAACCGCATGAAAGGGATCGGGTACCACAGTGCAATGCCAAAGATGTTGAAGAAGAAATGGCAAAGTGCAATCTAGAAAAAAGCATAGAAAGATTGGATTTAAACAAGACAACCACTGTGTGATTTCAAATAAAAAATAAAGGATGGATATAATAAATGGATTTTCCTTTAAAAAGATTTCGTTTTGTTTTTGATAAATATATGCTTAAAGGGATTAAAGTTATTGTAATGCATTACTTGGAAAGCTGGAATATTTGTGCAAATGCATCAAAATAATTTTGTCTCGCTGAAAACCAAAAATGTTGTCGTGTAAGTGGTGCTGACAGAGTAGTGCCAAACACTGCATTTTCTATAACGGTGGATAATTCCCCCTTCATAGTAAGCACTAGGCTATTTCTGTATTTTATCACATCTCACACATTTAACTTGTTTAAGGCTTAAAGCCTGTCTAATAACACAGACTGCTGTGAAGGTCTGACAGTTTCTTTAGACCTGGTGAGTGATTCTTGGTGAATTGGGCAAACTGGGTTTGCTAGCTAAACTCCACAAACCACTGAGTGACATCTTTGTGGCAACATCCTTTTATAAACAGTCTATAGTCTGAACCAACTGACCAATGAGCATCACCTAGCAGAGCTGTAAGCAGGCATATGAGAACAGTTTTTAATTGTTTCTTACCTGCAGAGAGTTTTCTAGTGTTTCTCCAGGGCTAGCCATAGCAGCAAGTATAGATGTTGTTGTTGTACCAATATTTGACCCCAGCGTCAGAGGATATGCTCGCTCAAGGCTAATAACACCGATACCTGACAAAAAAGATAAACAAAATATAAGATCTGGTGACAATTAAAAAAGACAAACAAAAAAACTGGCGTCATAATGGCTTACCAACAAGAGGAGTTATAGCTGAGGTGAAGACAGAGCTACTCTGAACCAGGAAGGTCATCCCGGCTCCCACCAAAATTGCAACATAGCCCATGAGAAAGGTGAAGGGGAAGGGTAGGTCTGCCATCAAAAAGAAACACATGATGTGAACATTATATCTACATGACCAGAGAAAACAAGCATTTCATTCTTAATAGTAAATGTGTCTGAGCTTTTTCCATCACACAACAGGACCGCTCGACCTGAACGTGAGCCAGAAGCAACAGGAAGGCTGTGCCTGTGTCGCTCATCAAGCATCACCACAGAAGCAGATGTGCTGACTATCAAACAGGCTGAACATCACATGCAAAAGGCTCGTTGCTGGTTTTGTACCTGTGTTGAGCACCTTCTTGATCAGCACAGCCACCTGGCCCTTCAACATGGAGTTGAGCAGCTTGACGATGAGGATGAGACAGGTGCAGAGGACGAACAAAGACCCAGCCAGCAGAATGAGGCCCACGGCCAACTCTGACAAGGTCGTATTGGCAAAGATGTGATTACCTGCAAAGGATGGTGAAAGAGACAGACATTTAGAGTAAACTCTGGTAAACCGAGCTCTTGTAAACACTAAGAATTGAGAAACAAGCTACATAAGTTTATGATTTTATGTAAATGTAAACAAAAACCTTTCTAAACAAAAACCTCTTCAAGCATCAAACCATTTCATTTAATTGGAAACAGCATGCTTTGAAGAAGTGATCCATTTTATGGTCATGTGACACTTCAGCCAAACAACATGAATGGACCTATTGAGGAGGTAGACGGGTCAAGGGAGAGTATTTGCTGAGTCACTGTAACGTCTCAAAGGTGGTCATTGTCTCAGCTTCGGAGAATCTGGTCTAAAGAGGTTGATGTGGCCGAATGGCTCTCTCATATTTCACCGAGCTTTAGCAGATCAGGTAATCTTAATTGCTTTGTAAATTTTCTTTTTCCCACTTCAGAAATGGCATGGATGTATGCTCACATCTCTCTATGTAATTGGTAAAAGTCTCATTCATCTGGGTCCAAGTCTGGTTTCCTTCCTCCCAGCAGATGCCACCTGGTGGGCAGGTGTTCACTGTCACATTCCAGAAAGTCTGAAAGAGAAAGCAGAAAGTATAAGAACAAAAGCAAGCCTCGACGCAGTGGCTACTGTAGCTGTACGGCGTAATCTTATTCAACCTCTTTATGAGCTAACACAAGGCAACATTAGTCATCAAGAGAAAACCTGATCTAACCACAGCTTTATGTGTGTTTTTACAGCTGTAAATACTAGTTTTGTAAATAGGTCTTGTTGATTTCTTACCGTGTTGGTCTCTGTTTTGCACCATTTTTTTATCAGACTCTTGTTCATGCCAACCTTGTCATCAGTGGCAATTGCAGAGATAACAGATTTGTCGAGCTAAGAGAAGAAACAGTTTTTTTTAATTTTTAAAAATGGCAATCATACTTGATACTGATAACATGGCCCGGTCTTATAGTTACCTGGATGATGGATTTTGTCAGAGGGTCTGTGATGACCTTGAGCAGTTCGGGGGCGTCTTCTCCGGACTCGAGATGAAAAGAATCGATGATGAGTTTGGTGACTTTGTACAGAACGCCTGTGGCAGCTTCCAGCGGCAGAAGAATCAGGACAGAAAGCCAGTTGAAGAAGTCGTGGACTGTAGCACCAGCAAATGCCCTGAAAAACAAGAACACTCGGTCTAACATCTGCTAGAAACGGTTTGTAGAGTTAGTGTAATATCTCTATGTTTGCATGCTGTCGTTTACCTGCGGAACTCATTCCGATCTCCTGCCTGCATCATAGCCACAATAGTGTTGGTGACAGATGTTCCGATGTTGGCTCCCATAATGATTGGCACTGCCATTTTAACTTCCAGTACTGAAAAAGATAATCGACATTTCATTCACGTGTAATAAACTAACACTGCAGTCACTGTTAGTATTTTAAGATATAAATATCACACATTAAACATTTAGATTGTTTCTCAGAATAAGCATTTTTGAAACTGTCACCTTGAGGTTCTATTGTGAGTTTACGACACATTTGTTTGAGTATACCGGACTGTAAAATGTGTGCACATGCCTCTTCCATGTATTTCTACTTACGTCCAGAGGCGACCATGCTGACCACGATAGAGGAGGAAGTGCTGGAGCTCTGCACCAACACTGTGACTAAAACCCCGATCACCAGCCCAGCCACAGGGTTAGTTAGCACCTCACTGTTTTTGAAGATGTCACCAGCGGCTCGGCCTGTACACACACGCACACACTGAGGTAAAAATACAGCTCTCCATGCACATTACATAACCTGGAAGTGGTTTGTTTTTGTTTGCTTATTTATTTGTTTGTTTGTTTGTTTGTTTTACCTCCCACTAGCTGGAAAGCAGAGCTGAGAACATCAAGTGAGCAAATAAACATGTAGAGAAGTCCAAGCAGCAGAACCAGCTTCAGAATACCGGTTAACACTCTTAAAATCTTCCCCTTTGTGTCTAGATCTGTTAGCAAAAAAGACACAAAGCACTGAATCAGTCTGGCATTGTGAAGAGATCCACGCTGTATAGAGCAGTCGCAAAAGCGTGCTGCCTTACCTGACCACTTGACCCCAGTGTCTTTCAGCTCTGGGAGATCCCAGGGATCCTCCGCAGCCTCCTCATTCTCCTTCACCAGGACCAGAGTGGAGTAAGCCGGTGGGAGACGCTCTTCTTTAGACAGAGACTTCTCATCTAAGAGAGGGATTGCGGGGGGAAATTGTGAGAAACTAAAGTTGCAATAACAGTTTGAGGAGGTCAAAAATATCCACAAGAAAAGGACATACCGATAGAGGAGGAGTTATCTCCCTCTACTTCTGGTCTAGGAGCCATGACTATCTGAGAAACAGAAAGAAGGCAAGAGTTTCAATAGTTTTAGTGTTAGTCTGTATTATTCACCTTTTCAAAAATAAAATGGCTATCCCCCAAAAGCAATCTATCACACTTTTTACTCTGTCCACTAAGCAGCTGTGCAATAGTCAGCGTAATCCAAGATGAAATTCTAGCTTTACCACATCTGTATCTGCTCAGCAGTTGATCATAATTAAGACGACAAAGAAACACAATAGTGGTAGCACTGTTACACCCGTGAAAGACAATCAGCAATAACATCTGTCCAAATAGCGGATATTTTTAACGCAAGCCACTGAATCCTCCAGCTATTTCTCGCAAATATCCTCAAGATTTCAGGTGGCCTCGGTCCTGCCGAGAAAGATAACGATGGCAGCCGGTGTACGCACCTGCAGCGGAGCGCCTTTGTGTCCAGATCTGTGAGAGGGGAGCAGGAGGCTTCACCTGAGTTACCTGTTGCTCACTCCGAGGCTGAGTGCTGCTTTTATAGCGCCGCGCAGAGCGCACACCCGCACACCCGCTGCTGACAGTTCAAAGATCACGCACACATGTGCAGCAGCCATGCTGCATCTGCAGGCGGGGGCAGATAAACCCAGTTAGACATGACTTGAATTTCTGAGGGACTAAAAACTAAGACTGACACATTTCACGGTTTTCAACGGGGGAAAGATGGATTTTTTTTGGTGTTAATTTGTCTATTTTTGACTCGTCTTTCTAAAGAAAGTTTTTTTTTATGACCTTATGTTTTTGACAATGTCTACTATTAACCGTCTACTGAACTTATAGCAAAACAAACACGCAAACAAACAAACAAAATGTTTCCACCTGTCTTCAGTCTGTGGGCTGGGGTACAGGTGTAACGAACTCAAACATGCTCCCCCTGGTGGCATGAAATGGCAATTCTTCTCATATGGCAATAAAACCAAGTTAAGTTTCAAATAAATCCACCTGGAATTTTGTCTTTTTGATAATTTATTTTAACATTAGGTGGTTTCATCATTCTTCAGATAAACCAATTATTTATGTGAAAATTAATCATCGTGTTGATCCCCTGGTCTTTCCACGATGTCATGCACTATGTCGTTAAATATTTCACTAAAGGATTACGGGTTGTAACACACTGATCTTATTTCAGTTTAAACCAACAGCGACTGATCGCAACTGTACTTGTAACATAAACAGAACTTAAAACAAGTAATATTAAATATAACTGTAATTGCATGCATTATCTCCACAATCTTCAAAGAAGCCCAAGCATTTGTCTGCACACACTCATACGCTCATGCCACCCACTCAGCCACGCACAGGTTTACAGCTTCTTAGATAACACACACACACACACACACAGTCTTTTACCTGCCTGTCTTTATTGGTCACTACATTAGTCTGAGATTATAGTGAGAGATACGCAGAGATAGGATTTTAACGATGCACTGCATTATAATAACTGGTGTGAATATAAGCAAATGATTAACCAACAATCATGTTACAGTTACTCCCACCATGCAATAAAATAATAACTACCTAGCTTATAAAAAAAAGGGTTCACTGAGTTGATTGTAATTATTGCCCATCTTGTTATTGTTGGTTTAGATTTTAACGTGGAAAATCCAGGAGCAGTTGCTGATTTTCTGGTAGATTTTGGACAGGCTTCTTTGGCTTAGGTGATTGTGTTTTCTTTTGAGACTGAACTTTACTCCATGAAAATGGATTTCAAAGGTTCCCTTAAGAGTTCCTTATTCGTAAAATCCAGTTTGGTTACTGGTTATTTTTCCATCTAGATTTGGATCCCTTTAGATGTTTGGCAGCACCTGTTTCACAGTGTGTCTAGCTCGTCTTCTGCACTTTTAAAAAGTTTTAAATGTACTGTGAAAAAAAAAATTTGTTGGTTGACGTCACGTACAATAAACCCATTCATTTGTTAGTTAAATTTAATTAGATTACATCAGCTCAGTTTTTTCTCTTTTAATTAAATTCAAGCCTTTTATTTAAGTAGTAGTAGAGTAGTAGTAAGTAGAGCCAAATTTGTTTGAATTTATCCTACACAGGTTAAAAATGTATGTAGAACAAAATGAAATCTTGTTGAACGACTCTTGTTTAATGAACCAATATAAGGTTTGATGGTTTTATCATTGCATGTTTCAAAAGAAATACATGAACCCCATACTTTACAACAAATACAAAAGTAATATTTCGTGAAATAAAACACACACACACACACACACACACACACACACACACATATATATATATATATATATACACACACACACACACACATATGGAGAGAGAGAGAGAGAGAGAGTAATCAGTAATTTCTAGCAGGACTGTTTGTAACATTCTCAAAAGCATTTCCAAGCACATATAGGGTGCTTTAAAAAAACATAACTGCAATTTTTATGATAACCAAAAGAATGCACCTATCAAAATTACAAACACAATTACAAAAATTTATAATAATCAAAAAACTATTTTTTCTATTTTCTTGTGTTTTCATTTGCTTCCTTTAATAGTTTAAAAACACCTGACCCTGTATCTTGTAGCTCCAAAAAACAGCCCATAGCCTACAATCAATCACTATACTGTACTACTTGATTACTGCACAACCAATAAGATGATTGCAGCTGCAGGCAGTATTGGGTACACAGTGTTCAGCCAAACAAGTGCACTGACAAATTAAGACTATTAATAGTGAAATACCCACAAAAGAAACGCTTACTTCCATGCAAACCTGCAAAGAAAATATGATGTGACACTGGAGGCTGAGATACAAATCACAAATACTACTAATATCACACTGCATGATATGAAACTCTTAGCAAATAAAGAAAACGCAAATGAGCAAACAAAATTTTGAAATAAATCAAAGCTGCTCTGAGAGCTGAAAATAGTCAAGCAAGCATGCAAAACGTGTTAACAAAGCAACATTCTGTCTTTAATCTACATTACTGAGTTTGTGTAGCTTCTCATTATTTGACATCTTAGTGAACTTACAGGGTGTTTTGGTTTATTTTACTCTATAATCATTTTTAAATTGATTTTAATATACTTATACTTGTATTTTGGTTCTGTTTTATTACATCTGACTCTTTCACATTATCAGCTTCTCATCGGTCCTCTGTAAAGCCCTTTGAACCACACTAAACTGCAAAAAAGTGGTAAACAAATAAAGTCTGACTGATTGAAGAGTTACAGTGTGCCTTATGAAGCCATTGCGTGGTATACAGTAACAGGTTTAATGAAATAATAATGAAAATAAAGAAAAAAGATCAGATAAATAATAAACAAAAAATAATTTTTTAATTTCACTAACATGTGAAAGTAGTTAGCTACTTTATTTTTCTATACCAGTCATCAGATGCACCTTGAACCTGAACAACTCATCCATTCTCTTATTAATCTGTCGTAGGTCCAACAGTGCAACTGGACAGGTCACAAGTCTATCACAGAGCCAACATAGTGAGACAGCCACTCATCCACACCCAAAGTCCAGTTAACATACATGTCTTTGGGAGGAAGTTCTGAGTATCTGGACAGAACCCAAAGAGGACACAGAGAAAACACACAAACACCACACAGAAAAGCCTCCAGCCAGCCGGTGGATGTGCCGTCACGAGACCACTGCACCACTGAACCTGAACAAATGAACCTTAAATCTTATTTTGAACTTATCACATGACAAATATTTTCTTTGTGTTGTTATTGCCGGCTGTATAGGTAGTAAATCACCAACACATTTTCATTATTCCATCAAATATTCCTTTGCTACATTTGCTGCTTTAATTATTTTCTAGATAAAAGACATAAAAACTGGTGGGGCACTTTATCCTGAGGTGACTATTGATTAAATATCTGTTTATCTCTCTGATGATTGTGCATGGTTCTCTGCGCCTGGAGGCTTAGCTTCTGTGCAGTTATGAGCAGTAATATTATTATTAACTGTGTTTCTGCTCAGACCACAGTGTACACTCTAATTAGTACTATCCATGTGATGCGCGAGACTGAGGATCCAAAGCATGTTGTCATATATGAAGTTGCCTCATGAAGTAGCCATATATTTCCAGTGTGCCTGGTTATTTATTGACTAACCCATTGGGTTTGATGCGGTACGTTCTCCCCTTGTGACTATAACAGACCCACATATGATAGAAAAATCAGCTGAGACTCTCCTTTAAACTTTGGACTTCTGCTTTGATCGTTCCTCCACCCACATACTGATATAATACTTTGTGGTCATGTCTGCAAATATGTGTATATATGGGGGAAAATTTATATATATATATATATATATATATATATATATATATATATATATATATATATATATATATATATATGTTTTTTACCTTTTAAAAAAATTTATCTCAAAATATTATCCCTTTACAAGTTGGTATATAATATTTTCTTACACCTTGTATAACACATCTTAAATACTTTTCTTTATGAGAATGGTCATGGTATCAAAGTCAATGATTGCCCGAAGAGCTGTTGAGTTGATTCCGTCTATCTGCCATGCTGGCACAGTCCACAGGGGGTCAAATAGCTTGCCCTCTCGTTATGGCCAAGGAGGGCCGCCCTCAAGTACTAACCGTGAGTAAACTGCAATCTATAAAACAATAAAACACTGTTGTTAGAATTTGTCCTGACTGGTTGAATCTCTGAGGGTGGTAAACCTGAGCAACTGTCAAGGTTATAACCAAAGCAACAGTGTGATGGATGGTTGGTGTCTATCTAAAGGTTTCTTACTACTCCAGAGGGACTCTTTAAAAGTTCAAACACTAAAGTTGTATTTAAATTGGCTTATTGGAAGACTGATCATCATAATAACATCATTCACACTGACCTTTTGCAGCATGGAAAGCCTCTGTTTGCTTGAGATAGAGAGCAACATTTGGTGTCTGGAGCTGCTGAAATAAAGGAAAACCCCCTCACATCTTACATAAAACTGCAGTTAATCCTTAATAGAAAGAAAGTAGCCTAACGCCACTGTGTTTGCACTGACTTGAGTGAGACCCTGCTGCCTCCACATGGCCATAGTGTGGACTGAGACTGATGGATACAAGGCATCTTAAAATGGACCTATCAGAGGCTGTGTGCAAATTTCCATTGTGTCTGATGGAGCAGCCTCTGTAGAAACATTAATTACTCTCTGATGTATGTTACTTGGTATAGTGTATGTGGTGTTGGGCATTGGTTGGTTGCAGCCGCTACTTAGTTAGCAACACTTGTTGGCCTGTTAGCTTACAGTATGATGCTTTTATATTATGAATTACCTTTTAGATTTAAAATGACTGAGTCAGTTTCTATGATGAGATGTATTATTGAGCTTCATATTGATATATAAAAAAAAAACCCTGTGCAAACCTTTATTAAGTCTCCTTAAAATTGAGTTTTGTTTGCTAAACATGAAAAATTGAAGAAAGAGCTTTAATTGCTTTTGTTTTGTATGCAGTGTCTATCTCACAGGACTTAGTTGTCTCACATTTCATTAATTTCTCACATGCAATATAAATAAATGAATATGAATCAAGCTGACATTATGCTATGTGACATCCATGAGAAAGGGGCCGCTTTCATAATATGAACCATAAAAACTTTATACGCAACACAAACATTTACTGTTGGAGAAAATTTAGAGTGATACATTGTGTTGTATTTGCACTTTAGCCACCTTTTTAAAACTACACACACTTTTAGCTGAATAACATGCAGCGATGAAATATTTTCACATTGTGTCTACAGGTCTCCCCCCTCAGGAGTCAATGCACAATCTGTCCTAATCCTCTTTTCTTCTTTTCTGTCCCCAGGATGGAGCTTCTATGAAATGAAGTTCACACGTGTACCAGTAGATGGGGACATATAAATGCCAAAAGGTTGGCCTTGGTGTCATGGTTAAAAGCAAACCTGGAAGCCTTAATGTTTGGTCTCACACAGTTAACACAGTGTTTGTTTAAGGCTGAGCTCACTGTATGAATTTGAAGTGAGGGTTAATAAGTGTTTACTTGTTTTCTGCTCTGTGTGCACTCGATCAACAACAGTCCTGCGGTAGAAACACAAGTATGCGCTCTATAGAAGTGCACTTGTTTTGTGAAGAAGCTTATTTTTAGAGACACGTTTTATTCGTGTAACTTAAATACACACTATAAAAAATACAATCGGGAAATTAATTAAAACGTTTAATTTAATTAAAAGTTTATCATCTGCAGCATAACAGCTGAACTACACACGTTAGATGTACTTTTAAGTGTATTTAATATTAGTATTTAATATTTAGATGTGAATGCAGATGCTGAAACAGCTGAAGGTTGTTTTCGAGCTGTGAAGATAAACACTCTGTGGCATCTACTTCAGGTTTATCACAATTCATAAATGTCTGCGACAAGTTAAGAGTCACAAGAATCACAGAGGCTACATTACAAGATAATAGCTCCATAGAAGCCAGAAGAGGCTTTATGGAAACATGAGATCAAAGTGAGAAGGACAAGAAGTATCCTTTTCATGTGTTCTGTCAAACCTGGAGGAGGTGCTGTGAGGCCTGGGCAAAACTGGCTTAGTCTTAGCTGGATAATATTAAGAAATTTAGATAAAAAAGTTCTGTAACTGTTTTAACAGTTGGTTGTGTTTTGTAATTATGTTTTAATTATTCTTTTAACTATGTTGTCTTGCTGTTTTGTGATTTTGTTTTCCCCCAGTGTTTCCTAATTGTTTCACTGATTGTTGTGCTTAAATGTGCTCCATATAAATGAACTTGTGTATCTAGTTACCTGTGTGTTGCCCATATGCTTCCTTGCCTATTACTTTTAAGTTTTTGCCTTTTTTTACTGCCTAAGTTTAAAAGATGTTTTTTCTCATGGTTGGTGTTACTCAGTGTGGTTTCGTGTCCCACTTTGTTGCCTCCACCCTTTCTTGTTTCTCTGTCCCGTCTTAATTGTTTCCACCCGTGTCTCATTTCCTCTGTGTATATCTACTGGCCGTGTCTTTATAGATGTTTTTTTTTTCTCATGTGTGTTACTATGCTACCTGTCTTTGCCTTCCTGCATTAGCTTTTTTTTTTTTTTTTTTAAATAATTAAGGATCAGTCTCTTTTCAATTAAGTCTTTTTTTTTTATCTGGGGCTGGCTCAATTTCTGGTTGAATCATTAGAAATCGCTTCACTCTCATTACTGGACCTTCATCCCACAACAAGGGTATGGCTCCAGTTGCACTGTGTGTGGGACCAAAGATTTTATCATTATCAAATAAGTTGGAAAACCTTATAAATAAGCCAGTTGCCAGATTTCAATCACACAGGGTACTTTAAATGCTGAAGACGATACTCTGAAGGCTTTACTTCTATAATATATATATATTTTTATTTGTCAGTCTTGAAGCCATCAGCTCACCCAGATATTAAAAACATGCCCTTATCTTTAAAATGTATTTTTGCATACATGATAAAATACAAATGTGCACACAAATTCTTAAAGCCAGTGTCTACATTGTCTCAAAGTTGCATTTAGATGTCAAAGATGCCTAAACAAGTAGAAACACTAAATTTCACTCAAGCTATTATTGTTGTTGTGCTAAAAATAAGAAAGTCTGGTCTTATTAACTGGATGAATGTTTGTCAAAAGTGTCCCAAAACGCTCCTGTTATCTGATGCAGCAGACCACCAGCGCCGTGCATCAAGGTAACCGATTGCTGTTATTTATCTGATGTTAAGGCCTGCTTTCCAGCTCAGCTCCCATCAGCCAGTATATTCACTGGTGCCGAAACTTGGATGACCTTGGTAGTGATTGATAGGAAATGCTGATTCATAAGTCCTCCACACACACTGATGGGAATCCATTCCTCTTTCTTCTTATCACACAGCAGGAGAGGTGAAGTATTAAGTGTTGCTGCAGAGACAGGAATTCATTTTGCACCTTTCCTGTAAATTTTTTAAGACATGGAAACTGCAGTTCTTGTCATGAAGGCTTACTGTGGTTGTTTACAGTCGGTGATTTTGACAAGAATGCAGGAATGAAGAAAACAGCAATTTAAAGTATTTCACTTTTAAGAAAATTTTATTATGGAATGTTTTTTTTTATGTTTTGGATTTTTTTTGGAGCTGTTACAAAATTCTGATTGTAATGTGTAACCTGTAAATGAGATCACCCCGTGTAGGGAGAAATATTGACTTGGGATCTCATTATTTTTTGGAGTTGATCAGCTGGTATCCAGCAGATCCTCAGTACTTCAGCATGACCTAAAGAAACAAGATGATTTATTGACAGATGAAATACTTTATTTATCAGTGGCACTGGCTGAAATGCATTTGTTTCTCAACAGACAGACTCATGCACGGAAGAGGAAACTCTATAGATTGAACAGAATGGAAAGCGGCATTAATTTACCTCGCTGAGCCACTCGGTGAAGGCAGAGGTACGGGTGAAGACTGTGGGCTTCTTCACTTCGTTGCAAACACGGGAGGAAACAAAGCTGGTTACACCCTGGACATACCACCTACCATCCTGACCCACACAGTTAAGAGGACCGCCAGAGTCTCCCTGAGAGACAAAGAGGCAGAGGAAGGATTGGTGCATGAAGTAGCTGACCTTGTTCACTGCAGGTAATTCAGTTCTGACAGGTACAAGCTGCTTTCTTTTGATGCTTCACACACATTGCATCCTGATACGATGTCTCCTCCTGCACAGATCATGGTGCTCTTGACGTTGATCCCCCACCAGTCGCTGCGGCTGCACACACTGTGCTCCACCACAGGCAGCAAGGCCTGCTGCAGTTTATCAGGCATGGGACCATGAGCTGACACACAGAGAGGATAGAGCTGCTCAGCAACGCGTAAATACAACACACTGTATACTGCATGCATCAGGCGGAATCAGACAAGTTGTTTGAAAGCCAGTGCTCATTACTGTTACTAGTACTACATGCAGTTAATTAGCTTTATTATTTATACTTGCACCAAAAGCAGTTACTCATTACCTTATTAGGCAGGTCCATCAAATGTGTTATGAAACCTTTTCTAAACTAAAGTTACGTCTGCATGCAGGGCCATCCTTGGGCAATATTAGCAAGCTAGACATCATAAACACGTGGCTGCATGAGCCAAATGTGTTTTCTTGGTTTAACTGCATCCACTGCACATGTGCACTGCTGTTTTCTCCTACACTGTGTACAAAGGTTTGACATCACCCACTGGTTTGTGAATGCCTGATTCTGAGCTCTCAAGCTTTTTGCTGCCATCATCTTAGCTTTTTGAAATCAGACTTAAACTAGTAATTAAAACTCTAAACTCATGGGGATGGATCAGGTGAGAGGTTGCCTTCTCACTGACTTCTGTTGAGGTTTCTTACATGACATTGTGCACATTGCTCAGCAGTGGTCTGGCATCGATGTCATGAAAAATGTATATTCACCAACCATTTGGGAAACGGTTGCTCAAGGTTGCAAACTATTTATCTTAGGGATGGATACATTGATTGAAAAGAGTGTTCTGTACTAAAATCCTCCATGTGATTGTTTTCTTTACTGGCAGACTGCTGTAATCACCCACAGTGATTAAGGAAGAGGCTGTCTGCAAACACTTGCTAATTACTGTTGGCATTCCAGAGCCTACTGCCATCTATTGTATATAGTCTATGATTTGTAACTTCACTGAACACATTCTTCCCTGAAAACCTTTGCTAGCTAGCATGTCCCATTCCTTGCTAAACCATAATGTATGACCACTTGAAAGAGAGACTTCAGTTACATGGTTTTTACAAAAGGTATTACTACCCAAAATTAGCAGAAAATGCAGACTGCATATGCTAAAATTGAACCTTTTCACACAGATGGAACAAGACAATGACCTGCAGTTATTAACATGACATAAAAGAGACAGAGACAGTACTGTAAAGGTTTCCCCAGCCAGTGATGTAACACGGGGCTCCATGGGCGAGGATCTCTCCAGCCTGTGGAAGACAAGCAATGCCCACGCTGTCATTCATAATGGGGCTCTTATCCAGTTTCAGCAGGGCAAGATCATTCCTGGAAGAGAACCAGCATAGATTTTTACTGATCGAGGAGGTGAAAGGAGGCATCTCTTAAACCAGCTAAAATGCTTCTTCGAGATTGTTTTATAGTCTTGTGTGAGAGCAGTTGCTTTTTGAAATGCATTTTCTTCAGCTTTCAGAATGTACTTACCCATCAGAGACATGGTTGATGTCCCAGTTAGGATGGACAACAATGCGCAGAATATCTATGATCTGTTCAGTTCCCTCCTGCTGGCTCATGTCATGTTCTCCCAATAACACACGGTACACATCTCCTGGCCTGTAAGACAGTTTTGACCATTTAGGATTTATCAGTTTTCTTCTCCTTATACTTTTGAATGCCAGAGTTCTTTTGGTGTGCTTTTTACACAGTCCCCGACTTCTGTCTTTATGCTCTAAACTCTCATCCCTTGATCAAGCTTAGCTAGTCACCAGATGCAGTGTCCAGCGGTCAGTACCCAGCGAGGTCCAACCAGAGTCCCTCCACAGGTGTGATGGTAACGACTGCCGTGCTTCACCTGCAGGGAAATCTGAGAAAAAGAAGCTGACAATTTAGTAATTCTAAACAAAACAATAGTTGAAGTACATTAAACATTAACAAACTGTAATTACCTGCCAAGGCCAGCTATGCGGATGGGCATCCTCTCCATTTACAACCCTACCAGTGTTGGGCTGGACAGCAGGTGTACCACAACTAAAAACTACAATTATATTCGATTATATAACTAAAATGTAATTTGTATCTGAATTTTGTCTTTTGTAAGAATTGAACTACTTTTCCCTTTTCTAACCAGACCAAACTACTTACCATATGCTGCTTGTAGCAGCATAAGGACCAGTGTCTGCAGCATGCTGTCGTTGTGAGAGGTAGTTCAGTTCGGGGAAGTTCTTTTATACCTGCTCAGTGTTTCTATCAACCCAAATGCAGATTACACTGAACTTGTGAAACTCTTTTATCAGTCTCACTGTTGATTGTAGCTGAGAAAAACCTTCCTGTTCCACAGATGCATTAGTTGGTCTTTGCTGACTTGCCTGCTGATAGGGACAAATGGGTGGTTTACTGTGAAAATAGTGCAACAGACTTTGAATTTGCTGGAACTCAAAACGCTTTTAGGCATTTTGAGATAATAATAATGATATTAAAGTGTAAAAAAATGAGTTCTATATTAAAAATAATGAAGTAATAATATGAAACATGTATCTAAAAAATATCATTTTAGGACCATAAGTATTCATTATGCAGATTGAGCGAACATTTTGAGTTAGTTTATGTAAAGCAAAGTCTTCACTATACTTTTTGACTGTTTAGTCAAATATAATGTATTATGATCCATCAAACCTACAGCCCACCCGACTGCCATCAGTCACACATTTCCTCCTAGTATGACGACTAAACATATACAGTAATTCCAGCATAGCGCCGCAAAACCTGAAAAGCGGTTGACCCCAAAAGAAAAAAAATCTAAACAACTGTCTGGGTGGGTAAAGCATTTGATCCAAGTACAGCTGTCAAATAAAGGCAACAGAGGATAATTATAGCCTTGGACAGGGTCAACTACTAACCAGGCGCATGCACCAGTTTTGTTTTTTATTATTAAACACATTAAATATATTTGCAAAAACTTAAATACTCCTCTACTCTATTATAACTTTTCCAGTCCATATAATGACATAGTGCACAGTAATTCTACAGTGCATAACTATATGACTTCTATTTTAATCCATACAATTTTTTGTGTTGAATTACTTCAACACTACACACACAGACACAAAAGAAACGGGAAGCACAATGGTAACATGTGTTTTCTTGAGCAATCTTAAAAGATTGCTCAAATTTGTCACTGTTGTGGAGCCTTTGAATGTAAAACATGACCACCTTCACCAGGTATTAAGGGGGTACACATTTTTCTTGACACCTCTAGATATTATTTAACATTTAAAATTACACATTGAAAGAGAAATAGTTTAACAGTTCCTTTACAACTGGGAGTCTGCTCGTATAATAACACTAAATGAACTTTTAGTCTAAAGTCTTAAAAGGTTTGCTGCAGGCAGACTGTTATGAAACCTGTTTTTCCCCTGTGCAGTTAGATAGCTAGTCTTAAGTGAAATCCATTAATATAAAAATAGAAAGACTTCACACATAATTACGCATTTATATGGTGTTGCAATAATAGGAAAAGCAGTTTCTAACTGTTGGAAAAAATGTAGTTGCATAACTTGCCTAGGGTTAGGGTTGTCACTTCATACACAAAACCACAGTAAATATCTGGTTGATGTTAAATTTTTAATTAATTTTGTAAAGTTGAAAATTGTGTTTTGTTTTTTTTTTGCTGACATTAAAATCTGTAAATAATTTTCGGTTGTAACCAGCAGCTGATGTCCACATACAGGGAGTGCAGAATTATTAGGCAAATGAGTATTTTGTCCACATCATCCTCTTCATGCATGTTGTCTTACTCCAAGCTGTATAGGCTCGAAAGCCTACTACCAATTAAGCATATTAGGTGATGTGCATCTCTGTAATGAGAAGGCGTGTGGTCTAATGACATGAACACCCTATATCAGGTGTGCATAATTATTAGGCAACGTCCTTTCCTTTGGCAAAATGGGTCAAAAGAAGGACTTGACAGGCACAGAAAAGTCAAAAATAGTGAGATATCTTGCAGAGGGATGCCGCACTCTCAAAATTGCAAAGCTTCTGAAGCGTGATCATCGAACAATCAAGCGTTTCATTCAAAATAGTCAACAGGGTCGCAAGAAGCGTGTGGAAAAACCAAGGCGCAAAATAACTGCCCATGAACTGAGAAAAGTCAAGCGTGCAGCTGCCAAGATGCCACTTGCCACCAGTTTGGCCATATTTCAGAGCTGCAACATCACTGGAGTGCCCAAAAGCACAAGGTGTGCAATACTCAGAGACATGGCCAAGGTAAGAAAGGCTGAAAGACGACCACCACTGAACAAGACACACAAGCTGAAACGTCAAGACTGGGCCAAGAAATATCTCAAGACTGGTTTTTCTAAGGTTTTATGGACTGATGAAATGAGAGTGAGTCTTGATGGGCCAGATGGATGGGCCCGTGGCTGGATTGGTAAAGGGCAGAGAGCTCCAGTCCGACTCAGACGCCAGCAAGGTGGAGGTGGAGTACTGGTTTGGGCTGGTATCATCAAAGATGAGCTTGTGGGGCCTTTTCAGGTTGAGGATGGAGTCAAGCTCAACTCCCAGTCCTACTGCCAGTTTCTGGAAGACACCTTCTTCAAGCAGTGGTACAGGAAGAAGTCTGCATCCTTCAAGAAAAACATGATTTTCATGCAGGACAATGCTCCATCACACGCGTCCAAGTACTCCACAGCGTGGCTGGCAAGAAAGGGTATAAAAGAAGAAAAACTAATGACATGGCCTCCTTGTTCACCTGATCTGAACCCCATTGAGAACCTGTGGTCCATCATCAAATGTGAGAGTTACAAGGAGGGAAAACAGTACACCTCTCTGAACAGTGTCTGGGAGGCTGTGGTTGCTGCTGCACGCAATGTTGATGGTGAACAGATCAAAACACTGACAGAATCCATGGATGGCAGGCTTTTGAATGTCCTTGCAAAGAAAGGTGGCTATATTGGTCGCTGATTTGTTTTTGTTTTGTTTTTGAATGTCAGAAATGTATATTTGTGAATGTGGAGATGTTATATTGGTTTCACTGGTAAAAATAAATAATTGAAATGGGTATATATTTGTTTTTTGTTAAGTTGCCTAATAATTATGCACAGTAATAGTCACCTGCACACACAGATATCCCCCTAAAATAGCTAAAACTAAAAACAAACTAAAAACTACTTCCAAAAACATTCAGCTTTGATATTAATGAGTGTTTTGGGTTCATTGAGAACATGGTTGTTGTTCAATAATAAAATTATTCCTCAAAAATACAACTTGCCTAATAATTCTGCACTCCCTGTACAGTCACAGTAATCATACTTTGTTCAACAGAGACACAACTTTTGTAATTTTGCAATTTTTGTAACTTTATAATTTTGAATTTTTATCAATTTTGAATCCGTTTTTAATTGTAAGTCCTTCCATTTTTAGAGGGTCAAACGCATCTGGACAGACCAACATCCTTTTAAACATAAGGAATGTTTTTAAAAGTCTAGAAACCGAGGCCATTATTAAATACTGCTTTTCCTCCCTTGCGATGTTCCGCTAAGTCTTCACTGCAGCCACCTACTGGTGCTTCGTGTTTGTGGTTCTTTCTCCACTTTTGTCCACTTTGCAGTAATTGCAAAGCATGCTCTGTTGGGTTGAAATCAAGCCAGGTGACTTGACTTGGCCATTTGATAATATCCAATTTCTTTGCCTTGGAAACACTCTGATTACTTTTGCAATAGCATTGGATCATTATCTGTTTGCAGTGTGAAGCACCATCCAATAATTTTGCTGCATTTGACTGAATCTGAGCCGAGAGAATATCCTCATACACATCAGAATTCAGCCTGTTACTTCTATCAGCAGTCACATCATCAATAATCACTTGTTCCATTGGCAGCTATACAGACCCATGCCATAGCATTACTGCTATTGTATTTGACAGATAATGTGGTATGCTTTGGATCATCAGTAGTTTCTTTAGTTCTTCATCAATTTTTCTGGTACAAGTTAATCTTGTTTTGCTCTGTCCAGAGGTTTGGACAGGTTTGTATAGATGTTACCTGGTAAAGCATGCAGTGTTTTTCACTTTGTCATAAACCCTCTTATTTCCAAGCATTAGGTTGTCTTTTGATTATAGATCTTGACAATGGCATGCCTACCTCCTCAGAGGTGTTCTTAACTTGGTTCGATGGTGTGAAATTGTTTTCTTCTTTTTTGTTTCGGCTATCTCTCTGTTTGGCTTATTTTGTTTATTCAAATCCAAATCCAATTTATTTATATATCACATTTAAAAACAAAAAGTTGCCCAAAGTGCTGTACAGAAACAAAGGGGTAAAACACAAGATAAAAACCACTGACACCCACATAAACACATAATAATACACATAATAAGCATATCAACTCACACCAGTCTAAACGCTATCGAAAAAAGATGTGTTTTCAAAAGCGACTTAAAAACAGGAAACTAAGATGCCTGTCTAATATTTAAAGGCAGCGTATTCCAAAGTTTGGGAGCCATAATTGAAAAGGCTCGTTCTCCTCTATGTTTTAGCCGAGATTTTGGGACAACCAAAATCCTTAAGTTGTCCTCCCTGACTTGCATTCTCTTTTTGGGCTTCATAAAATATTTAAAATTGCAGTGAAAAGTTATAAAATAAAATAAAAAGGGTAATAGACAGGTATTTTTGTCTAGTTTCAGGAAACAAAAGATGTCACCTTTCAAATCAAGTCTGTTTAACATACCTTAACTTGTTCTGTTGTAAGATTTGGATATGCCAAATCAGTGGAAATTTGATATAAAGGGGTAGATGTGGACCAAAAGACTAAAAATTGTAGGTGACCTGAAAAGTCTTAAGAGAATAAAAAATGCTAAATGTTTAAAATAGGTTTTAGAAAGATAAATTTCAACATTATAAAAGGTTTTTAAATAAAGTTTATAGATGCACCAAACAGTATTTAGCCATCTTTAAATATCTAATAAGAATCCAAATCCAAAGCCGTTTATTAGCTATGCATTTTTAAAATCTATTTTAACCATCCATCCATTTTCTTCCACTTATCCGGGGCCGGGTCGCGGGGGCAGCAGCCCAAGCAGAGAATCCCAGACCTCCCTCTCCCAAGCCACCTCCTCCAGCTTGTCTGGGGGAACACCAAGGCGTTCCCAGGCCAGCCGAGAGATAAACCCAAACAGTCCTGACCCGCGACAATATGAAACAGGAAAGTACCGCAGTCTAATCCATTTATTTCAACAAAGTAACTGTATTCTGAATACCACCTTTTTAACCGGTAACTGTAACGGAATACAGTTACTCATATTTTGTATTTTAAATACGTAACGGCGGTACATGTATTCCGTTACTCCCCAACGCTGCCCATTTATTAATGTTGTTTATTATAAAAGGCCTACTCAGCTTTGCAAATAACTGCATTGAAAAATTCAGCTAAACAGGAAAAAAAAACCAAAACCCTTCTGCTCAGACAATCTGTTCCCAGAGTAAATTTGTGGGCTCTGTGAAAACGAGAATGGATGTAGCTGCGAAAGCAGCTCAGGGTGAGTGAAGAAGAAAAGCAGGCAGAAACTGAGACAAGGGTTTTAGTGTCGTCAGCTGTCCCGGAGCTTAGTGTACTGCGAGAAGTACATTTTCTTCCAGCAACCACAGAATTGGATAGCTTTGGGTTACCTTCAAGAGAAACAGTCCTGTAACAACTTTCTCTCCTTTAATAACATGTAATACATTCACGAAGGGGCCCACGCTGCTGAATCTGGACCCAATTCTTCACGCCTCACTCAGACAGTATCCTTTTCTCCTGAGGGAAACTAATATCACTCTCTGGAGAAGACTCCTCGCATCCATAAATTTCCCCCTTTTAGAGAGCAAATCAAATCGATATTGCCCCAAACAGCTAAATGGTTTCACTTATTTTCTTGCTCTGTTAAGATCATTCCTTATAGATACGGTATAACGATTTATGAATCAGGCATGTGCTGTATGTTTGCATAACACAGCAGTGACATAGGGAGCTGTGAATAATTCTGATTATGGACTGAGAAACTCACAGCTCTCACTGAATTTATCACTTATGCTGTTTACTGGAGGTGACTCAGGAGGGAGTTAGCATGTAATATGGATGAATGCGAGGGAACAATAAATTCTATGAAACTAAACTGTGAAAAGGAATCACTGACACTTTTAAATCATTTTTATGTTGGTGATGTACTGTTATTTAAGATGCAGCAAGACTTTCAATCACAAAGCAACAATGAGTCGTTTTATTAATAAACTTTGACTTTTAATATTTACAGATGTTTTTTGTTACAAGCACAGGTCAACATGCCAACATACCTTTGCAGTCTCTTTTTTATCACTGTGAAAAAGGAGATCTGAATATTATATTAAAATTACATTAAACACGCCGGCAAAATAATCGATCATAACTTCAAAGTAACACTGCTGGGAGAAAAAAATCAGCTGAAAAACGTGTTCACATCTTCATTTTAACAAGCGCCAACATACCACACAATCCTTTACATTTTCCTTTTCACCATTGTTATATAAAGGAGATCAATGTAGAATAAAAAAAATACTTAAAATTAAAAATATATCAGCAGAAGCACTCAGCATGATTTTAAAATTTCAAAGCTAGAAACATCAACTGATAAAAATCTTTAAATCTTAATTTTAAGGTGAGTATTGTAGTGGGCAGTGAAGTCTAACAGAAACCATCATTAAAAACAAACTGGAAAAACAAACTCCCATTTTACATGTCAAACAGCATTCTGTCCCATAAAATCCATCCTATGAATTAACATCATCTTACTGTAAGGGTGCATTAAATATGCATTATTTAGATACATTATAGAATATAATAGCCCTTTATTGTCATTCTACATGTACGATGAAATTATGAGTGCTCCACGCCAGCTGTGCAGGAGTAAAAAATATGAAATATAAATCGTAAAGACATCGGGAATAAATAGCAAACAGAACAAGAACAATACAAAACAAGCGTAGTGCATCTAACATGCACTGAAAGCCTACAAAAAGATGCAATATGACATGGCAATGGAACATTTTTCTGTAGAATGAGTATTTTCACTTTTGATGCTTAAAATCTGATTTGCTAACAACACACAGCAATGAGGTGTTCTTCTTGGCTTGGCTTTGTGTAAATGAGCGGGTCACATCATACCACTGGCCATAGCTTTGCTAATAACTTTGTCAGGCAGTCACAGCAATGCTATATTAGTTATAACTATCCCCAAACATGCAAAATAAATAACTTTCAAACCAGCTGCTGTCAGATTCCAAAGAAAATCTGGATAAATGGAAACAGTTTTATAGAACATTTGCAGGCATCTGGTCATGAACTTGTAAAAGAAATCATACCCTGGCCCTGGATGCTGGGGCATCAATATCTGCAATGAACTCCAGTTTCTGAAACATTTGTGATAGACCAACAATGACATCCATGGAGCCACACTGAAAAAACAAGTCCAGTCATTTCCAACATTAACAAAAAAAATATCGTGGTATCGTGTTACATAACATTTTATAGCATAATATATTTAGATTATAATAAAATCGATGGAAAAATATAGTTTGGTGTAAAATTATATGAGCTGTTTCGAAGTTGCCTACAGCTATAACCTTTTTATTGTTTTTTCTTCCTAAATGTAGAAAAAAAAATTCCATCGAGGCATTGTTCTGCTGAACTATGTAAATCGATATTTCCGAAGAGAAATACAGCCACAGAAGCAGGTCTGCTCTTTATTCAGTGGTAGCTCAAGACAGAGATAAATTATCTGAGAGCAGCCAGCACAGTTTAAGGCCAAGTATATATCTCCCAAGGTTTTTAGATATATCAAAAATGTGAGTGGAGCAGCCTGGAGACTGAGAAAATGCTGCCAATTAGAGCTCTGAAACATAAATCACACTTTACTGCTCTGTCACATCAAGTGGCCAATATTCAGTTTCCAGCCACTGACAGTCATTAATAGAAGGCATAAAATAGGTTGAATGAATGCACAGTATACAATATCATCTTTCACCAGAAGAGAGGAAAAATGTGATGCATGAACATTTTTTTTCAAAGCCATTCAGTAGATCTTCCAATGAATACATTTTCCAAAAGAGCAGAATAGGCAGTATTCATTTTTACTTATCAATATTTTTTATTTTTTATTTTTTGTTTAAATAAAAGAAAAAGTACTAATTGGTACATTTTAGAGGTGCTGAAGGGCATTTTCTTATCTTTGGATGGAACCAGAGGCTTGTGCTGGGAAGCAAGTTTAACATCGCCAAGTTATCTTTTCCTTATCTGGCCGATAAGGCGGATGAAGAGGTCACACGAAACTTAAAAAGTCAAACAAGGGCATGAGATGGCATTAACAGCATATAACCAGCCACAACCACGGACAGGTCTACTGTCAGCAGACTGAGATATTTTATGAAGACGATCAATCTGTAACACTAGGAAAAATACAATGGCACTTCAGTCAGATGAGCAGAGCATTCAGTGTGTGTTTGTGTGTGTGAAATTTAATCCCGGAAAAGCATTATATAAACTCATTTGAAGACAGAAAGGAAAACTGGCATGTTAATATGCTTATTAGCATCGCATCTTTAAGATGTGGGAAGATCCAACATGTAATTACAGTCATGCATTTTGTTAAATTAACAGGCAAAAATGTGCTAAACAGTCTTCCAGCAGCTTGCAATGTTAAACGATCTGAGAGCAATTAAAGGAGAAATATAAAAAGGACATAGGCTTAAGTGCTCCGTTTTAGGATTGTAATAGTATAATGAGTTTATAGGCCAATATATTGCTGTAGAATCGTCTGCAGTCAACACAAAAAAGATTAAGGAATGTAAGAAAAGTGCTCACAGGAAGCTACATCTCATGTTGATAAACATAAAGGGAAAGACAAAGATGGAAACCCTGTCCCCTCACAATAAAGTCTGAGGGATCTTCCAGGATTGTGTTCCTAATGTCCAGAAAACTGACTGGTCACTTGTTGATCTCTTATCAAGACTTTTGAACTGCTGAACTTTAGTGTCTTTTTGGCTTGTCACGTATGAGCGGGTCAATTTTCTTACCACTATGTCAGTGATGTATTACTGCAGGACCTTAGAGATGACAGAGAGAGAAATAAAATACTTGCGAGAGATGAGATCATCTCTAGGAAAAATTGACTAAACTCTGATATTGCTATTATTGCTATTGCTAGTTATTTTTTCTATTGATTCTATTAATCGCTCAACAACGATAGCTTGCCAAGATTGCAAGGCACTGTTGAGCTTGCGTTTTCACCCATTGATAGGCTGTCCTTCACCATGACTGACAAGTGCTTGGGAGCACAAGAAAGAAAAGAAAATAGACTCTGTTGGATACACAGTCTTTCTCTTCTCACGTTCCCATCTCGAGGGGCAAAGTTCTATTACCAAATGGGACAGGCTCTGCTTGTATGTGTTATGTAGACGGTGGTTAAATAATGTCACAGCTTTTCATCTCAGTTTGTTTTGATTTAAACTGATTTATAAACTCATGATCGTATCCATTCAACCTCTGAACAAGCTACAGCAAGTAACCCGTTAGCTTGTGCAAAAATACTGACAACAGAGGATATCAATGACGGAGTAGACAGTTCCGACAGATCCATGATTCACAGGTTATTGCCTATAAAACAACAAACGTGACACTTAATTGACCATTATTTGAATTAAGACCTATTTATATGATCATTGTTTGTAAGTTGAATCAAATTCTGACCAATCCTGTTGGAGTAGTGACTCTTGTTAACTGTGAACAAACATAGGAATGGCGATCGTGGCTCAAGAGTTGGGCATTTGTCTTGTAATTGGAAGGTTGCCGGTTCGAGCCCCGGCTCTGACAGTCTTGGTCGTTGTGTCCTTGGGCAAGACACTTCACCCATTGCCTACTGGTGGTGGTCAGAGGGCCCGGTGGCGCCAGTGTCCAGCAGCCTCGCCTCTATCAGTGCGCCCCAGGGTGGCTGTGGCTACAATGTAGCTTGCCATCACCAGTGTGTGAATGGGTGCATGATTGTGCATAGTGGAAAGTGCTTTGGGGTCCTTAGGACCAAGTAAAGCGCTATACAAATACAGACCATTTAATGTCGTGTGTGTGTGGAGTTTATTCGTCCTTTGGTTGTTTATGTAACTAAAAAACAAAACAAAGAAATAGTTTGTTTAGTAACATTACTGGAATACCTAAAATGAGGCAATAATCTTCTATTCTATTTTTTTTTAAAAAAGTATTCCTCATAAAGGATATGGTTTATAGTCCATAGATTAGCATTTGAATTCAAAGATTTCAATTTTTAAATAATAAAATCTGTGTTTCCTCTGACTGCCCACGAGCTGTTTGGGTACCATCCCACTTCTCCTGCTTTTTCAGGTTCCTGAAGATTGAGAAGCAGAATGAAATTTGCCTGAAGGCTGAAGTCAGAGATGATTGTGTCTGCTTGTAGCTCAGCATAAATTTTAGCCTTCGGGTTGCCGTTTCGACATGTAACCCTGTTCTTTAGCTGCTGAGCCTCTCTGCTCTGTTCCTGCTGCTGTTCCTTCTCTCAGTCAGGATGGATGGGATGGGCTTTATCTAATTATTGCAGCAGATGTTGGTTCTGAGTACTTTTTAAAACATTTACTCAGCCATGAAGAGTTGAGCGAGAGTCATTTTTTTTAAGCAATGCCTTATTTCACACTTTGCTGCACAGTCTTCCTCTGCAGGAGCTTTTTTGACTGGAGATTATGTGCTGTGTTTCATGGGACTTTACCGAACGAGGGGTTTCTGATTTCAGTTTCATTTCTTATACTTTACAAAAAGAATCTGAAGAATGTTAAATCACACTGCTGTTACCTCTCTGCTATATATTTTAGATGTCGCTTTACATTTGCTCCAATTTGGCCACAGTGCTCAGGTTGAGGTCATCTCTGGATCACCCCAGGATGTTAACAAAGCAAAGTCAGGGAAATACAATCAAAGCCAAATTTGTTTTACCCTCAAATGTCTTGTTCTGATTTTGAGGTCACTGTCAAGAGGAAGAACAACTACAAAGCAAAGCCTTTGTTGCCTGTCATGGACCCTCAAGCCGACACAACAAAGAAAAGGAGAGTTATTCACAACAAGGCAATTAGACTCCTTTCTAATAATTGGTAATGAAAGATGAAGGAAACTTAAACCAAATAAACAAAGACCTCCCCCTTTTGGGGCAGGCAAGAGAATCTTCGTCATGTCTGACAGTCCAACCTTAACATCTCGGACCCCCGCTGGCCAGGTCAGCAACAGTTACGTTTTGCTTATAATCAGCTCCATTTGAGAACGTCAAGGCACCTTTCATTTGGATTCATTGCTGCCCCATTTTACTTCCTCTCGCTCCCTCCTTCCCTTTAGTTCTGTCTAACTAAAACCTCACTGGTCAAATTAAAAACAGTTTAGCCCCCTGCACTGGTTTCCATCACAAGCACGTAAACACAAAGTGCTTTGGTCGTGTCAGACAGAGGCACCGTGATTATCTCTGCTCCTTTAACCGACTGATCAAATGCGGGTTCACCCACTGGTTCTGCAGTGATATAAGCATTTGAGTGAAAAGGAGACGCCTGCTGTTTTTGTGGAGCGCAGTTCTACCACACTGACGGAGCACGCCCGCACATCTGGCTGTGAGCGACTTTGACTCTGACGATGAAACACAATCTTGCACAACAGCGACCAAAACTGTAGCACTGGAGTAACACTTTTTGGCACTAACCTTTCAGAGGTGCCACCTGGTTATTGTGAAATTGAATTGAAGTGAACAGATCTGTAATTCAGGGCCCACGACATCAAAAGGAAAACAACATAATAAGGTTTAATCGTCAACTTTCTGATGGCTAATGACCCCAAAATTAACTGTCGGGTTTGATTAGAGAGCTCGGTGCTTAACACTAACCTACCCGAGCTGAAATGAAATATGCTACTGAATATTACTTTCAAAGGGAGATTTGAGTGAAACTCTAAGATGCCAGCAGGGGGATCATGACAGAGCAACACCAGACAGGGAAAGCTCCTTTTTAGTCTCGTCTCCGAGAAGCTTAAGTTTCTTGGCTGTGACTGACGGACAATAACAAAGAAGCCCTCCCTACATATTAGCCCTCCGTATTCCATAGTCACTGTGTGCTTTTTCATCATGGTGTTTTTGTTATAAGATGTTGAATGCTGGTATTAAACTTCAAATGAAATGGAAAAACCACATGCACTTAAGTTTCAGACACCCTCAGAGTCTCAACATGAACATTTTAATTTTCTTAACATTTCTATCTCTGTGATGATGACGCTCGGTCGTTTTACCACTTTGGTCCAGACTGAAATATCGTAACAACTGTTTGGACAGTCGCTGAAATGCCATTTGTGGTTCCAAGAGGATGAATTCCAATAATCCCCTGATACGTTTGTTTAGCATCACCGTGGGATTTATGGCAAATTGTGATTTTTATTTAAGATTTTCTGCTTGATGCTTTATAATTATGACTAACACACTGATTTGAAACCTGTTCTAAATTGCGGGGAAAGTCAATGATGTCAATCACATCCAAAACAAAACCCTTTTGTTTCATTTGTACACTTAGTAATGGAAGAAAACATGAAGTTCTTTCCTTTGTCAGGCACCCTCAATATCACCTAGACCCTATTTTTATGATAACTGTGAAACCAAAATATTTCTTAAGACAAAGATTTATTATTTGAGAAGTATGACCTTTTCGTCAAGAGTTAGAAAAGAGCTCTTAACGTGACTGCTAAATGGACTAGTATTTCTTTGGTACCTTAACTCTTACTGAGCACCCTAAGCACTTTTTAAAATCACATTAATACTTCTCTTTATTCTATGCACTTTAGGCACTTTATCCACTGCGCATATCCAAGTGAGGCTTCAGTATTTTGCCCAAGGAAACCTCCACATGTTCACTAGAGGAGCACAGGATTGTATTTTTGGTCTGGCCTGTAGTGGTATTTATACATCTAGATTATTTTGGTTAGAGCTGACCCAATTTGGAGACGTGGGCTACAGAGATATCAGCCTTCTTTTAAAAACAACGATAATGGAATAATGAAACCCAGTTACCTTGTGCTTGCTTAAGCAAGAAAACTCGACATTAGTGTCTCTTCCACGAGTCATTACCTGGCTACACACACAATAACCAAATCCACAAAGGTTTTTCATGTAGGAACTATTGTCTCCTTTGTTAAACTGCACCTAACTGAGATGAAAGGCTCATGCTAGTGACAGCGTGACAGGATGTAAACATTAATGGCTACAGAAAACAGACAGGCGTTGGCAGACGTCGATAGCACGCAGAAATAGTTTCTACATGACAAGGTTTTTCTTTTTTCATTTTGTTTTTATTTTCCTGTTTTGTTTTTAGTAAACTAGGTCATGATTTCTGGAAGAGACTTGTGCTCCAGCTTGCTCAGTAGGTATTATTAGGTTCCTTCTATAATAGTATAATGTTAAACATCTTACAATGTAAAAAGCCCTGAAGTGATTGTTGCTGTAATATAATAACAGTATCTTAAATACATTTTTTTGGAAAAGAGCAGAACAAGTACTACCTGCACCATCTTCAGTCTCAGACAACAGATGTGAACAGGGCTATCTGGTTATGAGAGACTAACTTTCAAGTTAAAATACTAATAATACATATAATTAGCACATTTAAGTAACACAGAATGTTTTGCTGAATTCCCCTTAGGAACTTGCCAACCTTCCCATTTCTCGACTCTGCTGTGGGTTTGTTTGCAGAATTTAGCTCAAAGCTCTGCGATGCATTAGTAACAATCTCTAACAGCCGCTAATGATGCAGCATATTCTTTGCCTTTTTCTCTTCAAAGCTGGATATGTACAAAGACTTTTTCTGTTGTTATGTGTTGTTTTCTGGAGTTACATTTTCAAGAAAATGCAATAACTGCAACTTTGCAGGCATCTGCGGCTTTGTGAGTTTGTACCTGTAGGGTAATGCTGATGAAAACGTTGGTTGAAGTTGAGGCTAAATGTGTTTCTTTTCCCCAGAAGTGTACAAAAAGTGTGTGTTGAATGGCTGTATGCATAAACACAGACTAGGTAGTTTAATCAAATTAGAAGCTTAGGATTTTTTTTTACTTCTCTGAATGTGTCGGGTTCATAATGGGGCCATTGACCAGCTTTAGCGCACCTCACACATCCACTGACACCTGCAACACCTCTGTAAATTGGCAGGCAGCAGTGGTTTAATATACTGAACTGTGAAGAGTTCATAAATCTCTTGCAACGTGGCTAACGGTGCAGTTTTGAGACCGCTGAGGAGAGAAGGCCACTCCAGCTGCACACTCACAAAAATAATATATTTATTGTGGGCCCTGTATTTCAAAACAAATATGGTAATACAATGAAGAATACAAAATGATGAAAAAGAGGCAGATTTGCAGAATGATTCCAAGAAATAGTTAAGTGACAGAGGTGCAAATGAAAACTGCTCAAAAATAAAACACCAAAAAAAACTGGCATGATATACATGAGCAATTTAGAAAGCGTCAAGCTCTCAAATATACAGTTATCCAGTATATATTTTCTAGTGCATTAAAATCAAAGCGCTATGGTAACCACAAAGTGAAAGGGCGTGTAACTCTAGATGACCTTGCAGTCACATGGCCAGCGGCATCGATGTGTTAATGAAAATGACGCATAGTCAGCTCAACCTGAAACCCAAGGCTTAAACAAACACATACAAATCACAGCCCTAATGTGTCCAACACCACCTCCACAGTGCCTGGCCTCAAAGACGACGTGGCAAGAAGGGCCCCCCCCTTCCCTGTCCGTGCAGGTAAACACACCTGTATATTTATAATTTTATGCAAACATTATATAAATATTGTTGAAAAGTCGTTGACGTAAAGTTAGTGCTTTCTGGCTGCCGGTGCCTCCTGAAGTTTAGGTCCAAACACAAAGAGCTCTCTGTGTAATATGTATGCATTCACACATATGCACCCAGACCCCAGCAACACACAATATATTAGGATCTTGCAGACATATTCACAATATATACAAGACTTTTGATTTCTCCTGTAAATATTTAAATATGTCCTAAATCATCTCATGTTTCCCAGGTGGATTTATTTTTATTATTTTAAAAGTATAGTGGAGGTCAGGACTGTGGTGTTGAGCATACCATTTTTCCAAACGTAAGTGGAGTGTGTGTGTGTGTGTGTGTGTGTGTTATGACCCATGTGCTAGTGATTTTACCACTCCTCTGTGTATGCTGAGATGACAGCGGCTGAGGTCTAGGTGGCTGGGTGCCGGCACCACCACTATCAACAGGGACCTGGAGCAGTTGATGATTGGCTGGTTAGTCGTGCAAAGGTCCAACCATGAACTAGTGTCATTCCTTCCTAAGCTTCAGAAAAGGTTATGCAGAGGACAGCTATGCAACAGCAGCATGAATCAATATATGTCTTAAAGGAAATGTTTGTCCAGTTTGGGGAAAAGGATTTTATTTTTTGTCAGTAGGTTAGACAAAAATATTGATGCCGATCTCACTTTTTCCTGTTCAGTGTGGTTATCAGAGATGGGCAGTAACGCGTTACTTGTAGCACGTTACAAGTAATGTGCAACAGCTGTGTGCAACAATGGATAATATAACGAGTGCGGGAGAGAGTATGAGCGTGCAGCATTTAAAGCGTGGAAGTACTGACCTTACTTTGAGTTTGATTCCGTAAAAAGTGACAAAAACATTAGCGACCGCTGTTCACTGCGTGAGAAGAAAACTTTTTACAGCGAAAAAAAAACTCTAAACTTCCGCGCATGCACCGAGTATGTTGCCATGGGAATGTCACATGTCACACATGCCACAGAGAAACTCCCGGATTCTTCCACTGGCATGGCAGCTGCGACACACCTGCACCAGGGCAAACTTCCGCCTGCCCCACTCCTGCTATACAGGTGAAAATAGAGCAACAGGACCACTGAGTCTTTGATTTTATTTATTTTCTGCTGTATTTTACCTGCATCTTACTTGCAGTGAGTGTAAACACAAAAAACTATTTTATTTTATGTGCTGGAATGTGCAGAAAATAGGTTTAAATGTTCAACAAATTTCTTCCAGTCAGAATGTTGCATATAATTAAATTTTTTGCTTGATACTTAGAGTTTAAAGATAACAACTAATAAAACAACTTTTAAAAAGAGACTTTTTCATTTGATTACATTTTATATGATGGATTAGGCAGAAAAAGAATTGGGCTGAAAGATCTATCGCTTTATTATCTATTCAGGTTGTAAATCATATTTTTAAAAAGTAACTAAGTAACTAAGTAACCAGTAATCAGTAAAGTAATGGGATTACTTTGGGGGGGGAAGTAATCAGTACTTAGTTACTGATTACTTTTTTCAAGTAACTTGACCAACACTGGTGGCTATACAGTGAAGAGTGGTTAGCTTAGCATAAAAGCTTAGCATAAAAGTGGGAAAAGGTCAAAACAAACAAACAAACAAAAACAACCTTTGTCACACAATAATAATACGGATCTACGTTTAAGAATATGAGCAATGTGTTTGCTGAGGTCTAATTTTGCATGTACTGGTCCAAGAAGACACATCAAGATCGTATTATTATGCAGTGTGACTGTGGGTTGAGAAGTTTTGGAAAAGTCTGAGGGTCTTTCAAACTTGCAGTAGATACAAACAAGCTACATGCCAGAGGTGAGGGAAAATGTAGAACGTGGCAATCTTGACACAGCTTTATGATTTTACTTTTAACAATTGAGATAAAGACAATGCTATCAATACTACTCTGATAGTTTCTCTTGGCTTTGTAGGTGTAGTTGGAGCTATCTGCATTAAAATAACTTCACTTTGGCATGCACAAGTGCAAAATCTGTTTTGTATGCATGCACTTCTGTGTGCTGTGCAGCGAGGTGAGCTGAGCGAAGGAAGACATTGCTATTGGCACAAACTGGAATTAAACAAATAAGAGATTTGTGTTATCTTTGGGCAGAGAGAGGCCGGCTGTTTGCCCTCATATTTACTGATAATATGGTGAATATGTATTAAATTATTGCCTCAAAGACAAATGACTTTAGCACTGGCTTAAAATTCAGCGCACGATTATGTTCTGAATCCAGGGTAAATCAGCTGTTTGTTTACATCTTAGGCCTTCATCTAATTTATATCATCGTAGCAGCCTCATTCATTGACAGTTCTCTCTCTCCCCCCTCGTTCTTTTAATAAACGGCTAATAAGAGCAGGTGCGGACTCTTTCTTGGATCTCTGGAGTCCGGGATGTTGCTGTCTGTCTAAAGGCGTCCGTGACGTTTGTGTGGTTCAACCAGACCAAATTCATATAATACCTTTTGTGGCCCATTTGTCTCCCCATGAATCCCTTCATGCAAATTCTTCTGGGCTTATGTAAGTCTTTGGGTGTGATGAAAGCAGACTGGGAATGTCTTCAAATCCCAATGGATGTGCTCGGAGTCATCTGATTAGGGAATGACATGCTGTTGGTTTGAGGAATGTTATGACAGGATCCACATCCTCTTTAGCGCATAGCAGATGTTTCAAATTAAAGTGTGAGCTGTATTAATCTTTTCTATAAGCAGAGAGGGAAAAGGTGTGAACAGCAACTTCCACTGAAACACTGGATTTATTATGATAGCTCCAGCTATTCATTTCCTAATAGCTGTTTTTATTCACAGCATTTGCCACCCACAGACGTGCACCTGTTTTACAGTAAGTGACACTACACGCTGTTCACATACATGTGCACATGAACATACAGTGTTTGTGTGGCCTATACTGACTTGAAGGCCTTGGATGAGCTCTCTGAGTTGATCCAGAGGGGGGCACTGTCTAAAAAGGCATGAGAATTTACAACATTGCCATCTGGCACCAAGAGCTGTTACCCTTTTTAAAGATGAAGCAGAATATTCCACTAAGGTCTTGTACATTAGTAGTGTCCGTATAACAATTGTTCCTATAATGCTGCTAATTTATTACATGGCAATTATCTCTAACATGTGAGGGCAGCTTAGTTATTCAGCTACACAGCAAGCATAGGCCTTAATTTGTGAATCCGTAGGGAAAACTTGAGCTGTGATTCAAATAGTCCTTTTTTATTAGACCTGAGAAATTACATTTTTTGTTTAGTTTTTCATTTTAAAGGCATTGGCAACAAGAGAATGTCCAGAGAAACCTGACCTCATCAGAGCAAGCAGCTCCTGTGTTCATGTGGCTCACACTTGCTGCTTTATTCTTGGTTTTTGGCTAATCCTGCTTCCCACTCACACAAGTGTTCTGAGATCATACTTGGACAACGGAGTAACAATCCTCCCGAGCAGCATGTTGAGAATTTAATTGGGAGTTTTTGCTGTCACGTCAGCTGGATTTCCTCAGTTTCTGCTGCGTTTTTAGGGCTTTAATTTCTTGTTTAGTGCTGATTGTGGTTCCAACACTTGAAACCCAAGAAGGTCATCCTTCTTTAATGCAGTCATGAGTGCAGGTGGCTGTGACATAGCAAATCAGTGTCCAGTAGATGGTAGTAGTGGGTAACTACAAATGAGGTTTTTGACTGCTGATTGCATTTGGAATTGTTTTTATTTGTTAGTCAAAGTAGTTGAACACTTGAATTACTGATTCATTATTACACATTACAGTTTTTTACAGACACTAGGACACATTTCCCAATACTTAGGTCACTTTTGCAAAACACTTCACACAATCCTCCTAACTGACCTTCAGCTTGGCAAAGCAGTTCATTTCACATTCAAAATGCACTACAACTACCAAAACACTGTATTCAGGTCTCAAATAAACTCATTCCTCCAGAACACTAGCAAAGGTTGACAGCCGACAAACACACTTTGTCACCCACAAAACAATGACCTAAAAAACACTAACAACATGTAGCATTACACAGTGTTTTCTTGTGTAAAACAAGGACACATCTCTGTTTATAATTTCAATATATGTTACTGGAATGAATCAGACATCATGCAGAATTTGTTAATATTTGTTTATGTATTTTTATTTTTTTGCACTAAGTAATCCCAAAATACAAGAATTTGTATACACACCATCCACTGATACACATACAATAGTAATGCTAATCTACTCGGTCTTCTCCATTTGGCCACAGGTTCTCATCCACATCACATCTTATGTCATCTAGGGCAACACACCTAGGAAAGAATCTTCTGGCATGCCAGAATTGAAGGAGTTGAAAAATTGAAGGAGTAACAACTGTGTAGATGTTCATCCACAATGAGAATCAGCTGTGGCTGGTTAAACTGCATTTTTAGATTTAAAATATGTTTCAGTAAAATATTGCTGTTGCATTTTGCTGTCTTTTCAAGTTTTGCATTGTGTTATTGTTTTGGCCATAAGTTTAACAGTTTTGAAAACAGTATGTAAGCACATGCAAAATGTCCTGTCCGTACAAAGGTTTTTGGCAGTTGTTGTGTCTGAGTGAGAAGATAATTCATGAAATTTGAGAGATGTAGTCATTGAATGCATTTTGTGCCAAAACAATGATAACTGGTCCTCAGTTTAGCCCACATAGACTTCTGTTGTGCTCACTGTGTGAGGAGTTTTGCAAACGTGACCTAAGTATTGAGAAATGTGTCCTAGCGTCTGTAAAAAACTGTAATGATTATATTCACTTGAACCCATTTAAGAGAAAAGCACTTTTGAAAATCTTATTTTAAATCAGCAAAGTCTTTTGCATACATCTTTTAAAACCAGATTTGATTGGTCATTTTTCTTATTACTATTATTATTATTATTTTACATACAGCTTTTGCTTTTTAACTCAAGGTTCATTTAAGTAAAGCCTATTTAAGCACAGCAGGGTTCAGTCTTGCCAGGTTGCAAGGTTTGATTTTAGAAGAACGGCAACTTTGGTTTCAGTTATGTAGTTTGCTTCTAATGAGCATTTTCAATCTCAGCAGTCAGAAAGTTGTAAAGTCTAACTGTTAAAAAAAACCCAAGAAACATCAAAAAAACATCAGGAGGAGCAAATACTGCAAATACTGCAAATACTGCATTGATTGGAACAGCTACAGGAACAAGGAACAAGGAAGCTGATTGCCAATATTTAATTTTGTCTGTTTAAATCTTTCTGTCCACAAGTGTTGCATAATTTTATTAATGTGGTTTTGAATTATACCAATTAACTTGTCACTGCAGACGGCGATTTGTTTTATTTGTACAGGCTGTGACAAACCTGTCAACCCTCTTATTGTGCCAACATCAATAGCGTTACCGGTAAGTACGCGGATGTTAAAAATGAAAATTGTTACTACTGATGAGAACATAAACACACCACTTAGATATGATTAAATAAGGATACATCTGACAGGCTGTTGGCAGGCATCTTTCTGCTTCTCAGTGCAAGATTAATATTATTTAGTTGAACTCTAGTACTAGGCTTAGTCTCCCTAGTTTTTGCCTTGCCCCCACAAGTGCCCAAGAGTCCTGATGGTCAGCTGTGTTTCAACTTTGTCTACTGTTTTATGCAGATAGTGAGCAGTGGCTTTGCTATGTCTGGACAGTAAGCTGAAAGGCTTTAAAAAGGCCCTGCCAAGGAACATAAAAGGTGCTCTAATTTTTTCTACCATGAAGCATCATATTTCTGGGTGTTGTTTTTTTTGGGGTTTGTTTTTGTACACTGGGTGGACTTTTAGCATCAAGAATATTTAATGTGAAATATCTGGAAAATCTGTGCTTCACAACTTTGATAATCAACAAAAGAAAACTGGTCTCCTGCTGAGTTCACAAAAGTGTATCACCTGTAAATGTCAAGTTGAACTTTTGCTAAGGAGCAAAATGGTTTTATAAGTTAAAGATTTCCTCTGTGAACAAAAACACACACACACAGGAAAGGGGAATTCTTCATACCTGTTAGCACCGTGCCTCTCAAAGCTTTACTCTTTTTCAGGCTCATGTTCTTCCAATTTTCTTTAAGGGCAGCAGATCCAATTGATACTGTTTCTAACTAAGATAAAAGAGCCGGTTGTTTTGATGATGTCATCTGTAACAGTAATGAAACTGTCTCAGCATGGGGGGGGGGGGGAGATCTGGCACATGTTTAACATGGTTGAAATTTACTGATATATCTGGGTGCACCGATGTTGGTTTAAGAATTTATTGCACAGATGGCAACCATGAAAGACAGGCTTTAATAGGTAAGATGTTTCAACATACTCCTGCCAGATGATTTTTGAACTCTTTGATGAAGTTTTTTAAATGCCAGTCACAGGATATATAAGGAAACGGTACTGAAAATCATCTTGTTCATAACTAATTTGGTCTTTTACCTACTTTCATTTTAGTCCATTTGAATACTGTTTGGACATTGGCTCTGAATAAGAGCGTGTGTGTGTGTGTGTGTGTGTGTGTGTGTGTGTGTGTGTGTGTGTGTGTGTGTGTGTGTGTGTGTGTGCCTAAATTGTCGACAGGATTGTTTCCAGGAGTTCATAATGAAACACAGATCATTTCATCGCGCTGTAAACTAATAAGGAAGGACAAACAACAGCTCACGAACATAATCAAACCTGACGACAAGTGACAGGAGAGCATTAGCTGTATTTCACAAAATTAACTTTTAACTCTGTGCCAGGGCTAAAAGTCACATTTGGATGGGCCCTGAGTAGTCTATGGAAGCGATTATGTGGCTGGCCTGTAGCCCTGTGAAGACCCTAAGAGAAACAACAGGTCAGAGGTCGCGCACACCATTAGCAGCCTCATTACGGGGGTTCACATTTAAATGGTGCAGACGGAACAGAACCAGAGCAAAAACTAGACCCGTCAAAGCAAGTCAGAAACACTCTGCAGTGATATTTGTATGTATGCAAGGGTGTTTCTTTAAGAGCATTAGTCACACGCCATCGTTTCCCCTCACTTCATTAAAGATCTATCTCTACCGAGAGCAAGCTTTATGTGGCAGCTGAACACACCCCAGTCTGAAATTCATCATAATCCAGTTGATCTCTGAGATGTTTGCCAAGCTTTAGTGAGCTCGATTTCACTGATAACCCAGTTTGTGGAGGCTTAGATGTGCGATAGAAAGTGTCAGAAAGTAATCTTGGCAAAGAACGGTATGCAACTCTTGGTTTAAAGTTTTAAGGGTAGAGTTACTCCTATCAGCAGGATGTGATCATTTGATCCTTCTGATCTTCTGATAAATTTGACCAAAATGAGAAATGTGTTTCTGGTGTCCTTTTCTGGTGGCATTGGGGGTACTGGGGGTGGGGTATGGTGTGAGGCTTTTTACCCACCTCACTTGCTCCTTGGGTATTGTCACACTTAGGAGCATGCACAAATCGTGCACATAGGCACGCAAACTCATGCACACAAAGCCTGTAGAATGGTTTGGGACTCTAATAGGCCTTCCTTTGGGGGGCACTTTTAATTGTTTGGTCATCGTCTCCATGCTCAGTGTGTCACAGTCAATAAAGCCACATTAGAGGAGACAAGAGGTGAGGGGTGAGGGGGCCGACACAGGGGGGTTAGGACCTCAGCGTGGAGAGAATATAAAGTGACTAAACCCTCCCTGAGTGGCATTCTCCTGTTATCAGGGCTCTGCGGAGGACGGGCTGTCACTGTGGCCCATTTTGAGGCCAATGACTCATTCTTGCTTGACGAACAACTTTAAAAAAGTCCCAGGGATTTCAAAAAGTGGGGACAAATGTCTTGGATCTGCTTCAGCGGATGTGTATGTGTGCATTTGCATGCATGCACTCGAATTTGAAATTTAAATCTGCTAAAGTGTGACCAACGTTTGGTCAAACATCACATAATTTTTGATCAGATATCAATTTTCTCTTGCAAGCCGTGTCATTTTGGTAACCTTTGCTAGCGCATAAAAAAACCGAAATAACAGAGCCTTTCAGGCAGAAAATAAACCAAGCAGCGGTTTAATTTAGCTCATATGTTGCTGCAAAGGGCTTTTACACGCATGGCCGGAGCGCTTTATTTGATGTAACCTGCTTTAAAGCCGCTGTCAGTGATAGCCATAACATGTCACCAGAACCTGGGAAGTGTGCGATGGTGACTGCGATAACCTTGGCGCGTTCGCTGAGCCTCAGAGATCCCAGGTCTTAACTGTCACTCTCTGCATCTGCAGACCACCAACCTAGTCCCGCTGACCTCCCTGTGACCTGCTCCACCTAACTGTCATGAACCCTGCTCACCACTCACCCACCTATCTGAGTCAGGCCTGTCCATTGTTCTACTGCACATGTCATGCTTTTAGTTTTATGTCCATTCATATTTTTGTAATTGTTAATTTCTTAACATCTGATTGAATTTTGTGTGGTGACTGAGACCAGGTGTATATGTGTAGCTGATCACTCGCATATGAAGTCAAATGACTTGCAGATTATCATAATTTTACAACTACAAAAAGAAGCATCACATCATCTATTTACCTAACAGGCAATGATGTCACACACTGATGTTCGCTGGAGCTGAAATGAAGGCTACAGACTGGCTTCAGACATGAACATAGGCTTTATTTAATCCCACACTGGGGGAATTCACTTGGTACAGGAGCAGGGAGACAAACTGAATCAGCGATATATTAGAAAAAAACACTAGAAAAAATAAACAAGACAAAGGGTGTACAAAAAAATGACAAAATACTATAAGCTAAAGGAGGTGGCTGGGGAGTAGGAGGTAAGGTTTCTCTCTGCAGACTGCTGTTTCTGTGACCCATAGATGGTTTGGGAAAAAATGTTGTTTTGTTTTTTGTTTTGAATCTAGATTTCATTTGTTTAGCTTGTTTAAGCATATTCCCTCAGCCAGCTGAGAAACTACACCTCATCAACGTATCCTGGGAGGTTTCCAGGAGGCATCCAACTCAGATGCTGGATTACCTTGTCTGGCTCCTTTTAGTGTTGAGGACCAATGGCTTTACTTTTTTGTGAGCTTGCCTTCAATCAAAATTGAGATGTTTATGTAAAAGTAGGGATTTGGGATATTCCAACTACTTTGGAAGCCAGATGGGGCCACCGTTTCCAACAGCTAATACATTTCTGCACATTCTTAGATTATTTAGGTTTTCTTCTGTGAATAACTTACGCACTGAGACTGATGGTTTTAATTCAATTCACTTCACTTCAACTCAATTCAATTCGATTTTATTTATACAGCTCCAAATCACAACAAAAGTTGCCTCAAGTCGCTTTTTATAGCGTAAGGTAGACCCTACAATAATACATTCAGAGAAAAAAACCTCAACAATCATATGACCCCTATGAGCAAGCACTTTGGTGACAGTGGGAAGGAAAAATTCCCTTTTACAGTTTTTTCTGAATGCTTAAACCCTAACTGTGATTCCTGTAGCACAATCTCTAAAACTATTCAGACTTATAGCAAAACCACTCACTGAGTTTGCAAAACTAAAAGCACAAAAACTGCTTTGCACTCAGTTTGCAATTTTGTAACACACACTTTGCAAAACTGTAGGCACAATTCACTGCACAACACTCAATTACCAAATTTCCAACACACTCCTAGCAAAAGTATACACATGTATGGCTATCATTAACACTAATTTGCCAACTGTCTGGCACACTTTCACATGTGAAAACTTTTTTAGATAATTAGTTCACTTTGCAATCAGCCTAAGCACTATAATACAGGTAAGCTGTGTGTGCGGAGTACAATGGAGGGAGCAGAAAGAGTGAGAAGTAGAGGAGGCCGAGGAAGAGGACGTGGAGGTGAAGAAGTAGGATGAAGAGGACGACAAGGACAAGGAGGAGCAAGAGGAAGACGAGGAGGGGGGAGAGGAAGGGTAGGAAGAGTAAGAAATAGAATTGCTGATGACATCAGAGCTACAATAGTGGACCATGTAATCAACCGTGGAATGACCCTGAGGGTAGCTGGCCAACGGGTCCAGCCTAACTCGAGCCGCTACACTGGAGCAAGTACCATAAGGACATCTTGAAATGAGAATCGGTTAGTACAGTCACTTCGCACAAAGATTTGTAGCACTGCCATATGCCAATGAGAAACACACCAATACCATTGATGTAAAAATACTGAAATTGTTACTTTACAGAATTGCTAGATGACCAGATGCTGGGGGCAGAGGAAGCATGTTCACTGCAGACCAAGTAACCCATATAGTCATTATGGCGATTGCAAATAATCCTATACTTGGAAATGAACACTTGTGTTTGTTTTGATGTGTTTGAATAAACACCAGTACTTGAAGTTTGGATCCCTCTATGCTTATGGATCTATGACAGAAGTATGAGCTCAAACTGACATAGCCTACCTTGTGCACAGAGAAAGCAAAAGCCAGATGTGTTTTGTATTCATACCATCAGTGTGCAATTGGTGCATTGTGTGCTTAGTAGATGATGGCTTGTGTGTACTGTTTGATACGGAAACACCATTTTTACGAAGGTGTGAAGAGTTAATCTAGCTGTGTTTGCTTTTGCAAGAGAACTACAATGTTTTGATTATTGGGTGACAGGTTTTCTTATTTGTGTGAAGAGTTTTGCAAAATTAGCCAATAGTTACAAAAAATGTGCTTAAGCAATCAGAAAAAACTGTAACAGGAAGAAACCTCCAGCAGTACCAGGCTCAGGGAGGGGCGGGGCCATCCGCTGTGACCGGTTGGGGTGGGAGAAGGAAGACAGGATGAAAGACAAACGTAGTTTAAAGTAGATTCCACCAAGTTTTGTTGGAAAGACTCCATGACAACAGTTAATCATCACTGATATTAAATATTCATTATGGTTAAGTTCTTAATTGAAAGTTAATCATTTGCTTTATTTGATTATTACCATTAAATATTATCCCAGCATGTGCTTGAAACAGTCTAATCTTCACACTTTACCACATACTTTCCACAGAACAAGACAGATGAAGGTGAGCCATGATGTTTACACAAATACTGTATATTGAATTGCACACATGTTCCATTATCAGTAAAAAGAAGATACTTAGCATATCAGGTTTTGCGTTAACACTACAAAATGTATGTTCTTTTCACGTCATCTCTTTATTCAGGTTCAGGTTTTTTGTGAACCTTTGTACACACAGATTTCATTGTTGTGAGTTTTTATTGTTAGTCAGTGATTAATAATTATTTAAATTGTAGCTTCTTGCCTATTGCCACCAGGAGGCCCTGCCTGAGAACTGAATAAGCTAAACGCAGAGCAGATTATTGAATTTCATTAGTGCTCCTCCCTGGTCTGTGTCTAAGGACAAGTCTCTGTAGGACACATAACTCAGAAGTGGTTCTTGGACAAACTGTTCACTCCATATAAATCCTGCTCATTTTATGAGCCCCTGGTTTTCTAAAGCTGCCCCTTCTGTCTCTCTTTTTCACACACGCACTCAGACAGACAGACACACACACATACATGCACGCACGCACACACATTTTCACTCGAGAATAAAGCTGCATTTACGTGCTTTGTGTCACAAATGTATCTTATGTTTTTAAAAACGAACAAAAGTGACTCATTGCACACACCTGGGTTTTCTTTTAATTACTGTAAGTGTCCATCCATCCATTCGCTTCCGCTTATCCTTTTTCAGGGTTGCAGGGGGCGCTGGAGCCTATCCCAGCTGTCATAGGGCGAGAGGCGGGGTACACCCTGTTCAGGTCGCCAGTCCATCGCAGGGCCTTACTGTAAGTGTACCTCAGTTATTTCATTTGCAAACTCTCATTTGAGTCTTCCAGCAGCGTTCAGCCCTCAACATCTGAAGTGAACTGTTTTGCACCATGGTTGAAAGTTAGAAGCCGTAATCTCAGTTTGGGTCCTTGTCTTGTGTGGCCCTCAGTTTCAAGACTAATTTATGATCCTGTTTAGAGAAACAGTGCCCGGGCTCTTGAAGGCTGAATTTCTGGCCCCAGCGCTGCTACAGTATTTCACGATTATCAGGCTATCCCTGGCGGTATCATAAAACACCTCATATTACCACACTTCCCTGTCTGTCTCTGCCTCAGCCTTTTTTACACCCTCTCTGTGGTGGGTCACAATTTAAGGCAGCTAGGAGGAGGTCATATTTTCTTCCAAAACCCAAAATTGGTGCAAGATTGTTGGATGCACTGGTCATTAAAACAGGGTGTTGGCCATATTCTCTGCTGTCATTGTTTGTGTATTCTGTGACAATAGTTCAGATTGGAGGCATTTTTTTACTGACAGTAATGTTAATGCAGAGAGGAGGAAATCGCAAAGGGACTGCTCACAACAGTCTTTCTCGACGACGTGTTTTACTAGCAGGTCTTTCAGTAAAGCGTATAATACTGGTGTTGATTTTAGCTGGCTGTAGACGAACTGCAGTTAGCCCAGTCAATGGCACCGTTCAAGGCCTCTCCATCATTCTCTGAGAGCAGAGCTGCAACTAGCTCGTAAAGCTGCCCATAAACTGACACTAACAGAGCGGCGCAGCCCAGATACATAAAAGCATTCAAAGCTACACAAAAATGCATTAACTGCATTATATAGACAACAATTTAGCGTGCCAGTGGTTCTTTGCACCTGAATAGGACCGTCATAGTGCACGTGATTAAAGAGGGTTTAAACTGATATATGTTTCGACCTGACTGCATTAAAACTTTATATCAAATTGCCTTCTTAAAGTTTGAACTTAATGACATCGCTTTAAAAGATGACCCATGAATCACCTAAAAGTAGTTTAACTGAGTGAAGTGCCAGAGAAAGAGTGAGTAGAGGGCTGAATTATAACATTAAGTTTAAAACCTCTTTTGTAAAATGAAATATTATAATCTTGCAGAGTGCAGAGAGATTGACCTGTCAAGCCTGCACTGTATTAGCCCAAATAATGGCCCATTCTCAATTAGTTAATCCTGCTATTATCTGAAATAGGAATAACTCTGTGCTAGGTTGGGAATCTGATTTGTGTCTTTGCTTACAGTTTGAATTGTGACAAGCTGAGAAGAGAAAGCAGAAAGACTCTGATCTATTATGCCGATGTCACTTGGGCAAACATTCCCATCGGAACGTCACAGCTAAAAGAGGTCTTTAGGTGCAGATTCCCACCAGAATGGCACACAAACCCATCCAGGAAAGCCAAAGGCAGGTCTAAAGAGAAACGACCTCATTTAACTGGAAAATTGTTAAATTGAGAAATCTATGAAGCCCAAAGATAGCAATCAAATGGAGCAACAAATGAAGGAGACAAAAGGGGTCAAAGGTTTTTGTTTTTTGCTGTGAATGGAAGCACAGTGACCGAGGAACGAAGACAGAGCAGCATTTAAGGGCCCACAAAGCTGTGCATTTAAATAAACACGGTTACGTCGTTCTCCTTTGGGCCTAATGAAGTCCATCAAAGAACATGGTAATGCCTCACTGAATGGACGCAAGGACTCCCAAACCCCTGCCTTTTCACTTCGTGCGAAAGAATGTGACATAATAAACACAACACCCTCGCGCCATGAGAAACGGACATAAACGCAGCTTTAAACATTTTTTGCCCTGGTTACAACTTTAAATCATTACTTGGGTTGGCATGTGGGCCATTTTGCAGCACCCAGATGTCACTATTTGTTGGAAGTTAATAAGTAATGTTGTGCCCTCAAGTAGTAAAACCAATAACGCAGGAATCAATGATTATTGTTGCAGGGCAAGGGCACTTCCAACAGCAGTGGAAAATATGACAGCTGTGTTGTAGCCAATAAAGTTGTATCTTTTTGGCTTCGAGGATATTTACTGTGTACTGTCTGAGTGGCTCTTAATAAGATTTCATTGTATCATAACAGAACATGAAGTATACACTGAATTGAACTATATGAACATCTATTAAATTAGTTTTTTGGCCATATGGGGTCTGTTAGAAAAATGGTATCAGATCACTGACAAATTGTCACCTGAGCATTGGCTTGTCTTTGGAGTCATGTGACTGGCCATCTAGTGGCAAATGTAAGTCCAATATTTACTTTTCTTTAGCTTTGTCTTCCCCTTTACCACAACAGGGAAACAGCTAGCTCTTAATCTGCTAAATGCTCCATTGTACCTGGTAGCTAAGTTTTTCTGCCAGCTGTTTGGTTAGTGTGTGTGTGTGTGTGTGTGTGTGTGTGTGTGTGTGTGTGTGTGTGTGTTTCTTTGTGTTTTATCTTATGTTATCTTGTGCCACTAAGAAATGAGATTAACGGTTTAGTGAGCTATGTTGAGCTTAAAATCAGAGTTTTCGCAAAAGTGGCTGATTTTTCACCTGGCTAAATCACCATGGTAACTTGTGCTCTCAGCACAACCTGTTTGAGAGCAGAGTTTTGGTTTAAGGTCGGCTCAAAACCCCACATTTTCAGGGATTGTTTTATTGATATCAAATTTTAAAGAGTTGGGAGTTCGCCTTGTAATCGGAAGGTTGCCGGTTCGAGCACCAGCTCCGACAGTCTCGGTCGTTGTGTCCTTGGGCAAGACACTTCACCCGTTGCCTACTGGTGGTGGTCAGAGGGCCCGGTGGCGCCAGTGTCCGGCAGCCTCGCCTCTGTCAGTGCGCCCCAGGGTGGCTGTGGCTACGACGTAGCTAGCCATCACCAGTGTGTGAATGTGTGGACGACTGGTTGTGTAAAGCGCTTTGGGGTCCTTAGGGACTAGTAAAGCGCTATACAAATACAGGCCATTTACCATTTACCATTTAAAGTGACAGTGATTTTATAATACAATAATTTCCCCCCCCCCAACTTGTTTTATTTATATATCCAAAAACTGTATCAGAAAGCACAAACAACTGCCTTTGAGACAGCACTTCGCAAAAGTGGGAACAAAAAACTCCCTTTTAACAGGAAGAAACCTCCGGCAGAACCAGCTCAGGGAGAATGATATTAACCAATGATTAAATGGAGAGTTGTGTGTGGTGTGATGTGGAACTTGTTAAGCCATACCTTACAAATTGCGTTGCCTTGTCACAGGAATGTACTTGTATTAATTAGGCGATTCAGAAAATGCAGACATGCTCTGATACCTGATTCTAAAATCCTGATATTCCAGCTACTACATCATAAACAAACACGGGGAATTACTGTTCAGTCAATAAAACTACTTTCAGTTTGACCTGCTGGAAAACTAAAGAGCCATCTCCTTTATCACACTGTGGCACAGTAAGTATGTATGTTTATATGTTTCAGTTTAAAGTTTCATATCTTAAACACGTAGTTGTGACCTCAGAAATAAACAGCAGCACATGGACACACAGATTAAGTAATTAACTTGAATTAAAATGTTTGTTTTATCTGCAGCATAATTCTCATCTTATTTGCAACTGTGTTGGATCACCATAACCTGATAACATCTCTGATTAGAGTAGGTGGCTCAGAGACTGAAGCAGAAAGGTTGGCTTAACAGGGAAAGTTGACAAACACTGTCGTGACCTGTTATCTCTAACGCGGAGGTAATGCAAATAAAGCCTCTGGATTTATGAGTGATGGTACTGAACCAAATAAATGAGCCAAAATACACAAAGACAAACTACAAAGTGGAGTCTTATAATTCTCTGTGGCTTTATCTCAATGAGCCATCACTTATTTTTCTTCCATTGTATAATTATTTGTTGTAGAATAGAATAATTATAATAATTAAAACAGAGCTTTAGCACATGAGGAGCATTAAGTCAAGCTCAGCCACAGACTAGTTGATCTCAACACTAGCCCATATCAGAATATTTCAGCTGTTAACCTTGTGTATCCATATGGTAAATGCATGCTGTGCCTGACTAAATCAATATAACGTCTGTTGTCACTGAGATCTTGTTTCATCTGTACGTGGGAGTCCCATAACAGATTATATTGTCCCTGACTCAATTTTAAAAATGAGCAATTCTGGAGCATTATAATTTTTTTTCAATATGAATACAGACAACAAAAGCAACAAATATATAAAAATATAAAGTATAAATATTCGCATTATGCATGTTAGCAAAAGTTACAGATGAAATAATGCATACTGTACCAGCTAGTTGTACGCACTGAGCTGAATATTGTGGATCTTATGTACAGTGTTATAAACCTTTTAAACATAGTTATTTAAAAATCTTAAGTATACGCGACTTCCTTCCATTAGTGCCGAAAAGTCATTGCACTAAAAATGAAACATCACTCGCACTGAAAAACATTTCTTGATCCTACACTCCAATCTGATCCAAAAATCAGGAACAAGCGAAGCTTTTATGAGCCTGAACAGATGTGGGTTTTTTGTGTGTGTGTATTAATTTATCTGTTTATGTGAGCACATGTGTGCACACACACACACACAACTGCACACAGAACATTTTGTTTATGATGTAGGCTCAGAGATTGCAGGACAGTCCAGTCAAGAGACAGGTGTTCTCCGCCAGCCTGGTCCCAGCTGAGCTGCTGCATAGATGCAGCTCTTTCCCTCTGCTAAGCGTTCACATTCCAACTACTTTTAATTTTACAAGAGCCCAGGGACCACTAGACCCACTCTGGCCCTAGATCTATGGTGTCTGGGCCTGGATTCTCTCCTTGGACACAAGCCTTACACACATACATTATCGTGTATAAAAACTGCAGACCATGCCCAGCTAAGGCCAAATTGGGTGGCAGCATATTACTTCTAGTCAGAAATCTGTTCATTTAAAAGTTAGTTTCCATCATGCCTTCATTTGGCTGGCCACTTTAAGGTAAAGGGTAAGGTATTTCACAATGCAGTTTGCAAGTTAGCTAAACATTGCATTTGTTTCAGATAGATGAGAAGGTCCTAACTCTTTGTATGTTAAGTGTCTATGTGCAGACTATGCAGCCATAAACAGGGTGTGGCTAAATGATCACTCTGCAAATGAGTATGTAGCATTTTTCTCTCTTCTTGTGCTTTTTTCTTCTTTCTGCAGACACAGTATCTGATGCCGCGATCCCTCTCTTCCTCTGTATAAATGATTAAAATCCTCATTAGCGTTAGGTGATAGGGCTGCAGTGGAAAAGGTCTTGGAGGTGGGCCCAAGTGGGGACAGGGTTGGAAAAGAAGACAAATAGCAGGGAGGAAAAAACAGAGTAGAAGGGAGGGGTGGAAAAAAGAATGGGTGGCAGGAAGCAAGAGGGCGGGGTGACTAGGACATCGAAACAGCAAAGGGAAAGACATGATGGATGAACTAAACAGACTTGAAATCTAACATGGATGGGAAAAGATGAGGACGCTTCAAATGAGAAGACATCTGGGTTTCATTCAGAAATATAGCATTTCCACAGGAGGATTTGACTATTTGTATCACGTCCAGTGCAAGTATTCAAAAGATTTGTTTGCGGATCTGAAGGAAAAAAGGAGGCTTGACCTGTGCATAAGAGTCTTATTACTAAATCATCTGTAATCCTCTTCTGTTAGGCTTTCGTCATGAGTGCAACTACTCCTTGAAAGGCTCAGATTTAAGAGCTGGCACCTTCTGCACAGGTTCATTCATCATTTAGGGAGGTCCAGTTTGGGTGAACCAACTGAGGTTTATTTGCTTGATGTCTAAAATATCCACAGAATTCACTTCTCTAAATATAACCTTGTAAACTTTGCCTTCCGTGGGTATGACTCCTGCATGAGTGCGTGTCACCTCCAGTAAAATCAAATGTTACAGTACTGTACAGCAATAAATACTGTACAACTCCAGCTTATTCATTTAATCAATGAATGATTTACAGAAAAGTACTTTAAGCCAATGACACAGCTGACTTGCAGAAGCTTGGCTTCTGCCATCACCTGTTATCTTTGGCTCTGATAACATATGGTATTTATATACTTTTGGCCAGAAACACCTGAGTCTTAAACAAGGTTCCAAGTCCCAGGAGAGATAAGATTTTAAAAAAAAGAAGTAAATGAAGCCAAAAATGACGTCAAACGTTTAAGATATTAAGACCCAGTAGAATGCTACTGAGAATAATCTACATTAGACTGTGTACCTCATCATTCTCGACACATTGTATTGATAAATTTGTGAAAACTGAGACTCTTTGTCATGGTATGAGGATCGAGACCCAAAATTAAAGGCGCAGAGGTAGAGGGAGGTTTAACTGTGGGGAATCCCTTTAATAAGCTGATATGTAATAATATATATAGTAGGTGATTAGGGGAAATGGAGACACATGGGAACACAGCAGGAGCAAATCATAGATAGCGAGCCAAGGGACGTAACACTCAAAACAATACACACTAAGAGACTATCACAATAAAATAGGAAACACAACTAATACTAAAACAGCCACTAAATCATACAGACTTGACAGGGAGACAGCAGATACATATAGGGACAAACACAAAGACCACACAGCTACAAGGGTCTGACTGGGGGAACAGAGATCATGAAAGATAATAAGCAAATATTGAGAGCCTAACAAAACATACAAGATTTCCAAAACTGATGGGAACAGAAAACCCAAATACTTATAAAGAAGTTACAAACACCAATCCATGGGCCCACAACCAAGGGATCCTAACACCCTTGGTCCCTATGATCATATACATTGGATCCATTATAATGTAGGAGGGCATTCTGCTCATGGCAAAAGATACTAATATATGTAATAGACACACCAGTCCACCGTGTCTATTTCACGCTTTTCCTCTCCCAATCGTCAAACAGACACACGTGTAGAATTTGCAGTAATCTGCATTAACAGCAGAGGGAGATATTTTATTTCAAGCCAACATGAACATAATCACTGGAAAGTGTTTAAAGCGACATTATTAACACATGTATGTATTATTGTAGGGTCTACCTTACAATATAAAGCACCTTGAGGCGGCTGTTGTTGCGATTTGGTGCTGTATAAATAAAATTGAATTGAATTTACATACACGTAAATACATATGAGCCACCTAGCTTAATCGTTTCTGGAGATTAAGGACCCTGGAATGTACTTCATGCATGTTTTGCTCACTACTCACTTCGTGGCTTGGATATGTTATCTCCCCCCACTGGTAATGCAATTTCTGCATGCAGTAATGCAACTTCTGAATGCGTGTCCATTTTGCTCTTTTGAGACGAAAAGCGTGAAATGGATACAGTGGACCGGCGTGTCTATTGCACATTTTGCCATCGTATTGGGTTGTTCTGCTGGGATAATTTTGGTCAGATGGTCCCTTTTTATGTGCAAGAGCTGTGTAAATCAATACAAAGTGCTGTCCCATTATAAGACACTGATGGGAGTGGTGCCTTCAAGGGTGTCAGTGTCCCCATCCACAGGGGGGTCATTAAGTAGTTTGACGAGTACGAAAATAGTGTCAACATTATGGCCTCCACACTCATCAGGTCTCAATTCATGAACATCTGTGGAAGATTTTGGCCCGACAGATAAAGTCAGTCCAGTTCTAAAAACTTGTCAAATCAATGCCAAGACAGTCTGTTCTGGTAGCACACAATGGCCCAAAGTTTTACTATAATGTGTTTTTCTCGTGTTTTTTTTTATCTTTCACCCAACTTTAGCTTTAGGTATACTAATAATGACTTTATGGAGCAATTCATGTCCATTCTACTGAAATATCTCAAACTTGTTGGATTGTGTCATGGCTGCGGTGGCAGATGTGTGGTGTGTGTGAGAGAGGACCCAAACGCTGGCACTGGCTTGGATGCGAGCGAGCTTTATTTAAACGTTGGTAGCACAAACAGAAACTCGGCAAGCAAAAACAGAACCTGAAGATAACCTAAACTGGGAATGACTAACAAAACAAACCTGAACTGGCAACTCTGGGAGAAAACACAGGGCAGAAAGACAGACAGACTAGCGACGAACACGAGAGAACGCACACTATAAATACACAGATGGGAACGATGAAACGACACACAGGAGGGAGGCACAGCTGATTCTGATTGACAAGACGAGACAGGGGAAATGCAAACTGAACACACTGGCATAGGACACATCCTTCACAATAAAACAGGTAACACAGAACACAAGGACGCCACATAACAAACCCTAAAACTAGAACTCAAGAAACACTAAAAAAAAACTAAGGAACTTGACACCATGAGAAGAAACCAAAAACCAAAAGTACAAAACTCAAAAAACACTGGGTCACCGACCCAGGACCATAACAGATTGCCATTAACAGACGTTCATGGTTCCTGTTTGGCGTTTACACAATAAGGATGATATTTTCATTTTCGTGTGCAAATATTCATGCTTACATCAGGATGACCTTTGATATCTTTAGCAATCCCTTTCACCTAGTTCCATTATCAAGGTACAAGGTGCCAGCTTGACAGATATCTTTCAAGACACCGTTTTTTTTTTTTTTTTTTTTTTTTTTTTTTAAATTTCCAACATGTTGAAGGACAAAAACCTTCATGAGTTCTTTGCAGTTTCTTTTTGAACTTGTTTTTGACTTTTGTGATGCTGTTTTGTTGCAGTAAAACTGTGTAGTTAGGTTTAGGGATAAATTAAATTAAAAAAGCCAACTTCTCCAATCTGCAGTGAGGTTCTTGAAAGTTTCATTGGCTACAACAGTCGATTTTGCAGATGCACAGCTGCCAAGAAAGACTTTATATAGAATTCTCTCGCCCCAAGCAGTCACAGCAGATGGCTCTGCCCCTCCCTGAGCCTGGTTCTGCCAGAGGTTTCTTCCTGTTAAAAGAGTTTTTCATTCCCACTGTCGCCAAAGTGCTTGATCATAGGGGGTCATATGATTGTTCGTTTTTTTCTCTGTATGTATTATTGTAGGGTTTACCTTACAATATAAAGCACCATGAGGCGACTGTTGTTGTGATTTGGTGCTATATAAATAAATTGAATTGAACTGAATTGAACTGAACTGAAATGAAGTTAACAGAGCACTATGTCATAGTATTTACTGGAGGAAAGAGCAAAGGTCAAACAAAGCAACTAGATTATTTTCTGTAAGATAAAAATATATATCAACCCTCTTTCTCAGCACTCTCTTAATTGATAAGCTGATACTGATAATACACCCTGTATGAGGTATGACTCAGCTGTGACAGATATGAACATCCATAAGACAGTTAACTACTGTAATATCATTATGTAAGGCTAAAAACACACATTGAACATACCTTGAGTGGGGACATCTCAGTGTAGAGGTCACACCTCTCCCTCCATGCTTCTTACAGCAGAGTCCCTGACCTTGATACAGGGCAGGAATGTCTCGTTTGAGTTTTAACCCTCAGCTTCCAATTTCACAAAAATACCTTTTATGTGTAGTAGGCGTTGGTTATTCCTGTCTGTGCACAGTTACTCGTGGTGGTGTCGCACATTTTTGTTCCAAAGAAGTAATGGTAATGTGCTGCATGTGCAGCAAAGCTAATGACAGAAAGAGAGTCAAAAGGAGTTAACGTCATCTCAAATGTGCAGAGTGAGCAATTTCTCATCTCTTTATTTTTTGACAAAGAAAAGCAATTAAGAAGTGAGGATGCTTATGCTTCTACAGACCTTTGACAACCTTAGCATGGCACCATAAAAAAGGACAAATTATGCTGGGATGAAAGAGGACAAGCAATAAATGTGAAGTTCAGCTATAGCATGTAGCAATTTTAGATCCATCTATGGAGCTACTACAATGTAAATTAACTTTTCTGTCAGGCCTTATATGGAAACACATGCATAACATATTGCAATCCAGCACAATGTCAATCCAGTAAAACATACTTGTGCATCTTACCACATGACTATGCTTTCTCAGGACCAGCCTAGCATTTTAACACACTTTCTACCCTTTAGCATAATCTTGTGACATGCAGGTTGGTCGAGCTGGGTTCAGTAGGGGTCCTTTAACATCTAAAATAAACTCAATGAGTCTAGAGGCAAATGTTAAGTCTGTTCGAGTAGATTTAGGGTCTAAGCCTAAATACATACCCTCAATACCAAAATCTAAAAATCAACAGAAAAGCCTTAGTTAAACAATAAAATATGAGCCATCTACACTGCAAAGCCTCTGTGTGGATAAATACAACCACAGACAGTCATGGATGAGTAACCTGTGACATACCTGGGTTTGATTTAAAGATTTGTCCTGCTTTAACTGTTTTGCTTTAAGTGTGTTTTGCTTTAAGTGTGTTTTGAGTGTGCAACACTGACCTTGTATCTCTACAAAGGAGGTATTCATGCCATAGACTGTATATAAAAGATGGACAGAGGGCTCATCATTAAATCTACTAATTTGTGAAGATGTTGTAATGTTGTAAAAGCATGTGCGGTCTTTCAGCGGCTCCGGCCGATCTGGTCGACCCCAAAGATCGATCTGGCGACGAAGATTCGCCTGCTCAACTCCATCATTATACCTACCGCGATCTACGCTTCTGAGACGTGGAAAACATCAGCCAGAATCGCCAGAAGACTCAATGTGGCCCAGCAGCGATGGCTAAGACAGATCCTGGGGGTCTCCTACCGGGACCATGTCACCAACGAAGAAGTACACCGTCGAACTGCCACCCGTCCCCTCCAGGACATTGTGTCTGAGCGGCGTGTGCGCTTTGGACACACCGCTACTACTGCTGCTGCTACTACTGCACATTCACCCAATGTATATACTATATATATATATATATATATATATATATATATATATATATATATATATATATGTATATATATATATATATATATATATATATATATATATATATGTATATGTTGCACATGTCGAGGAGCGTGTCAGGCTACATTTCACTGTGTGTTATACTTGTATAACTATGCATGCGACAAATAAAAAGCCTTGAACCTTGGAGGTCATGTTCTACGTCAACCCCCACAGCGACTGCCCAAGATCGCCATCACATGGAACCCACCCCATGGAAAACGCAAACCTGGCTGCCCCCGTACAACATGGCGGAGGACATTCATCGATAACTTGCGTGCCATAGACATTGCATGGGATGAGGCCGAAGCAGCCGCAGCCGATCGAGTATGTTGGTTGACTAGGAACTGCATCTGACAGCAAGATGTGGAGAGTGTGGACTTCTTGGACTTAGCAACAGGCAATATTATTAAGATAATTCAGTTAAAATACTCCAAACCCACCAACATCATAAACATGATATAGAATTTCTAGTTTCTATTACTTGAATTAGCGATGGTGACCTGAAGATGGCATTTACAGCCATGTCAGTATGTGACACTGAAATAAAGTGGCAATGCCCCTAACTTTAATCTTTAATAAAGCTTAAAAGGGTGAATAATAACAAACTCATCCCCTGTATACTTAGTATGAGGGCCAATTAGTTAGAGTGACCAAATGCACTTTTTGTAGCAGGCTGTAAATACATTTATTGTTGATGTTAGCTTTAGCAATACTGCTAGGTGTTCAGTGCCCAAACCGCAATCACTGTAGTTTATCATAGAAAATACAGAAAAATAGACTTAAAGAGTGAAAGCTATGCCTAAGGTCACAATGGAATTGGCAGTGTAGGTGATGAAATATCTGCGGGTAAAAAGCAGCAAGCTGCTGGTTCACCACTGACCCCTGTTTGAACAGCTGCCTCAGCTATTGTCCCACAAACAGCAATAATAATGAGCCCAGAGGAATCTCACACACACCCTCACCTCTGATTATACACAGAAAAAAAGAGAAAAGAAAGTAGTTAGAGAAAAAAAAGGTCTCATCTCAGCACAAAGATGTAGTGAAACAGCAGAAAGAGGACCCAAATCCAGGACTCCAGATGAAACCATAATAATAGAAAAATAATGTTTAATTTGGGTTTAAGGTCCAAAACTAAGAGAGAAAACTCTAAAGTAGCAAAAGTCCAAAAAGAAGCACAGACATATTAAACAACGGGACAATAAATAGGAGCTTAGACAAAGACTGAAGGAAGATAAAGGGTATAAATACACAAAGTGACCAAAACACACCTGAACATAATCAAGTTAATGAGACAGGAAACAAAACTAAAGACAAACCACAAGGGACACATTACTGTGAAATAGATCATGAAGCAATTCATAAATATGGAGGTTGGACACATAGCTACATACACATAACAACAAAATTAAAGAAGAAATCATAAAAAATAAAAGCATGAAAATAGCTGACATGCTGTGTTCAGAAACTCCCAGAACACAAAAACCCTAGGATCATGGCCCAAGGTGGAAAAGTTCATTCTAGGAGTCATCCAAAATCGAGGCTGTATCCCAAAAAACAATCCTTGCAATTACATTTCAGTGATTCCTATTAGGACACGCCCGTGTGTACCTGTTTTTGTGTCAGTTAAACTAAAAATATCTAGTTTAAGCATATTTTTTTGTGGTGCATATCGCTTTAAGCTCAGCGACAATCACAGCATCGGTCATGGATAGCAGAGTACAGCTTTTAATCCCTAAAAAGTGAGAAAATGAGCAGTTAGCTCGCTCCTGATTATAACCTCATTGCCTGAGGTTTTCACCTTTCCTGACTCCCTCCAGGGCTTCTTGGACTCCTGTCAAACTTCATAAACAGAATCCAAAGTTCTTTCCAGAGGTCTCTCCAAACTCCAGCTCATCCATCACCGTGATCTCTATTATGGAGCGAGCTCCCTGCTGTGGTCAAAGACCGTGATAACAAGGCAGCCTAGAAACAGATGTGTTTAAAGGTGAACCAAGTGCGTGCTGATAATGGAAAAGGTGAGCAAACACCTTTATTCATTAGCAAGGTTTTCAAGAGAAGAAAAGAAAAGGCATGGCGATCCCTGATCACAATGAACACTGTGTACTCCTCCTGAACTTATATTACAAACAGTCTCCCTTCTGCTACTCCAGATCTGATTTGTAACGCATACAACATTTAATCACAGAGTAATGACCCTTGAATTGTGTGTCATCTTTGGTTTGGCACAGTGTTGTTTTTCAGGCCAGTACACAGTTGGAAATTCCTGGCTTACCTCCTATATCTCTGCTTAATTTATTGGTATCCTTGGAGAATACAGGACATTTTTCACTCCATGTAATGAAGAAAGACTCGTGCTGACACTTTTCAAAAAGTACCTAGAGAGGTCCACCAGGGATAAAACAACCATTCATACTCACGTTGTGTGACTCTTTTGTCTCCCTTGTGTTTTCACTATCACACTTCCCTCTTGCCACCAGGAGGGAAGTGTTACAGTCCCCCCTCTTTTCTTTGCCTGTTTCTATGTTTGACTGTCTCCAGTGAAGGCTTGTTGGACTCTTCCTGCTGTAGGGAGACACTGGGCAGACAGGCGATTGTTTTACTCGAGGTTACAGGAAGGTCAGATACAAAATCAATGAGGAAACTGCTCTGCTGCTCTAAACTCTATATCAGAAACCCCAAATGGGAGGATCATTAACATGACAGATAGAGGGAAGAGGAGAGACGAGAGGAAGAAGAAGGGGAAAGCAGAGCTGTTACTTGTGTGAAATGTGAAACGCACAGGTGTAATGGAAACACAGCGTTTTCTTAAAGACATTTTTGGTGCTAAGCAGAATTTTATCCTTCTAGATTTATTCCGGGTAACAGATTAAACTTAACTGAAGCCGAAAAACCCTTAAACTTTTCAGTGGTAACGTGGTTACCAGTATCTGGAAAAATAAACAGCAGGAGACAAATAATAAAAACATTTTTAATTTGTATTCATGTGGGAATTTTAAAGGAACGGGCTGCAGTTTGTTTTAGAAAATATTATAAGTGGTTCATGCAGAAAGCACTATACAATGCAATAATGCCTAAAGTGTCTTTGTGCCTCCTAGGAAACCTCGGGGGATTGCTTTAATGTTTCCTTTCCTCTCCTCCTCCTTGGAGCAGAGCGGATATTACAAATTGAATGCATATATTGAGTTTATAAAATCCCACACTGAGTATGAGCAGTGAGTTGGCTTTCAAGTTGTTTTGTTCAGTGACGCTGAACCGAAATGTTTTCAGTTGGGTACAAAGCGTTGAAATTTGGATGTGGTTTGACTGGCTCCCAAATAATAAGTGCCTATTACCAAAGGTCAAAAATGACATTTAAATCCGCAGTTAATTTATATGCCTTTAAATCAAAAGTTTGACGTTTTTATATGTATATTTAATCTGGTTCTTGCAGAAAGTTACACAGCCAAATGTTTTTGGCATAAACACTAAACTATAATCCATAGTGTGCCAAAAGAATGTAGCCAAAGAGGTTAACCATAGAGGAAGTCGTATCATTTGTTATTTAATTGTATTTTGCACAAATAAAAGGCCAAATAAGCACAACAAAGAGGTTCAGTGACTTATGTTAGCTCCATACCCACCTGTCTTTAAATTAGCTGCTCCCCTAATGACTCGTAAATGTAATTTTTAATACCTTCTAACAGTTCTGGGTCAAGGAATGTTTTTTAAAGGAATCCTGTGTGAAACAGGGCAAAATGTTTTTGTGTGATTTTCAGAAACTGTAGAAAGGAAGACACTGTCACGATACTCTCAGCATCACAAACTAATCTGAAACCGGAACTATTGTGGGATTCTAGCTGAGCTAAAACAGTAGCACCAACCTAATTACAAACAATTAGAAGTGATAATTAGCCATTTAGACATTGTTTATCTGAATTCCAGATAGGGTAGGGGCCACTCTCACTCTCCTTCTGGTTGTTGATCTATGAAAAACTATTTGTTACCACACATTGTGTTGTTCTTGTTTCTGTGTTACAGGAGGGTTTTGCCAGCGTTGGGACTCACCTCTGATTCCCAGTGTGGTCTTCCCTAAATAGCAGCCTCTGTCATAGCTTATTGATTTGTTTGTCATTCACACTGGGGATTGGGGTTCTTGTAAATGAAAGCTCTGTCAACTGCATTACTTTTATATCTATAGTCACTGTCACGGTACTGGGTCTGTGATGTGGTGTTTTGTGTGTGTTTAAGTTATATTCCTTGATTATTGTTATTCATGATTTTGGTTTGCTTTAGTTCTCAGTGATCTTTGTTCTGCCTGCCATTAGTGTTGAGTCTCTGGTCCCACTTCCACTCCATGCGTTTCCCGTATCTCACGTTTCTTATCACCCTTGTTGCTATGCTCCCTATGTCGTTCCAGTCACTGTGTTAAGTTTGCGTGTCTTGAGTCTGAGTTTCGGTCTGTGTTTCCTGTTTTGTTTTGATAGTCCTTGTCCTGTGTGCAGTGTATCTAGTCTTGCGTCTCTTTGCCTCGTTAGGTCTAATTTGGCCCAGCTGTGTTCCCACCTATTCCCCAGCGTCTCGTTGTCCTGCTGGTGTATTTAAGCCCTGTGTTTTTCTCTGTCAATTGTTGTGTTGTGTCCTCATAATGCTGTGTTTTTCTTGTCTGTGTTCATAGCAAGTTCCTAGTCTCCAGTCCCTGGTTTGTTTTCTACTTGGACTTACTTGTTCCCAGTTTCTAGTTTTGTTTTGTATTTGAAGTTGTTTACAGCCAAAATAAAGCTGCCTCTTTTAGTTTACTCTTTCGATTCACGAGTCCTGCATTTGGGTCCTATCCTGCCTGCCACACAGCAAACCTTGACAGTCACAGGACTCTTTATTAGGTACACTTGGGTAGCACAGCATCCCGTCTCCCATCCCCCTTTAGAAATTATACTATGTATGTAGGAAATTATACTGACTTATTGAGCGAACACTTGAAAGCAAGAGCGCTGAAGTTAAAAGCAGAGAGCCTCACTTTTATTCATGTGCATGTCAAGATGCAGTAGACTGGTGTCAGTCTGAAGCTTCCAACGACTGGCAGGTTCAGATTTCCCTAGTAGGTGCTCTGTAGGTCTGCACTGCTTACCTGTATACTGGCTGCATCTCTCTGGTGATCCCTATAACTGCTCCTGGAGGAAACTGGTGAAACTCCTGAAAAAGGTCCCTGATGTTGGTCCTGTACTTCAGAAAGAAAGAGAAAAAAAAAGGAGAAAAAAAATTACACTATGTATAGCAGCAGTGTTGGTCAAGTTAATTGAAAAAAGTAATCAGTAACTAATTACTGATTACTTTCCCCAAAAAGTAACCCCGTTACGTTGCTGCTTACTTATTTTTAAAAGTAATTAGTTACTTAGTTACTTTTTAAAAACATGATTTACAACCTGAATAGGTGATAAAGCGATAGATCTTTCAGCCCAATTCCACGTTTTCTGTCTAATCCATCATATAAAATGTAATCAAATGAAAAAGTATCTTTTTAAAACTTGTTTTATTAGTTTTAATCTTTAAACTTTATGCATCAAGAAAAAATTTAATTATATGCAACATTCTCTGACTGGAGAAAATTTGTTTAACATTTAAACCTATTTTCTGCACATTCCAGCACATAAAATAAAATAGTTTTTTGTATTTACACTCACTCTTTCAAATAGATGCAAGTAAAACACAGCAGAAAATAAAATCTAAGACTCAGCGGTCCCGTTGCTCTGTTTTCACCTGTTTAGCAGGAGTGGGACAGGCGGAGGTTTGCCCTGGTGCAGGTGTGTCGCAGCCGCCGTTGTGTCAGTGGGTGGAAGGATACGGCAGTTTCTCTGTGAATTTCACATTCCCGTGGCAGCGTACTTGGTGCATGCGCAGAAGTTTAGGGGTTTTTTTTCCGCTGTAAAAAGAAGTTTTCTTCCCAGGCAGTGAACAGCAGAAGCTAATGTTTTTGTCACTTTTTACGGAATCAAACTCAAAGTAAGGTCAGTACTTCCAGCTTTAAACGCTGCACGCTAATACTCTCTCCCGCACACGTTATATTATCCATGCTAATCTGCACACAGCTGTTGCCGCAAACCTTGCACTGGCTTATGTTATTGTCATGAGACACTGGCAAAAAAATCACGGTTTTAGTAACGCAGCGTTCTCACGGGAAAGTAACAGTAATCTAATTACCTTTTTTGCAATAGTAATCCCTCACTTTATTCGTTACTTGAAAAAAGTAATCGGATTAAGGTAACGCGTTACTGCCCATCTCTGTATAGCAGTGTTTCCCAACCACTGTGCCGCAGCACATACGTGTGCCGTGAGAAATGATCAGGTGTGACCTGTGTCCTGGAGAAAATTCAGATCCAGATGAAGGCCCTAGCATTAGTAGTGGTCAGAAGAAAGCAAAAAAGGTATACTGGTGGACAAACAGAGCCAATTCCACTATGCCTGGTGGTGGGGAAATTGGCATTTGGCATTTTTGTTTGGTGGTGTGAAATATGTGCCGGAAACGATGTGTATATGGTGTATTTTCTGAGCTTTTAAATGAAAAGCTAATTGTTGTCATCATATCTGCTGCTTTAAGAGTTGTTGCTTCAGCGAATACAGTTCATCTTCACCTAGTTTTATGAATACAGAACTATAAATACATGCATCAGCATGACCCCAGCTAAAGGTTTGCCCCTCCCTTCCTATTTTCTGAGACTTTTATTGTCCTTATAGTTGTAGTGAAGGTGAGTTTGACCCATCAGGCAAAAAATAAAGAGAAGGATGTGAGCTGACAAGCATTTATTGCATGAACCCCAGTCATAAATGTCAGTTATCATCAGAGGATTTCTACAGTGAGCTACTAGCCCTGCCTGTGAATCTGTATTTTATCACATTATGAAGGATGTGCTTATAAAAAAAGAAGAAAAAATGAAAAAGAAAATAAAAAAAAAAGACTAGCTGTAAGTGACAAGTGAAATACAGAGTGAACCTGTAGTAGCTGAAGATTTAAACAAGGTCGTATTATAATGATATGACAGGAGTTCAACTCTAAGCTACTGCACCCTTTCACTGTGGCTGTAATTGAAAGTTGGAAAGTGTGACTTTAGTTCTTAAACTCTGAGCATTAATGTGAACCAGGAGAATTGTTGGGGCACAGTTTTCAGAATTTAAAAAGTTATGAAATGCTCTTAACAGTGAAGAAAAGTTTTGGGGTTTTTTTTTGTTTTTTTTCTCCTTAAACCTCTAATGGTGTCTGGGAATAAAATTATAATACCAGATCTAACATAGTACATGGATGTTATAATGCAACACATCTAAACTACACTACATTTGCACATTTTGCATCTAGCACATGTCTTTGTCATGTCTCGTCTATAATATCCTGACAATAACTTAAACCTGGTATTCAATACCACTGCACAATCCACTTTGTATTGTCTCTGTCCTGTCTTTGTTTATCGTACAGTTAGTATTGTATAGTTATCATTATAGTATTGTATAGTTAGTAATTAGTACCTGCTTTTCCTTTAATTTTACAGACATTTAGCATGTTATTTCTAGTTTTATATCTCTTGGAGATATATCTTCTATATACTTGTAAATGCACCATTTGGGGCTTGGGGTGAAACAGAATTTCGGCACACTGTATACTGTTGTACTGACAATAAAGCTATTGAATCTTGAACTGAAACTGCATTGTTAATCAGACAAAATATGTAGGTAGGTATTAGCATTTTCTGTACCTTTAAACCTTATCTCATCACCCTTCACTGGATATAATAAGTGGAATTGCTGTGTTTCTGTTAAGATCTCTGGTGGTCAAAAAAAAAAAACAGCTTTGTGAACTAAATACATAATAATCACTCAGTTTTAGTTGCTCTGGAGTTTTGATCAGGCACTTTGGCTTTAGTATAGGGTTAACCTACTTAAAGTTGCTACATATCTGCAAGCTGCTTTGCAACCCAAACACATCCATCCTTCTACTAGGAAGTTCTGAAAAGAAAATTAAAACATAGCCGTAAAATATACGTTATTGCAGACAGAAGTAACATTTTCTTTTAATTATAGTGCTCCTAACTGAAATATGTATGAATGCATTTTTTTTTTTTTATAGCTGCAACAAACTTTTTTGCTTTGAAATTTTGCAGTCGCATCGTGAAGCAAATATGTTGGGAATAAAGCCATCCCAAGTGTTTGAAGTTTCTTTGTGGGAATCCAGACAGCGTGCAGACGATTCGTTGAATTTATCCTGTGGTGCTGAGACTGCTCTCGAAAAAACATCAATTACAGTTGATTTGTTCTGGTGGCATTTCAGGGGTTTGGCTGAACCAGAAAAGCAAAGGCTGTGTGATACGTGTTTAGTGAATTCAGACTCAGTCCAATCTCAGCTGATTCTTCCCTATTGAATAAGCACACGTTGGAGACAAGAAGATTGATGGTTCTCCCACTGAACTCTGGGATAGCCCTGTCCTTAGCTGGGCAAGAATTCGGGGTTTGTGGGTAATGGGGGGAAACCACTTCCCTTGCTTGTTAAACAAGACCATTAAAAGACATTATGAGCCGACCTCTGGAAAATGTTTTGCATGCCATTGCTTCCATTTGTTGTTTATGGTTCTCTAGTTTTTGGGGTTTTTTTCTGATGATCCTCAAATATAATAATTATTTTCTGTGTTTAGAACTTTAAACGAGACACAGTAGAGGGGATATACAAAATAAGATGAAATATCATTTTGTTTTGATAATGCACATAACCTAAAATCTGAACCATCCAGAGTCACACACAAATATACTCACATTCTCCAGGTTGCACTTGTGCTATTAAGGTTCAAGTGTTGAGGAGGGCTTTGGTGAAGTCCTCCAGATTCAATAGCATACTGTATTTGTTTTGTTTATGTAATAATTTCTTAGTTACCAAGAGTAAATACCGGTATGGTGAACATGTTCAAACATGTCAAGAATGCTGTTTCTTTGGTTTTTTTTATTATATATAAAAAAAAGAAATCTCAAAACTATAATGAAAGATCTTAGCTCTAGTTTTGCTGTATGGTTTGAAAATGATGAACTAGCATCTTCTAAAACACTTGAGTTATGACAAGGCTTAGCTCCAAAGATAAACATCTGGTGCAACTGACTGGAACAGAATAGTGGAAAAGATTCATGTGCAGCCACTGCTGTGACATTTTACATTGTTTCTGTGTATTTCTGTGAATGGAAAGGACTGATACGAATCCAGTTCTGCTCTCCAGTTACTTTACTGGGGACAACAGTAGCCTAGATAGCCAAAACAATGGATTGTGCACAATTTAGTGACTGTAAATTCATATGGCTGTGGATTTACCTGCATATTAATTCAGAACATAAACTTTATGCTAGATTTTACTCGTGATTGTCAGTTTACGTTGGAAGTCTTTCTTCACTGTTGTTATTTCTTCCTGTCCATGAAAAAAGTCTTTCACAACAGATTTTCACTGACACACTGTGGTCTGTGAACTTGGCTGTGTAGCAGGGCTTGAATTCCTGTACGACCTCTGCTTGGGCTTTGCCCGACGCAGTGGAGCCCAAGAACCAAGTTCAAGCTGCAGGTTTGGCACTCGTTTGGAAAAAAGGGGGTTAATGTGATTAAATTCATGTCTGAATAGAGACTTCCCAGTTAGACCTCTGAAGGAGGAGGATTAGATTTGTCATATGCGCAGAGGAGCCTTGACTGTGGTTGTGCACACTTCACTGCTCGGGAGGAATCCGTGAAGCGAGTGTCCGTGCTGTTTGGGATGTTCGTTGGACAAAGTAATATGAGGGCAGTGTCAGCTGGAGAGGTACTGGGCTCAGTTCCCAGAAGTAACACACTTGTGCACATGGATTTTAGAAGAATGCTTGTGTAAGTGTATGAAGGCTCAAAACACAGAGGATGTAATATAATCTGTGTTGTGTAGTTAGATTCCAGTGTGTGAGGGTCATTAAGTACGCATGTTAACATGACAGTAGTATTGCTTTCTCTCTCCCTCTCTCTTCCAATATAACATGATTCCAGTGGCAGTGGATGTCCCTCTTATTAGGTCAGATGAAAGTGGAAAATTAGCACAATTCCCCCAGGCTGGGATTTATCCCACATCTCTTCCAATTAGCTTCCTGAGCTTCTGGAGATAATTGCAGTGTACAGTGCAGAGACAGCAGCTCACACAACTTTGCTGCTGCTGCATTCCCATCTATATTCTACTGTCACTTATGCACTTCCAGATAGAAAGACTGAAAAAAGAAACTTGGGGAACTGAGAGAGTAACTATAGGATCAACATCCCATCTCTAATCCAGCTTGTAGGCGGCCCCATCCCTTGAGCCTGTTTCTGTTAAGTACTTACATACGCTACCAAGAGTTTGGAGTTGGGAGAAGTTTCGCATGTGTTGTCATTTATAGCGCTATCATCTTTAATAACGGGGAGGGATTAGCGCCATTGCCTTTTGATCCTATAATCCGCACTGCTCAAAATCCCAAACTTTATCGGCTTGCCTCACTGCTGGACCCGCTGATCTGCCGGGAAAGACAGAAATTGACCTCAAATGAGGCGCTGTCCTGTGAAATTTCCGACAGGTGACAGCAGTAATTCACGGTGGCGAGGAGAACCGTTGGCCTAATGTGGCCATGCTAGATGAGCCTTTTGGCTCGTATGAGACTGTTGTCAAGGGAGATTAAAGAACTTCATAAATATGCCTTTCCATTTTGCTGTGCTGTATATCATGAGGCTGCATTAATCAGTGCTGCCCATCCATAGCACAGTAATTGCATCTGAAAATGAAAACTGAGCAACTTCCATCTTCCTACCTGTACCATTCGTTGCCTCACCAATTTCTCTTATCTGATTTCTGTCAAATATGGAAACAACCATATGTCTTCCTTCCAGCACAGATATTTTTAGAAATGTTACATTAAAAATCTATACAGCAGAAGAGTTGGCAGAAAGAATAATTAATTCAGGAAGTCAGCATACCCACAGTCAGGACCACTGTTACGACTGGCTTCCGTTGCTCTCTTTATTAACATGACATGGACTTTCTCCCATCGGGTCCTCAGGATTGATGTTCCACTTTCATTTATGGCCCTCCCTTCTCCACCACCAAGCTTCAGATTGAGAATGGGCTGGTTTCATCGTTTAAGAGCAGTGGCTCGTGATTGCACACTGGAACTAATTAACAGGCTAGGCCTCCATTTATGTTAAGCAACGTTTTCAGAGCGGAGAACGACAGGAACTTAATTACATGGTGCTGGAGACGAGAATAGCCACTAAAGGTTTCAATGGCAAAAGTGTGTGGCGTTGTAGGGGCTTGTGGCTCACGCTTGCATGCGCCGTCACTGAGGGGATATTAAAGTCGGGTGTCACATTGTTTCTCTAGAAGATTTGTGAGTTGCTTTGTTTTTTTTTGTCTTTTTTTGCTTGTTTTCTATTCTTCTCTCAACAGGTGATCCAGGAGATTTTTATTTTTTTTCTCCCCCCCTTTCTCACTGTCCCTCTCCCCTTCTGTTTTTCCTTTCCTTCCTCTTTCTTTCTCCCTTTCCTATCTCTCACTCATGTCTGTCCCGTCTGTAACATCTGAAAATAAAATATAATAAATAATAAAAACAAAGATCGACCAAATGGACCAATACGGCAATGCCACGATGATCCATTTGGCAAAGTAAATCCATTGGGTATCCTTGTTGGTCTTCAGACAACAATTCTGATGGCTAAAGAACCAAATGGGACAGGCGGCAAAAAAAAAAAAAAAAAAAAGAAGATTTGTGAGTATCGTATTTCTGCCGGGACATGGATCAGATGAAGCGCATACAGTAGATTTATTCAGCGCTTTTTCTTTTTCAAACTGCATCACTAATGAGCTTCCCCACTGCAGGGGTGCTTACACTTGGCTTAGAAATAACTTAAGGTTAGAATTAGGAGGTCTATTCTTCAGTACAGAAACTGACTTTGTGTGCTGACTGTTTACTGGTTGTATTAATGTGTATTCAATGCTCTGTGTCCATGCTGCATTGATACAAACAAATGTCCCATCCTAGTTCAGCTAATTCAGTACAGCTACCCGTCGCAATAATGCTGTTAATTTTGCTGATCATATTACTAGATTTGTTGAGGACAGCTTTTCCTTCCATCAGTATTGGGTAGTGTTGTATTGCAGCCTTTTTGCCCAGTCACATCAAAGGCAAGGGCACTTTTAACTGCTGCATGTTAAAGAGGATGTAATATAATCTACACACACACAAACTATTATTTTTGACAGTTGATTTGTAGGATCTAGACCTAACATGGCAAAATATGTTTTTTCCAAGAGGTGTAAGACTACATTGTGCACAAATGAATCCTTACTTCCAAATTTACTTTCATGGCCTGATCAGACACATCACATCAAACATTGCTGAAAGTTGAAGTTGGTCAATCCTCTCTCCAAAGCAGGGGTGGGCAACTCCAGGCCTAGAGGGCCGTTGTCCTGCAGGTTTTAGATGTGTCATTGATCCAACACAGCTGATTCAAGTGGCTAAAATACCTCCTCATCATGTATTGTAGTTCTCCAGAGGCCTGGTAATTAACTAATCATTTGATTTAGGTGTGCTGACCCAGGGTGATATCTAAAACCGGCAGGACACTGGCACTCAAGACCTGAAGTTGCCCACCCCTGCTCCAAAGGAACGTTTGTTTCAAGTGCCTCTTTAGCTAGCCATGGCAGGGCTTGCAAAATTTCAAAATCCCTGGTAGCCCTTCGGGCAGGCACTGTTCAGTTTTTGGTAGCCCAAAATAAATTGAAGTAGCCTGAATAAAAAAAATAAATAAATAAAAAAAAGAGGACAATTTTTTTGATTGATGTTTCGTTTCCTTTACAATATTATACATTAATCTAAAAATATTTAAAACACAAATTACAACAACAAATTACAATCATCAACTCAAATATTTGGTTCTAATTGAACAGAAACAGACATTATGTTATTTAGCTCGTCATATTCCAGCCACATAAATTCTTTTGTCCATGAAACCATAAAGCTGCGCTTTCCTTTTGCCTCATAGTCTGATTTGTAATAACTTTTCCGTTTTGTGGTAGGCTTTTCTTTGCTGTCCCTTCTTCACCCTGACCTGTCTTGTTTGGCTCTGCAGAACTAAAATACCTGCGTAAATCCATCTGCTTTTACACACATACTTACATAACGATCAGCAATTCTCTGCGCAATCAACCTCTATCACATGTTTAAGCTTGCTGCAGGAGATTTCACTTGTCATGTTTGATAGTAAGCTAACGATTGATAAGACGATGTCAGAGGAATTGGTGCGCAATTAATCTGTGACTCACCAATCAGTGCTGCCGCTCTCTATACACACTTCGCGCGATCGCAGAGTGAAAGTGAAAGCAAAAAACAAGCGCAAATTCAAACGCGATTTCAATGTGTCACATATTGACAGTGGCTCATCGATGCCGATGACATAATTACTCAGCTACATTTGCGAAAGAATGCAAAAGCATTGACATATCGTTCCTTCCTATGATAGCCCAACGGGCAGGGCTGAAATGGATTTTGGTAGCCCGACTGGAAAAATCGCTAGCCCCAGGATGTCCGGCTAGCGAGTTTGCGAGCCCTGCATGGGCTAATGTTCAGCTAGCTGTTGGTCGCAGTGTTGGGGAGTAACGGAATACATGTACCGCCGTTACGTATTTAAAATACAAAATATGAGTAACTGTATTCCATTACAGTTACCATTTTAAAAGGTGGTATTTAGAATATAGTTACTTTGTTGAAATAAATGGATTACACGGCGGTATTTTCCTGTTTCATATTGTCGCGGGTCAGGACCATTGACTGTTTTCTACAGTCAATGGTCAGGACTGTTTGAGTTTTCTTTGACAGCTATGTTCCAGGCGGCAGCGTTACGGTTGCCATGGTTACAGTGTGACGCTCTCTGCGACTGTGTGTTTCCTGGGTGAGAGAGCGCCTTTTTGTTGTTGTTGTTGTGCTAAGCTACAGAATGCTACAGGCATAGCCCTAAAGAATGTAGCCTCATGGGCAGTGTAGTCCATGCTGCAGGGAGAATGGACTGCCATACCCGTTATGTGTCTTTGAGCGCGAGGAGGGAGAAAAAGGAAGTAGAAAAGTACAAGCTGTCATCGAGCAGAAACGGGAGCCGGAAGCATGTAAATATAATAATAACCACTGCAGCCAAGAAGAGTGCCTGACGAGCCCAGTTGTAAGTAAGCTATTAAGACTCAATTGTACACCGTGTTCGTGTTTTCCTCCGAAACAATAAGTTCCGTTGGAGCAGCCTTTCAACGCCTCTCTCTGGCTAGCAAAGTTGACCGAGACAACAAAGTAAAGCTAGTTTCCAGCTACGAGCCCGACAGGGAACCCGACGTATTAGCCAGAGGTCCCTTTACTATGGTTCGGAGCCGCGGACCTTCAGTAATAGTAATAAATCACACAGCAATAGTACATTTATGCAGTTGTAAAAAGCATGATACTATGTTAAGTAATCCAAAGTATTCAGAATACGTTACTCTCATTGAGTAACGTAACGGAATACGTTACAAAATACATTTTGGGGCATGTATTCTGTAATCTGTAGTGGAATACATTTTAAAAGTAACCTTCCCAACACTGGTTGGTCGGTAGCGTTAACATAAACCGTTTCATTAACACTGGTGTATACGCTGTTTTTAGGAGTCTTTCCTTTGGGTTATTAAAGTTTAAAGAGGGTTTTAAACTGCACATATGCAGCAATACCTTCATAATTCATGACGATAATGTCTGTAGTAAACACCTGATTAATAAATTAGGTAAACCATTAGTGAATTTCCTGTAGTGGACCCCTCCCATAGCCACTGATATCAGTAGTTCTGATTGAGGACTAGCACTTTTTTTAGTACTTGTCTTTTATTCAGTCACTGGTCTCCTATATTAGGTTTTAGTACACTACACAGAATACTGCCTATTCTTCTACATCTATCCTCTGTTAGTAAATATGTAATGGGTATTTGCTGACCTATGTCTTAAGTTGCCTGACACTGTGATGTGGTAATGTTGTGTGAGAGTGTTTGGTCCACCATGTGTGCAACAGGACCCCCACCCAGCCTCTACCTCTTGGGTTATAAGGAATGTCTGCTAACCTAAAGACGGGCATGGAAAGGTTGACAGGAAGTGAGGATGGGGTTAGTTTGGGGAGCCTTCCAGAAAATGTAGCAGCCATAAAACAACACAGGCTTTTGAAATATTTAACTGATAGATTTATAAAGTTCAGGCTGAGGAAAAGTAAACTTGGTTTATTTGAAATGTTTTTTCATCTGTAATGACAAGAACCTCTCTCCATAAGATCCCCTCTCCTGTTGGACTCATGAAAAATAACCGTAAGACTGTTCCCACCACAAACACATGACCCTATACTGTGTTCTCTGGATCTGTTCCATTTTTGCACTGATCATCACCTGCATTTATGTATATAAGATAAGATAAAACTTTATTAATCCCTCGGGTGGGTTCCTCTGGGAAATTCGGTATATATCTATATGTTTAGCACTTTTAATTTTAATTTTGAGCTTGTAAATGAGGAAACTATTAACAGAGGTTCATGTGATGAACTGTGAGGATGGCTTAAAGCCCTTTCTGGCTTTTATCGTTTTACACTTGAGCCACAATCATTTACCTAAAGCCTTACATTAAAATGCATGACACTCTCTGCACCTTTAGTTCTGTGTGTTACTGCTGTTGAAGTAAAATCTGCAACTGTTCTCATAAATTCACAGTAACAGTGATTTATAAGAGTTTCCACATTTTCTGTCGAACACTTACAGTAAAAAGTGGTTTCAGTGAGACCAGCAATTATAAGTGATTTATAATACAAAAAGATATCAAATGTTTTAGATAAATATTTTCTATCCTTTCCTCTAATGTAAGGAAAGTTGGTCTCACTTTTAACATGAGACTACGATACTCAGAACACACCAGACTCTCGGAGTGAATGCTGACAGTTTAATCTACTTATGGAAACATTTTTGTAACTTTAATCCAGTGAAACCAATGAAAACCATATACTCACATATGCTTTATTTTGAAGATGTTTACATGGGTGATATACTATGTATAGTAAAGCAGTGTGCCATTACCGGGGTTTATGTTTGGCAGTAAAACCTAGACCTGTTCTGGGGCGAATATGGAATCGGTTTATGTGGAGGAATGTGGAAAACTCCAGTTGGTCACATGGTCTTGTTAGTCAGACACGTTTAAACAGTTTGTTATTTATGATGTTGGATTCCAGAGTTTTAGCACTCGCCATCCTCACCTGCTGTCTGGGTTCAACAGGAACCCTCAGACCATACCGGCTTTCCTCCAGCCATGTGTAATGGCAGGAGGAAAGAAGGATCATACGAGTTTCATATGAATCCACTATGTAGGCGCTGAGCTGAGGCCTGTAAATACTGAGAAACTGAGAGAAAAGAGCACTGTGCTATGGCTCTGGAAGATTGGTCTGCCTTTATTCCTGCTTGTTTTCCAACTAAGTGGCTGCTTTTATGGCCGCATATAGAATAAACACCGCACCATCACTGAATTACTGCATTTGCTGTAGTCAGGTGACCTGGACATTCAGGCGTTGATAGTCATTGTCTGTGGTCTACATGCTCTCTGGTTGGTTAACGTCCTTATCTATTATCGGACACCCTTTTACCTTACCACTGCATCACCATCACGAAACAGTGAGCTGCTTTGTCTAGCATTATGTGATCCATGCCCACTTACAGCTGTCAACAGAAAACCGCATGGAATTCCCCCGTGCTTTGCTAAATGTCACATGTGAAAAAAGGAAAAAAGCTCAGAGGCATGACTTTTTCCTCTCCTGCAATGCTACTGTGTGAGCTGGTTGTTGTGTCATTATAGTTGTGGCTCTCTGGTCCACAGCGCACAGGATGTGATTTGTATTTTTGTCAACCAGTGATCAGCAACCAGCCTAATTACATACTAATCAATCAAATGTAATGAGTCTGAGCCTGGCCGGGTGTGGCCCCGCTCCACCCCTAATCCACTGCATCTGTCTCGGGGTAATTCCACAACCACACTTGTTTAACTTCACATGCTACTTTTTTTCCATACATTTCTAGGACACAGGTCCTTAGCTTTGGCTGCAAGAAAAGTCTGGGTTTTACCCAATGTTACACAAATACTGACAAATATGTAATATATGACAAATATTTAAGATTATATTAGCCATGTGACACAAAGCAAACAGAAAAAAGCAATTTTTTTTTAAAGTTTTATGAAGTAAGGCTGTGCTTTTGGCTCCGTAATTTTCACTTCTGATTAAATGGAGTCTTTCATTTTTTTGTCTAGTTGGTGGTAAACTTTTTAGCTTCAATCTGGATCTATAAGAGAAACCTAACAGGTTTTATAGCCAAATAAAGATGGTAGCCTGTTAAACTAAGACTACATATCAGAACTGCTATGAGCAGGACTGATATGTTGCTGCCTACTGCTTTACTGAGCTCTCAAACTTCCTCCTAAATTTTTGTTCAGTGTTGTAAACATGTTGTTTTCCTGCCAGTCTGCAGCAGTCATATGTAAGTAAAATGTATTTATCTAGCACCTTTCTCAATAAGGATCACAAAGTAGCTTGTAATTTGCTATCCATTAACCAGTGTGAAGTGTTGTCAGCTGGAGGAGGCAAAGCTGACACTTTTGATATCAATACTGTGCAAATAGGCAATCCAGTAGAAATCTTTAGCATTGATTATGTATGTGACAGTTTTTTGAGGGCCTAATCGAAGATCCATTGACTTGAATTAGCTGGTTTTCCAGGTGATGTACCTGACTAGTGAACGGTAAATCACATTCTGTGAAAGGTGTTGGTCAGTTAATAAAGTTGTTCCTCTTTACCTTTAAGTGTTGCTGGAGTTCCTACGTTGTCAGTTTCTCATCCTCTCCATGCACCTTGGAAGAAGGTCGAGTTGTGCCAGAAATTTTTCTTGCAACATTTATTAGTTCAAAGTCTGACAATTGTCTCATAGTGTAAAAGATGTATGTAGTTGCTGTCTTGTGAAGTGCATTTGTGAAGCCTTAAACTGAGCATTTTCACTAGCTGCCACACTAAATCAAACAAGCGAGGGGTGGATCAGTGAAAACACATGCTCACAGGCTACTGACTTGTCAATCACTAGTCATTATCCTTTGACTGTCTGAATGACCATAATTAAGAAATTGACTTCACTTATGTTCCTGAAGTTGATCCTAAATTGAGATTGACCCCATAGTTCAGGTTTATCTTCCAAGCTGGGAGTCCACTGGCAACCACAGGTATCACCTCCTGGTGGACGTTACATACAATGCAGACACTTCCACATTCTCTTTACTCTTCAGACCCAGTAGCTATGTCCATCTTTTATACTGTCTATGGTCGCTTAGCATTGAAGTACTAGAAGAAGCTGAACACAGCATAGCAAATTCACTGTTTAACACTGACAACAGCTGAAGTGCAGTTTATTTTCTATTGGATTTTAGGTGTAAGGGTACATTCAACTATTTCGCAAGGAGCTGCTACAGTAGATGAATCTGCCTGTTTGATTTGGCACAGACTTTTTACACCAGATGCAGTCCTAACATTACCCAGGTATGTGTCCAGTACTGTCGTTAGACTAGTCTGTGACCCCTGATTGACTACCAGTCAGTTATATTTCAGAAAATAATCAAAAGATCCTAATTAGTGGTCATATTTTTTTTTTGAAAGAGGAAAGCAGAATTGTCCAAGAAAAATTCTAACTGGTGCAGCTCTAGAAAAATGCATACTGTTCTGTTTTTAAGCTCAAAGTACAGAAAAGAATAAATGAATCTAAAAAAATGTCCCAGATTGGGGTCATTCAGAATAGAAAAGAGAGGCATTTTCTCCATTTCCAGTCATAAATCCCAAATCCTTTCCAACGTTCTACAAATCTACATGAGACAGCCTCTACAAGGTTCTCTTTTATTTTCCCTTTCTTTCAGCTCCACAGTTCTAGTGTGGTTCTTTCATGACATTTCAGTAATTAAAGCCAAATGGCATATCCCCCGATTAGCCCCGCAGCTGGTTGCATTTAATTTCATACAATCAAAGTGTCCCGTTGAGCTGCTCGCTGTCACAGCTACCAAAGCTATTTGTCACAATAGAGATAAAAGAAACCGTTATGACCGGAAAAGATATTGTGTTGTTTTAAGGCGCTAAGGCTTATTCAAGAAAAGAAAAGAAAGAAAGCTGTACAACATTTTGAAAACAGCGGTAGTTTCAGATATTGTTTTTCTACCCGCAGAAGCCACTTTTCACATGCATTTCTACGGAGAGTCACAAAGTGAGGTGTTTGTTAAAGTCAAACACAAGCCTGTTGGGAACCTTAGAAATGAAACTCTGTCAGACGTGCAAGAGCGTTTCCAAAGTTGACACTTGTGGAAAAAATACAACCCAAGTGTTACCTGATATTCTGCACCCCTGTGTCATAGGTTCCTCCAGATGGGCTTTTTTCCTCAAAACCCTGTGACCTTTAAAGAGCGGCAGTGGTGTGATCCCTTGAACACCCCCAAATGTCAGTGCACAAGCTTGTTTTTGTTTTTGGACCCGTTTCCTTATGTTTTGACTGGGTTGAATATGTGCCAACTATGAAGTGAGCTCATGCTTTTACATAAATGAACTCATCAGCAAAGCTTATTAGTGCAAGAAGAAATGCCCTACTTCTCAACCAGGGTCTCCTTTTTTCTGCTGCCTTCACATGTGCTGGTATAGAACTACACGTTCAGCTTTAACGGGGATTGCACGTAATCATAAGAACTTTCTTTTGTTGTTTTTTCTTAACCTCCTGCCTTGGTTACATCTGAGAAATACTAGAATACAGGGGTTATAGGATAGAAAAGCATATCACAGGAGGGAGGGTTGTCTCTCAGAATGAAATACATTTGTTTTAATAAAAACAGCAGTCACATAAAACTTTCCAGCCTCTTAAAACTGTCTCGTCTTTTCTTAACTGCAGGCAGTTATATTCCACCGGGTAAGATTAATTCATTTCTTGGATTGAAATTGTGCCAAAATGATCCTATTTGTGGAGGACAATCTTTCAGTTGCTCATTTTGACATTTTTTTGGGGGGGAAAAGATGCACTGAAAATAATGTAGTTCTTACTGATTATTATTTCCACTAGTGAAGACACAGAGCGATTGCCAGTCCATTGTATCGGATCCAGTAAGGAAACTTTCCCTCTTCAACACCAGGCCTGCCTTGTATCCTGGAGACAAGAGGCCTAAACACTTCAGCTTGAATTTAGTGCAATCGTTAAACTATTCTGAAGTAATTATGAGCCATTAAATGAAGAGTGGGATTGCACTGTCGCCGGTGGAGCAAAAAGTCACTCCACATGAAGGTGATTTCAGGAGACGCATGGGCCTGCGCGCCCTGGCTGCAGGCCGACGGGGTCTCAAAGCGGGCAGACCTCACACACAGACGCACACGCTGGAGCTGTGAGGGCTAATGACATGAATGTTCACCAAGGCTGCTTAACATTCAGGCATGGCTACATGTACAGGCAAGTAAGTATGCGCACCGCGATATGATTGCACATCTCCCAGGATATTATCTTAGAAATTGTGAAGCATGATGATTTAGTTCAGTGTCACATTAAGGCAACTCGCTCATCCTTTGCAGCCTGAATGAGGGTACAAGGCAGCAGCTGGAATGCACCACAGCAGGCTTTTAACGTTCACGCACCTACGACTGTAAAAATGTTTGAAATGTTTTCAAAAGGTTTGAACAGAAATAACAGAGATCAACTCATACAAATAAGAAGTTATAAATACTATTTTATCTTTCTCATGCTACTGGAGAAATATGACTTGGCAATGGATTAGTCGCAAGGTTCAAATTATAGGATTAAAATGCAGAGTAAAAATCATGATAATAACAAGAACGACTACAGAGAAGGCTGGGAAAAAGAAAGCCACCAGGGTAGATCCACTCACCACACCACCACACATCATTCCCGTGGTCCTGCCCTTTAACAAGCGCACATTTGCTGCACAAAGCAGTGCTGTTGAGCGGTAGAGTAAAGCATGCTGAAAATGGTACAGCCACTAACCCCACGACCAGTTTTGACCGGGGAGATGACGTCGGGAGTTTCAACCATGTTTGCTGGGTTTTTCAGTTTTCCCTGGTGATATTTTTACTGCTTGTTTTTTCTTTTGCTGTTTGTTTAGGTGAACACAACAAGATTCAAAGCTCTTCTGAGTTCATAGGATAAAAGGTGGATGTAGTCACTCTCATTGGCTCAGGTTTTAAAACAGGGCCTTTGGCAATTGGAAGGGTGATGGATTCATCCCTGGCTGATCTGTCCAAGTGTCAAAGTAGTTATGTTATTATAATTATTCACCTAACTGTGACTCTTAGGTGTAATTAAGAAGGAGGAAACTATCCATAGAGGCCAAAAAACATTTTTGGTACCCAGCTGAAAACTCCCTGTTTAATGCTGCAAAACTACACACTCTAACATAAGAGTCTACAGAAACCAATTTTTTTTCTTTCATTGTGTCGCCTTCATTTTCAGCTCTGGAGCATTTCTGCTTGGCTTGGTGTAATGAAAATACAGGAAAAGGTATCCGTGTTAGCCGTGGGAACAGGATATAGTTTCAGATCTACAGAACCTGAAAGAATTTGTTAATCTCTTGTTTTGGTTTTCCTGGTCTGCAGTGTTATTGTTTTGGTCCCCACTCAGCACTTGAGTGACATTTGTAGCTGCAGCAGATGCAGTGCTGTGAAAAAGGGCTCCTCAGGCTACATCACTGGCCCGGATAAATTTGAAAACGCCCTTTTCGTCTGAAAACGCTCCACGTCCACATTATCGTTTTCACAGAGTTGTTCATCCACATTGAAACGGCCGAAAACGCTTACAGTCCAGCGCATGCGCGAAACGCAAGAAGATTCGGCCTGCTTCATTTCTGTCTGTCGTTTATTTACTTTCCGGCTCTTTAAAACGTCGCGACAAAATGTTGAGGAAAAGCACCGAGTTTTTTAAATGGACTAACAATGAGGTGGTAACACAAAAGTACAAAGTTGCAAAAGCGAGTGAGAATTAAAGAGAGAAAAAAAAACTGCTGTATAATGCCCTCCGCTATCTTAGTTTAATTGGTCACATGACTGCATCACATGACTAAAATGCGTCATCGTTTTCGAAAAGGCTCCGGGTTCGCCGTCCACACTGTGACACGAAAACGGCGTTTTCAAATGTATCCGTTTTCAAAAGAGCTCAGTTTTCCTTGCAAAACGGAGAGAAAAGGATGTGTTTTCAAACAAAAACTTATTAGTGTATTCCTTAGTTTTTTGTCACACGTAATTTTTTTTTAAATAATAATGTATACTTTATTGATCCCCTTGGAGAAATTCCTCTCTGCATTTAATCCATTCATTCGGTGAAGCAGTGGGCAGCCATTGGGTGCCCAGGGAGCAGTGTGTAGGGATGGTAGCTTGCTCAGGGGTACCTCAGGGTAGCCGTTCAGTGGATTCAAACGCCCGACCTTCTGATGACAGGGCCACCACTCTACCTACTGAGCTATCAAACTAATTTTAATATTAGACAAAAATAACTAATGGACTAAATACAAAACACAGTTTTTAAATGATTATTTAATTTATTAAGCAAAATAAAATATTCAATCCTTCCTGACCCTTGTTAAATCATGAACTTTCAAGGACATTTTTTGGAAAGTTGAGTCCAATTTCACTGTCACACCAGGCCTGATTACTGCCAGACCTGCTGAATGAAGAATTAAGATAAACCTGTATGACAAAGCTCAAGCACACTAGTTTTGCCTCCTCATGCTTAGAAGAGAAAAGTAACTATAGACAAATTGTAAATGATGGTGGACAATTAAAACTGTCCATCATCGCCATTGTCTTTGCTTCTCATCCATGCTTCTTTTTATCTTTCATGACTATTTTTTGCACTTTTTTCTTGAAGCATTTAACTTACATATATTGTCAGTCTGCATGATCAGCTCATGGAGGACTGAACTGTACTGCAGCCAACAGTCTCAGCTAATTGAATTCCCACTGCCGTTTTAAAGCAAGGGTCAGCTGGTTTATCAAGACGTGATCTAACAATGACGTCACGTTTTTAGAGTGAAAAAGCAGTCCGACCCACAAAAAAGGTTTGGACTGACTGCAAGTTAAAATTCATGCTGCCATTATGAAGCGGAGATATGAAAACTCATAACCTGACCCCATCTCATGCTTCATGAAGAACAGCAGGCCTTCGAATTAAAGCGTCAGAGTCGCTCAGCCTCAGTGTCAACTTATCTGACTTCCTGATCGCCTTCAGTGTTAGACACAAAGAAGGATAAACACTTCACTCATTCTGCCTCGCACCTCAGAAATACACCCTTCTTCCCCCTGTGGAGACGGGGGTCGGGTGCAGAAGCTGCAAGTGTGATCATCGTGTCCCCATGCTGACACGGCATTGATCACAGAGACGCTGATCCAGGCTCTTGGACAGATGTGATTCATTTAGCATTGTCTGTTGACACATCCAGTCTTCATTGCATGCAAAGGCAGCATTTCACAGTAACATTAAGAGCAGAGCCAGCAACACCAGAGAACCTGCACTCAGCAGTGCTGTCTTACAATGCGCTCTACTCAGCATGCATTAAAAAAAAAAACCTCAGCAGTGTTTCTGCTTTAGAAATGGTCATTTTGATACTTTAGCAATATGAAGGTCAAAAGTCAGAAGAGAGAAGTAACATTTTCTTTCTTTCTTTTTTTACGTGCAGAATGATTGTAGGGATGCAAATGACAGTATTGGAAAGCTATTGGATAGATCACCATAAAATTTTGTGTAGACTGAAATCAGAAGATCCCATTAACTTCTAGCAGCACTGCTCGGACTTCTTCAGTCAGTTTTGTATCCAATAAAATTAATTGTGTCTCTCAGTTGCTATATTTGACGGAATGAGAGTCCATCACCCACTCATTCACTAAGTAACAAAATAACAAAATATTGGAAAAATAAATTATATTTCAGGATGAAATTGTGAAATCGTATCTGTAACTGTTTGTATTCTAATCCACAAACCAATGCTGGGTTTAGACTACGCAATATTTTTGCCTCATCTGTGTGTCATAAATTCTTTCTCAGTTCTGTGATAGATTACAATTTTTTTGTTCATAAATCACACGTTGCTGTCTTTCACAACGTTGTGATGTTATGATAAAGACGGTGACCAAGTAGTATAATCGTGAATGTAACTAAAGTGATTTTAGCCAGTCAGCCTCACACACACCTCACAATTTAGACATGAATTTATAAATAAAATTTCCATCGCGTAATCTGCATTGATTGTAAACTCTGCATGATCCCTCGCGCCTCATTGCTCTGTTCTGTTCTCCAGAGAAAGGGGTTGACTCACATATGTGTGGATGCTTTGGCTGAACAAGAGCTGACCTGCAGCGCTCTGATGTGGTCCAGGGAAGTGACCCACCCTCCCACATGCACGCCTCCCCTGCTGGTCGCTCATGAATATGGCTCTAATTGAATTCACCGCAGACAAACGAGTGTTAATTGGGAGGATAACGATGACCGTGGCCAACTATTCAGTGGACTGGTCTTTAGAAAGCGGTAGACCTCCTACCCACCACAGTCCTGTTCTTCCCAGCAGGAGCGGGGAGGGGTTGTGGGGATGGGGGCTGCGGAGAGGTCGGGAGGGGATAGCTTCACAGTCTCTTGTGCTCCTTTACTTTGGGAGGAAGCAATAAAGCAATAAAAAGCCTGGGTAGTTGAGTCTTCTGTGCTCTTACTCCCCCTCTGAACGCCAGTGTGAAAGAGAAGGGTGGGGGTGTCCTATGACAGATCATAACTGCTAACAACTAGCCTGTGTGTGTGTGTGTGTGTGTGTGTGTGTGTGTGTGTGTGTGTGTGTGTGTGTGTGTGTGAAATACTGTTTGACAAATTCAAATTCAAATTTTATTTGTCACGTACACAGTCATACACAGTACGATATGTAGTGAAATGCTTGGACAACTGCTCGTGACCTAAAGAAAACAAAAAAGGAAAGGCTATGAATAAGATAGGAAATAAATATGAAAAATTAAAAAGGGTAAATTTAACTAGGAAGGAATAAAATATAAATTAAGGTTAAAAATGAAATAACTGTACAACACAAATTAGAATGAAGGGTAAATTTAACTGGGAAGAATAAGATAAAATATATAAATTAAAGTTGAAAATAAAATAACTGTACAACAAAATACACAATACACAATATAGAACTATATAAGAATGTATGAAGAAATCTAAATCTAAATAAATATATACACAATAACAGCAGCTGTACAATTAACTGGAAATGAAGAATATAGTGACCAGTGTTGAGCAAAAACAATGTCCAGAAAGTCCAGTGTGTGTGTAAGAACCATATGTGTGGGTCAGTACTGTGTGGTGGTGTGATTGAGAGACCGTATCGCCTGCGGGAAGAAGCTCCTCCTCAGTCTCTCTGTGTTGGTCTTCAGGGAGCGGAATCGCTTTCCTGACCTCAGCAGAGAGAACAGTCTGTTGTTGGGATGGCTGAGGTCCTTCACGATCTTCCTGGCCTTAGTCCAGCACCGCCTGCTGTAGATTGAGTGCAGGTCAGGGAGCTCGGAGCTGATGGTGCGCTCAGCTGACCGCACAACCCTCTGTAGAGCTCGTCTGTCCTGCATGGTGCTGTTCCCGAACCAGGTTAAGATGTTTCCCGCCAGGATGCTCTCTATGGTGCACGAGTAAAAGTTCCTGAGCACCTTGGAGGGCAGTTGGAAGTCTCTCAAGCGTCTGAGGTGGTAGAGACGCTGTCGGGCCTTTTTCACCACGGTGTTGATGTGACAGGACCATGACAGGTCCTGCGTGATGTGAACTCCGAGGTATTTGAAGCTGTCCACTCTCTCCACTGGGCACTCGTTGATGACGGGGGTCTGGTAGTTCCTCTCCTGCTTAGTGCTGAAGTCCACTATCAGCTCCTTTGTCTTACTGACGTTTAGAAGGAGGTTGTTCCTCTGGCACCAGTTCTCCAGATTCCTAATCTCCTTCAGGTAGGCCGTCTCATTGTTATCAGAGATCAGGCCCACCACGACGGTGTCGTCAGCAAACTTGATGATGGTGGTGGAGCTGGTAGTGGCCACACAGTCATATGTGTACAAAGAGTACAGCAGGGGGCTCAGAACACACCCCTGGGGGGCTCCAGTGCTGAGAGTGGTGGAGGCTGAGACATGTCCGCCCATCCTTACTGCCTGTGGTCTGCCAGTTAGGAAGTTGGAGATCCACTGACACATAGATGAGCTGAGTCCCAGATGCTCCAGCTTGGTGGTGAGTGTGGAGGGAATTATGGTATTAAATGCAGAGCTGTAGTCTATGAAGAGCATTTTAACATAATTCCCCCTTCTAGTGTCCAAGTGAGTGAGTGATGTGTGGAGGAGATGAGAGATGGCATCGTCTGTGGAACGATTTGGACGGTAAGCGAACTGTAGTGGGTCCAGTGTGTCTGGTAGTGAAGAAATGATGAAGTCTCTGACCAGGCGTTCAAAGCACTTCATCACTACTGAGGTGAGGGCTACAGGGCGATAGTCATTGAGAGAAGCAGGGTGGGGTTTCTTCGGGACAGGAACAATGATGGACTCTTTGAAGCATGTGGGGATCACCGACTGAGATAAAGAGATGTTGAATATCTCAGTGAACACAGGAGCTAGCTGGTATGCGCAGTCTCTTAGGATACGACCTGGGATGCCGTCTGGTCCTGCTGCTTTCCTGGTGTTCACTCTCTTGAAGGCTCTCCTTACTTCATGCTCGGAGATGACGAGCACGTTTCCGGTGCTGGCAGTATCTTCCTGTCTGCAGCCGTTTGCGCCGCTAACACTAGCATTGTTGGAGACCTTAGCTGCAGCCTCGAAGCGAGCATAGAAAGTGTTCAGCTCGTCTGCCAAAGTCACGGCCGCGTTCGTCATACCGGTTGTTGGTGCTTTATAGTCCGTTATTGTCCTTAGTCCCCGCCACAGGCTCCTAGAGTCACTCTGTTGGAGTTGTGACTCTAGTTTCCTCCCGTAGTGCTGCTTCGCCTCTTTCACCGCCCTCCGCACGTTATATGACGCGGCTTTGTACGGGTCCATGTCCCCCGTCATGAGTCCCGTGTTGTAGGCAGCGGTGCGGGATCTCAGAGCGTCGCGGATGGTTTTATCCACCCACGGCTTCTGGTTGGGAAACGTTGTGATAGTCTTTGTCTCCACGGTATCATCCGCTAGTTTCCCGATGAATCCCACAACCGCTTCCGTAAACACGTTGACGTCATCGTCGGAGCTGTTTCTGAACATGCCCCAGTCTGCGTCATCGAGTGCGTCCTGTAACGCGGCCACCGATTGATCCGTCCAGCGCGCGACCTTCCTCTGAACCGGAACTTCCTGTTTCAGCCTTTGTTTGTATTTTGGCATGAGGAAGATGGCGGCGTGAACAGATTTGCCAAACGGGGGGCGGGATTGTGCCTTGTAGCCGTCCTTGACCGTAGTGTAGCAGTGGTCCAGTGTCCTTTCACCCCTGGTGGGGCAGGTGATGTGTTGATAAAAGTTCGGCGCTGCGCGTTTGAGGTTGGCGCTATTAAAGTCCCCCGTCACAATAAGCGCAGCGTCCCGGTGTTGTGTCTGGTGCTGTGTGAGTGCCTCATGCAGCTCGCATAAGGCGGTGACCGTGTCCGCTTGTGGTGGAATATAAACGGCACTTACAATGACCGATGTAAATTCCCGAGGTAGATAAAAAGGACGACACGTGATGGACAGTAGTTCCAGATTTGGTGTGCAGGAGCGTGTAAGAGGAACAACGTTTGCACTGTTGCACCAGTTGTTGTTCACCATTAAACACACGCCGCCTCCCCTTGACTTCCCCGAGTCCCGTGTCCTGTCCATGCGGTGAACCGAGAAGAACTCGGCCGGCTGGATGGCGTGGTCCGGCACCGCTGGGTTCAGCCATGTCTCGGTGAAGCAGAGGAGATTGCAGTCCCGAATGTCTCTCTGGAACTTTATCCTGGCCCTGAGGTCGTCAAGCTTGTTCTCCAGTGACTGGACGTTGGCGAGCAGGATGCTAGGCAGAGGTGTGCGGTGTGCACGAGCTCTCAGCCTGTTCCTGACGCCGGCTCGCTTCCCTCTAGGCCGCCGCCGCTTCCCTTTGTTCTCCCTCGAGATCTCACTCGGCCAGCTCGGATCCGGAGTTAAAAACTTCGAATTGTGAGTACATTGTATACCAATAGAAACAAGAGTGTCACTGTCATACCTAATGTACCCAATGGTGATGATTTTGCCGATTTAGAAACGCTGAAAACTAACTTAAAAAACAAAGACAAAGAAAAAGTGGTCGGAGCAGTCGTGACGGCAGCCGACCTCACCGGCGCCATCATTTCAACTTGTGCAGAAGTTTTTCACACCCAGAGAGCAATAATTCAATATTTTTATGATGCAAATGCAAAGTGGCTGTGGCATAAACATATCCATTATTTAACAGGCGTATGTGTCATCACCATGAACGTACACCCACGTACAAAAACAGCCTGACTATGATTATAAAGTATATGAATTGGCCTGCAGGACCTCTCCCAGATGCTTTGGATATTACTTTTTGTTTCCTTTATTACAGTCCTACAGAAATGTGTCAATATTTAAAAAGTATGAAGGCAAATGTCTTTACTCTCACTTTGCCTTTCATATTTCTTATTGTTTTGTTATAAATTTTTCATGAGGTAATATGATCGGAAATACGTCAACAATGGAAATTATGAGGAGGTAACTGCTGCCCGCTCCATTTATTTATTTACTTCAACGTTGATTATATTCACGAATAAAACCACATGATGGTACAATAACCGGTGCTCAAGGCCAGACACTGAAAACGTACTCAGTGGCTTGAATTTCATTTGATACTTTCTGAAGTTATACATCAATGAAGATTCTGCTTATCATATCAGCTGTTTAGATGCTAACGCTTACAATGAACAAAGATGAACCGTGAGAAGTATCGCTGTGCACTCATAGCATGCTAAGGCTTTTGTAAGCAAACACATTATTTCTAGCACTGCTAGCAGTGTAGCTCTGGCCATGATAAAGCTGGACAGTTGATAGTCCACCACTCTGGTCCTGACTGAAACATCTCAACAACTATTTAATGCACTACCATCATATTTTATTCATGGTGCATTTATGGTGCCTACTGTAGTTGATCGATTTTTGTGACCTTGGTGATCTAATGACTCCCCCCCCCCCCCCAAGCACCACTTCTAGGTCATATGAACTTGGTTTTCAGATAGTGAACTGCACATTTTGCCAATGTGCAGTTTTCAGATTTTCTTCTGGCTCCACCACAAAGTTGACATTTGAATGATATCTGTTGGTTTACAATCAGATTAGTCAGTGACTTTTGTGGCTGTGATGTCATGATGTTATCTCCCTTTTCATTATTTTATTACTTTTTATTACTAAATATATGATGAACTGATGTTTCTATCAGCCTCGGTTCTACTTTGTCTGATGTTAGCATTTGGCCTACAGAGATTTAAGCAGATATTGAATGTTTTTAAAATATATTAATAAATTATAACTTAAAATGTAAAAATCTTTCCTTATTTCTCTTTTAAGATTGTTTTCTTGTGCATGTCAAGCCATTTTCATTGTGGCTGGTGTTTTTAGATCGGATCCTGTAAGTCAGCGTATTAATATTTGTACTTGGCCATCTTTCACTGGAAAGTTTTTATGTTAAGGATCATCACTGGTGGGTCTCTGGATATGGGCCAGAAGATTTCAGTTGAAGGGTACACAGTTGAGCCTGAAGATGGCATGTCAGCAGAAAACCACAGCTAGCAGCATGTTTGTCATTTTTTGACAAGCATGCTGCTAGTCATAGTCGTAGTCATTGACATTGCACTTGTGTGCCAAAGGGTGTTGAACCACCACTTGCTCAGCACCCTCCTTATATTGCAGGGGTGTGCAAGTGCAAGGAGGACTCTGAAAATGCATTAGAAGAGAACTTTGAAGGGAAGAATGGGCAAATTTAAAGCAGTAAGGTTTTTAAATGTTTTATTAACCTAGTAAGATTTTGATCACACTTTGTATATTGTCATCATCAGAAATTTATCTTGATTATGTTTATTCATTACAGAATCTATGGAGTTCCATGTGATCTTCGTTAGTACAGACACAAGTCTTATATAATGTAATAAAATTTTACAGATGGTAGGCTACGGCATGTTTTCTTTGATTCTTTTAAAAGCCGATGCCTTAGTGCACTGCAAACACCATGGTTTGAGGTTCTGGCCTTTTCAGATCATCTTCTTTCTGTTTGCTCGCTGAAAATAAGTTCTCATCCTTTTCCTGTCCTACGGGAGCACGGCAGCAGCACTTAATCACCCCCAGCTTGACCCTGGACTGTGGCAAGAGTTCAAAGCTACACTCAGCCTCCGCATCACCCAGAAGAATCTGTCCAATCACCTTGGTGTCCCACTGCCTCCCTCGCTGGCATCTGTCTTCTTTCCATATATCACAGGTGAGCTTTGGTCATAAAGGGGATCGCTCCACGGGGAGACTGTGCATCCATTTCCACCATTAAACTAGATTCAGCTGCCGCTTCTTCTGCTCTCCATAGGCATCCAGTGAGTAATGGATACCCCGGTGCCTCTCGCTGCCCTTTCTTATCTACTGTACAGCCTGCAGTCACACACTGACTCACACAGACAGAAAGACACAAGCACCCCCTCACTTACTCAAATAGAAACACTTAGTCACTTTTAGTTCTCGTCTGGAGGCTTTTATACCGGAGATCTGTGTTCAAAAGAGGAATTTTGGATCGTGACCCATTAAGTGATGGATTGGCCTCTGCATTGTACCACGTCCTTTATCGCCTGTCCTCTGGGGACTCTTAGAGACGTAATGTGCTCTCCAGAATTTTGCCATAAAGTCTTTGTGTTTAATCAGTGCTTTATTTCACTGATGTCTTTCAGGAGGTAACTGTTTGGTGCGGGACTTTTTGAATGAGAACTGCGGTCTGACTTTGCCATTGGCGCCTGTGCGTTGAGTAGCTGTGAACTCTTCAGCCACGTTGCACAGCTGGCAACACTTCATTGGTCTCAGTGTGCTAAAAGCCCATGTCACAGGGCTGTGTCTAAACACAGGAATGATTTTCACAGCTGAGGGTACGACTCTCCAAAGTAGCGTTAGCGGTGGAAGACGAGATGAAGTAACAGCTTAATTTGTCTGTAACTTCTCGTTGGCAGAAAGAAGATGGGCTAAAACACACAAAGGAAAGGACGTGGTATTATCCGGTCAGGACTGAAGCAACAGTGTTGAATTTTTTTTGCCAAAAGTCGCTCTCAGACAGAGTGAAAGCAGATTATACGAAAACACAGAAGAAGAACTAATTACCCTTATAAATAAAGCTTTGAATAATATTTACACTCATCAAGACATAATCCTAAAAGTCAGTTTATTCATTCTTTCTGTCTGTCCGTCACCCACTCATTCACTCTGTTTTTCTCTTTGGAATGACTTTGAAATGTTTTCAAATAGGATTATACATTACCAGCTGTACTCCATTTAGTCATCTAGGCAACATACGTAAAGCTATTACTTCAACAGTATTTTGCTAAAGTGGCATGTTTCATTTCAATAGCAACTAATCTCAAGTGAACACATGTCATGTTCTCTAAAAATACTTTTAATAATGTAGAATTTGTTTCAGTCAACTTCTTTGGTCCGGACTATTCGGTTTTCTAAGGTTTGCTGATTTTTTTTCTTTAATCTTTAGACTGAATGATTCAACACCCACTGCATAGATTAACTGTAAAAACACAAGGTTTTCCACAGTATTTGCTGTACCTGCAGGCATTTGAGTAAATGTAAATATGTCACCTTTTTGATAAATAATAATCAGCTTCCTCTCTGGTGACTCCTACCAGCTATGGACAGAAATTACCTTCTTAACCAGGGTCTGTTTTCTCCACATCTACAAGACTGGTAGTGTCTGCTCGGGTCCCAGTGATGTAAAATTTGTAAAAATTTGTAAAATTCCTGTCAGTTTTTTGTGACCGCGGACACATTCTTGCAGAATTTACATTACAATGTATCAACTATGCATGCTCCCCAGGCATTTTCTTTTCTTTTTCTCTGCAGCACTGATGAGCTCAGCACCAATTTTTAAATAAGTTTTCATATATGACAAGTTCTGGCTAGTGGCCTTACAGCTAGGGTGGATCTCCCTAGATCAGATGAAAGAATAAATTTGCAAGCTGCAGCCCAAGCCAGTGACCATGAATCCATCCAAGCGCAGGAAAATATCCTCTAAATTGGAAGTTGGTCAACCTGCCGACAGGAAATAATGAGCTACCTGGTTGATAGAAGCAAGAGATATTAAAATGAATGATCAAATATAACATGGCGGTGTTAAACACTTCAGTAGTGTTATGCTGGATATTCAGAATGGCAACGCGAATGGCAGCCTTTCTTGTAATACATAAAGCAGTTAGATGTTGTGAATCAACACACGGATTGAGCCGTGATAAAAATATAGACATAGAATATGTTCATGGCAATTCCATATACAGTATAATGACATTTACATGTCCTCACCACAACCTCTGGTGAAGGCTATAACTCAGAAAGCATGTAATCTTTCAAAGTCCTACTATTGTTAGAGCAACAGTTAATACCTCACTCTATTTAAACGTTACACAAAAAACCCTTCAAAACGCAAACATCCTGTTTTCACTCAGCAGGGAAGTGATCTTGATTTCAAGTAATCCAAAACTCAGGTAATGTGAAAGATACTTAACGTAATGGCTGAGATGAAATGCTGTCGTGCAATGTTGCCTGTTACATGCATCTGTCTACTGCATGAGGTCATGTCTGGTCAGGTTCAACATGGCTGTGGTCCCCAGCATGGAAAAAACTGGGTCCTGCTTGATTCCCTGCCAACGCTGAATCAAAAGCATTTAAGTCTAAATGTATTCCCACAAAGGCTCCACAGTGCACAAAGGCATTCTGTGGTGCCCAAAGTTAAAGTGAAGCCATAGAATTGGGGAAACTTTGATGCCAGAGTTTTGTGCACAGGTACAGGCAAGTGAAATAAAACCCTCCCCTGACGTGAAAAGTTCCAGAAGTGTTAAATTATTCCTCCACGAAACTCCATCTATTTTCCCATCATCGCACCGGTTGGTCACATTTGATCCTGCCACCCTCACTTTAAGGTTGTTCGTTTTGATAGGCTGCTTCCTCACAGCCATCGTAATTTTGCATCTTTTGCGTCTGAAGCACAAAAACTTTGATGATTGAACTATAGAAGATCAGAGATTGTCTGTCGAGGGGCACGTATTACTCATCAAAGACCTCCAGCGGAACCATAACCCTGCTTCAACAATGCACAGGCAAAGTTGAGGCAAAGGCTTCTGGGAGATATTCCATATTAAAACTTGTTTGAACACCTGAAACAGAAGGCAGCGCATCGAAATGGGAAATTCCCATCGCCAGAGAGGAATGGCGACGTATCCTCGGGGTTGTGGGGATGCAAGCTCCTGTTGTGTAATTACTGGACTGGAAAACACAGTATAGTTCAATATACCAGTCAGACCTCACATACTGTAACAGTGTTACAACAGAGTTGAGAAAAAAAGACATTTATTGCGAATGACAAATGAGGGAAGTATTAAAAGTACGTAAAAAAAAAAAAGCGGCTTAGTGTCACGGCAGGTGGATCAGACTTTATTTTATATTCATGAGGGTTTTTTCTGCCTTTGTTGCTATCCAAGAGCAGTACAGGTGTCGTTTAAATTCCTGCAATGTAAACATATGTGCTGTAATTACAGGTTTAACCTCTGTCTCTCTGAAACACACAGAAAAGTGCTCAGTGCTGTGTGTGAGTGTAAAGGTATTAAATGTAATGCTTTAAAGATAGTTCTAAAATGAAAAGTGTAATTTCCAGAATGTTATCCAGGCTACATCGATTTTAAACTGTTATTCAGTCAGTACAGTGTGTGTGTGTGTGTGTGTGTGTGTGTGTGTGTGTGTGTGTGTGTGTGTGTGTGTTTGCCTTTTTAAAGTGGCATCTATGTGTAAATTATAGATAGAATTTCTGACACACCCAACAAAAAACAGAAAATGTATCTCAGGGTATGTTGCACACTTTTTAAAGAAACGTTGTGGGAGGGGCATCATGGTTTGTGTAGTGGTTAGCATCGTTGCCTCACCGCAAGGGGGTCCTGGGTTTGAATCCACTGGCCACCTGGGGCCTTTCACCCTGTGCCAGTGTGGGTTCTTCCCAGGTATTCATGCTTCCTTCCGCCGTTCAAAAACAATCATATATTTAGCGTTTTGAGCGAGTTGGCAATTCTAAATAGATGTGTGTGTGAATGGCTGTTTGTGTGTTTTTATGTGTTAAACTTGCGATAGGCTAGCAGCCAGCCCAGTATGTGCTCCCCTGCCCCACTCCACACTACCCAGAATAACAGGTGGAATAGACTCCAGGCTCTGAACTGGAAAAGCAGAAGAAAAAGGATGACTTTTGCACATGATTTCAATGTTATCCCAACTTCTGCTAGATGTCTTAATGAACATTTTGGTGGATGGTCTACTGTGAGGAAAAATAAGACACTACCCACATAAGCAGACCTGCGATTCTCAAACTTTTTCTGACTTTTTCACACCTGTAATCAGACTTTACCCAATGAAGTTTGAAGCGCCGGAGAGCCTCTCACATTTTCAGATGAACTGTGTACAACAGTTTTCTGTCGATACTTGAAGCCTTACTCTTCACTCATCCACTGAGCACAGCACAGAGACACATAGTGTGAGTGCTGTTTCTTTGCCTGGAAAGGACGATGCTGTGAATCAGTAGAATACTGCCCATGGATATTTCACTTGCTCCTTCTGGTGGAAAAATTAATTAATTTTAAAATGTTAAAAAAAAACATCCTGGACAGGCGTGAAAAGTCACTACTACTTATATATATTTTATTTTCTCATTAAATGCCTTAGCTGAGAAAAAGAAATGCACCATGCTTCCATAATACTTGTAAAAATCTGGCAAAATTAAGCCAACAGTTTGTGTTAATTTGTGAGTTTCATAAATACAGATCCTCAGCCGCTTGTAACCTTTCATGCACAGAAAAAGCATGAATGCAGACTGGGTGCACAAGTTAGCAGAAACAGTGAAGCAGCCACTGCAATAGACACAAACTGCAAAAAGAATGTGATCTATATACACAACGTGATTGCGTTTGACTTCAAGAGAATGTGGAAGTTTAGTTAGTGACGACAGAAGCCGTGTTTGTGTATCTTACACTGACTCTGGGCCAAACAGAGGGGACACGGGCACCTCATGACATGTATGAGAGGTGACTGGATGACAGATGCTAACGGCGGAGCCGTGTGTAAACACGCCCATTGAAGACAGTGTCAATCAACACCCCAGATTAGAGCTCAGCCTATTAGTCAAGTCAGAAATCCTTCATCTCTCCTTCAACAAAACTTCAGGACGGCAGACTAATTGAAGTGCCGGCAGACTGACCCGACTCGCAGACAACAAAGCGATAACTCTAAATTATAGCAGATTAACAGAGACACTGGTTATGTAAAGCTAAAATAAGTTTGAGATAAAAGTTTTAACAAGAAGACGAGGCCAGATAGCTTGCATTAACTTTCAGAGCCCAGATGACATAATATTTATTCAAGGGCACTATAGGGGGAAAAAAAGTCAGTGTCACAAGGCACTGATTGCGAACACTACATTTCATACCAATCTGGCCCAGTCAAACAGCTTTAAAGTCAAACGTCCATGTTGGGGTGATAGATGTCGAAGCTGAAAGAACAGGGAAACCACTTGTTATTCCAGTTTGAGATTTACAAGATAGGTACTTCAAACCATCCATCCATCCATCTTCATCCGCTTTATCCGGGGCCAGGTCACAGGGGCAGCAGCCTAAGCAGAGAAGCCCAGACCTCCCTCTCCCCATCCACCTCCTCCAGCTTATCCAGGGGAACACCAAGGCGTTCCCAGGCCAGCCGAGAGATATAATCTCTCCAGCGTGTCCTGGGTCTGCCCCGGGGCCTCCTCCCGGTGGGGCATGCCCGGAACGCCAACCCCTTGTCAGATTCCCGAACCAGCTCAGCTGGCTCCTTTCGATGTGGAGGAGCAGCGGCTCTACTCTGAGCCCCTCCCGGATGGCCGAACTTCTCACCCTATCTCTAAGGGAGAGGCCAGCCACCCTTCGGAGGAAGCTCATTTCCGCCGCTTGTATCCGCGATCTCGTTCTTTCGGTCACTAAAATGGCCTGTATTTGTATAGCGCTTTTCTAGTCCCTAAGGACCCCAAAGCGCTTTACACAACCAGTCATCCACCCATTCACACACACATTCACACACTGGTGATGGCAAGCTACATTGTAGCCACGGCCACTACCAACAGCTCGTGGCCATAGGTGAGGGTAGGGATGTAGATCGACCGGTAAATTGAGAGCTTCGCTTTTACACTCATCTCCCTCTTCACCACAATGGACCGGTGCAGCGTCTGCATTACTGCAGCTGCAGCACCAATCTGTCTGTCGATCTCCGGCTCCCTTCTCCCATCACTCGCGAACAAGACCCCGAGATACTTGAACTCCTCCACTTGGGGCAGGAACTCATCCCCAACCCGGAGTGGGCACTCCACCCTTTTCCAGCTGAGAACCATGGCCTCAGATTTGGAGGTGCTGATCCTCATTCCCGCTGCTTCACACTCTGCTGCGAACCGTTCCAGTGCGAGCTGGAGGCCTTCACCCGATGAAGCCAACAGAACCACATCATCCGCGAAAAGCAGAGAGGAGATTCTGAGGCCACCGAAGTGAAAGCCCTCTGCCACTTGGCTGCGCCTAGAAATCCTGTCCATAAAAATTATGAACAGAATCAGTGACAAAGGGCAGCTCTGGTGGAGCCCATCACCCACCGGGAACGAGTCCGACTTATTGCCGGCAATGCGAACCAAGCTCTTGCAACGGTTGTATAGGGAACCATTGGCCCGTAGCAATGGGCCAGACACCCCATACTTCCGCAGCACCTCCCACAGGACACCCCGAGGGACACAGTCGAATGCCTTCTCCAAGTCCACAAAACACATGTAGACTGCTTGGGCAAACTCCCATGCACCCTCAAGTATCCTCGAGAGGATAAGGAGCTGGCCCAATGTTCCACGACCAGGATGAAAACCGCATTGTTCCTCCTGTATCCGAGGTTCGACTAGCGGACGAACTCTCCTTTCCAGCACCCTGGCATAGACTTTCCCAGGGAGGCTGAGGAGTGTGATCCCCCTGTAGTTGGAACACACCCTCCGGTCCCCCTTCTTAAAGATGGGGACCACCACCCCGGTCTGCCCCAAGCCTTCAGGAACTTGGGGTAGAGCTCATCAACACCAGGGGCTCTGCCACCAAGGAGTTGTTTAACTGCCTCAGTGACCTCGCCTCCAGAAATTCGCGGGTCATTCTCCTCATCCCCAGACTCTGCTTCCTCCTCAGAAGACGTGTCAGTGGGATTAAGGAGGTCCTCAAAGTATTCCTTCCACTGCCTGACAATTTTCTCAGTCGAAGTCAGCAGCGCTCCGCCAGCACTATACACAGTGCAGGTAGAGTACCGCTTTCCCCTCCTGAGACGCCTGACGGTTTGCCAGAATCTCTTCGAGGCAGTCCGAAAGTCTTTTTCCATGGCCTCTCCGAACTCCTCCCACACCCGGGTTTTTGCTTCAGCCACTGCCCGAGCCGCATTCCGCTTGGCCTGTCTATACCTGTCGGCTGCCTCCGGAGTCCCACAGGCTAACCAAGCCCGATAGGACTCCTTCTTCAGCCTGGTGGCTCCCCTCACCTCTGGTGTCCACCATTTGGTTCGTGGATTACCACCACGGCAGGCACCAACCACCTTGCGGCCACAGCTCAATGCAGCAGTTTCAGCAATGGAGACACTGAACATGGTCCATTCGGACTCAATGTCCCCAGTCTCCCTCAGAATGCTGTTGAAGCTCTGCCGGAGGTATGCATTGAAGATCTCACGGACTGGGGCCTCTGCTAGACGTTCCCAGCACACCCTCACTACGCGTTTAGGTGCACCAGTTCTGTCCAGCGTCCTCCCCCGCCACCTGATCCAACTCACCACCAGGTGGTGATCAGTTGACAGCTCAGCCCCTCTCTTTACCCGAGTGTCCAGAACATATGGTCGCAGGTCTGGTGATACGATTACAAAATCAATCATCGACCTGCGGCCTAGAGTGTCCTGGTGCCACGTGCACTTATGGACACTCTTATGTTCGAACAAGGTGTCCGTTATGGCCAAACTGTGATTTGCACAGAAGTCCAATAACAAAACACCGCTTGGGTTCAGATCAGGGAGGCCGTTCCTCCCAATCACGCCCCTCCAGGTCTTGCTGTCATTACCCACGTGAGCATTGAAGTCTCCCAGCAGGACAACAGAGTCTCCAGGTGGAGCACCTTCCAGCACCCCACCCAGGGACTCTAAGAAGGCTGGGTACTCTGAACTACCACTTGGCGCATAAGCGCAGATGACAGTCAGGACCCGTTCCCCGACCCTAAGGCACAGGGAACAAACCCTCTCATCCACCGGGTAAAACCCCAACGTACTGGCAGCAAGCCGAAGGGATATTAGAATACCCACCCCAGCCCGCCGCCTCTCACCAGGGGAAACTCCAGACTGAGACAGAGTCCAGCCCCTCTCCAGGAGACTGGTTCCAGAGCCCAAGCCATGCGTAGAGGTGAGCTCGACAATATCTAGCCAGTACCTCTCAACCTCACGCACTAACTCAGGCTCCCCACCAGATAGGGGGCCATTCCATGTCCCAATTGCCAGTCTTGGCAGCCGGGGATCAGTCCGCCAGGGCCTCATGGCCCCATGGACTAAGGCCCGACCACTAGACGCTCGCCCTCAGGCACCCTCCCCGGGCCTGGCTCCAGGGCGGGGCCCCGGTATCCCTATCCCGGGCAGGGTAAACTGTTCCCTCAATGTTTTCTTCATAAGGGCCATTCCATGTCCCAATTGCCAGTCTTGGCAGCCGGGGATCAGTCCGCCAGGGCCTCATGGCCCCATGGACTAAGGCCCGACCACTAGACGCTCGCCCTCGGGCACCCTCCCCGGGCCTGGCTCCAGGGCAGGGCCCCGGTAACCCTATCCCGGGCAGGGTAAACTGTTCCCTCAATGTTTTCTTCATAAGGGTCTTGCAAACCATTAAATGAAAATGTAGACAAATCAGCTACATTTGCATTACTATGAATATTGTTGGAGTGGTTTTTCAGCAAGAGAAAACAAATGTTGGATTGTTGGATTCCTTTGGAAATTCCAGTGATGGTGAGCGGCAGTTATTTAGCTACAGGTGTGTTGACACTTTGCAGGGATGAGTGATCGAGCCAAATGATCAGATGACAATCCTATAGGGTAACAAAACATAACAGCTCTCCCCACTGACGTAGTTGGACTCATGTTATCATATTAGTTGTGCAAGGCTCACAAACCACCACATGCTTATCTGGTGATTTGTATCTCCCGCACCTTGATGCATCCTTCAGGATGTTAGTCTGCCTGCTGCTATTCTTCATCCAATTTATTGTCTTTTTTTCACAAAATAAATAGCTTCTACTGCTAAATTGCACCTTGCAAAGCTTTCAAGGGACTCGGTGCAGTCTTGTGAAAACTAAGTATATGATTCAATACCTTTTATCGCATGTATAACCACTTTTAGCAGCAGTAGCTTGAATTAGACGGTCAGGCTTTTATGTAATTCCTGTGGAGCAGGACATCTCAGTCAGTCACACCAGCAATCTACACGTCCAAGTTCACTACAGCCATGAATCATCTTGTGATCTTACTTCCTTATTTCCTACTGCCTGGAAGCTCCATGTTAAACAGCCTTTGCCAAACATATCCACTGTCCCTCCTGTGCACATCCATTGTTGAGAAGCATTTAATATACCGTAATTGTCGGGCTATAAGCCGCTACTTTTTGCACCAGCTTTGAACCCTGCGGCTTTTAGTCAGGTGCGGCTTTTCTATGGATTGTCCATGATTTTTGTCATATTGTAAGACGATTTGTTTTGATTGTTCCGGTGTTGTACGGCACTACGTTGCCTGGCGGAAGGGCATGTGATCAGACACACAGTATCGGGTTCAAGAGTGGTATGTTGGTCACATGTCCATCCGCCAGGCAACATAGTGCCGTAAAAGTAGTGCGAAAAACAAACTTCAAAGTAGTGCTATGCGTTCAGCGGGAGTCGTGGATGATGTGCGGCGATAAATGTGCGAAAAGCAAGTTATGCCCAACTCCACCGGTGGAATCTGACAGCGTGGAAAAGTGTAAAAACATCCATGATCACCAACGGATTTCGAAGGGCTGGACTGCTGCATGATGGAGAGGAGGACACCGCCACGGCCCTTCAGAGGGTGTTCGACTCTGACACTGACAACAAAGGAAAGAAGCTGAGAGTGGATGACGTAGCCATCCTGAGCCTGTTCGTATCCGACACTGGAGAAGAGGACTTTGGTGGTTTTAGTGCGCAGGAAGATGGTGGTGAATGACTGACTTTTCTTCTTGTTAAAGCCATGTCACTGCACCTGAGCCTAAAAGGTAGTCCAATCTATTTTTCTGGTGTGCCCTAGGTTATTGTTATGTACTACATTTGTTACTCATTTATGAAGCACAGTACATGTTTCCTACTTGTAATTACCGCTACTTGTACATATACCTAAAAAGTTATGCAAATATGTACCCATAACTTGTTTTTCAAAATATTAATAAAAGGGATGTGTCTCCAAACAGCCATCTCTTTCCTGACAATTCGCTTTGTGCATATTCTCTTACATATGATAAGTCAATATTGAAACACCTGCGGCTTTTAGTCAGGTGCGGCTAATGTATGTACAAAACAGGATTTTCCCCTGATTTTAGCTTGTGCGGCTAATATTCAGGTGCGCTTTGTAGTCCGGGAAATACGGTATATAGTTTAAGATTACATGTGACATAACATCACTCCTACGCTTTTGGAAGGATCTAGTTTCCCTAAGAAAGATGGAATATTTTCAACTTGGAAGTGAGAAGTGGTTGTGGAAGTTTGCAGAGGTGAATACTAAAGTCAGCATGCTAACATGCTCACAGTCACAATGCAAGCATGCCAGCACCTAGCAGGTATTGTTTATCATGTCTTAGCCTGGCATTTTAGAAAGTTGACACTTGCTAATTAGCACTAGTCGAAGCTGGTGGGAATGTTCTCACTTCTGTAGGACATATTTGGTGATAAATCAAAGTACTGGATGAAGCTACAATAATGTTTGGGTCCATCGGTGTATATGCTCCACCTGGGATCAAATTAAGGCAGTGTGATCAGTGTTTACAGCATCTGGTCTGTGTATGAAATCTGAAGGACTGGATGTCTTTAGCAGCTCTCCTGAGGCACACTGAAATCCACACTGCCAAAGACCAGGTGTTTGTTTAGAGGTGCCAAGATTTTCTTCTCTTTGGATCCTGGCAGCTTGAGAAGAAGAGTAATAAATTACCATTCAGTACCTTTTGTAGAGCATTGATGTTTGTCTGTCATACTACGAGAATATGAAGTTTAAATCTAGAGGATAAGAAAGCACTGTCTTATTTCCCCCTTTCTTTCTTTCACTAGATCTGATTTGAGAAAGAGTTTGCGGGGAAGCAAGGTGATGTCATGGAGATCTCTCCTGATGGGGGAGCTTATTTTCTTGTCTTGTCACACATCGCATACACCAAAGTTTATAAAACCTGCATGCCTTTATATTTTTCCTGGTAATCCCCCTCTGTGAGTGTTACGCCATGTTAAAGCCATTATTTTTGTTCACAGTAGTTTAGATTGGATGGGTAGAACGGTGTCATATAAAACCATGCTGGTTGTCGTAGAAAGGCCGCATTGGACTAATACGACGTTCGCAACCTCTGTAATGAAGAGCAAAACTTTAATGTTTGTTTAAGTTCAACATGAAACCGCTCCATGGATGATGTCATCACAGCAACCACAACCACAAGAGCCATATTCATTTTCACTGAAAACAAAGATGACCTGAAAGTTTAAACTACCAGCATGCAAGATACACATAACTGGGACACATAAATAGAGTACTGTACAGCATCGGGGGCTAAAAGTGCACATGTGATTTCTATTGTACCTAAGAGTTCTGGTTTACAGATCCTTTTTCACTCGTGAATCCGCAGCTGGCCTTTGGGTTTACATACATATATATATATATATATATATATATATATATATATAAATGTTTTTCTTTTTTTCTGCAGAATGTGAAGTCACCCAATTTATGCATGTATAGGTCACACTCCTGTGACACCACTCTCTGCGGAGGTTTTTACTGTGTAACCTGATGATTTGCTGTAGTATCCAGTGTCCATTTGAGGTCTTTCTTTATAGCTTCTTGAGAGACTATGTGACTGAGCTGTGGAATCTGAGATTGAAACAGGAGCACTGCATTATGGTAGCTTGTATTTTCCCATATCCAAAAATATCCAATGATCTCGTCGATTTTTTTGTTTTTAATTTGGACTCTAACTCTTTTACTGAACTAGCTGCAACCACTCAATTCACCGAGGGAAATGCACTGCATCTACTGAGCTACTACAATTAGTCCCAACACTTAGGTCTCATGGGATCCATCCATCCATCCATCTATCCATCCATCCAGGGGCGTAATTTCCCGGGGGGTTAGGGGGGGTTATGGCCCAATAAAATTATGAGTTATGTTGCATAAATAGGCTGTTGATTTTCTTTACTCATTTCAGTTATTACCAGCAAAATAGTTGCATGTTTAAACATCTGGGAATTTACCCAGATGTATTTATTTATTTAGACAGAGATCTTGACCCCCCCAGTGTTCTGCACAAAGTTACGCCCATCCATCCATCCATCCATCCATCCCCTCTTATCGCTCAAGCGGAGTTTTTGCCCTCTTTGAGAGTAACAAATTTCAGAATATGTCTAGATCTGAATCTTTACACCGAGATCGTTGGTGTATCAAAGGTTAAGTGCCTTGCTTAAGAGAGCCTCATCAACAGTCATTCACAGAAGGGGGAGAGTTACTCATTCATGTTCTGTAGCCAAACTTTTTCTGTCAGAATGGATTACAGTGCCTGCTTTAAACAGCTTCTATGTGCAGCACTGCCGGCATGCAACCATGTGCAATCATATACAAACACTGACATTCCTGAGCCTCTGGAGGTTCTTCTCTCCTGCTCTACATGCTGAACCAGGATATGTGATCCACCGCTTATTAAACAGAGCTTACTTGTAATTAAGCTTCCCAGATGGGTTTTGCTTGAGGTTCGTGTTAAGCTTCTTTCTCCATCTGTCTCCCTAAAAGTGACGAGTGAAGAGTAATAGGTTTCAAAATGTGCCACAGAAAAATGACAGACTGTCGAAAAACAAGAGGTGGCCGTGAGAGCGCGCGCTCAAAAAATCCAACTTGTAATCATCACTGTCCTGATCTTACCCCTCTAGTGATGCCATATGCAAAATGATTATACAATGTAATTACAGCACCGGCTGCACAATAAAGACTGAAAAGGGAAACCGGAAACATTTCGAGTGTGGTTAGAAATACATTCTCTCATTGTTTATCCAAACACGCCTCCCGTGCAGCCTTCTCCAAAGGCAAAGTTATGATGTAATAAACCTCAGAATGAGATAAAGTCTTTCTTCGGACTTATCGTTCCCATGTGTTTGATGCAATAATAAAAACAATTCTGCGTGATATCTCTGTTTAACACTGAACAAAAGCTGACAACATGAACAATATGTAACGTGAACAAAGCGGAATAGTCTGAGTATGTGCCAGTGCACAGCTGCGCAGGGAAGCAGGAAGCCAGGTGTCCAGCAGGAGTGGTCCAGGATCCTGACGGCTCCCTCTGATGCATATATAGGCCTCCAACACCTCGCTATGGACCTGTGCCTCGCTAACTGCTTTTAAAGAAACATCTGGTAGGTGACATGTCTTTTGTGCCAATTAGTGTTTCTCTGGACTCCTCTGTGTTCCCATACAGTCCACACACACACACACACACACACACACACACACACACACACACACACACACACACACACACACACACACACACACACACACTGAGTCTATATTCTCAGCCTGCTGGCTCCTGCCAGGTTGGACGCACAGGGAAGCAAAAACATGAAAAGAAAACAATTTAAAAGGGCTAATCTACCCATTCTTGAACATGAAGTTTATTTTTACAGTCTCCAGCTGGACTGGCTTCGAGTGTGTGGAAGCAATCAGGAAACACACAAAGAGAGAGGGAAAGAAATTATGATCACAGATTCAAATGTCACTAAGCCTCGAGGATAAACTATAGAAATGTATAAAGGCCCAACTGAAATGATCGGCCTACTTGGGCAATTGCCTCCAAATGGATGTCGCATTTTGTCTTTATTTGCTGAGATGGGGGGGTTGGGGGTGGCAAGGGGGAGGGATACTTTACAAAAATAGAAACATTTGGTTTGTGAGAGCGTGCAACGTGCCGATCATTACCCCTTAAAACCCACATCAAAGTGTGCTGGTGTGTTGATCGCTTAGTGGAGAAAAACAAGAGAAAGCTCTGATCGTTTTCATGTCTTTGTGTTCATTTGTTTTCATTTATAAAGTGCTTTCTCAATACTGTGCGCAGGGAATACGCACAGTATGGAACACATAGCAGGGGCGGTTGTTTTATTTTTATTTTTTGTTTTTTTTAACAGAATATTGCATGAACTGTTTAGGGATTAGAGCCATTTTTACACACAGTCACCCATTTTCAGAGCTTCAAAATTCATTGGTAAATTTCTTTTCAAATTTCGGTTTGTCTACATAAATTCTGTCTCATTTTTTGATTACTTAAAAGGTCTGGATTGTCCAGGACAATAGCATCAGATTTTTTGCTGTAGTTGCTGCAGATTTGTCGGCAGATCCATGATGTGAATCTCCTGTTCGACCACATCTCAATGGTGCTCCACTGGATTGAGATCTAATGACTGTTGAGCATAGAGAACTCTTTGTCATGTTCAAGAAACCAGTTTGAGACTATTTGATCTTTGCGACATTGTGTGTTAGCCTGCTGGAGGCAGCCATCATTAGATGGGTACACTGTGTCTGGCTCTGGGTGTACATAGTGACATAGTCAACCTGGAGCTGGAGTTGTTTATACCAAATTCTGACCCTACCATTGAATTTCACAGCAGAAGTTGAGAAATATCAGAAAAGACAACATTTTGCCAATAATCTTTGTTCACTTTGGTGAGCCTGTGTGAATTGTAGCCTCAGTTTCCCATTCTTAACTGGTAGGAGTGGCCACCCAGTGTAGTCTTCTGCTGCTGTAGCCCATCTGCTTCAAGGCTCAACAGCTTTTGCCTGCTGTCATTGTAACAAGTGCATATTTCAGTTACTCTTGCCTTCCTATAGGCTCAAAGCAGTCTGATGATTCTCGACAAACTTCTGGCATCAACAAGGCATTTTTTCCCAGAGAACTGCCGCTCACTAGATATTTTCTCCTTTTTGGATCATCTTCTGTAAACCCCAGAGATGATTGTGTGGGAAAATCCCAGTAGATCATCATAAGTTATTTAAATCACCTTTATTTCCCATTCTGATGCTCAGTTTGAACATCAGCAGGTCATCCTATCCATGTTTACATGCCTAAATGGATGTGGTGATGCAATGTGATGAGCTGATTGGATATCTGCAAGTAGTATTCATAACAATGCGGCCAGTGCATGTAGATAACGGCACCGACACTACCAACATTTTATATAATTTCAGTAGGTAAGTTATAAATATCATCTTTATTTTTATGAGGTGGGAAATTAGCTTTTTTTTTTTGCCTGTAAACATTTTAATTTCTTCTCTAAAGTTGGACATTTTAACATTTTAATCTCTATTAACTTGGACTCGAGTGGCAATGAAAAAACTGCAGTTAACTGCACTTGATTTTCTTCTTTAGTCCTGGAGTATGCTGCTTACTACCAACCTTGTCACTTTTCTGTCAGATCATCTACTCTTTTTGATTGTCTCTCTGAGTCTACACCAGCATAACTCGGCTGTTTTTTAAAAATTCTAATACTACTGCCAAGCTCCACCTGCAAATGCATTTAATAGTTTCATGGTATTATAGACTGTATATGAAGTGTGAAGCCAGTGCCTAATGGACCATTATACTCACTATATTGGTCATGTTGTGTGAAAAACGTGACATCACCACAGCTCGATGGGCACGATTACTCACTTTGGAATGCTTTTCTCTTTCTGAAAGATAGGTGTTGCCGCCTCAGTGATGCCTATCATCTTCTAGTCATCTATATAATTTGTAAATCTCTGAGCTTCTGCATTCAGAAAACATTAAAATGGCAGTAAAATACAACACAATCATCCACTTATGTCTTTAACACGGCTATGACAACAGTGGCACCATGCAAGATTACAAGAAGAGAGGAAACTGGTGCAACTGAAGTTATACCGGAGTGCAATATGGTCCCATGGATGTGACATTACTTCTTCTTATTTGCACAAACAGTGAGCATAAAGGGCCCATGCATACCTTAACCATGCATTCTTTCCAGTGGCTGACAGGTATTGTGGTTGGAAAAACAACATCATATTGCATAGAATTGATTCTAATATTCACTTGTTTTATTAGCTCAGTAAATAACCTGGTTGTGGCCTTAGTTGCTCATCTTACTTAATGCACTATGATGCTCAATTTGTATTTATGTGGTGTAATGTAATTGTTGTCCCATTTCGAGCTAAATAGATATTATTACATGGTTTGTGGTTGACAACATGCTACAGTATGAGAGTGCAGCGTCCTTGGTTTCTGTCTTAATTTGGTCATTTTAATATTTCTTTGAGATCAGGTTAACACAGTCTTTAGTATTTCATAGTGTCTCTGCTGCTGAGAGTTGGAGGTTATATCACTTTTACAGACTTCTGCTTGATTTCTTTGTTCTTATTTTTCTGGAAACACAACAAAATATAGCTAGTATTAATAGATAATGTAATAACGTGATTGATTTAGCATAAAATGCCCTTATACATAAAAAGTAACAACTATGAGCTGCACAAACACACACTTCTGTGGTGTTTGTTAGGTTTAAACCTCTGTCTGACCAGGCCTATAGCGTTCCTTTGCCCTGTGGATGACTCTTCACTGCCCTCATCGTTTGACATGTTGCCCCTCTGATGGATGTTTGCCGTCTGGACAAGGTGGCCCTGTGCTTTCATCAGGCCCTCAGCAGGCAGGGAGATGGGCTGAGCATCCCATTCCTTCTCACAGGGAGATAAAACAACCTTACCATGTCACCATGCAGGAGAGAAAAAAGAGACTCCTCTTTACAGGTCATACATCAACATTATTCCATCTGACGCCAGGAAGCAGCAAAGCATGCTGGGTAGCTGACACACCTAGGAAGATGGATCTCTCTAATCTGAGGAGTAAACACATAAATTATCCACGGATATATTTAAACACTTGCATGGGGAGTAGGTTTCAATTTAGCTGAGATTTTTCTTGTCGCACACTTCTACATACAGTTTTTAAAGCTTAGATATAAAGATAGATATATATTTTTTAAACACACATCTCATGTCCTGTGACGTTTTTAACCATGGCGATATTCAGTGTGTGAGAGAGAGACAGTAACATGTCACTTACCTACTGGGACTACTGGGACTTGAAAGCCTGACAAGTACATATATAGCAGCTTCCTTCATCACACTCTTCATCTGGGAGTCAAAATGCATCATCTTCACATCTCCACCACGTGCTGCATGCGCGTGTCTCTTTAAGATCGACCGCACTGTGATTTTTCAGCAGACCTTGATGATCTTGTGCAGAGGAGGCAGAGAGAAATGACTTTATAGGTCTTCATCTTTCACCTCGGCTTACAGGCCATTTTTTTTTCTGTGGCTCCATGCATTGCCCTCCAGGATGCTATAAACATCCCAATGACAGCTCACACTCGCAGACAGTTTGAGTTTGATCTGAGTTTCCAGTTGTGGCCTGACAAACACTTGACATCAGAATCTCATTGTATCCTCAGTCCCTCTTCGTGTTCTCAACCTTTCAAACCTGATTATTCGTGATTGTTCTCTTATCCTCGGAACATGCTGGAGCCACCTGTCATCCTTTTTACCACTTAACTAAATGTGGTTTTCATCTTTCTAACATGGTTTGGATTTCTCCTCCGAGGTGAGCTGCTTTCTCCTCTTTCCACCGCTGTGAACTGGATTATCATGTTCAGATGCCCGCTCGGTTGCAGGGGGAACTGTTTATTTGTAGAACTTGCTCTCTCACAGTGTCTCAACAACCTCCCAGTCAAGTGCACTACAAGCTTTAATGACAGGAGTTTGAAATGAGGCTCCATTAAAATGAATGACCTTCATTACAGCGGTATTAAGGGACAGATGCCTTTGTTCGTAGGCTAAACATGCAGTGAGAAGGAGGGAGCGAGAGCACTTGTCCAGACGTTCAAGTGCCTGAATAAACAGAGCAGCAGGTTTTTCTTTCTTCCACCCTCTGAGGGTGAAGCCCACTGCGACTACCATTGAGATTACAACCACCTGGCTGTGCGTCCTTCTCGCCCCTTACCCCAAACATTTTAATCATGGATGAAATTCATTTATATGTTGCGATAATTGTGTTTAATTGTTTCTTTGAAGGGGAGTGAGGCCAAAAGCATCTGGCTGACATATGGCTCGATGCTTGTGAGAGCAACATTGTGCCCAGCAGGAAACTGCAGCCCTGATCAACGCTCCACTGCCCATTTGGCCAAATCGCTGTGGTCTAAGTCATGCTTCTTAGGTAATGAAGCGGACCTGGTGGCTGAATTAGATTAGGTCCCTTCCTGCACATGTTTGGGCCTAACTGAATCTCTGCTCTTTTAAGCTGCACCGGTTTCTTTCAGTATATTGCATATGGCCTACAGGCCCAGTAATGGTAAGCACAAACAGACCTACAACACTTAAGTATTTGTGTAGTGTGCAGTAATGAACAAACAAAGATGAGTACTTCCATCAGACACACCTATCAGATCTTATGGACGATTCCGCACCTCACCATTTATTTCCAGTGCCAACTAAAAGTGCCATTCCAAGAAGCAAAGAGCTTTTTATGTAGGCCAAGCAGCAACCTCCAGGGCTGAAAAAGTCACCAAAGTCATGTGCCAAATAGTGTATTTCACTTGAGGCTGGCTCCAAAAGTGACAGTCCCCGTAGATTCTCGTCACCATGACAATAATATGTTTTCATCCTGATACGGGAGGAACAGGTTTGTCTTCTGCAACTATTTCTCTCATTCCTAACAACTGATCACGGCTACACTTTCTTATTATTCACTCAGTTGGGTTTTACTGGGGCTTAAAATTACAGGTGTAGTAGCTGTGATTGACAGATAAGTCAGCATAGGAAGCTGTAGCCAATAGATGGTGTCTGAGCATTTTAATGGGATAAAGTCAAAAAATAGCCATAAGGTACACCCCATAGAAGAATTGTGTGCTCCCATTTTCAATTTCAATTCAATTTTATTTATACAGCGCCAAGTCACAACAATAGTCACCTCAAGGTAGACCCTACAATAATACATACAGAGAAAAACCCAACAATCATATGACCCTCTATGAGCAAGCATTTTGGCGACAGTGGAAAGGAAAAACTGCCTTTGAACAGGAAGAAACCTCCGGCAGAACCAGGCTCATGGAGAGGCGGCCATCTGCCGCGACCGGTTGGGGTGATAGAAGGAAAACAGGATAAAAGACATGCTGGGGAAAAGAACCAGAGATGAGTTCTCCTGAGTTCAACTCCAGCATCAGGCCGGGGTCTTTCTGTGTGGAGTTTCCATGTTCCGTGTTTGCATGGATTCTCTCCAGGTACTCCGGCTTCCTCCCACTCTCCAAAGACGTGCACTTAGTGGGCATAGGTTAGGTGATCAGTCTAAATTGCCCATAGCTGTGAATGTGAGTGCGAATTGTTGTCTGTCTCTGTGTGTTAGCCCTGTGACAGACTGGTGAACTGTCCAGGGTGTACCCCACCTCTTGCTCTATGACAGCTCCAGCGCCCCTGCAACCCTAAAAAGGATAAGCGGAAGCGGATGGATGGATTGGACTTGTACAGTTTATGCAGCTCACTGATAACTTCACCCTCTGGTCTATAAAAACAATTCCAATATCATCGCTTCAAAAATGCTAAGACCAGAAAGTAATGGCTGGGGTTCAGGGGCTATACTGTATGCATCTTTTATACGATGTAGAGACTAATGGTTTACTAGTTACAGTCCTTGAGTTTTCAGCATCATTTCCCAGAAATATAACAGAACAGCCATTTTTGTTTACAGGGCAGCCAAACACGCTTTTGTTTTGACATTAACAATCAGATTTTATGCTGAACACGGTTTCAGTAGATTTCCACACATTAGCAGAACAAAGTAAAGTTATTTAGCTCCAATTGATCAGTAAACAATCCACTGTGGCTTTTAATTATTTTATTCATTACACCATTTGCAAAAATGAGCCTGTGTTTACTTCTAACAATAACATACATTTGCAACCTGCTAAATACTGAAATACATGCACACATCATTTGAAGGTAATTTACGAATGGAAATGAAAGTGAGATACAATAAATCAGAGCCACAAGGTTTTGGTTAACTGATGTTATATTGCTTTTCTGATATTCATGTTTGGCATTTTATCCATCTTCAGTTGTAGAAAAGTAAAGGTCTCTAAAGAGAGTATGATTTCTACATTAAAGACTTTGGCACCTTTATTTCATTTTCTTATAACTCGGTAAACCAACAGAGGATATTACATTGCCAATGAGATTTAACAGCTTCTTCTATTTTGAACTCTCAAGATTAAATTCTTTGGACCATAAATACAGCGCTCCAGCGTCAACACTATCACAAAGATACATGATTGAGAAGTGATTTTGATACTAAACTGTATCTATATATTGAATATACTATGTAATGCATTCCCTCGACCTAACCATTTATATTGTGTATACATAGGATATAAAAAGCCGTGTGATGGTGATTCTGTTGGTGTATCATGTTTTCACTCACATGTTCTGATGTCATTTTCACATCACATGATGTCCACAAAACATGGACACAAACTCAAATGTAATCATTCAAATGTTAGCAGACATAAACACAGTTTACTATTGCAAAGGTGACTATTTTTCTCTCCTCTGGAGGGATATTTTCGATCGCGCCAAGAGCCCGTCAGTCACTCAACCCCCTACCCCCTCAACATCCTCACCTCGTCATTGAGTGTCTTTAATGCTGACATGTTACATCTGGAAACTCTTCCCTACATGTGATGCATAGACGTTTCTCTGCTCACTTTCCCCGTCCCAGGAGGCCTGATTGTGAAGCTTCTGTAATGATGTAGAAAAATGAGACTTGAGATTTGTACTTAACAGTTCTGGGCTAATGAATGCATTCAGGACACATTCCTCCCTCGATCTTACGGGATCGGTTTCCTCAGTAGGTGAAAAACACGGGCAGATCAAAATGGTAGCAAATGACTTTGAGACCCAGAGTGTTTAACACTTGGTGCTTTGTAGAATGTTAGAAAAGTGAAACCTATTTTTTCTAAGTCGACAAAGATGAGGTGCTCTGTGGCATTTTTGATGGCATGCTAACATCCACTGTAAGCAAAGCATGAAATGTTCTGGACACTTGCAGCAAGAGAGCCTCTTCAAGTCTCTGTTTCCTGTGGAAAATGTTTGCATGGGCTGTACTGTTACAGAAAAGGGAGTTTCCTTGGCAAGAGGAGAGAATGAAATAATCATTAATATGTCTTAAGGGTAAATGATGTCATGCACAGTGAATATACAACTTGTTGTGGTAAAGCTGTGGGAGACATTTGTAGGGAGACTGATACTTTGGAATATAGGTTTTCACAAGCACGCTGAAATATATACGTTCAAAATATACGCACACAGACAACATAGGTGCACACCCACACGCCACACACACTCAAAGATATTTAACATGTGCAGCGTGGTCCGCTGATGAAGGTTAGGATGATCTGCTTCCAGTTAGGTCGCACACTGTTCCTGTTCGCTGGGTGTACAAAGAAACGGATCCAATTTCAGGACATGCTTTTAATGAAACTCAAACTGAAGCGCGTTTCTGATTGGAGAACAAAGAGGGGGGAATCGAAAACTGTTGCAGAGGTGACCCGGGCCGAGGCACGCTCGCAGCTTTAAACACCAGCTCTTCACAAAAGGCCAACTCCAAACAAGGCCCCACTGAAGCGTCCTGTTCCCGAAATACTGCAAAGCAGCCTGGCAAATGTAGCCAGACTTTGTGCCTTTGCTATCTAGAATTACAGTTTGTTTTGAAAAGTCTGTGACATATGGATAAACTACAGTTTAGTTTGCTTATTGCCTCCAGAGATGTAAGAACAAAAAACTGAGGCTACTGAAACCTTGAAACACTTTGAAGACAAGAAACAGCTTAAATATCAGTTGAATGAACTGCATCTTACTTTTGAATCAAAAGCTCTTTTTCTCATATCAAGTTAACCAGATGTACAAAAAAAACATTTTAACTTGTAGAATTTTTCTTTTAAAAATGGCTGTATTTAAATCAATAGCTCTTCCTTCTAGTGAATGCTTGGCTGCAGTCTTACAGAGATTTTAGAGAGTTGATATCACAATCAGAGACGCAGCTCAGAATTTCTTCTTTGCTTAGTTTGTACAAAAACTGTTTAAAAAATGTTGGCATATAATCCTCAAAATGTCCAAAAATTTCACCGTCATATTTGTTTTCACTCCTCGTTGCCGGTACTTGAAACACCCTATGTAGTAAAAACATCGGAAACAACAGATATTTAAAGCAAGATCAAAAGTAGATAGCAAACACACACCCAACTTTTGACACTGGATTTTAAGTATCATTCAAACCAGAGTTTTCAATCACTGTTTAAACTTATGGGTCAGGGTCAGAGGAAGGATAAGGCTTTGTCCAAAGGTCTATTTTAACCGAAACAAAAACTATATTTTCTGGTTTAAACCTAGAGCAGATTCTACATGCTTGTATTTACACAGTACAGGAAGCAGCTTCAGTTTAAAGCAACTATGGATCATTAAAACTGCTTCAGCAAATTACTTCTGGGGGCTCTTTTGTGCTTGGGGTACTCACAAAGTGTCTTAACCCTATAATGCCCTTTGTATCATATTTGATACACGAGTTTCTGAGACATCAACGTGATCAATATGTGCCATAATTTCAAAATGTTATGGACAAAACTCTTCTTTTTTGTCTAAAATTAACATTGTTGTTAACAAAAAGTTGCCAGAAATTCCCAGTGTTTCAAATGTGATACAAAAAAATGAATAAATATATAATAAAAATATATCATCCAAAAAATGATATAGCAAAAGAAAATGTGTATTTTGTTGTAAGGGTTAATAAACATCGCAGTTCCAAAAAATCTGGCTATTTGTAATGGGTTGGGTTAAAATCTTCTGCTTTACGTACAAGACTTGGCAGTGTCGATATGATACGATATGATATGACATTAAAGATGAGGTTTTTCACACATCTAACATGATTTAAAAATAGTTATGTTTCTAATTCTCGAAATGGTTAATTTTAGTTAAAAATATCTGTATATTTTAAACTACATCAAGTTGTTACCCTTTAAAAGTCCTTATGCACATGCACCTTATGCTAAGGGAAGTCAACCTGCTGCTAACTCTAGGTTTCTGTATACCACCATCTTCTTCTTCTTATCAAAGTTTTGACATGAAAGCCTATAAGTATTTTTTTTTTCCTTAAAACAATTGGTTAATCCCAAGGTACCTGTAAGAGCCAAAGTCAATGTTTATGTTTTTCCTTTTTGTTTTGGTGGCACAGGTGTATAGCTTTACCTGCGTCTCAGGTGATGGTATGTGGGTGTGGTCACAGTCTATTTACCTGCGTTTGCAGCAGGTGTGTTGGGTGTTGGTCTGTTGACCGTCATTTTTTGGCACACCAGTTAATCCATGCGCTATTTGTAAATTGATTGAAAACGCAAATGTTTGTTTTTGTTTTGTTCTTAAAATAAATGCGCAAAGTACAAGTACGACTCATTATGGATTATTGGAGGCGCGTCACAGGGACACAACCAACTCAGCCGGCCGCGGCTTTATTTACGGATGAAAGTCGCAACAGTACCATTCCTTTGGACATTAAAGCTCTTTCAGGTGAAAAGGACATCATCCTTTCTACGTCAAAATGACACACAATTCTTTAGGGAGCAAAAATCAAATTCAAATGATCCGTATCTCAGCCGCGTCCTCCCAGTCAGACAAACAGGAAGGTTTATTACTTTCCCCTCAGAGACTGCTGTGTTTGGTGGTCCACTGCCTCAAGGTCTCAGAGCTCAGCCTGCACCTGTGGCTGGTCGCGTACACAGCTCTGGAAAAGAAAACAAATACAGTAAATAACCCCTCCTCTGCTTAATGGAGCTTAAGATGGCCTCGCTCATTTGCCACAAGCAGAGGCTTTGAAAGGACTTGGAGCACAATGACTCCCAGATAGCCCTTCATAGTGTCAGCGGCTCTCCGCTTCTGGTGTGCTTACATAGCCTTGTGATCGTATCAGCTTAACGGATAAGGGGGATGTGAGACCAGTGGCTGTAAAGATTTGATGCAGAGGTTAAATATACGGGTTGCCCACATTTGCCAGGAGAAACAAGCGGAAAGTCCTACACAAACATCATTGTGTGCTACTGAGCCACAAAGACTAGAGGTTATATCATCAAAGGCTCATTCAAGGACACGGAGGTAAACTGTCTCAGACCTAACACACTCTGAAACGTGAGAAAGAAAGTGAGGTCTTTCTTGAGTCACTATCTAGATATTTTTATTTCAGAGAAAGAAAGGCTTTTTGTCCCTTTGGTGCAGGTATTGTCTCAAAAAGTCAATACTACCATGGTGTATCTGTAGACAAAAGCACTATTCTCTGTCTTGTGTTATGCCTTGCTTTTCATTGTAAATGCCAGATTTCACTGCTTCTCCCAGTTTCGCTCTGCACGGGGGATTTTATTTATAACAAGGATGTAATTTATGAGAATCTGAAGGCCCTGACTACTCCATAACCCAGGTCAGACTCACTCATTCTTCAGCTTGACAGGGCTGGGCTCCTGGAGTTATGGGATCAAGGCTGATGTCTTACAGAGCACCGCTCGGGGGAACAGGTATCTGCACTTCCTTATTTTATCAGCCCTCCAACAAGTGAACATGAACAAGGGCCACTATAAATCATTTGCTCCTGATGACAGCCGAGAGGCAGGAAGGCACAGCATCGTCTGATGTTCTACATGTGTGCCGTCATTTTTTTGCCTTTAAGAAATGAAGCATGACAGGCTGAGCCTCTCTTAGGGCTCTGTGTGGGTGTACACCTGCGTAGAGTGGGCAATAATTGACTTCTTAATTGGTTGATAGTTGCTTTATTATTTCAGCAATCGTCTTCTGGTAAGTTATACTAATGGAAATGTTTAAAGTTCAAGTCTGGTACCTCTGGTCTGTGAACTGAAGTCGAGTTAGCAAGTTCATCAAAGTCAGTTCCTTTGGTATCTCTTGAGCTGCACTTTTTTGGTGACAGTCTTTTTATTTTTGTTGTTTTTATTAAAGTTTGCGGGGGGAAATCAGTTGTTTCTCTTGTTTTAGATTTCTGTCAGTGTAGCAATAAAAAGCTACTAAAATATTCCACATTGTCTTCAAGGGTGTCATTATAGTAGGTGTGAAAGAAATAGTGGTGTTCTATCAGGGCAAGCAAGGCAAGAAAGGCACTGCTTGTCCAGTGAAATGTAAAAACAGACATCAATTTAACACATATTGCAGTTAAAAAGAAAAATCTCTTTCCTTTTACCGCAAACATTTTTCTTTCATAAAGAGTCTTAACTGTTTGCATTCATCCTTTAGATTACTGCCTTCTGTGACCACGGTTGGCAGTTGTCTCTGGAAGCAAGCATTAACTCTGCTTGACTGGGAGCCATAGGAATCTTGTAGCATCTGCCATTTATCATGTGCCTGTCCTGTTAACAAAGGCTTGAGCTGGTCTAGCTGTGAGGCCTGCAGCTTTTTCTGGTTGTTTGCAGATGCACGTTGTGGATAAACCTCTAGTCTTTCACAGGAAATTGATAGGAGACTAGTGTACTAGACAAGCTGCCACTTTCACTGTACTAAAGTCTAAACATAATATATAGATACATAAAATATATAATTGATTCTTTTTTTTTAAAGTCTAAAATCTTGACTTTTACACATTTTTACACCTTACATTGTAATCCCAGTGGCATCCGACGTGACCTTACTTACTTCTTCATTACACTAAAACCAAGACTTCATTCTCTCTTAATAATACTTTGTTCTTACTTTCTATATATAATTTATTATTATTATTTATATATGACAAAGTGTTACATTAAAAAGATCAATTTTTATTGCCTTCACATCATAAAAGTTCCAGATGGGTGTTTTAATTGAACAACTTAATAAGTATTTAAGGCTATAATTCTGTACTCTAAAAACAGAAATTACTACTGTTGATCAATAATTCAGATTTTGAGTAAAACTGCTACACCTTAAAAGTTCAAATCCATCTTGACCTTGTTGGATTTTTATGTAAAGTTCAATAGTTGTACTTGAACTTTTATACTTCTGCGACAGAAAAGGGAGCAACACATGTGCAGCCTACTTTCTTTCTATTGGACCACTGACTAGGTGACACCATATGTATATTAGGACCTGTTACAACTAATAAACCATCTTATAACACTGTCTATATGTGCATATTGCATGTTTATACAAACTACTGCTACAGCATTTGTTGACTCGGTGCTGAAACGGAATGAGTTTGGAAGTGAGCCAGCCATCTTTTATTCAAGTGACCTTGACGATCTGTCCACACCACCATGTCTTTTAAAGTGGCGAGAGAAAGAGGAAGTGAGAGTGAAAATACAAACATGCACTTTTTCTTTTTTGTTTGTTTGTTCTGTTTTGTTTTTTGAGCGCACATATATTGTACAATTGGGCCGTGTGTGTGAGGGAGAGACAGACAGGGTCACGGTCAACAAGGCAAGATCAACAGATTCATTACGTTTGTTTGATCAATAACTTCCTGTGGGAGATAGATGTCTTTTGGCTTGAGCAGCTGTTCGCTCTGACAATAGTCATTCCCCTCACATGATATTCCTATGTGGTGAGGGAATTGTCATTCAGCGCATGTTTGTGCGTCATTCAGTGTATGTGTGTGTGGTCCGGGTGGGTAATTCACAGGGCCCAGACAGAAACCCCCAATTCCACCTCACACTTTTCAGAAGGGTCACCCACACTAGAAGCCCTCGCTCCATAAAGCAGGAACACAGTGCACTTTTGCCTGCGTATGCATGTGTGTGTGCGCACGTGTGATTGTGCAACGGACTGAAACTTAAATCAGCACATGAAAGGTGTGTATCTCAGTGTTGCTTCTCCTGCTGCTCTGACAGGAAACAGACCTTGGCTGCGGTGTATGGTTTCTCCAAGCTCCCACACAGGACTCGGTTTCAAACATGGTGCAAAATTTAAAACAGAAATGCAGCATGAGTGGGAACAATGAGGCCAATGTTATGTCACTAGTTAAATTTAATGCCACAGATTACTCACTTCTGTTCCAAGTATTTCAATTTTGCATTATGAAAAAAAAAACTGAGATAGTTTGCATATATCAGAGCCTCAAAGGTTTTTAAGAGTTGTTTAATTGTTTATTTTCCCTGTGTTTCGTATCTATTCAAACTAAATCCTCTTTACAGTTCCTATACACCAGGTTATTCACCTCAGCAGGAGATTGGTATTATTTGTGTGTGTAACGCAGGTCTCCCTAAACATCATGGATCATGAGGGCTGAGACAACAACTGCACAGGGGAGGATGAGCAGCAATCAGAACAAAGAGAAAGAGAGGAATTACGGCATATCTCTCAACACATTTGCACAAATGTTTTGGCTAGACTAGTTGAGTCTTCTCTGTCATCACTAATCAGCTAACAATAAATCCCCGAGCAGCTCTTGGTAGTGAAGTAAAGATCTAGAGAGATGACTCTGTCTGCAAGAGAAGGGTGCTTTTCACACAGCATTTTTCAAATATTCACTGAATAATGAAAAGAATGGGTTGAATTTGGTTTTCTGGCAGTCCATCATAGAGTTTTTCTCCTCTGCGGTTCACAATGAACCATAGAATAGGTCAACATCTTATTGGATTTTCTGTTTTGTTGAACATTTTCTGCCAAGTTGAATTTCTACTTCGACAGCCGAGCTAGCTCGCAGAATTTGTGCCGGAGAGTTTTCTGAGCTTTTGCATTTACTCTGTTGCTACAGTGCAATGCATGGCCACGTAATGGACACAAGACGCTGCTCAGCATGTCTGAAGTGAAGACAGCGCTGTAGTTCCTAATGAGGCCGAGGAGTGATCGCTCACAGCAACAACGTGCTGACAGAACTGACCAACGCTAAAGCTCCAGAGGTGGACCAGCACGCTGACTGATCTCTTTAACTCTCAAGCTTTTCAAAATGAGCCTCTATGCTCAGCAACACACTGCAGGGCTTTTTAACGCGTGTTTTTCTTCACAATGAGGAAAAGTCAGCAAATTCCAATAAACATTCTTGTTTACTGGAATCATCAGCTTGGTTTAGGCTGAGCCGTTCTTACAGGGTTTTCCTTCCCAAAGAGGACAAAAAATGTGAAAATGAGTTAATTCTCTATTATTCTTATGGAGCATTTCCTGGCCAGCTTTTTGCTTTAGTATTCGGTTAAGTTATCGTCTTTCTCACGACTCGGTGTCCAAGGCACCATTGTGCTCCAGAGCTTTAAATGTGGTTACATTTCCTGAAGGCTGTTAAAACATAAACAACCAGGGCATGCCACTTCCCATACTTCTGGTTTTTGAATAAGATTTTCATGGATGGAAACACAATCAGATGCAAAATGACAGAACAGTAGATCAATATTCAAGCCAGTATGGAGTGATGTGTTTGGTGCAGTAGAAATAGGCTGTAAAACAAAACTGACCTATTAACACATTTACTAACAGAGTATTTCTAGTCGGGAAGAAAGGACTCTCTTTGAGGATGCCGATGTTCACATTTTGTACAGAGAAGACAGATAGTGTTAGAGAGGAGTAAAGGAGGCCATCTATATCCACTGAGAATGACCATCATTGAACTGAGGTGGTGGCTTACGACACCAGCCAACTTCAATGCAATCCTGAGATCCCTTCCCAGGTGTCTCAATCTCCTTTCACACCTTGCTTCAATTGACCTCAATAGCTCACCTGATGGCGGGCTGAGCAATGTCTCAGAGGTTTCACCTGTCGGCCCCAGTGATGGTAATGACCCATGCTTTTTTTTCACACCTTGGGTCATGTGAAGACTCGCTTGATCAATAGTGGGTTAATGACCCTCAGGACTGCCTGTTACGGGACAGCCCCCATTAGGGGTTAATTACCTGCGTCTCTCCACCAGTTGTTCTAGAACTGAAAAATCTTCTTGGATGAGAAGTGATTGTCTTCAAAAAACTAAAGAAGTCCAGATGTCTTCTTTTCAAGCTCTCAAGATTGTTTTGTATTCTAGCATGTGACAGACTGCTGCATCCTAGATGCATGAAGGAGCGTTTCTGCAGGTCCTTCCTCCCTGCAGCTGTCAGACTGTACAATCAAAACTACTCCCAACAAACATAAATGTTTACATCAGCGCTGTAATTTGCACTAATCAACCAAACAACTACTACTGTTATAACTCTTACATTATTTTTCTCAGTTCATATAAAAAACCCTGTACTTTAAACTTAATAACTGTACAGTACTGTTTTTGTAACTATTGTCCATGATGTAAATATTTTTTCTGTAAACTTTGTGTGTGTTTCTACTCTGTATCCTGTTCTGTTTTCTTTCTTTTCTTCTGCTGCTGCTGTTACAACCAAATTTGTAATTTGTGGGTTAATTAAAAGATTATTCTATTCTATTCTATTCTATTCTATTCTATATGTTCTTAGTCTGTTCCTTGGCATTAGATAATTGTGTCTCTGCTTTACACCTATAAGTTTATTAATGAAGCTTGCTAACCAAGCTTAACACTCCATCTTTTCACTGATAAAAGGCAACTTCTGGCTTCAACCATGGTGGCAGCCAAAACACTGACATCAAAACTTTAAAAAGTTGAGTCCTTGATCTCACAGTATCTACTTCCGCGTTTCTTACTGTCTTTTTACCTATCGAACATTTTAATGTTTACAGTTGGCTAGCTGTACATTCGAGACATTTAGGGTTGATTGAAAAAAGTAATTTCATGATGAAAGCTTTACCAGCCCTTATGACATTACACGCCCTCTTCTCACTGTTATACTTGTACTTTCGGGGCGATCGTGGACAGTCTCGGTCATGGTTTCCTTGGGCGAGACACTTCACCCGTTGCCTACTGGTGGTGGTCGGATGGCCCGGTGGCGCCAGTGTCTGGCAGCCTCGCCTCTGTCAGTGCACCCCAGGGTGGCTGTGGCTACAATGTAGCTTACCATCACCAGTGTGTGAATGGGTGGATGACTGGATGTGTAAAGCGCTTTGGGGTCCTTAGGGACTAGTAAAGCGCTATACAAATATAGGCCATTTACTTTCTGTTAAGGGGAAGTTTGTCTACAACATTTTTTAAAGTCACCTTTATGACAATGTTTGGTGGGTAGCCTTGTTTGCTGGTTTATAAAACCAAGCAATGGTTTTAGTGTTACAAAGTAAACAATTCACAGGAAAAAAGGAAGGAAGAACTCATGTTTAAGTGCTGGGTTATCTTGAGTATGGTGGCGGTGGAGGGTTTGGTTTTTAATGATGGTCCCCTTCCTAATTTCCACCTAATGAAATAATTCCCATCTACCTGCAGTGATACACCACTTTTTTTTACCTGGAGTGGTGTTTGGAGATTAAATTAAAACCATCGTGTAAGTCACAGAGCGAGAAAGAATATTATGAGAATTGTGAGTGTGTTTTTTTTTTTATTTCCTCAGGCAGGCAGGTTTTCATCTGAGGCTCTTGTGTCAAGCATTTGACCTCTTTGCTGGTTTTTTAGTGTCAAGGATTTTTAGGTACTCAAGAGCCACAGTCTGCTTCCATGGAAATATGGCTTGAGGGCATGTCCATCACTGCCGAAAGGGTGACCCAGAATACCCAAACACACCCTGCCCAATCGTATTAAAATTCCTCTGCATGGCACACACATTCCACTTTATTCTAGTCTATAGACGGGAAGGGTACCTGTTGCTACGAAACACCAGCCAAACACACGGGTCAGACAAGCGTGTCCGTGTCATTCCTAACATGACAGTGGTTTGCCATAAATCTGTACCGGCACGGTAATAATACTCCTGCGCAGTGGGCGTGGCTGGTGTTTGGCTCTGTGATCGCTGGTTGGAGCCCAGTCTGGCCCACACTCACAAATGGGGAGGCAACACAGGAAACTGGGGCTTCCAGTAAAAACATGTAATTAGAAACACATTGACTGGGAGCTCTGGCATGATACACCCATCAGGAAGGGAGAGACACATGCAGGCAGGGATGCACGTAGGTTTTTTTTTTTTTTTTTAAGTGATTGAAGTGGAGGACAAGATCACTGGGTCACTGGGAAAGTCCCATGAGAAAATCCAGTGTTGTAAGACTAAAATGGAAAAGCAGAGACATGGACTGTGACATGTTGTTACAGACACAAGCTTAAGAGAGCAGAGCGATAATCAAAAGCAGGGACATCTCAACACCCAATCTGACCTGTCAGCCACTTTAGTTTGATATGTGGCAGACAATAATATTCCACTGCTGCAAATCCCTACTATTACTACTGTTTACAAGATGCAATATAAATGCCACTGTATTTAAGATTGCGTCAGTATGGCCTGGAGGCCTCGCCACTAAAGAGCAGACGGTGCACAGCACGAGCTTCGCGGAGAGCGTGGGCCTCAGCGTGGCCGGGCGGCTCAGGCCATGCCCTGCATGCCCATGTGGTGAACCAAACTCCAGAGGGAAAGCCAGTTAACCCGGCCACATGTGATCTGAGAATCCTCACTAACCATGCTCCCCTCGAAGCATGTCAGGAGCTCAGAGACACCCTGCAAGTTTATATTTATGTGCAGGGGAGCTAAAATGTAACTAAACACAAATACCTGGAATTAGTTAATAGTTTTAAAAAAAAATGCACATGAGCTAAAATGTGAAGTTTACTGCAGCATACTGCAACATTTGTATGATTTCAGGAAGCCAAAGGCACATGTGGCAAGATTTACCAAGTTTGAATAAGACACACAGCTCTCCCACTTCAGTACGATTCTCACAGTCATATCCTGGGATACCAGATAGCCTCTGCACAAGGACAGATGTGAGAAAGAGTCCCTACATCCACAGAGAGAAACCATCAGAGGCACTCTTTAGTGTGTGGTTTTACAGATCAGGCAAGTGGTGACTGTGGCTTCAGAAAGGGAAAAAAAAAAGCCTTAATTAGCCTTCACTCCCAGCAGACTGCCAACCTAAGACTAGGGGATAGATTAACAACGAGAACTGAACACTTTTAATCAACTCTCAAAGCCTCTTTTTCCTTGTACCCACCCCCACCTTAATGTCAACAATCTACAAACACATAATTACAAAGAGTAGAGGAAATGGATGTTTCATAGGTGATGAGGTTTTATACATTTTAAAATACAAAGGTGTGAAGTGACAATTCACAGTCTCAGAATAAACTGCTGGAAAATGGGCATTAATCAAATGGGGAGTAATTGAAGGAGCAAATGGAAGTAGATGGAAAAAACAGAAAAGAAGTGCACTTTTATTGAAATGCATGAAGTTCTGGTTTGAACAATGATTTAAAAAAGAACAATGTAAACACATATTTTAAGGCACAAAACCCTTGGGACATTTATATGAAACCATACTCTACAAATCATTACCAGAATCAACAGAAACAGTACTTTGCATTTTTTATTTGCCCCAGATTTGGGAAACATTTGTCCAGAATCTGTGACACAGGTATGCTAACAGGCTTTAAGCACCGCTGGTTTTCATACAACAAGGTGTGGGAAACGAAGGAACTGCTCAACCCATTCCTCAAGGTAAAGATGAAGGTCACACCCAACACATTCATCCAAAAACAGATTTCAAGAAAGATGCAATAGCAATATGTTTACAGCTATTGTGTAAAAACTATTTAGGACCTATTTCAGATTTTCTAGGCATTTTCAGAACTCATAATGCTATAGCATGCTTCTAAAAAGTACAGTACATCTGAACAGGTTTGGACCTGTGCCTTGTATTTTCATCTTTACATATAATCTTCCATTTAAATCAGTAAAACATGAAGTGAATGAATGAATTTTTTGTGTTTATTAATTTAAATAAGACTTCTGGCCTGTGCTCTGTGTTGCTATAGGAACCATAAAGCTCAATAGAAAGTCTGCATAAAAAACAACTGACATGGACATCTTGACACCAATCATTGTCCTGTTTTAAGGCCTGTAATTCACCATTATGGCTACTAGAGTTTGTTATTTTTTGGAGCCAAAAACGACAATATTTGGGTGAAAGACTAAAGTGTTAAGTTGACATTCAAATCCATAGATTATGGATATCGATAAATTAATAAACTACTAGATTTTACTCACCAAAAGTGAAATACACTTCTCTGCCACAGACCAGGCTGTGAAATTTGTCAGATAAATGTATTCAAATACTCAAAACAGCACCAACACCACAAATATGGTCAGAATCTAGTTTAGTGGCTCCATTTAGCTAAACAATTTTAGCCGAGGCCTGCAGTTTTTGTCACTTCGCTGGCTTTATTTTTCTGCCCTTGAGACCCATGCTTTGTTTTGCCTCCTGAACAAAAGGGTTTAGCCTCCCAACAGGAAAATATGTAGAAAGTGTACAGATAAAACTAAAGTGCACAGAAAAGTTTTTGGTCACAACTTGTCTTCATCATTTGGCAACTGGCCACAACTGTACAGTAAGGTATTCAGAGAACAGTGGAATGGGTCATGTTGTGGCAGTATGTACAGTAACACTGGTTAGAGTTCAGAAAGACCGGAGCAGACACAGAGGCTCCGGAGGCAGATCAAACATATCTGGGATTCTGTTTGTTCAGATCTCCAAAAACAATATGGAAACAGTATGACCGAAAGAAAGTACAAATACACAGTCAGTGTTTCAATTTTGAAATACTCGCCTTAATCTTTTCCATGTCCTACATGCATGTATCATTATTAGCAACATTTCTGCTATCTTTCTATCTGCATATCATCTTAAAGCACAAGACTTAAGTTTATCTGAAGAATAAGATCTCGTTTTTAGCCAGTGCTTCCTTAATTGGCTCTAACTCTCCGTTTCCCCGTGGACATTCTCCATATGGACTTTGAGGTAGTCGTTCCTGGTGAACTTCTTGTGGCACAGCTGGCACTCTGCCATCGGTCGGTTGGGGTTGTGCGTCAGCTTGTGCCTGCTGAGCATCTTCTTCAAGCTGAATGAAAGGTCGCAGACCTACAGAAAACAACAAATAGAGGATTATAGGAGTCATAATTACACTATTTAAACACACTTTATTTAAATCTGGCAATATCTGCTCACTGTAGAGCCTCGGTGCAACAAAAATGGGACACGCACTTGGCAACAGAAACGTCTCTTTTCTCCACACTGGTAGCAGGGGGAGGGGGGATGCACGCAACTTAACATCCATCTTAAATGAGGCATTTTACACTGTACAAATGACTTCAGGGCCCTCTATCAATCAGGATAATCTGCCAATGGCTGGCGTTCAGCTGCAGTTTAACATACAGCTTGGAGAATCGCAGCATGTGTCCTCCTCGCTCCATCTGCGAAGAACGTCAGCGCTATGAATTACATTCAGAAAATCTCACAGACAGCTTACATCTGTGGGTGAACGGCAAATATAGAAGCTATGAATGAAAACAGCAGAACCATCACATAATACCATTCCAATAGTTTATCAGGTGGACTTCCACATTTTCATTGATGCGCTATCATGTTGTCATTTATGTTGCTCCAGCAATCTATAAATCTGCTGCTGTGTCAGGAAAAATATTTTCAATTTCGCAAAGTGAAAGAAGGACAGCAGCTGATGAGAGAGAGAGAGGGGCCTCCACTTCTCATGGTATCCCAGATGTTGCTTGATGCTTCGACAACATATTAATGCTGGTTTGACAGACGCTGCATTCAGAACCCCTCCAGCTCGTCTGGAAAATGTTCCTGGGACTGTGTGATCTCTTTGTCTGACTCAAAATCCACCCCAAAATAAAATCCACATGTTATTTCTATTATTTCTAATAGTTTATATGTTGAATTATTTCTTCCAAAGCTGGGGAAAAGGATCCAGATGAACGCTTGATGTTGCCGAGAGACACGTTCCAGTGATGCTTCACCGGAGATGAATGGGATACTGATTGTGTGTCCTCAAACGACAACTGTAGATGATTCTCAGTGAATATGGGCGCATATGCTGTTTTAGAATTCAATGAGGATTAGTGGCGTGTTAAAGCTCAAATGATAATTTAGGAATCCAGACTGGTGCTTTAAGCTTTGTTTGAATAAGACATGCTTGGAATCTACAGTTACGAGCTTAAAGTACTCTGCGTGACTTCAGCGTCCACATCAAAAGTCAACAAAAACGGGATAACAGAAGTTGCATCAGTTTGAAATCTTCTGAGCTTTTGCCTTGAAGACTTTCAGCACAGGGAAAATCCATGCGAGTCGTATTATTATCATAGTTTTGGTTTTGTAGCAGTTTTAGTCAGTGTCTCTTTTTAGTTAGATCACTCACCTTATTTCTTAGTGTTGAGCTTTTTCCTGTATTTCCTGTGATTGTGTTGTTTTATTTTCTTTATACATAGCATAAGTTTGCTCAATATTTGCTTCAACTTGAGCCCAATGGTAGCATTTTTAGGGTCTACTGTAACAGGCCATGTTTTTGTTGAACTTTAGGCTAAAATAAATTTGCATAAGAAATAAACATTCATATTTCACAAGACTAGAATGATTTAAATATGCATTATCAACTCCACATGGAAAACTAGTGTAAGCAACATGAAAACATGCCATGGTTTATCTTTATTATATAATGCAGGTTACTAATTCTTACTGTTTCTCATTTCATATCCCTGTAGCCATTTTTGGCAGGTGGGGGTCAGACAGGCCTCTGCCGCTGACCACCACCAAATTCACCCAGGATACAGCCAGCTTAAATGACTTAGTGGTCAAATATCCAACCAAAATTCTGCCAGAAGTTTGTTAATGGCTAACAAAACTGTCTTGCTAAAGGGCATTTAACCAAATATTAGGGGGGATGTATGTATATATTGCAGTGTGTATCTATACTTTTGACCCTGTGTGGATTAATTAAAATCCCCAATAAATTCAAATTTGTTTTTTAGTAATTAAAAATATATGCTGTATAATCATTCCACCCTGGAGAAAGCACAGTTCAAAGAAGTCATTAAAAGCCCCAAATTAACATGACATTCAGGCTCGTGATGAGTGTATGGAAACTTCAGACCACAACTGTGGATGGATGGATGAATGATTTGCTGACGCTTGCTGAAGCAGTGACGCAACCCCTTTGTTTCTCTGCCGTGGCTGTCACATGATCCTACTGATATGTCTCTGTCACCTAATCCTCTTACTGTTTTATGTATGTTTATATTTATGTACCAAGTTGCTGCACTTTTTAATACATCAATGTCATATTGATGGCTCCATTGTGAAGGTAATATGAAGGTAATGAAAGCAAAGAAAATAGGGAGTTAAGGGAGTTGTCACATGGGAAAATGGACCTGCTTGATGAGTCGGTGAAGATTTGTGTCATGATTTCGCTTTCAGAGTTACATTCCTAATTTTGAAAAAAGGCATTTTCAGCTCCTGTTTGTTGTGTACTGACGAATAAACAAGAAACAGTAACTGCTTTTCATACTGAAATCCCTTGAAAACCTCACAATTATTAGGCAAGTTTTAAATAACATCTCTTTTTCTGTGATTTCAAAGAGACTTATGTATATTTATTCACGATAGACATGAGAGATAATGATGTTCTTGGAAAGTGTTAGTCACACTAAACCAAAAAAATATGTGTAGCATCTGTGTGTACAGATTGGACTGTTATGACTAGCAGAAGCGGCTTACATGAATGAGTGTCTCTGTGACCAGGTCAAATCAACAGAAAAAGCTCCAACAAAATAACTTTCTTTTCAAAGTCTGTAAACCGTTGCTTGGGAATAAAAAAGCAATCGCAATGTTAATAATGTTTAAAGGTGTCCTGCAACCCAGACCCCTGTATTGTTTAGCCAGCACCATAGTTCGGCGAGTTCAACTTCCAGGACAGTTGTGGCTTTATAAATGAAAAACAGAAAACACAAAATTGGACAAAAACAAAAGCAGGGAGAAAATTTTTCCAAACACTAAAAACAAATTCTGTCGCGTGTTCTCTCCTCAATCTCTGAGAATAATTATTACTCCTGCAGCATTATAAGCAGAGAGTAATTTCTCCCTCTGATCCTCTAAATGTGTTTATGTGAATCAGCCCACTGGGCCCCTCTAAAGAAGAAAGATCGCTATCTGCCTCTAACTGAGCCCCAACTCTTCCACACATCTGGCCCTATGCCAGCAAAACAAGAAAGAACAGACAGTGGTTGATGGTACGGAGGACCAAAACCGCCAAATTTTTTTAAAAAGACCAATAAATTGTTTAAAATGTAATTAAATTAAGAATTAGATATGACATAAATTGATATTTCTGGTTTAACTTGTTTTTTGGGAAAATAAATGTTGTAATAACTCCCCCATTTATTTTCTTTTTGAGTAAATTTCCTTTGTATTTATTTTTATTAATTTTCCATTTCTGTTGTGATGCTCGCATCAGTCAACCAATAGACACAAAGTTGAAATAAATGATGAATAATTAGTTGAATTTATTTTTCTTTTAATTCTTTAGGCACATTTATAGCTATAATTAATTTACTGAGTCAATTTATATATTTTAGGCAGTTGCAGTGTTCCACAGAGCTGCGCACTCACATCACATTGAAAAGGCTTCTCTCCTGTGTGAGTCCTCATGTGCTCGTCCAGTCCTCGTTTCTGACTGAAGGCCTTGTTGCACTCGCTGCATTTATACGGCTTCTCCTGCAGTGAAAAACACACAAAGGCACAAATTTAAAGAGGGCACTTTGTCTGTCAGTGTACAGCAGAAAAATACATTAAACAATAATTCACCAGCTTTGGTCACATATGGACAAAATCTGGAGGGAAAAGTGTAATGACAGACATATGTACAAACAGGCATGCACAGCACAGTGGAAAACACAATAAGATGTGGAAACACATACATTCACCTTCACGCACTGATGTTTTCTCACTTCACACCACAGCGGTCTCCCTGTGCGTTTATGAAGATATGAAATGAAAGATTGTACAGTGCCTGCAGTAGAGAGGAAATGAGCACCATAGAGGCCATCAAAAACACATGGATTCCTCAAAAGAGAAAGGAAAACAAAGGAGAGAAAATCTCTTTGAACGCGTATCAGTGCACTGGCACTCTGGGGCTGTAGAATATCACTCCTGCGTCTCCACACCTCATCGGTTTACCGAAGAACATTTCCTCTATGCCTTTCGGAGGCCTGTCTCACTGTCAGTCAAAGCTGCTATATCACAGTGGGTGTGTTCACAAAAATCTCCCAAGTATGCCTGTGTGTGTATGTACAGTCGAACGGTAGGCGTGTGCTCCCCACTTCGAGGGGAAACGGCGGTGACACCTAAAAGACTTGAAGAGAAGTAAGACGCATGTAGATAGCGAGGAGCTGTTTCCCAGTGTCACTCTTTGGAAAGCTGTTTTTGACGAGTCTGGCTGATAGCAGCGACTCTACCCATTTAAAGCTTAGTTGTCATGGGAACAGGGTGAATGCAGGAAGTTAGGGTCCTGGGAAAGGCACTATCATGTGGGCGGGGCAAGGAGCGCCCAATGACACAGGACACAAAAGGAGGTAAAGATCAGGTCCACTGCATGAGCGGCTTTAAGTATGCAACAGTTTGTGTGAATGTGACTGAATAAAAGGGACGATAAAGCTGGATCTGTGTGTGTGTGTGTGTGTGTGTGTGTGTGTGTGTGGGCGAGAGACCGCCGTCTCAAGGAAACAAACTCTGTCTTGATCAGTGTGATGCAAATTTCCACTTAAACCTGCAGCCATAACAAGTTCACTTCTTTTTCCATCAGGGGAGGAGGGTTCTTCTATGAAAGACTGAAAAGGTCAGTGTTCAAAGGTCCCGAAACACATGGATGGACTTAGGTGATGTGGTGTACCCAGAATGCATCACTACGACCCCGGTAACATTGAACATCTGTACCTGGTGGCCTTCACTGTTCAGCAGCTGTTCCCCCTTTGACATCTGACCTGGCCATTCTTCTGGATCTGACCACTCTCCAAAAATGTGCACATCTATACATGCAAGGATGGAGTCTCGTTTAATTACTCCGACAGAGCACATCTTCTCGTATGACATTTGAAAAGCTGGTATTTGTAAAGCAGCATGCCAACGGCACGTTGTTGTACTCTATTAGGCTTCAGGCTCCAACCAGATATCAACAAACAGCCCATTGTAGGTTTGAATGGTTTTCAGACATGCTAGCAGCACGGCTCCAGGCTGTGTCAGTCTGCCAGTCTGTCTGCTTGGTTGTTTTTTTTCTCTCCTTTGATCGAGAACGGAATATCTTAACAAATACTGGATGGAGTGCCGTGTTCTTTTGTGCAAACATGCGCTGTCCTTTTTTGTCTAGAACCACAACAAGATTGTATTATTGTGGTTCACAGTGAAATGCCAAAAACAAGAAATCTCACCCAGGTCTTTATGATATTATGGCTTTAATCAATATTAGTCGGTCCAAAAAATTTGCAAAGGTGCAGTGTCAGCTTTGAGTTAATGTGCAAAAACTGACTTGATTAAGATGTTGCCCAGAAAACAAGGAGAAACTGAATGTATTCAACATCGTTCATTTTGTGGTTTAACTTAAAATTGTTTTAATTATAAAGGTGGTGACATTATCAAAATGACAAGCATAGCTCTAGCTTTTTCTTGATCTCTACTAGAGTAGCTTTGCATGATTAATTATTAAAGTTATTCTTTATTTATCTTTTGAATGGAAGATGAATCCGAAAGATAAATAATTCAGAACCAGGACACGCTGGAGAAATTATATCTCTTAGCTGGCTTGAGAGTGCCTGAGTGTAGCTCCTGGATGAGCTGGAGGAGATGTCCAAGGAGAGAAAGGTTGAGACCGGCACTGTTAGTGGATGGATGAATGCGTGTATGAATGAATGACTAATTGAGCTTGATGCACCCACTCAGGTCATCCGCTATCTTAAACAAACAGTTTTAACTCAACTCCATTTAATTTTATTCATTTTTAATTCTATCTATTTTTTTAATGTACTGTATTTCTCACATTAATTAACTGTACATTTACAGACCTCACTTTTTGAAACTTGGCCATGTTTAGTATGAGCATCCACACTGGCACAATACATATTAACAGAAACTAAAGAAAGGCATAATAGATCACCTCTGAGACTCACGCATGAATCAGGTAAAGCTTTTGCCTTTTGGGAAAAAGTGAAAGGGGCTAATTTCATGAGTAAACCTTAGTGTGACACATTAGTCTTATTAAACTTACATATAAAGCATTAGCATTTAGAAAATAGGAAACTGGGGAATTGGAAATTCTATTCCATATGGCTGAAAGATGACTGGCTAGTGTTTCTGTAACCACAGAACAAACAGCCATATCAGTTTTCATTGAAGATCAAAATTGTTTTAAAAATCCTTTAACTTCCAAAATATCGTCATCAGACGTGTTCCATTTTGGTTTGCAGATGATGTGGTTTGCGGTATAAACACAAATCACACAATCTCCAGTCACATCCATCTCACATCATCTGTACATTAACAGTGAGCTGCAGCTCTTTCAGCCAAATGACATTAATTTTTCTCAACAGTGACTTCATCTGCCTCTGCTGTGTGTAACTGTTCAGCCCATTTCTCCGAGCGCTGTGAGCGAAGGCAGATCTGGGACGCTGGGAACAAAACATCAGTCAGTTTAATCAGCTGCACGCTACAAAATCATACCTGCATGTTCTTACGGAGTCACAGCAACCTGGGCAGGTTACCTTCATTATCGGCACAGTGTAACAGAGCGATGTGCTCTGGACAGCATTAAAGAAGAACAAATCTTTGAAATTAACTATGCTGACAGGCTTCGATTGTCACAGTCAGAGTTGTATAAACTGATGATGGAAGTCTATGATGAAACGCATATTAGGTCTCATTCGTCAAAAGTGACACTAACGCACACATCCAGATGGTTACAAAGAGCGCATGGAAAGTGTCGCTTTGGCAGAGAACTTTAGTGGGTTGAGAAATGACGCAGGAAAATGAGCCGTGTCCCAGCACAGGAAATGACCTCATGACATTTAGAGGGAAGCCTACCTTTTCTTTTCTCCATCCCAAACATGGCCTCATTTTGCAATTACATGTTCACACCATAAAACAAATGCTTGTTATGAATTTTCTACATCCTCAAACAGCTGTGTCTGTTTATAATGAAGTAAAAAAAAAATCTCTGAATGTGTTCAAAGCAAAGTGCAAGCATTATTTTTCCAATTCTCTCTCCTGTCTTCACTACACCACTGCTGCCTTTTTATCCATAGGCCTTACTGGACAAATTATGAAACTGGTGGTTATTGCCTTATAATTAAATTTACTGGGAAAGTCACATATGTTAGACACGGAGTTCTCACACTATCTTGCATTAGGCAAGGTGTGTGAGAGTTAATTCATTCTTCATGCAAACGCTGCACTTTACACAGTGGTACACAAAAGAAAAACCCAAAGTGTGCGCTCAAGGTAACCGTGGAACAGAGCCGGCATCCCATTCACTCTTTCTGTGTCTGCACCTATTCACTGTCTTATCATCCTTTATCTAATCCGTCTGAATTATGCATGGCAGGTCAAATGTCTATTAAGCAGACATCACATATGCTGATCTATTTACTTTTTGAGGTCAAAAAGAATAGTACCAGCCACCTGGTTGGCTTGTTAATAATATCAGTGAACCTAAAAAAAACCTCACAGACAGACAAGCAAAGATTATGTCTTCTGGAGAATGGCAAACCACTGACAGAGGTGTAATTATGCGTTAACTGGCAGCAGACAATGGCCTGACAAAGGCTACGTTCACACTGCAGGCGAAAGCGCATCAAATCCGATTTTTTTGATCCTATGCGACCCATATCCGATCATGGTGTGACAGTGTGAACGGCACAAATCCGATATTTTCAAATCCGATCTGGGTCACTTTCGTATGCGGTACTGAATCCGATACATATCCGATGTTTTAGAAAGCGACCGCTGTTTGAATGGTTATGTCGCATTAAATCCGTCTTTTACGTCACTGACACAAGACAGACGCTAATTATCAGCGCCGGAGAAGACATCGCGAACGCTTCCTGGCCATCCCGTGTAGATGTTAGTGAAACTGTTGGGAAGACAACGTGAACATTTTATTTGTACTGTATAATCTGCAGATTCTGACAGAAATCACCAACTATCCTTTGAAGCACCGCTCCTCTCTAAAACAGCAATAAGGATAATTATTAGGTTATTTACATTATTATGTAAATAACAAAATAACTTAAAGCAAAAATTGGGAAACGTAAAGTCCAAAGTCTTTATATTAAGGGCCATCAGTTAAATAATACTGTTTGCTCTGGGTCTAAACAGAGCGCGTTGTGAGTGACGTCTTCTTTTGCGCATGCGGGCCGCTTTGAGCGTTCACACTAGAGCGCGTTTGCTGTCGCATTTTATTTGTAGCGTGAACAAGCAGACAAAAAAAATCAGACTTGATCAAAAAATCGGAATTGAGCATTAAGACCTGCAGTGTGAACGTAGCCAAAATCTAGCAAAGAAAGAATGTTAAGGTGTCTGATGGCCGGACGTGGAGCCACACAACTCTGAAGTTGGGCAAAAGATTTGCTCTGGGATGTAGCACTAAAATATACAGCAAGTGCTAACTAGGCCAACCAAGTGCAGCTTTTTCATGGAAATTTTTCTCTGGCCAACTTTGAGACAAACGACCACTGTTTCAAAACTACAGTGGAACCCCGACTTACGAAATTAAATCGTTCCCGAGGGTCTTTTGTAAGTCGAAGCACCCATCGCTCCTTTTGAGTGAACGATAGGCTATAGGCTAATTGCTAACTGAAACAACAATACTTCGTTCAAGTGGAACAGCGAAGCGCAAGTACGAAAGCCAAGGGGTTGTCACATGATTCGGAAGGCATTCTGGGCTCAGCCAATCAGAGCCAGCGGATTTCGTTACGTGGGCATTTTGCCGTAACACGGGCAGAAATATTGCTGTTAAGTGCCTTCGTAACTTGAATTTTTCATTAAATGGAAATGGGGTATTCATAAGTCGGGGTTCCACTGTATCACTAAATATAGACGGTATAAAAGGTAGGCATAGAGATGGTGGCTTCTCAGAATTAACATTCGGTTGCTGCCATGTTGGTTTTATTTTGTTTTGGACTTAAGTTACCTTATAGGCTAGAATGCTAATTTATCATTTACCGCTAGCTAACTTGGTTAGCAAGCTGCATTCATCAACTATGCAGATACAACTCACACGCACACATATCAACTACTTGATAACAGGCTGATAAAACTGCACAATCTAGGGTGACCAGATCCTACAAACTAAAATGTTCGTCAAACCCTGTTTGTGTGGGACAAAGTTGGACACGTCAACAAGGCTGAAAGAGTCTGAAATGTTCATATCTAACCTAAAAAAACCAATAAGTTGTCCATTTTACCAGACAGTCCAAATATATTATTGCTGCTTTTCTGTTTAATAACACTTTTGGGTTTCAGTTTGAAAGTATCCATAGACTGACACACCTTTTTTGAGCCATATCTAAGAATTGTATCCAATTATGACACACATATGCCGAGTCTCCTCACACAGTGCTTTCCCTTGTGTAAAACTGAAAAATAACTTGTTGTTTCCATGATATTCAACAAAATCTGCACAGCTTTTTTGGTTATTTGGACATTTCCTTGGTGGCATTAGACAGACTAACTTTCTGACTATAATAAAAGTACTGGCAGTCTGTAGTACCCCTCAGCCTCCTAGTAGATGCACCTATAGTATAAACTTCCAAATTCAAGGTCACTTCCTTCTCGAGATGCTGCATTCACAAGATTTTGAGGAGACTTTGTATCTGACCTTAAAGTTGAGTTCATTGAGATTCAAACATGTCTAACATTTTTAGCTGATACACCTAAGGTATCAATTTAAAACTTCTATGTTGTTTTTTGCCCAACAGGGTGACAGCTGAGGGGTAAAAAGCTTTCCCTTTATAGGTAAATAGGTTATCTTATTGTATATTTTTATTCTATTTTATTCTACTGTATATAGTATATTATTTTATTCTATTCTGTACAGCTGTGTACTGTATTTATTCTTATTGTATTCTAATTTTTGCGTCATAACTTTTGCACTGTCCACTTCCTGCTGTGACAAAACAAATTTCCCACGTGTGGGACTAATAAAGGTTATCTTATCTTATCTTATCTTATCTTAAAAGCCAGACTTTAGAAAAGTGCATGTGCTATAGAATGTCCCACATTTGAGAAAATTGGGGGGGATTGTCTCAAAATGTGGGATGGGACATATAAAGAAGGACATCTTTTGTTTGTGCCAGCCATAAATTAGTCATAAAAATACTACAAAAGGCAAAACAATACACGCAAACAAGGTAAAGGTCTGGAAACCGCTCTTTGGGCATCGCCATAATTCATCCACAACAGTCAGCTTTTGTCTGTGACAGCCAAGAGTATAACAGCTTCATTTCGTGTACAATGGTTAGTATTAACGAACAATACAAAACTAGGAAAGACAGGAAAGAAAAATTCAGTAAGAAATGGAAAAACTTACACGAGTGTGTGTGCGGATGTGCATCTTCAGGCCATCGTTCTTGCTAAATGCTTTGTCACAGTAAGGACACTGATATGGGCGCTCACCTAGGAAAGGAACACCATAATACATCATATATGTATATGAATTTGATATGGCATCACAGAAGAGTAAACAGTTTTTGAAACTCGTACGTATATCAGTAAGGCATCACTTGTAAAGAACCCCACAAAGAAAATATGAAAGAACACGTATGCTGCTCACTTTAAGGCTAGCGCTAGCAGCACAGAGGTCGGGAGATACAGCTACCATCAGTGCAAGAACTAGTGCAGTTAGTTCTTGCACATGCAAATAAATGGCATGAAAGTAACTACTTTGTGTACAGCCTTTAATTGGGACCATCAAACATGTGACTAATCTGGCCCAGTGGATGGCTTTGGAAACTGTGAAAGCTACAGTGGAGTCATCAGATATCGACAGGTTCATTTGCCTAACTTGTGATTGATTTTAGCTGACAGGAGTAGAGTAGCACCAGGTGTTGTCTTCTCATGCTGTAGCTCATGTGCGTCTAGGTTAAATATGCTGTTTATTTGAAGCTCTTCTGCATACCTTGATTGTAACATGTGGTTATTTCAGTTGCTGTTGCCTGGCTATTAGCTAAAAGCAGTCTAACCATTCTTCCTCTGACCTCTGACATCAAGAAGGCATTTTCACCCAGAGATTTAGTCTTTTTTAGACTATTCTCTGTAAACCCTAAAGATGATTTACAGTAAAATTCGTAGTAGATCAGCAGATTCTGAAATACTCAGACACCAAACAGCCATGTCATGTTTAACCTCCTAAGACCCCAACTCTTACATGGCATGCATTTTTAAATTCTCTTTGCTATTTGGGCTGTTTGGGACCTGATGAATGTAAAAACAAAGAATTTCCAGAATTTTTTTTTTTTACCTGATTTTTGTCTCTGAGAAAAATGAGATCCACATAAGAGGACATTCATTTGAAATTTCAATAGAACAGTGGCAGTAAAATGTCCTCGTAAGTGGATATCAGGCCGTTGTAGAGCAAAATTTAGTATTTTGGTCTAGACATCCCAAAATGTGATGTCCACATTTGTCAATGCCAGGTCCTAGGAGGTTAAAATCATTTAAATCACTTTTTCCCCATTCTGACCATTTCTCGACGCTGGGTTTGATGTCTAAAACTACCCCTGCTTATTCATATATTCTGCTGCCTTTGTCCTATTCAGTAAACTGTGTTTTTGTCCTGCCCCAATACAAATTTGACCTGGTTACTGGTGAAGAACTTCTCATTCACACTGTCTTTCCACTGCAGAGCTAAAGCTTGTGTTGGCTCGCTATCTTAGCTTCAACTGGCCAACCATTTAGGAGCACATCACAGGCAATGTGGCTTCTCTTGGTTGGATCAAAAACATTTAAGCCAACCTCCTGCAGATCCTATCTGAGCACACACCGCTGATGACAAAGAGAAAGTGACAAGCTGTCAGTCAAACGGTTCACTGACACATGGATCTGTTTACCTTGCACTGATCGACGGGCCAGATAAGAGTCACAGAATGGATTTCTAATCTATAGAAGGGATATGAGGTAACCTATAGGACTGTGCTGAAATTAAAGATTCTGACAGGATAATACAGTACAAAAACTGACAAAAAATGCAGGTTCCATTATTGCCTAATTTAATTCATACTCTGCAAACTAAACATTAAATTCACCCCTATGTCTAGAAAACAGATACATCAGGAAATCACAGTGATCAGGATTTTTTTTCTCCATGTGAAACTTGGCTGAATTTATATTAGAGATGGACCGATCCGATATTACGTATCGGTATCGGTCCGATACTGACCTAAATGACTGGATCGGATATCGGAGAAAAATAAAAAATGTAATCCGATCCATTAAATATCACGAAAGCACCTCACAAAACTTGCAACACGCCGTAACTCACCTCAGAACGTTAGCAGTCGGAGCAGTATGCATCACGTGATAGAGCGGCTGTGGCATGCGGGACCTGTCGGTGGTCTGGATAGCATGTGGAGCTTCGCTAGCAACCTGGCATTTCATCTCCGACAAAGTTATCCCCGAGAGAAGTAAAGCAAGTGTGTAAGTCCATCTCTGAATGTTTGTAAAGCATTCCCACGTTAAGCTTAACAAGCGACTGCCTCTCGCTCTCCGGCTGCTACTTCAATCATGAAACTGCTTAATGATCAGCTGATCGGCTTTTCTGTCGCGAGTCCGTCTCTCTTGTTTGTTTTTGGCCCACTTTGCACCAGAAAGAGGAAACCAGCGGCTGAACAACAGCAGCACGTTTAAGCTTGATAAGCTGTTGTTAGAATTTATTTAATATTACTTTCTACTCAAGGATCTTTTTCTACGTAGCTGACGCTGGTAACTGTGCAGGGGCGGATCTAGCAAAGTTTAGCCAGGGGGGCCGATAGGGCATGAACAGGGAAAAGGGGGCACAAAGACATACTTTTCTTTCTTATTCTCATTTAAAATGTCGAGCTTTTAATAAATAATTATCTGACACCCAAAGTTTTAATTTGATGTAAAATGAATAGAAGTCAATTACTGTATATAGTGACTATTAAGTCTAATATATACCCTAGTAAGCTATAGTACTTTTTACTTTGGGAAGGTACCATCTGTGCAGTCTGCAATTTTGTTGAAGAAAGATGTTGAATCTATTTAATATTTCTTGAAAAATAATTGATTTCTGTGCATTTTTTTTTCACACTGCATCAAATTAAGGTTGATTACGTCGATTAAGCATCATGAGGTGGCGCGTGAGGGGTGGTTCCCTATTTTTTATTTTTTTATTTTTGTTGTTGCTGGGAGTTGGAACCCTATTAGTTAGGTTGCTTAATATTTACGCTAAGTACTCTTTAAAATACCAGAATAGGGAGGATGGTGTAGGTCTAAGTTTATTAGATTGATCAGTATTGCTGAACTATGAAATATTTTTTTTGTATACAGGTATAACAGAATAGCTTTAGTGTAGTTGTTGTTTTAAACTTGAGTATGAACTTGCAGACTTGCAAAATGCAGCAAGATATTTTAAAAAACAGTTTTGTTGATTAAAAAACACTATATCGGATTCATATCGGTATCGGCAGATATCCAAATTTATGATATCGGTATCGGTATCGGACATAAAAAAGTGGTATCGTGCCATCTCTAATTTATATATATATATATATATATATTTCTGCCCGCAAGTGCTCACAGTACTAATTAATGAAACGCTATCAAAAACAGATACCTAAAGCTACACATTTGTTGTTCATTTCTTCACTACAAGCATCTAATTTCTTATCAGCTTCACAGTAATCTCTCTTTAGTGAATAATTGCTGAACAGGCAAGCAAGGAATTTTATTGATGGGGGAGATGTTTTACCCCTTTAAGTAATAAGGTTAATTAGCCGTGTTTCCGTGGGATTCAAAATGCAGAGATGCTTATTAAATCAGAAAATCCATCTCGGGAATAGACGAGTAATATTATCCTACCGCTATAAACAGGACTGTGTTGGGGTGATTTTGTGCTTCTGTTTCTACCATTAGGTCCATCTCTGTTTCAACAATGAAAGCTTGGGCAAGTAATGGCAATTTTTTTATATTATTTTCTAAAGACTAAGTTACAAAAACTAAAGGTCGAGGGCTTTATTCTTAACACATCCTACAAAGCCTGCATCTTTCAACATTAAAGCTACAGCAGCTGTCATGTGCAAAACATACAAATTGGGCTCTAAACACACCATAACCCCACCCACCCATCCGCAAGACAGCTTTAAAGAGGCATGAGGAAGAGCGCTCTAGTAATACAACGTGTAACCTCAGGTTGGTGTGCAAAGGATTTACGTGACATATGTGAACTGATTACACGTACTGAAACATGTGCACGAGGGCAGCTCGGCATTCTGTCCCAAAATCCCCTTCTGAGCAATTTCAGCCTCTAGGAGGCCTTTTGTTGACAAACAGGAAAATCTGAATCCCAGATGTGTTTTCAGACAAACCCTATGTCTTATGTAGCATGTGTGGTATCAGGTTAAGGCCCAGCGCTAGCCTTGGGGAGTCCTGGGGAAGGCATTAGTGTGCTAATAGCACCAGAGCACAGAGTGCTAGTGTACTCTGCAGCTTGGATCACATCCCTCCCAGGAGCTGGCTATTGTCAGCAAATATACAGCACAGACAACCACACCCTGCTAACACTGAGCGTTGCTACAAGTGCATACCAATTCACCTACTTAACCTATACATTGTTTGGTTCTGAACATGTGTGTTTCATCAAGAAACTACAAACAGATTAATTGATGGTATCCAATATTTTAAAAAGAGATCAGTAATAAATATGGTCTCTTCAAACACCCTACTCAAAATCAGTTCTGTTCAACAGTCAAGGCTTTTCCAGGGTTTCAGTCTGATTGGACTAAAACAAGAACCCCTCAATCTCTTAGCGGAACAGGAAATAAACAAATGCTACTTGGAAACCAAAGCAGTAACTTTGGAACATTGGTCTCTATTATTCAGCGTCTGTTCTGCCGAGTGTTACTGTAACTAGAAACCCTCCACTTATTCTCCAGATTGAGCCAGATTGTTTGGGGATTATGAGGGGTGGCTGCAGCACTGAGCCAGGGCTTTATGTGTGTGGAGATGGTAACTGATTTAGCATGTGCTGAAACAGTACACCATCTCTTTGACCCTGGGTGTCTCCCCCAGCCCCCTGCTGTGGCCCTCACACTCCTTGTCTGCTAATCGATCCGTTTGGCACCCCTCGTGCGTTGTATATGTGTGCGCATACGGCCGTGTATCTGGTTAGCAGATGGTCGGCTTTGTCGTTTTGCCTGCCGCACGGCGTTCGTGTTATGGAGAATGCTTTGTAGCTTCGGGGCTCCAGTCTGAAAGACATTAGCGCTGTCCATCAGAAATTAATTCCTGGCTTCCTCCAGTTTGGGGGAGACAGTGGCCCTCCGCTGTCCTTCTCTCCGCTCTGTGCCACATGCCGACAGGGGCCAGGGAGGTAACGTGATATCAGTGTGTTAAAGATGATAAGAGATTGCCTTTGATGAGCCATAGGAACGTCCAACAACTTTTACACTTGACCTTTCCATTATAGCAAAGGGCTCAGAAGTTTTCACCACTTCCTCAAACAATTCGCTCAAAGTACCATACCAAGGTACCTCTATCGAGACGAGTCCGTGCCCGAGCCTCGCCACACATGGTGCAGATCTGATCCAGACGTACCTCAAAACCAAGCCCTCAATCCAAATTAACCATCTCAACACCCATGCAACAGTGACGTACTATTCATCATCGAGACAAACAATAATTCACTACATGGTGATTTTGCTTTACAAGATTGTAACCATGACCACAGTCAAGACAAACAAAGTCATCTGTACGTAAATAGGTTCAGTGATTCCAGAGTTCTGCCAGATGTCAGTTCAGGGGCAGCTGTTCTGGCGTGAGACCGCTACAAGCTGAAACGTGTAGCTTTAAAAACATCAAAATATGGGCTGCATATAATTACTATAAAAAATGATACCATGATCAAGACAATTAGTAACCTCCAAGCTGTGCCAGCAGTATGGATAGTATAAGTTAAAACATTATAGTATTACTATGTGTATTGCTTCTAATATAATTTGTGGTCTCGCTGAGAAACTATTTGTACAAAGAACAGAGCCTTTCTTATCTTGTGCCAGGGGGCAATCTCTATTACAGCAACCCAGTGTTTAAAAAAAGCACATTGAATATTAGTTTTCTGGCACGGCCATCTGTGTAATTATACAAATGTTACAAAACTCAGGTGGCAATGATTTACCAACGTTATACAGAGCACACAACTGCAGCGCACGCCTCTGAGTAAATGCTAGCATTTACTGGCCCTTGCTCTACATCTGTGGAAACCACATACAGAGAGCTGTATTTACATTATCTACTGTATACAACCTGTTAATATTAGAATGCAGTGTTTGGCACTAATGATTATCTGGTGGCCTGCATGGCTGAGATCTCAGGCTTTTCAAATTGTCGGCGTGGCAGGGTTTATCAAGCTGTTAAACATGATGACATTAACAGGTTATTTGTATGTAAATGTGCTTAATGAAAAGAGTAATCTCCATAAGCAGATACACGCCTGTGAATACAAAGTATCTATTTGTAGCCTGTAGTGTGAGTTCTACTGACCAATCACGATTAAGTTGCATGGAGACGCACAATATGTGCGGTGAGCAAAAGAGGGACTGTGATTGTCAAAATGTAACCGCACACTGATTGGTTATTATCTGGCAATGATTTAAATATAACAATACAGCAACATTTATAACAACAGGTCAAACAGGAAGCTTTGACCACTGATATCAAAAACCTAAAAGTTGTCCCCAGAGACTAAGTTAGCAGACTAGATTACTGGCTCTCAGATTGTGGAAATAGATATAAGTCATACAGTAGAAAAGCTACAGTAAGCTGAAAAAATGTAATGTTATTGATGTTTTGTCACTTAAGCCTTAATTAATATCTGTTATCAGCATGAGGGGCTAAAGTCAAGCTTCTGTTTAGCGAATCATTTTCATATTTTTAATGTGGATTATGAAAACATACACAAATGCATATAACCAGACGGTGCGCACACAAAGCCTGGCAGTGATTTAATCTATTTAGATCTAATTTATCCAACCAGATGACACAAATTAAAGCTAAAACTACAAAGATGAAGACAGCTATGGTGGTTTGATGCTTTTCTTAGTTCTCTGAACCGAGCTGCACCACAACCAGAAAATATATTTTTTTAAGAAAAGGAGCTCTAAGAAAGATCCCTCTCTTACAAATAACTTGACTATTTGTTTTCTTTAAGCCGTACAAGATGATGCTTAAATTAGAAATCTGATTAGAGTAATCTTCTCTCCAATGTCTCTCTGTGTGCTTAACCTTGTTCTGTTCCAGTACTTGATTAATCTAAGGGTATTTAGGGCTAATGTGTTCCTTTTAACCCAATCGTGCTAGGTGACACATAGTGGTGTTGATGCATCCCATCTCATTTAAACAGGACTTATTGCGCTCACTTATAGCTCCAACAACAAGAGTAGTTTTACATGATTTTCAGTTCAAATTAATCCTTATTTATCTTCTGCTGTTCCCTGGCGTGCTGCAGCCACCCTTTAAATCCTTGTTTGTGGTCACCACATTAGTTGTTGCATGTGAAAACTATAATGTCTGTAACTAAGATAAAGATCTCTGCATCAGCAGTGGTATAGGAAAAGAGAAAGATGAAACAGGAAGCAAGATTATTCCATGTTTGTTCCGAGTTTTTTTTCCTCCTCACATTCTCAGGATGTTTCCAACTATGTAATCTGGGAATCTCTAGGCACCTACACTGATAGATAATTGAAACTACGATAAATAACAAACTGGCTGCAGCATTTGTAAGGGTGACAACGGCAACAATAAACGTTCCTAAACGCCAACCTCCCTTTAAAGACATGTCCACACTAATACGTTTTCGTTTGAAAACACATCTTTTTCTCTCCGTTTTGGCCTTCCACACTGAGACGGCGTTTTTGGTCAAGGAAAACTGAGCTTTTTGAAAACGCTCCCAAAAGTGGATACATTTGAAAGCTGTTTTCGTGTTGCAGTGTGGATTGTGAAAAACGGAGGCTTTCAAAAACGATGACGCATTTTAGTCATATGATGCAGTCATGTGACCAATTCAACTAAGATGGCGGACGGCATTGTACGGCAGTTGTTTTGTTTTTTCCCCATTTTTCTCAGCCCTATTAAAGATTGATATCAGTTTGTACATGCTCCTCATAGCTTTTCTTCAAAGAAGACGGAATGTTAATTTCAGTGTATTTGGTACGTCTCCCAGTCTATATTCTCACTCGCTTTTGCAACTTTGTACTCTTGTGTTACTCGCAGCAAGAACTCCACCTCATTGTCAGTCTATTTAAAAAACTCGGTGCTTTTCCTCGACATTTTGCCGTGATGTTTCAAAGAGCCGGAACATAAATAAATGGCAGACTGAAATGAGGCAGGTCGAATCATCTTATGTTTCATGCATCCGCGGGGAAAGTAAGTGTTTTCAGTCGTTTCAGTGTGGATGAAAAACTCTTCAGAAATGACTGAAAACGATAGTGTGGACGTGGTGCATTTTTAGACGAAAACACCTTTTTCAAATTTATCCAGATTAGTATAGGCGTAGCCTAGGTCATCTTTCTTTGGATGGGCTACCTCTATCGCATGGCTTCTGCAAGCAGAACATCATTCCTCACTCTTAATTGGGAATGGAAACTTCTGAAATCTTGTACATATTCAAGCCAAAATCTTACGCAGAACCTTGAGCACACGGGTGCTGTTTAAAATGTACCCCAAAAATCCCACTAATTGACATCAAATAGAGCAAAACGGCAAGCATTTAGAGCACCTGAAGGCTCATGTTTTAGCTCACAGGGGATCCTTTGCACATAAGCTGACATCACTATTTAAAACTGGCCATTTTTACTGAGCACACACTATGTATGACAGAAAATGTGGAAAAGTCAGGTCAGCTTTAAAGCTCATGTTTTGTTGTCTTCTTTCTTCTTGTTAAATTTAATTAAAAATGTGCTTGTAATTAGTTGGTTATGTGGGTGATTATGAACTTAATTTTACAACACAATTTCCTTTATGGTCAAAAAGGAATGGTACACTGGAGACCAGTGCACGTGTCAAAAGTCTGACTGTTGGAGTGTCATTTTTAAAGGGTTAAAAATGACACTCCAATTAGTTGTTACGCAGCTCATGGGCTTACACTGCTCGTTGCCAACTTGAAATGTCCTATGATGTCAGTATAACAGCAAGTCACTGGGCTCTGTCAACATTTTCCCTTGGCACAAATAATTTTCATGACCCCACTATGGTTATTCACCACTTCATGGCACACGTGGTGGGAAAATCTGCTCTCACTGAGCTGTGATGTGGATTAGAACATATTCGCTCCATCACAGGGCCAAACAGAATAATTTAGAAAATGATAGAAACATCCATCATGACTACAGACTTCTACAGCGTCCTCATCCAGCTTTTTGACAGCTCGCATTTTATGGGTGATCTCATAAAGGGTGCTCTGTGAGAAGATGCCTGTCTTTGTGGCACTAAAACTAATTTGCCCAACATGATGTTCTAACAAAATTAAACTAAAACTAAATCCAAGTCACATATGCGCTACATCTCTTCCAAAACATTTTATGCTCTCAGGTTGATTTTCTTTCAATTTTCCCTTTAATCCATTTCACACTTTTTCTATCCTCGTTATTCGCCTGTTTCTCTCATAATGCTCCGTAGTGTTTGATGGTAAAGTGATACGGGACGGAAATCTCCAAGGAATCCTTACAAAGTCCTCTGTGTTTAGCAGGTAAACAATCAATGCTGTCTTGTTCCTGTGAAGCAGGAAAGACAAACAAGATCAAGCTTTCCCGCCTTCCATCCAGGGGAGCTGCCGATTTACAGGCATCTAACTCAGCTAGTGGCCTTCTTAGGAGATCACCCATGGAACAGAAAGCGGTTGTGGAGATCTGTACTTACACTAACAGGCTCATTTTATCTATATATTCACAGATGAGCTACATGAGCTGTGTGAAATCACTCTTCACTGTGTGAGAACAAGATGATTCTTGTTAGTGTTGTCGCTCAGGGAACGACTCACGCTGTTCACCAGAGCTTTTTTTTTTTCCCTTTTGCCCAAAAACACAACAAATAACAACAACAACAAAAAACCCGGCCTATAGAATGAGGGGACAGATTTACAGCTAGTCGGGGTCAAGGGTCATCCGGCTAGATGCTTTCTTGGAGTGGTCTTTTCTCTCTTTCCTCCTTTCTTTCTTTTAGGTGTCCCCTAGGCTCCCACCCCTCCCCCAGCATTCCTCTCTTTTGTTTATTCTATATAAATACGATCAGACTGGGCTGCAGACCACACTGGTATACATTCACCCTTTCTGTTGGTTTGTCCTTCGCACATACACATGTACGCAAACACACAAACACAGCGCACGCACACACAGATACAAAGGGGGCTGTTGACAAAGCGTGGTATGCTTGTCTGTGGATGGCAATTCAAACATACATCAGGTGGACAGAAAGTCTAACAGGCTTCCACAAATATTCCTAAAATTATTTTTAAATTTGAGGAGCTAACGCTACAAGGAAGATGAAGCTTTAATGGGTTTAAACATTGATTACATTAGGTAGGCTTCATAAAAAACTGCATTTACTGAGTTTAAGAGGCTTACTACAGGTAAGGCTCAAATAGACAGACAACAATAAGAGGACACGGCTGAGGAAAAAATAGCAGTGGATGAAGTTTAAGTTGGAGTGAGGAAAAGAAGATTTCCAGAGACAGACAGAAAGAAGAAGAGGGAGTGAGGCCAAGAAGTGTGTGTGTGGCCGTGCCAGGTCTCTGCACCAGTCTGTTGGTAAGGAAACGCACAGGAATGTGTAGCTTTCCAGTTTAAGGCAGTTTAATGAACATGCAGGGCTTTATTTTTGTGGTGGTGCAAAGGATAGTGCAACCAGCGCTCCAACACGTTGCCATTTTCTAACATTAAAATGCACTCCGTCTCACTGCTTAGATGTAACATGTGCAGAGCGAAGGTGGGAGGACAGGAGCGTTTGGATCTACAGGATCTACGGATACTACGAAGAACAAACGAGGAACGGGTCTGTTTGTGAGACAACATCTATCTCGTGTGGGTGCATTCGATATAAAGCCACAGCAAGCAGATTATAAGACATGTCATTTGTTAATTGTGCACAAAAATAACTACAAGTAGTGGTTTTATGAGAATGTATGTGCTAGACTAATTCTTGGCTGTGAACATGGATAACATAAACAAAACATGTTCAGTTGGTGAACTTTGCAGGTGCTTATTGTTGGATTTTGTTACCATGAGACGGTGCCAGGCTGTTTGTCCTTAACTCCAGGGTTTATGTATGCTCAGCTTAGCTACCCAGCTGTTGGTTGTAGCTTCATATTTAACTACAAACACGAGAGTGGTTTTGATCTTCTCATCTAACTTTGCGCTCAGAAAGTAAAACCATAAAATATGTGCATGATGTAATGCTTTTTTGCTATTTTCTGCTTTTTTTAATTACTTCACATACGAGTGACCTAGAAGATGGATTCATTTGCAGAAATCCTGACACCAAGTCATGCATGTGAAGATAATAAACAGCTACAGTGTGAACTCTGTTTTCACAATCTGACTTTAAAGCACATTTATATGATCTCCCAGGACATGCAACTCTATGGAGCAAGTTCTGCAAGGTTACATTTCCCACCTTCTTCCCAAATGGTATCACGTATGCCCAGTAATCAAAACTCTATGGACTCTCCTGCTTGCATTTGCTCCCTACCAGACTGCCTTTGTACTTCACAGGAATTTGCTTGTGGCTTGATTTTTATTCTAGTTTTTTCCTTGTGTATTTTTCCCACACAGTTCCCTGTTTCATCTCATTCTGGATTTAACCTTTTGCCTGCTCTTCGCTTGGATTCCTTGCTATGCTAGCTGTCAACCTGCGTATGACTTCAGCCTGTTGATTAAGCATTTGAGTTCTGAACAAGCACACACTTGCCTCTGATGTCCTGCTTTAAGGCGCTCGCCTCTTCTTCCAACCAATTCAGGAATAACGTTGGTAACAAATTTCCAACCAAACACTTTAAATAAACACTAACCTTTTTAATATAATCATAAATAAAGTAAATGAAACAAAGTTCAGTGAAATGAAAGCACTGCAAATTAATCAGTTTGTACTAATCTGAACTGATATGTTACTCTGCAACTTCCAATGCAGGTGCAGCGGCTGTAAAGTCGATTTAACAAAGCACTGAACCACGGAGGGCCGCTGACCTGTATGGCTGCGGATGTGGACCCTTAGCGTGCCGTTGCTGGCGAACTTTTGCCCGCAGTATGGGCAGATCTTCTCCTTCTCCCCCGTGTGTGTCTGGCAGAGAAATGATAAAAGAGACATATGGTGGATGTTAAGGAAAAAATTTAGAAAATTCACATTTTAACATCTTTGCTACATTACAAAGTAAAATGTGATCAATGGTAATAACTGGATTTCAAAGTCAGAACATGTGTCCATAACCAAGTTATCAAAAAAGATAATTAAGGGGCTTTTTTTCATACTCGGGTCTTAGAATACATCTGTTCAACCAAACACTCTCAGATTTTAGTGCTTTTTTCATTTGGTAAAAGCAACTCCAGAACTATATGACTGTGTCCAGAATAAACAAGTTCTCATAATGCAAGTAAATGGAGATGCTCATGTTCACATGACAGTTGATTCTGCAAGCTTGCTGGATCAAAGAATTCAGACGATACACATTTGCCAGGGTCCAAAACCCAAGAGACCTTTTCTTCTCCCTCTTCTTCCTCTCCCTTCACCTCCCAGCTGTCCACCGTGGTGAGTTCCATGGACCCATAAGGGCCGCACATGCAAACAGAGAAGAAGAACATGTGGCAAGAGTGCACTAGCTCCTCTACCTTTCCCCACCCTACCCCCCTCACTCCGCTCCTTGCTGAAAAGTACACTCTAAATTCTTCCTGCTGGCCTGTTGTAAATTCCCGAGAATAATCGTGAGTATGAAAGGCTCAAACTCAGAGCGACAGTTTCAACAGCAGTACAACAATGCAGGAACACCTCCTCTCTGCCCCCATCCTTTCCTCCGTCACCCCACTGTGTCCCTCTGACACCTCTGGTGTTTCGTTACAAAGGCTCCATCCACACACACACACACACACACACACACACACACACGCACACACACACACACGCACACACACACACACACACACACACACTCAGTCTCGCACAAACAAGCACAAACAAATCCATTTATATGAACACATGCATCCCAGATGGAGCAATGTTGCATTATTTAATACAAACAGAGAAAATACAATTCATATTCTACCTTTATAAACAGACAGCCCGCAGTGACGTCTGCGATTTCACATGGGAACATCACGTCTCAAATCACAAACGTGCAATTGGCTGGGGATTTCTTTTATGACAATGATTTTTATGTCTGTATCTATTCAGAGTAACCCGGCAATTTTCATTCATCTGTACATTCCTCCAGCATGCCACTAAAAGAGATAAGATTGCAAAACACACATTGTGTGCACATACATGCTTTCACGCACACACACAAGCGCACACACCCCCTATGTAGAACCTAAATTCAGGCTCACTGAGGATAAAGTATTTACTGTAATACAAGAGAGCTCAGTGAATCCGCTGTCCTGTTCTGCCAGATATGTACATTACTGTTCATTTACATAAGCTACCATTACACACACACACACACACACACACACACACACAGAGTAGTGCTTGAGTCACCCTTCATTTCTTTATATTCTGCTTCAGAAAATGGGAACTAGGGGCAGCAATGTATTGAAACATATATAAACATCAAAGGAAATAAGGCAAAAATTCTAATGAGCTTCAAAGTCAATCTTTCTGTGACCACTTTCATTCTTTAACGCAGCCCAGACTCTCTTAGGCAAGCCTTTAAGTAGTCTTCAGGAATAGTTTTCCAGGTTTCCCAGAGGACATTCAAAGCTTTTCTTTAGATTTTGGGTGGTTTTTATTCCATTTTCTGTCACTGCTTCAGTAATGGGGAGGCCAGTCCATGACTTATAATGTTCCATTGTGTGTTCCAAGGTATGTTTTTACTGCACTGGCACTTTGTTTGGGATCGTTGTCATACTGATAAATGAAGCTGTTGCCAAACAGATGCTTTCCTCATGGATAAAAATCTGATTTAGGCAAGATTCCCAAACCACTGGCTTAAAAGCAGCCCCAAAACTATTTCTCTATTTCTTAAGAACCTAAACATATCGTTTATCTGCTGCAAATAGCTTTTTAGGCCTGCCGCTTCCACTCGGTAAGTTTCCTTGGATTTTTAAGCAAAGCCTGGAGAACTATGGCTCAAGACCACTTTAAAATAGGATAAGAAAGTCTTACTGCTTGGAAGTACAATATCAAGAAAGAAGAGGTTGCTCGAGACATTTGCACTGTACAATATAAAATGAAGCTCAAATTCATGCCATCCATTCAGTTTTGCTTGAACAAGCAAAGAAGAAAAGAAAGCAAAAACTGTTTGTTTCAGCAAATCAGTGTCACTTTCAACCTTGAAATATTTGATTTTTCCTCCTTCTTGTAACATAAAATCTTGGTTCAGGTGAGATGACAGCATTTGTCAAACGAAATGTTTCCATAACGATTGCGCCGACTAAATAAACTCACACTGATTAACCCTCGAGGGTCAAGCACTCAACTCATACTTCCCCTTGTTTCCTGTGGTTTTTGGCTACATGTGTTAAAGAAACCAAACACACACATTTCTTGTGCTTATTTAACTATTTCTGATACTAAGTAGAACTACAGCAATGCTGAATTCACTGAATTTAAAAAAACTACTCACTGAATCTAGTGAGTAGGGATGCACTGATTTAGAAATTAACAGAAACTTTCAACATGGGCAGCACGGTGGCATGGTGGTTCACAGCAAGAAGATCCTGAGTTCTGTGTGGAGTTTACATGTTCTCCTCCTGTCATCCGGCTTCCTCCCAAAGACATGCACTTATTGGGCGTCCTGTCCAGGGTTTACCTTGCCTCTTGAAATAAGTGGTTATATTCTTCCTCATCTTTGAATATTTAGCACAACTAATGTGTCACAACAGATAAACACTGTAAAAACATGACTTTATTTGGCATTATAACCTGATATATCAGTTTATATCTAATAGAAAGAATTGAAGCAACTACCAAATGACAACAGAGTTCAGGGTGTGGTGTTTGCTGTTTATGGCAAATTCTGGCTGAGCATGGGTGCCTAATGACGCGGACGATGAGTGAAACTGATTCATTCACTTGATGAACTAAATCAAATTATTCCAGTTCAATGGCTGCTTCTGTTTCTGTTCTAAAAGACGTCAGATGGTGGCCAGCTTACAAAAACATAACCGGCAACTAGTTTTAATAAACAAGCGATTATTTTTGTGTGTGTGTGTGTGTTTTTAAGTTTAACAGTTTCTTTTTTTCAAAAACTCCAACTGAACGACAGTAATTGAAAAATATCTGTTCTAATCAACCTGCAGCTGCAGCCCTGCATAAACGCCTCATGACCTTGGTAGTTAAAAAAGGGAAGTAAGCTCTTACTGTGATCATAAGAAGTCTGACTCACACGTTTCCTGAGGTTAAGAAAGATTCGTATCCTTCTACATATATTTTAGATTCTCGTCATATGTTCCGAATTGTGAGCGGAGCTCCAGTTAGAGCGTGGGTGTGATAATTATTTGTGAAGCCAGGTTTGCAGAGACAAACAGTTGCATAGTATCAAAGTGCATATTAAAAACAACTTCAACAATAACGCGGCCAAAAGTGGGGTTGCTCCACGCGTGTAAACACAGTCGGCAAGTTGTCATCTCCTCAACAACCTGACTTTGATCAACGCCAGATTTCTCAGCAGCCTCCAGACACCCCGAGCACTGAGACAGTTCAACATGCCTGTCTTCAGCCCTACTGTTCTGAGACAACCTCCAAGACATTTTCTTTTGCCGTGTGCCAAGAAACTGTTTGGTTTCAATCTTGATCCATAACTGCACCGGACGTTGTCAGATTTAGGGCTCGCAATCTGCAGCGAGATCTGTTCGGGGCTCTGAAAGCCTGCGGCGCTAATGGACTAACTGCCATTTCTAATCAACATATGAACTGATTTCCAACTTAGGCAACAACGGTCAAGATGGATGTTTCCAGCAGATTCAATAGTCTGAAATATTAGTATAGTTAGAGAAATCAGTGTCAAGGGGCAAGGAGCAGGACAGAATGTGAAACAATGGAAATATTTTGTTAGAATAGATGTTCACCATGCCATTGATTTTATTACAATTTAGTTTGATAGCAGAGTGATGATGATGGAAAATCAGCTTTAAGCTGCAATTTAGCAAAGTTCTTCCATTACTTTAACATTTATCTCAAAATGGCATATAATCTTAGTAACTGTCTAAAATTTACTTTGCAAAGTTTCACAACTTATTTTCTAACTGTTATGTCTGTGCGCATTTCAAATAAATGCAACTACAATTGTGTTTGAACTCAATTTCAGGACAAAGCCCCAGCAGACGTGCAATCACCGCGTATGATTGAGGTCGTTTGGCTCCAGCTCTTTTCACCCACCTTCTTGTGGCTCTTGAGGACAGAAGGAGTGACAAAAGCCTTCTCGCACAGGTCGCACTTGTACTTCTTGTGGCCGTCGTGCACCACCTGGATGTGGACGTTGAGCGTGTCCTTCCTCTTGAAGGTGGCGTCACACTGGTCACACTTGAATGTTCTCTCACCTGCAGCAAGGAAAAGATGAACATTTGCAAGAGCCTCAGCTATTGTTAAACGTCTGAACACAGAGTCATCACGCACAACAAGAGGGGACCCAATTTCACCAGGGCTATTGTGTGGGCAGATAACTACAAAGAAAACCCAGACAACCATCTTTTAAAAAGCTCTGGTTGCCTTTTATTGTGTATGTGTAGCTGAACACACGCCAAAGTAAACAATAAAATAAAATACTCTGCCATATGTTTGGCCTGTACGTCAAAAAGTTAAAAAACATGCCCTATTTTATTAATCATTTCCCTGAACAGGCCTAAAACTCCAGACAGACAGCTTTTAGACAGTTATGTCAGCTGCTGGGATAGCGAAGCCTGATGTTTTCCTTCACGCCTCGGCTCTCTGCCTCCACACAACAGCTTCTATTGTTCAAGAAAAGATGTTTCAATTATATGGAGATCATTCAATTTCCACAGAGTAGTTTAGATGGAGGGAGCAAGTGGTTACAAGCTTGCACTCATTCTCCTATTACCAAGGCAGATGATGGTCAGCTCAGTGAAAAGGAACACCAGCGAAAGCTGAGGCTCGCTTTGTTTTTTAATTTAGATGGAAACACTCTCATGATGGTAATTAACGTCAACGGCACACTCGCAAAGTGATTCCATGAAAACACAGAGCAAGGCTTCAGTCTGATAATAAGGTACTCACGCTCCTACATAAGCATGCACAAACTTTAATTTAGATGCAAACACACACGCAGGGGTTATGCCAAAGGTCTACAAATGGGGTCTAAACACATAAATGTGCCCTACCCAAAGCAAGAACTACATACTGATTTGTCACGTTGTTACGAATACACTGCAACTTTAAAGTCGTGTACAGAAAAGGGCTAAAGAATGTGGGATTTAAGAATTATGATGACATAATATGAAAGAACCAAAGGTTTAAATAGAGCGAAGCCTGTGAGCCAGTTCAGGCAGGTAGCTTCAACTGCACTGCTTCACACACACTCTCATGTCAGGCACGTCATATGCCAGACACACCCTCTCAATTTGATGGTCCACATATGCTGCAAAATGTATAAGTATACATTTATAAATATGCTGCTGCTTTCTCTTCTAACCCCTCCACCACCCCAACATCTACCTATAATCTCTGGAATTGCATTTTTTAGATCTAATAAATAATTTCATATCTATAAAACAACTGAAAAATACTGAAACACATTTTGTTATTCTATCACAATAATAACCCCAAAATATGGCCTTTTTTGTTTCTTTTGGCACATTTACACAATAGTTCTGCAGTTTTGAGCAAAATGTGAGAAATGGGTGGTTTTTACACTTGGTTTTAAAGCGCGCGTGTACATGTCTTTTGTTATGTTAAATTTTACATCCTCAGCTAGAAAAGCAGGAAAATATACCATCAATGCAGGACTTAAAAAGTCAAGTCCAAAAATGGGCAAACTCCCCGAAACATTTTCTCCTCTTTGCTCAAAAATCTGCCACTTCACTGGTGAACACAGAGACCTCAAGGAAAGACTTTTGACCTTCTTATGGAAGCGATACTGATAGTAACACATATTAGATTCAGGTGTAAACACTTGAGTGTCTTGGTTCTCTGTCTGTGATCCAACTGACCAAGAAGCACTTAAAAAAAAGTCTTTGAAAATTACTCATTGGCCAATTACTGGATAGCTTTACTGGTACATTATTTCTGTTTTCTCGCCTAGAGCACAATGAAATCACACATCCAATCCTCAAGCCCTATATCCCATTGATACATAATAAAAGTCCTGATATTATATTGCTTCTTGCCGCCTGAGACAGCAGCAGGAAATGCCTTGAGCTTTACAATCCTTTTGTTATCTGGCACAGTTTGAGGACGACTAATGCATCCTGCCAAGACTCATCTGCAGCTCAACTGTCCAGGGAGAAAGTTTCTGTCAAAGCAAAGCATTCAGGGGGGACCAGACAATCAGACAACTGATGTCTTAACAGGGAGACTTTTGATGGGGTTACAGCGTCTGGAAATATCCACAGTGGTAGGGATGAGACGGCAATAAAAACAGTAAAAATACAGGACTATAGCCTGTAAAACTTAGTAGGCTGGTTTTAACGGGGCAATTTTATTTTAAAATGTTGTGAAAGAATGTGGCGAACTCGTCACTTTAAGATCAAAGATGTCTATGTTTTGTAAGGAGATATCTACTTACAGCTTCTGAGGCATTATAAGGAGAACACATGGAGCTCAAAGAATCCTGAACAGAAACCTGTGGGAGTAACTGTGTTTCCACTGCAGCTGATCACAATTAGCCAGGAAATGTATGAGCTGGTCATATTGCTGTACTCATGTATGTGCACAGGAGCAGTTTTCAGCAGTTTCAACTGGATAGTAGCAGATTTATCTACTACTATCATCCCAGATAGGGGGTTTCTATGTCAACAGTGTTTGAGGAGTCTGATGGACACATAAATGGTTATACTTACTATTGTGGATGAGAAGATGACGCTGTAAAGAGAAGGGGGTGCGGAACAGCGCTTTGCATTCCTCACACTGGAAAGGCCTTTCCTCAGAGTGCGTCTGCAAAGAGAATCGAGCAGCATGTTTATAAAGTGTAACACAAGCCGTCTCCCGCCTCGACGTGGACGTCGGGGAGGCTTCGTAAATTGATGCAGGAGGATTTTGCTTAAGGCTCCGTAGCCAATTAAGTTTGTTGACTTGATGAAGACAAGCAGCTTGAGGGGCTTTAGATTCAAAGTGCTTCTGTTTTTGCGACACCCGTCTGTCCCCCCCCACCCCCCACATATCTGTCTGAGTGACAGCTCAATCCCAAAAGTAAACACAGGGAACCTCAAGGGTGGAAATGCCCAGAGACCCCACAGATAACAGCAACCAACGAGACCCTGATTGATCACAGCTTCACTAATAATTCTAGCTTTGAAGTGACACTGACTTTTAAGGAGTATCTCCTCTTTGAAAGCACCGATCGTCTGGATACAGTGGTATAGTTAACATAATTTACCTAATTATAGAACATAAAAATCTAAAGTGGATCTTCACATCTTATACACTTGCTCACCTTCTTGTGATTCTTGTAGACATTGCGGTGTGCAAACTCCTTCCCACACAGCTTACATTTGTACGGTTTGTCCTCGCTGTGGATGATCTTATGAGCCGTCACCTGGTCCAAACGCTTGAATGACCGACTGCAGATCTCACAGGTGTACGGTCGCTTCTCTGATCAGTGACAGATTAACAGAGATTATCTCCGAGAAGCAGAGAGAACGCATGAAGCAAAAAGGTCAGCTCATCGTTGCAGCGTCATCGTCTTACCCGAGTGTGTTATCATGTGGCGTTTCAGTTGATTCGTAGAGATGAACTTTTTGTCACAAGCGTGGCATTCAAATATTTCGTGTATCTACGGTACAAGAGCAAAAAACAGAGCGAGAGCATTTGAAGTTTTGTTCTTGCTGACCACTGAAAAAATTCAGGGGAAATGAGCTGCGAAAGTTCAAGGATCTCAGTGTGCGATGGTCAACTGAAACTAAATCTTGTCCGCTTTCATTAGACTGATGTCTACAGACGGAAAAGCAATTAAAGTGATGAAAACTTTCAATCCCTTTTCTGCTTCACAGCACAGTTCCAGTAATTGCATATTCAATAGCTCCCCGGCGTACAGCTACAATAGCATATGCTAATGTAACGCAGCTCCTCTTGTCAGCTGCTTCTGCAAAACCTTGTTCAGCTAAATGATGATAAAGGCAGTTTTTAAGCTGCTTTGGAGCCAAATTATCAGTATGGAAAGTTTGATTTCTCTTCTGTAAGAATAATACTAAATGCCCATTGGCTTTGATTGAAGCTATAAGAACATGTCAGATTTTTGTCAGAAATGTGACATATTTAAAATAACACTTTTAATGGGACTTGATTCTTACTGTAAAAAAAAAATAGGTAATTTATATAAACCCCATGTGGTTGTGGCCTAAATTTATAGAAACATCTTTACTTTACTTTCAGACAACAGTGTGCGATTAGAAAACACATTTACTATAATAGAAGATGTAAAACTGGTACACAGACAGATCCAGAGGCCACACAGGAATATCACACACTCCTATTTTAAAACCCCTTGGAGATCTGAAACTGGAGAATACCGATGCATAGACAGGTGAAGTAGGTTAAATGATTCTCTGCAGAACTGTGTCACTTCCAGGTGACTTTACAACAGTTGCACGGTTTGGAAGAAGCTTGCTGATGAATGAGTGGACAGGGATGGAACAATGTCAGCTGATTAATCTGGATGATAGATGTTGACAGCAGAAAATTACATTTCACAATCACCAACTGGGATAATTAATGAATGACTTCTAATAAGACAAATTATTTGAGACAACTTGCAAACTAATTTATTAACCAACATCACTGAAAAGTGCTGTACAAAATAGGTTCTCAAGACTAAAATGAAGGGATAATTAGCACAAAAAACAGTAGACTAAGATATTATAGTTTTTCCTTAACACCTTTGACTTACTATTATATATAAAATGCATACAACTGGATAGAGAGCAGTTTGCCTAGTCATACAACATGACCCTTACACAAAAAAAGCACATGGTCTTCAACTGAAAATATTAAAGCAGCTTGATATTGCTGACAGCAGCAGGCTTATTTTATGCCTCAGACTTTTCTCTGCAAATCAAGATCTGGCTTGACCGGCGTGTAAAGAATGAAAAAAAAAAAAGGCATCTTTTTCTTCAATTGAATATGACTGAGCTCAGCAAAGATGCTTAAACAGGTTCAACTTGTGCTGGCGTATAAGACCATCTGGTAAGAGATTGTTTTGAGCAGTTGAGATTGTTTTGTTTTGAGTTTTCTTGCAGTCCGAGGCTGGTTCACATTATGCTAATGCAGAAGGGACACAAACTAGAACAGTCATAGATTCCCATGTTAACATGGCCAGCATGAGTATAACCTTTTTGGTCTCAACGGATAGTTTCCCCAAATTGATATTTGCATATATGCATTTTAATCTGCTATGATACATCGCAGCAGATCTCACTATCATCTTGTAAACAAAGGGGTGATGTAACAAATGACCCCTGGCACTCGTTTCCACCTGCTGCACCTCGGCTGGACACTCTTCCCCCTCGTGCGCTGACCATTGCTGTGGATGGTTGACCCCAGGTATTTGACTCATCCACATTCACTATGTCTACTCCTTGCAACTTCACCATTCAAACTGTCTCTCTCTCATTCACACACATTTATTCTGTCTCACTTCTACTGACTTTCCTTCTTCTTTTCTCCAGTGCATACCACCACCTCAATTCAATTCAATTCAATTTTTTTCAGTTTTATTTTTATAGCGCTAAATCACAACAACAGTCACCTCAGGGCACTTCATATTGTAAGGTAGACATACAGAGAAAAATCCAACAATCATGCAACCCCCTATGAGCAAGAACTTTGGCGATAGTGGGAAGGAAAAACTCCCTTTTAACAGGAAGAAACCTCCAGCAGAACCAGGCTCAGGGAGGGGCGGGGCCATCTGCCGCAGGCTCTCTTCCACATGGTCCATACTCTCACTACAGATCACTATGTCGTCAGCAAACATCACAAACTATGTGATCCTGAACGCGTTTGTCTAATTATACTAAGTACCAGGGATCACTTTAATAACCAGACATGCTAGCATTAGCTAATAATTTAACACATCACCATCTGGTTAAAATATGTTCACAAAAAACAAGAACAGCATAGAAGAATCCAAAGTGCCAAAATCAAAGTTTCAAAACAGAGCTTCACAGCTAATGGGTAATGTCACAGTGGCTGTGTCCATTTTTTATATACAGTCTATAGTTTGACGATAAAAATGTTTAAAAATGTAGCAAAACAGGCTGGAATAAAAAATAAAATGATAATATCTAATGTCTTTACAAATATTGTGCACCATGTTTTACATGCCTTAAAGCCCATCTGGCAAATCAAGACATTCAGCCACATCTGCTCTTACTGCAGCATTTACACATAAATAGAAGAGAATATAAGCGAAAGCCAAATAGCTGTAGTGTGACCACGCATTTACTTTTTTTACATAAATACCATTCTCTAGTGTTTATCTTGGCATTGTCATAGCAAACGTTAACCCCTCAATCATGTCAGCTACATTATTAATAACTAGTTAATGCAATTAATTTAATAGAATGTAATTGCAAAGAAAATACATCTTTGGATGACCCATTAGCCTACTCAACAGAGGAATGTAGCTTGGAAAAACTTGTCTAATCGCATGTGTTAGACATAGAAAAATCATGTACTGAAAAAGGGTTTATATACACAGCAATAAAATTAATTTTAGCTGTATAAAAATGTTTTAAAGAACTATTTAAACAGCTAAATTCAAATCTGTAATCCATCAGTGAGAAAGGGGACCCTGTTAAAACCTTGTGCTCGGCAAGCAGAGCCTCGTCAATTTCAACAGACCTGTGGGATGAGCTAGTGAAAAAGAAACCGCCGTCCTCTCTCTGCTCTGTCATCCCAAATAAGTTTAAACCTGATCGTAAAGAGGGAATAAATGAACCCTAAAGCATGTGAAGCAGACGCAAGATTAAGAGGTTAGACTGGGTTACAGAAACAGTGGAGATTGACGGATACCACTGTAGAGCGAGAAACGGCACCAAAGAGACATCGCTGTAAAAATGGATCATGCAAAACTGCGTAAGCTGAGCAAATCCTCTCAGATCCAATGCAAAGTATCCGCCTGGGATAAACTGAGCTGTACAGAAGATGTTAGAGAAGCTCACCTTCCTGTGTTCTTGTAAATTCAGGGAAGAGGAGCATTTTCTGTTGCATATGGTGCATGTGAGTTTCCGTCGTGCACTCCCTATAAAGAAACAAACAAAGTGCATTACAAAACTCCACGTACAGAGCTGTTAGCAATGAACAACAATTTTGGTACACTAACACATCATTACGTGGTTAAAGAAAAACACCAAATGTTTTATTTGTCATTGAACTCCCTTACTCATAGCCCCAGTGATCCCACCATTTTGGGACCAGTGACACCCTCCCTTTATCCCCGTCTGAATTACATGACCCACATCTGTTGCGTCTGATCCACTTCCCCCTTCGCCCACACATTCACACACACACACACACCACTTAGTTCTGACTGCACTGGGAAAAAACATAAAGGCGCAGATCTCAGCTCCATCAGCCTCTCAGATTAATGTCTTAATCTCGGGTTGATATGTAAGGCTGCACAGATTCCCACTGCCCTACATCCCATCATAAATAGCTATGGAAGTCCAATTATCTGAAAGAGTGAGCTGCCCCAGCACACACAGGTCAGCAATTATGGAACACAAGTAATTAGAGATGTGTCTTAACATCGCAGAGATTTTAACTGATCGAGGTCATGCACTCTAACTGCAGTTCCTTGAGTGCTGAGGCTGCTAATGGACGATTATCTTTATTACATGAAAGTGCTACGCATGTGTACAACAGAGAGAACGAGGCAGTGAACATCACAGAGAAACACTGCGAAACAGAGAGAGACAGAGGTGCCAACCTGTGTGAACATTTCCTTTATGCTTCTTCAGAGCGTCTTTGCTCTTAAATCTTTTGCCGCAGCTCTCGGCTTTACATATAAACCTGGCATCTCCTTTACAGGCTTCCTTATGTTGTTCAAAACTGCACACACAGAGATATCAAAGACGAAAGGAGAAGAGGAAGAGTTATGAGTTACAGAGTAACAGTGGTGCAACTGCATGCTTTACACTGTCCTGTACTATGGTTTGGATGATGCATGTTACCTGGACTCTGAGCCGAATGTGTAATGGCACAGGGAGCACTGATGGGCTTTGGAGTCAGCTGATGGGTCTAGGGACTCAGAACAATGCAAAACACTGGGGGAGGATTGAAAATAAAAACAAGTCCAGGATGACTACCACAAATAATCAAGAGCAGAAAAACATCAGCGTAACATTATTAAAAGATTTTCCACTGAAAAAAGTCAAATTATTTTCTTCTTTTAAGTAAATTTAAAAAAAAAACTGAATTTAAACTTTTTTTGAAACAGACTCTTCATTCAAATACTGCAAAATAAAGCTAAAGCTAGCACCCATTTAGCTTAAATTAGCATTAAGAGTTAAAAGAAGGGAGAGCAGTTAGCATATCTATGTCAAAAGGTAAAACTAGAATGAATGCCTCCACTAACCACTCACGTTCAAGCCTCTAGGTCTCTATGCCTGCCCAGACTAATGTTAAATATTTTGTAAAGACTTGTAATAGCCAGGCACCAAAGACTGTTGCTAATTCAGTTTTGGGCCAAAGATGAAATATGACATTAATTTTACCTGATTATGGCTTTAAATATTGGCCAGTGTTTTGTGCAATGTGATCAAATGTATTTACTTGATGTTATTATATGTTTGTGTTAGATTGTGTCAAATAATAGCGTATAAACTGTTGCTTTATGCCATATTAATGTTTTGTGGGGTCAAAGTGATACACATACTTCATCCTCGACTCGAAATCAAAAATTGGGCCAAACTTTTATCTATCTAACACATAATCTAATCAGTTCCCTGGATTGATTTAGCATCTCTTCAAACTTCAGACTTCTCAGAGATCAGAGAAACGTTGAGCATGAAATAAAACTACACTAGAAGTAATGAAAGAGTAAACCCACTGGCGCTGCAGAGCCTGTTTGATGGGAAACTTTTTGCCACAGTTCCTGCATTTGAACTCCTTCTCCTCTGTGCTGGGCCTCTGGTGCAGACTCTGGAGGTGGGCAGCCAGGATCTCTTCACTCGGAAAACTGCTCTCACACAGCAAGCAGGGGTGGTCCTCCTTCTTTATTACTAGTTCTATTAAGGTTAATGAACACAGTACGACATACTGTAGGGCAAGTTTTTTTTTTTTATGTGTGTGCTATAAACTGATCACCTGTAAATGTGTATACATAAGAAGGCAAACTAAAACATTCCACTGTACCCATTTCTACAAGGTGCTTGGCCTCTTTACTGTTCTCATCTTCATCTTTAATATCCTCTTCCTCTTCTTCTTCCTCCTCTTCCATATCACTGTCCAGGTAGCCTATCAGGAGCTCCGTGTCTGTCTCTATGTCATCCACAGCCAGGTAGAAGATGTTCTCCCCGTCCTAAAAAAAACACAAACACAGCCTGAACATTGGCTGAACGTGACTCGATATATTTAACAATGTAAAAATAAAAAATTAAGCCTGGCTGCCCCTGGGGGGGTCCGGGACGGGCGTGGAGGCTTGGGGGTCTGGGGGTGCTCCGCCCCCTGGTCTGGGGTGCTGGCCGGGCCTTGGGGGCTTGGGTCCTGGCTGTTGTGTCGCCGGAGCAGTGGGCGGGTGGGTGCAGGGGACCTCTGGTGCATCGGCCCAACTAGGGGGCTCTCTAACTGGTGGGGAGGTTGTTATATCTTTGCAGGTGGTCTCCTCACTACAGGAGCTCACTCTGCAGGTGGGGGGAGAGATATAGGAGAGGTGGAGAATGAACTCAACCTGGGTGTCTATTGTCTTGTGTAGTTTGGGAGATGGTTGGATGATGGGGTGGGTGCAGTTTTCTCTGGGGTGGAGTCAGGTGGGCTGCCCCGGACTCTGTGGGGCTGGGCGGTGCTGCTGCTGCGGGCCCCGGTCCGGATGGGCCTGGGCCCCCTTGCCCTGGTGGGTTCCAGAGTGTGGGGGTGCCTACTGGGGTCAGCGGGGGAGCTTCATACCCTGGTGGACGGGGCTATGGCTCCCCACACTCCCTAGCAGATCGTTACATGGAGAAACCTTTGGAATACAAGCATGCTGATCCACACAGGTATGCACACAGGTGTACAGACGGGTGTTCACAGACGCGGACTACAGCTTTCTTGGCTGCTGCCTCAAAGCACATTGTGCGCTGTTTATCTTGCGTGCTGCATAATATCGTTTAATATTTAGTATCTACTGTTATCTACTGCTAGCTAGTTTATTGTGATGGTGCTGCTTTTTTTATTATGTTGCTCTTTTTTTGGTTTGCTTTCTCTTCTGTTTTTTTTTTTTTCTCCATACAGGTGATCCAGGTGTTTTGTTTGTTTTTCTTTCTTTCTTCCCCCCTTTCTCACCGTCTCTTCTCCCCTTTGGTTTGCTTTCTCTCCCTCTCTTTCTTTCATTCTTTCTCCCTGTCCTATCCCCCAGTCATGTCTGTCCCGTTTGTAGCAACGAAAATAAAATAAATTCATAATTATAATAAAGGTCAATCAAATGGACCAATATGGCAAGGCCATGATGATCCACTTGGTAAAATAAATCCGCTTGGCATCTTTCTTGGCCTTAAGACAACAATTCTGATGGCTAAAGATCCAAACGGGACAAAAAAAAATTAAAAATTAAAAATTAAAAATTAAAAATTAAAAATTAAAAATTAAAAATTAAAAAATTAAAAATTAAAGTCAGTTGCTAACAGTTTTAACCTTCTGCGGTAAGGCTAGCTGAACTTATTACACCCTGACAGCAGTCTGTTAATGCTTGATTGAGGCCACAGGTCAAACGGTGAAACTCTTAAAAATATTGTCATTCACTTCCCTGCCTTAAAGGTCATGTTAATAAAATCAAACTGTCATTTGGTTTTTAACTATGGGACCCTAAATATACATAAATAACGATTAAGAGGATGAAAGCTACACAATAAATGTCACCGTTGATGAAACACAGAGATTTAACTCACATGTGTGACCTTTAAAAGACCGATCACTCCGTGTATTCAACTATTAATGGCAGCAACTTGACCCTCAGACCTCAAATGTTCATCTTCTCTTCCTTGGACTTTCATTTTTCTCCCAAGATGAGCGGATAACCTCTTTTCATCTTTCACGTAGAAGCGCAGAAGCTGAACTTTCCCATATCCACTGTACTGTATTCACAAGACTGTGAAAATCGACATTGTGCGTTTGGAAAATTCTGCATATTTTCCGATTCTCATTTCCCGCATAACTGTAGTTAACACATTATTTGTCAATATAATAACTTTATAAAAGCTGGTCTTGGAAATAAATTAAGAAAAGGAATTTTGCAGCTGCAAAATATTCCCTCAACAAAATCCAGAAAAATGTATAAATCCTAAGGACACCAAGGATAAAAACAGAGAAAAGAAACAAATACACTTCTCTCTTTCTCCAACTTAATGTCCTTTTTACGTTAATAACAGCCTTTAACAGTTTAAACATCTGGCAACAAAGAGACTTCGAGCCAAAGTAATTTGTTTTGCAATATAAATGAACTCTGAATTTTTTTGGCAGAAATTTCCCTTTTTGCCTTAAACCTTTAATCATTAGAAAAACAATCAATTTTCAAGCAGTATTCCATTTCAGTTCAGCTTGTAGGTCTCCAGACTTTTTTCTTACCCGTGCTTTTTCTACTAACGTTGCTCTTTTGCAACTACTTTATCTCGCATGCACATCTGTGATTTTTCACACAACAAAAACAATAAATAGCTGCTGAAAAAAGCCTGTCATTTCGATCTTGTTTTCAAGGTTTTTTCCAGAAGAAAATAAGATTTCCGTATTTTCTGAGATCAAATTTGAAATAATTTACATAATTTCGAACTTCGGGTTTGGAGGTTTGACAGATGTCTGTAATATTTATCATTTTCTTTCTTTCAGGAAGGTCTGAGGGATTCATTGTCTGCAGAGTGGAAATGTACCTGAATGGCTGCCAAGTTCTTCTGCTCCTGTGAAGGCGCCTGATGGACAAACCGCAGCCAGTTGGCATAGCGGGGATTGCTCGCATCCAGAATATACAGAACATCTCCTTTACTGCCACGGACCTAGAGAGGGGGAAAAAAAGAAACAGCAACGACATGAGCTGTCAGATGAGAACAACTGATTCTTTTTCTTCTTCTTCTGCTCTCATTGCCTTCTTTGAAGGTTCGTCTTCTGTACATCAAAGCGTGCTGGCCTTACATATGAACACCAGTGTGGCAGCTACAGATAACTACATCACAGCGTTTCTACACAAGACGAGATAAGACTGACTTTCAGTCAGGCATTATGGTTCATTTGTCTGCAACGTAATTAAATGTTTCCTTTATCACAGAAAAAACAAGAATGTACTCAGACAGACCCACAAGCAGCTGCATCGTGTGATAAAGGACTGATCTGGGGCTTTTTTGCATTGAATTGTCATACAGGTTTTTATAAGAATATTTACTGTGTTTAGTTGTATTAATGCTACACAAAAACATGTTTCTTAAAGTTGTTATGTGTCTGTTTTCTCCGCTGCAGCTGTTTATGGTTAAACTGGTCTTAATACAGTTGACTAGCTGCTTCCACCAGAGCAGTTATTTGATTGGTTCAGTTTGTCTCCTTTTTTATACAGTACTGTGCAAAAAGTCTTGAGTCACCTTTCTATAAATTTAGCTTCCAGTGATCCAGACTTTCTTGTAATTCTTTAAAGTGGTCTTGAGAAATAGTTCTACAGACTTTCTGAACTTTTTATCTGAACATTGGCTGCTTTTTCACTCATTTTCAGTCCAGTCCTTGTATGTGACCATTTTTAAAGGAATGTTTTGGTTTAGTTTGGTTTGGTCAGCATTAAAACACTGACTCATTCAAGCATAAACAGGCACAAAGCTTACAACATAACTAAAAGAAGCAAAGAACCAAGTTTAAATTACATCTTTAGGCGCTTTAGTTGAATCTATGCGGGAAAAGCCAAATATAACACAGTTTGAAAGACATAAAATTGTTTTTATGGACCAAATAATAGCTCTCAAAGAGCTATTAGCTGAAAACTTGGCATGGGTTGCAGTGTTTCCTTAAAAAATATGTGGAAATAGGACAAGTGGAGAATAAAAGAAGACATGTTAGGCATCAGACAAGCAATATCTGAAAGTAATGACTTTAAGAAATAGAAAAAAATCCAGCAAAGACCTGACAAAGGACCTGAGAGGTGCCTCTGGCCCTTCAGTTGATCCATCTACTGTTCACTGAAGCATCACCAGAAATGGTCACAGTGGAACCGTGGCTGTCAGGAAGCCATTCTTAGTAAAGGGAACCAGGGAGAAAAAACTGAGGTATGCCAAGTTACACAAGACCTGCATCCAAACCTGTAATTTTTGGTTCAAATCATCATCAGTATTTATGGAGGTCAGTAGAGAGGAACAACACTGAGCGTCTGCATCCATCTGTAAAACGGGATGGAGGCTGTCATGGTTTGGAGCTGCATTTCACCCAGTGGCATTGGGAATCTTGTCAAAATTGATGGATTTTGACACCATCAGTACCATCTGTTAAGTGTGATTGGCAACAGCTTGATTTTTTCACGTGACAGTGATCCCAAACACACTTTCAATACAGTAAAAGCATACCTGGATTAAAAAGATGTGCAACACTATCAGTCATGAATCAGAGAGTGCTGACTGTGATGATGAATGAGGGCAGGCATAACAAATATTGACTTACAAAATGTATATATGCAATATATACTGTTATTTATACTGTATTTCCTTGTATGTTTGCACATGTTTCAATAAACTGTTACACCCATTTCCAAATTTCCTAGCAAAGGATAAGGAAATGAGGGCTGGCTATAGATGTTTGCACAGTACTGCAAGATTACTCATCCAGTTAGAAATGGATTTGAATGAAATTTTCACCAAAGACTGGTCTTGGCCCAATGTGGTTAACACTTGGAGTTGATCCCAATCCAGTGAAAGATTTTTTGGAATGATGCTTTGACATTGTGAGACTGCAGGATTGGGTACTATTTATTGTCAGGGGTGGTGACATTTTTTGACAAATGTATCTCTTTGGACTTTGAACAGAAATTTAAATGAAACCATGTGACAAGACCAACACTGACTTCTTACAGACATTTTAAACATGACAACAAGACACCACAACACCCTGATTATTATGGTTAAAAATCACAGGCCAAAATGCAGAGAAATACCGGATTAATCTTGAACAGGGTATTGGATTGCGGTATCTGTTAAATTCTTATTAAACATAAGATTTTATTCTGAAATATAGCTTGTAGCTATAGCTGTCGTGTTATGCAGCATCACAGAAATAACACTGTTGTAGTAATTGGAAAGATTCGGGTACGTTACAGCATTTTACATGTTTGGTTTTTGCTATCAGAGGTGCAGTCGTGGGAACTCTGGAGTTAAAACTACTTGGTCTGAAGGATGTCTGTCAAACTGGCTGAAGATTCAGCATTTCCATTCCCTGAGGTTTTAAATTTTTAAAAAAGAAGCGCATTCACCTCCCACATCAGCCTGGTGTCCGAGCTTTCATCCAACTCACTGGGCAGCTTTTTCTCACCAGCAAAGGGGCCAAACTTTTCTCCCTTTAACACAAACAGAGGGATCACTTGTCAAACACGATGCCTTTAAAGAAAACAGTGGCAGCCAAAAATGAATGACATTAAACCATAATAATACACCCCAGAGGACATGATTTCTGCACTGATGAGTGTTGGGTGGATGGTGGGCCCGCCTACTGTTTAATGTGACATGTACTTGTGTCCCTCAGTACGGGACATTTTTCCTTTTGACTTCCCAGGGGGCGTGGTCAAATTGTGCCGCTCTTCTTGTTGTATTCATGTTCACACTCTGCAACTTTTACCACACATTTAAATGACCAAACATCCCCAGTACAGACACTTCAACCCACTCATCCTCCGCAACATTCCCACCTCCTTTTCTGCATATATGGCAACAAAGGGTGGGGGGACATGAATGTGAATGTATAAGTTAATTGGCGTGAACAGTTAAAATCTTTACGTTGGATTTAACATGGATGTCTATCCGCGGAACGAGCCTTCTTTGCAGGCAGGAATACGTGAAGTGAACCCGGAGAAACAGCCGGAGTTACTGTAGCTACGTGGCACTTCACGTCACAGACGCCTTGGCTTCTGGCTGAGATTTTGACAGCGACTATCAGTGGGAAAAGGCGAACAGAAAAAAGTATCTACACCTCTGGGAGTCTCTTAAAAAGCAACACGAAACTTTTCCCGCGTGTAAACCTGGTTACAAAGTTGCCCGAGTCAGAAACTACAAACCTTTTTGACTCGCCTCGCCGTGTATAGACCGATTCCATCCTGGACCTTTGACGACTTCAGGGAAAATCTGTCTGGCACATACATGCCCAACATTGTCATCGCTCGGAAATGTTTCCTTCGGTGACAATTAGTTGGCTATCAGATATGTCAGCGGAAGTGAAAAGGCATTGTCAGTATGAATTTAGAGCAGATAGTTTCTTCGTGAAGGGGTCCAGGTTGAACTTCTGTTGCTCCTGCTGCAGGAAAGCGAAGCAGCGCCCTGATTGGTCCAAAGTTTGTAACCAGAAGCTACCTTTTCTGTCGAGCAACATGCTGCTGCCTGTTTCATTCAGCCTGCACTCCCAGCTTACCCAGTCTGACGATGGTTGTGCAGGAGTATCAGAGGAGCTACAGAAATGAAAGTAATGACATTATTTAATAAAGACAGCTCACTTAATGAAAGGCTCCATTAAGAGCTCATAGATTAGTTTAATGAATCTTTTAGCTTTAAAAATTTCCATACTTTTATCTAATGTTCTGCAAATTTTTAACTCTAAGTGGACATCTTATGCTCATTTCCACATTTATATGTTTATTCTTATGCATTACCACAGTAGTTTTTCATGATTCCCAGGTTAAAGTAATCGGTGGTTATCTGACACCAATACTTGGTGCAGTCCCTCAGATCGTACAAGCTGTTTTACCTTTGAGCCAACTTTGTTGATTGGCTATTACTAGCAAGCAATAGGTTTGAAACGCTGGTGGGTAGGACTCATGCGCCTAAATAATTTGAGTGATATCTACTCTCTTTGAGATCATCAGAGCTAAGACCAGAACAACTGCTGAAAGAGCAGACTGAAGCTTGAGCTTTGTGCTCTCAGGGATTACTTATACATACACTGACCTCATTATTTGAATCTTTGGCCATGACTAAATATGAGGTTGCAGCACTATCACTGTATTATATGGCAAGAATAAGGTAAAAAAAAAAAAAAAAAACAGATGTTACTGTTTGGTGGGAAATAATTCCCACCCAAAAAAAAAAGAAGTAATATAAAAGAGAAGTACTTCAGAGTCATTTTGTGTAGTTGAGTAAATGTACTTAGTTGTATTTTAGCGCTGAGTATTCTCTATATACAAATGCTGGATCTTAGTAACAATGTAACTACCATAAAGGGTAACTAGATGGATATGTTATTGAGCATCTGTTTGCCCATTTAAGTAAGACTGAAATGAATTCATACATACCATCCAATGAGAAAATATATTACACTAATGCAGTTGTTGTGTAGACTGTAGGAGCTTCATGTGCCAGTTTGAGCATCACTAAAACTACTTACCGTTAGCTCGCAGAGATTAGTTATTACATAGAAAAATGTCGCAATACACTTCAATCCTGCACTTCACATAGCACAGAAATACAGCCCCCCTCAATTACTCCATTCTCCATTAACCCCAGAAACCTCACAATATTGTGATGTTCTGTGTGTTTTGGCTTGAACATATCTGTTCTGTAATTCAGAAACCACACTGTACCAACAAGCAGAAGACCAGAGGCCTGACAGACCCTTTCAGTCTAAAACAGTCCTAACAGCAGGCCAGAAACCACAGTTTACCAACAAACTCAGGCTGCTAAGACAGATTTCTAGATGTCTGTTATAGACTCAACCACAATGCTCAACAACCATGTGAACCAAACATTTATTTCAAAGTAGACAGTGTCCTGCAAGTGAGGATGATGGTTTTCCATTGTTGGTAAATGATGTCCAACATTTCATAATCTCAACGTCTTTGAACCTTTGTTTTATAATAATGAAATAAAACAAAAATAATGGTACATATGTGTTTGGCCTGTTTAATTCACATCTTTCTGTTATATATAAATTACAAATCAAACAGATTATATTTCTTTTGATATGTTTTTCATTCACCGGCTCGTTTTTAAATGCTCATTAATGCAAATATCTAATTAGCCAATTACGTGGCAGCAGTTGTGTGCATTTATGAATGTAGACACAGTCAAAACAACCCACTTAATTTAAACTGAGCATCAGAATTGAGAAGACGGGTTATTTAAGTGACGTTGAACGTCCTGTGGTTGAATGCACAACATGTCGAACCTTGAAGCAGATGTGGCTACAGCAGCAAAGACAAAGAAACTGAGGCTACAGTTCACATGGGCTCAGTAAAATTGGACAATAGAAAGAGGAAAAACATTGCCTTGTCTGCTGAGTGCCAATATCTGCTGTGACCTTCAGATGTTAGGGCCAGAATTTCATGTGAACCACATGAAAGCATGGATCCATCCTCCTTTGTATCAACAGTTTAGGCTGGCGGTGGTGTAATGGTGTGGGGAATCTTTTCTTGGCAAACTTTGGTTCCCTTAGTGTCGACTGAGCATCTACAGCTACAGCCCATCTGTGTATTGTTGATGACCATGTCCGTCCGTTTATGACCACAGTGTACCAACTCCAGCAGCTCAAATCACCTAAAAATGGTTTCTTGTGCTTGACAATAAATTCAGTGTACTCAAATGGCTTCTAGTCACCAGATTTCAATCCAAAAACGGTACCTCTGTGATGTGGTGGAACGAGAGAGTCCTATTATGGATGTGCAACCCACAAGTCTGCAGCAACTGTGTGATACTGTCACGTCAATTTGGATCAAAATGAATGTTTGCAGTAGTTCCAGGGTACAACCATATACTATCAGTGTGTACCTAATAAAGTGGCCGGTGAGTCATTATTCCTCAAAGGGAACATTGGATTATTATCTTATTGGTTCTGTTTTCCAGTAAAAGCAGCATTACTGTCCTATTAAAGTGCTGGTTTAACTATGTAATTGTAAAAATGTTCATTTAAAATGGACTGCAAGTCAAAACTTTACTTCTCAAAAAAGAAAACAACGTTGAATAGCATCACTATTATTTGAGGAGGCTGAGAAAATGGACTTCAGACTGGATCAGTGTAAAGCGAATACATGACATTTGAAATTAAAGCTCTTTAAAGTGATGCCAGATGACTTTTCTTTTGTTCTTTATCTGACAAACAGTTCAAGCAGCCAACACTGGTTGTGGTTTCACAACAACCATAACTCTTGAATATGGTGCTGTGGAAACGCTGAAAGTAACAGACCTCGCATTATCTCCATTATGTTCTTTTTTTTATCTCCCCCTCACCTTGATTTGTTGACTTTCGCCCTGCAGAGAGAGATTAGTATCATCTCTAATCACCGACTGTTTGTGTACATTCTTTTTCTGAACACCTCTTCAGCAAACGTCTCACCCTTTTAATCAGCAGCATGTCAGTGCTCTGTTGGTTTTGTTTACTGTGTTTATAGCCCGTGTTTATGCCACTTGCTTCCTGTTATGTTGTGGCTCTATGCCCAACTGCTCCATGATTGGTCCATATGACAAGCGTTGGTAGACGGCTACGAAGAAGACTGAATCATGATGTACGCGTTTACATCAGAGTCAATGAGCTGGTGCGCTTGAATGTCTCGACTGCTGTTTTTACAGGATTTGCGCTTCAAAACGGGGATAAACATGTCCTTCAATAGGGATTTTTTTCCTCCCAGGTCACTTTTGTATTCGAAATGTTTTCATCAGTGGCTTGGAGTCATATTCCCAGTGTATTCCGGAGAGTTAAGCCATAGGAGAGGGTTACACTTGGGTGACAAGCCTGATCACTGCACTGAGAGGGTCTTTGTGCGTGCCTGCCCCACCCATGTGCTTCTTGGTACATTTCTGCTCCCCCTCCAACCCCGACCTCTCTGTCAGTGCCTTGGCCTGTCAGGGCAGGACGATCAAATGTCATGACCCCTTTTTCCCTCTGTGCCCTCTGAGGACCCTCAAACCCATTAACTTTCACTCGGCTTTCACTAAGATCCCTTGGTTATCCCCAACACCTGCATTGAAGACACAAAGAGGCTCGCAGAGGAGTCTTCCCTGAAAGCGGGACACCATTACGTTATTTTAGGATCAGTGAGAGTCTGTGGTGGTCTGTACAGATAATTCAATATTTTTGGTGTTAGCGTATCTTGAGCTAAGTTTAGGCATACTGGAATCATCCAAAAATCCCATGGTCTAAGCAAGAATCTCAAAACATTTACTACTAAATGTGAGAAAATTGAATTTTTTCATGTTAGATTTTAAGTTGTCCTCGTTTAATAAAATAGTCATGGAGTTGCACAGGGTTCAGTGCCTAGATGTCATGCAGATGACATGAAGTTGTAGTCATCTATGAAGCAAAATGACATAAATCAGCTAGATTAAGTGCAGATAGTTCTTCAAGGCATAAACCTGCAATGCTCTACTAAATTCTGACCCCTCAGGTCAGAGTTCCAGTCAGAAAGTTGGAGAAGCCCCACCAACACCAACTTCACAATTCAAGATGGCAGCAGTTTGCATGAATAGAAGTAAAACTGTCAAACTTGTCATCTGTACTACTTTTTGGTATATTTGTGACTTGCTAAATAAGTCGTCTAAAAAAAACTGGCCAGGCTCTGTCCGTAAATGTGCTCCATCAGCGTTTTTAAGCACAAAAACGAAGGACAGCATTGTATTGCTAGCCTACTACTACTACACTGAGAAGGCCAATTTCACACATGCACTACACCTCTAAATCTTTCTAGACTTTACCTAGAAGTGCTGCATGGGTAAATACAAAAGTCTAATCCACTCTTGGACTCATTTGAGAAGAGTTCAGGTAAGTGTTCAGTGGATGCACAATGTGCTTGAGGCTGTTATCTTTCGAAGCTTCTGCACTCTGTTTAACAATCAACCCTTCCCTAAACCAAAAACAGTATTTCAGTGAGAACACATCCTGTTAGAGCCAATCTATAGAGAAATATTTTGTGTGATACCGGAAGTGTTAACGTTATTTGGCTCTTTTGTAAGTGTCTTGACGCCCTCCAATGAGGGGGCTGGAAATGTTAGAGCCAATCTACAGAGAAATATTTTTGATACTGTTTCAGTTATTATGTTACATGTATGATTTTGTATAATATGTGGTTAGAGAATATATGCACAGCGCATGTGTGGTAGCAGGTTAGAATGAGCCAGGACGGTAATGGAAATGTGCGCTGTAGCAGCAAATAGTTTATTGACCGTGATATCGTTTGTTTGTATGTACAAGTTAGAAATAAATCTGGACAGCTCATATTAAGAAGTGAAAGAATTATTTTTTCAAAGCTTGGGACAGAAATTCGCCACTACACATCCAGTCCAGATCTATTGTTGTATGCTTAATATAAGAAATATTAACAATATCCTGACCTGATTGAAGACAAACACCACCTTTAGTTCATATGGGAAAATTGCTCAGGACTCCACAGACATGCTAGCAGCTCAGTAAGGCATCACAGCAGAGCTTCAAGTTAAACAGTAGCACACACACAAGAAATCTCTCTGCTGAAGTAGGCTGCAGATGTGTAGAAACTGTGGGTTACCGAGATCAGCTGATCTGCTGGGATTATGGCTGAGCTTCACTCAGTTATAGCTGGGGTTTTTTTGTTTTTCTAACAACAAATGATTTTTGTGAAAAGGCATAGTTTAATCCAAACAATGGTCAGGTCCTAATCTTAACCAGTTCATTTCAACTAAAAGCTGAAACAAAAGATGAAAAATAAATAAATAATCCAACTAAATTACAAAAAAGTCAAACAAAAAGTGTCTTCCAAGTGAAATAGATCAATTCCTCCACCACAGCCTGTTCCTCAGGATGACTTTGTTCTGTCATTCTGCCAGACCTAACTTAACACCAAACTTCCTCGTCTACATTTCCTCGGCCTGTTTCTTTAAAGTTGCAAAGTTGTGTCATTACAGCAACAGGACAGGTCAGTTATGAAAATGCTGGAGGAAAATCACCAACACACGATAAATGATGGACCAACCCGTTTAACCAACATGCCTTGCAAGATTAAAGCTATGAGAAAACAATGCAAAACGGGGGGGACTTTAAAAAAAATACTGCCAAAAGAGAGGGTTAGGGTCGCCATAGGACATTCCCTTTGAACGTGAACGTACCCAGCCCTGGAACTGAGCCACTCATTGCTGTGCTGCTGGTTGAGACTCTGAAGGCCAAAAACTACAGAAACCACATTTAGGGCACAGTGAAGGAAAGCACTGCATTGAAATAAATACTCTCAGCATTCCTTTTTTTCTAAGTAAATATTTTCACTGGGGAAAAAGCCTCAGTTTGGCAAACATACAAATGGTTCCACACAAGATTTTCCAAATGGATGGGTGCATTTTTCTGAAATCTCTCAAACCTGATACTGTAGATTTAGGGGCCAGACCACCTTTTGTTTCATGTTTCACAAACCCCCACAGTTCCTTACCACAGCTCCCTATTTCAAGGCTGTCGTTGAATAGCCAGCAAACCATTTCCTGAAGCTCCGAGGTCACTGGATAAATGATGTTTTCATTTGACAACCCCAGGTCGCCGCTAAAGGAGGGTCTTCAGAGGGAGCCTTTTGAAATTACAGTACTGATGAAGCGTGAGAAATTACAGGCACTTAGAAGTGATTTCATGAGCACAAGAGAGCTTAGGGACCACCCCCATGCAGGCAAGAGGGACCGATGGCAGTGAGTACACAAACACACATGGCCTTGCATGTGCACAGTGTTAATATATAAACACATCCGCACACACACATGCCCCCCCCCACACACACACATATCTCCCTCAAGTGCAGATGAATCAGCACCATAACAGTTTCCTCATCCTCAAATGCGTATCATGTGTTGAGGATTGTTTTTCTGTGTACGATAATAAAATTGACCTTACAGTTAAGTACATGGTGGAGTTAAATGAAAGTCATATTCAGGAGCCAGTCATTGTGTTTTTTCACTGCTTGAGTTATCCTAATGGAGATCGGCTGAGACGAGTAATGCCCGAGGGCCACTGGTCCCTCTCCACCCTTCCTGGGAATGGGCTCTCGGTCAGGATGGGTTTGGAAGGAAGCCTCCGATTTTTTTGCCTGGCCCTCTGCTAAATCAGAGCTATGTAGAGCTGGTTTGGACCTGAGCCTTGGTAATGATCTATCCCTGGAACTGCTGAAGTGGAATCATTTTCATCATGGTCTATGCCTCTTTAGTCCCTAGAAGGGGTTCCCTCTGTGTGCATGTGTCAAGTTTTCAAGCATTATAATTTCATTTCACACTGTTTACTTTGGTGATTTGCAGCACATTGCACCAGTGTGAAACTGAATCATTTAATTTAACCACCCACAAGTATAGTACCAACCCAATAGATAGCAGAAGCCCTTCATTCACTTTGCTATTGAGTTTACACAAAACAGTGTTTCCCTACTTTTCTCTACAACAGAAGCTGGAGTCAAAGCCCCCCCAGCGTGCCCGTCTGGTTGCTGTCTGTCTCTGTTTGGATTCTGTTCGAGCCTCGACTCTCTTTTCACGATCTCTGTCCAAAAGTGTCACTCAGCTCTAAGTTGAGCAGCAAGTGCATTCATGCACACTTACACAAAACGCTCGCACAAATGCCAACTCCTGAAACCTCCCTGAAGAGAGGGTGATGGAAATTCTGCAACAAATTAACAGCTATAGGACTACAAAGCACATCTGTGACATTACATTGGCTTGCTCAGTTTAACAGTACAAACGTTTATTTTCTTAGGCCTCTGCATCTGCTGAAATGTTACACTACTTTAACAGCAGTTGAAATTCTTTTAAAATAATCTTTTTGCGTTTCTTGTTGAGAATGAGGTTAAATTATTCATTAGAGTGGCGATAAATAATCGCTGACTCAGTTGTTAAATTAATCTTCAAAAAGATCTGATTGGTCAGATCTGTTTATTTTCATGCAAAAAATCTGAAAAATAAATGCTGCAAATTCATCCAACAAAATTCCAGAGTCGGTGCGAATGGCTGCGTTAAGATTAGGTAAGTTCAAAAGATATTTCTAACATGCAAAATTTTCACATGAATTTTATGCGTCTTGTGTGTAAAGTCCTTAACAATGGTCACTGGTGAGCTTTAAAACTCTGGGAGGCAGTTTTATTTATCATTCTGCTAGCAACTGCTAGCTAGTTAGACTGGCAGTCAAATAATCATTTTGGGTAAAGGTATTTTTACAATTTTTAGTTTTGATTAAGAAACAATGTTAGCTTAAAAATCCTTTTGATGGTACACTGCCCTGTAAAAGTGAGAAGGGCTTCTTAGATCTAAGTTGGGTGAACACATAAAGCCCTTTTCCACTAGTACCTGGTTGATTTGACGTGACTCGACTCGGTTTATGTTGTTTTCCATTACAATCAAGTTCCACCTAATGTGCAAGGCAATTGGCCGATATTTCTGTGACATCATTTGTGCAACATGAACACCACAACAATGGAGGAAGTCAAGTCGATGGTGTACCTGCTGCTCTGCAAATGGCTTTTGACAGACTCAGAGACCACAGTGTTGTCATTTCTCTCAATGCCAGGTTTCAAAAATGGCGTTTTTGATTTCTGCGAAAGAGACGTTCATTAGATTCACTGAGTGATACCACTGCCACAAACTATGGGTCTTTAGCTAGCTATAAGAAGAACCTAGCTCTGTATTCTCTGTAACTATGATAAAACAGATGAAAGAAGACCTAGACTCCAGTCACAGAGGCATAAAGACTGGTTGGCGACCCCACCTAGCAATGTACAAAATCCTCCGTGTGAATGCTTTGGTTGCTAGCATATTGCCAAGCTTGCTCACAGTATTTAGAGAAGATATTGGCATGCCTGCACACACTCGCTAACCACCAAGCATGAGTTAAACTTGAAAAGAATGTTTGCTTTCAAAGTAAAAGTTTGAAGCTGAAAACAAGTCATTTTAAAAAGCCCAACCTAAAATATCCCAACTTGATCTGAGGTTGCACAGTTTGTGCAACCTCAGATCAAGTTGGGATATTTTAGGTGTGGTACCATACACCTCTGCAACAAGCAGGACGACTGCAGGAGGTTTGCTTGCGACTAGCAAACAACCTCCTACAGTTACCCACTTATCATCTGAGGAACACTAATTTTTGCATTTTCCCAGTGAAAAGTGGTTCCCTTTGTGACTGTTGCTTTAATTTCCAGAGGCTCGGCCACTAGCTAGATGTCTTAGTGAAAAGTAAGGGACAACCGTTGGGGTGAAGGAACCAAAAATTGCAGTTTCTTTAACTGTCACTTTAGGCTGGCTCCAAAAACAAGTTCTTCTCCGTAGACTCCATAGACTCTTCTATATGGATAGCTTCCCCCTTCAAAGCAGCAGTATGGTGGATGACTTTTGTTATTTCTCATCTATCTGGATACTGAATGTATCCAAATGGATTATGCGCAGGCCACTGTAGCTGATTTCTGTCTGCTAGGCCTCCGTTCCACAAATCAGTTATTCAGCTGGACCTCTCCACTGAATTCATGCTGTTGGTGCTACAGCTTATTGATGCAGGTTATTGGCTGATGCCTTTGAATTCCACCCTCTCGTCCAAATATGGTGGCTAAAACAATATGGTGATGGATGGATGATGGATGATGGCTCTGGCGACAGCCATCTATTTTATGTCATCACTGTTTTCAAAGGATAATATTTATGAAATATTTCAAATTAAAATAGGTCAGCTTTGACTTGAACACAGTAGGAGGGTTCATTTTTCCTCCATACAGGATTTCTTTTTTGTGCCACATAAAGCGCCTAAGCCACCAGAAAATTACCAGCAATATAATATTCCAGTGCTATGATGGACTGGTGGCCTGTCCAGGGTGTACCCCGCCTTTTATCCCATGACAGCTGGGATAGGCTTCAGCCCCCCCGTGATCCTGAATTGGGTAAGTGGAAGAAAATGGATGGAAAATGGACGGCTGGATTATTTTTTAAATTAAGCTCTTTGTTTAAAATGTTTGATAAGAGACATCAAAAGCCTTTGAGCTCAAACATCTGGCTCTATGGGCGCAACTAACATTTTATGACATTTCCAGCCACAGTTTAATTGAGGTGTTATGTACAGATTATTTGTTTTATTCCATACACTGATCACTTCACATAAGCCCCAGAATCAGAGCCAGCTCTTCCGTGCACTGCTGTCATTACTACACCACTTATCCAGGCCCTACATGTCTGTCTCCACTCCTCGTCCTACTCATGTACACACATATATACAAAACTCATACATCAAAGCGCTGCACTCGATTCCACGCAAAAGATAAACACGGGAAGCCCTGCAGATGGTTAGCTCTAGGATAGAGGTTTCTCTGTATGTTCATGTTTGCATGAGTGTTTGTGAGGAGATCTCCTGAAAGATGTTAGAAAAATAGAAGTGTCTGTATATTTCTTTCCATCTTAAACCTCTTGGGTGGACCAAAGACGAGGACTTTTTTTTTTTTTTTTTAGCACACAGCAGATATTATTCACACATGTAGGATAACATTTGAGCAGAGCTGGCCAGCTTTATTAGTGGCAGTTTACAGGGATATCTATGACAGTCCCATAGCTCTCTGGAAGCTCCTTTACATTATTTCGGGGTAATGGCAGGTTAATGGAAGCCAGGTGGAGCCTCACTCCACCAGGAGCACTTGATTGACAGTGAACTGTGTTGATGAATTGGAGTGCAGCTACCCACAATCAGGGTCGGGATGGAAACATGGCAATTCTCAAACAACAGCTGCTTTTCTTGGCCTCAACAGAGGCGCCATTTCCACTCATCTAAGACTACTCAGTACATGTAGATATGGTCATGCATGTGCGTCTGGCTTTTCTCTTTGCTTGTTTGTGATTAAATGTGTCTATTGACTAAATACTATTGCACCAAGTCCCTCGAATTTGAAGCCTGGATTTTGAGTGTAAGCACTTAAAAAAATAAGTGGAAATGAACAGCGACATTGCTTCATAGAGGGTGGCCTGTTCAGTGTCACTATGTTTATAGTGTAGTTAAAACCATTTGGAAAGTGCGAAGTCCAGAGTAGGATTCTGATGATTGTATTTATGTTTATTTTGCTTTAGAGCAAGGCATTTTTCCCCACTTAAATATAATCAAGATTACGTTCACAGAGTTACTTGGTTTGACTATTAGCGATAAGTGGCTAATTTTTGATAGCTACACTCAACAAAAATATAAACGCAACACCTTTGTTACTGCTCCCATTCCCCATGGGATGGACGTAGAGACCTAAAATTCATTCCAGATACACAATATAACCATCCCTCCCAAACAGTGGTCACAAATCAGTCCAAATGTGTGGTAGTGGGCACATCTGCTATATTGAGATAATCCATCCCACCTCACAGGTGTGCCACATCAGGATGCTGATCTGACATCATGAGTAGTGCACAGGTGTACCTCAGACTGCCCACAACAAAAGGCCACCCTGGAATGTGCAGTTTTTTGCGCTATTGGGGGTCTGGGGACCCAGAACCGGTCAGTATCTGGTGTGACCACCATTTGCCTCATGCAGTGCAACACATCGTCGCATGGAGTCTATCAGATTGTCAATTGTGGCCTGTGGAATGTTGGTCCACTCCACTTCAATGGCTGTGCGAGGTTGTTGGATATTCGTGGGAACTGGTACACGCTGTCGTATACGCCGGTCAAGCACATCCCGAACATGCTCAATGGGTGACATGTCCGGTGAGTATGCTGGCCATGCAAGAACTGGGACATTCTCAGCTGCCATCTGCCCTGAACAATGTGAACCATGATTCATCCGTGAAGCGCACACCTCTCCAACGTGCCAGACGCCATCGAATGTGAGCATTTGCCCACACAAGTCTGTTACGGCGACGAGCTGGAGTCAGGTCAAGACCCCGATGAGGACGACGGGCATGCAGTTGAGCGTCCCTGAGACGGTTTCTGACAGTTTGTGCAGAAATTGTTTGGTTGTGCAAACCAATTGTTCCAGCAGCTGTCTGGGTGGCTGGTCTCAGACGATCTTGGAGGTGAACCTGCTGGATGTGGAGGTCCTGGGCTGGTGTGGTTACACGAGGTCTGCGGTTGTGAGGCCGGTTGGATGTGCTGCCATATTCTCGGAAACGCCTGTGGAGACGGCTTATGGTTGAGAAATGAACATTCAATGCACGGGCGACAGATCTGGTTGACATTCCTGCTGTCAGCATGCCAATTGCACGCTCCCTCATTGCTTGTGGCATCTGTGGCATTTTGCTGTGAGACAAAACTGCACATTCCAGGGTGGCCTTTTGTTGTGGGCAGTCTGAGGTACACCTGTGCACTACTCATGATGTCAGATCAGCATCCTGATGTGGCACACCTGTGAGGTGGGATGGATTATCTCAATATAGCAGATGTGCCCACTACCACACATTTGGACTGATTTGTGACCACTGTTTGGGAGGGATGGTTATATTGTGTATCTGGAATGAATTTTAGGTCTCTACGTCCATCCCATGGGGAATGGGAGCAGTAACAAAGGTGTTGCGTTTATATTTTTGTTGAGTGTATTATTGTAGCTAATTACTGTTGTAATTAGTTTGTTAGTTTGTTGACGTCACCACTTTTGGGTTTATATTCTTTGATATTTTTAATCTTGACAAAATCAGTGCTGCAGTAGCAGAGCTACAGTCAATCTGAATCATTCATTTCAGTTCCATAAACTTGTTGTAGTAAGAAACTGTCCGATTAAACTGACACAAAAAGGCTATCCTGTTTGTTTCTTTCTGGCATATTTGGTTTAAATCATGTTTATTTTCAGATTGATTTGACTATAAATGAAAAACAGAGCGACAGAAAGTCAGGTGGCAAAATCCGACTCAAAATTAGCAGAGGCTGTTTTTTATTTATGATTCACCGAAAACATTCTTGTGTTCATGTTGATGTCTTAGGAAAAATGTTTAGTAGCAGACCAAGAGTTAGACTGCAGGCTATTTGTGTTTGAAATGCAAAAACGGGTGTCATTGGACATTAGAAGGTTAAATTTGTCATGATATGCATAAACCTTGCATTGACATTATTTGAAGTAGATCTTTGGGAGATTACTTGATGCTAAAGGGAAAACCTTTTGCTGTAAGGCCAAGTATTTCTATGGAAGGGTGGAATTTGGCCATTAAGGCAGCTTTCGGTTACACCATAGATATTCTGTTCTCATTAAAAAAGAACATAAGATGAAACACCAGATATATCATATCTATTATATGTCATATGTATGGTAATGTGAGCAGAACTACTGCAGTACAAATTTGGATTTTTAAATCACCCATCCGATGCTCAACCTATTACAGCTTTTTTTTTTTTTTTTTTTACATCATTTTATACATAAATTTATCACTTCCCTTTCATGGTTGGTTCATCTTCCATCAGCAAAGCAAGCTACATGCTCTCCATTTTCTTAAATTTACAGTGGCACTAGTGTACAGAACAACAACACTGTATGACGATTTTTAATTTATACTCTTTTTATAAAATTACAGATTACACGGGGACCACGTGATACAGATGGTTCATACTCCCACCGGTAAAAAAAATCAGATCAGGCTCTTTGCAGATCATCAAGACAATAACTTGTTCTCCAGAAAAAATCAAGAAATACACTTGAAACTAAATCTATTAGGATATACGCTCATTTCCTCATTTAGCCACTTGTGATGATATCAAGGGGTGTTTTTATTTTTTAAGATATATGCTTATTTACAGCATATATCTTATCTGTTGTTGTTCTTTTGCTGTTGCAAATCTTTTAGAGGGTCATGTTTTGATGTCAAAATCCCTCTTAGTATTAGGTTGTGCTTATGCAGCCCTGATTTAGATGTCTGAGTCTATAATCACAATATGCTGTTCAGCTCTTTCTCTGAGAGCCATGATAGGGATGTTAACTGCTTGGCAAAAGAACATGACACCCAGGGTGACACGGGGATTACATGTTCTATATTTAGTCTTTATGTACATGAATATTGGCAGGACAGCTCTGTACATGTGACACACACACACACACACACATACACACGCACACACATACACAGCGATACAGTGATAATAACACAGATCTCCAGCACAGAACACATTTACAAGATGGGCTCTAGAGCAAACACTGGCTGAGATACACACGGGAATGTCTGAGCTACGACAACTTCCTCATAAAACTGGAATTTTCTTGTAACAGTTACTATTGTCATCAATAAAACAGACAATTAAAAAGAGAGATGAAAAGTATAAAATAATTTAAATTCCTCCTAAAATGCGTCATGAATATGCGGTGACAGATCTATACAAAGCGGGCAGCTACTGTATCTCCTTGACACACTGAAACCGAAGGATGCAACAAATATGACAGACAAAAGCGAAAGTCATGCAGCAACAAAGGAACAGAGAAAATGAAAAAGGGGGATCTTCTTTGAAGTTCTGCCCTCCCAGTGGCAGCATGATGTCAAGATGACAAGCCTGGTAACAAAGCACCTCACGCTATGGGCCACCCAGACGTGCCACAATGAAATGTAAACATAAATATACAGGTTGAAATCTCTCTCTACAAACAGTTCAGTCCCTGCCACGGGCCCATCAGCTGTGTGAGTAGTCAGTCTGTATACACTCCTTAGTAGAATATCACTTAGAGTTAAATAAACTTATTTAATATATATATTTATAATAGATTTATTCTTTGCAGAGTCTTTTAGCAGTATTTCCTTGTTTTCACCAGTTTGTTCTGGTATTTTACTGAGTGGCCACTGTGTCCCACCACGTAAACGTCCAGCAGGTAGGTCTTTCCTGGCTCCAGACCTGTGATGGTTTCTGTGGTCACAGCTTTCTGCAGGTTCGGGCTGTGGAAGTACTTGCACAGGACCTTTTCTGACTTCCTGCGGGTCTCTGGTCCAGCACATTGATTTTGTTCCCGGCGCCGCTGCTCCTCGCCGTAATTGTCAGCCACTTCCTTGCGGTAAATGCAGTATTTGTTGCGGTCCTGCGTGCCCAGCCAGGCCACAGTGACGGAGGAGCAGGTGCGCAGCTTGTCAAAGGCCTTGATGCGTGTATCCTCCGGAAGTGAAGGGAAAGGCTGTTTGCTGCTGGGTCGGGTGCTGGCAAGCACCTTCAAAGTGGAGGCTCCTTTTCTGCTGCCACGGAAACGGATCAGGTATTTGGCTTTTGGCTTTCCCCGTAGCTGGAACTGCCGTATCCCCTCCACATTCTGGGAGAGCAGCAGCTTGCCATCTCGCCTCACCTGCACCTGCACAGCATCCAGACATGTGTGTACAAAAAGAGTGACCCTCTGGTGGGAAGACACGGGAGCGAAGCGCAGGAACTTGCTGCCCTTCCTTTTGATGAAAACCTCTGATACTTTGCCGTCCTTCAGCTCAACTGTCTTCTGACGAGCCTCCTCTTTAGTGCGGGCAAAGGTTCCCACATATGCTGTGCTGGTGTTGGTAGCAGCATTCACTGCAAATACATCAAAGTAGTACTGTGTGTCTGGTTTTAGGTCTGACACCGTGAATATGTTTTTATTGCCAATGCACACCTTCTGGATGTCTGATACCCTGGGCTTGGCTGCGTATGCCCGTGAGATCTTGTTACTTGTGAGGCCCCGGTCTTTGCCGAAACCATTGTCAAAGCCAAAGTGCACAAAGTCGAACGGGCTAAAGTCTCTGCCGGGCTTCGGAGCCAGCATGAATGCATCGTCAGTGCTGATTTTAGCCTCGGCAGCACACATGCTTTTGAAATTGTGCTCCTTGTTGATCACTACGCAGTACTGCACAGGCTGGCCCATCAGCAAGCCGGTAGGTGTCGGTTTCCAGGCCAGTGTGACGGTGGTACGGCCAAGTGCAGTGACATCCACGCGGGGGTCGTAGGGCAGCTCTGGGTAGGGCTGGTCAGACTCCGGAGTCGTGGTTGCGTACACCTTGAAGTTGCTGTCTTTCTCAGTGGACAGCAGTTCAAGCTGGTAGAGACCAGAAGGCGTGCTTGTGGCCACATAGGACTCCACATCATTGCCCTTGTAGGTGAAGAGCTCCGTCCCTTCATCTACTGTCACCTGCTGTTTCTGTTGGTCCAGAGGTTCAGGCTCTCCTGGAAGATAAAAACCAAACACACACAACATGAGCTGTTTGCTTTAGTCACCAAATTAGACAACCCTTGCAATATTTTCTTTTCTTCTTTGGCTTTGATGAAAGAAAATTTCCACCCAAACTGAAAACTGTTTAACGCTGCAAGATCATGACTAAGCCTCATGGATCATTATCCCACACCCATGGAAGCCATGTTTTCACTCCAAACATCCCCAAAGATCTCAGGCCAGCATTCACTCAGCCTTTCTAGGGAAGTTTTGCTACAAAGAGGCGCCTTGTAGCTTCTATGTGAGAGGGACAGTCTAAGCTCTTACTCCAGCTTGAGCAAGAAACCATAATATTATGTTTGTCAACCAGAGAGAGTGTGCTCAGCGGTGTACTAAAAATTAAGCTCAAAGATCAACTCCCAATAGAGATTTCTAGCAGGAAAAGGCTGCAAAGACAGGAAAGATTTCACTAGCTGCTCTGTTTCTGCACCAGTTTTCGTGAAGTCACTGCCACTGCATGAGTCCAAATTTGTCATTATTCTTCCAGCTCAGGATGAATTCTCTTCTCTTGAAGCGCGGTCAGTGTCTACAACAGTGTAACTACCCATTTGATCTGACAGGAACAAAGACACACATGCAGGTGCTCATGTCTGGACATTCAAATATATGCTCACATCACACATCAGTGCTCTAAACCACTGCTTTAGTCATCTGGCAAGATCTCCTCTGCTGAAAGGACACCTTCCAGATGGGAAAAGGTTTTAATGTGAAGCAGAAAAACAGAAAAAATGAAGGGAAAAAGGAAGACAAACAGACTGAGTGTAGTGGGATTTATCTTAAGAAGACCGAGGCGACCTAAGTAAAGGGATGTAATGTCTTTGATTCTTTAGGGTGACTAGAAAACCACTGAAATTATAGACATCAAACTGGGCCGAGTCAGACCTCATAAGTGGTCAGACTAGACACTACATCTGTGACTTAATTAAAACCCACGAAAACACAAAGCCTAACATCACTGCGTAGGTTAATTGTGTGTGGGGATAGTCATATTTCCAGATAACGTGTAATTAACCTCTTCCACTGCTGCCTTATGTCAGTTATACCTGATCCTCCTCCGCTGGCGTCTTCTGGCAGCTCCTGCAGAGTGAGTTTCCACTCCAGAGGAGCATCACAAGGTGTCACGGTCACAGACAGGGGTGTGTTGTCTTCTTCCACCACAAAGTAGTACCTGTGAAAATAATAGGCCAGATATAAGCACCAGTGTTCATCATAGTTTGACATTATCCTAAATAATATGTGGAGTAAAGGCGTGAGCAGACTATAATAGGTGAAGCACGTGGTGGCATATAGTGTTTTGCCTTGAGTGGAGAAAGACTTTCTCATCTATTATTTAGTTTTTGCATCAACATAATAGATCCTATTACAGGGTAACATCTGATGTTTCCTATCTATTTACAGTAAGTAGACATCACCAGGTTTAATGTTTCCTTCAATGATTGAAGCAGTCACCAGCACACGGTTTAACTGGCTCATTTTTTTAACCACCACCCTGATATTGTTTGTCTCACAGAGCTCTTACCTTTTGGGTGTGTCTCTGAAAAGATAGCCACTGATCTCAGCTCCGTCCGGTATGACTGAGGAGTCGTGGAATAGCGACTTGTCTCTGATCTGCATCTGAAAAAGACCTTCATCTCTCGTAGGCAGTTTCTGGGCCACAGATCCCAGCCCCAACAGTACTAGCAGCACCACCACGCTCCAACCTTTACACTGCCTCATCCTGAAAGACACAGAAAATTGACTTCAGTTTCATTCAGTGTTTTGTGATTTTTCGCAGATGCTCCTGATCGTCTGAGCAAAGAATTCACTCTTCTTCTTCTATGGTTCTTAAATGAGGATGTGAAAACCACATGACACAAAGATGTCTTTAAGTAGCACTTTATTAGCCTTTTCTTGAGTATAATAAGTTAATCATTGCTTTGCCTGACTCCTTACAAATAAGAAACGTTTTCAACTCAAGGTGAGTCTGTGAATGACCTTATACCACAAGACAAATTCAATGTTAGCAAAAAGCTGATATGCTACAGGTGAATTTGCCCATTAGTTTAAATTTCCTTCATCTTCACATAACGTTTACTTTCATCATCCATGTTTCAGTCTATATGCCTACATATAGACACACCTATACATATATAACCACAACACGGACAACCTTGTCAGTTGCATTGACTCACAGGTGTCCCGAAACAGACAGCTGGAGCCAATCATTGTCTGTTAGTCCTGTCTCTGCCATTTGATATCAATAGACCGGATCGCTTCACTGTGTATGTGGTGGTGGTGCCTTTTGGAGCATTTTATCTAATATTATGGCTTGCTGTGTGAGTCAGATGATTAAAAGTTCATGCTTCAGCTTTGGTGAGTAAAAAAGGCGAGTAAAATTGCTTGCTCGGTAACCAAGCTTGCTAATGTTAGCATTCCACCCTTTTCTCCATATAAGGAAACTTCTGGCACAAAAAAACACACCGATACAGTGGCGAGATCAAAATGCTACAGCTGACACTTCAAAATACAGAGTCCATAACCAATGTGTGATGTCATAGTGGCTATGTCCCTCGATTATTGAGTTAATATTAGCATACAGACTTGGATTGGCACAAGAAATTCCATATGTGTCACAGTAAAGACAAAAAACCTGCACAAACGATTTTTTTAGCCGGGTTATTTTTATTCTTTTCTTTCTTTACTAAGCTAAACTAATCAACCGTTCTTCCTAAAATTTCTAATTATTAGTTTACAGAAAAATTAAAAAAAACTTTGATAAAAGAAAAAGTTTAAGCATTTTTATTTCACATTTATTCGATCTGAAAGTACCCTGGGCCACCGCTAACACTGGCAGCATTAAAGTACCATGCACAAGCTACAGAGGAGAACATACAAACTCGAAACCACCTGCTGTGAGGCAACGGTGCTAACTACTGAGCCACTGTGTTCCTCATTGAGCTGAGCTGGCTGCTTTCATTGTTTCCAGTCTCATTATGCTAAGCTATGCTACTTGACTACAGAAAAGGCTGAAACTTGATGTTTAGCTTACGCGCATAAAATTAATATCAATCTCTCTTCTCAGCAAGAAACTGTATACCACACTGAGTACCTCGTGCGTTAATGCACACTGTCAGGAAATATTAAAGGCTCATATTAGCTAAAGTATGTCTAAGATTTCTGTTTTTCTAATGGAATTTCTAAATAACCTTGTTTTATCTCTCCTTTTATTTTGACATTGGTTCAAAACTGCTGATGTTAATGAGTGTGAGCTGTGACATGCATACAGTGTTTTAGTGAGCTTCTGCTTTTGTCCGCAATGTAATATATTTTATGCTAAAATGTGCTTCTTATCCATGTTTTCCTCCTAGTTTCAGCCTTAATTAACATTTAACTTAAAATCCTGATCACCATCTGGGAACGAATCAGAGACGAAGAGCCCCTGAATGAGTGCCCAAGGCCACAGAGAGGAAGGGGGATTAGATTTAAACAGGAATGTGTGAAGGAAAAGATATTGCTTGGCACTCCGGGGACCCACGCCGTTTCATAAAACGCTTAATATAAAAATCCCCAAATCCATGTAGTTTAAGTTTTATTGACACTAATATAAAAATGTTTGGAGATGCAATCCACAGTTGGAGCTGCAGCCGATGTGGCTGAGAGGCTCTCACGTATCCCCTGTCTATTGATTTCTGCCCATTGATTGCAGCTGATGGGAATGCCAAATCCCCGGTGATTTAATCAGTGTAATGATGGCAGATTAGCCAGATACTTTACTGCCATTTACTGCAAGTGAGATGGTGTCCTTTTAATGACCCCTCTCCCTTTCTCTGCTCGCCCTCCTTTGTCTGTCTCCTTCCCTTGATCACAGTTTTTTTTTTTCATCAAATAATCTCTTTCACACTTGTACACACACATCCCCTCCTCTCGGTTCGTCTTTATGCTTTCTCCTCCTTCACCGCCTCCCTCAGCAGAGGCAGATAAGTAAAACCAGAGGACTCGGGCATGGACGAATATCCACACTACACACAGGGCTTCATTTCTACATTATAGTCCTTTAAAAACACAAGCAGGGAAAAAAGCCCATGACAGCTCCTGTCAGTGTCTCTGCTGTTGTCTGAGCTCAGCCTCCCGTCACACCGCCAGACTTCAGAGAGCAAAAGGAAAGCCGCCTAAGTGGTACTTTGAGGTTTGACTCACACAGAGACTTGAGATCCTTATCGCCTCGGCCTGTCTCATTCCACTTCAGAAACACGTCAGTTGGAACAAAGACATGTCTAATAATACTTAAGACAGCGCTGAGGTAGTACGCGCAGAGTCTCTCAGTAGCATGCACAGCATTTCTCAGAGCTGCCTTTCTTTCAAAGATCCCAAAACACTCCACAGACACAACGAGGGCCTCGTCCCCTCACCCGGCTTTGTCCGCCGCAGTCACACACTGAGGTTTTTAATCACCGCTGCCTTAAACATTTGATGCGTGCCTTCCTCGTGCTCTTCACATGTGACACCACATACTGTATATTGCAGGGAGATGACATCTAAATATCAGAGCAGTTGTGTTGGGTCACTGTGGTTGCATGGACCAGCGCAGAGTCAACATGGTCACACAGCCGGCGCTGGATGTGCTTTTACATGCAGGCCTGCACCATTCTCATGCCACAGAGTTCCCTTACGAAAATAACACATTAAAAAAAGCTGCATCTGGAACAAATAAAGTCTAATGTTTAATTAGAATGGGGAAGAATGTATGATCCCAATTTAGGGAATGGATAATTTTAAGGCAAAGTAACCCACAGTCGTGTCAACTTTGTTTTGCTTTTGCCTTTCATCTCTTTATTTATATATTTATAGGTTTTTGTTTCACTTTCATTGGTATTTGCCAAGTATTTTCTGTAGAAAACATTGTGTATTTTCTAATTGGCAAGCTGTGGAATTTAGAGAACTGTGTAACTGGATTAAAGGACAAATGCAGGAGTTTACAATGGGTGAAAATAGTCCCAATTTTCTTTCCCATGGCTGTCTTTGACACATCTAGAGTATCAGTCTTAAACAAATAAAACAAGAAAGGACCCCCACCTCCTTTCCCTTCCTGTGTAATCTGTAGAATTGCATCCTATCAATTGAGTTTCTACTTTAACAACTTTGACCCAGCTCTAATTTGGGGTCATTACAAGCAAATCATGTGCACAGCCAAAACAAAAATGTTCACACTTTGTATTTAAATCTCCCAGATGGATGCAATCATTTTAGCGACATCAATCCGTAGCAGAATCAAAATCGTTTACGATCCACTGAAGATTAAAGTGAGAAAAATATCAATTACATGCAACCATTTGGCCACAACTTTCATCCACCTGATCGACTCTGTGTGCATGTGTGAGAGGAGCGTATTTTCAGCAAGAACATGGTGATTATAAGCACGTGATTTTCACGTATGGGGCTTTTTCTGATCACAAGGCAGGCTATATCCATGCAACCCCCAGCCTTGTCCTGCGTGCGTGCACGTATATGCTCACGTGTGTGTGCGCAAAACACCCCCCACCACCACCTACACTCTCTCACTTCACTTTGTTTCTCTCCTTCCCTCCAGCCCCTTGTCAAGATGGATAAGCCTCCTGCCTGCTGCCACATGGAGCTCATTAACAGAACGGGAGGGAATAAAAGACAGTTTAATTTCAACACAAATAAAGAGACATTTCGGATTCCACCCAACAAGACGCCTGGCATGAGCTCGCAGGACCTGAAGCCTCTGTGTGTTTTCTTAAAGGAAGTCTAGATTTATGGCGGGTCCTCGGTAGCGAGCTCCATCATGGCTGTCACTTCAGGGCCAATGTGGAGATTAGAGTAAGTAAAGTATATGCAGGAGCCAAAGAGGGAACCACACAGGACCTGGACCTGTTCTATAGGTAGGCCAAACCAAATCAGGTCTGGTGCTCTTGGACAGCTAAACAGCTTATTAATAAATTGGTAGAGACTGTGGTAAACGCTCTGATCCAACAGTGGAGATTTTAATCTGGTGTGTGTGTGTGTCCATACGTGCACACATATGCGGGTCCAAACCATTGCATTCCTCTGCTCCACTCTGTGTGTAAGTCTAAATCATCACTCAGGACCTGACTCCTCGCCATCCACAACATCGCTCGCAGTTTGAGTTTCTGAGCTATCCACATCATCAGAACCACTAAGGCTGGCACAATAGCATCATGGAAACCAGAGCCCAGTTTCCTTTCCTTCTTACCCTCCCCTTTCCTCTTCGCTCCTTTATATTTCATCTCTGATCCCTGCCTTTAGCTCTGCATCCTGGAAATTCTCTATGAGGGGGTCGCGGGGGCGCTTTCTGTGTAAAAACAACTCAAATAGAATTGAGGGTGGGGGAGTGGCGGTGTCTCTGACTGATGTGCTGGCATTGTGGCTGCAAGGGTGATTAAAGATTACAAGAGAAAATGCCCCCCCATGGGAAAGTCATCCACCCACTGCCCATCATCCGGTGTACGCATGCACGGGCCTGGCCCCGTCGTGGGAAATGAGTCAATCATGATCCGGTATGTTGTGCTTGGTTGAGGAGGCAGAGAAGGGGAGCACAGAAAGCCTGTTCAGCAGCTAGTGCGAGCAGGCTCTGCCTCTTCTTGTGTCCATCTGAGGGAGCATAATGAGGAGCTTTGCAATGAGCGTGCCCGGGCGGGGGGAGACGAGGAGAAGCGCATGGTGTGTGGATATGATGAATAATTTAACAAGGAAATAAAAACTTTGCGCCCTTAATCTTCCACCACTGACTCTGGATATGTGACAAAAGGCAGCGGAGAGGCGACTGTATATACACCACTGAAGCCTGTCACTTCTCTGGACGCAAAACGGCTATAGCAACACTGGCGGAATTCTTTCAGCCAGAGAGTTTTCATATGCAAATCATGGTTTAGTTACGGTATGCGACGCAGACCTTCCCATTTTAAGACTTTTTTGTTCATGATTCATTCTCCTGAGAAAGTAGAAGGGAGGCAGTGTGGCTTCACCCTGCTGCTAAATACAGTTATTCAAATCCCCACTCCGGGTATGTCTCTCATTAAACACCGACTGAGAGCCTCTCACATGGACCGAATGAGGAAAACAACTCCCAACACCAGCTAAATTATCATTAATCTGCCTGGAATAATTCTAATTGAAACAATGCAGACGGTGACAAGTCAAATAAATCCAATTTTTCACTTATATTAAAAAGCAGTTCTTCATTACGCGCTTCACTAAAGCCTGTCTGGGCTCTTACAGGTGCGTAAAAGGAACCCAGTAGTGACACGGTGAAACTAACATTTATCAAAACTGTAGTCCTTATATAAAACTTTTACATTTTACAACTAAAAGCGAACAGAGTGAAAACACCACAATTGGTGCACAGGTAGCTAGAAATACAGCATGTATAGAAAAATCGCCTGTGTTGGGTGCTGTGTCACCCCTGGGAGCATGGGAACTGTCGCGAGGCACAAAACAAGAGGATTTTCGTAAAGTTCATCAGCTCATCTGCCCCGTGTGATATAAAGCCCAAAACAAAATAAACTAGAATTAAAAAAGCATGCGAGTTGTGGCTTGAATGAAATGCGTTTGAAACTTTTAACTTCCTGGAGTTGTAAACCGCAAACCGTTTCAAAGGCACCAGCTACTTTACTCAGAGAGTCCGACTCTGAATTCATGCGGAGCTTGCATGCATATTACAAAATAAATAAATAAATAAATAAAGCTACAGAAAAGTTTAAGAAAATAAAGAAGTTTTTTCTCATATAATTGCTCGAAGAATCGGACAAACCGCTACACTGCAGAGAAATCAAGCGAAAAATAAATGCATAATCTTTACAAGAGACAGTCTTACCTCTCGCAATATGAATCGACGACGTTATCTGCAGAATGGTGTCTGTTTTTCTTTAAAAGAAAAAAACTCTTACAAAAGTGCTTTAAAACTAAATCGATTGATGTAAAAATAAAAAAAAATAAAAACACGCGCTGTCCTCTGCAGTGTCCAGTATCCCCTCCTTTAGTTTTCACTTCTATTGTTGGTGTCTATCAATCGGATTAGACGACTCTGGTGCGTGCTTGCAGTTTTCTTGTGGATTGAACTGGTCTCTGGTGGGCAGGAGTGTGTGTGAGAGTGTGCGCGAGTGTGTATGAGTGGGTATCCCGAGTGCTGGCAGTGCGTCCCTCCCCTGCCGCGCCGCTGCTATTGAAACCTCCACTGGATTGGAGGCAAAACTAGTGCGAACTTCTTCTTCTTCCCTGCGCTCCAAGACAGAGAACCAGCCCACTCTTTCAGCAGCAAGCCACAAAAAATATCCCAGCAAGGACCAGACTGAGTATTACTCCCAGGTGTGACCGGCCCTCATACTGAAAGCATATAAGGAGAGGGAAACAAATCCACAAGCCAAAAATCTTAGATGAACAGAAGCAGTGTGTTGCTGAAAACAGCAAGATGCCACCTGAGCGTAACTCTAACTACTCGTGGTTTTTAGAGACCGGGGTTCCCCCCACATACTTTTATTTGCAAGCTGTTTACTGTGATGCTCTCTTTAAATTATTAGTTTAGGCAGTAGCGCCCTGTTGAAGTCACGCAGCCCTCGGGGCTACAGTGTGCAGGCAAGTTTCATCATGGGAAAATGATACCTGGGAGGGCGTGAAAAACATGATCAGAACACACAGCTTTAACGGCGTCACAAGAAACAAAACAAAATAAAGACATAACATTTTCTATGTGGAATGTGACAGTGAACCTGCACCAACACAGGGTTTAACTGTGGAAATTCCCAGGGAGGTATTACTGGAGTTGTTGTCTCTTCCTGGGTTGAAGCCCTGGGAAGCAAATATTTATCCAAGATAAGAGCTCTTGACTGTCTCGGAAATGAATTGTCCGAAATTTATGACTTGATGGGTGTCCGTGTCTGATGACAAGACAATAGATCTAAAGGAAGCTGTCGTTTCCTGAGCTTCCTACACAGGACCGTCTCTAAAGTGGTGTATCTGCACATCTTCACACATGAGCGGCTGCAGGTTTCGCGCTGCTTCCTGCTGGTTCAACAGTAGCACCTTCATCTACAGGTTGGACCAGACCTCCCATCAATGCTTCCTACTAGTTGTCGAAAACAAAGGTTTATGTTTTCATAGAAAACAAGTTTTGTGAAGATTTAACCAGTGCATGTAGCTGCACTAAGAGGCTTAATCTTTACAGAGAGCAAGTAAATTGTGAATGAAAAAAGAGACACCGACGAACATAAAGATATCATTTTCATAATGTTTTCTATGATTTGACAAAATTAGAAAAACAATCCTGGATTTAATGAGCATACATACTGGTACAAATTTGCTGTGTCGCAAACTCCTGGCAGCAAAAAGAACGACAGTTTTGGTACAACAGCGTCATCTAGCGTTTACCAGAATAAGGTCACACAGGACACAAACGTTTGTAAGGACATGAACACAAGTGACTGCACAGCACAGAAAAGTTTCAGTTTAGTTGTCATGACGATTATTTTACATAGCAGATTTAAAAACACAGATGCTGACAACAGTGGCACACAATAAGCGATTGAAACAAAAAAAGCATTTAAACTATTACATTTAAACAATACACACAAGTGGAAATCATTTCTTTAAAAAACAATATATACAGAGTGAGAGAAGATAAGATCATAAAAGTGCATTTTTCTGTGATGCAGAAACTGACACCACAGATGTAACCCACACAGGTGTGTGATGCCTGGGTTTATGATCAGTGTTGCTGTGACTTCCACATCCTTGAGATGAAAATAGATGCCAAATTCAAACTGTTATTAACCCCACCACAAAGCAGTGAAAACGAATCCACTCTGGGGACACGTATATTCACAATAACCCAGAATCACACACACACACACACACACACACACACACACACACATGCAGTGACCCGGCTACATGCCAGAATCTTGAAAACATATCCACACCAGGGACAGTTTAGTACAGATGGAGGGAGGGGGTGGAAAACGCTCCTGTAATCTTAATCCCTCTGCACTATTCAACTACAGAGACTGAATCAGTCAAATTTTATTAGATTTACTAAACATTTGCACACAAGACACATTTTTGACCTTTCACCCTTTTCAGGAAGTCAGCGGAGCCACTCGTGCTCTTTTGTAGCGACGCCCTGTTTCACACGTGCACGTCTCATACAGTAGATGCACATATGCTCACTGGGCGGGTTCACTCAAACATTGGTGGAATTAACCACCTTCCTTAGAAGACATCTCAACAGACAACCTATTTTTGTGAACTAGGATTATTTAGTAAAATTGAAACTGTTAACTTGCAAAATCTCAACTCAGTGCATTTTAACTTGATCTGATTTCTTCTAAGATGAGATTGTACAGCCAAGCAGGCTAACATGGTGAAGTTAAGGAAGTAGAGCATTTGCTATGTTCACCAACTTTTACTTATGGTAATATTACATGTCATCATCTTTGTTTCTTTCTTTGATTTATGTATTTTTCTCTTTATTACCTCGCTTCCTGCAGGTATTTATGGTACTTAGTGTTTACTGTTTGCTTTCTTTTTATCTCTGTGTATCACCCCACTCGTCCCAGCCCGGTGAGGCAGACTATTGTTTTCAGTGAGTCTATAAAAGCATCTTTTACAGCAATAAATTCAAGTCGTTTTTTTCTGTATGACTATGTGCTTTATTCTGTAAAGATCCTAGATTATTAGAGAGAAAACTCCAACAATTTGGTGACAGTGGGAAGAAAGAACTCCCTTTAAACAGGAACAGACCTCCAACAGAACCAGATTATTAGGCTCAGTGCAGACGTTTGTACATTCTACATTTTGTTGAGACACAAATCAACAGATGTGGATGTATCCTTCCACCAGAACTTTTTTAAAAAGTGTAACAGAAAAATAGGATTGACCGCTCATTCATGCAGTCAGCAGCTGTCTCTGTGCATGTACTTGAAATCTGCTCAAATGACACATCACAGTTGGTGTACTTATAATGTAGTGTAAAAAAAATTAGTGAGATGGTGATCTTTGCGTATATCCTTTGATGAGGAATTTTACATTTCAGACTCTAGCAAACCCCTGCCAATTCCTGTGTAGAGAAGCAGTATGACTAGTGGGTCAGCAAAGACTTACCCTCTGGGAGTTCATGAATGCCTGCGCAAAATTTCAAAGTAATAAATCCTGTAGTTGTTGAGAATTTTCAAAACCATAGTGGTGAAAGTGTGAGCCAAAGAAAAACATTTAAAGCTTATTGTTGGAATTGTCCATAGAAACTGGAATAACATTTATGTTAGACACATTCTTGGTAAAACTGTATTTTTTTAATGGTGGTAAGTGAGAATAATGGCCTTTATAATTTGTGTGAACCAGGCTTTTATCTATGTAAGCTTAACCCGGTGAACTTCAGCAAGGATTAGTGGTTTATTATCAGCGTGAAACTTTGTGGGGCTGACATGTTTGCTTTTGGATATCAAGTCACACACTCAAGCAAACTTGTTTTCCATCCTGATTGTTTTCTCGTAGCATCAAAACGTCAGCAACTGGTGTTCTTTTACATTTCCAGCCACTGCCTTAGACTGAGGTTTTCTAATGGAAACTGATGTCTTAGGTTTATGATGTAAGAGAAAATGTGAAGTATTTTGTGGCTTAGGTCAGTCTAAACAACAGATGCATGTTGAGGGTCTTTATATACTGGACCCATCCTCAGTGTTTGCTTTGGGGATTACTCTGTCACTGATTGCTGCCTCATCTGACTGATCTCCTTACACTTCCCCAACGACTTAGGTAATCCATTAATGCAGGGAGGTTAGAAAGTAAAATCTTACTGGACTGAAATGCATTTATATGATGCTGAGCAGAGTCTTGATGGTGCAATCTGCACCACTCACCTCAAATCCATTTAAAGTTGTCTGGGAGGCTTTCTGTCACAGCTACAAAAAGGTGACAAGGTCTGCCTTTTAGCAGTCTGCTTACTTAAAACGGAGTTCATCATTAACTCAGCGGAGCTGAGAGCCTTCTCCAGATAAACCACTCTGTAAACATCTCCCCCCATCATTTTTTCCCTCTTGTGTCTTGTTAAGGGGTGCAGGGAGGACAAACACTGACCTAGCTAAAGATGGTACACATCTTCTCATTTTTTTCTAATAGATACAGTGGTCAAAGTATGCAGTTTTGCACACTGAGTGATACCGAAGGCATCATCAGAGCAAGATAGAGTGGGAGGAGAGGCAGAAGGTTACAGTTCAAGGGAAAGAATGAGGGAGGGAAGGATGCAACGGGAAGTTGGGCCGTGCAAGTTTTACCACATCGTGTACCCACCTGGCCTTTAACAGATACCTTTATCATCTCGTACCAAATGAACCTATGAGTGGAGATAAGACAGACCTAAACAGGGATTTTATTACATTTTTATGTTAAAGAGCTCCATTAAATTTGCAAAGACAAATACGGATAAACCTACAAACATTTAGGTTTTGTGAGCAGTTCCAAAATTAGTCTATATGCCATCTTTTAACTCCCTCATTCACTCATCTTCTCTTTTTCAAAAGCTCTTTTGGCTTTTGTGGGAACAAAAAAAAAAAGAAGACTAAAAGCCACAACTGGAAGCAGATGAAAGGCAACAAGAGTAAAGAGCGAATGTCGTGTCAGCATCTAACGTCTTCTCATTATCCAATAAGAGAGAAGCAGTTGTCAGTGTCCAACTTCATCCTGTTATCCAGAGAGAAAGATGGATGGTAGTGGTGCCTGAAATACTCAAGGGACCTGGAGAAATAAACAAAGTGCAAACTTTTAGTCTCACGATCACTCACGCACCGAGGGAGATTCTAACAGGAGTCTATCCTGGGCCTTTTTAGTGAAACTCTAGAGCATAGCTGCTCCAGGCATGGTATTCCCATTGTAAACACAGTCATGAGGAGGCAGAGACAAGTGGAGGAGGATCTGCTCTCCCCAATCTGTTTTCTGTCTACAAGCGAAAGGAGGACAAACTAGAAACATTACATCATGTGTAACATATTACACAACCGGTGTTCACACTTTTGTCCTCTAAACAGAAACTTCAAGTGATTATCTTTAAGATGTCAGAGACCATTTAAGGTTATTCTATCCTCTGCCATAGTCTTTACATGTATTTACATTAGCCTCCTATATAAAGTAGTTGTTATTGTTAATCGTTGTCGCCATTACAGCCCTGCATTCAAATTGCCTACATATACAGTAGCTTATTTAGGCTACACTGTAAACTGATACACAAAGTAGCCGCTCAAACAACACTGGCTGCAGCATTGCACCAGAACTTGTGGTTATCCTTAGAGTGCATATGAAAGATATCTGCAGCTTTCATTTGTAAGAAGTGACATCATTGCATGTGCCATGAATCTGACTTATAACAAAAAGAGTTTAAAAAAGAAGATTGAATTGAAGTGTACTGGAAAAGGGCCCTTGGCTTTCCTGCTCTATGACACCGGTGGGCAACATTTTTGGGGGGGAGGTCCATACTGACTTTGGTAAAGAAGTGATGGTCCGCATTCAAAACATGGTCACAGTTTACATTGACACAATTCAAATAACATTTAAATTAGCCTACATCTCACCAGTTGATATTTACAACTGCACAATTCATGAGATTATTACAGTACCATTCATTATTCTTTACACAGTCAAACTTTAATGCTCAGGATGGATTTCATGCTAAAGAAGCCCCGTGATTTTGTACTGTTAGTGTCTTAGAAATGTGTCCAAGGAGGAGTAAACGCAGAGCGCTTCAGAATATAACAGCTGCACCCATAAGCATGCACATTTCATACTATGCATGACAGTGTAACATATGACCCTGACACATGTTTATCCATGTCAGACATTCAGGAATATGTTTACACTTTGGCAGATGTTGCATAGGAATGTCATGGGTTTTTTTTAAAAAAAAAGAGTAAAATAGGACAGTCTGAATTTGTTTAATCTTCACAATAACAAGACCATTTGGTAAGTAATAAAGTCAAATATTAAAATTATTCACAGATATCTGGCATATTTAATTCCTTGCATCCTTCTTCAAGAATGATTTGAGTGGGTTTTTCAAATGAAACCATCAAAAGTATCATAAAAATGCTACTAGTTATGAATATTTTCATTTTTGATCATTTGCTTTAGCAGTAAAAAGGGTTTAAGAAAATCTTTTTACATTTTAAATTTGCAGATTTACAAAGGCTCTATGTGTGCTGAGCACATATCTACTAGTTAGTGCTAATTAACAGACTAATGAAATGATAGAGTTTCACTTACTGAAACTGAAGCATAAGCAGGAAGCCAGATTATTTCCCAGATAATTCCAGAAATTGTCCAAAATGGTTCAAAAGGCACCAACAGCAGAGGTGAGGCCCCCACTACATCGCAGCTCCCTGTATCAACAGGGATATCAGCCAAAGCCTAATTTTAAACATTGCTGGTATTAAAAAAAAATCAATCACTTTAAAGTTATTATAAAGCGAAAACTATCAATAGAGACCAAAACTATTTAATGTACAGGCCAGAAACACACTTATTTAAACTGTATTTTAACATGCAAGTCTTACTTTTTGAGCCAGCCTCAAGTGGCCACTAGTGGAACTGCAGTTTTTGGCAGTTCACGTTGGCATTATTGTCAGCCTTGGAAATTGCTGCTTGGCACAGAAAAGACCCATATATTTGCATCCAGATTTGCATCCAAACAAATTTCTGAACAGAATTTATTAAGGCAAACTAAGAAGTAGCAGTTTCTTGCTATTCTTTTCGAAACTGTAATGACTGAAAACAATCACCTCAATTTTCATAGAGTACAAAATAACATTGTCTAATATGCATCATATTCATTCAGCTGGTGTTTTTTGTTTTTCCTAGATCTTTTTATAGTAACATCTCATATCATACCACTAATTTCTAAATCTAAATTATGTCACATTTACATGCATCCGTTCACTAACTAATCAAGCTATCAATCATAAAAGTCATAATATGTAATATATTGTCTAGTAAATTGTATTTGCATAATAATGCGTTTATCACATAATGTGACACAAAAGGTTATACACTGAAGTAAAAGTACTTTTATACTTACCAGTACTAGCTCAATGATCTCTTTAAACCCATGCACATATTAATCAGGCAATGCACTGGATTTACATACAAACGCATCTGCAAAAATGAGAAACTGAGAAATTCCTCGCAAGTTTTGCATTTCAACTTAATCTGGTAAACAAACAGATTATCCTTTTATGGCATTGCTGTGCTAATCCAGTGTTTCTCTTTGTGCCAGAGTTTCAAAGGCACTGGATTTACATATCATCATTTATGGTGCAGCTAAAACTAGAAACCTGCATTGCATTTTCAAGTGGATAAATTAGCAAAAAAACAAAGGTATTATAATTCAGTGCTGAGTCATTAACTTGCACTTTACAAGGCATCATAATGCTAAACAAATGATGATAACGATGATTCAAAAGTCGATTAAGCACGAGTGTCACACAGATTTAAAGTTTCTATCATGCAGGGAATGAATGTTGCAATCACCACAGAGACCTGACAAAGCCCAGCGAGGTGCTCAGGCTTTATTAGATTTGTTCTGTGGTTGTCAAGGGGGACTTTCTACAAAAATACTGAACATTCTGACTATTGAGGAAGATTTTCAGTCGGTCCCTTAGGAGAAGTTGCAGGGAAAGAGCATAAAATCCTCTCAGAGAACATTCCTCCAACAATATCACAGCCTGCTGGAGCAAGCCAACTTTATAGCTCTGATATGAATTACTAGAGATGAACGAATTTACCCAGCAGACACACACACACACACACACACACACACACACACACACACACACACACACACACACGCTTACAGCCGTGGAGAAATATTCAGATCACTGGTCTGAAAAACATATAGACAAAATGCATTATAAAAAGATGTCTCATTGACTTTAATGTGGGCACATTAAGAGCTGAAGTGGGATTTGAGGAATTTAGTCCGTGCTCTGTACTGTCACGTCTGTTAAGGCAATTTGTTGAACAAGATCTGAGATATCTGAAGGGAAACACTGCGCCCTGCTGGCCAGAGACACACACTGTATCTATTTTTGAAGTGTCACAATCATAATAAGCAGTCATTAGTTTTTCCCGTATAGTTTCTCAACAAATTACTTTGTCACAAAGTAATTCAGAAACTTTATTCCACAAACAACAATAGCAAAATCTACACCAATTAAGGGCCCATTGGATACAAGTTTGAGCAGTACTGACATAATGTCTCAAAAGATATCCAGTACATATGTGTAATATATAATATAGTCTCTGAATGTCCACATAATGTCATCTAAAACATATATGACCTTTATATATACAGTTAAATATGAGGGTAGATAATATTTTTCTTTTTCTATTTGATCCTTTAGAAATACAACGCCAAACAATCCTCAGTTCTACATAAATTTACCTGGAACTATGTTGTAAAGCAACGTATAAAGTACATCGACTTCATCAAACTTCACCTCATTCTATATATCTGCATCCACACTGCTGTAGCTTCCAATTTCAGTATCTATGTTCAATTATTAAATATTCTTCTTTTCTCATAGTTTAAACAGTCCTTTGAAAAAAACAGTACACCCCCTACTACTTTCACAGGAATGAAGAGTGTAAGTAGCAGGCAGGTGCTGCTAATCAGACGCACTTTATTAATTAATCATCAGCAAGTTTGAGTGTCTGCATGAAGGTGTAACTGTTTGCAGTTTTCAGGTCTAGTGGATTCAGGTTTATATTAACACAGTGCCACAATTTTCCCAGTACTGGACATCCCAGAAAAGTCAGGCCTCAGCTGGCATAATAAACATTAAAGATAATGACGGGAGAATTAGACTGAGACTCAATAGGAGCTGCCATGAGAAATCCTCTTCAGTCTAAACAGAATCTATCAGCATGGCTTAGTGTGCGATATACTTTTACATTCTCTTTTTCACATGATGCTAATAGTAGAATATCAAGTTAATCTGTTACAGATTAAAAGTCAGTCTTCAAACTGATCTAGACTCTCAGTTAGAGAGACTTTTTATACACTTGGCTGTGTGCATAGTTGCTGAGGGGGGATATTCCTTATATGGTCACACAGCTCCTGCTGTGAACACAGAAGCCCCGCCCACATGCTGTTCCATAATTTTTTTGTTTGCTAGAGGCAGCCAATTTAAGAGTCTTTGTTGTGTGTAAAAAAAAATTGTAAAAGTTCCCCCGAAGCTCAGACAAATCTACGGGTTTCATCTAAAAACAGACTTTTTATGGCAAACTTGCCTTTCTTGTTTCCCTTGTTCCCCTGTGATGGAAACACTAAGAGAGATAAAAACAAACAAAACAACACTTATATAGGAATTACTTTAATTAAGGCTTTTTTATGGACAGGATTAATGAATACAGGCATCAAATATTCTATCAAGGTACTGGTGCTGGTGCTTGTCTATAAACACACTCAGTGTTTATCATAATTAATGACCCCAGCAATAGGTGTGACATTTTTTAAATCAAACCTTTGTTTCATTATGTGGATTTTCATACATCTACATTATATGTTTAAAGAAAGAATGATTTTTGTGGCAGGTGACAGGTGATGAATAATATTAGCTCTGTTTGTGTCTCTGACAGTGACAGGCACACCTAAAAGAAACCCTTACCTGACAAGCATTTAATGACTGTGACACTAATCTAGTTTTGACTGACTTTATCAAGGCATCTTATACAAACCCCTCCATAAACCTGCTCGGGAAACCATCTGGCTCAGCTGCTTTTCCGCATTCACCTTCCCCAACCTTCTCTGCACCTTCAATGGAGAAACTGTCAAGCTGAGAAGCTGACAAGTCAACAAAGCCAAAGAGAGAGGTGGGCTATTCAGGGAAAGAGGGTATTTACTATGTCAGATAAAGCCTGTTTCTTTTGTCTGACCTTTCATGGCTGTCACCTGGACTGTGCATATTCAAGTGAGAGGTTGTTTTGGAGTTCTTCAAAATATTAAATTTGAGGGTATTTGTGAAGAGAATTTTGTGTTTGCACATGTCTTGTCTCAAGAATATAAAACAAACCATAAGTGCTTGTATAGATTGTATTGATGAGCTTTGGCTCAAATATTCTGAAAATTTAAAAAACTTAAACCTTTATCCTTTCCTCTCTTTTTTTAAAAGGAGGCTTATCAAACTCAATTCTAGTACAACAGTTTTTTTCTTAGACTCTGTAACTTCATGTTATAAAATGATACTTATTTATCGCATGATGGTGCAGTCCCTCAATTCATCCTCTGCCTGAATAATAATAATAACAATAATAATAATAACAATAATAATAATAATAATAATAATAATAATAATAATAATACATTTATTTGTATTGCATGTTTTTAACCACACAGTTACAAAGTGCTACATTTGAATTGAATAAAACAACACATTAAAAATAAACACACATTTTCCAGCACACGTACACACAATCCAACAAACAGTCTTACATTACAGTTTTTCTCAGTCGCTTTGGTGCGTTTCTCAGATCAGAATTGAAATTCTCATAACTATTAGTTCAACCTCCACAACACTCAGTCATTTGTGCACATCATAGTAGCAATTTCTCCTCTCTCTGAACAAACTGCAAATGATTTTGGACATGAATCAGTTGCTTCCATACATTTCCCTGCTGCTTTCTGACATTTCCATTTGCTTATGTCATGTCAGTCAAAAGTAATCATACCTATGGATGCTGAATAGTCATTCCCAATAAAACTAATAGTCATACATCCATTGCTTAAGTCATCACACACAAAATTGTTGAACTAGTTATCACATGCCAAATATTGGCCATCTGTCAAGCAAATCCTATACCTTTCTGTATCATTGTTCTTGGAAATGTCTCCGAAATTGAACAATTGATCTCAGGTGAATTACAGCTGTCACTCATGAGGAGGCTCTACCAAATGGGTGATTTTATGTTTACATGTATTCTACAGTGAACAAGTGACTGTAGCATATTTTTCTTTTGCACAATTCTGTAGGATTACAAACACTTCTACACACTGGAAATGTGAAACGTACGTATTCAGTGTCTTAGTTACTCCCAAGACTCCCATAACATCTACAGTGACTTTACTGCACATTTCAGATGGCTGTACAGGTAGGCCATAGTGCTGTTGTCAGCATTTTCAGGTGTCACCAATTGTTTTTGCAATGGGAAACACTGAAATTATAAACTGTCATAGTGGAAACATGACAATGCCATTTGACTATCTTGTTCATAAAGATGGTGTCAAGACTTTTCATTTTGATGGCACTGACAGTTTCATTGACATGGATACTTGCTTTTGAGGTATGGATAATCAATTCTGTGCATGTGACGTGCTTTTGCAGGCTATCCACTAGGTTTTGCAGTTTGCACTAATTGTTTTGGGAAATGCACTAACTGCTGTGCAAATGTTAATGGTGTTCTGAGAAACGCACCAAAGCGACTGAGAAAAACTTTAATTACAACATCCATTTATTAGATGCTAAAATATTTGCATTGTGTTTCGTTGTAGCCAGCTTTGATGTGCCTGTAATGTGATATGAGGTTAGTGATGATATGTGGTATGGTAAATGGTCATTTGTGCACAGGCAAAGCCTATTAAAGGAAGGCAAGAACAAGTGTTTTTTACCACAACAAGTTATACCAGTTTTCCTCTGAAGATAGATAGATAGATAGATAGATAGATAGATAGATAGATAGATAGATAGATAGATAGATAGATAGATAGATAGATAGATAGATAGATAGATAGATAGATAGATAGATAGATAGATAGATAGATAGATAGATAGATAGATAGGACAGCGTTACTTTTTTCATAAACGAGCAATCTAACTAATTACTATTCCTATCGTTACAATGCCGTTACAGTTACTGAGAAGAAAATGCGGTCCGTTACTATTTTTTAACAAACAGACGGTTGTGTTCAGCTTACAGCATTTTATATCAGTTGTACGGAAGTAGCTGACTACTTAGGTAATCTGGACGCTAAAGCTTTAAGCAGCTGCGCGCGCTCCCGCGGACGGTCACGATCAAACCTAACCTAAACCCTAACGTTTAGCATGTTTGGAGCATGTAGTTAATGTGTTGTCTTGTGTAGTTAGTGTGTAGTGTTGTGGATAGTTTTGTGTTGTGTGTCAGAACAATGAGGAGACTGCTGTCTCCAGGTAGAAACAGGAGTGGTACACCTGCTGCTGTCAGACCTGCAGGTATCAGGCTGTGATGTTGTCCTTTATAGTGGACAGAAATTATTTTTTTGGAGTGGCACAAATAATTTGTGTGGCATCTTATTGAACGCAGAACAGCTGATTGTTCTGTAAATAGTTTGAAATGGTTATTTAAAAAATCAAGGTAAAAGGTAAATGGATGCAAATAACTTTGTTGTTTGCAAAACTTGTGCATATGATTTTAAAATTGACAATTTATATTTGCATTTAATGTTATGAAATATGATTCATTAAACATGTTTGTGGTTGAAATAGTAAAAAAAATATATAACTTTTTATACTCAGATTTTATGGTTTTTGTCTGATTTTAGATCAATTGTGTTAATACAGTTTGTCAAAATGAAAACATAACTGTAAATTCAGACACATGAGGTTGTGCTGAAAAGGATGATACCAAACAAGGCAAAGTAAATAGTTTTTAAAGGTAAAATGTAGAGGGAAAATCAAAAGTAGTTAAAATGGCCAAGTATATCCTGAACCCCAGAGGGTTAAACGTTTTTGTTTTGTTTTTTTAAGTAACCAATAGTTACTTTGCAAGTAATTAATTACTTTGATAGATAGATTATATTGTAAATCAGTTACTAACTCAGTTACTTTTTTGAAGAAGTAACTAGTAACTATAATTAATTACTTTTTCGAAGTAACTTGACCAACACTGATAGATAGAGAGAGAGAGAGAGAGAGAGAGAGAGAGAGAGAGAGAGAGCAGATGCTACTTATACCACTAAGTGGCAGTAATGTGCAAAGTTTCTCCTTCCTCACAACTACTGGGCAAAGTTATTCAATCACTTATCAGTGATCAGAATTATCCAGATTTCTGTGATAATGAATTTAACATCTCATTTCACTGTTTAGCCCAAACAAAACTATTTAAATGTTTAACCATTTTGATATATTTTTTACACTTAATAAAATCTGCGAAAATGTTAAATGTGTTGTTAATGAAAATAGTTTGTTGATGAAGCACAGCAGTTCCCCTATGATGGAATAACATCAACCCACATGAGAATTCTTCTGTGTGCACTTTAATTAATATTTATATAAATATATTAAGGTGGGTATAAGGTATGAGTGGGTTTATTGTGAGTTCGACAAATAAAATGTAGTCATGGAAATTTCTGATAAATCTGAAATTTATCATAATGATATAACAAAAACAACATTATTGCAGGGTTAGTCTATATACAATACAGGGTAAGCTTCCAGTAGAAAAGGTTCTGTACAGTAGTAAAACAAATCTAAAGAAGTGACGATTATTGCCATTTTAGCTGTGCAGTAAAGAGAACGTGGTCATTGTGTTCATTTTCCAAGGTCGAATTAAAATTTTCCACATTCATCCAGCAGGAGAACCAGTTTAACGATACATAACTAACTACTTCCACATATTCCGTTTTTAATCTGGAATTTTTGTCCCAGAATTTTTAATGTGAGAGTGGAATTTATTTTTTCCAGTTTTTATTATTTTGCTCACTTATTTATTAATAATTAATTTGTTTCGTATTTGTTGTTTTTTATTGTTTTATTTTGCATTTCTAAACAAAATTATTGTTTATTTTACATAAGGTTTGATTTATTTTCTTCTTTTTCCTTGTTTCCTATTACTGTTATTGGTAACAAACCTTTCATTTCCTTCACACTTGTCTCCAAAGTGTGACACACAGAAAAATTAATTTAGATCATTTTTCTTAGTAAAAGAACAAATTTATTTTTAAAATGATAATGAATGTTATTTATCGGGACATGAGAACATCAGATGTTAAAAACAGGAGCACTAAACCTAACATGCGCAGTGTTGTCTTTTATTTTCTTTCAGATGAGGTTTCACAAAATAAAAATGATGATCTTGTTATTTCAGTGACAAATACTACACCTGCTTTCTCTCCCCAAGACATCTGTAGCCCTGAGGCACCTGGCACTGATGACCTTTGACCCCCAGCTGTAGCTCTGTTCTGGTGACATCTGAGACGCTGGTTTACAATCTATGGAACACACATGCAGATGTACACGCAGACTGACACACACCTAACTGCATTACCTGCAATAATGCATTACAATGACAAACAGGTGCTTTCAGAAAACACAAACTGTGCGTGTGTGTGTGTGTGTGTGTGTGTGTGTGTGTGTGTGTGTGTGTGTGTGTGTGTGTGTGTGTGTGTGTGGTTAGGCGGGTGCCCTCGTTGTTTCTCTTTCAAACATCATTAAAGGCATCCCCATATGTCTGAGACCCCTGTTGAGGCTTGACATTAGCGTCTGTGTCCATCCTATTCATGTATTTGTGTGCAAATAAACGGTGGATGGAAAACAGAAGGCTGGAGGATGTTATCTAGTCATGCTAATGTTTGCTGTTACAACAAAGCTCTGGCTTCTGTGCAACAAGCCAAGGAAATCTACCCTGACATTAAGATAACTGCATCTCTTTCTCTCTCTCTCTCACACACACACACACACACACACACACACACACACACACACACACACACACACACACACACACACACACACATATAAGCTGAAGCAAAGAGAACAGACAGATGTGATGTGGACATGATCACTGGAGAGCACACATGAGAATATTGGGAATAAGATTAGTGACAAGAGCCAGGAGAGTCTTAGACAAAGAAAACAGAATGGGGTTGATCAAATATGATAAAAGCTTTCATAATTTGAGGTTTTGAAGTTTGCTATATTGCTGCAAGGTCATATACAGCCTAATCTAGTGATAACACCCTGTCACACTTCTAATACGTTTAAAGCATGACAGATGTCCATGGTCTTTCTCCGGCCTTGGAGAAACGAGCCACCTAATCAGTGTGGCAAGCCTTCTGCAGTGGGTCATAAAATGCAAATATATGCCGTTCATAATACTGCCCTCATTCATCTCAGAGAATAGTACCAATCATAGATGGAGGACCGTTTTTGATTGATTCTGAAGAAACAGTGGCTACAAGGAGGTATGACCAGTCTTGAGAAACCCCTGCTTGGATACAAGATAAGCTTATCAAGGCATCTGTTATCACGCTGTATGTCAGTTTGTTTGTGAGTTTGTGATCTAACATGGATGTAACATCGTTACCAACACTTCTAACTGGGTGTTTGTGTTTGTCTGTGTCCACGCATGTGTGTGTGACTAAGATAACTGTTTGCAGAAGCTTTATCAGTCAGCAAACACAAAGAGCTATTCGGTGCACAGAGAGTCACAACAAAGGGACAATTTAGCGCAACAAAGAAACCTCCATCCTGGAGGCCATGCCGGGTGCAAATTGGAACGAAAGCCCTCCCATGTGCTGGTATTATAAATTTAGGATAGGATGCTAAATTGGAAGCATAGGTACAACAAGACAGTGTGCTCAGTTTCTCTGGTAAACAAGACAAATGTCAAAATAAAGCATCAGTTTGCCATAATTTTATTTTTTCCCTGTTTACACACAGTGATATCCAGCTGTACATGTGCTTATAATACTTACTCATATTTAGAGATATCAGCTGACACATTGCTTGCAAAGGTCCTGAAGTGTGTAACACAACAACAGGTGAAAAGGTCCAGTTTGGTGACTAGAACTCGCTGAAGTGGTAGTTCGGATTGACGCAGCATCTGTTGCAAAGTGAATGCTTTACTGCTCTGTTGTGGCAATTTACTGGTCGATCCACGTTCCTGGCCTCACTTATGACCATGAGCTGTGAGTTGGGACCTAATGAATGATATTGCAAATAGAAGCAGATGAAAGAAGTCTCTTCCAAGGTGTATTAAGACTTTCCCCCAGAGAGAGGGTTTATTTTACTTGGGAACACAGTGCTATTCCCTAAGAAGTGATGGATGGATATTTATGACAACCGCCTGTGCTAGTACGCCAATCAATACAAGTGATCTTACCCCTTTAAGCCTTAGATTAGCTCCAGAAACCAAAGATGCATTTTGTAACAGGCTGTAAACATATCATTTTCTGAATTAAAGTTGGGAATTTTAAAATAGTAGTCTGTGGAGAAGTGTAGCAGCTATATGAGGAACTGGAATTTGCTTCCAAGTTAGCTTCATTTTTCAGCCTTTTGTTTTTCCATTTTAGAAGATCATTAAAATGTGCAAAAGGTTTTAAAGGATGAAAGAAGAGACTGATTCAGTTATATAGGAACATGTTATGGGACTATCATATAGGATTTTCTATAATCTGAGGCAGATTATCCAATGGATATTCTTGGCACAAACTCAGGGGCTCACACACAGTTGAGGTTCTTCCTCCTTTCATAATGAATAATTCTTTATTGTTATTAAAACAGTTTTTATTTTTTATTTTTTTATCATAAAGTAATTAAGTAATTGGTCTCTGTTAGTCTCTCCCAAACTCAGCTGGGTATCAAAATAAATGAACAGAATAGAGGCTGGGTTAGCAAATAAAAGAGGAAACAAAAAAGAGGACAGGGTGGGGACTCTGATCTGTCATTTTTATGGAAATTACCAACTGACAGTTGTTTTGTTCAAAATCAGAAAGAAAAGATTGCAGTTCAAATTAAAGTTGTTATGGAAATGTTCAGCAAGACATCAAGCATGTTAATTCAGAGGCTCACAATTATGGTGGTTTACTCTATTATGAAAAAGCTTGGGAAGCTGATTTATTATTTAATACAGCTCTAAGTTCATGATATGGATATGCATGTAATGCAGTTCTTCTCAACAGATAACATTAAACTATCCTTTTGGCCTCTGAAAGCACACTTGAAGGAAGTGGAAGGTTGACCAGTGTTTTTTTGAAATGCTTTTTTTGTTTGTGGATTTTTGTTGGTGGTGTTTATGGTGTGTCCTGCACCTCAGGGCCACTACGCCTTACACTTTAAAACCTCATCCCTTTCTACAGTCAGTGCACATATTGCCCTAAACCAAGCTACTGAGTATAATGCTAAGTTTTAGAAAGTTGTTCCAATGAAAACTGCCCGTGGCAAGGTCTTTCATTTAGCAAGATTAAAGAGGGACTGACTCTAGAAAGGTAAACAGTTGTTTACTTTTTTGCATTAAGTTAAATGCTGTAAGTAAGAGAAACTATATTATGCCAATCTTTTTATATTTTAGTAATTAAACAAATATTATATATCTTAAAAACTGCAACCCCCCCCCCCCCCCCAAAAAAAATCATCTTTTTTGTCATTCAGATTGATCTGAATTTAATATTAGCATTTATGTATTTACAGATCAGACATGAACACATTTTGAATCTCCAGGTACTCACTGAAAAACAAAGGGTTGTTGGTGCTTCTGTCTAAGGAAACAGTTGCAGCCCTGAAAGAATAGTTGCGTGGCATGCGAAAGGCATACATCCTGTATGCTGGGATGGGATTATAAAACCTGAATCACACACACTCGTGACTCTCAGAATACAATGTCATCAGTGCTGATGAATGCATCTGTGAGATAGAATGAGCTGATCAGTGGCATCAGCCCAACCCTTCAAAACATACAGACTGAGAGAGAGTGAGAGCCCTGAGTCAAACAGGCTAATCAAGCACACAAAAGGAAATGCAGATTACCTGTTGCTATGACGACTGCAGCTGCAGTGTGACTGCCATCCTCTCTGACAGAGACCTAAATAGATCAAGCTTTATAAACATGGTGAAATTTGAGATTGCTTAGTGGGCCAGGTGCTTTCTCAAAACCTGCTTTGAATGAGCGTAGCTACTTTATTTTAGCCACATGATGCACCCTCATGATCCAATGACATATGCTTGCTTGTATCATTATACTTGTACTTGTTGGCTCGATGTTTCAACATACTCAGACAGTTCGATCTGAAAGTGAATGCAAATATGGAGAACTGTGTACAGTATTTGGACAGATGTGTCAAATTTTGTGTGTGTTGGGCCAGGTGAGAGTCACAGAAAAGACCCCCACCCCCTTCCCTCCTCTCTCTAACACCAACCCTGCCTCCACCCCATCTACCAGGGTAACCCCCACCGTGTCACCCCCCCCCCCCAACTCATCATCATCATCATCATCATCAGGCGCAAGCAGCTGGCAGCCTGCCCCATTTAACTCCCTGCTGCACTACTGGGCTTGGCTAATCACTGGTGCTCAGCTCCAACTGTGGCCACCACACCTGCCCCCTCACTGGTGGGATTGTCCCATCTGGGACCTTATCATAGGGAATTTCCGGGGGGGCTTCTTCTCTCTGCTGCTTTATGCCCAAAAGACATAGGTGCAGTGAGTAGGGGGAGGAAAAATAAGACATCAGTGATAGGGGTCAAGTGCTTTCAGTGATCACTTTCAGTCTTACTTTAAGTTCAGATTGACTGTAAAGACAGAGATTCACTCTCCAGTATACACACATACCAGTGACTGTAATAGTTAAATATATAACGCTTTATTCAAAAATATTTATCAAGTTCTTGATAAAATTATGGAATTGGCAGCACCGTTTTCAAGCAATACGCTATGTGTCATGTGAGCTATCATCATTAGCAGGGACCAGATGGTAGGTCCATCATGCACATTGCTTTGCTACTCTGGTATTTGTCTACCTCGTTAAAAATCGCCTTCAAACAGTGATGCCGCGATGATTTATTCAGTTTCACTCTTTAAAAAAAGTGAAATTCTTCATCCATATTTGTGCTAACATAGAAAATGCAGTGGAGTAACACACTGAAAGTGGGCTTTCTGTCGAAATAAGAACGGATTTTTTTCCCATTTGTATACCTCCAATTCCCAACGGATGCTTGTTTTGTATTTTAAAATGAATTAAAGGCATCTACCACTCAGCTGCTGAGGGAAGAGACCATCTAAAACATTCTGTTGTTTCTGCCTTGTGTCCTAAAACACAGTCAGTTGGTGGCATACCCGGGATGCGCTCTCTCACTCGCTCCAAAAAGAAAAAGATTACCTAGTAGCCACATAGAGCTGCTGCTGGTGGCAAATCATATGTTGGGGTTACTTGTCAGCTTTGAGTTCAGTGCAGGCGAAGAAGATTCATCTCCCCTGACACGCGCTGACATAGAAAACTATATTTAGCTTGTCGGCGTACATGCGTAAAGTGACGCTGGCGCAGACGCACGCACGATGGTTGTGGACTGAATACTGATAGGCACGGGCGGATGAAAACTGTACAACGTGTACCCTGGAAATGCTTGAGCTTTTTTCAAAGCACTATTGGGGAGACATGCAGAATAGAGAGGCCAAAGTGGCGTTAACATCCAGTTCAATAAGAGTGCGTAATGTATCCTGGCTGGGCGTTTGAATTAGGCTTCTGAATGTCACTTTAGTTGAAATAAAATATTTCAAATTAACACCATGTATTGTGAAATATAAATACGAAAGGGTTATTGGCTCTTGAATAGTTGACGATGAATATGAATATGATAACTGACTAGTAGTTTGCAATGGTTGCTATAGGGTCACTTCGCTACATGGCCATACAAATTAGTCACGCGGCAGTATTAGTCATAAAATTACTGGTCATAATTAGGGCCACAGTCAGCCTACAGTGGCCTTTTTTTGCTGAGGGTTTTAGGCCTACTGCACTTTATGAATAATGAAAAAGTGACGTAAACAATGCGGTCCTCTTTGCAGCTCGGGCTCGAGGCGGGCGCACAGGCGTGATGCGGTCGTGACGTCGATTGAGTCGGGGATCTTTAATCCTCTGCCGCAGCAGCAGCACAGCCGGTAACCAGAGGAGGGGGCAGAACGGTCGGACAGGAATGGACCGTACAGGCTAGGCTAGTGTACAAGGCCTAAAAAGCTCGGTCTTTAGTCAGATGATAATATCACCGAGTGAAACAGAGATTAGGCATCGAGCGAGCTGACTATTTGCACAGGCCAGACCCCCTCCTCTCAGCACTGTAGTCTGCAGCCTTTTCACACACACTCTTTGAATAGACCTCATTTAGGAACGCTGGTTAAATATATTCTCGTCGGCATTTCTTGCCTTATTTAAACGTCGAATTTAGTATTTTACATCGGCGGACGGATACTACGCCTCGTCCTACCGGTTTTCCTCCCTCTTTTCGCCTTTCAGCAGCGTCGCCTCGTCCCTGCTGTTTCTGTCAGTTGCTGCGCATCAGTAAAACATGCAGGATGACCCTGTGGGGGTGACAACCACACAGTTACCCCCGTCAACCACGGAAACGGACCGCAGCAGCAGCCCGGTCAGCAAACCCGGAAAGCAGCCGAACCAAACCGACAGGCACAACGACGGCCAGCTGAGCTCGTTCACGCCGGATTATAACCACGTAGAGCAGAAGATAGCTTTCCCTGATCATTTCTGCCCGACGCAGTCTATCTGTGACCTTCAGCACAGCAGAAAAATACATCAGCAGTTAGGTCAGCACACTGAGTTCAGCCCCACAGAGCCGACCCCACCCCAGGGACGTTTCAGTCACCTGCCGCAGAGGCAGCCCTTCTCCAAGACCAAACTCAGCGCCGCTGACCCCCGCGGCTCTCCAGTGGAAGAGGCTGAAGCTGATGCCGCGTCGCCATTGCCCACTTCCGTAAACCTAAACAAGATCCAAATGGACTCCCCTATCGCCCACCATATAAATAACGGCAATGGCAGCAGCAGCAGCACCGGCAACATGTTGTCCGGAGGTCTCGGCGCCGCGTTCCCGAACCTCCCCACCCAGGAGTTGCAGAGCGCCAATGCGGGTTCGTCTTCACCTTCCCTCCCTGGGTTCGGCACCCCTTGGTCCGTTCAGACCAGCTCCTCTCCCCCGCCCGCACCCAACTCCATCAACCCCATCCACGCGAACGCCATTAACCATATGCCCAACGCGGACTCTGACAACAGCTTCTACCCAGGTATCCCCTCCTCCATCAACCCGGCCTTCTTCCAGAGTTTTTCTCCGGTGTCAGCTAATCCGTGCGCCGGGATTAACGTGCAGGGCTTCAGCGGTCCTTTCTCACCCCAGATAAACGTCCCTCAGCAGCCGCAAAGTCGCAGGTCCCCCGTTAGTCCCCAGATGCATCCCCAGCAGGGCGCCTTCCTGCAGCAGAGGAACAACTACAACCAACATCAGGTGAGCTGCTGGGGAGCATGGCCGGGTCTCCTATTCCCATTAATGTAACTATCATAAGCGAATGTAGATATTAAGACTCTCCAAATCTGTAGCCAATCCATTAGGTCTATAGTTTTGTGAAAGCTGACTCTGGCACGTCCTTGGGTTGGGGATATTTTGTCACAATGTAGTTATAAAGCCTTTATAGATTAATGTGTGTATGTGAATTCATGTATAATCTTTACCTTGAATAATAAACTATTTTTATCTTGATGCATAATGACAAATGCATAATGCATTATGCAAGGGCTCAAGTCTACTCTTTAGGCAAAGAGAGGGAGGGGTGAACAGGGTTACAAGGGAGCATCACTGAATCTAGCTGTTGTTCTCTCCTGGAAGCTGGCTGTGGGATGTGGTCACATGGCACAGGGCCATCCCTGCCTTGTGGTGCACTCAGTGGGAATACAAAGGTTTGCAGGGTTTGTTGTCGTAAATGGGTGCTTATATTTGGGTGAAATGAAAAGCGTCCAGTATCTTGGTGGTGTGATGGTTGTCGGTTGCAATGCCCTGAGGAAATGCAGCAACAGCAGAAGCTCACATGAGCAGTCCAGTCATGCAGCAGTTGGGGGTTTGTAGCCTTCAGCTTCAGGTTTCTCCGTAATGCAATTTGCACATTGGGTGTGTGCATGGAAGTATGTATGTGACTGGGTGTGCCTGTAGTGCATGTGTGGTGTTCCTGTTTCACTAACCTTTAGCCCTTTGCTCTGAGTCCTATGTAAATATATTTTCATGAAACCAACACAGACAACCGCATAAAGGTGATCCCCACCATTACGTGCAAGTTCAATTTTAAAGTGAAAAACATAAGAAAATGCTGCATCTTTTCTATTTTGTTAGTTACTAAATGCATATTTTGTGAATCGTGTTTTTTGTATGTGAGGTTTGGTACATTCATTTCTAACAGGACTCTAAAACAGCCTCTTTTCATGTAAATGTCCTTCTAGAAGCAAGTCTTGGTACTCGGCAGCCATCTTGAAATGTCTCTGGGTGCTTATTGGATCTTTTTTGTTTGTTTGTTTGTTTTTTGGAAGCTTCATCTAAACTAACTTTAATTTCAGTGGCAACCAGGACATGGATTTCCCAACAGTAGCTTTAAAAAGAGCGTTCTTTCAACTTTGCTCATAGATTTTTCCATTTCCCTTTCTCAGAGTGCTGAGTCTCTCTCTTATGATTCTGCTTAAAAGCACTTCTGTTATCCTTTTTTTTTTTTTTTTTAGATTATTAACTCTGTTCCTCAAATACAGCACTATTAGAACATGGACGTTGCCAGTGAGTCCAAAGGTTTTCAGTTTACATTAAGCATTGAGTGCAGAAGAAACAGAAAGTTGTTTCTCCTCTGTGTATGATTCACATGTGAGATTAAGCACAATGCAATCCAATGCATGATGCTTAAGAGGGGACCCAAGGTCCAGGTGGAGAGAGACTGTGTGTAAGTTACAGAGGTGGTGTTGCAGCGCACAGGATACTTAGTATTAGTCTTAAAGCCCTAAATCTTCTTATCCAGCCACCCGTTACAGGAGCAGATCAAGCTGTGGCTGTGAAAGGAAAGAAAGGCAAGATAGGATGAAATGGATGTTGTAAATACAAAAAATATTTGTGTATTACAGACATGATAAAGCTCTCAGTTCTCTTTAACTCCATATTATCTTTATGTTTGCACAGCCCATGGTGAAACCATCTCCCTGGGGTAGTCACCAAGGCAATGGCTGGGGCTCCGGGGGGATGTCCTGGGGCCGGGACCACCGCAGAGGGAGCGGCATGGGTGTACCTGGCTCAGTCAGTCACGTCTCACCCCTGAAGAAGCCCTTCTCAAGCAATGTCATCGCTCCTCCCAAGTTCCCACGCTCTGGCGGATCACTGGGGCCTAAGTCCTGGATAGAGGAGAACATGTTTCGCACAGACAGCAACAGCAACACCTTGTTGCCCCTGCAGGTATGTTTTGTAGGATCATTGGTTTGGTGTGTGTGGGGGGTAACAGAAGGGTTTTTGTTTGACAGTGTGAGAATCAGTGGGTTTAAAGGTGGGAAAGAGCTGGCGACAGAGGTTAAATCAATCACACGAATTAGATGTTAGACAAATTAAATGATGAAGGTCTCTGAAGGGATAGTTTTACTTAACTTTACTTGATGAGGTATAAACTAAAAGGGGATAATAATTCTTTCTATCAACAGGAGAAACATAAGCAAGAGTTTTTAGATCTGAGGATCTCGGCTGGGCTGCTTTATTTTCAGGAAGTTAACGCCTTTTGCCACTAAAACTGCTCCTTTGCCAAACTTTAAAAGGTCATATTCCAAGTTGTGGTCTACCTAATGAAAGTATCAGAAATACAGTTGTTTACTTGCATAAAATATTCAGGTTTTTGCTATTATTCAGAAAGACAAGTGTCTATACTATGGTCTTTATATGGCTAATGAAAAGTTACAATTTCACTGGTACTTGCAATGAAACTAATGAAAGTTAAGTTTTCTAGGTAACAAACTCACTCCTTCTTTTCTTTAAATACCTTCTTAAATAGACTTGTTGTGTAATACAAAAGGCCTCTCGAAGAGCAAATGATATTTAAAAGTAGATGTGTTTCTCCCAATGTCCAAAAATGTGGGATTTTCTTTTGGGTAGGCATCTGTAGCCTGGCTTGGCAGAACTGACAGTAAACAAGAACGAGGTCGTGTGGAGCAAATGACATCAAAAGAGTAAATGCACATTCCAAATGTTCTCTATACATGTCTAAACAACATATTACCACATCCATTCCCATATCTTCATCAGAAAATTGACACTACAATATGCTGCCTATGTGTCTAATTTCTGAATATTGTCACGTTTCTAACATTAATGATATATTTTTTTGTGTACTTAAATGAACTGAGGGACTCTATGATCATCAGTGCATCTACTTTCCCCTTTTAATGCTTCAGGGTCCAGATGGTCATCGTTTAGTCATATTTTAATCACATCGTTCTAATTTTCCTGCCAAAAACAAAATTCCCATTTGTTCACAAAATTGGATTAATCTTCGTCTCTTTCGTGTCGCTGATACAGTGTTTTTCCAGGCTCAGAATGGGCCTCTGTGGGATGACTAAGTACAGTGACTTACCTAATTTAACAAAATTTTCCTTTTTCTCACTATTTCTTAAACAAGAACGTCTGTTGTGTGTGTTAGTAAATGAAATCCCAATTCACAAAACTGATTTAGGAAGATTATTTTATTACAGTTACCTCCTGTGTAGGAAAAATGTTTTTACCAGAACTAAAAACATGAACTGATTTATAACCCCTGAAGACATTTATGTAGTGCCTTGTGCTCGGTTTATTTGTGTATAATTATCTTTAATTAATGCATTGAACCACACACAGAGTCATCCATTTAACTTTTACACGTTGCACTCAGAATGTATCACTTTTGTACAACACACAGCTTATAGCACATGCTTCAGAACCAAGGCTTGCAGCACAATTCAAGTGATGCCCCATATGTCACTTTATATTTTTCTTAAAATTGGACCCAGACACTTGTGATCGTCATAGTAACACACCTCCCGTGCACACACTGAATTAAACCTTGCCTGGAGTTTCAAGTTAGCAATCAAACTTACACAGAATGCAGAAAAAAGCAAAGTAACCTGATGTGGAAGATTGCGAAGCCTAGATCTTTGCCAAGTGTAAAGAGACGTCTGCGTGTGCCGTGAGACTGGTTGCTATTTTCAAAGAACATAATTTGCATTGTGATTTGATGTTTCGATTCTCGTGCCTGCAAAGAAATGGAGTCATAGTCAGGAAAGCCTTCAGAAAATCTCCCCCTGGGATACAGGCACTTTGAACAGTGTTTTACTTGTTTTGAATTGATATTACTGAGTTCTTAGGAACATTTATGAGGCAGTATTGTTCCCTGAAACTCCATGTTTAATATCATTCTTTGTCATAGTTTATCATTTCCAGTGCGACTTGCATTGAAAGAGCTCGGTGTTGCTGTTGAATTCTTCTATAAAATCATTCAGTTATAGGCTTCATGTAAGAGACATTTTAATGTTAAAAACTGCACAGCTTGGACACTCAAAGTGCATCAATTGATTAAAAGTTTAAATGTGCCTTTAAGGACCTCAACACACAATTAATATAAAATCAAATCCACAAAACCTTTCAGATTATGAGCGACTTTGCCTGAATCAATTCTAAGATTAATGCGGGTATGGCCGTGACTCATTCAGACCGATCTAATGATATCACCTTATTAATGGTGTCACCAAATGGTACGACTGTTGCTATGAGCTCAAATTATTAGTATTATCAGTGCCAAGAAGTGCAGCGCTTCCTATTCCAGGAAACAGACGCGACTGCATGGATTGTTAATTTCCATAAACAGTGTCACTACTGGAATTTTTCAGATTCCAAGTCTTTTCCTTCCTTCCTCTCTGTTTAATGTTTGGCAGTCAGTGACAGACTGTATCTCTGCTGTGTCATGTTTTTAACATAACACAGAGGTAAACTGGGGACAAAAGGAACAGCACCTCTGCCTTCAGTTAGCCTTTAGTGGGGCTAGTCACTTGTTGTTTCTCTAAGAAAGGCTGCAAGTTTCCTGCAATTAACTGATGTGATCACCCTAAAATACTATGACGCTAAAGAAAAAAGATCATCCAGCAACGTCAGGTTTCCCATTGCTCATTGTCACCCATTACATCAGTCTTCTTGTTAACACAGAACCCTCCAGAATCCTTGGCCTGTCATGAAAATTACTCAAACTAAATGATCAACAGTAAACAGGTTGCTGTTTAGCACTTCAAAGAAAAAACACGTGCACTATTGATGTGATGATAGAAATATCACCAAGATTTCTTCAAGCCTGGAATATTTACATGAAAAAATCTGTGAAGGAAAGGGATATTAAAAAAATTAAGCCAATTTAAATTAACTAGTGGTCCGCTGGCAAGCAAAAGGTCCTGGTTCAATTCCAGCTGGAGACACAAATCCCCTGAAAATCCCCACATCCAGCCTGAAATTTGGCCACCCATCCCCTTTGGCAAGGAAGCAGGCAAAAGTCGCTGTCCTTCGTCTCTAAAGTTGGCAGGTTTATGACACATAAAGACCAGTGTGAACCTGTTAATCATTCTCATAATGCAGCAGTGAAAGGGTTTGGTCAAAAAGTTCCAAAACTATTAAAAAGCAAAAACCACTCACTTTAAAGTTGGCCCCCTTCAGGATTGTCTCACTGTGAAGCTCTGCAGCGCTCAAGCACTCCTGCTTCATTTGGACCACTCCCCAGACTTGAAACAGAGTGCTAAAGTGAACCTCGATCTCAAACTAATCTGCGTTTTTACATCTACCTTAACGTTTTCACATGACAGTGCACTCTAGTACAATGCAGGGAAACCGTTTCTGGTTACACCAGCACAGTTGTCACTTATCATCAGCCGTCCTTGTGAAATTTGACTTCCTGTGATTTTGTCCCCTTACCTGAAATGAAGTTCAAGTTGAAGCTTGACCAACACAAATGCAAGAAGTTGCATGCTATTGCATTTTAATTGTAAATTTTTTGATAGCATTTTGTATTTTGCGCAGTTACCGTGTGATCATTTTCTGAATTACTGTTGCTTACACAGAAGCGACATGCTGCTATTAACTATCATAGAGTTGGGACATTAGCCTGTCATTGTGCTGTGTGTTATAAGATGGACTTGGCACTCTGGCTAGAATAATAAGATGATCAACTTCACTGTTCTGCTGACAAACTCCCAACCTCCATCTCAGCTCTATTGTGAAATGCCGCTCCTGGTTTTAGTTTCCATTTTCTCTCTTTGTCTGCATCTTGGAAGCAGTCCAGAGAGCTTGGGGAATCCGTTGTGTAGGCTGCCTGTAAACTTACCTTTAGACTCCTGAAGTGAATAAATACGGAAAAAATGTTAATCCGAGCGTGAGGCGCATGTTAAGCCAAATACCCTGTGCTTCAAAGGTTTTATTATTCATAAGCCAAATCCCGAAGGTGTGTGAGAAACGTGAGGATTTATTCGTGCACCGTGACGTTTGTTTGTTTTGTCAAACTCTGGATGATTAAAAAAAGAAATGTCACCTGTATTTTTTCAGGATCGCACCAGGATGTACGACAGTCTGAACATGCACTCCCTGGAGAGCTCTCTGATTGACATCATGCGAGCTGAGCAGGATCCGATGAAAGGTAAGCTGGCCTTTCCCTTTCAGTCTCAGTTCGTGGGGTCAGAGGGAGGCGATCGTGTTCGCGGAGGCAACCCGACATCGTGCAGGGAAGTGACAGGCCCATTGCTCCCAGAGCTGTGCTGTTTTTCCACACACCAGCTTATTTTCTCCGTGCTGAGAGCTTAATACTTGTGCCACCAGCTGCACATTTACATGACCTTCCAGCTCTGATCCTGTTCCTACTTAACCTGAACAGCACACTGATCTGACTCAGAGCTGGAGGTCAGGAAAAAGAGAAACCATGGCATTTTTCTTTACTAATATCAGAAAACATCTGTAACTGTCAAACATGTGTATTTTACACCTTAAAAATATATTAACGGATCTGTGTAACTGCTGAATTATTCCTCACTTCTTGGCAGGACCAAGCAGAGAATTTATCGTAGATCGACACTGTCCTGGCCTCCTGTGCTCAACTGCTGGACATCAGAGGAGCAGTGTCAAATAACAGCTCCTACTGACGGCTGCTCGTAGCTCTTTTACAGCCTGACAAGCCAAAAACACTCTCACTTTAAAATATTACAAAGAAGAAAAACTCATCACTGGTTAAAAGACAAACAGTTGAGGTTTGCAAACACGTATAAAATTTCCTGTGTGGATTTTCTCATTTGCAGTTGGCTAAGATTATTACTCAACCTGCGCCCTCCTTTCTTGGGCGAGTTTCTTGTTTTTCCTGCCGGAGCAGATGGAGAGGACACGGGCCAGTGTGCACAGCAAAGCGTGGGGGGTTGGGGGGGTCTACTCTAATTTTAGATGTGATCACACTTTCACACGCTGCATATGACAGCTAAGAGAGGTGAGATGGAAGGGGGGGTTGCAGGGGTCCGCTCTGCCATTTATAGCACTGACATGGTTAACACAACACAGCATTCTGGATAACGGCTCCAAATGTAGCTTCTCATAAGGCAACACATTTTTAATATATTTGTATCTTATTAGTGACTTAATTTATCTGACATTTCACAATGAATGCTGTGATCTAGAATTTGGTATTTGTGATTTTTGATTCATTAGTACGATTGAGAAACCACTGTAAAACTAAATATGATGGGAAATTGGGTTACTATAACAAGTGTTTTTTTTCCTCAATCGTTTCCAAAGCAGAATGTAAAAAAAAAAAGGGGAGAAATTGTCTTGTTCAGCTCAGAACTTGCTAGGTCTTTGCATTAAAATGTTTTTTGTTTTTTGTTTTTTAAATGGACGTTGTTATCGCCTTAAATAAAACAAGTAATTCCACTGTAGTTTGGTCGGAAAGCTGAAACAGTATGTGGTCATTTATGGGGGAAAAAAACATTTGCTCCTGTTTGTGCTCAACTGTGAAAAGACAGTTGTTTTTTCTGTTTATGTGTGTGCGTGCATTTTTGTGTGGTTATTCCCATGTACATGCATTGGCTTTGCCCTGTCTTCTCCATCTGCTCTATGTCTCATTCCTATTTGTGTGTGTGTTTTCTGCGTGTGTGTGTCTGTTTCTCACATCAGGCCGTGTGGGATGCCCTAACCCCGGGGCTGACGGCCTACTCATGCTCAATGGTAATTATCTCCTAGCACCATCCTCCTGTGTCTGCAGCTCTCATGATGCTCCCACCATTACTCTTTAGCCTCATTAGACGCACTCACTGTGGTGCAATAAGGCCACGCAGTGTCACCTCTGCTGCATCTGCTGCAGAGTATCTGACAGTACCCGTTAAATGGGTTCAGTTTTTTTAACCAGCTGTTCAACTGTTTTGTTGGCATTAAAGTGGCTATGTGGTATAACTGAAAATTTACTGTGCTCGTTTTGTGTAGTACTTGAATGACAAAGGTTGTTCCAGGTTGCCTCCAATTAAATTTTCTTGTGTTAATTAGAATAATTGTTGCCCTGAATAGTCCCTGTGTTTTTGTTTTTTTAGCTTCACATTTGGAGACACATCCAGTTGTCAAAAAAATAAAACCGTGTTTTGTAACAGTATTAGCGAGACATAAATCGGGGTCAGACAACATTTGGGAGTAATTATGAGTGTTTTTAATAAGTTCTGGTTGCCATTTCCTCCTGAGACTCAATAATCAGAAAATAATTTTTGTCCCCTTTTCAACGCCATCTATGCTGCTGTGTGTAATTAGATTTCTTGTCCCTGCCAGAGCATATTTAGGGCTTTGGCCTTTAAACAGTTTTCCTTTTCCTGGTTTTTGATTGCATTTAAAACCTTTTTGTGCAAAATAACAACATTTGTGTAAATGTCATTTATAGGCTTCTGGGCTTTCTGTGTATTGCTTTCATCAAGTATATGACAGATGCAGCCCCTCAGGCTTCCTTGCCACAGCATTTAGGAAGTTTGGAAAAAATAATAATTTTTGTTTTGGGTTTCAGGAGGATTTAAGTCCTTTTTTAAAAGTATCTCAGTTTAGCTCATTAGTCGGTGACTTGAATAAAAGCTGGTTGGGTTGGATCAGCAGATTAAAGTCTACAGTTACAAATGCCCTCTGAGAAATGTTTCATAGCTGAAACTTGCACTCTTGTACTTTTCTACATGCAGCCAGGAGCTATGGGAGGCGTCGAGGTAAATTCAGCTTTCTCTAGCGTGTCTCTTTACTTGTGGCTTTTTCCTTGTGGCATGTGTTATTGCTTAAATAGATACCAAACTGAGGCCTTAAGTCTGGACTTAGACTTCACTGTTTTCTGCTTTTAAATTTGGGAACACAGAATTTTGCTCATCAAATTTCTGATTGACTATTAAAAAAATATACAAAGAAAAATGTGTTGTTTCAGTATCCAGACATACATTAAGTTTAGGGTTTCATGTTTGGTGGTGTTTATAGCCTCTGCTCTATGGAAACCCAAAGTATAAATAAAATAGGTTAGCATGTAGCACTTTGTATAGATTTTTGACTGTGTGCTTAAAATAAGGTCTGTGTTTTACACAAACTTTAGATATTTTCACGTTTTGTTCCCCACTTGTGAATTTTGAAACTGTATCTCAAGTTTTGGTAGCAAACAAAGGAGGTTAGTGATAGTCAGGCTGAAGTCATGCTGCTAGGGTGCAGCTTATTTATACCTCAAAATATGTGTTTTTACTTCTGCCAAATGTATCCACACTTAAAAAAAACTGTGAAAATGGATTGAATATGTGAAGATTATCTTGAAATCACTCGGCACCTATAACGAGGAGCCGCGCAAACCTTTAAAGAGAACCTTTATTTCCCACAGAGCTTATTTTCTGCAGAAGTCCAAAACCCTGTAGAAACATCCCATTGGTTTCTAAAAATAATAAATTATTAAAATATACTAATCTTCTAAAATATTATTATATCATTCATGTTCATAATAACAGTGATTTTATTCCAAAACCCCGACACCACCTGTTTGTTTGAGAAGTTCTGTTATGGACCTCCGAGCTCAGTATTTTAACCATCTACATCTTGGTGTTTCTGAACCAGATGTGCTCGACTGTGAAATGGCAAGCTAACAGGGTAACGACTTGTCAATGATAAATTATTATCCTGAATAATCAATATGTAATTTACAATAAGGTCTTGATATTTTCTTCAGTATGACCTTAAACTAGCAGCTGAGCCCATAAATCCTGCAGGAAAGTGTTCTACTGAGACCACAAATAAAGGGAAGTGAGGGTTGTTGTTTTTTTTGTTTGTTGTTTTTTGATTTTGCAACCACGAGTCGCCCCCTGGTGGCTCATAAAAAGAATCCTCTTTTAAGCCACTTCTGTGATGGCTTCACTTTTTTGGCTTGTAAGCTGCGTCTGTCCTTATGCTCTGACAGAAGCAGCTGCTAGTTGAATCAGATTAATTTGATTGCTTTCCTTTGCTGGCTAAAGACTTTGGTCCAATAATTCACATTTTATCTAATATAATGCAAAGAATGTGATAAAGAAATCCCCTCATTTCATTTATATTTGCTATATAATGAATAACTTAATTCATTATTTATTCTTTTAAAATAACTTGTGTCGTCTGGTATATATTTGAACACTTTGGGACTCCATAGTGCTTAGCCATTATGTTAACAGCTTCGCTCCACTCGGCCTGCCTTTCCACACACGCTTTATCTGCCACGCTGCTCTGGGTGGAGCACACATGATTGCGTGTCCCAGTCTCGGATCTGTAAAAAAACAAATTGTACATAATCCTCACTTTAAGCTGGTGCTTGGCCTCACATCCACTCAGCAATAAAGTGCAATAAAAGCAGAAACATTATTTTATAGAAAGCCTCTCATCTCAGTACGTCCCTGTCATAGCAGAGATGTAACATTGCCTCAAGGAGAGGAAATGTGACTGGGATTGGAAACATGTTCGTGAGGGTTTCTGCTTGTGAATGTTTAATAGCATGCTTGACATTTGCTGTAGCCTTGCCTGCCTTTTTTTGTCCACCAGGCCGCTCCTCTCTCTTCCCTATTGATGACAATCTCCTTGATGATGGCCATGGCAACCAGGGTGTCCCAGGAGTCCTTGGCTCTCCCAACTGTTACCCTCACCAAAACGGGGAACGCATCGAGCGCTTCTCTCGTAAGGTGTTTGTGGGAGGTTTGCCTCCTGACATAGACGAAGGTGAGTAAAGAAATGATTTCATGATTGTGTTGTACTGCCAGTCCTTTAAAAAAAAAAATTCTATGATTTATCTCCCTACTCACGTGTCACATGTCAAATTCCCTTAGATGAAATAACCTCAAGCTTCCGCCGCTTTGGTCACCTTGTGGTGGACTGGCCACACAAAGCAGAGAGTAAATCCTACTTTCCGCCTAAAGGTATTAGCAAAAGCATCAAGCTCACCTATTTATGGCTGGTTACCAGTATTTACATTGAGCCTGCACGGTATTATGATATGATGCAAATAAGTGAATGTCATTTGAATAGTGACAAACCAAGGTGAGCACCTTTGTTATACCCTCTCTTGTTCTTATATGCATGTACACTGAAGCTTTTTATATACGTTTCCTAGGCTATGCATTCCTGCTGTTCCAGGAAGAGAGCTCGGTGCAGGCTCTGATTGAAGCCTGTATGGAGGAGGATGGGAAGCTTTACCTGTGTGTCTCCAGCCCCACCATCAAGGACAAACCTGTGAGTTTTTCAAAAATTGCTTTTAAATCTTTAAACACTTAAATAATAATAATTTAAAAGATGGGTGTAGCTTTTGTGTCTGAATAGTGATGCCAACATGGAAGTACCTTAAAATGACTTCATTGTGTCTAACAGCCAGAGCGAGGGACTGATTTGATTGCAGGCACATGTGGTTAAAGCAGCAGAAAATATAGCAATATCCATCTTTAAATATACTCTGTGGCACAGCAGTACCAGCTCGCTGTGAAAAGAAGCTACATGGGCACAATTTTCCTATAGGGGGGAAAGGTGATCTAATCTTGTTAGACTTTGACACCAGGTGCAAATTCGTCCTTGGAACCTGAGCGACAGCGATTTTGTGATGGATGGATCTCAGCCTCTTGATCCCCGCAAGACCATCTTTGTGGGCGGCGTCCCTCGTCCTCTGAGAGCAAGTAAATATAGCCAACTTGTTTCTCTACGACTAGTATTGCATCTCAGTAGAGATGAATTCAAGCTATGCGTGCAATGATAACTTGGACTAAAAATAAGCTTCTGATAGCTTCTCTTCTGTTCTCAAATCCAAATCTTGTATCTGTTTTTTCACATATTTAAATTCATCTTTTTGTCCTCTGTTCATTTTTTTACTAGTCGAGTTGGCCATGATTATGGATCGCCTCTATGGTGGAGTGTGCTACGCAGGAATTGATACAGATCCAGAGCTCAAATACCCAAAGGGGGCAGGACGAGTGGCTTTCTCAAACCAACAGAGTTACATCGCTGCCATCAGCGCGAGATTCGTCCAGCTGCAGCATGCTGACATTGATAAGAGGGTATGACCACCCTCCTTTCATTAATATTTCCCCCGTCTTCGACTTTTTAGTGTATATCAGGGTTTCAGAATTTTTTTTGTAATTAAATGTAACACTTTTTGAAACCTCAAGAAAAGCAGCACACTATCAAAGGAATGTGGTCATTTGGTTTATAGAAACCTCTGTGCTCAGTGTAGTGGTCAGTGAAGCACTTTGTTTCACTGTTCAGTGTTGCTGGTATTTTGCATCTGTCAATGGCAAACAGTTTTTTCTGCTACTGGCTCTTGTTTCTTCTCATTTATTGGATTGGATGATTAAAAACTAAAGAAATAAAACATGTTGGCAATTTAAAAATGTGCTAATTTAACAAACAGAGGCCCCTGTAGCATGTGGAAACACCAACCCATTCTACAATCAGCAATCATTCACTCAAATAAATGAAACCAATCGAACTTCAGTAGATTAAGGTGTTTGGCATTGGCAGAGAAGATTTAGCAAGTTTTTCATGGGCACAACCCACATTCTCAACGCTGCTGCCCCACCCTCAAATGTATGTTACTTAGAAATGTAGCACCGTTTAGGAGAAATAAACAGGTTTTCCCACTTGTTACAATGTAGACATAATCAGCCAAACTTCTCTAGCTTTAATGTTGCACATTTGTGGGTTGTGACATTGTATGCAAGAACATAAGATAACATACTAATTCCATAAAGGAACAAAAGATGGTAGGAATCTACAGTATGATACATATTTCACTAAATATTTTATTTATAAGCAGAATCTCAAAATTTTACTAACGATCACAAATAAAAGGCTTCGAGATATTTTATTACCGTAAATTAAACTTTTCAGACTTTAGGAATCAGTAGGATTCATGGTATATGACATAGTTGTCATGGTGATGTGTAATTTATGCCATTCGCGCGTGCAAGTGTGTGTGTATTTGCATCTTTTTGTGTGTTATCAGCATCCCTACAGAGAAGAAGGGGCTTGTTGTTATGATAAGCAAACGCTTGTTAGGGCTGGTTAAATAAGGTTTTCTCTCTGCCTGTGCTTCGTTAAGCTTGTTTCCTTCGTTACAGCTGACATTATGTCTCGTTAATGTGCAGGTGGAGGTGAAGCCCTACGTCCTGGATGATCAGCTCTGTGATGAGTGCCAGGGTGCTCGTTGTGGAGGGAAATTTGCTCCTTTTTTCTGTGCTAACGTCACCTGTCTTCAGTACTACTGCGAGTTCTGCTGGGCTAACATCCACTCCCGTGCCGGACGGGAGTTTCACAAGCCTCTGGTTAAAGAAGGCGCCGACCGCCCTCGCCAGATTCACTTCCGCTGGAATTAGAGATTGCGACCCCCAATTTCATGGTAACACAGTTAGGGGAAAGGGAAATTAAACACTGGCTAACAGGAAAAAGAGCATCGCTCAGCCTCTCCTGCTTCCTAAGCTATCAGTATAATCAAGTACATAACACTATACAGTATATACTATATATCTATATATCTTTTGTAGCAGCCAAACACCACAAGCCTCAGTTTTTCACCAAAACCCCCCGCACATCTCAGGCTCTGACAACTCTACAACTCTTTTGTGGTACTTTCATCTTTTCTAAGAGGAGATTTAAAAAACAAAAAAAGAGATTGATTTTTGTAGCTTTTTTTATTATCATTATTTTTGTATGTGAGATTTAACGTAGATACGGGAATGTTTTTGCATGGGGGCAGCTTGTCTGTCTGTCTGCTGCTAGCCACCCCACGGTGCGTTCAGTGCACACTTGTTTCTGGGAAAACCTCGATTCTATAATGTTGACGCCTGCCCCGGGTCATTAACCAAAGGTAGAAAAAAATATAGGAAGCTTAAAATTGACACATTTTCTGCCACAAAGCAAACCGTTGTTTGTTTGTTTTTAACTTTGCCATGGGCTCTTTCTTCTTGTTAGAGAGTTTATTGAAATGTAAAAAAAAGAAGACACTAGGGTTATTTTTGCGCTCATACTGACCCGTAGAGTGATACCTCAAAATACAAAATCTGCTTTTCTGCAACTGTATTCAACATTTATACTGACCGAGCTATTTCAGAAGCTTTGCTGCTATATATACATATATATGAATAGATGTGTAGGTATTATATTTAATGCCATTTATAAACCTGAATCATGTAAAACGAAATGCAGTATGCACTCGAACACTTCTGGCCCCCATTGCCATAGAAAGATTTAAGAGTGCATATAATGACTATAGGCTTAGCTACACAAATAGCATGCTGGATATATGTCAGGAAAAAACAAACCACTGAAATAATAAATGCAGACAAGACGTAACAATTCTATAATGAGTAGCATGATCATCAAGTACAAATGCCTAAGAGGGGAAAAAAATCAGATAAATGAGTTAAAAAAACATATTTAAACTTGCATGCTTTGATGTTTCTCTGTTGTTTGATCTGTTTACATACTAACAATACAAAAAGTGATATTGGTTCTACTGTAGACTTAGTGGATGCCATCACGTTGTCACGTGGTGGCTTGTATAGCAAAAAAAAAACAACAAAAAAATGCCATTGAGAAGCAGAGTGGTGTTCAGTGGTTTGTGTTTGTGTGTCGTCCATGTGCTGTGTGACTGTTGTTAGTGTAGACTGAGGCTCTAGTTTAGCTATCAACAGATTTCGTAGAGAAGAATGACTCCACCTTCACTCTTCCTATCCATATCTTTGTGTGGTTCCAAAGGCTAATCTGGTGTAGCTTCACCAGCAGACCAGACGCAAATGAAAGACTTTGTCAGTTTGGCGTGCTCCGTGTTATTGAGCATTGTTCAAACACACTAAACTGCTTATTTTGTAATGTAACAGTCAGGCTTCCATGCTGTGTGGCTGCAGCTCCATAAATCCAAGGAAACACTGACGCAGTTACCGGAAGATGAAGCATCTCCACATCTCCTCACCACACTTGTCCACGATGAAGACAGTGACGCGTGGTCTTCGCTAAAGATGATCTTTTTCTTTTTATTGTTTGTTTAATTTCCTCCTCGACCCTTGAAAAACTCTTTAGGGACAATCTTTTTTGTGAGGACGGTCGCCCAGCCGTCTGTTTGGTACTGTACAAGTGTGTCGCTCTCGTGTTGTCGTGGTTTTAGTGTCTCATGCCCCTGTGTGTGTGCTCCTCGGTATCAGTGTTCAGGCGTCAACTGTGTACTGTTACAAAACCTTAATGGAACTGAGACTAGTTGAGTTGTGTAATTGAAATTGTTTGTGTGAACAATTTACTCATCACTGGCCCTTCAATATGTTGTTTTTTTTTTTTTTTTTTTTAATATATAATATACATTATGCACTACTTTTCTGTATCCCTGCTCGTTTTCCGTCTCCTTCACCCCTTGTGTTTAGAAGCGAATTATGAAAGTTTTCACCTATTTATAGGTAGAATTTATCATATTTTTTCCCCATAATGACTTATTTAAAGTGTAGCGTGGAGCAGTGGTCTTAAGTTAGCTATGTTTTGTGTGAGTAGAGCAAAAAGCAAATGTTTTCTAATATATTCTAAAATGGTCCGGGTGTTACGAGGAGCGGGAGTCGGAAAGGCGTCGCGGCCTGCAACCTGATGGGAGGTGAAAGCTAAAGACTGGGCTCCCGCTCTGGCCCCTCTTCCTCCTCGTGGCTTTGGTTCTCATGGCGTCTGATAATGTTTGAATATCGTCACCTGTAACACTTGACTCGTGCTGTTTTTGTGAGCTTCTATTTTCTATGTTAAACACTGTTACTTGGTTCTGTATGTGTCCTTGCTTTTGTAAAAATCATATTTATTTCACTATTTTTGTAGACGAAAAAATGAGTTGATTTTGATTGTATTTTTCTATTTAAATAGGACTGATATTTCGATTTTATTTACCCCTAATTATGTCCAAAAGTTTTGGTTGACAAAGAATCACATCATTAGTAACATCAAAGTTTTTGATATACAGCTGATTCTTATTTTGATACACATGACACGTTTGATTTAATGGAAGGAAACATGAAGGTTTTATTATATTCTGGGAAGACACTTGAGATTCTCCCCTGTTGCATCGAGGCCCCAGCTGCCTGTCCTCGTAGATGCTCTGAAACTTGAATATAACACATTTTGAAAGGCTGACTAACCTCGAATCTGTGTTGTGATGTGCAATACTGTTTCTAATGTTTGTATAAAAGTAAGAACTACAGTGTAAACCTTTTTAATGCAGATTTATTTTTTTCATTGCATATTTTGCAAATTTCTGATCCACAGTGTCATTTTTTACTGTCAGAAAAAGATACCCCGTTTTTTCATTGCAAGTATTTTTAAATCCAGATATCTTTGTACTGATGTAAATGATTGTAGTTATTTTGGATAGTGTTTTGCTAACAAAAGGAGAGACTTTTTCATGCATATTTCTATTTCTTTTCATCTTGTTTTTTCCCACATTTTCTTTTATTTGATAGTAGCAGGTTCTTGGAATAATTTTTCATATTTAAATGTCATTGGTATTATTTTGTATTTTTATGTGAAAAACACTATATATAATTTAAAGATGCTAATTGCTAAAATATTATTTTGAGTTTAATTATTTTTAAAGCTAAATATTTGTAATTTTATTGTTAAAGTGACTAATTTCTAAATCAGAGTTTGTGTGTATAGCTTCACAAAAGTCGTTTATGAGATGTTTGGATTGTAATTATTACTGAATGGTTCTTTGATATGCAAAATGAATATCATGTTTATTTTTATTTTTGTTTTTGTATTTAAATGGGGTGTTGATTACAATCTCTTTTTCTTTCTTTCACTTCCTGAATAAAGACCCATTCTGTTTGGACATGAGTTTGCTGGATATCTGGCTCTTGCAGACACTTTTTATACTTTAACTCGTTCAAACACATAATGACATGTAGTATCCAGTGTGTTATTGCAAGTGAAAAGACTATAGTTAGAGATTAAAGGTTAAAAAGCGATCATATCCAATAACTATTAGCTATTTTAGCTTGTCGTGCTAGCAGATTAGCATTTGCTAATTAGCGAAAACACTGACTATACTGAAGTTGGAATTTATCACCAAAGTGTCGCCTCTTTGTTAACTTCAGGTTGAAAGTCGTATTTTTAGCATTTTTGTGTTTTGGGGTTTTTTTTGGGGGGGAGTTGGCTGAGAGGGTGGAATGCTAAGTCATTATTGAATGTTTAGCTTTGCTAGCATGGTTTATCTATTGACAATGAGGCCTGCTAATTCATATTAATAAATATTTCACTCACTAAATCTGGAGCAAAGACATCTTAGAAAGGGTCTAAGTACAGTTACAGACAAAGCAAATGAACAGTTATATCTTCTGTTCATCAAAGGAGATGAAGGTACAACACATAGTATTAGGGTTGCCAACTCCCTGAAAAATAAATAAGGGACACCTCGTGGCCAGGGCCGGGCGACCCAATTGTCTTCACCCTTCCCAGTGTGGTGAATTTTCTAGCTCTTTTTTTGTGTGTGAAATTATTTTTTTAACCATTTGACTTGAATTTGATTTAAGTAGATGTGTATTCTTTGTGATATGAACACATGTGAAACAAATGATCATTTAGCCATTTATTTTTAGCTCAAAATGACAACATTAACACGATAAAACAGGTCTCCTTCTTAAACAGAAGCCTGTCATGCTTAACTTTTGAGAATATAAGTAAATCTTTCTTTAAAAGAACTCTGTCCTGCTTAACTTAAAATAATAGAAAACAATAGAAAGAAAAACATTCTTGTAACAGTGCACATTTAGTGCATTTAGTACAATTGGCTTCAGTTGAGGTATTATTTCAGCTTTTCTAATGCTAATCAGCTGCTCCTGTTTGTAAACCCACTTGCTCCCATGATTACGCATCTTAACTCATCATCATTATTCATCTATGTATTACTTTTATGTATTAGTCATCTATTTGTTGTAATCATCTATTCTTGCAGTTGTTTATTACACAAAATAAATTATATTATCACACTTCTGGCCACATAGCGCTGATATTCACTGCACATGCCCATATTAACTTTTTCCAGCCAGGTGTTTTCCTTTTCCCATTCTTCCCTTTCTCTGAGGGGAACAAACATTGCTGCTCTAATGCTGGGCTTACACTGTGCAGTTTTAGGCCCATTTTGAGCCGATTTTTGAGTGATCGGACCGATTTTGGCCTTCATCGTGCATCGTGTAGTATACGTGGGGTAACGAGAAGTGATTAACACCTCACGACCAATCGCTCGTGAGGGTCTCACCACAGCCGCTCACACTGCTCGCGCGCAAACACGTAAACGTTGGTGTAAAAGATGGAGCAGCACGGCTGTGCAGCCTGTGATCTGGACACAAGCGATGGAGGCACAACTTGTAGAACTTTGGAAAGCTCATCCGAGCCTTTTCGATGTGGCATCACAAAATTATCACGACCACAACAATCGTGAAAATAGTTGGATTTACATTGCTGCTCAGTCACAGCTGCCCGATCAATGTTTTTCATTAGCAATTTAGCAAAGTTGATGGTGGTGGTGTGTGTGTCTGTGTGAGTGTAAGACGGAGAGAGAGAGCGCGACAGATTTTCTGTTATAACCTTCATTTTATGGAGGCACAGTGTGAGCACTCAGGTCGCATCAGAGCATCGGGCGGTATAGTGTGAGACCTGCATCGTGACCTACCAACTGCGAGTCAATCGTGCAGTTTGAGCAGGAGCTGAATAACGTGACTGAAAAAAATTGCACAGTGTCTGCCCAGCTTTAGGTTTACTGTCGTCCGAGACTTGCACCGCAGTGTCTGCGTTTGTTTCCCTGTTGGCCATGCTTCTTGTTGTGGTCATTTGTTGTCTTCCGGTATTTTCTCCGTAAGCGACCTTTCCTCGACCAATGAGATGAGTGGTAATCTGAATTGTCATACTCGTAAGTGTGCTGTCAGCTCATTGGTCACAAAGCAGGAGAGGGGCTGGGAATTATGTTTTCAAACAAAGCGTTAATTCCATTAAAAGTTATAGACTACTTTTGATTCTCACTGTATTACGGGACAAAGTGCGTCCCTTATTAGCTCAATACGGGACGTGTACTTTTGTTTCGAAATACGGGACGATTCCGTATTTTAAGGGACGGTTGGCAACCCTACATAGTATGGAATATCACACCCCTGCATGTTCTGGCTGAACATATTCATGCCTTTAAGGCAGATGACTTGCAATAACGTATGTGGCCCTGCCTACACATATACCCCCGTCATCAGTCATTCCTCAGTTTAATAGCTGCTCATCACCATGCCAAACTCCTTCAGGGAACCAAAGTTATAGGCACAACTGTTGGTCTCCTTTCAGTCGATTAATGTGGTGCAATAGCATGGGACATATATACATGGAATCAGACCAGCACCACATGGTAGAAACAGCAGAAAGGACAGAATAAACCACTGAATGGGCTGTAACATCCCAACAATAAAACCAAACAAGTGTGTGGTGATGATAAGCTAGCTGCAGTACAAATAGCACACTCACAGGGAACCCTTTAAAAAGCGCCCATGAAGTTGCCATTCCACTGGTGGAATGTGTTCCTACTCCCTGAGGCAAAGAGAGACATTTGGTGCCCTACACTAGGGAGATAGCTTCCATTAACAAGTGGGAGAGCCTTTGTTTAGACAGAGCTCTACTTCTAGCTGGATAGCAAAACAGAGAGCGACTGGTCACATAAGCACACATCCTGAGCGCAGTCAATATAGGTATGTAGCACAAACACACCAGACCCAGAGAATGCCACCTCAGAAGCTCAAATTACATAAAGGTACAAGCTGCAGAAATAACCTTTTGGTAAATATGTGCCATTTGGGTGCAATACAACCCTGAGACCCTCAGAAGAGAACTGTATGCATAAGGGGTGTACAAATAAGTCATGAAGGTGATTTGGTACCATATAGATAAAAATTTAATATAAGGTCACCCACTTCCTTTACACAAGCCAAAGCAAGAAGCAATGCAGTCTTGTATGAAATAAACCTCATATCCACAGATCCAGTGGGTTCGAAATGGCCCACAAAGGGCCTCCAGCACCAATATAAGGCAGTAAGTGTTGACCCTGAAGAAAAGAAGATCCCATACCTGGAATCACCCCACAGGGTGCACCCTCCATTCCTTCACCAGGGAACAAGGGTGGCTCTTAGTGACAGAAAATGAGTGAGACAGCTTTAACAAGGGAAGGGAGCATGTGCACATGTCATCACAGGTCATATGCCTCAAAGGTGTAAATACAGGTGCCAGGACACATGGGGACGTGATATCCCATATTATACGTGTTGTACCGAGTGAATCGACTGAAAGGGAACATAGTTAGATAAGTGCTTCTAAATATTTCACAAAACATCATCACAGAACTATTGAAACCCTGCAATCCTACCAGAGCACTGAGGTCTACAAACCAGCTGCTCTCAGACATTCTTAGATCCAGGCTTAAAAGCAGAAGCAACAGAGGCTTTTCAGTAGCAGCTCCTAATATTTGGAACAATTTACCTTTATACATAAGAGCTGCCCAGACTCTCAACCATTTCAAAACACTTTTTAAAACCTACATAATAACAGTAATGAGGGCAAAAGATTTTCTTAGAAACATTTGAAAGATTTCTTATTGAGTCAGTTCTTGATTTTCTGGCTTGATAGTCTTATTTTTGCATTTTATTTTTGATCTTATATTGTTATTTGTATGATGTATGTATTTAGCAGGATTACCACCTGTAAAGCAAATTGCCTTCAACACAGCAACGTGACAAAGAAATAATCCCAGTGGTCCGTCAACACACTCACATGTCGTGCTTGGTGCCATCTAGGGGTAAATGTCAGAAATACAATTAAAACCGAGGTCAACTAGACACAAATGAGTTCTGTCATTTATTAATCTTGAAGATTCCAGTTTCTGACTTTTACACTGGGAGTCTCACTCTAAAAGAGTCTTCATCAATGACATAATGGAGTTTTTTCTGTATGCACATACTGGGCTTGCCTGGCTAATGGCTGTTTGCCTTAGGACATTTATGAGGCAGAAAGAAGGGAGTGGATAAAGGGGAAAGAGGGAGGGATGGAGAGAGAGTTGCACTGAAAGGAGTCCTGGCTGCTGCTTGTGCTGCTGTACTGCACAAGCAGCTGATCTCTGCACATAGATGTCTGACAGTAACATGTTCAACGGGGACTCGAATCTTGTGAAAGATGAGAATCTGAGCAGATAGGAGGACGGAGACACTCAAGAGTGAGAAGTTTGACCTGGTTTGGGGATGAACAGCTGCCAAGTGTTGGGTAAGAACATGGATTAAATGTCTCTGTCTACTGGTTTATTATCACAAGACGTTGTTCGTTCAGAATGTTTATAAAAGTGATGAAAACTTTCTGCCCAAAACTGAGTACTTCTACCCACACGTGTTTTCTAAGCTTGTATAGTCAGATTGCATTGCAGTGCAATAATGCAATGAAAAGAAGTTACATGTCTAAAATGTCTGGTGTTTGTTTCACATGCATCTATTTCTGACATCAGAAACACTTTAGTAGCTGTCGGTCAAAGTGGATGAAAACCTTTATTTTCAGTAAAGGACTTTTTTTTTTTGGTGCAAAGTCTGCCTCGCTCTACATGTTTACAAGAAGATCAAATGAATGAAAAGAGCTTTTTTAGATCTTCATAGTAAATAAACATCTCTTAGGGAGCGCTATGCAGCAGGAGCTTTTAAATAACGCATATTACTAATGCGGCTTAGAAGGACTGCGTTTATCTGTGTTTGGATGTGTTTGCATGCACAACACAGCTGTGTGTGTAAACAGTTGTCCACTTCTTTAAAGCCAGCGTTTTTACTAAAGCTGACATCATTGCTGCAGACTGGAGATGGCGGGCGGGGTTTCTCTCTCCCAGGACCTCACATTGGCTCTGTGGCCAGTTCATTACCCGCAAAATCAAAAACATACTACTCTTACAAGAAGGAGGAGAGCAGCCTGCGTGTATGTGTGGTGTCTCCTTCCTGTTTAGCTCATCATGTAGTATGCACCTAATTTGTCTAATGTGCTTGCATGGTGCACTGACAGACAAACCAAATGTGTAAAGGCAAAGAAAAACATGCCGTAATAAATTTTTTGAAAAGGCAGACAAGGGGATTATCCTTCTTTGTAGACCTGACACATATGTTCCAACGCCCCCGCTGACCAGAGACAAGCAGCAGATGCAAAACTCACATTCTCACGCCCACATGGGCAAATCTGTGTGTGTGTGTGTGTGTGTGTGTGTGTAATAATCAAATCTGCGAATCCAAAAGATTTTCACACAGCGGAAGACATTTTCGGTATGTTTCCATATGATTTCTTTGCTGTGGAATGTTTGATGTTGAACATCAGGATGCAGAATCACCATTAAGTGTTTTTGCTTTTAATGCCTGCTTTACGTTCTGTTACAGAAATAGAGGTGTGATCATGTCTCCTTCTTTTCTCTCTTACATGTATGTATAACGCCATTGCTTCATGATCGCGTTCCCCTGACAGAAATTGTTCTGGGTGTTATGTCATGGCTCGGGAATGTTTTGGCACAAAAAGAGACAAGACTTGGAGCAGACACAAAGATTTCGCTTGAAGTCTATTACATGCAAATCTGTGGCAGGATGAGAACATCGGCGTGTGAAAAGGAATCAGAAGCAATTGCTTCTCATTACAAAAATCACATCTGGCCTCATGCTGCATTTGATCACAAGTTTGATTCACTGATATGCAGTTTCTCTGTCTGACACCCTGACAAGAACGTTTTGAGTGTTTAATGGCACTGATCAATATAATAGGACCGCTAAGTGTCTGGACTCACTGATTCATTATTGTTCGTTATCTGCCTCCTTTGCCCAAACATCTGCAAACACAAAACTAACTTGAGAGTTGCTCGGAACTTTGTGAGTTAACGTGGAGACACAAACATCTATATTAATGTTCTCTTTTGGCTGTATATACAGGTTTGAAGATGTGGACCTTGATGGGATTTGTCTGTCTGTGGCCCTGTGTCTCGGGAGAGTTGTTTGACACCAAGCTCAAAGCCCCACGACTGATCTGCAGTGTTCCTGGGTCACCCGGACTGCCTGGCAAACCAGGTCCCAGCGGGCCCCCGGGAGCAGATGGGAATGTGGGTATCCCAGGAAGAGATGGCAGAGATGGCAGGAAGGGTGAAAAAGGAGAAAAGGGTGACACAGGTATAATATGAAACAGATACAGTATTACTTTATGTCTGCTGATAAAGAAATACTGCCAGTGTGTGCGTGAAGTGAAAAGCTGGCGCATAGAGAAGATAAAATGATGTGTGTGAAAGTTATTAAATGATCTCTCCTACAGGACTGGAGGCTTAACAATAAAGGGGAAGTCAATGTAAACACACATCAGGTCTCCAACTCCTTCAATCTGATCATTACAGACAGCACTGTGTGTGAAATGCCAACATTTATTGTAATAAAAAACAAGAAAAAGGTGCACCTTTGCCATAAAGTGTATCAAGTACAGTTACTGCCACAGGTTCTGAGGATCATTTTAGGGAGCCAGCTTATGATTGAGAAAGAAAAATGCACACATGCAATACATTTAATTAGTGCTTGTAATGTGTCTGTCCTTAGAATGGTGGTTTATGTCGCTCAGACTCATTTTCGAATTAGCTTTATAGTTTTTAAACTAGCTTGAGATGGCAAATCCTGGGTGTAAACAGTTTGATTATTTTAAAGCAGATGCTGCATGTGTTGCAAAAATCTTCCATAATGTTATTACAAAATATTTGGAAGGGCTGTACCTGTTAGCCTCATCCAACAGAAATATTATCCTAATATCAGCCTGTGAAGTCTGAAATGCCATAAATCTGTCAGGGATAAATAAACGTCATTCACCTGTGTTTTCCATTATGCCTGGAAACAGGAATTCACTTTCAACTGAACATGGAGCCACAAAGTTGACAATGACTACCCATCCTTAAAGGCCAAAGGTAAATCTGTGCTAGATGAAGAGGATAGAAGTAGCTTTGAGTGGATGAGAAAGACAGATTTGTAAAAGGATTTTCTTTAGTGAAAAGTTCTGGTGTTTGTTCTCCTTACTGTGCTGTTTCAGACATCGTTCTTTTAGTTTCGCCTCCATTACAGTGAATTTTAAATTAAACAGTCACTACATGATCAAAGACACAGAACTATTGAAACCCTGCAATCCTGCAATCTTTAGCTGTAATTCAAGAGGCAAAGTGATTATTTTGCATTGACTATTCATTTTTAAACACACTTCTCATTGTCAGAGGCTCAAAAGTAATTGCACAAACTAACATAATTTTAAAAAATTCAAATGTAAGGATTGTTTTTAATACTTATAAAGTCATGCCTTAAGTCTAGAACTCACGTCCTTGCACACATCAGATAGCATAGCATAGCATAGCATCTTTATTTATAACGCACTTTACATCCAGCAATGTTGACCAAAGTGCTACAAATATAAAACAGAGAGGAAACAGTTTAAATTACATATAAAATATCTTAAAATTAAAAATCATATAATTAATAAGAAACATATTAAGAGACATCAACAAGTCCTGCTGTGCTAAAAGCCAAGGTAAATAAATGTGTTTTAAGAGGTGATTTAAAAACAGATCAAGTAAAACTTGGCGATCATAGACCAGCAGGGAGTCGACATCATAACAAAATAAAAACATTAAAACAGAAACGTGGAGGAACAGACGGCGAGCCATACACATCGGCGCCATCTTACCCAAGAGCACAAACCCTGCACAAGTTTACACAAAAAAGCTGTAAGGTACAAATGCAACACTTTGAATCATCTTCAGATATCATCTCTCCTTCATTTATCATGAACAAGTCTTCACTTCAACCACATATTGATTGTTTGACTGTGATGAAATTCAGAGGCATAACTGCTGCACTAACCATATTACCCTGGGCATTCTTTGTTATTATTCCTGCCAAGAAGGTTATGTGATTGGATCGGGGTTTTTTCTTTCCCTCTATTTGGATTACAAAATTATGGATGGATTTGCACAAAACTTTTACCAGTGATGTGGTTTGGCTTCACCACTCGTAACTGATTAATACGTAGATCTGCATCCAGGAATTTGGAGCAAAGGACTTGCTGGTACTAGATCTGAATTTATTCACAAACACACAACAATTTGAAGTACGAAAAACTGTGTAACACGGTCTTGGTGTTCTCAACAAAATATCACAAACTAATCCTGATGTATCCTGGTTCATGCACGGTGTTAAGTAAATTCCTTGGTAGCAGTATGCAGCCTTGGTAGTCATATGCAATCTCCAGCTGCTTCTGTTAGAAAGCATCCTTGTGGGTTTAGGTGTGTGAATGTGTAGATATATTGCAGTAAACTTTACGTTTTGGATCACAGTAATGCTAACAAATTTGCTTATACTCTATAAGCTGGGTATATCTGAACTTTCCCATGGTTTTCTACAGGCAGATTAGCTTAAATTTCTATTTTTTACTTCTTCAGATTGTTCAGAAAGTACAGTTTTAGCATAGGAAAATCTTCCATAATGTTATTACAAAATATTTGGAAGGGCTGTACCTGTTAGCCTCATCCAACAGAAATATTATCCTAATATCAGCCTGTGAAGTCTGAAATGCCATAAATCTGTCAGGGATAAATAAACGTCATTCACCTGTGTTTTCCATTATGCCTGGAAACAGGAATTCACTTTCAACTGAACATGGAGCCACTTATTAGGAAAAGCCCTGCAGAAAAAAAACAATCACAATCACAATGTTGCCTGTCTCCAGGGTATTTACTGCGACAGTGGTGCTGACTGAATGCACCGAAGGGTTAATCAAGCCAGTTTGAATGTCAAGTGACTTTGTTCAAAGGTTGACTTAATCCCTGACAATGACTGGGGAGCTGTGTTTCTGGTTTAACAGTAGTAAAACTGAATCCTTCAGTTAGAGACTGATGTTGCAAGCATTGTGTTTTGCTTTCAGGAGTGAAGGGCAGGGTAGGCCCGACAGGTAAACTTGGAGAACGAGGTGACCGCGGCCCTCCAGGCAAACGAGGCCCTACGGGAGAGAACGGAGATGGTGGCTTGCTTGGACCTCCAGGACCCGACGGGGAGAAAGGGGACAAGGGCAAACGAGGACCGCGGGGCACTGCGGGAACCTGCAAATGTGGCAGCCTCATGCCTAAATCTGCTTTCTCTGCGGGAATCACCAGCAGCTACCCTGCAGAGAAAACCCCCATTAAGTTCAACAAGATCCTCTTCGATGAAGGCGGACACTACAACCCACAGACGGGCAAGTTCATCTGTGCATACCCAGGCATTTATTATTTCTCCTATGACATTACACTGGCCAACAAACACCTGGCTATCGGTCTGGTGCAGAATGGTCAGTATCGCATCAAAACTTTTGATGCCAATACAGGAAACCATGACGTGGCATCTGGGTCCACCGTCATGTACCTGAATCCAGAAGACGAGGTGTGGATGGAAATCTTCTACCATGACCAGAACGGTTTATTTGCAGATGCTGGCTGGGCTGACAGCCTCTTCTCTGGCTTCCTTATCTATGCAGACAGCAACTACTTTGACACACTAGCAGATGACTACGCATAGAGCCTGAAAAACTCAAGAGAGAAAACCACAAGCTCCTATTCACTGTCACACACACACATATAAAGACTATATTTTTATACCAATATTTGTATTGCTAGTTATATTATTAGAATGGAGACTTATCTATTGTTTTAAAAGTATATTATTTGATAAAGTCTTTATATGTTCATGATTTAATTGGAATCAAATAAACATTGTTGAAATGTAATAATGGTTTACATGTTTCCATTTGCAAAAAGAAGTAAAACTGAAACATGTGTGAGACAAAGTTATTGGACAATAGAAAGCTGAAAAGTGAAAACAGGCCAGCCATGTGTTTGTTATTGGTGATATTTCCAAAAACAACAGCTGCAGAGGAGAACTTCCTCCTTTGCTTTATTTAGTGCAAGAAATATTAACACAAAAAAAACATAATATGAAACGTAGAGACCATTCTGACGTGGTGGAAATGATGGCGCAATCCTGGCTACCTCAGATAGCAACAAAAACCAACTAAAACTATATCCTGGCCCCTAAAGCCAAACAAAAAAAAAAAGAAGAAACAATCATGTGAACAAATAAATAAGACACTGAAATAAAAAAAATCAAAGATAAAGTTGTGTACCAGAGTTTGTATTGGTTTTGGGGTTTTGTTTTTTTGTTTTTTTACTTAAGCTAGCTGAAAATATGAACAAAGCGTAAGATCAGCGAGATGGTCGTCAACTTCAGAAGAAAAAGGGCAGCAACTGCCCGATGGCTATCCTGGGATGGGATGTTGGAGGAGTGACAAATACCTGGGCGTCCACAGCAACAGCAGGCCAAACTGAAAGACCAAAACAGAGGCTGCATACAAGACAGGGATGAGCAGGCTTTATTTCCTCAGCAAGCCGAGATCCCTTAGCATGTATAGCAAAATCTTAGAGCTTTAAGCCAATTGGTTGTGTCTGTGTGTGAAGTTTAGACAGCTTATGTGGAGGAGGAACTATTATGCAAATTTCCTGCTGAATAATACTTTTGCTTGAATTATACTCCCTCTCCCTCTGTTTAAAAAAACTTTGTTCTGAATGGCTGTTCCTTGTAAACTGAGGAAGTCTAAACTTTTGGCTCACAGGAACTGCTTGTACACTGACCTTATTATTTGAAACTTTGACCATGTTTAATAGGAACATCTGGCTTTGTAACAGTATATATTTTGTCATGTGAAGATGTTTTCACAGGACTCTTCTGAAAAGCATACTCTATGATTCAGCAGCTATTGGATCATTCTTTAGCAGCAACAACTTGAAGCAATTATTTTCTCTGTTTTTATCAGTTTCTCATATTGGAGGAATTCTTCCCCACATTTCTTTACAATGTGACTTCAGTTGATTGAGGTTTGTACATGCACAGCTCTCCTAAGGTCATGCAACAGCATTTCAGTGGGGTTGATGCCTGGACTTTGACTGGGCCACTGGGCTAGCTTTAACTCTTGATGGTATAACATTTGACTCTATAATGCAGAAGAATTCATGGTCCACTTGGTGACTACAGTGATCAGACAAGCCAAAGAGGTATGAGGTGTATGTTGTGTTGATTTTTTTGCCAAACATAGTGCTGTGTAGTTTGACCAAATCTCCACTTTGGGCTCATCTGTCCAACTAAAACTGTACCAAAAGTCTTGCCAACATGCAAACGTAAACCATGCTGCCAACTTTTTTTTAGAGAGTAGAGGTTTCTCCTGGCTTTCCCCTTCCACATAAAATCCATACTTGTTCTGTCATGGTCCTGAGTCTTCAACCCAGTTTTTGTGTTTGTTATGGTCTATGTTTATGTCTTTTGAGATCAGTGTTCCCTAATCTCTCAAACCAGCTGGATGGAGTGGGTTTTTTTTCCCATTTCTCTGAGAATTTCAAGGTCTGACCTTATGGTGAATTTGCTGGGATGTCCAGTCCCGAGTAGACCTGAGAAGCGTTGTGTTAACACACACCTGAATGCTCCAGACCAGCAAACTGCTAAAACATCTGCTTTAATAGAGGTGCTCAAACTTGCTGGTGATCAATTAATCAATAAATCAACAACTGTACTTAGTTTTTCATAGTAGAAATGCATAGACTCCTGTTCAGATGGCTGTAAGCTTTCTTTCTTTATTAGGAAGGGTAAGAAAATAAGCATCACAGGTCCACTTTAGCAGAAATTAAATTTACTGATATACAAATTCCCTAGTATTGTAATGACAATCATTATCGACCAGAAACCAAAAAATGTTAAAAACCCAACAACACAATAAATAATAGTAAGAAAATCCCAACACAAAAATAAAGCAATTGAAAAAATAGACAATAACAAACTTAGTACAGTTTTGTTTTTCACACTACATAAGATAGTGTTATATTGTGATATTATTTGTTCATACATTTGACGTTTTTATGGCAAAATGTTTTTTAAAAAAACACTTAATTTCATTTTCTTTTACCTCTTTTTTAATTAGTTTCGCTGTACCCGGCATTCTAAATGAGCACGGTGCAAAACAAAAAAAACGGATCTGTACCTTCTCGGACTCCGTACTACGCGGGTTCACGCGTCACTAAGCTGTTTGATTGACAGTCAACTAGACGAATGAAATCCAAAACTGCTTATAAGTTTAGGTTGCATCGGTCGTCTTCCAAGGTAGGTCGAGAAGTAGTTTATACCGTTACTAGGCAGCGATAACGGAATTTGTTTGCTTAATGTTAAATATCTAATAATTGCGGGAAAGGTGCTTATGGATATCTAGCTGCAGTAAAGTAGTGGTTTTTATTTCAAACCGTTTACTATTGTTGAGAAAAAGCATCGCAAATCTGGCTTCCAAAAGGTAACGCTTCTCTCTTTGCTCTCAACCATAAATAATACGCCTGTGAGATGCTAAGCTAAGCTAATTTGTTTCTGTTTTAAAACAATTTCATTTCTGTTTCTGTTGCAGTGATATACGAGAAAAACTGCATAAGAAACGACGGGCTTTCCAAGAAACTCTAGTTAAGAAGAAAAATGAGGACGACGTCCAGGTAAAGTCACAGGCTTTGAAAACTTGGTTATATTTTTATTTATTTATTTTTACTGTGAAGTGACAGCTACCTTGTCAAGTTCCGCCAGCATTAAATGAGCGAGCGTCATTCTTTCCTGACAAGACACAACATGACCGGAGGAGCCAGGCTCATTTTGAACACACTCAACATCAGAAATGCACACAGGAGCACAGATAAGGGAGCTTGTAACGCTTTAGTAAATCTAACTGTACTCGATAGGCTCTGGTTCCTTCTATCAAACTGAGTGAAGAGGACCCACGAACTACAATGGAGGTTGGTGCCCTTAACTAGGTTTTAGCTGCTCATTCCTGCTGGCTGCTGAACACCAACTTCTTACCTTCTTCAGCCTTTCTTCCGGCTTTAGTGCGCTAAATACCAGCTTGGATGCAAGTTTTCATTTTTCTGCTATCCATATAAAGTGTATCTTTGTGTATGCCAGGCGCCTGAAGACGGTGAAGAAGATGAAAGAGAGGCTTTGAAACGCCATTTAAGAGCTGAGAGACAGAAGAGAAAGAAAAGGGTAAATCTTTTGGTATCCACCTCATTTCTCTGATTCCACTAATGGCACGGTTAAAAATTCTAACAGTTTTGATTGCTTCTGGCTTTTATTAGCTGCTTGAACAGTCTTCCATCCAGAAGTCCCGTGATGCTGATGATGTCAAGGATGTCACTTCCATCCAGCAGTACAGTGCAGATGAGGGACCATCTGAGAAAGCGGGCGATTCAGTGGTTTTATCGAAATCTCGCACTGGTTCTCAGAAAGGTCTGTGTTTATGTCTTAATCAAATGTACCTCTACTCCTTCATCATACAAGTAATGAGTGATCTGGTAACAACACAAAACAGTACTCAACTGTTTGTTTTTTTTCCCCAGGCTATAAGACCATAATAATGATCATCTTTATATGTAGTAGACGTTTCATACAAATATAGAAAACTTGTATTTTTTTATTTAATACAAAAATAAAACCTACAAGTCATAAAATCATAAAATTAAAGTGTCATGTAGAGAACAGAAGAATTTAGGGGAAGTTACAAAAATTCTTAAAGGGATTAGAAGGCAAAATCACTGTAAAACATACTTTGAGTCATTGTAAAAAGCCTAAATTGGTGTGATGTGATACCTTGATTTAGGTTTGGTTAAAAACTTTGCAGCTTAGCTTTGCATAGTCTAGAGGCAATTAAAACGTGCTATTAGAGATCAGTTCAGTTCACTTTATTTATATAGTATTGATTCACAGCAACAACCACTTCAAGATACTTTATTTTGCAAGGTAAAGACACTACATTGTTTGAGAGAGCCCAAACATTTTTAACTGTGAGTGAGAACTCAGTGACGTTGGTAGAGAAGAACACCTTTTTAATAGGAAGAAACCTTTGGACGAAGCCACCATCTGTCACTTGGGAGGTGCAGTGAAAGAGGAGGGGGAAAAAAGGGAGAGTAGAGACCTCAAACAACTAACAGTACAAACTCTGAGTGAGAGAAAAGCTGATAATATGCAATCGTATCATACAAATGCTTAGTTAATAATAGAAGGAAGTGAGGGCATGTATAAAGAGAATGAAAGCTAGTTGGCTCAGGTCACATACCTGTGGAGGTATGGCGATGTCTTGGAGAAAGAGTGGTTGTCTTTTTAGCCAGACAATTTTAGGGATAAATGAAGAAGAGGTGTACTGTTACCAGTTTTCAAGAACAAGGGTGATGTACAGAACTGTAGTAGGTACAAAGGGTATAGTTGATAAGCCTTACCATGGAACTATGGGAAAGAAATGTTGAAGCTAGGTTAAGAAGGAAGGTGGTGATCAGTGAGCATCAGTATAGCTTCATACACGGAAAAAGCACTACAGATTCTATGTTTGCTTTGATAATGTAGATATGTATAGAGAAGCTCAAAAGTTGCTGCTTGTGGATCTAGAGAAAGCATATGATAGGATGGTAGTGAATCTTTCTACGGTATATGGGTTGGAGACTGCCACATGGCCTAGGATTCTTAAAAAGCAAAACTCTTTTACCTGGGTAAAGAACTGAAAATTATGTATGATTTAAATCTGGAAACTCTTAATCAGACACCAGGTATCCAAATGTAAGCAGCATTTAATATCAAAATTTGACAGAAGGTAGTTGATGTTGTTTAAGTGAGCCTTAAACAAGTGCTTTGTGCTCTAGGTCTCACCTCAAGAACTCAGCACACTCACCATTTAGATGACTTTGTGAAACGACGCTTGGAAGAGAAACTAAAAGCAGCCAGGGTAAATGGAGTTTCTTTTTCTCACACACAGCACACGATCTGAGTGAAATTGTTGCTCTATAATCCTTGGCTTGTATTTCAGTCTAAAGGTGAGAGCCTTCAGGATAAGGAGGCCTCTCTCGAGTTTCCCAGTCGTCTCCATAGCCTCAGAGACAGAGACACCGTAACAAGGTTTGACAGAGAGGTGAGCCTCTATCTCACCTTAACTGGGCTCATGTATTGCTTTCCATTGGTGGAAGTTAATTCCTGGTGTTTCACAGGCTGATGCAGACAGAGCTGGAAGACGGGACTCCCCTCCACCCCTCAGCACCAGGGTCAGGTTCAGAGAAGCAGCAAGACAAGTAAGGCATGGATTGAGATTGAAATCCTGTATACAAAAAGCAGTTGTATAATGAAATTTAATGTATTCATTTTATTCTTTGCAAATACAGGTAGGAAAAGGCCTGCCGACAGCTGAAGAAGCATTCAATTTCTTCACGTTGAACTTTGACCCCGATCCACCAGATGTGATTGAGACGAGCAGCAGGAGAAGACAAAAACAGAGGAAAACAACAGATGAAGACGAAGAGCATGAAGATGTTGATGAAGATATTCAAGAAGAAAATGAAACCCAGGTAACAGGGCAACCAATATTTTTTTTTTTTTTGTCAAAATTATTTCTTACCTTTTTTCATTTGCATAAGATGGACTAACTGCCTCATCTTCATCCTTCTCTCAGAGTGAAGAAGCTCCTCTTGTACAAACCCAAGAAGATTTATTTGTCATTGACCAGTCACCCCAGGACTTCTTGGAAATAAGGAAAGCCGAGTATGTCGGGTACCAAAAACTTCTTCAGCTACAAAGCGAACTCCTGTTTACACCCAGCTTTCGAACAGGTATATAATATCATGTCTTAAATATTTTAATTCACATCTGCACCTCCCTCATATGGGAAAAAATTATATTATGCTTAATTTTCATAGTTCCAACCTCCATCAAACTGCCTGAAAACATGAAACCTCGATACCTGGAGGATGAGGGTCTCTATGTAGGGGAAAGGCCTCCCGTATCCCTGACCAATGAGAATATTCTGGAGAATCGGATTTTGAAAATGGAGGAGGTAACATCAGCTAAAAAGCCAAAATTTCCTGAGTAATTTTTAAGGTATTTTCAATTTAAAAAAATAGTTTTTTTTAATGTCATTGAGTGAAAGACGTTTTTGATCCCCACGTAACACATGACTTAGTAGAAACCCTGGTTAGCAAGCACAACAGTAAGATGTTTGTTATAGTTGGTCACCAGGTTTTCACGCATCTCAGGGAAGATATTGACCCACTGGTCTGACCTAAGTGTACTGCTCTTATATTAAAGTTTGTGTATAGCAGTGTAACAGTCTGTGTTGTTCATGTTTTTGGAATATAGTTTAAGGAGACACATCACTTTTTCTTGTATTTTGATTAGAGTGAAGACCTTCTGGGTTTTTGGTTGACATTCTACCTCTCTCCATTAAAATAAAACTACCATAAGAGACTTTTCATTACTTTGTTTTATTATATTATTATCTGTGTATTCATATCCCTACTGTGTTGTTTTTATTTGCTAAGGGGAAGAAGTGGTTTGGAGATGATGGCAGGATCATCGCTCTGCCTAACCCCATCAAGGAATCATCCACAAGACCCCCCCTTTTCCACATGGAGGAGGCCCTAGACCCTGCGCTACAGACTGTGTATAGGAAGGTCTGACACACACACACACACCAATCATTTTGTTCATTTTCATCATCTAAAGCACTGTTTGCATTCCTACACTGAGGGCGTTGCGATGCCCTCTCTTCTTTTCTAACCTCTTTGCCTTTTAGAAAAAAGCAAAAGGGCAGTTTGGCATTTGGTACAAAGAAATAGAGAGGAGGTATGCATTTGTTATTGGAGGACAGATCAGTGATGGAGGCCAACACATCTGTGATATGCTATCTTCTCAAAATTTACAGCAACATCAAAACTCCAAACTCCATTTGTAGACGTTAAAAGTATTGCAAGCTGTGAAATTACATCTGAAGAAGAGCCAGCATTAAAATTAAACCCTAGCTTTTCAAGGCTTTACTTTTACCCCTTACTTATGATTTTTAAACAAGAAAGAAGAGCATGGCTGTACCTTAACTGTTATTTTATTATTTATTAATCTATCAAATACTTTGATAATTTTTTGAATAATAAAACAACACTTTTGAAGATCCCTTTAAATTCTTAAGTTAGCTGCTTTGTTTGACAAGCAGTGAAAACAGTTAAATATGTAATAGTTTCAATAAAAACACTAAAAACCTTTATTGGACTATTTTTCAGGGTTGTCCTTGTTCCCAGCAAGAAATGGTCGTCTTCAGACATGTTTGTCTTTTGTACTGCATTTCCTATCTAGTGATAGGGAATGGATAGGGTAGTGATACGGTAGTGACAGTTGCTAGGGAATGGCAAACATGATTCAATGCACACATACTTCCTACTAGATAGCTGACCGGTTAAAGAGGTGCATCTGAAATTTGTGTTGTCACATACACTTCTGTCAAGTGAAGTCTAGTTCATGGCTGCATGTGTTACACAGAGAAGAGGAGACACTGGTGATAGCTTAACTTGAGTTGAAGCAGCCTCATTACAATAATTTCATTTTAACTTATTAATTATTATTACTTTTATTAAATAATATTAAAAATCAACATTTTTAAAACAACAGTGAGAAGATGAATAATGGGGGGAAAAAATCACCAGTAAAAATGTTCCCAGCTGCCCTGACCTAACCGTGCTCACAGTTTCCATGGCTTACCTGCCCAACAAAGTGATGAAGCCTTGTGGAAAATAAAATGTGAAATAAATGAGTAAACTTGTGTAAACAAATTCCTGGATAATTTGAAACGGATGGATGAGTGTTATATTTCCTGTAATTCATTAGACTACATCCGCATCTTTATTAGAAGCAGTTGATTCCAGCCTTATTAGCATTTTACTGGTATGTGTGGTGTGACTGTCCAGTTAAACAAATATGTAAACCCTGAAAAAATAAGTTACAGATACAAAGGGCTTTGAGTTTAAGCACAGTCTTTATCTCTAGGGAAAACAAGTAGTTATCGTCTCTTGTTCATATTTATTTATTAAATTCTGGAGACGGGCACAGCTGTCATACGTGTTCATCCTGAAAACACAGTGTTCAGGGTAGTTAAGTTGGGTGTTTATAGCACATTATTTTCATGCATGACTTTGCATTACAGCACTCCCCTGATGGTGCTTTCAATCTTGCCAGCTATTTCATGCTTCCTTTAAACTGGCACATACTTGGAAACTTGGAAACACACAGGCAAGGCACAAGTGCCAAGTATAATTCATAGTGGTTTTCATTTCCCAGGATAGTGCATGATGGATTGTGTTATTCTGTCTCCCAGGCGGTGAAGTCCAAGTATGCAAATCTTTACATTGCTGGTGCAGCAGATCCTGAGGGAGACTACCAGCTTGATGTTGATGTCTCTGGGCTGATCTTCTCCCATCACCCACTTTTCAGCCGCGAACACATCCTGGGCGCCCGCCTAGCTCAGCTGTACGATCAGTACCTAACCAGGCAACGCAATAATCTCACAGGTCACCTCACTGACAAGGTAAAGTGAGCTATGAAAGGGACTCCAGAGTTTATATGCAGCATTCAGTGTGTTTAGTGTCTTATTTTCTGCTTTAGTTGAATGGACTAAGGAATGCACTGCGGAATATGCTGGAGAGCCATAGTGGGCTTAACCCCACTCAGGCCTTGCAGCAGAGGATTTCTGAGTATAATCTGGAGGTTAGGTGAGTTCATCCCTTAGCATCCTACGAAGTCCTTGTAGCCTAAAAACATGCACTGTAACATTGACTCTTTGAGCAGTAGTGTTTTTCCAAATATTACAGGAACACTCGACATCTCCGAGACAGTGAGCAGGAGAAAGACAGGACTCTTCTGAAAAATATAGTTAAAGTGTGGAAGGAGATTAAAGCCCTGAGAGAGTTCCAGAAGTTTACCAATACACCCTACAAGCTCTACCTCAGAAGGTAACAGCTAAAAGTGACAGAAATTTCAGTGAGGCGGTAACAGTAAAATAATGTGTATATTCTTTATGGGGATGTTTTATGCAACTCCATAAAAATACTAAATGGGGTCTGTTTTGTTTGTCCTATTTATTTATTTTTATTATATTTGTTAATTATAATTGCTAACGTTAATAATGGCCAGAGTTTTCAAAGTCCCAATCCCCGTGAGCCAAAATCTGAGACTTCCAACACCCTAAATTCTCCCTGATTTAAAATCTGGTATTGTTTTATCACTCATCCCTAATCGATATCAGCTGGATAGAGTAAGATTTGCTCTGTAGAGAGTTCTCCAGATTCTTGTCCCAGTGTCATTAATCTGTTGTGCTGTCTATTGCCTCTTCAGGGAGAATGTGGATCGGGTGTCAGATGAGCAGGACTATGAAGATGAAATCTTGGCAGAGGTTGTAGAATTAGAGGCAGAGACTGAGGAAGAATACCAGAATAAATTAGCTGAGTACAAGAAACGGCTGGAAGAATGGAAACTCTGCAGAAAGAAACAGGTGCCTACATTTTTACCTGCATTCTTCATCTAATCTTCCCCTGCATACGACACATTTCAATAAAAGTTTTTTAATAAGGATCATGCATGCATTAAAAAAAATTGAAAATGTGGTTTAAAGGCAGTCCACCTGACTTTGTATGTCAAATCATAATGTAAAGATATACCCACACACACACCTCCTCATGTTCACTGTTTTCAGAAAGCCAAAAAGAAAAAGCAAAAAAAGAAGAAGAAAGGTCAGGCACAGGATGACACTGAAGGAGAAGATGAAGAACAGGATGTGAGTGAATCAGAAGGACCTACTGACGAACCCCCCCCAAAGCCGGAGCCCCCAGAGAGACCAGACCTTGGCTCCATAGAGCAGTGGGTGAGGGAGAAAGCCCTCAGGATACGTAGAAAGCCAGGAGAGGCCATCCTGATTCCTGAGCTGTCTGCATCTGCAAACATCACTGCCAGTGAACTGTGCCCCAGGTAGACACAGCAGAAACACAAAGAGGGTCTAGGTTTCTTCAAAACATGTATGAACCAATCAGCAAAGAGTAAATATTTGGGTGAGGGTTGTTTGTTTTGTTTTTTTATTAAAATGAGAAAACTTAATAGCAGAATATTTGTCACAGGTGGGAATATCACACCTATTTGCAGGTGTTTCAGTTATGATGATGAACTGCACTTTCACTGTGGTTTTGTGAATGTTTTCATCACGTTTGTTTTCTTCGTGTTTAGGGCCGAAAAAGCTCGAAGAGAAGATGTTGCCAGGCGCTCTCTTTTCACCAAGATCCTCTATAATGACAAAGAAGTTTCACGAACAGACAGTCGCTCCCTGAACACCGACTTCAGGGTGCACTTTGGACAGATATTCAATCTCAAGATAGTCAACTGTCCCCAAAGCATTAGTTTGCAGGTACAGTAAAGAGTGCTGAACATGCTGCCACTTTATGTATCCACGCATTTACTTGATAAATGACTGCTGTGATCTATTCTAACAATTAATTTTTGTGTTTACTGTGTGTGGGCAGGTGTTTGAGGAGATTGGGTCATCATGCTCTCTCCTGGCTCAGGTGTTTCTTCCAGTGCCAGAACCCTCTGTCGTGACAGGCAGCGTCCCTCTTGAGGAATTTGAGTTTAGTAGCAACCAGAGAGTGATGTTTGACCACGAGGGAGTTGGAAGTGGTACATTTTTTTTTTTTTCAGATATGAAATATTTGAATATTTCAAGAATACTTTTAATTATACTAACTTATCAACTTCTCTCTTACACTCTATACACCTTCTCAGATGTGCCCCTCTCCTTTGAAGCTGATGGCAGCAACAAGCAAAGTCTTTTGACTTCTGGGAAGGTCTCGTGCTGTGTTTCTTGGGGTATCGGGGACGATGATGTACCCCTTGCGCCTCCTATTTCTCAACAACCTGGTGGCGTTCACAGGTAGTATCTTTCTTGATTTTCCTAATAGAATTATGCACACCCCACTTTTCAGTTATTTATTTGTAAAAAATGTTTGGAATCATGTATGATTTTCGTTCCACTTCTCATGTGTACACCACTTTGTATTGGTCTTTCACGTGGAATTTCAATAAAATTGATTCATGTTTGTGGCTGTAATGTGACAAAATGTAGAAAAGTTCAAGGGGGCCGAATACTTTTGCAAGCCACTGTGTATATATATATATATTACATACATATATAGTGCTGTCAGCGTTAATCTCATTAAAATAACGTTAACGCTCTAACTGCATTAACGCGGCAAATCTCCGTTGGCAAGTTAGCGCGGATCGCCCCGTGTGTGGGTTGCATGGCTTCAACGCGTTAGCACGGTTAGCTCGCTAACATTTGTCAAACATTTTGCAGTGTACAGCAGGAGAAGTTTTTAAAGGACTATTTTGTGTTTTCTTACTGAAAAAGCAAATTTACACCCCCCCACCGAGACAGCATAACTTTTCAGCATGTTATAACTGAAGTGATCTGAGACAGCACCTATTCTTTGCTTTCAGGTTTTTAAAATAAAGGCTATTACAGGAGGCTGAGGAGCTTATTGTCCCTTCAGATGGTAAAAACTGTGATTGAAAGGAGGGAAAGCCAGATGCAACAACCACATACACTGAAAAGCAAATCAGAAAACTGAAGTGTATGACAGACTGTGCAATGGCCATCTCTATAAGACTATGGCGTGTCCTTGGGTTAGGATGAAGTGCTATCGTGATACTGATTTTCTGCCTGTTGGTTGGAATTGGTTTATTACTGCAGCAAAATATGCAGACATATGAAAAAGAGAGTTTTCACATGACTGGAGGTTGAGATTGGTGTCTAGGCATCAAGCTCATCACTCCTTATAAATATGTTGCATATAACATTGGGCCACAATGTGGAAATATGCCCTTGCAGGTAGATTCTGGCATGAAGGAGTTGAAATGGCATGAAGCAATGCCAGATCGGGGGGATGTGTTTGGTATATGAAGTTGTCAGTGTCAGTCCAACAATGTGTTGGTTTTTAAATTGATCTCTAAATGTTTTACTTTATCTTCTGTGCAATATAAAATATTACAAAATTGCTCAAAGACTTGTTGTTGTTGTTGTTTTTATGTTATTGTCAATACTGATCTGTCTGTGTTTCTTAGTGGCAAGGGCCATCTTGATGCTGTTAGCTACATTGGGGCATCTGGACTATATGACATGAAAAAAATTGGTGAGTGGGCCAAGCAGTCGCGTCTGGATCCAAACGATCCGAAAAATGCCTCCATCATGCAGCTGCTAAAAGTGAGTATCAGAAGATGGCTATTTTTAAGGACATGAACGCATCAAATGAAACATTTTCCCATGTAACTCTATGTGTTTTTTACAGGTGGCCAGTAGTGGAGAAGTAACAGCTCCAGAGTACTTCCGCCTGGAACATCTCCAGGAGGAGTTTAATTTTGTGACTGATGAAGAGTTAGAGAAGTCTGGAAGGTTTCGTCTGCTCAAGCTAAGGAACCAGGAAGTTGCAGAGTTTCGGAATTACAAATTCATTCCTGCTTTAGAGAGGGAGGTCACTGATACGGTTTTCCAGGTCAGCTTTTCAAAAGTGTATTGCAGAATATTATCAATGTGGTATAATGAAGATGCACAAGCTCTATAAAAGGATAATAGTTTTTTTTTTCTTAACTTTGGTTAAAATTATTTCAGGAATATGAAAAAAGATTGAAAGAGGGAGAGGTAATTGATACCAAAGAGCATTTGGATTCACACAGAGCTTTAGTGGCCAAATACCTTCAGAAGGTGAGCTTTTTAAAAAAGAAAAAAAATTCATACGCAAGTATTTAGCACACAAGAGACTTAAGTGTTGTGTAATCCTGGCATTTGTCCACAGATCCGAGAATCAGTCATCAACAGGTTTCTTCTTGCCAAGCATCACTACCTCCTGTCTGATTTGGTGACAGAAGAAGAGATACCAACCATTGGGTAAATATGCACTGCTAGCAAAAGCTGAATAGCCTGACTCAAAATATACGAGCTTTTTTGTTTGTGCTGTGTATGTTATGTTTTCAAGTATGGCTATTTCTTTCTTTATTCACCTGTGGTGCAGTGTACATTCACTCAGGTACTCTCCTTAAGTACAGATTTAAGGTATTTGTACTGTACTTGCATCTTGTCATTCAACTGTACTTTTAGTCTACTGCTAATAATCTAATGATGTTGTGCGCAACTGACACAGAAGTCACTTTCCTGTATTAAGCACTTTTATGTTTAGTATTTAACACTTCCAGTGCAATACTTTCTTGCACCAGAGTCATAAACAGTACAGTATTAGTACTTTCAAAAAAGGAACTGATAAAAAATACTTCCCTCACCACTAAAGCTAAGGCTAGGAAATTTCACGTTTGCTCAACAGTCATCAGAAAGAGTTGCAGGGCCAGCATAAAATTACACGCTGATGTAACTGTGCATTTTGGCAGCTGCTGGGTTGGTGTATTTGATCCTTAACTCAACACTGCATTCGCCTGTCTAATTTGTTCTCTCCTCTAGAAGTTAATACATTGTTGTGCTAGAGCTGGTTTCACAACATGTGGACATGATAACAGAACATTTGAAATCAATTTCAGTCCTTGACTATTTTTAAGCAGATTTATATATTTAATAATGTACATCAGTGTCAGTCATGCTGTTGATGTACACTTTGTTTCATTTATTATTATTTTTTTCTATTTTTCTGCTTTTCTTCTTTTTTTCTTTTTTTTTCCTTTTTCTTTTTGTTTGTTTGTTTGTTTTACAGTGGTGCAGGTCCAGGGTATGTTCTTGGAGTTTTGCTTTGTTTTGTTTTTTTGTCTTTTGTGTCTCTGTTTCTCCTCTTAGTTTAAACCCTGAATACGAGTGCATGAATGAATATAACAGACTGTTTCCAGTGTTCAATCCTCCCAGGGTTTTGTAAATAATGAAAAAGAATTTAGTCAGAATATGAAGCTAAAGATTTTAAAAGCTGTAAAATTTCATAGAGATTAACACCAATAAAATGGTAAAATATTAGAAGCTGCTAATATAAGAAGAATTTTAGCATTCTCTTGCAGCAGTACATTATACTGATGGATATCTTTATATGCTCTACTCTATTGTTTTTCTTCCCCATCAGGCTGCAGTAAATGGCTGCCCCTCCCTTAGCATGGTTCTGCCAGAGGTCTGTTCTTAGTAAAAGGGAGTTTTTCCTTCCTACCGTTGCCCAGTGCTTGCTCCTACGGGATCATCTGATTGTTGCCATTTTAAGTCAGTCCAGTTAATTTTTTCAGATTTATTTAAAGTCATTTCAAGGCATCTTACATTAGGGTAAAGACCCTACAATATAAAAATAAACCCCAACAATCAGATGACCTCCTATGAGCAAGCACTTAGTAACAGTGGGAAGGAAAAACTTCCTTTTACTAGAAACAGACCTCTGGGAGAACCATTGTAAGAGAAGGGCAACTTGTTGGGGGTGAGGTAAAAGAAAAGACAGGGCGACTTGAGGTACTATGATTTACGACAATAGTAGTAATAATAATAATGGATTGGATTTATATAGCGCTTTTCAAGGCACCCAAAGCGCTTTACAATGCCACTATTCATTCATTCTCACATTCATACACTGGTAGAGGCAAGCTACAGTTGTAGCCACAGCTGCCCTGGGGCAGACTGACAGAAGCGAGGCTGCCATATCGCGCCATCGGCCCCTCTGGCCATCACCAGTAGGCGGTAGGGTAAAGTGTCTTGCCCAAGGACACAACGACCAGGACAGAGAGCCCAGGGATCGAACCGGCGACCTTCCGGTTACAGATGTGATTCCCAACCCCCTGAGCCACGGTCGTCCCAAGCTTTATCAAAATAGAAAGAATCTTAAAAGTAGAGTGAGTGTCTGTTTCCCAAATCCAAACTGGGAGGCAGATCCAGAGAGGGGCCTGATAGCTGATGGCTGTGCCTCCCATTCCACATTTAAATACCCTAGGAACCACAAGCAAGCCTGCAGTCTGAGAGTGAAATGCAGTGAAATTATATAAATGTAAATCTACAACAGGGCATTATCCAACTGATTTGGTAAATGAAATGATACTTTTAGAGCACTTTTCTACCTTTACAGAGCACTCAAAAGCTTCTGTGCTACATGCCTAAAAAATGCAAGCGCTTTTGTTATCTAAATTTATGATGCACATGCTCACACTCAAATGGATGCAAAAATAAAGGATACAAACAAATAAATCAATGGGATTTAGTATAAATCCCATTAGTATAAATGGGTGATCGTGGCTCAAGAGTTGGGAGTTCGCCTTGTAATCGGAAGGTTGCCGGTTCGAGCCCCGGCTTGGACAGTCTCGGTCGTTGTGTCCTTGGGCAAGACACTTCACCCGTTGCCTACTGGTGGTGGTCAGAGGGCCCGGTGGCGCCAGTGTCCGGCAGCCTCGCCTCTGTCAGTGCGCCCCAGGGTGGCTGTGGCTACAATGTAGCTTACCATCACCAGTGTGTGAATGGGTGTGTGAATGGGTGGATGACTGGATATGTAAAGCGCTTTGGGGTCCTTAGGGACTAGTAAAGCGCTATATAAATACAGGCCATTTACCATTTAAAGGACATGTATACGGTCGCTGGTTTAGCTTAGTGCGTTGAGCAGCCGGTGGCTGCATTACTTCCCCTCTCGCTCTCTCTCCCTCCACTTTCCTGTCATTTCTTCACTGTATCTATCAATAAAGCTGAAAAAGGCCCCCCAAAAAGGGACAAGGATATGTTGACAAACAAAGTGGAGAAGTCAGAGATTAAATCACAGTCCTTCCAACTGGTACTGTACCTGTGCTACATCCTGAATCATAGCCATTCTGTAAGATACCAGATTATATGCCGGCACATTTATACCAGGGCTGTCACAATATCCAAATTTGACTTCACATTTATCAAAGAATAAATTGTGATATTTATTACAATATCTGTATAATTTTGGGTGGAAAAAAAGTATTTAAAAAAAATTATTGAAAAATTATTATTATCATTGTTGATGTTGTTGTATCTTGTCTTTTTGTCAGATCAGTTAAACAACTGTTAACAACTATAATTATACAAAAGCTTGCAAAGGGAAGAATTTCTGATATTAACAATATTATTCTGTGCGTTATTAATACAATAACTGTTTATTTTTAAATATCACAATTATTGTTCAATACACACTTATTGTGATATGCCTATTTTAGACTTTAGATACAGGATAAGCAGCACAGTATGTTTCCAGCGGTTCTTGTTAATGCCATTAAAGGTTACTTTAAATTTTCAATTCAATTCATTTATATAGCACCAAATCAGAACAACAGCGGCATCAAGGTGCTTTATATTGGAAGGTAAAGGCCCTACAATAATACAGAGAAAAGCCTAGCAATCATATATACCCCTATGAGAAAATGCTTTGGTGACAGTGGGAAAGAAAAACTTCATTTTAACAGGAAGAATCCTTAATGATATTGACATATAAAACTACAAATACCTGGAGGGACTGAGTACTGTTGGTGGTAACCCCGACCCAGAATTAGAGCAAAAAAGCTTTGTCATATTGCCACAAATTCTTATCTACATTACAGTAAGATTTAATTTTAAATGAATAGTCCTGCAGGCTGTTGACAAAGTGATTACATGTTTGTTGCATTTATCAGGATTTTAGGAATAAACCTTTTCAAGCTGGCTGAACCAAAACGACCACTGAAACCTCAGAGGAAAGAAAGAAAGAAGGTGACGGCCCAGAATCTGTCTGACGGAGACATCAAATTGCTTGTTAACATCATCCGGGCTTATGATATCCCAGTCCGCAGGCTTCAGAGCAAGTGAGTTCAGCCATTCAAATTTAGAAACCAGCATATATGTTTAGAAACCTTACTGGACACTGAACTGTGTTTTAATGGGTTTCTATTGTAGTAAACCAGGACAGACATCTCATAGTGCCCTTCAGGGCAGCATTGGGCTTCCCGACCAGGTACAGCACAAAGTCTAATCTTATTTTGCTTTACACAAGCAGCCGAGCATAATCTGATACCAATACAGAGTCTCTATAATCAGTGTCAAGTATGTGGAGTATTTGTGTGTCTAATTTAGATACAGGTAAGGCCATTTGTGGAGGTTTCCTTCCAACGCACAGTACTTCAAACAGCCACAGCCGATGGACCAAACCCATGCTGGAACGAGGAGCTGCAGCTGCCTTTTAGGTGAGTTGGGTTTTTCTTTTTTTGTTCGTTTGTTTGCTTGTTTGTTTTTTGGGGGGTGGAGGGGTGTCTCTTTTCCTTTGGGGGGGGGGGGGGGGGGGGGGGGGGCTTTGTGTTGAATGATCTCTCTGTTGGACTGTCAGATTTGTAGATTTCCACTATTTAGTGTCCCAATATAAAGAGGAATTCAGAATATAAATACCTTAGCATTTTTGATGCATATTAAACTATAAATATGAATTTCAAAATGTTGGACAATCTTGTTGATAAACTATAACAAAGTAATAATTTTCTTGTACAGGAAAAGGAAAATAAATAACGTTCTTACGTGTTTTGAAGGAAAAACTTTATATAAGACACTTTTCTCTCCATCCTACATCTTTATATCCTCAGGTTTATTACTACCAGCTTTTATAGTACGATGTGGGTGGTCTCACAGAAGTGCCGTGTGGCTGTTTACTTCTGTGGCTCTCACTGGGAAACTGCCATTTTACTTCACTTCTCTGCTAGTGCTCTGGGACTCAAACTGAGTCCATTAAGTCCCAGTTGTTGCAAATCCTTCAAGTCTATCCTGCGTTTGGAAGACATTTAGTTTCTATGCTCTGGCCAACTATAACTCTTTACAATACACCCTAAAGTGTCAGTTTACATTTATAGTTACAAGGCATTTAGCCTCAGCACCTGTTTTACTTGATGCTGTATGTCGTATAACTGATCGTAAGTGTATGTTGTGTTTTATTGGATTCCTTTTTACTCTGCTTCTTTTATTATTAATTATCTCTTTTATTGTTTTCTTTTTTGTTTGTTTGTTTTTTTTGAAATGCCCATTATAATTGTAAATGGGAGGCTAGCCATGTGTGACTTTTAATTAACAGTTTAAAGATTTTCTTTTTGTTTTCCGTTATTCATCCACAAAAACTCAAGCATGCACAAAAATAGTTGTTGTTTAGGATCTCCTCATGCCTTTGTACCTGTCCTGCACAGGCTCCTTTAATCAGGATGAAACTGAGCTGGCTAATGCAGTGTATCACAAAGTGAAAGCTTGGTGTTTTTGACCAGATACCATTATAAGAGAGACTTTTTGAGCACTTTTCATCAGATTTGACTGGTGATTCTAAACATGCATTTTCCCATCATTGTTTTTCAAAATAACTGCCCAGCACAATGGCTGCTGAGTGGTGTTACTTACCTAATGTTCCTCTCTACAGCGCTCCAAATGGTGACTACAGCACTGCTAGCCTGCAGTCAGTCAAAGATGAGGTTTTCATCAACATATTTGATGAAGTGGTACATGAGACTGTGATGGTGAGTAAACACTGTTCACTTTGTCTCACTTCTCACATCCCTCCATTGTTTTCCTGTCAGGTTTAGATTTCGGTTTAAGATCCTGGTTTAATATCCGTGAATCAAATGGTAAAAATCGAGTTTATTTATATAGCACATTTCAAACTATGCTTTACAAACTAAAATGCAACTAAAATAAATAAAATGCATGACAGTGATGCAATAAAATATAAACGAGAAGGGATAAGACTAAAACAACAACAAGGCTGTAAAAACAAAAAATGTTGGGGTCATAAAAATGTGTCCTCAGTAAAGATTTAAAATGTTCCAGTGTTTGTGCAGATCTAATATTTAGAGGCAGACTATTCTAGAGTATGAGACTTGCCACAGAAAAGGCTCTCTCGCCATGACTATAAATAGAAGACTGGTACAGACAAGTACAGAGAAATGCAGTACTCCAGTCTGTATGTAATGAACAGATGAATAACACGTTTAAAGAGATTAGCTGGAACATATGGCTTTACTTTGGCTAGCTGTCTCAGATGGAAAAAGCTAGATTGGACTACTGCACTCACCTGCCTACACGGTTTAAAAGAACCATCAAGTTACACACCAAGGGTTTTAATATCTGTCTTACAATAAGATAAGGGGCCCCGAGCACTGTCGATGACAAAAATGACAATCTCTGTTTTGTTTTCATTTAATAAAAAAAAAGAAACTAAGGACATCCACTGTTTAACGTCTTGAAGGCAGCGTAATAACAGCTAACAGTGAGCGAGTCCCTGATTTTAAAGTCAGATAAGTGAAATAAAAGGTTATACTGTGAAAAATGGCTTATGTTTAATTTCTGTTAAATGTGAATTTCTATCTATGTAGACAGCAACACATGTCATTTTAGTGATATAATACAATTAATTTCTGTATTATCAGATATTGATGTAATTGCCAACTTGACTTTGGCCTTTATTGATATCTCCTAAAGACCTTTGTGACTATGTTTGTGGGTTTTTATGCTCTTCAAGAGTGAATCTAAAAATAAATTTAACAAAATTCTGCATCCTCACCCTCATTACTTGCTGCTTGAATTATTTGTATTTTTGCTCCTCAGAATGACAAAAACAGAGGGAAATCAATTCAAACCCACATAGAGAAGCGCTGGTTGGGCTCAGTCAAGATTCCTTTCAGCACAATTTATTCTCAGTCCAAGGTGCGTCTATGATTTAAGCAGACCTGATGTACACACACTAAATGGCTGTGACTGACTGGACTTCTCACTGACATTTCTCTTAGATTGATGGGACATTTAAAGTGAACACGCCAGCTGTGCTGCTGGGTTACAGCAAGGAGAAGAGCCACTTCACTAATAGTGGTTTTGATATCTTGAGAAGTCTGAGTGAGGGAACATTTATCACGCTGTTCATCACTGTCGATCCACAGCTGGTACCTGGAGAGTCTGTTAGGGAGAAGGTAAGTTTAAACGGCGACCTCAAGAAACCCCTAGTCATTCAGCATCATGCTTTGGTAATCTGACTTTGCAATGAGTCTTTAGAGAAGCTTTTCTCTCTATATATATATATATAAAGGAGACCTAGTATGCTCATTTCTAGCTCCATGTTTTGATTTTATTATTAGTAATTTTACCTACTCACTTTTTCAGCCATTTTCCATCTGATTGGTGGGGCTTCTGTGCTCAAATACTGAACTATGTCCATGAGATAACCATGTTGGGAATATCTCTTCCCTTTGACATACAGAACCCAAAGAAGGAAAAAGGAAAAAAACTAAAACCAAAGGAAGAGTTTTGGGTTTAAGGAATGCCTTTTAATAAAGGCTGACCTCTTAAGATTTATTCTTTGCTCAGAATAGGTCATAGCGTTGTCAGGTGATACATAAATGATACATAAAGTAATAATGAATGATTTATAGCCATTTGACAAACAAAAACGCTTAAGTAAGGAAGCCCCATTTTTAAAAAATTACTTAGTCTCACAATCCCGGTGATATTCATTGGCGCCAAGTGAAATTTTCTCTGTGTAGGAAAAGCCCTGCTCATTGTTTGAAACTTAAGCAATTTTTAATGTAACGTAAGAAAATGAGCAAAGCAAAGTATGTCTGCTTAAGTGTTTAAATAGATCCTATACATTTTAGACACTTACATGCATGTTTCTTATTTTTGAAACAATTTGTTATGAATTAATTTCCTCTTATTTCTGTCATCCTCTTGTATCGCTTATTTGCTTTTGCTGCATGTACTAGATAAAGGAAATGAAGGTAACTGCTCCATTAAAGCATTTATCCTCCTTTAATCACCCATTCATGACACAACATTTGAAGTTACTTCTTTTTAGCTATCGCTCTGTGCCCTTATTCATTGTTCATTTGACCTTCTCTTGCAGTTTGACACCCAAGAGGATGAGCGCTTATTGCAAGCTTCAGAGAGATTTGAGAGGGACGCAGCTCAGAGATACCCAGACCGACCCTGCATTACCACAGTCATAGACCTCAGTGGGAAGACTGTCTTCATCACACGTTACATTCGACCACTCAGTCCCCCAAAGGAGCTACTGGATGAATTCCCCAATAACCCATTGGAAGCCATGGTCAGTGTGATATTACTTAATGTAGAAAACGTCTTTGGTAATTAGATATAATTTGCTGATGCACTGATATTTATCCCCGCACAGCTCCTCGTTGCTCGATTTGTGTCACTCATCCCTTCTCTGCCTGACCAAGTTTCATTTTCTGCAACCTGTGATCTTTGGAGCACCTGTGACGTAAGTGAACTTTCTTCAAGAAGCCAGCATTGTATACAGAAGGGCAGTGCTCATATTGTAGTACCTTTTGGTAGCTGCTTTTTTGTTGTTGTTTGTTTTTAGCAATTCCTAACCCTTCTAGCGGGTGATGAAGAGGAACACGCTGTACTGTTGTGCAACTACTTCCTGTCTTTGGGCAAGAAAGCCTGGCTTATAATTGGCACAGCCATACCGGAGGTGGGTGACATTTATTTCTTAAACCTGAAGACATTTCATGTGTGTCACAGTAACATTTTTAAGTAGAGCACAGCTTTAAAAACTTGCACATAGACTGTAAATAAATGTTGAAGTAATTACCATTAGCAAGCTGTATTCATAGACTGCTATCCCAAAACCAGAATAACTCATAAACACTCAAACACACTGCTGCTGCCTACATACCAAACAGGGGTAAGAGGTCCTTGCTTCAGTGTTAGTTTTGGTCAGTTCCATGTTAGTTTTTATTGGCTAAAGACAAGCAGACAGCTAGCGGCTACACCCACTGTGACCCACAGTCTCTAAGCAATATAGTTTAAATATGTTTTATTTTAAAAAATTCATAGAGACCAAAAGAGTTTTTGTTGGCTGTGAATATGCTTATCTTTGCTGTAAAGTTCCATAGTTTGATAATGGAGTCTATGGGGACTGACTTTTGCAACCAGTCTTCAGCCACCACTGCAAGAACAGCTATTTTTGCTGCTTCATTTTTCAGACTTGTTCTTGCAGCAGCACTAAGAGTTCTAAAATCTTCCCTCCTCAGGGACCCACGGCTTATGTCCTGACCCTTGAGCAGAACCTCTACCTTATCTGGAATCCCAGCAGCGGTCAGTTCTACGGGCAGTACGACACCTTCTGCCCACTTCAGGCAGTTGGCTGCTTGGTCAATGCTGACAATGTGAATAAAGATTTATACATTTATTTATTCTTCATCATTTTTACAATTTTGCATAGTTTTATATTCATGTCTGCTTTTTGTTGTGGTTTTTTTTATTTTTATTTTTATTTTTTTATTTTATTTTTTTTTAAGGTTTGGTTCAACATTCAACAATATACATCACCAATGAGGGTCAGTTTTGACATCACAAAAGCTAATTTGTGGAAACCGTTTTTCTCCCGAACTTTCTCCCACCCTGGACTGTCTAGCATACAAGTAAGTGTTCAGTATTACTGTATAAACCTATTTTTACTTCTTTGTTTGTTTCTCAAAAATTTGTCATTGTCTTTAGCCAGAGGAGCTGGTGTATCGTCGCACAGACAGGGCAGCTGCAGCAGAGCTTCAGGACAGGCAAGTAAAACAGCAGAAACTGCTGCTTCTCAAAACAACCACGGGCTAAACGCAGCACATGCACCATGTCACTCTGAATAGAATCGAGAGGATCCTGAAGGAGAAGATAATGGAGTGGCGACCTCGTCAGCCAACCCGCTGGAACCGCTACTGCACTACCACCCTGAAGCAGTTCCTGCCCAAGCTGGAGCTGATCCCAGGACAAGATGTGGCTGAGGGACACCGCCATGAGCTGCAGAGCCTGCTGGGAGACTACAGAGTAAGTCTGAAAAAGGGTGTGCCTCCGCAAGAAGCTACTCTGAGTCACTGTGTTGTGTCATGGATCTTAAGTCCAGTGCTGAAGAAGTTGGCTGAAAGCGCGTGAGCTCACTTTGAAAAATTCATATCACTAACAGGTTTTTTTTGGTTTTCTCTTTTTTTTTTCTCTCTTTTCCTTTGAAGATTTCAGGATTCCCCCTCAATCTGGTGTTTTCTGAGATCCGGCCCATTATAGAGGCAGTGTACAGCACTGGCATTCACAGTGTTCAGGCATCAAATGTGGAGTTTGCCCTGGCTGTGTATGTGCACCCCTACCCAAATAACGTCATGTCAGTGTGGATTTACTTGGCCTCACTCGTCCTCACATGATGTAAGATCTGACTGTTTATCAAGCTTCAGCTTTATTAAAGCTGATGTTTAATGCAAATTACTGTAGATCAAGTTATCTTCATGATCTTTGCAATATTTTTTTGTACTTTTTTTTTGTATTCAGCTTTCCATATGTGCTGGCCCATCTCACGATGTCTCCTTCATACTTTGAGTTAGCATGAATCGGCTGCCGATACCAGCTCATTCTACCAGCTGTGACAAGAACACTAGCAAAAAAGCACAACTATAGAATAATTAGTCAGGAGGGATAAGGAGAGAGGAATGGTCCGTGGAAAGCACTTGCAAAACGGTTCCCTGTTGCCTCTCCATTGCTTCCGATGTTACTTTTGTTACACCAAAGCAGCAGAAATGGCCTCACAGTGGTTTCTGCTTCCGAACTAGACAGACTGATACCCATAATTTTTAATCACATTTTTAAGGTTTTATTTATGAAAGCAAAAAAGACATTTGTGTTCATGAAATGGTCAGAAATAAACTGTAAAATGTATAAACATTTTCAAATAAGCTAAATTGTATTTGAATTAAATGCATAAACTTCTGTCACCACAGCTTGTTTGCTTTAAATATATCCAGACACTCTTGAGTCACGCCTCAAAGGTCTATATGTATATGTATCTATATATGGTAGAGCGAATTTAAGGGTGGAGCTCACTTATTCACTTCACAATTTCTAAACCTTCCAAACAATGAGTAAAATAGATGTTAAAAATTTCCATCTGGCTAGTGATTAAAAACCTGTAAACCAAAACCAAACAAAAAATGCTTGCTTATTAAAAGATTTATGGTTTACATTTTTCATGTGCTGTTTTCAGTCATAAGTTGGCTCCTTAAATTGGCACTAAGACTTTGAGAACCCCCCTTTAGATGGGTGTTACTTTCCACAGCAGGGCCCAGATGTTGCTCTGTGCAGACATCTGCAGATAGGCTCCAAGTGAAGCTAAGTAAACATATAGTTGGAACAACTATTCGTTCAAGGAGTCCAATCTCAGTGTTTGAGGGAGAGGTCGCTGCATGTGAGCAAAATTTCTCAGAACTGTTTTTTTTTATTGATTTTAATCTATGAAACATTCCTGACCTGAGGGGAAGTGGGACTCTTCCAGAATGATCTCCCATCAATACGATGAGGGGTTACCGAATGGGTTGAGTGTGAGAATGATGTGAATCAGTCTTCAGAGTACTCAGATCTCAACTCAAGTGAACACATATGAAAGACTGTACCAAAAACTTGGAGAGCACTCTTTAAAACAATCACCAAAACACCAGCTGAAGGAATTGTGTTCATCCATCAGACTTCCAGAGACTTGAAGAATCAATACAGAGATACAGGGTGCAACATAACCAATGGTCCTGTGGCTTGGTAAGAAATGTGTGTTAGTCAAGGTGACTGGCCAGCTGCTGAGGCAAATTGGCTTGAAACAAACCCTCACTAATAAGTGAGGGTTTGTTTTATTTTCCTTACAGTCAGCATTTTTATATTAAATTACCAACAAAAGTCCTTCAAACTGCCAGTTTATAGTTTAAATGTGAAGAAAAGTGACAGCATAATTAAATTAAGAAACTAAAAAAAAAAGATGCTTGTATGCAGACTCCTTTGTTGGGTTTGCCTTGACATTTATTAAATGTGGCAGATTTCTTATAAACATCCCTTGAGGCTGTCGGCAGCCTTTCTAGCAGCAAGACCTGCTGCATAAAAGAACATTTTTAAGATACTATATTTCTACTATGGAGTCATAATTTGTTGAAAGTCGCCAAGATGCACGGAGGATTTTCTGGCACTTTACTGACATTGGGTCGGCTGTAGCTCAGGTGGTGGATCAGGTCACCTACTACTTAGAAGGTTGGTGGTTCGATACTTTTTTGTTAACACAATAACAATAAGCAACTGCACAGTTTCTAACTCCAAGATGTTTTTATTAATTTGTTGTGAATTTTCAACAGAAATCATGCAAGGCTTTTGAACAGGAAAATAAATTCTGCTGCAGTATCATAAATGATGCAGTACTCTAGCTGGCCAAATACCCTGAAGACTTTTCCCAATTGACTATTTTTAATCCCGCTTTTCTATTTCTCTACAAACTCTTCAATCTTTCTCACAAGAACACTGGTCCATTTCTTTGCCCACTGGAGTGCATAAAGAAAAGTGAAAGCAAGAAACTCTTTCTGGACATTTAGTATCACAAATGTAAAAAAAACAAAAAAAAAAAAAAAAGGGGGGGGGGGGGGGGGGGGGGGTTAAGGACTACACTGCAACATCAAGTACCAGTTCCTATGTCTGTGCATACTGTCGCTGTGCCAGCATCAACAGTGAACTGAACATCAATGTACGGCAGCACAAGGCAGCGAAAAAGAGTCACATGTAGGGACCTAACCATCAACAATCTGAGTGCCATTTGGAGCAGTCAGCTTCACCCAAAACTCAGACCACTTTGTTTCACCACACATTGTTATCAAATAAATGACGACGTTAGATTCAATTTAACAACAAAATTAACCCTATGCTGATAATGAGTTACAAAGTAAGGGGAGAAGCAGACTGGTGTAAATCTGTATCATTTTAGTGACAAAACAAACTTCGTTTAAACTACAGAAAACCACTGAGTTCTAGGTGTTCATTTTTTTCTAGGTTTTTACTTTTTTTAAACCAAAAAGAAAGAACCAGGATATTTGCAGACAGTTCAAATCCATTGTTACCCTTGTATGTTTTCCTTTTAGACAGCATTATTTCCATGAAATATAGACCGAAAGATTTAGAGCAAAATTACAGTTTCATCAAGAAATATTTTTAAGTGACACAAAATACAGCAAATGGTATTCCCAGAATAAAGTGCAATTAAAAGGAGACATTTCAGAATAGCATCGTTTTGCTGAATCACTCTCCAGAGCGGCAGCAAGCTCTGAAACCACACTGCAGGTTCTGGCAGCCGCTGGCCGTGTCTGCATGGGGACCTGCAGAGAAACACCACACTGCAGTTATCTACTGACCTGCAACCCACGCGACAAGTGAGAAACATCTGGCACACACCCCCATATCCACAACATTTAAATATTTTCATTATGTTACTAAATAATTCAACTTTGTGTTACATAAAAGTTCTGACAGTAAGGGCATCAATGTATTGTAATGCCTACTTACCTCCCCTCTCAGCGGCATCGGTTACTTACACTAGGACACATGCTATGCGAGTGGGGTTATTAATGTTTGTAATAGTTGCCACACACTGTAACACCACCGTGACATTTTATACAGTACAACATTAACACAGGCCTATGTCAAAACACATTACTAGGTGAAGAGCATGCAGCATTTTAGGTTTAACTTGTGTTACCGTTGATGTTGTCGCAATAATAGAAGTGCTCGTCATTGAGGGAAGGACAGGCCGACACCAGCTCCTGCAGCCCCACCTCAGTGATGAAGAGGCAGCCAGACAGGTTGAGATGCTCCAGCACAGGAAGCCCTCCACGCTGAGACAGAGCCCTGACACACAATGCAATGCAACCTCATTACAGCTACAACAACATGCAGACCAACACTGGGAACATCTAGATGAATGCAGATAATCCAGTCTTACCCTAATAAGAGCTGCACTGTATAATCTGAATTAGCTGATAGAAATGTTACTTGATATGCATTTTGAAAAGCACCTATATCTTTGTCTTAATTCAGTATAGTGGTGAGATGGCAGTACACTGAAATCTATGGTGGAATTCAAGAGCAAAAATAGCAGTAGAAGTATAACTTCCAGGAGGAAAAACCTAAAAACTCTGGAGCAAAGTCATAAATGTTTTTTATGACTAGTGATTTTATGTCCTCTTGACCACTGATATTAAACTTAATCTGTCGAATGCTTTAAAATGACTACATTTGAACTACTAGTAAGTAGCAGTTTACTTTTCATATGGCGCTGAATGTTTTTACCTTGTGAGTCTGTGAGAGTGTTTATCCCCGGACAAAGACAAATAAGGAAATGACCACAAGGCATTTCTTTGGGGTACGCTGGCAGGCGTTTATATTTCAGCAACCAAGGTTTGAAGGGGTACTGTGGCTGGTCTCCAGGTTAAAGTTTCATCAGCGCAATTTGACGAAATGTGGTATTTACAGTTGTTCACAGTAACTCATTCATTCCACTGTGTCATTTTAGTTTGCTACCAATCTTCAAAAAACCTACCTAAAAACAAGTCATTTTCATAGAGGGTCATAACTGCCAAACTAAATGTATATATTATTAAATTAATAAAAATAAAACAAATTTAGGCATTAACTCCTAAAATGTGACATAAGTCACTTCTGTATTTGACTTTGTATTGAAACTCATATTTAAACTAACTTATCTTTCATTAAAGTTGACCTTTTTTAATTTAATGCATCAGCTTTTCTTTGTATACAACACTCGTTTATTTACTGGAAACAAACAGGAATTTGTTTTTACACCTGTATTCAATCTTTACATTCCCTCATTTGCACCTAATTAAGGAAATAAGGGGCCCATTATTTAAAGTCACATGATGAGGTCAGATTTCTGCCTTTTGGTTGATCTAATTTTCCTATGTGTGTACAGTCAGGGGATTACTGGAGATCTGAGTCCTGCGGTAAGAAGTCAGTGGTTGTGTATACATTTTCTAAGTTTTGCCGTTTCGATCCTCTGTACAGATACTAAAAAATATATATGATGTGTTTTGTAGTTTGTTTGAAAGAGATTGATGATTTAACGTTACCTCAGGCCCAAGTCAGTGACTTGATAACATCCAGAGAGGCTGAGAAACCTCAGTGAGCGTTTCATTTCTGATTGATCAGTCCTGTTTTCAGGCTGGAGACACTGCAGGCTCCCCATTGAAGAGCATTTAGTCCGAAATTCTGCTGTGCCATTTCTGGTCATGCCTGACTCAGACCCAGTAAAAGTCCTGAGGGCCATGTCGCTTGTGCAGCAGGTGGAGTGACCGCAGAGCACTTCTGCAGACAAGGCATACTGCTGATGCAAATATGAGGCATCTGACCCAGTCCTGTGCCCCCGCCTCCTGCTCCTCCTGCAACAGCACGAACTTCCCATAAGTTGTGTCTCAACGAAGCTTTCCGCGTCAGTAAGCGGCATCCCACCACGTCGACTCCACTCTGCTGCGTCCTCAATATCAGCAAGGTCCAAAGGATCCAGGACCCATACTTGCGTGGGTGTGCAGGCGGCACCCCAGCGGCCAGCCCCCTGCTTGAAAATTATGGCCTGCTTTCGTCCCACTGGATGTAGGTTTCTCTCATCAACAAGCGTGATGGGACCTGGGGAACTCTTAAGAAGCTTGGCTCGCTTGTCTGAGCGTTTGTCAATGCAGGTGGAAGACATGAGGTCACCCAGCCCAAAAGACAGTTTCTTCAAGGTGTGATCAGTGATTTTCTCACACCCCGACAAATCCAGGTGCTCCAGAGAGTGACAAGCTCCGAGAGATGACCAGCTAAAAAGGAAAGGATAGACTCAACATAAGTTTTCTGAGTTTTATGTACATCCGCTTTGTCATAAACAGTTAGCATTTCAGTATTCATTTTTAATACTAACCTGTCAAATGCAAAGTCTGTAACGTCAGTCTGCGTCAGGTCTAGATGAGTAATATTGGGGCAGAAACTGAGGATTTGACGTACCTGGAAAGCAAGAACATTTATCTTACAACACAGCTCAACCAACGAGCTTTCTGAGCTTTGACATTGTGCTAGTACAACAGCAAAATAAAGGTTTGTGCTCCGCCTACCATTTTACTTGAGACTGTAGAGCTATATGCCAGAACAATGGACTTGACAGAAGGACCGACAGCTGGAAGAAGATTCTGGATAATCCCATTCAGAAGCCTCTTCTCCCGCTTAGCAGTGCTGATTGCAAGGGAGCCCTCAATTTGACCTGACACATCTGATGAACCATTGAACAACATGGGTGACACATTACAGAGCTTAAACTGGAGGTGGTATGACACATCTTTAGGCAACACTAGAGGTGTATCATACCATGATGACACATAAAGCAGAGTCTGGGATCAAAAGCAGCAAAATACTTGAAAAGTAAATAGAGACGACTGGCTTCACCACATGTGAATGAATGTGTGACGCCCTGTTTAAAACTCTTAAACAGACACCTCTACATTTTTAATCTAGTTTTATTACCCAATATCAACAGGGCAAACAGTGAGGAACTATAAAAGTAGAGGTCAAAAATAGACACTAAATGTCTTTAGGTATCATATTTAATGAAGACTTGCCTTTTACACAGGCTGCATATAACCATAAACCTGTTTTACAGCCCTGTTCACACTGAACGTGTCACGTAGAACCAGTGCACCAAAACTGCTCGACCTGAGTGAGTAACTTCTGTAAAACGACACACTGTTGATTTCCTCGCAAACAAATATCTACATCAGTAGTCAGTTTTGGCTGGCTAATTTTATGCTGTTATTGAAAGCCAGTGAATTGTCAACATTTTGAAAGAGAATGACAAGACACCCACAGATTGCAGTAGTTTATTTACCAGCCATTTTACTTAAACGGTGTGTTCAATGGGAACCGGGCTTAACATTACCGAGCATTTATAAAAGTGGGGGTTTTCTTTGCTTGTTTTTGTCACACATATCTTGCTAAATGTGGGCTGAATGGATAGGAATGACTGGGTAGGAACCTATAATACAACAGTACATCCCAAATGATGCCTTTCTGGCAGCTTGTGTCTGAAACATTACATTAGTAATAGTTGCTTGTGCTTTAAATACCACTTAAATCGCTATGAGACACAAGCCCTTTACCTAAGACAAAACCTCACCAGACTCATCGACATCAGCGTCCTCATCCCATTCCTGATAGGCACGACCCTCATTCTGCCGACTCTTCACCCACTCCTCATCTGGCTCCTGGTCAAGCTCCCCAGGGGGGCCATTATAATAATCACCTACATAACAGAGACAAAAATATTCATTAGTTGTGTACACACTTGAGTGAAATAATTCTTCACCAGTACATAAAACTCGAGCGTACCTCTGGCCCAGCGCACAGGATAAAGGTGCCTCCACAAAGAGCCGGTCTTAGCTAGCTCTGACCAGGAGCTGCACACTTGACTGCAGCGACACAGATCTTCAGGGCCTAAATAATGGAACAGCCTCAGCATAATTTCCGTGGGGAGCTGGGAGATGTGGGTGGAGGAATTCCTGTTTTTTTCCAGTTCTGAGGAAGAGTATGGAATAGCTTTGCTCGTAAGTGTTCTCAAATACCAAAATGATGAAGTGTACCTTTTACAAATGTCAACCACTTTCTAAGACAGAGTGTTCTTTTATGAAGCTGGTGACTTTAACAGTTAAAACATTGTCCTGGTAGTACAGAGGTCCGTTATCAAGTATACATTTTTAACATTTTGCAGCAAGACAGACGCAGGTATAAACAAGTTAGTCATGCCTAAACTGATCATAAGAAATGCCTTAATGGACAGTCAAAATGTCTGCTGGACATGAGTTACCGCATTGCATTAGATCTAAAAGACAACTGATTGATATGCTTATCTAAACATGTCGTATATTGAAGAGTGGGGTTACTTGACCAATTATAATGTGCTTAAGTACGAAGCACCAGCTTAAATATATACTCACTCACCATAATCTGTCTTCTCATGATCAGCATATTTGAAGGCTTTCTGGAGCACCTCCGCCTGGCTCCACAAACTGAAGCCTTTTAGCACCTCCGCGGCACTGTCCAATTGCTGTTGGTTGCAGTGCTGCGCTATCACTTGTTTCTTGATGTCCTTGAGCTCCTCATAGCTGAAGTACTGCATAAGCATAGGCTGAAACACCTGCAACGAATCTCCTCAGTTTACAAACAGCTTGCAACAGTTTAATTTACCTGGACACGAACAGACACGTTTTTATGATAACTTTCAGTGCATGTTTTTACCTTTTGTTGTTCAACATAAATTAGTCTTAATTGATGTCCCACACAATGGGTAATTAAAATATTATAAAAAAAAAAATTTTTTAAAAAAGAAAGGAAAAGAAATTTGAGCATCTTATACCTCCTCTTCCTCCTTCATGTGGGGCAGAAAGTCCTGTGTAAAAGCTTCTAGTCTCTCCTTCAGCTGCTGGGCATAGTTAAGCTGCTCATATTCACTCTAAAAACACACAACAATGATTAATTCATGGTCTGTCCAAATCACCCTTACTCAATCACTACTCCCTACATTGAGAAGTACATTTTGATTTTGCATCATCATTAATGGCTGTGTTGTGCAATAATTGTTGTACATTAAAATATTATTTTCTATTCAAAAATATTTTAATGTCATTACTACAGGAGTTGATTTACTCAGGGTTACTTCAGGGTTATTTCTCAGGGTAAATATCATGAACTCTTTTTTTAACACAAATGACGTTAATTCAATATAATTTAAATATTTAGGACAGTATTGTTTTTCCCAGGAGACAGTTTTCCTTGGGACAGAAAGCAGGATTACTCCTGAAAGCAAAAATAGAAAATGTTTTCTGATTTGCAAACTGGCAGCGGAAGTTCGGGTTTACACAATTGCATAACTCTAAAAAGGCCTTTATTTTTGCCTCTTATTTCTTGGGGTGGAGGTTTGCCCATGGCTTGACAGAACAATAACTCTTGTCTCTCGATAAGCAGATCACAAAAATAACCCTCCCTCTGCTCCAAGCAGTTCAACTTACTAACTTCATCCTTAATAACTTCATTCATCCTTTTTCTTCTTTTAAATGTGAAACTGTAACACTTGAGAACTGTGACAAAAGTGGATATCACAAATGAGTATTATTCCACACTTAAAGGAAGTGTAGTATGATTAACGTGCAGATTTCTCATGGCACAATGGGCCTTTAGGGACTGACTGCCCAAGTGTGTAAGTTAGCTAAAACTAATTCTCATTTATTATAATGCTGGTAATTTTGCTTCGCATGTGAGTAAAACCGCTTTGAAGAGGTGCCAGAAATTACATGTGTACATGAAAAATAAAAACCCTTGATGTCTTTGTATGTACTATAATCTTTGCGTTGCTGACATGATACTTATTCTAATGACTGAGTGGTACCCAACAATTGAGCACTGTACTACATGTTTTTCCCCTTACCTAAAGCCAATGTTTTTCTGGTTAGCTATTTTTAAAGTTGCATCAAGTGAAATATAGGATCATAGCATGTCAATAAAATGTGTATTTTAAAATGCCAGTCGATCGTTACCTTAATACTATGAAGCCCTTTCTCAAAGAGGGACAACATCTCTGAAAGTTTGTTGTCAGAGTGTACATTGTACACTGTGCAGCAGCGCTGCTGCAGCAGCCCGATAATGTACTCGTTCTCAATTTGCTCATGCATCTTGAACTCCTTAAATGTGGCGCACAGGGACTGGAGAAATGAGCGGAAATCATTGTTGTTGGAGAAGTTGGTGTTGGACAGCTGTGGAAGAAGAATTATCAAATAAGATCTTTGCGTTATTTCTTACAAAATAAATCATCACATAAGATCCATGTGATCTATGTTAGCGTTGCAGTTGGTAGGATTAGACACGTAACACGTAATACTATGTTTATATATACGTGATACGTATATGTAAACATAGTGGCTGTATGCCAGAGTGTCAAATCATCAGTGTTGTAACCGAGCTGGGGTTAGTGAAGCACACCCTTCGTGCATTAGCTGTTGCAGCTAAATGAGCTTACCTGGCTTGTCTTGTTAAGACACTTCTTATTAATATATGCACCACCCTTTGCGAGAACATTAGAAACTCCAATGTGGCACTTAAAGCACGTTATATAAGCTATCTTGCAAGTTAGTTAGGCTAGTAAACAGAAAAAGCTTTTAGCTGCGGAGACGAGTGGCTATAAAACTTTATTAGGTTCAGTCGGATAGGGTTCCACGCTGCTGGAAACGTGAATACTATCACGTAACGCTGACCACAGATCAACCAAAGGGTCTCAGTGTGGTCGTCAGACAGTCATCCGACAGTTCATCTCCTTCGACTGACTCAATTATTGCTGCTATTACGCTAGCTAGCTAGCTAGCATGCTAGCAGGTGTTCGCTTCACCTTCAGACACCAACCTCCAAAAAATTGTTCGTAAATCTGCAAAATAAGGAACGACAGTTAGTTGTACACACCTTTTCGCAGTACAGGCCCACCAGCTGCTTCATTCGCCAGTGTGGGCCAGTAAAAACATCCACCTCGTCCGGAAAAGGAGCCATGTTCACTGGACCTCACTGCGTCATCTGCTCACAGCCTTCGATACAATCAAACAAGGAGGCGTGAGCGAGCCGCCCGCGTCACCGCGGCTTGTAAATCCAGTAAATGTGTTTAGGAATTTAGTCTAAATTTTTAAAAAAATTAATTGAATAAAATAAAACAGAATTTTACATTGAGATATGTATTTTTTGTTGCTTAATCGTTTGCGATATTACATTTTTTTGAAAGACGAATACCTTTGTGAATTTCATTTTGCTGCGTTTAAACAGCCAAATTCCGAAATATATAGTATGCCAGTATGCTATACCTATTTACATATACAGTATACTTTATATATGACTTTCAGGTTTTTGTCAGGTTTTTATGTGGCAGAGCCCACATAAAGTACGGAAGACCTAAACCTAAAATAAGACTGAAATAAATTAATCACTAAATAAACAATGTTACTAAATGCTGTGAAAATAAGATTAAATTGGGGAAATTATTTCATTAAATGTCTGACCCACCATCCAAAGAGAACGACTACTGCAATTGCTGCAGGAGCACTAAACTAGTGTTTACCAAACAATTAAATTAAGTTCACACTGCAATAACTTATCCACCATGGTGGGTGTTTATGTTTTTCATTACCAAACTGTAATAATTGATTTAAGATATATTTGAAGTCAATAACAATGGAATCAATAAACCTTGAAGCCTATCCATAATGAACACTTTTAAAAGTAAATAAAAAAATGGAGAATTTTATTAATATTTTATAAATAAATAAGTAGACAATTAGATAATAAATACAGAAGCAGCTTTTATATAATTTATAATTTGAATCAATACTGTGGTCTTTCAGTTTGACAGTTACGGTATTCCATACAGGTAAGATAAGATAAGATAAGATAACTCTTTATTGTCATTGCACAGTCATACATAGTACAGTAGTACAATGAAATTGGAAAAACTGTCCTACGTCGGCACTACATATAACACAACACGATATGACACATCACAACGCAACAAACAACACAACACAGTATATTAACTTAGTATAAAAAAGAAGAATAAGTGTATGTGTATTGCACACTGTTATTATTAGTGATGGGATTTCCGGCTCTTTTTAGAGATCCGGCTCTTTCGGCTCCGAACCGGCTCTTCAGGTTGTTTTGTTGCTTTAATTAATTTATTATTAACAATAATATAAAATTATGCACAAAAGGAATTACTAACGTAAAAAAAAGTGGTTTTATTTATATATGTTTATATATAAATATATGCGGTGGCCCCTAGAGACAAAACACGTACAAACTCCAAAACACATTTCTAGCATGAACTGAACTTCCAAAGCAGAGCTACTAGATCACTTAAATTACACAATTGAAAGCATGTGTGTATTGTTTGTGTATTTATACACAGGCACTCATATATATTCAAATAATTTAAAAAAAAGTTCATTTACCTGTTATTACCACACACCAAATCCGGTCGTTGGTACTTGCTGGCTTGTGTAGCCACAAGATAACAAAGGCTCAACACTGCGCCCGGCATCCTGGAGCACTTCTGTTGTCTTTTGTACGTGTTTTGAGTTTTTATGTGCTTCTGAGTTTTTATGTGCTTCTGAGTTTTTATGTGCTTCGGAGTTTGTACGTGTTTTGGAGTTTGTACGTGTTTTTACGTGTTTTGGAGTTTGTACATGCTTCAGAGTTCGTACGTGATTTGAAGTTTGTATGTGCTTTGTCTCTAGGGGCCACCGTAAATATACTTTTATTTATTCACTCCACATAAAATGTAATAAATAAATCATATAATACAAAAATCAACTATTCACATTTCAAGTTTTAACTATTTAAATTTTCAGCTTTTTCCTTTTACAAATTTAAAGTGAAAAGAACACAAAACACTGCAAACCACAACACAATTAAATATAAATTATAATATGAAAACAAACAGAAGATGCACATTCTCTGTCATATGGACCTGCATGAATAAACTTTCTGAATCCTTTATCATCTGCAACCGAAAATAGTTGTGGATGATTACTATATCTTTCTTATGTTGTTGTCCCTGCCTCTCTTTCTCTCTCTCTGTCTCTGTTCCTGTGCTACTGAGTGTAACTACCGCCCCTCCCCCCTCTGCCCAGCGTAAAGCACAAGGCTCGCGTGCAGAGTGAAGCGGGAAAAAAGTGCGAGAGAGAGGCTGAGAAAAAAAAAAAAAAAAAAAAACCCACGTGACGGCTCGCGATAAGGAGCCGGCTCGCGTCGTTCACGTCAAAGACCCGGCTCTAAGAGCCATTTCGTTCGCGAACGACCCATCACTAGTTATTATTGCACATTAATTATTATTGCACCTTGTTATAAATATAAATATTATTGTTATCGTTTTAAACATTGTTACCTCCCCCCTAAAAAGTCCAGGGAGGTATCCAGTCAGGTCAGCTATTTACACTGATCAGGGCTATTGCCCTGTTGTAAAAGCTGTCCTTGAGTCTATTTGTTCGGGACCTCAGCAGCAGTGGCGGCTGGCCCATAGGGGGCGCTCGGGCTCCGCCCCCCCAAATGTGGAGGAGTAAAAATATATATTTTTAAAAAATTCATCAATGATAGTTTTACTATGTGTGTGCCCATATACAGCCAGACGTATTTTAACATTTTCACCAGCTGACTCATTAAAGTTCAACCAACAAACGGTGTTTTTCTTCTTCTGGGGCGCTCGTCAAAGCGCCCTTGATATGCAGCGAAATAGCCTATCATTAAATGGTTGCCAGGGGAAAATAATAAATATTTGACCTATCAGCGTCGCTGAATTAAATGGTTTGGGGGCGCTTAAAATTGCGCCCCTGCAGAAAACGCGCGAAGATTTGCTGTTCTAGAATTTTACCTCAGTCAGTAGCCTAAGTGAGCTATAAGGTCAGAGAGAGACGATGGCAGCGGTATTGTTAACGGTTGAGGCACAGCCTCCCCCAAATTCGGTTAGATCGCTTCTAACCTACCCTTTTGCCAGAAGGACAATGGCAGAAAAACTGCAAGTTAAAGAGTTGGGACCTGACAAGCCCGAAATTCAACTAACCCAGGCAACGAAGGAGAAGTCAAAAGCATACAACAGGACTTTTTGTCGGAGTTGGTTCCAGCGCAAGTCGTGGCTGACAGGCTGTGGAACAGCTAATGCACTTTTTTGTTTCCCGTGCATACTGTTCAAAAGTGACAAGTGTGATTTGACGTGGACACAATCTGGACAAACCGATTTAAAGCACCTCTCCGAACGAATCAAGAAACATGAAAGCTCACGAGTTCATATGGACAACAGTGTAAAGCTAGCTGTGCTAGGGAAAACTAGCATAGCGGCGCAGCTAGATGATGGACATCGGATTGCTTTAAGAAGGCACAACGAAGAGGTAGATAAAAACCGTCATATTTTATCTAAAATCATCGATTGTATTAAGTTTTGTGGTGCTTTTGAGCTAGCAATGCGGGGACGCATTTAGCCCACCCCCCCCAATCAGTTTACAGTTGTTTTCAATAGTTATTTTTCATTCATTCAAAAAAAAAAAAAAAAAAAATCTGTTCATGTTCATTTTTACAAATCTATACAAATGGCCAGAATATTTAAATTTAAATTAAAATTGTGTTGTTTGATGTACTCATTAACCCTTTACAGCCGATCGGAGCGGGCACGCTCTGTTTTGCGTAACTATTTTTAAATCCCGGTAGCTCTGCAACCAAGTAAGCTAGCGCAATAATTTTTTTTGCATATGAAACTGGAGGAGTTGTACTTACATCTTATGCCATCAGCTTGTCCTCGGTCACAGTTTCCTTCCACATATAGCTTTGCAAAAACTGCATAAAAATCACTTGCAGCAACAAAAACATGATATTCCAGAAACACGCTTCGCCGATCCATCAGCTGTTTGTAACACTTCCTACGTCCATCAGCGCGAACTATCACATGACCGCATGACCTGCCCGAAACCGGAAGTGACGTCATTTTGCGGAAATGTAGTTTTTTACGATCGAGGCCTTATGAGCTTGTGTTTTACTTGTTATGTGTTTTAAAAAGTTATGTTTGACTTTATGACTTTCTGTGTCGTTTCTGGGATGCTTAAGACTCATATTGCACTGCTGGAAATAGTTTATTTTGATGCATATGCTGTTATTTTGCAAATTTGCACTACAATATTTATTTTTGTTTTTCCTGCAGTATATAAAAATTGGTGTATTTCAAAAATAAAACTATGAAGACACTCAAAATAAATTTCCTGTGGTGGGAAACTAGTTTGTGTAACTTTTTTGTATTTACAGTTTTGAGGGATAAGCCTCTTAAATTTCTCTAACTAGAAATATATGTTAAAAAAACAAAAACGATTTTCAATTTTTTTGTAGTTTATTGCACTTTTTTGCAATTTATGTAATTACTATGCACCTAATGCAGACATATTATTAAAGTTTGGGCTATAATGGTTGTATTGATGTATAGCAACTTGAAATGCTCCCAAAAATGGCTCCACAGCATGTAAAAATATAATATAAGCTCTGGCGAACTTGGTTCTATGGTAGGTCTTAAAGGGTTAAATGGGTCATTTTAGTCGATATCATAAAAATTGCCCCCCCTGAGATTTTTTTCAGGAGCCGCCACTGCTCAGCAGCCTGAACCTCCTGCCAGACGGCAGCAGCTTAAACACCCGGTGTCCTGGGTGTGTGCAGTCCCGTAGGATGCTGCGTGCCCTCTTGAGACAGCGAGTGCTGTACAGGTCCTTCAGGGAGGGAAGAGGATGTCCAATGATTTTTTGGGCCATGTTGATGACCCTCTGGAGTGCCTCTCTGTGTGCTGTGGTGCAGCTGTAGAACCACACACCGATGCAGTACGTCAGCACACTTTCAATGGAGCAGCGGTAGAAGACGGTCAGCAGCTCCTTCTTCAGGTCCATTTTTCTGAGGATTCTCAGAAAGTGGAGACGCTGTTGGGCCTTCTTTAAGACCGCAGAGGTGTTAGAGCTCCATTGGAGGTCTGTGTCTATGTGCACACCCAGAAACTTGAAACTGGAGACCCTTTCCACGCACTCCCCGTTGATGCTGACAGGCTGCAGCTCGGACTTCCTCCTTCTGAAGTCAACTACCAGTTCTTTTGTTTTGGTGGTATTGAGGTCCAGGTTGTTATCTGCACACCAATCTGACAGCCTCTGAACTTCAGCTCTGTATGCAGTCTCATCTCCCCCTGAGATGAGCCCCACCACGGTGGTATCATCTGCAAACTTGATGACTGTGTTGTCTGGGTGGGAACTAACACAGTCATGTGTGTACAGAGTGTACAGTAGGGGACTCAGTACACAGCCTTGTGGAGAGCCGATGTTGAGGCTGAGGGCTGAGGAAAGATGAGGCCCCACTCTAACTCTCTGTACACGGTCTGAGAGGAAGTCTCTGATCCAGCGGCAGGTGGTGGAAGGAAGTCCAATTTCCAGCAGTTTAACTATTAGTCTGTCCGGGAGTATCGTATTGAAAGCAGAGCTAAAGTCAACAAAGAGCAGCCTGGCGTAACGGCCCTGCACTTCCAGGTGAGAGATGGTGGTGTGGAGCGTTGTAGCAATGGCATCTTCAGTTGATCTGTTAGCTCTGTATGCAAACTGGAGCAGGTCGAGTGTGGGTGGCAAGCAGGACATGATGTGACGTCGGACCAGTTTCTCGAAGCACTTCATTATAACAGGTGTTAGAGCAACTGGTCGGTAGTCGTTGAGGCTGCTAATGTTAGTACGCTTTGGCAGTGGGACAATTGTGGCTGACTTTAGGCACGGCGGGATGCAGGACTGGGACAGTGAAGTGTTGAAGATCTTAGTGAAGACCCCAGCCAGCTGGTCTGCACAATCTTTTAGGACCTTTGCGGTTACCCCATCTGGTCCGGTGGCCTTCCTGGGGTTCACTGCCCTCAGTGTGCGCCTCACCTCATATTCCTGCACTATGAGGCTTGGGCTGCTGCTGTCCGATGTTTTTGCTGCTGCTGCCTCTGGTCCCTTCACCTCAAAGCGTGCGAAGAAGTGGTTCAGCTCCTCCGCAAGCTCCGCGTTACCCTCAGTCAACGTGGTATTGCCAGGTTTGTAGTTGGTTAAGTGCTGAACTCCCTGCCATACCTGTCGTGAGTTTTTGGTGCTGAAGTGGTCTTCGATCCTTCTCTTGTACGCTGCCTTGGCCTCTCTGATGCCTCTTTTCAACTCAGATCTGGCTGCACTGTACTGCATACCATCACCGGATCTAAAAGCGGTGTCACGTTGCTTCAGCAGGACCTGGACCTCTTTAGTCATCCAGGGTTTCTGGTTGGAATACACCCGGAGACGTTTGTCCACAGTGACACTGTTGACACAGAAGTTAATATATGAGAGCACTGATGTTGTGTGCTCTTCAAGGTCCTGATGTTCGAACACGCTCCAGTCCGTGTTTTCAAAACAGTCCTGCAGCTGATGTGATGCACCTTCTGGCCAGGGGGCTCTTCTCCTAATGGGAGTGTATGCAGGGATCAACAGCATGGACATGTGGTCTGACAAACCTAGATGTGGTAGAGGGGTTGCTCTGTAGCCTTTTTGGATGTTGCTGCAGGCTTTATCCAATGTGTTTTCCCCCCTCGTTGCACATTTAATATGCTGTTCAAATCTGGGGAATACTGACCTTAAATCAGCATGGTTGAAGTCCCCAGCTATAATGTGCACTGCGTTTGGATGGGAGTTCTGCTGGTTGCTTATTGTCTTGTGCAGCTCCTCCATGGCAGAGTTAGGTATTAGGAGGATAGTGTGTTACTAAATTTAGCGAAGCTCTGTGGTTTAGATACATAATATGAAAATACTAAATGAAGTACCTAAAAAATAAATACATTTTAACTAAATTAATCGCCAAACGTTACACGTTCTCCATGCTTCTCAGTTGGTTTGCGGTTGCTATGGAAAATGTCCACAGCAACGGTGTCATTGGGGGCGGAGACTGGTAAGCGTCATCCACAATAAAAGATGATGGACAGTCGTGTCCACCAATTAATGTTCGGTCTTGGTACATCTGACCAATGAAAACGTACAAAAAATGTAGCCGTAGTTAGATAGAGAGTGCGAGGACAGTATCAAGTACCCAAACCTCTATGAGAAAGGCAGCGAGAAAAGACTAATGGTAAGGCACACAGAAACGTATACGGCTACACAGTGAGCCGGTGATATTATATCAGTTAGAGTTTTGTACATTCACAAGGTAAATATTTTATGAAGCTCCCATCTTCTTCTAGCTTCTAAGTAACGGGAACGCTAGCTGTTTTGCTACCAGCTGTGTTGTGTCTTGCATCTCAGCATCACAGTCCGTCTCTTTCTGTCTGACAGCGGTCCACAATGGAGCTAACATTACATTTCCCGGACGACGCACAATTGTCATTATTAAGACTACCAAATGTTTGCCTTTTATAAAGCTTCTGTCACGGAACCCTCGATTAAAGCCTAGTTACACCGAGCAATAGCATTAGCATGTTCTTGATGTCTTTGTAGATCCAGCATGTGGAGCCAGTCATTCCAATAACATGGACAAGTACGAAAAGGTGAAGAAAATTGGGGAAGGTTCATTTGGAAAGGCTATCCTGGTCAAATCCAAAGATCATGGACACCAATATGTCATTAAGGAGATTGGCATATCTGGAGTAAGCTTCTGTGCATATTTTTTACACAAGCTGTCATGGTCCTGGGCCATGTGGGCCCAGTATTCTTAGTTTTCATGTATTTTTGTATTTTGTTCTTTATTTAGGCCATGCTTCCTGGGTTGATCTGTTACGTTGTTCCTTATGTGTTTTCCCTTCGTGACTCTTACCCCCTGTGTGCCCCTCTGTGTATTTATGAGCCCTCGTCTCTCTTTGTGCTTTATTCTATGTTTTCCCCAGCCCGTTATGTCTGCGTTCTCCCCGTGCTCTCTCTCCTCCTGTTTGAACCTCTGTGTACTTCCTGCTTTACTTTGCCCATCTCCCATCAGTGTTACGTTCACTCCTGCCGTGTCTTGTTATGATTATCAGTGTCACCTGTGTTCCCCGTGTGCATCCACTTCCCCTGATCATCCCTCATGTGTATTTAGTCTCTGTGTTTCGTACAGTCTGTGTCGCGTCGTCTGTGTTCCCACCCTCCGTGTTTCCATGCCCGGTCTATTGTATTCCAAGTCATAGCCTTACCTTAGTTTATTCCCAGTTTAGGTTTCTGTTTAGTTATTGCTCTTGTGCTGCCCTTATTCTGGTTTGCTTCTTTTGTATCCATCAGCCACAATAAAAGGTTCGCTTTTTGTTTAAGTTCACTTCCGTGTCACTCGTGTCTGCACCTGAGTCCTCCACGCACTCTCCACACGGTCTGTCACAGCGGACCGTGACACAAGCTTGGCATGTTCTTTTCAGCGTGCGCTTCATCTCGTTACCCTCCTCTTCATTACTTTGACAGATGTCCAGCAAAGAGAGGCAGGAATCTCGGAAGGAAGTTGCTGTTCTTGCCAACATGAGTCATCCAAACATCGTCCAGTATAAGGAATCTTTTGAAGGTATTAATGCCATTCAAATAGCTCATCTGTTTATGTGAAGAAACTATTATCAAATGTGCACTGTGTGATAACTACATACTATAAGTTTTTTTTATTTTATTTGTATTTTTTTCCCAGAGGGTGGCTGCCTGTATATTGTGATGGACTACTGCGAGGGTGGAGACCTATTCAAAAAGATCAACTCTCAGAAAGGGGTACTGTTCTCAGAAGCGCAAGTAAGCCAGCAACTACTCAAGGCAGTCACTGTGCAAACAGTATACAGATATTTGGTTAAACTGATCACAATACATATGGTTTACTGTAGTCTCCCTTTTTGAGATCCTAGATTGGTTTGTGCAGATCTGCCTAGCGCTCAAGCATGTGCACGATCGAAAAATTCTCCACAGAGACATAAAATCACAGGTATTGTTTCATAAATCACAAGATTCCCTTTAAGTGATAAGTTGTTTGTTTGCATGTATTGGATTATTTACATGTGTTCTCATAATGCTTGTGTAGAACATCTTTTTGACAAAAGATGGAACAGTTCAGCTTGGAGACTTTGCAATTGCAAGGGTGCTGAACAGGTATGCACACTGTTGTCTAAATAGCCCTGCAGTTTTTCATTAAGCATAGATTCCAGACTAAAAGTTGAAGAACACTTTGCATTTCTGGTAATAAGACATTCTGTTTTACTATATTTAAAAAATATTATAGTTTATTTTGTTGAAGTTTGTTATTTGTACACTTTTTAACTGTTCTTACACAGAAATATATTTTGGTTAAATCAAATATGTCTGATCTTATAATGTATTACGTGTTTTATGTATTTATACATTATATTCTGAGGTTCTTAGGTGCATTTATTATTGATGTTGATTTTTTCCCTTTTTTACAGCTGTTTTTGCTTTGATTTATGTCATTGTTTGTATTTTTGCACATTAGACAGTGCTTATTTGAAATATTGAAGCTTTAATATTAAAATGTGCTATTTTTCTGTTTTTCAGCACTGTAGAACTGGCAAGAACATGCATAGGAACACCATATTACCTGTCACCAGAGATCTGTGAAAATAAACCATACAATAACAAAAGGTACTTGGACTTCTGGAATATCGTACATTGGTGTCTAGTTGTCAAGCAAATTCAATAGTAATCAATGGGACAAGGTGTCTCCCCACTGAATCTTGAGTCTGCAGGATTAGGTGGTGGCTACAGTGTAATGTAAGGAGATCACCTCGCCTTTTTATTGAGTAAACTTGCTCGCTTACATCTACAGCAGGAAGCTGGTATTGATTTTTCTCCTTAACTATTTTAAGTGTACATGCAATTTAACCCACTTTAGTTACAATGAGTGAAGTAAATTTAGCTCAGTCTAAATGATCTGGAGTTTTCTTGTCAATAAAGTCTTATTTTCATCTCAGTTTATAAAAGGAAAGTAAAGGGCATGCACTTGACTGTTGATACCTTATTGAATGAATAATAAACTTAACCCAGAACTTATCCCTGCCCACCCATTTGTATGTTCTCGCCTCTCATTTTCCTTGCTTTTCCTTCCTGCTGCAGTGATATTTGGGCCCTAGGGTGTGTTCTGTATGAAATGTGCACTCTTAAGCATGCAGTAAGTATTCTGTGTGAGCTGTTTAATTATAATTATACAGTATTTTAAGGTGTTTTATGCAGCATTTACTGTTCTCTCACATACTAATTTTGATCTCTTCCCTGTATATTCTATATGTATAACTGTAGTTAGATAATGTACTGTTAGATAATACACTGAAATTAATTTCCAGTATATTAATTCCTAATTTAATCTGTAATCCAGTACAGTCCCCACATTAAGAATCCCTATATAGTTCAATTGTCTTCAGTAATTTCTATGCAGTGGTTACAGCTGTGTGAGCCTTTGCATTTGTTTATTCTCAGTTTGAGGCTGGCAACATGAAGAACTTGGTTCTTAAGATAATTCGTGGGTCGTACCCTCCTGTGTCTTGTCACTACTCCCAAGAACTGCGATCTCTCCTTGCACAGCTGTTTAAACGCGACCCTCGAGAGCGACCCTCAGTCAACAGCATACTGGACAAACCTTTCCTCTCCTGCAGGATTGAGAAGTTTCTCACACCACAGGTAGACTCTGCAGCTGATTGTTAATTCTTTGGGTTTTTGTTTTTTTTTGTTTTTTGCAAAAGGAAATAACTTTTACATTTTTAAATAATAAATGGCTCGTTTACTAATTATCTGTTACAATTCAACAACAAATTCTGTAATCATAAATGTCTATCCTAGATTGACGACTTCAAATGACAGTCATTTTAATCCCTGTTATGTGCATTTATGCATAAAGATTTTAGTTTATAAATGTAGCATATCCCATATTTTCAGGGAGCATTTAATTTGCGAGACAATCGAAAAATGCATGCAATAAACACCGATTGAACACTCATTCCTTACTCTGAGTGTGTTGGGTGGTTTTTTTTTTTTTCTTTTTTTTCTTGGGGGTGTCTCTGTGTGATTAGTTTCACTAAAATTATCTCATGGTCTAATGATAGCTTTGGAGTTTTCCGCCAACAGCACGGAGGTGGGCCTTAGTGAATGCTTTAAACGTATGTATTTATGGAGGTGCCTAATTTTCAAGGTTTCCAGCTGCAGCACCCCAGAAGACCTGGCAGACTTGAAAAGTCACCTTGGGGACTGGATTGCAGGCTGTGGTATCCCTGACATCTACACTGCCACACTACTTGATGTTAAGAGGATAAGGGGCGAGATCCGAGGTCCCAGATGGAGCCAGAAAGCCTGCAGACAAGAAACCAGCTGGAAAACACAAACCGGTTAGTAGGCTGTTATTGTTGATGACAAGCTGGTATGACCGAGGATAAGGGGCGAGATTGTATCTCATTTTGCGTTTCACAGGTGAGAATTTGTTAGAAAATTACAAAGTACTTTCCTGGTCAGTGCTCGTCTTCCCATTGTGTTCCCCCCTAATAGTTAACACTTAAACAAATCATCAATCTGCTGAGTTTATATCTGTATTGCAGTTAAGGTGGTGTTTAAATTGACAAAACTTTTTTTTTTGTTTCACAATTTTGCTATGTTGTATGAATTGAGAGTACAATCTGTGGTCAACAGGGTTGCCAGCATGATTCAGCAGTTTGTTGCCGGTATGGACTCGTGTGGTCGGTTCTGGCAAATGGTGAAGAGATGCTGGAAGCAGTTCCTTCCTGTATTTACAAATGCAGGAAATAAACTTACAAGGAACAGCTTCCAGGATCTCTTCACCATTGGATGGAGTCCAGCTGGAAGTAACAGACGTGAAGAAGAGGAAGCAACCATCTTTCAGTGGGAATGGTGGCTTATGGCCATTCAGGGTGAGTACATAGAATACAACACATGTCTTGTTTCTGTTTGAATTGCTTCAGGCATTTCATGTTAAATACAGTGTCCACAATACAAAATACAGACAACTAAATCGAAACAACACTTGGGTGCAATAAAACCTTAGAACTTTGCAAAATCCACCCCTTCTTAGAGCATATGAGGAAGTTTTTGATTATTTTACCTTTTTAGGTGAGGTATTTGAAAGGAAACCACCTACAACAAATATTTTTGGAAGATTATTTCTTTTATCCTCTGTCATCTCTACCAGATCTTGCTTGTTTAGACTGATAGATAGGATGTAATTTGATTTTCATTGTGATTTCTGGTAAAACATTAATTTTATTACATGACCGAAAACTTCTAACACTAAAATATTAAATAGTTATATTACATACTTGTATTTAAAATATGGTAAAATTTATGATTCAATTGTATTAGCACATCTGAGAATTAAGTAAATGGTAAATGGCCTGTATTTGTATAGCGCTTTACTAAAGCAGTCATCCACACATTCACACACTGGTGATGGCAGCTACATTGTAGCCACAGCCACACTGACAGAGGCGAGGCTGCCGGACACTGGCGCCACCGGGCCCTCTGACCACCACCAGTAGGCAACGGGTGAAGTGTCTCTGTGGTTTAGATACATAATACGAAAATACTAGATGAAGTAACTAAAAAATAAATACATTTTAACTAAATTAATCGCCAAACGTTACACGTTCTCCATGCTTCTCAGTTGGTTTGCGGTTGCTATGGAAAATGTCCACAGCAACGGTGTCATTGGGGGCGGAGACTGGTAAGCGTCATCCACAATAAAAGATGATGGACAGTCGGGTCCACCAATTAATGTTCGGTCTTGGTACATCTGTCCAATGAAAACGTACAAAAAATGTAGCCGTAGTTAGATAGAGAGTGCGAGGACAGTATCAAGTACCCAAACCTGTATGAGAAAGGCAGCGAGAAAAGACTAATGGTAAGGCACACAGAAACGTATACGGCTACACAGTGAGCCGGTGATATTATATCAGTTAGAGTTTTGTACATTCACAAGGTAAATATTTTATGAAGCTCCCATCTTCTTCTAGCTTCTAAGTAACGGGAACGCTAGCTGTTTTGCTACCAGCTGTGTTGTGTCTTGCATCTCAGCATCACAGTCCGTCTCTTTCTGTCTGACAGCGGTCCACAATGGAGCTAACATTACATTTCCAGGACGACGCACAATTGTCATTATTAAGACTACCAAATGTTTGCCTTTTATAAAGCTTCTGTCATGGAACCATCGATTAAAGCCTAGTTACACCGAGCAATAGCATTAGCATGTTCTTGATGTCTTTGTAGATCCAGCATGTGGAGCCAGTCATTCCAATAACATGGACAAGTACGAAAAGGTGAAGAAAATTGGGGAAGGTTCATTTGGAAAGGCTATCCTGGTCAAATCCAAAGATCATGGACACCAATATGTCATCAAGGAGATTGGCATATCTGGAGTAAGCTTCTGTGCATATTTTTTACACAAGCTTGGCATGTTCTTTTCAGCGTGCGCTTCATCTCGTTACCCTCCTCTTCATTACTTTGACAGATGTCCAGCAAAGAGAGGCAGGAATCTCGGAAGGAAGTTGCTGTTCTTGCCAACATGAGTGGAAGAGGAAGCGTGTGTGTGGATTTCCCCCCCCCCTTCTCACCCTGGACCCCCTCCCAACTCACTGTACATATATTTTGCACTAAGGTGATCCCTATTGTAAATAAATCCCCTTTTTGTTTCCTTGAAAGAACTGTCTGCGCATGAGTCCGTTCAGTAGCCGTGACAACCATATTACCTGTCACCAGAGATCTGTGAAAATAAACCATACAATAACAAAAGGTACTTGGACTTCTGGAATATCGTACATTGGTGTCTAGTTGTCAAGCAAATTCAATAGTAATCAATGGGACAAGGTGTCTCCCCACTGAATCTTAAATCTGCAGGATTAGGCGGTGGCTACAGTGTAATGTAAGGATATCACCTCGCCTTTTTATTGAGTAAACTTGCTCGCTTACATCTACAGCAGGAAGCTGGTATTGATTTTTCTCCTTAACTATTTTAAGTGTACATGCAATTTAACCCACTTTAGTTACAATGAGTGAAGTCAATTTAGCCCAGTCTAAATGATCTAGAGTTTTCTTGTCAATAAAGTCTTGTTTTCATCTCAGTTTATAAAAAGAAAGTAAAGGGCATACACTTGACTGTTGATACCTTATTGCAGCGGTCCCCAACCCCCGGGCCTCGGACCGGTACCGGTCCATGAGTCGTTTGGTACCGGGCCTCGAGAGTTGAGGCTCAGGCGTGAAATGTATAGTTTTCAAGGTTTTTATCGGTTTTCAGCGTTATTTTTGTTATCATTTTTATCGTTTACTCGGTTTTCCTGGGTCTTTTCACGTGTGTTATGAATTACTGATGGGATTTCCGGCTCTTTTTAGAGAACCGGCTCTTTCGGTTCGGCTCACTAAAAAGAGCTGGCTCTTTCGGCTCCGAACCGACTCTTCAGGTTGTTTTGTTGCTTTAATTAATTTATTATTAATAATATAAAATTATGCACAAAAGGAATTACTAATGTAAAAAAAAGTGGTTTTATTCATATATGTTTATATATAAATATATGCGGTGGCCCCTAGAGACAAAACACGTACAAACTCCAAAAAGCACATACAAACTCCAAAACTCATTTCTAGCATTTCTAGCATAGGTGATCTAGGTAGCTCTGAACTTCCAAAACAGAGCTACCTAGATCACTTAAATTACACCATTGAAAGCATGGAAGCATATGTGTATTGTTTGTGTATTTATACACAGGTTTTGAGTTTTTATGTGCTTCTGAGTTTTTACGTGTTTTGGAGTTTGTACATGTTTTTACGTGTTTTGGAGTTTTTACGTGTTTTGGAGTTTTTACGTGTTTTGGAGTTTTTACGTGTTTTGGAGTTTTTACGTGTTTTGGAGTTTGTACGTGCTTCAGGGTTTGTACATGCTTCAGGGTTCGTACGTGATTTGAAGTTTGTACATGCTTTGTCTCTAGGGGCCACCGTAAATATACTTTTATTTATTCACGCCACATAAAATGTAATAAATAAATCATATAATACAAAAACCTACTAGTCACAGTTAAACTTTTAACTATTTAAATTTTCAGCTTTTTCCTTTTAAACCAATTTAAAGTGAAACAACACAAAACACTGCAAACCACAACACAATTAAATATAAATTAAAATATGAAAACAAAAATAAGATGCACATTCTCTGTCATATGGGCCTGTATGTATAAACTTTCTGTATCCTTTATCATCTGCAACTGGAAATAGTTGTGGATGATTACTATACCTTTCTAATGTGATGTTGTTGTCCCTGGCTCTCTTTCTCTCTCTCTCCCTCCTGCTCTGTTCCTGTGCTACTGAGTGCAACTACCGCCCCTCTTCCAAGCATAAAGCACAAGGCTCGCATGCTGAGTGAAGCCGAAAAAAGTGCGAGAGAGAGGGTGAGAGAAAGACAATAAAAACCCCCACGGCTCGCGTCGTTCACGTCAAAGACCCGGCTCTAAGAGCCATTTCGTTCGCGACCGACACATCACTAATGTTCTCGCCTCTCATTTTCCTTGCTTTTCCTTCCTGCTGCAGTGATATTTGGGCCCTAGGGTGTGTTCTGTATGAAATGTGCACTCTTAAGCATGCAGTAAGTATTCTGTGTGAGCTGTTTAATTATTATTATACAGTATTTTAAGGTGTTTTATGCAGCATTACTGTTCTCTCACATACTAATTTTGATCTCTTCCCTGTATATTCTATATGTATAACTGTAGTTAGATAATACACTGAAATTAATTTCCAGTATATCCATCCATTCGCTTCCGCTTGTCCTTTTCAGGGTCGCGGGGGGCGCTGGAGCCTATCCCAGCTGTCATAGGGCGAGAGGCGGGGTACAGCTGTGTGAGCCTTTGCATTTGTTTATTCTCAGTTTGAGGCTGGCAACATGAAGAACTTGGTTCTTAAGATAATTCGCGGGTCGTACCCTTTATAGCCATAAAAAGTGCTATAAAAAGATTATACATTAATATTTTTTTCCACTTTAAATTAGCCAATCTTTTAGACCTACTTCTCCTTGAAATATTCATATAAAGTTTTAATTATATTTCGCGGATTTTAACCCTTTATATCCCGGTTTTGTCACATGAGCGCACAGCTTTTTTAGCGGAAAAAAACAAAAAAATGAAATATTTTCCATAAAATACATTTGAAAGTTATATTTTATTGTAATTATAATTAGGCCTTTGGATGGTCCAAAGATACTATTTTTTGGCAGAAGCACACTAAATGTCATATAGTGCCATATCAGGTTTTTCATGTTTTCCTTACACTAAATGCTTATTACCTCGTTTTTTTATAAAATAAAATTTAAAAAAAGATGTCTAAATAACAATACAAAGATCACTTTGAACCAGAAAAACATTTATTTTACAAGGATGAACATGAACATTTAAGTTGCTGGTAATCGGGAAAGTTGTGCGTCTGCCGGCGGCTCTCCGTGGCTCCACCGCTATGGGCTCAAAATGTGGTCATAAATATTTTGTACTTGTAAAAAAGATTTGTATGTGTAAAAAAGATTTGTATGTGTAAAAAAGATTTGTGTGTGCGTAAAAAAGATTTTTACGTGTAAAAAGAATTTGTGTGTGCGTAAAAAAGATTTGTACGTGTAAAAAAGATTTGTGTGTGCGCAAAAAAGATTTGTATGTGTAAAAGGAATTTGTGTGTGCATAAAAAAGATTTGTGTGTGCGTAAAAAAGATTTGTATGTGTAAAAAAGATTTGTGTGTGGACTTAGAAAAAAACCCCTGCAAGTTACAAGTACGGATATTTGACCCTATTTTTCTTCCCTTCATCTGATTGGTCAATGTCATGTCAATCACAAATGTAACAATCCAATCAGAGAACAGATGGGTTTGGCTGTCGGAGGGGCGCTGTTTTGAACTGCAGGTCCTTGAAGGGTGATACCGTTTGAAGCTGGAGGATCGCTATATAAATATCCGATAGCAGCTAGGTCCCCTAACTTTCAGTAGCTGTTGAAAGGATAAAGTTGTGGTATATCAGTGGTTAGAAATAACATTATTACTTTAGGATTAGTTTAACACAAAGTCAGGGCTGACCCAGGACCATTGCTGTGAGTCACAGTGCGCAGCATAAAAGTCCTTTCACATCGGATGCAGGATACGCTGCTAATGCTAACTGCTAACTAAAAGCAAAGGATCCAGAATATGTTACGCTGGCTGCTGGGCTCTGTGGGTTTTTGCAGCAGCTCTACCTGTACTAGATGCACCTGCTCCTTGTCTTTTCTATCTCTGACTTTATGTCCTCTACAAGAGTTTGTTTTTTTTGCTAGTTCTTCAAATGTTCAATAAAAACATGTATGCTAATTCATAACAAAGAAAGCTTTGTAATGAAGACTGTCATTTCCAAAACACTGCCCGCCCCCACCCCGCGGTCCGCAGCGCTGTTGAAAAGGCTGTGGAAGTCCCTGTATTAAACACGTAGACCTGTGACACAAAAATCACCAAACTCGGACGACCACAGACTGTTTTCCTTCGTGGTGATGAAGGAAAACGCTGGGTTGGCATGTAAAAGGGCATTTACTCCCTTCAAAGACCTGCAGTTCAAAAAAAGCGCCCCTCGACAGCCAAACCCATCTGTTCTCTGATTGGATTGTTACATTTGTGATTGACATGACATTGACCAATCAGATGAAGGGAAGAAAAATAGGGTCAAAAATCCGTACTTGTAACTTGCAGGGATTTTTTTTCTAAGTCCACACACAAATCTTTTTTACGCACACGCAAATCTTTTTTACACATACAAATCTTTTTTGCGCACACACAAATCTTTTTTACACGTACAAATCTTTTTTACGCACACACAAATTCTTTTTACACATACAAATCTTTTTTACGCACACACAAAATCTTTTTACACATACAAATCTTTTTTACACATACAAATCTTTTTTACAAGTACAAAATATTTATGACCACATTTTGAGCCCATACACCGCCCGCTGCAAGTAGCTCAGCGGTGGGATAGTGGTTGGGTCCCGGTGTCCCCCAGCACGACACGAAACAAATATATAATTTTCCTGTTGTAGCCTTCACACCGAGTGTACCGACACTAATTTTTCACTCTGTTTGTTATTCGTGACACACAGATACTACTTTGCTTGCGCATAATCAAAATTTAGTGGATCTAATTTGGCATGGCAGGTCACACAGCACGATAAAAAATAATAATAATAATAATGGATTGGATTTATATAGCGCTTTTCAAGGCACCCAAAGCGCTTTACAATGCCACTATTCATTCACTCTTGCATTCACACACTGGTGGAGGCAAGCTACGGTTGTAGCCACAGCTGCCGCAAGCTCTGCGTTACCCTCAGTCAACGTGGTATTGCCAGGTTTGTAGTTGGTTAAGTGCTGAACTCCCTGCCATACCTGTCGTGACTTTTTGGTGCTGAAGTGGTCTTCGATCCTTCTCTTGTACGCTGCCTTGGCCTCTCTGATGCCTCTTTTCAACTCAGATCTGGCTGCACTGTACTGCATACCATCAATGTGCACTGCGTTTGGATGGGAGTTCTGCTGGTTGCTTATTGTCTTGTGCAGCTCCTCCATGGCAGAGTTAGGTATTAGGAGGATAGTGTGTTACTAAATTTAGCGAAGCTCTGTGGTTTAGATACATAATACAAAAATACTAGATGAAGTAACTAAAAAATAAATACATTTTAACTAAATTAATCGCCAAACATTACACGTTCTCCATGCTTCTCAGTTGGTTTGCGGTTGCTATGGAAAATGTCCACAGCAACGGTGTCATTGGGGGCGGAGACTGGTAAGCGTCATCCACAATAAAAGATGATGGACAGTCGTGTCCACCAATTAATGTTCGGTCTTGGTACATCTGACCAATGAAAACGTACAAAAAATGTAGCCGTAGTTAGATAGAGAGTGCGAGGACAGTATCAAGTACCCAAACCTTTATGAGAAAGGCAGCGAGAAAAGACTAATGGTAAGGCACACAAAAACGTATACGGCTACACAGTGAGCCGGTGATATTATATCAGTTAGAGTTTTGTACATTCACAAGGTAAATATTTTATGAAGCTCCCATCTTCTTCTAGCTTCTAAGTAACGGGAACGCTAGCTGTTTTGCTACCAGCTGTGTTGTGTCTTGCATCTCAGCATCACAGTCCGTCTCTTTCTGTCTGACAGCGGTCCACAATGGAGCTAACATTACATTTCCAGGACGACGCACAATTGTCATTATTAAGACTACCAAATGTTTGCCGTTTATAAAGCTTCTGTCACGGAACCCTCGATTAAAGCCTAGTTACACCGAGCAATAGCATTAGCATGTTCTTGATGTCTTTGTAGATCCAGCATGTGGAGCCAGTCATTCCAATAACATGGACAAGTACGAAAAGGTGAAGAAAATTGGGGAAGGTTCATTTGGAAAGGCTATCCTGGTCAAATCCAAAGATCATGGACACCAATATGTCATCAAGGAGATTGGCATATCTGGAGTAAGCTTCTGTGCATATTTTTTACACAAGCTTGGCATGTTCTTTTCAGCGTGCGCTTCATCTCGTTACCCTCCTCTTCATTACTTTGACAGATGTCCAGCAAAGAGAGGCAGGAATCTCGGAAGGAAGTTGCTGTTCTTGCCAACATGAGTCATCCAAACATCGTCCAGTATAAGGAATCTTTTGAAGGTATTAATGCCATTCAAATAGCTCATCTTGTTTATGTGAAGAAAATATGATCAAATGTGCACTGTGTGATAACTACATACTATAAGTTTTTTTTATTTTATTTGTATGTTTTTCCCAGAGGGTGGCTGCCTGTATATTGTGATGGACTACTGCGAGGGTGGAGACCTATTCAAAAAGATCAACTCTCAGAAAGGGGTACTGTTCTCAGAAGCGCAAGTAAGCCAGCAACTACTCAAGGCAGTCACTGTGCAAACAGTATACAGATATTTGGTTAAACTGATCACAATACATATGGTTTACTGTAGTCTCCCTTTTTGAGATCCTAGATTGGTTTGTGCAGATCTGCCTAGCGCTCAAGCATGTGCACGATCGAAAAATTCTCCACAGAGACATAAAATCACAGGTATTGTTTCATAAATCACAAGATTCCCTTTAAGTGATAAGTTGTTTGTTTGCATGTATTGGATTATTTACATGTATTCTCATAATGCTTGTGTAGAACATCTTTTTGACAAAAGATGGAACAGTTCAGCTTGGAGACTTTGGAATTGCAAGGGTGCTGAACAGGTATGCACACTGTTGTCTAATTAGCCCTGCAGTTTTTCATTAAGAATAGATTCCAGGCTAAAAGTTGAAGAACACTTTGCATTTCTGGTAATAAGACATTCTGTTTTACTATATTTAAAAAATATTATAGTTTATTTTGTTGAAGTTTGTTATTTGTACACTTTTTAACTGTTCTTACACAGAAATATCTTTTGGTTAAATCAAATATGTCTGATCTTATAATGTATTACGTGTTTTATGTATTTATACATTATATTCTGAGGTTCTTAGGTGCATTTATTATTGATGTTGATTTTTTCCCTTTTTTACAGCTGTTTTTGCTTTGATTTATGTCATTGTTTGTATTTTTGCACATTAGACAGTGCTTATTTGAAATATTGAAGCTTTAATATTAAAATGTGCTATTTTTCTGTTTTTCAGCACTGTAGAACTGGCAAGAACATGCATAGGAACACCATATTACCTGTCACCAGAGATCTGTGAAAATAAACCATACAATAACAAAAGGTACTTGGACTTCTGGAATATCGTACATTGGTGTCTAGTTGTCAAGCAAATTCAATAGTAATCAATGGGACAAGGTGTCTCCCCACTGAATCTTAAATCTGCAGGATTAGGTGGTGGCTACAGTGTAATGTAAGGATATCACCTCGCCTTTTTATTGAGTAAACTTGCTCGCTTACATCTACAGCAGGAAGCTGGTATTGATTTTTCTCCTTAACTATTTTAAGTGTACATGCAATTTAACCCACTTTAGTTACAATGAGTGAAGTCAATTTAGCCCAGTCTAAATGATCTAGAGTTTTCTTGTCAATAAAGTCTTGTTTTCATCTCAGTTTATAAAAGGAAAGTAAAGGGCATACACTTGACTGTTGATACCTTATTGCAGCGGTCCCCAAACCCCGGGTCTCGGACCGGTACCGGTCCATGAGTCGTTTGGTACCGGGCCTCGAGAGTTGAGGCTCAGGCGTGAAATGTATAGTTTTCAAGGTTTTTATCGGTTTTCAGAGTTATTTTTGTTATCATTTTTATCGTTTACTCGGTTTTCCTGGGTCTTTTCACGTGTGTTATGAATAAATTTTCTTTTTTTCGCTACCGGTACTAGTTTTATTTTGTTGTATTTATCCGCGACACCTTAAAGGCCGGTCCATGAAAATTATTGTCCGGCATAAACTGGTCCGTGGCGCAAAAAAGGTTGGGGACCGCTGCCTTATTGAATGAATAATAAACTTAACCCAGAACTTATCCCTGCCCACCCATTTGTATGTTCTCGCCTCTCATTTTCCTTGCTTTTCCTTCCTGCTGCAGTGATATTTGGGCCCTAGGGTGTGTTCTGTATGAAATGTGCACTCTTAAGCATGCAGTAAGTATTCTGTGTGAGCTGTTTAATTATTATTATACAGTATTTTAAGGTGTTTTATGCAGCATTTACTGTTCTCTCACATACTAATTTTGATCTCTTCCCTGTATATTCTATATGTATAACTGTAGTTAGATAATACACTGAAATTAATTTCCAGTATATTAATTCCTAATTAAATCTGTAATACAGTACAGTCCCCACATTAAGAATCCCTATGTAGTTCAATTGTCTTCAGTAATTTCTATGCAGTGGTTACAGCTGTGTGAGCCTTTGCATTTGTTTATTCTCAGTTTGAGGCTGGCAACATGAAGAACTTGGTTCTTAAGATAATTCGCGGGTCGTACCCTCCTGTGTCTTGTCACTACTCCCAAGAACTGCGATCCCTCCTTGCACAGCTGTTTAAACGCGACCCTCGAGAGCGACCCTCAGTCAACAGCATACTGGACAAACCTTTCCTCTCCTGCAGGATTGAGAAGTTTCTCACACCACAGGTAGACTCTGCAGCTGATTGTTAATTCTTTGGGGTTTTTTTTTTGTTTTTTGCAAAAAGTAGCTTGCTCATTAAATTTCTTACTCATTTCAGATCATTGCTCAGGAATTTCGCCATACTTTTCTTCACAAGCAGCCTAAATCAGGTGTGGCACAGGTGCCATCAGGTGAGCAAACTCGTCATGAAGAAGACTACAAGGGGTCTGTCTTCTACAGCTTGTTTGTAGGTTCTAGAACTAATCAGCTAAAATACAAATTTTGTTAGTTTTTGAGTTTTTCTTCTAAATTACTTCTGGATATCTCATAATATCAGCCTCAGCCCAGAAGATTACAAAACCAGCCGCCAAATACGGGGTGCCTTTAACTGTGAGGAAGGTCCCAGATGGAGCCAGAAAGCCTGCAGACAAGAAACCAGCTGGAAAACACAAACCGGTTAGTAGGCTGTTATTGTTGATGACAAGCTGGTATGACCGATCTTTAGTCATGACGTTTGTTTTGTTTTGGGTTTTTTGGGTTTTTTTTGGGGGGGGTTTGCCTTCTTATGCCAGATGCTGTATTTGTTGTCAATGCTTCTTCCATTTGTGTGTATGTGTGAGTAAGTGTGTATTGGTACATCATGTTATGTTGGCTACCTCTGAAGCCCAGTGTCATATGTTGCTCAGGCCCTTCTCCCAGCAACCCCCCAGAGAAGAGTGAGTCAAGTGGAAGAAGAGAGGAAAAAACACGAGGTACACTGAGAGCGCCATATTATATTCTCTAATAGGCTCCCTTTTTTTTTTTTTTTTTTTCTCGCCATTCACTGACACGTGAAGGTCCCTTCTTATTAGCATTTTCAATTTTGCTCCCTCTCATTGCGCTTGCTCCCCATCTTCACCTGTTGTCCGCTCCCGGCCCATTCGGAGTGCTCTGCCTGATATAGCTTTCTCTTTTAACCAAACTTTTCCTCCTCGCCCACCTGACCTCTGACAGAGCAGTCCTGCTGGCTCTTTCCCTTGAGGCGGGTTTCTTTAAGATGTCTATTTTGGGGTTTGAATGGTTTTGTCTCATTCTATAGGATGGCATCAGAAAGAAGAGGATGGAGATGATCGAGAAAGAAAGGAAACAGAGAGAGCAGGTGAGCATACTGTTTAGTTTCTACATCTCCATGCAAAAAGTTTTTATACCTTTCGAACTAAAGTCTTTCTTTCTTTCAGATGTTCATGTTGAAAGCGGAGCAGATGAAGAGGTATGAAAAGGAAAAGGTGGGTGATTAACTGAGCTTGGGTGTGTGGTTTTTATTTATTTTTTATTTCATTAGTGAAGGAAAGGGGATCCTTTTTAGGACAAAGTTTAAAAAAAAAAGTATTAAATATAAATTTTAATCAAGTAAAATTCTTACAAAAAGTATTAATTCATTTCAGTTTCACTCTATATTCGTCCCATGGCCTAGAACACAGTTTGAGAACACTGAATGTATAGAAATTTATGGCTATGGCCACCATGACCCTAACTTTTTGTGTACTATAGTTTTAAGCTTCCTAAATGTTGGCAACATTTTTATATGAAGGAAATGATAAACTAAAACATGAGTTGTCAAAGCACAGCCTGCAGGTCAGTGGCAGCAGTAGAGGGGGGATTTAGTCTGGATATTTTCTTTATCTTCTGCTAGGTGATTGATCTGAGCTCCACAGTGCATTTGTAGTTCACACACTCTGTACAGCTAAACCTAAATCTGAACCTTTAATCTCTTACAGATCAATCGAATAAACCAAGCGAGAGAACAAGGCTGGAAGCATGTCTTGAGTTCTAGTGGAGGTAGCAGCCCAGAGAGAAAGGTAATGTATATATTTTTTTGTTTTTGTCATATAAAGAGTTATGTCAGGATGCCCTCAGCAAGGGTTGCGACATTGTTTTGTTCTCCGTACTCAGTGTTTTGTAGGAGGTGGAAAGAGAGGTGCACATGTTGCTGCTGTTCAGGGTTCTACTCTAGCTCCTCTCCGTGGTAAAAGCTCTTATGAACACTACCATGCAATCCTCGACCAAATGGCTAGACCGACGCCTAAAGATGTCAGCAGGGAGAGCTCCTCAGCTGGGCCTTGCAGTCCCATTCGGTAAGGTTATTTTATTTATTTATTTTTGGCTGTTTATGTGTGTTAAGTAGTATTTGTAATGACATTGCCTATTTATGTACTGACTAGTGTACCAGCTGCTGCAGGCACAGTGCTTCCTAACGGCCCTGCTCGACGACTAGACCCTGACGTAATCAAGAGAGAACTCCACAGGCTGCAGCATGTTTCCAAACAAGCCCATATTAGCAGGTCAGCTAGTCACATAGCTGTGTTGTTGTTCTCAACGGTGTAAAAGTTGAGTACGAATATTTATTACTGTGTTCTTTTCACAGGCAGCGCGGTCAAATGGCAGTTGGGCGAGCCTTTCAAGTTGAGGAGTTTTTGCAGCGGAGGAGGGAAGCTATGCTCAACAAAGCCCGTGCTGAAGGACAGCTGGTACATATTATAACTACTAATAAGTATATAGCCCCCATCATGAAAATACTGCATGATAACCTGTTACTATACTGGTGAAATTTATATGAACAGAAATAAAAACTGATATTGATATTTAGTAAGAAACGTTTTCAATCTAACAGCTTAATTAAGCTCTATTTCTGGTCTCAAGATTGAATCAATTATAGACCTGTGACTGCAAATCACACTGAGAATCAAACGACTGCCTGCGAATGTTTTTATCCTTTTCTATTATTTTTGTCTTACACATAATCTTGTGGCAGCTAGCTGTTAGGGCCCGTGTCCTAAAGTGTGGTTAAATTAAATGGTAAACAGGGTACTCGGCAAAACCTGGCAGCAATCTATGGAGGCCGGGCTGGTGTTGTTCGGTGCAGGAGGTCTAAACCCAACAAAGAGGAGGAGGTAGGAGGCCAAGGCCTGAACGCCCAGCCTCACACTTCACCTTACTCACAGCACGTCTGGCTTGGCACGTTTCACACGTCTGCACAAAGCTCCCTTTGACCCGCCCACAGTTCAACCCAGCAGCTCAAACTCATTGCCACTCCTTGTGCAATGTGTGGTGTTCCATTATCCCAGTTATGGCTGCTGTCTCATTTCAAATAACCACCCGAGTTTTGAGTTTGGTCACAAATGTTTTGCTCTGAATTGAATACATTTTCATTGCTGATTGTAAATTTGTGTTGTCTTTTGTTTTGTTTTTTGTTATTTTATCTAAATGGCTGATGCCTTTGTGTATAACACTTTTTTTTTTTTATGTACAAGTCCCAACAAAGCATGTTTTGTTTTTTTGTATGTCTACTAATATCAGTACTGTACTCTCTGCTTTGTGTGTGTTCATTCAGTATGTAACATTTCTGTATTTGTTGTCAGGAGTACTTGGCAAGGCTCAGACAGATCCGCTTGCAGAACTTCAATGAGCGCCAGCAGATCAAAGCTCGACTCAGAGGAGAGAAGGTACATCATTCCACCTCTTCACAGGGTGCCAATAATGAAGGTGGTTTTCAGTTTTTGCTGACATTTTTGTCTCCTGGGTGTTGATGTTGCTTCCTGTGTATTTCAGTATGATAGCGATGGTTCTGACAGCCAGGAGTCCAGTGAGGAGGTCGAGCTCAGGAGAAAGAAGATAGAGGCTTTAAAAGTGAGTCTAGAAGAAGCAAAAAACAATTGCATTTTCCAATATCCGATGTTTATTTGATAACTTCATTTGCAGAGACGTTAACAATGATTAAAATGACAGCAAGAGGAAGATGATGTAATCCTCTTCCTTTTCTGCTTTGCCTGTAACTTGTTGCTGTAAAGAGGCTTAAAAAGTCATGGCTGTCGTTTTGTCCTGAAACAGCACCGGAAAATATAATTGGATTTTGTACAGCCCTATTTTTAGTAATCATATTTTGATCATTGCTACAGCCCCTAAAATCCACGGCTCAGAGTAACCAAACACGTGAGATTTCACAAAACTTCCACAGATCAAAACATGCTTTATTAAGCAAAAATAGTGACTAACCCTAAACCTTCGAAACAACCACCCAGTGGGTAACCGGTATCAATGTTTTCTCCTGGACTAATGTTTAGAAACAAAACTACTTCAAGCAAAATATGAAAACGGGACCATCGGTAATTCCCAAGTCAACTTATAATAAACAAAACTGCAAAAGACAAAGGTCTGTACTGGTGGAGGAGAGATGACCCTCTCGATTAGTGTGCATGCAGTTTAGCCTTCCCAGCCAATTGTAACTGGAGAAAAAAGGGAGGAGAGAGGTTAATATAATAAAAAATAATAATAGACAGAAATAATGTGTAACATTTATCAAAGCGTGTCATTGTTTTGTTCCGTTTTGCAGGCACAAGCTAATGCCCGTGCAGCTCTTCTGAAAGAGCAACTAGAGAAGAAGAGGAGAGAAGCATATGAGAGAGAAAAAAGGGCATGGGAGGACCATGTAAGCATTTGTTTTTGGTTCATCCCGGTCTTGTCTTAGTGTGACCTTACTGGTGCATTAGTTAAAGTATAAGCTAACTTTGCATATTGACTGTTATGGAAGCTTGCAGCACGAGGGGTCAAAGGTGGCATGGCGGGAGCAAATATAGTGGCCTCAGAAGCAGTATCGTCTACCTCTGATAGTCCTCTTCCACAGCCAGGCCCCTCTCAGCCAGAACCAGCTGCCAAAACTCCAGCCCTGCCTACACCCAAACCCTCCACCCCAGCTATATCCATGACTGCTGCCCTAAAGAACGTTGGAGCAGTCAGTATATAATTGATGTATAACACTATCTCTCACAGTACTTTGGGATATTTATTTAGTTAGTAGCTACATGAATTTGGCTTTTTTTTACAGATGACGCCACTAAAGGAGAGCTTGCCTGAACCAGAGTCTGCAACCATGATCCAGGTGAGGTGATTAGTTGTTAAAATTTATGAAATCAAATAACAACGCCATTTGTTCTAATGAAAAAAAAAATACTGTTATGCAATCACTTCTGTGTAACAGAGTGAGAAGAAGCAGATTCTGCGCAGACTTAACCAGAACCTTAAAGCTCAAAGCCCAGTGGAGGAGGTGGAGGAGTCTTCTTCGGCCCCAGCAGAATCAAGTCCTGCTCCAACCCAAAACCAGTCTGATACAGACAAGCGCCCCTCTTCCAATGAAGACCGGAAGAAGTGGGAAGCAGCAGAGCTACCTGTACTTCCCGTGGCTCAGCAAACTTTAGAGGAAACGTGTGCCACAGCAAGCAGTGAGTTGAGTCTAACTAGAGATGAATTAAGAGGATTACAGTATGTTTTGTTTTGTTTTTTTTGTGGTGTGCCATGCCCTGACAAACAGAGAGAAGTCTCACAACTTGCAGCGAACTTCATAAAACGACTGGGCAGTTTTTTGAAAGCCCCGATTTGGACATAGGGTAACTGAGCCAAAGCTTAAAAACTGCATGTATAGAATCACCAGTCAAATGTGATTAACAGCCAAAAAAAGGTTTGTTTTCCTCCCAAAAAGAAAGTTTATAAAACTCTTTACCCACAAACGTTTAATACACATATACAAACTCTAAAGCTTCATTAAAGGCTCAGTCTTCTTAAAAAAAAAAGCAGTAAATGCACATAGTTGAAAATGTGGTGGACATCTGACCACCAACTGTCGTCTTTGCTATTTAGTGAGTGTGTTTATCATTTCATCTTTTAAATTTTAACCAAATAAAACAAATGAAATTGGCCTTTTTAGCCTGTATGAATAAAAGTTAACACCTGTCTGAAACCATGATGTCAAGCTAGAAATCGTGGCATAAACAGACTCTGACCTAAATTTTGACAGAAGCATTACGCAAGTTACAGTTGGCCTACAACCACATTTAAAATCAAAATAAAGGATTTCTGTCTAAAGCAGGTTAGATTACTATAACAATGACTTCATAAGTCAAAAATTCAATGAGACAGCTGCAGCTCATGCAACATGCTAACACTAAAAAAATTGGATTACTTTAAAATCCTTGTACTGCTTTACAAAGCACCAAATGGACCTACTTAGATTTCACATTTATTCATACTTCATGAAACATCCAGACTTTTAAGGCAATTAGGACCAGGTTTACTCTCTATTACTGGAATCACAACAAAATAACAAATGCAGCTTTCAGTGTTTCAGCTCCTCAGTTCTAGAGCAAATGTCTTGAACACTTGATGTCAGCTAAAACTGCTGCTCCGTTTAAGTCATTGCTAAACTTTACTGTTTGAGGGGCCTACCAATAAAATCACACCTGTAACCTCCTAACCTTTGATTTGCTTTAATCTCATCTTTTGTTTGTTTGAGATTATGCTCCTTGCTACATTTCCCATTATCATCATGTTGTGTTTTTCATATAGTTTATTTCTGCAAATAAGTGCCTTGTATCGAAACGGATCAATTGAAATATATTTGTTTTGACATTATAATTCTTCAGTTGATTTCTATTCAGGATCTGTTGGTTTCTCTACTAAAGGGCAGGTTTGCCAAATTTCCCCTTCTGTTATCTCATTAGCCACTTCAGCATCTCCAGATGGTAGGCCGTCCTCTGGTGGTGACAGGAAGAAGTGGGAGGCAGGAGTTCCACTTGTCCTTTCTGCAGCTCAGCAAACTCTAGAGGATACATCCCTCATGACCATTGGTAAGTCCTTTCCCGCTGAGTCAGAACAAGCACACAGCTTTGCATATAACTGCTCTCTGAGTATTACCTCTCTCTCTGTCTCTTTCTATTTCTGTTTTTGGTTTGTTTGTTTGTTTGTTTGTTTGTTGTTTTGTTTTTATTTTTTTGTCTCAGAGCAAACAGCGGGCGAAGTTATACAGATGGCTGTGCTACAGGAAGATGCTCCCAGGAAGATGTGGGGAGCAAGTCCAGACTCTCAGGTGCTGAAGGTACTTAAGGAGGCAGAACTTCAGCCACTCACTCAGCCACTGGAGACTCTCACCATATGTGAGGACGAGTCTTCTAGTCCTGGTTAGTCTTACTTACAGTTTCTCACCTCATGATGATTTTTTTTTTTTTATGTGTGTCAACATGAAACAAATTCAGTTTGCTTCTGGGCTCATGTCATGTCTTTGGGATTTTTTTTTTCTCCCCTGACTCTGAGTTAATGTGGTCACAGGAACAGCAACAGGTCATGTTACACTATTAAAAGGCATTTTTTGTTTTTTTTAATATTTCTAACAATTTGACTAAATTAGGCCAAAAACTTTGCTTGGTACTGCAGGAATAGTTTTGATGTGAAATTTAGAGAATATTTCCCTGTATTTGTCCCAAAGTTGCAGATTTATTTATTTATTTATTTATGAGAAACTACATAAATAGTGAGTTAAGGTAGAAAAGTACTGCAAGAGCATGTCTGGATTTACTTCAACACATGGAGAGATGAAGAGTCCTTTAATGTTTACATTTTTCTTATTTGGTCCTGCTTTAAATAATATGCGCTTGTCATGTACTATTATTATTGTCTCTTGGTTTCTTTCAGTTAAATTAAACCAGATGACAGCAGAAGCTGGCATTGTGAAGATGCCTAAAGAAGTGTTACCCCCTGTAGTGGCTGAGAGTCCTACAGCTACAGATGTGGCCTCACATCAAGAAATCTTCATGGCTGCTGCAATAGAGAGCCCAACACTGCCAACCAGCATTACTGAGACTCAGGGTTAGTACCTGATATTGATCCAATCTTTTGCTGTTTATTTAAATTTTTATTTTTGTTGTTTTTCCCCAGCTAAGTCCAGTGATGCTTAAATTCCTTTAGATCCAGCAGACTTGGAGTCGGTGTTTTTAGAGGAAACCCCTAAACAGGCCTCACATCCTCCAAACAGTGTGCAGCAGGCTTGGGAGCAGGAAGGCCAACAGCAAATGTGAGTGTTAAATGAAATCCAAAATTTGCATTTTTCATACCAAAATGAAAATTGAGCTTTTTGTTATTATGATTTAAAACTTCTTTAAATAAATAAATGCACAAAGGCAACATGCATGTCTGTGAAGCTAAGCTGGATTTCTTCTACAGGCCAGCAGAGGGCGATATAAGACCAACAGGCAACAAAGAGGCTGAGCAGAGTGCAGACAAAGCTCCTGAGCCATCAGGTGAGATCAATGTGTAGTGAGCCAAGATTACTTTTTTCAGGGTAAGTATTATCTTAATTAAACCTGCCCCCATTTTTCCTCTCTACTGGTTTAGCTCAGCATGAGGAGCCCCTATTTATGAAACTGTGTTCCCCGGCCCACCGACGCACTGCCGCCCTCGCTATCCTCTCAGCCCAGTCCTCCATGGATGAATCATCCTCCTCTCTGGCCTCTCGCTCACGCTCTGTCTCACCTCTACGCTCCAAACACCAGAATGCACTCCTCATTGGTCTTTCTACAGGCATGTTTGATGCCAACAACCCCAAGGTGATTACTAGCAGAATATAACACTTTTTTGTGTGTGTGCACGGACATTGTGTTACATAATAAAGGGAAGCTCCAAAGTTAATTATCTTAAGTATTAAACCCAGGACATTGTTAGCTGTAAGAGTGATCAGGTGTTTCAGGACATTTATCTCTTCTCCCTGGTGTGATGTAGAGGCTTGTGCAGTATTTTGGGTAGGATTTCAGTCTTCTTTATTAATGAGAAGGCTGAAATGAATCCATTAATCTCCCAGTCTGAACCTCCGCTGAGTCTTATATTACAGGACGAGCATCCATCAACCATTATCTTTCACGACCTTCATCAGGGACAATGAGATCTGCAGAGCTCAACATTTTTAATATGCATATAAAAATGGCTACGTAGAATAGGATCTTGTCACAGAGTCATGTCCTATTCTGGCCCCTTCTTTGCATATTAAGCCGTTGTTTATTGTGTCATATGAATTCCACTTGCAGTTGTGTTAGTCAAACACTCAGAATATTCTGTCACTGTGTTTGGTTTGTGCCCGCAGATGCTGCGGACATGCTCTCTACCAGACCTGAGTCGACTCTTCAGCTCTCAGCAGGACGTTACAGTGACTGGCGAGGCTAACGTTGCTCCAGACAACAACCTGGAAATTGAGGACCTGGATGAGGCAGGAAAAGATGATGACCAGTCTGAGACAGAGGAGTAAGAAAAGCACGAAATCTAAAAACATCCTAAGACATTTTCTGGCCCAGCTGTTCATGATTATGAGTAGTATTTTTAAGACAAAGTTAGGTTAGGTTCTAATTTTTCCATAGGCATAATCAGAAATAACAATGACCTGTATCTGTAAACTATATAAAGACAGGTAGTTGTTACAATGACAACTATTGCAAGCAGCTTTATATTTAAGGTAATGACCCTACAATATTAGAGAGAAAACTATTGTTTTCTAAGAAACCTTGTTCTGTTTCTTAGTGCTTATGAAGATGAAGATCTGCGTGACATCAGGGCATCCATGGAGAGACTGCTGCAAGAGGAGGTTGGAGCTGGCGACTTTAATGGAAACCCTTCTGAGAGCGGAGACCAGGAGCTTTTCAACAGGATCGCAGCTGAAATCGATCAGGACAACAATCAGATGGCGGTAGACGATGATGACGATGAAGATGAGGATGAAGAAGAGGAAGATGATGAAGGCGATGAGGAGGAAGAAGAGGAGGAGGAATGCTCAAATGGAAGTCCTGCTGATGAGGAGGCAGGGGAATTGCTTACCAATGGTGTGGGAGAGGAGAACCAAAGTAATAACAGGCAGCTCAATGAAGAATGGCATTCGGGTAAGGACAGAACATCACAGAGACTCAGACGTTTCGGTCTATTTTACTCAGGTTGCTTTAAAACATTACCTAACTCTAGTTTTTACATTTAGCTTGTTTTATGTTTGAAACTGCTTAAGACCTTAGAATATTAATTAAAGATTATATTTATATTCCTTCAGCACCTTCATAGTTTTCGAGACCAAAAGTTTGAGATTTTTATGTGAAGTGATTGGTTCTGCTCCACAACAGATGGCAGCGGAGAAGAGCAGGGCGGAGAGATGGAGCATCATGACAGCATCTTCAGCCGTCTGGAAGAGCTTCGGTTCAACCTGGAGCAGCAGATGGGTTTTGAGAAGTTCATTGAGGCCTACAATAAGATTAAGGTATGAAATATTCATTATTTCTCTTTGAAATCTGGAGTTTGTTCGTATAACTTCACAGTTAAAGTGACAATACAAGTCAAAATCAAATTTACTTTTTTTTTTTCCCTCTGGACCGCTGTGCTATATCTGGAGTGTTTTTAGCATGAGGTGCCCAGTTTTGGACATTTCAGCTGTAGAGATGTCTGCTTTAATACTGCAGCTCAGCTTATAGGGGGTGTCATTAAGGTTTGTATCTTTTGCATAGTGATGCTGTTGGCATGTGTAGTTCTTTAGAAGGAAAATAGCTTGTGAGTAAAACCGCTTAGAGCAAGATTTGAAGATTATGTTTATGACAAAGTGCATCTTCTCCAGTGTGGACAGCCGACTAAGCAGCTACTTTTGTAGGGAGTTGGGGGAGGTGCGTATATTACATATTCTCTAGCTGGTCTGCCCAAGGTCTCCCGGTGTGAAAAACACCTCACCTAAGGAGGAGCGAGATGCTCAAACCTTTGCAGCAGACTCATTTCGGCTCTACTTTTCCTGCATCCAAGTGAAAGACCAGACATAGTCTCCCTCCATCAATTGTCACGTTCACATTTTGCATGCCTGAGTGATCCAAGGAGCTTTGTTGTTGGGAGAAATTTGCCCCAATAATGTAATTATAGAACATAGCTGGTAGTGTCTCCCAAGGAAAAATTGGAAAAATGTATGGCCACAATAAGTAATATTCAGAAACGACACGATTCAAGAAACCTCATCTAAATCAGGGGCTTTGAGGCCCCACCCTGGAGCCAGTCAAGGGGAATCTCAGACTCTATGGGATAAGGTTCAGCCCAAGTGATCTGCATGGGCCCAGCATCCACTGGAGGAACCATTGGTGTCTTATTGGTGGATTGGACTGCAGTCAAGGGTGGTGGTTCAGTCTCTCTCTGCATTAACTGATTCTCCAAAATAATGCAGTCATATTTAAAACATATACATCTGTGCTGTCCTTTTAAGCGTTACATCACACGACTGATTGAAGAGACTTGTTGTTTTTGATGCTCAAGGCCATACATGAAGATGAGGACGAGAATATTGACCTGGGCTCCAGTTTGGTCCTAAGCATTCTAGGAACTGAGCACCAGCATCTGTATCCCAACATCCTTCATCTAGTGATGGCAGATGGCGCTTATCAAGAAGGTGAGTGACAGTTTTATCATATTATCATTTTCAGTGTCTCTGATTTAAATAAATAACATTTAAAATGATATTCTTTAATGTTATTACATGACACACAATAAAAGAGTTCAAATTAGTTTTTCACTTGGACCTGGTTCATTTTATTTATTTATTTATTATTTCTTTTATATAATTTTTAATTTTCACACCGTTTTCCTTCTGAGCCACAAACATCCGAGCAGGTTTCTTTTCATTGTTCTCGTCAGCGACAGCATCAGCACCGTGTCAAAATTCTGTCCTCTTTTCTCACGTTGTTGCTCAGTCTCTTCACCAAGTCGTGAAGAGACTAAGCAGATGTGAAAGACACCCTTAACTCTGTTTTCTTTGTCGTGCTCTGTGCTCAGCGTGTCGTCGGACTTGGGGGGCCACAGCAGAAATAGAAAGCAGTTAATCCCTCAGGATGGGAGCAGGCTTCAGATATATTTTCTAATTGAACATCTTTGTTTGATAGTTTGTTCGTTTTCTATTTTTACTGTCTTCTGAAGTAGAGATGGATGATGCAAATGTCAGATATCTCCCCTGAGGGCTCGTCTCAAGATCTGTTATCTTATGGCTTACATCCACGCAGTGGTGGATATAATTATATATTTTTGAAGCAGCAATCAGAGAGCAAACTGTTGTAAGGCAGCATAGTCTATTAATTGTGCCAAAATCTCAAGTTCTTCTTTTTTTTCCCCCTCCCTTTGGCTCTTCTTCTTGCCAAAAAGGGCAAATATTCTTACTATTGTCATCTCATACTGCGTTTAAAACTTTGGGAGGGGCAGCATATTAAAAACAGTTTAAAAAGAGAGAAGCTTGATAAGCTTGTTTTAGACAGTAGATAAACTGATGAGCTGCAACAGATCCAAATATGAGACCAGTACAGATTGGCAGATGGCTGCCAGTGACCTGGTGAGGTTAAATGTTTGGTTCTGTTGTTCATTATAACAATGCTGTCATTGTCTCTCGCCTCCTCTGTTGTTTACTTTTAGGAGTAATGGTCCAACTGCTTTGTTGAATTGTCGTGATTTTCTTTGTTGTCTTTCTTTTAGATAACGATGAGTAATGTTTCGTGCAATGGAGCTGCTGGCAGCTTTGACAATCTGCTAGCAATCTGATGTCTTCCTGTGACACACACGATCGGCAGAAGGATCTATGCATGAAGTGTCCCAGCCTCACATCTAACAGTGTTTCAGGCACACTTGCATGATGTATAACTAATACACTCAAGACTGTACTTCATACTTTGACTATCAGCACCTGACACTCTTTTCTAACCAGTGTTCTTTCAAAAGTGCATTATGGAAAAAGACATGTGTTGTTGTTAACCAAAGTTTACTGCAAAATCAAGTAAATGTTTCGTCCACATCTGTGAGTGAAAGACGCACATGGGTTGTCACGATTAAAAGCATAGACTTTGTTGTGTTTAACATTGTTGTTGGTTCAGTTGGACTCTTTGGTGGGTGAAGATCTGGTCCTCTCAGGTGCTCTCTTTCTGTCCCATCCTCAACCACAGCTTCAGAACTGGTGAGGATTTTATTCAAAACCAGTTCAGCCTCTTTTTCTTGTGATTGTTGTCACCAAATAAGAAGTTAAGCAAAGTTAAACATTTTTGTGAGTGAGACTGTTGTATATGTTGCCAAGGAACTGTAGCAAGACTGTGGTTGGTGTGACGAGTGGAGCAGGTCAGAGTTGTACTGATGATATAACTTGTCATATCGACGCTAACAGTAAATCATTTTTGTTTCTAAATTTAAATACTGCAGAACTTTATATGAAATAAAAACCTTTTTTAAAGAAGTTGAAGAGTTATTCTATTTCTTCCCACAAAGAAGGGTTTAGACAGCAGACATCAAGGCTTGTGATTTAACTGCCTTACAATTTATTTTTTTATTTTAAAGGTTGAGTTAGGTTGTTTTAAACAAACAAATTAACACATAATTTTTTGAAATCTGGTAAAAACGACTTCTTCGAAATTTGGTGACATCTTTGACCACAAGGTGGCAGCATTTTAGCAAAAGGTTCCACCCAACCAACATAGATTAGATTCTTTGTTAGAAATTATCTATTGCTACCCCAAAAGACAACTTTTAATTCATGCTTTCCACAAACTAAGTTGGCTAATTATGGTTATAAAATGTTACATGACCTCATTTTAACTTCAGTTGTTATCTCTGCTACAAAATACTCATCTTGGATGTAACATCATAGCTTTTGTTTCTTTATATTTTGTTAGTAGTTTTAATTAATTCAAACTGCTGTAAAAAGCTTTCAAAATATTCCTGAAGGCAGTTTTTGTAATTATGTTGTGCAGGTAGGCCTTTGCCTTTTGCCAGGTTACAGTTGTTAATAAGAATGACTGACTCACTGCACCATCTCCTGGTATTATATGATTGGTATTATATGAAAGTACAGCCTGGCCCTGGCTTCATTTAAGTTAGTTTCTCTTCAGTGCAGTACATGGATGTTTTGTGAGACTTGGTACATTTAGGTTTTAAACAAATCGGTGTACAACAAGTAACTCACAGCCCCCAACATTTTACATTATTTTTTTAAATTTAATGTGTCTTTATTTTTTCCTAAAACCATCTTTAGATTAGAAATGTGGTTGTGGAAAGAGAATCATTCTATTTTTCACAGGTTATTGGATGACTGTGCCACTGGTGAGGACACGAGGCTATTTTCAGCTACAACCTGTTTCAACGGACAACTAACACTTCCCGTCAGCTAGCAAGATGTATTTGAAGTCGTGATCCCTGTGGAATAATATAACACGAGGCAGTGTTCTAAGACCACATCTCATTTACCATGACAGGAGACTTCGGTATGTGTCCTACAGTATGGGTTGGAGTATACTTGAGTAGCTGACCTACAGTGCCATCCTTTCATTAAGAAAAAAATGGTCTCATACGATTTCCCCAGTAGTTCTAGGTCCCTCTGATTTTATTTGTCTGTAGTTAACATATCTTAGGTTTGAACTCGTCAGGACAAAGCAATGAATTATATTTTGATTAGTGCCACTAGTATTGAAGTAAAAGTCAGCCTGGTGATTAGGCCAGAAACTGAGAATGATAGAATGATGAGAATGAGCTGAGAATCTTCACATCTCTACAAGATGTTGCTTTTATAAATTAAATCTTTCCTAGCCGGTGATGAAGGACTGAACACTGATTTCTGACACCAGCCCTAACATAAATATGACACTACTTAAACTGCAATATGTCATTGCCCTGCATATGTTTCAAAGCTGAGGCGTGCAAAGAGGGTTACACATTGGATTTCATGTCAAATAATACACAGATATCCAGTGGATTAAATTCTCTTTACATGCATTTATTCCTTTTTTATTTTGCTTTTTTTTTTAACTGAAATTAATCTGAAGTTTGAGTCTTTGCACATAAATGCATGCACTTATGTGGGTTTAAGCCTCTAAATATATTTAGACCTTTAGTCAAGGGCCCGACAGGAGCAGCTCTTAACGCCCTTAAATGACGTCATTCATTATTTATACTGCTCGGTGTCATTGTGCTTGTTTGTTGTTCCATGTCTGATTTAGTTATTCTGTTTTAACTCCCACCATGTGGCTTGTATTATGCATGGGTGGTTGTTTTATCTCTGTAGTGATTAGCATTTTTACTTGTTAAGAGGGACATATATAGTACATGAAGGCAAGCAACTGTCAGTATAATCAGAGCATGAGGGACTTTGAAACAGCACTTATGGCTTTCTTTTAGATATAAGCGCATTATAGGCTCAGTGTGGAGTCTTGGTACAGCAAATCTAATTTTAGGTCTTGCAAACATAGAATTGTCAGAAAGTCACTTTAAAGTTTTGCCTTTATCTCTTCAGGTTTGTGGTTATGAGGTCTGTTAAGTATCACAGCTGCAGTAAAATGTATGGTGGCCCAGTGATGCCAAAATGAAACATCCAATTTCTTTAATGCAAAATTGAATTTGGGGTTGCAGGGACGGCGGGTGTGGGAGCCATCTAAGCTGTTAAAGTGCAAAAGGCTGGTACACCCTGGACAGGTCATAGCTCGCCATAGGGCGAATCCAAAGACAGACAATCATTCACGTTCAGATTCACACCTACAGACAATTTAGAACCAGTTAACCTAAAATGAACCATCCATCGATTCTCTTCCACTTATCCTTAACAGGGTCGCAGAGGTGCTAGACCTTATCCCAGCCACCGTGGAGCGAAAGGCGGGGTACAAGCTAGACAAGTCACCAAGCTGATGTAGGGCTAACACAGAGAGACAGACAACCTTTCGCACTTACGGACAATTTAGAGTTACCAGTTAACCTAACCCTACTAAGTGCATGTCTTTGCACAGTGGGAGAGAGCCAGAGAACCTAGAGAGAATCCAAGAAAAACTCCACTCAGAAGGGCCCCAGCCAGCTGGTGGGTTCAAACCCACAACTTTCTTGCTATGAGGCGACAGTACTGACCACACCACTGGGCCACCCACAGAAGAAAAAAAACACATTTCAGGAAATACAACATAACAGAAAACACCACAAAACTACCCAAAACACAGAAAACAACTGAAACATAACAGAAAAACACAATGTTACAAAAACCTCATCAAAACAGAGAAAGTGGAACAACAGCAAGGAAACATAATAAAATTGTGTTTTCTGAAACCTTATTGCATTTTTATTGTGTTTTCAGAGGGTTTTGTTTGTCTAAATGAGGTTCTGTTTGAGGCCTTTTGTATTTGTAATTTCACGATAATATCAACTCCAAGGCACTCTCTTACAAATATCAATACCTTCAGTGTCACCGTAAGGTCACATTTAGTCATGTTTAACCTGAATTGGTGGGTGGCACAGTGGTAACAGCTAACACTGTCATCACAGCATGAAGCCACTGGCTTGCTGGGGTTTTCTCTGTGGAATTTGCATGTTCTCCCTGTGTCTACGTGGGTTCTCTTCAGCTTCCTCTCATACTCCAAAATATGTCCATGTTAAGGTAACTGGTGATTCTTAATTGTCCGTAGGTGACGGTCTGTCTTTCTGAGTTAGCCCTGTGATAGACTCGTGACCTATCCAAGGTGTTCCCTGCCTCTCCCGTCTCCCCACCACCCCAAACTGGATAAAAACATGAACAGAGTTAAATAAATGAGCTAAATAGTTTCAGTCCCTCCCACGCAAAGCCCCTGACATTATAGTGAGGATGTAATGAATTTAATTCTTCTCGGAATTTTCCATAGGGCCTCCTTGATCCAAGCATGAAAAGAGGAAAAATCACCCCACAGAGAAACGTATGCGCTCAAGCATTACCATGCAGTGTTCGTTGACATTGAGTTTACGATGCCTAATCTAATTTGAAAGCAGGTTGCCTCAGGCTGAGTTAGTAAGTTTGAAAGCCTCATCAAAGTAATACAAATGAAGATCACTGGATGTGAGATTCCTGATTTTAGGAGCACATTAGGCTTAAAGTGTTTGGGCTGCTTTCAATTAAGACAGTGAAATGTCAACTGGTGAGCAACACTACATATAATAGCTCTATAATCTGTGCTTGCTAATAAAAAAAAAAAGGCTTTCCTCTCTGGTATTGGCTGTATTTCAATACTTTGTGTCTCGCACATCTATTTACAGTAATGGACTGTACAAGAGAGAGCAATATTTCTGTCAAGGCCCATCCTTTCGTGGAAATTGGGACATATGTCTTGTCATGTCCTCTGCTGCTTTCCTCGTTTCCATTTATAAGCAGTAAGCAGTAAGTATAAGCACAGCTGTCCCCTTCATCGTGTGCAGCTCTGCATGTGTGTGTGCAGTGATGGGGTTTTTTTTCTGCCCTCAGGTACAGTCATTATGAAGGATTATTGCCTTTCCGCGTGTACAAGACATTCCCGTTGTCTTTCCGAATAACATCATTTAATGTCTCTGAATGCGAGTGTGTGGTAATGCACAGGGGTCAAGCTGAAAAGGAGGGGCAGGGGCTATTGTCTGGGAGGAGGTGGAGGGGCGGAGTGCAGCCTCCTTACGGCAAGGAAATATGACCTGCGGGCTTCTACCAGCTCCCGTGGGATTGCATGTGACAGAGGAGCGCCACCTCTGAATAAATCTCTTTTCTTTATTGCCTTTTTTCTCCCTCGCCTTCATCTCTCCCTCTTGCTCGATATACAGTGTCCTCCAAAAGATAAAAATAAATCACATGTTTATTGTCTGGCTGTGTCTCGCTTGCTCTTCTCTCCCTCAAGTAGTTCTATGTTTGCAGAGAAGGTTATCACGAGTCAGAGGTCCATTTCAAATGTACATCTTATAATAAATGGTTAAAGCAGCACCTCTGGAGATATGTCCTCCATCTCCCTTTTTTCTTTTATATGACTCAGTGATGGCTCCATCAGTTTGCCTTTGCCTCAAGAAAAGATAGGATAATATCATCCCAGTGTCATAAAACTACAGAAGCATCAGAACTTCAGCTCAGGACTAAAAAGTATTTTACATAAAAGTTAAAACAGAGGCGTCAAACATGCAGCCCGGGGGACAGAACCAGCCCACCGGGGGCTCCAGTTCGGCCCATTAGATGGCTTTGTAAAGTGTGAAAAATGCAATAAAGAAATTAATTATTCAATGTTTTTGAGTTAAATTGCTCTACCCCATGTCGGGATGAAGTGCCAACATTACAATAAAAACTATTTTTACATTTAGACAATTTGTTTAAATTATAAAGATATAAATTACTGTTGTTGTTTATGAAACTCTGCATGTGAAGCCTGGCAGAGATAGGAGACAAAAGATTTCTAAGACTGTAGAAATGAAAGTAGTGAGACATGTGTCTAAAGATCCCACAACGACTGCCAAGACACTCACAAGTTAATTAGTTAAGTCAGGAATTGTAGCCTCAAATAAGACAATGACCCTGCACAGGAAGAACTGTGAGGACTGGAGAAATCCACTTCAAGCCACTCTGAAGTGTGCTAAGGACAATCTAGAGAAAGATTATGAATACTGCAAGCACATCCTTTGGTCATACAAGACAAAACTCAAGCTCTTTGGCCACAGAAACGCTGCTTATTAGTGATGGGATTTCCGGCTCTTTTTAGTGAGCCGAACCGAAAGAGCCGGTTCTCTAAAAAGAGCCGGCTCTTTCGGCTCCGAACCGGCTCTTCAGGTTGTTTTGTTGCTTTAATTAATTTATTATTAATAATATAAAATTATGCACAAAAGGAATTACTAATGTAAAAAAAAGTGGTTTTATTCATATATGTTTATATATAAATATATGCGGTGGCCCCTAGAGACAAAACACGTACAAACTCCAAAAAGCACATACAAACTCCAAAACTCATTTCTAGCATTTCTAGCATAGGTGATCTATGTAGCTCTGAACTTCCAAAACAGAGCTACCTAGATCACTTAAATTACACCATTGAAAGCATGAAAGCATATGTGTATTGTTTGTGTATTTATACACAAGCATTCATATAGAGTCAAATAAAATTTTAAAAAAGTTCATTTACCTGTTACTACCACACACCAAATCCGGTCGTTGGTACTTGCTGGCTTGTGTAGCCACTAGGTAACAAAAGCTCAACACTGCACCCAGCATCCTGGAGCACTTCTGTTGTCTTTTGTACGTGTTTTGAGTTTTTATGTGCTTCTGAGTTTTTACGTGTTTTGGAGTTTGTACATGTTTTTACGTGTTTTGGAGTTTTTACGTGTTTTTACGTGTTTTTGAGTTTGTACGTGCTTCAGGGTTTGTACATGCTTCAGGGTTCGTACGTGATTTGAAGTTTGTACATGCTTGGTCTCTAGGGGCCACCGTAGCCTAGCAACCATGATACTAACAGCTGGAAACGTGTCATACAACTTTTTTGACAGAAATGAAGGAGAACATATTTTTTTCATTTGTTTGTTTGTTTCTACAAGAGCTTTGTGTGATTTGATAAGTATCTGAGGCTGAGACCACAGGACAGTAAAACATGATTTTTGGGCTTCATTTCTGTACTGAACAGTCATTTAAGATTAGCTAGTAAATAACAATTAGCTAATGTTGTTCATAACACTAAAGTCATATCACTTTGGTAATGTAAATATGGCCAATATTATGGTTATTATATTAGTCATTATTAGCTATTACAGCAGTGAACATGAACTCTGTGTCAAATACTGAGCTTCAGTACAGATTCAAGTTGCAGTTATTTACATGTCTTACCACCTTAAATCTTCACTCAAAGACAAGTATATAGGAATGACTGCCAAATTTATTTGCCACTGAAGCCGAAGGATGGCATCTGAATAAAACCTCTCTTGACATACCTAGATGACATTAAAGCTTGGTTGGCTCTAAACTTTTTAAATTTGAATGAAAAGAAAACAGATTTGTTGGTGTTTGGACCCAGTGGCCCCTGTGAGTCCTCTTCTTTTCATTTGTAACCCCTGGAGGTTTATTTTAAACCTGTTGTTACTGCCCTTGGTTTTAAGTTGGACCAGTCCATTTTTATCATTTAAGGCGACTGGCAAGAGTGAAATCTTTTCCTTCTAGGCAGCACTTTGAAACCGGGATCCATGCTTTTATTTCTTCCCCTGTAGACTACTGTAACGCACTTTATGTGGGGGTCAGTCAGTTGTTACTCTGACATCTGCAGCTGGTTCAAAATGTATATTGACAGTGCATATATAGGTGTATCATATATAAGAGACAAATGTTGTTCCTTCAGTATGTTGGCATTACTAAATTTGGCTCAATGCTTACATACATGTGTAAAAAGAAAATGTACAAGCTGTGATAACCGTTTCTGATAAAATGAAGAGTAGACTGATGTATTAAATATTCCTTTATTGGGTGAGAAAATCAGACCATGTCATAACTGCTTTAAGTCATACAGAATATATATCAGAGCCTTAAACAGGCTGACTTCTGCTAAATGGGTCAAACTGGGCAGAAAGTATACAAACACATAACATCCTTATAGAATATGATGTAACACTATAGATCAACTTACCTCAGAATATATAAAGCATATAAACAATTACAGCAATATGATGCAACAAACACACAGTGCTACTAATCCAAAATACTCAAAGCTTCATAGAACTGAAACAAACATTTATTTTTAGGTCCATTCTGCTGCTGATACATACTTTAGGTTTCTGAACATTAAACTTGTTGCTGCCTTTCATAGTGTGTAACCTGAATGCCCTGAGTATTTTCTCCCACACTGAAAACACGGGAATGATAAAATTATTTGAACTTTACCTAATAAGACTGATTCAGGACAGACAATTAGTTATTTTAAACTTTTCTAGCAGTCCTTCACAAACAGGGAACAGTCTGTCTATTCTCTCCATCTGTCAGCTGCTGCTGGCTCTTCCTCCTCCTCTTCCTCACATACTGCTGAGATTGTCCTGGTGGATCATCAGGGGTGCAAAGCCTCACAGATGATGTGCAGCAGTGGGTCCCTCAGTCTGTCCTCACTCTGGACACTTGCACGTGTCACACATAGAAATCAAATGTGTGATAAGCTGCAGGATTCAAACACAAGTGTGACTTATAAATACATGTTCCATTATACATTATACATTATTCCACAATCAGAGAGAAAGAAACAGAGAGAGAGTGCAGGACAGACAGACAGGTGACAGTCTCAGGTGTACACACTGCTACAGAACAGCACCAGAGAAGGAGGATTTAGTGTTTGTGTCATTACGAGTGCTAAACAAGAAGAGTTCCCAGATGGTACAGTGGACACATGTGTGACTCCTGTGATTAAAGCATCTTTCTTTCAGCTTAACGAGTGAACCGTCAGCTGACTGACATGACTGACTTTAATTACGCATAAAATCATCACATTCTCTGTAAGATTAAAGTCAGCTATTGAACGGCGAATATTTTGAAGTAAAGGCTTTAAAACCAAGTTAGTACAAACGTCGCTAATGTCACATAACTTTCCCGACATGTTGCCAACAGTAATGTTTTAATGTTCTTCATTATAAAAACATTTGCGCATAAATAAGTGACATAATATTCAGTACTTACTTCTGAAAGTTTACTCTTCGTCCGCTCCGCTTCCGCCATTTTTTTTCGGCAAAATTATCCACACCACCGCCGCGCTATGAAGTCTGGGATATGTTGGGCCATGAAGGCTACACCGACCCATCCTTAAAATTCAGGGAAATTAAGGACGCATTTGAGGGCCGCATTTCGAGCAGCCTTTGAATTGGGACAGTCTTCGTCGTGTCGCTGTGACATAATCGGCCTTAAAATGCGGCCTTTAAGGCTGCAGACCCCAAATCCGGTCATTGGTACTTCCTGGCTTGTGTAGTTACTAGGTAACAAAAGCTCAACACTGCCCCTAGCGTCCTGGAGCACTTCCGTTGTGTTTTGGAATTTGCATGTGTTTTGGAGTTTGCGCGTGTTTTGGGGTTTGCACGTGTTTTGTATTTTGTACGTGTTTTGTATTTTGCACGTGTTTTGTATTTTGTACGTGTTTTGTATTTTGCATGTGTTTTGGAGTTTGTACGTGTTTTGGATTTTGTATGTGTTTTGGAGTTTGTACGTGTTTTGGATTTTGCATGTGTTTTGGATTTTGTATGTATTTTGGATTTTGCACGTGTTTTGGATTTTGCACGCGTTTTGGTTTTTGCACGTTTTGGATTTTGCACGTGTTTTGGATTTTGCACGTGTTTTGGATTTTGTACGTGTTTTGTATTTTGCACGTGTTTTGGATTTTGTACGTGTTTTGGAGTTTGCACGTGTTTTGTATTTTGTACGTGTTTTGTATTTTGCATGTGTTTTGTATTTTGTACGTGTTTTGGAGTTTGCACGTGTTTTGTATTTTGTAAGTGCTTTGGAGTTTGCACGTGTTTTGGAGTTTGCACGTGTTTTGTATTTTGTACGTGTTTTGGATTTTGCATGTGTTTTGTATTTTGTACGTGTTTTGGATTTTGCATGTGTTTTGGATTTTGTAAGTGTTTTGGAGCTTGCATGTGTTTTGGAGTTTGTAAGTGTTTTGGATTTTGCAAGTGTTTTGGAGTTTGTACGTGTTTTGTCTCTAGGGGCCACCGTATGTACCTGTTTTGTAGGGATGTAAGAAAATATCGATACAACGAAATATCGCGATATTTCGCGCAATGATACTGAATCGATATTTAAAATCACTGTTATCGATTTTTTTAATTGAAAAATGACATGCATTTACTGTTTATTTCTTTTGTATGTTGGAATTCAAACTCCGGCCACTGGTTTGCAGTTTTCACCGCCTTTACTATGACGTAAAAACGAGGTCTCGCGATAACTGTAGAAGCGTCTAGTTTGCCAAAAGAACGAAGTAGAACAGTCAGTGGACGTGTGTGATGCTAGCTAACTGATGACTGAAGAGGAGAGGATACAGCCGGCCCCCGCAGCTTTCAAAGCTGATGTGTGGACTTATTTTGGATTTAGGACAAAAGAAGGCAGTAAAGACTATGACAAGAGCTATGCAGTCTGTAAAATCTGCACCGCCAGAGTCAAATATTCCGGTAACACAACAAATTTACGAACACACGTGTCTAGACACCATAGCGACGTAGCGTCAAATGCTAATTTTAAAACAAAACGAGGTGATTCCTCTCAACGGACAATTGAAGAAGTTAACTTTTCGAAACTACCAGCAACTTCAACTCGTGCAACAAAAATAACGCAGTCAGTACTTGTTTTTATTTGCAAAGACATGCGCCCCCTGAGTGTTGTGGAGAATAAAGGATTTCGTAATATGATTAAAACGCTGGAGCCCCGTTACACCGTTCCTTCTCGACAACACATCACGGACATCGCTCTGCCAAAGTTGTACCAAGAAGTCAAAGCGACAGTGCTGGACTCTCTCAACTCGGCTGAGACAGTTGCTCTGACATGCGACGCTTGGACTTCGAGAGCCACTGAATCGTACGTAACTGTTACAGCACATCACATAACAGACCAGTGGAACCTTCAGTCTCATGTACTACAAACCCGAGCCATGCATGACAGTCACACAGGTGAGCACATTGCAGCGTTACTAACTGACGCTGTGGCTGAATGGGGATTGAACGCAAAGGACCTTGTTGTTGTTACCGATAATGCACCAAACATGGTTCTCGCGGCTAGACTTGCAGGCATGACGCACATACAATGTTTTGCACACAGTCTGAATCTCGCCTCACAGAAAGCACTGAAAATACAATCCGTGGTGCGACTTCTCGGGAGGATCCGACGTGTAACAGCCTTTTTCAGGCGCAGCACCACAGCCAGCAACCAGTTGAAGCAGAAACAGTGCCTCCTTCAGCTACCAGCTCACAGATTGATCACGGACATAATTACAAGATGGAACAGCTCCTATGATATGATAGAACGATTTTTAGAACAGCAACCAGCCATCTGTGCAGCTCTGCTTTCTGCAGAAGTTAGGAAGAGTGAAAAAGAAATTTTCACATTAAGTGAGTCTGACATCACATGTGCAGAAGAAGTTGTCAGGGCACTCAAACCTATGAAGGACGCCACCCTGGTGATGTCAGAGGAGAGTATGCCAACCCTGTCCATCATTGCTCCTCTTCATGCCAAGCTTGTGATGGGTGCACAAGAAAGTGTTGATGATACACCGACAGTAAGGGACATTAAGACTGCCATAGCAGAAGATCTGGGAAAGAGATATGTAAATGAGAGGGAGACACTATGGATGGCATCAACTGTTGATCCTCGGTTTAAGGACCTGCCCTTCCTGTCTGAAGCAGAGACCAGTGAGACCTATTCCAGAATGTTGGACACTGTGGTGACTGTGATAAAGAAGGAAGAAAATGTAAGTAAATAAATTAGTTTATTTGGAAAAATTCAACTGAAGTTATAAGCAAGTGAATAAAGTAAAAAGCAAAAAAAAAAAAAAAAAAGCATATTGATGACATTTGTCATCAAATATTAGTGAAAAACAGGGTGAATCTTGGATTTGAATTTTGACTTTCTGACATTAATACTATTTGAATTTAATGTTTTTCAGCAGCAAAAGAATGAGGAGACTGACAAACAGGTGGAGGAAGAGAATGCCACAGAGGAGGCTCATCACCCACATATCAAAGACAACTTTGACTCCATCCCTCGGCCACCCCTAAAAAGACAGAGGACCTCATGTGCATTGGTGGACTTGCTCGGAGCTACGTTTGCCTCTACTAGTGACAATACTGCACCAAAATCAGAACATGATGTTGCTGCAGCTGAGATCAAGAGGTATAGAGATGAGACCCCTTTGCCTCTCACAGGAAATCCTCTCAGTTGGTGGAAGGACCATGAACAGGAATACCCTCAGCTATCCAAAGTAGCAAGGAGTTTCCTATGCATTCCTGGAACAAGTGTCTCTGCAGAGAGAGTTTTCTCCTCTGCAGGAGACATAGTAAATGCACAGAGAAGTGTCCTGAGAGCTGACCATGTCGATCAGCTTGTATTCCTGCACAAAAATCTGGAAATTGAAAAATAAACACTGAGAAAACACTACACATGTAAAATCTCTGATATGAGAATGTTTGACATTTTGGTTGAGTCTCATAAGCACTTATTTAGATGAGTAAATTCCTTTTTTCAGGTTGTACTAAAAGTGTTCCATTGATGGACACTGCAGAGCTGTACTTTATTTTATTAACACTTAATTGTAATAGCACTTTACATTTTTTGTTAATGTTTACTTGGATGGATTCTTCAAGCAATTTCATTTTTGATTTATATTTGTTTATGTTAAGGTCACATAAAAAGTGCTTTGTTTTGATGCTCCATAGAGCAGTTTTTGGATAAGTATTTTACAATCATAGTACTTAGAAAGACTTCAGTGTTACATGTTTACTTTTTTCATGTTAAAAAATACTTGATATTTCAGTAAAGTAGTTTTCGTTTGTTTATTTGACATGACTTCTAATAAGGCAGATGTTAATTTCTCCATTCATTTTGAACTTAGAGTGTTTTTGTTTCAGATGTTTCATGTCAAGCATTAAACAGTTTGGACTGTTTACTTGAGTTTTCCTAATTAAATTTAGTCCTACTAAACACAAATATCGTCTGGCTTTTAGTATTGCAATATATCGTATCGTCTACCCTGTATTATGATACATATTGTATCGCCAGATTCTTGCCAATACACACCCCTACTGTTTTGTATTTTGCACGTGTTTTGGATTTTGCATGTGTTTTGGATTTTGTACCTGTCTTGGTGTTTGCACGTGTTTTGTATTTTGCGTGTGTTTTGTATTTTGTACCTGTTTTGTATTTTGTACCTGTCTCGGTGTTTGCACGTGTCTTGGATTTTGTATGTGTTTTGGATTTTGTATGTGTTTTGGAGTTTGTACGTGTTTTGGAGTTTGCATGTGTTTTGGATTTTGTACGTGTTGAGGAGTTTGTGCATGCTATTTGGAATTTGTAAGTGTTTTGGAGTTTATACATGCTTTGTCTCTAGGGGCCACCGTACTTTTCTACTCTAACTCAAGGTATTTTTGGTAAGAGTCAAATTTCCTCTCTCACACAGTGGTGTACTCTGTTCCATAAAAACATGAAATAAAACATTAAATTAATGTAGTAAATTTTGTAAGTTTAAGTTTCATGAAGGAGGATAACTCAGGATGTGCTAAAAGGCAACCAAGCAATGCAAGGCTTGCTTGTTGTTTTGGGCACCAGGCCAGTAGTGAAAGGTTGCAGTGATAGTCTGAGATTCCTAACCTCCCTGAGGGGGCACACCTGAGTTCCCTTACTCCCACTGTAAGTGGCAATAACAATTCTGTTTAAACAAACCTTATGAAAGCAATGACAGTCACTAAGTGAAAATGAAAAGAAGTTATTGTTTTGAAAGTGAAAAACAAAGAAGAAAAAGAGAGAGTGGAGAAATCTAGCACCTAAATGCTGCCTAAATCTTATCTAACCAGCTGTGCCGTAACAGAGAGTTACATTCACAAACTGGTTTTTTTTGTTTTGTTTTTTTCTTTTTTCTTTTTTTTTTTAGAATATTTATAAAGTAATGGCAGTAAAGGCTGGATGAAGGGGCCCCCTGGGAATTTTTGCCCTGGCAGTTTTTAGAATTATCACCGCCCCTGCCATGTTATTGGTCCCTTCAGTGGAAAAAGAAATCCTGCAAAAGCCCCTGGCTTTAAATTTTGTTGGAATCTGGTCACCTTAATGTGAATACTTTTTCCCAGTTATATATCAGCTATATCACCTTTAAGATGTGTATTTTCCTACTTCCATCTACTTTTATTGTGCATTGAGCCTCCATAATGTTCCCATTTCCGACAGCACCGGAAGGCCACTTCACTCCCTCCCCCTCTCGGCTTGTTCTAGCAGCAGTCCCGCAGAGCAGAAGTATCAGCATGGCGCTCGGTGAGGCTGGAGTTCCGTTGTCTCTCTTGTATTGTGTTTCTCATGTCAGGTTTTACTCCACTATCTGATAGAGGTCTGCGATTCCTGCGCGGTGTGCGCCTCTAAACAAAACCTGTCTGGGTAAAAACGGCAGCATTTTCCTGCTGGATACTCACAGAGAAGTGGTTTGTAGATATCTGAGAAGGCTTGCTAACTAGCAAGGAGGCAAAAAAAAAAAAATTACGGGAGATACAGAGCAACAAGAGGAGGAGTCCTGTTCTGGAAGAGGTAAGCTGAATTACATAATAATAGTAGTTGAAGTACTTAGGAGTGTATAAATATATTTGTTTGTGTCTTAAAGTTGTTAAAACTCTTTATTTTCCAAGTGCGCAAACTTAACTGTTTGTTGGGTATTTTTTAAAGGGGGACGACGTTAAAGCAGCCTCCTTGTTGTGAAGCGATACTTGCTAACAAACTTAGTTTAATTTGCTTTCTTGTAGTTCAGTTCGAGAATAATCCACCTCAAAAGAAAGTAGCATAAGAATAATCAGTTACTGTTTAGCGTCGTTATGTAATGTTTTCGTTTTTTGTTACAATGTTGCGGTATAAGCGTAAGATTTTGTCATTTTAAAAAAAGAAAAAAAAAGAGGATTAATAATTAGTTTGTTGTGTTATTAGGATTTGTTTGTTTTTTTTTAACCAGGTTTACTTAGTCGTGTGAATCCTCCTGCATGACTCCGTTCTTTAAACACAAATCACTGCACTTCAGTGCTTCACCGCTGCTGCAGGTTTCTTTTTTGTGTCTGGCTCGGCGGTGTTAACCGTACAGTCAGTTTAAAGGGTCCGATGATCCAAGATCACAGTTGCCAGGTGTAATTATCCGCTGTCGAGTAAATGAGATTAACTTGGCCTCCTGTCCCCCGCTAGGTAATCTAATGATAGACCTTAAAACTGTTCTTTTTTTCCTTTTAATGTTTTTGCGAGATTTAGCAACAATTCTCTTATGCATGTTAGGTTTTAGTGCGGCAATTCATTCTGCATTACAGTGCGGATATAAAACAAAACGAAGAAACCCCATTTTAAAAACAGTAGGGTGTAGATCTCTTATAGAAAGACACATGCAGCAGTGTCTCCATGCCTTGGATTGGTACTAAATCTTAGACTTTATAAGCCCACCATGATTTCATTTTCAGAGGCACTAAGCTCGCCGATAAATTTATGCATGAGGTTTCTTAAAACTGCTTTAAAAGTATTGACTCCTGGAGCCACAAACATTTCTGTTGCTCTGAAAAAATCGAGGTCTCCTCCGTAATAATCTCATTATAAACCATTTGAAGTCTCCGTAGGCTTGTTTTTCGATACTTTGCCTTCAAGTGTGCAGTAAACAGAAGTGTTTAGTATGCTCTAAATGGAGACATCTTCATCCTTACATGCAGTAACCTTGGTAAACTTGCATTGCGTATAAATAGCCTTTAAAATAGGTCGTTTGATTTGCAGTTGCTATTAGAGACACTAAGGTTCTTATCAGAAGAAACGGGAATTTGATACAGTTGTCCTCTTTGGCTTTACTAAGAACGCTGTTATGGACGTGATATAATTCTCAATATAAGAGACATGAGCTGCTGGAGACCAGTCCTGTAAGATGGATGGCATTTTATTGGAATCAGTGCTGTTATCCATTCTTCCTATTGATCCTTATTGATCCATGATCAGTTTTCTGTGTGCAGAAACAAAGTAAGCTTACACAAATTTCCAGCTGCTTTATCTTTTCCAAATCTGAACACATTGTTTATAGAAAGTAGAAAAAGGACTTGAAATTCTCAGGTGTGCAGAAGCTCTGCTGCCCTGAGTTTGACTTCACTGCTCTGCAGTGTGCAGCTGTCAGAAGTGATTAGCTTGGATGAATGCAATACCAGTGGACTGGACTTTTTTGGAACTGGTTTTGGTTCGTCATGGCTTGATGCTCAAATTATGAAGCAACACAATACAGCTTCAGCCATATGTAAGCATGTAAGGAGTTTCCAAAACCACAGTTCAGTTCATAGTAGGAGTTTGCATTCCCAGTAAAAAGTACTTTGAATCAATATTCACTGAGAACTACGTGACAAACTTTGTGGATGTTTGTGTTAAAATTTAAGTCATTATCTCGTAATTGTTAGAGTTGTTACAGCCATCTGCGATGTCTGTTAAATATGTATGCCATGACCTATTTCTTGTGTATACAGTTGATAAATATGAATGTCTTGACCTTTTTCTTTTTTCTTTTTTTATTATTATTGTTTTGTTTTTTTTACAGCTGATGCAGGTGCCATGGCAATAGCCGAGGCATGGGAGTGACGTGACAGTACTTGATGTGCTTCCAAACAAAAACCTTATCAGCATCATGTTTTTCTGCTGAATTAGAGGCAGAACACACAGAGAATGGACGAGTCCGTGTTGTTGGATTTGCTCGAGTGCCCCGTTTGTCTCGAGCGGCTAGATGCCTCGGCAAAGGTTCTTCCTTGTCAGCACACCTTCTGCCGGCGTTGCCTCCAAGGTATCCTTGGCTCACGCGGGGAGTTGCGCTGCCCAGAGTGCCGGACGTTGGTGGATTGTGCCGTGGATGAACTTCCCAGCAACATCCTACTTGTGCGGCTCTTGGATGGAATCAAGCAGAGGCCACGGAGGGTTGGTCCTGGGGCGGCAGTCTGCACAAATGGTACATCTGGAGCCATGGCCAGGGCACATGGAAGTGGATCTCGGGACCAGGGCACCCCGGGAGCACAACCCCAGCGAGCTCAGGCTAAGAGCACCCTCGTCCGGGTTAGTATATTAACTACCTGAGCATGGCTCAGTGAGTACACATCTGTGTTTCCCATTGTTATGGTCAAGCTGAAACAAAACAGAGAAAATCTGTGTGGATTAAAAACAGCATGTTGCATTACTAGCTCTCTAATCCTTGCTGCGGATTAACGGTTATCATGGTGACCCCAAAGCCAGCCAGTTGACTAGCAGCCCAACATTACTGAAGGCAGTGATTGAGAGCAGTTAATAGTTAAGCCACCAAATGATCCTGCACTCTATGCCAGCAGTAGATGGACTTACTCCCGTAAGAAGAGCTCGCAGGCCTTTCTTAGTTGCTGACATTGTCATATGCCACAGACAGCCTTCCTCTTGCGATCCCTGCTGCAGTGTTGCTTGTGAAATTCAGGGTGGATCTACAGGGTGGTTGTTTTATCTGCAACACTGAGGGGACTTGTAAAGTGTATTTAGAGCAGAAAGAAAATTGTGAAAGACTTGGAGTCTGTGTTTCAGTAGTTTTATTTAGATACCACTGATGAGACACAGATGACGGTGAAAGAGTGAAAACAACACACAATATTTGTTTCTCAATCTCTAAGCCTAAGAAAACACGAGTTTGATGATGGTTTAATCTTTAAGGGCAAAATAAGCTGTTCAACCTAAGATGGCATGTGCTGTTGTGTCATGCCATATTCAGTGTTTGACATGCAGATTCCCAGACATGGATTATACCTAATCCTAGACTAAATTCTTTACTCTATGGGGATCTTCATTGAATTTTTCCTTTTAGTCTAGGACTAGGATTATCTATGACGAGGAAACTTGCTCATAGACTTTATTTGGGTGGGCTGCCCAGGTCTATGGATGGCTATCCAAGTATATTTTAAAATAAATTTTATTTATTTGACTGCCCCAGACAGCAGTGCAATCAGTTTACTCTCAGACAATCCCCTCACCCTCATTTTGGCGGTGCAGTCTGGTTGCTGTTGTGAAGTCCTCGATGTCATTCACCAGTCAGCAAAACGTTCTGCCTACAGTTGAGCAGACTTTGACCACCACCTTCTTAAACTACATTTGATGACTACAGACTGTTTATTTTAAAGCAAGTGCACATTTAACTCATTTCAGTTCCGATACAATGCTGAGGTATCTGCATCAGGTAATGATCAGATACCTGTGTTAATTTAATCAGCTAATCAGCTCCCTGTAGGGGAGCATTAGCTTGACTTACACGTTACTTTGTAATAACCTTGTAAAAGTATTGGTGTTGATTAGTAAAATGATAAATGAGAACAGGACCAAGATAAATAATTTTTTTATAAATATGGTCACGTTATTGATTTAATTTATTTTCACTGGTCACATTTAAGGTTGGTGTTAAGAGTCATTAAGCTGCTTCATACTGCTGTCATTCATAGTTGTGCTAGTTTCTGCTTTACTCCCTCTCAGTCTAAGTGGTCATCCTTGCTGCTCCTCACACACAAACACACATCATCTGTGGAGCAGAGCTGTCAAAAGACAGGTGAAATTAAATGACAGCGTTGACAACAGTGTATTATGTCATTGTAAGTTCAGCAAAAGCTTCCCAGCAAGAGTTACACTAAACCTATAGAGAGCGAGAAAGAGCTGACAGAAAGTCTGTCGGTGTAAGAATATATACTGGAATATACTTCCAACCTTTTTATCCTTTGTTGTAAACTTCCTGCACGCTGTAATGCTTCTGCTGACTCAAAGTGTCATAAAAAACAGATCTGGTGTGTTGTCACTGATATGCAATATCAGATCAGCACATCCCTATTCACTGTCACAGTGGGCACATGGTATTTATTTATCAATTAACGTAAAACAGCATAACTGTACCTCCTTAACATGGTTGTGCAGCCCTTTCCTTCACACTAGCACTCGTAGAATCCAGCGGGAAATTAAAAAAATGCAATTTTTCTTCATAATGTGTTGTGATTTATGCTATTTATGCTTTTCTCCAAGCTGCCCAGGCCTATTTACTATAAAATGACATGTGATGTGTGTTTTAAAATATGTTTTAATTAACAAATTCTCTTTAGATTCTACATACACCCTTCTAAATACACCCATGACAGACCCGTGGGCCTTTCTTTGAACAGCTCTGGTCTCCACGAAGGGAGGATTGGGTAGATGAAAAGATGTCAGGGTCTTGTGTAGAATCACTGGAATGTCAAAGCTCTGATAATGTAGCTGCCGAGCCATGCAGGTATGAAGATCAGAGGCCTTGCTGTAAATTGCTGCTGGGGGACCCGCCTCATTTGCCAAAGTATCACTTCAGAGCTTTTGTGCTCATTTCAAAGCTGTTTGTGCTTTTTGGAATTTCCCCTCAGTGCTGAAAAGCCTGTTTGTTACAAAAAAAAGGGGGAGAGCGAGAGATGGTCATTCGAAACTAATACACTGATTCCCCTTTGAGGGTATGCTGCCCATGTCATCTATGAATACGGTTTTCTATTTTCTGAGCACTTCTATAGATTTTTCACAGTGTCATACTATTGACTAATGACCTCTCTCAAGTCTGCTCTCCTAAGGCTCTGTGCTGATAACAGAGAACAAGAAAAGACATGGCAGTGCAGGTGTAACATTTTCACAACATAAAAGCCAGAGATCAAAGCTCTCACTGATCTCTGGCCGGTGCTCCTTGGGGACTGAGCTGCCTCACTGCCCCCGGGTGACACCCTCAGTCCCACTTCTTTTTTTCTTTTTTTTCTTTTTTTGTTCCCCTGGATTTTTTTAAATTTTTTTTTTGGGGGGGGGGGGGGGGGGGGGAGAGATCGTTCAAGGCTTGATGCGGCTCTTGTGCCATTCCTCTGTTGAGGGAGAGCTCCACCTCCAATTCTTATATGGCCAGAGAATGGCTCTGATTGGGGACTGCCTGACAGATGCACAACAGGGTTTTGTTTCGGGTCGCGTCTGATCCTAGTGACTGACTGACACATGTAGAGAGAGTGTGTGTGTGTGTGTGTGTGTGTGTGTGTGTGTGTGTGTGTGTGTGTGTGTGTGTACACGCGCGCATGAACGGAAAGGCCACCAGTAACAGAAACTGATGAGTGTTAAGTGAAGGCGTTAGGACCAAATGGGACAAATGTTTCGGCTTTCTGCCCCTCCTCTTATCATCTCCGGGGTTGCAGCAGTTGTTTGACACAGCAGCCTGGCATTTCTTTGATGAGAGGATTGAAAAGGCTCATCTTGAATGTAGCTCTGTGGTTGTCTGGGCCCTCGCAGTCAGGATGATGACTCACCTCCGTGGTGCTCCGTTACATGAGTGTTTTGTCTGCCTTTCTCGCTCGTTGACTCGTATAACATAGTATTTTGTTCATGCGGATTGAGAACAAATAACTCCTATGTTTTTGTTTTGTTTTGTTTTATGCATGAGAGCGAGTAAAGCTATTGGATCTGTCTGGAAGTCAAAGGTCAGGGTTCAGGTGTCATAGCAGTTGGGTCAGAGCAAAGGAAGGAGAGAGGGGAAGAATCGGAGAGAGTTTTTAGTGAATATCTTCAGCTATCATTGTCTCTCTCTGGAGAGTTGAGCCTGCACTGAGAGTATAAAAATAGACTGTCTTTCATGATAATTTCTGCCTTTGTCATAAAACTGTCAGAGTTAATTTTTAATTCAATTCTCCACTCTGCATTAACTACAGTTTGGAGGCTACATTTAGGAGGAAAATACATACAAATGATGCTTGTATCTTTTGTACGCTATGAAGGATTTGAGTGTTTTTCTTTATGAGTGTGTGCGTGTCATTATGTGATTAGCTGATGTGAAGTGAAACAATATACTTTCCTGACCTTTTTGGGATGTAATTAGGTCGTTGTCTCTTCTTTGGTAATGAGGGCTGCCTTTTTCTTTTTATAGGCCTGGTGTGTTTGATAGCCTTTTCTTCCTGGCGTTATCTCACATTGTCCTCAAGGATTAATTCTAAACACACAGGAAGCAAAGCGCAGCCTTCTAATTTAGTATTATTTTCAGCTGATTGAAGGAAGTTGTCTAATATCTAGGTACCCACAGGACATTGGAAAGCGTTTTTGTTCCTCAGTTATTTTTGTAATAAAGTTGTGGCGTGTTCTGTCTCTTTTGTAGTGGATTTATTTCTTCAGAGAAAAAGAATGCTGTTTATGGGTTCCTTATGTAGAGAGATGTCATTAAAATTCCTGTGCACCTCCCTCGTCTGAGGTCGATGAGTCACGCTGGCGGTCTTTGATGACATCATATTGTTGTTGAGGCCTTTCCTCTTGGCCGGCTGGCTGACCTCTGCCTGCGCGGCTGAACCCCTTCATTACACCCTCACGCTGCCCACATACTGCAAACACATACTTACTGCTTTCCACTGGGAATTTTTCAAGAGGGCTTTGGTCTGTTCATTCCAGCTCTCTCAACACGCTCACACTTTTCTCTCGCCTCCTCTATATTTCCCACGCAGGTCTGCGAGTAGTTGCAACCTTCTGGACAGTGCATGCCGGGATTTTAGAGCCACCTGTAATTTTCTCTTATGAGCCACTGACACCAGCTGAGTTTTATTTTCTTTTTTGCTATATTTCTTCCATGTACCTCCTCCTCCCTCCTCACTGTCTAAATCTGTGCTGAAGCCTGTTAGAGGACTAATGAGATTAGAGTTTATTAGACACTGAGTCGGCTCTGCTCCCCGTTCTTTTACTCCCTGTCTCAAAGTGCTTTCTCAAAGGGAATTTTTGGCTCTGTTTATGATGTTTTAAGGTCTTGACCTTCCTATGTAAAGTGCTCTGTTAGGACTTTGGGATTTGGCGTTATATAAATTGAATTGAATTACTTTTGACTGCTGACTTTCATTCCTAGGAAACAAACAGTTGCTATCTAGTGAAGTAATCAGCGTGTCTTCATCTCTGGTTCCCACTGTGTATCTTTTAATACTCATCTAATGCACTTCATATTTTTTATAGTTTTTATACTTGTCCTTTTTTTGACTTTTGCACTGCTACAAAGATGGATGCTCATATTAAACATGAGCTTCGTGTTTGTTCAGGATTCAGCTTGCTCTCAGTGTTCAGTTTATTATAGTTTTTATGACGTATTGAAAGACCCAAGAAGGCTATGGACATTGTTTAACATACAAAAGCTACAACCCTTCAGCTAATGTATTTCGTTAACCTTTATAAACCTACTGTTCCTGTTAACTTTACCATATAGAAAAACGGCTCCAGATAACTATGGTAAAAGGACCAGTTCTTGTATTATATATTTTCTCAAAACTTTCAGTTCAAGAAGCCTCATGAGAAACAAAATTACAAGTTTAACAGATGCTCGAATTTCAAAAGTCAAGTTTTTTGCGTTTGAAAATTGTGGTTTCAATACTGAGTAGTCATAACCAGTAAAGTTTTAGGAACTAACACTGTTGCTCTTGCTCAGCTGAGGGTTGTCCACTGGGATTCCCTACATGTTACTGTGTCTTGTTGCTGGAAGGGGAAAATATACTCCCTGCTGTCTCTGTCTGTCCTCCTCACCTCCTTTTTACATAATTGCACATATGAGGCTCCAATTTCATGTCTGTACCACCACATATTCAGCAGTTAGTGTTATAGCATGTAGCGCTACATGAATCCACTGTGGCATTAAATTGTACCACTAAGCTAAACCTTCTAACCAGCTCTAGACATCCTTGTTCGTTAACACTTAATATTGCTGTCAAACAGACGGATCGCTGTCATGGAGGTCTGCTTTGCTGCGACATGTAGTTCCATTTCTATGTTCTTAGATTTAACACTGGTCTCAGAGGGTTAGTTTCATTGTGTAGGTTTTGTAAGAAGTGTGTTAATGTGTTTCTTTTATGTTGTTTTAACACTAGGTTTTGGGTGGTCCGTCAAACATAAAATGCCACAGTTGCTGGGGGGAGGGTTCTTTGGCGAAAAATATTTCACAGATACCTTGTAAGAAATGTCAAAAAATATCTGTTTTTCTTGTGTTTAGACTGCAAAGCTAGTCTAGTAAAGTCCACAAATATAAAGATGGAACTGTAAATGAGCAGAATGCATCCTCCTCAAAGTAAAAATTTTAGTGCCAGTTTGTAATTTTAAATCCTAGTAGTAGATGGATAGTAAATACACTAATCCACAGTCTCACAGAGGAATGAAGGCTATCCTATCATGCCTTCTACATAAAGACGGGAACCTGGGCAGCTTGCCAGTTTATCACATTACTGATGTCATAGGCAAACATGCTCATAATAATAACCGTAATCATCATTTTTGGCAATTTTCAGATTCCTACCTATGTTTTGGAACAAATGCAGTGAATAAGAATGCGTGGGGTTGCGTAATACGCAGGGAGAAGCAAAAAAGACGGAATCAAGTGAGATTAAGGTGCATCTGAAGCATCTTCATTGTAGGGTTTTACCGCTTCCGAGACAACAATGAGACGAAGGTGTACGTCTGCCTTTTGTGGTTTTTAGTCCGTCAAGATTTTTAGTCGAGACGCTTAGAGGAAGAGACTTTTGTTCCGAGTATTTTCCCAGACAGGCGGGGATGTTTTGTGTCGGTGTGTCTCTGAGGAATGTCATGAGCACTTGTAGGTCACTGTTTCTCCTCTAAACATTGGGCTTGTTGGGTCTCGTCCTACTTGCCAGCTCACATTTACCCTTTTCAGTACATCTTAAAGCATCAACATGCATTTTATGTGCATCGTCTGCGTGTTTGCGTTGTGAGACATCACCTCTTTAAGGTTTATGTGGTGATTGTGGTTACAAGTCTGTGTCTTTCACAGTAACTAAGGTGTGTAGTTCTGTTGATAATCAGGCATGCAGTGATGTGCTTCTGCACCTGAAAGCCTCCAGGCAGACTTTATTTAAGTGGTAATATTTTGTTCCAAGGCACTGTCAGGTTTATACCACATGCAGGAGATGTGTCCATCATTTTCTTTGGGCTACCTTTATAAATTCCTTATTACATTTCATCTTATGAGATCTGATTGCCTGAACTACCCAAACCCTGAATTTTGAAGAAAAACAAAATACATATGTTGAAAAAGATTTAAATAGTTTTTGATTTGTGGTGTGTGGAGGATATCGCCTGTGCTGGCTTCCATTTGCAAAGGCAGGGTTTTTCTTGAATCACAGTGCATCTTTAAGGGATCTTACAGTAAAGATAATGAGACTCTGGCCTTATTTAACAATTTTGATAATTTGATAGGTGGAAACGTCTTTTATGCTTTGTTAAATATTTTCCTTTGGCCAACTTTATTTACTGGGTCTTCATTTACTTGAGTGCTGCTGATTTCCCACCTCTGGCTCTGGATCACCTTTTTAAATAGTGGGGTGATCAGAATCTTTTCTATGCAGAAAAAAAAACCTTGATAGAGATTTGGTTCAGAGCGACTGTGGCAATCTCAGCTAAGCAAAAAACCTTCAAAAAGACTTTTATGTCACTGACTGTGTATTGATTGCTTGAATGCTTGCTTTATAATAACCTTGATAATGAAAATGAGGTGACAGTGAGTTCACTTCAAAAAAGGAAAAAAACCAAATGAAGAAAAAAGTGCAGATGAGAAACAAATTTAATAGCAAATTTATTTTTCTATTACATGGAAAAAAACAATTGATCAAAGCCTTACGTAGCACTTACAGACTAGACCGCACAGCCATGTTGTGGTAAATCTTATGTTAAAACACACATCACCCCCAAGATTATCAAGAATTACAAAAACAATTTTCAAAATACAGAAGAAGTTTTTTTTCCTTATAGCATGAGGTCAGGGTACCAATGCCTTAAGCCTTAATGCGTTGAATCCCTGCTGTGTGTGCGCCCGTGTAAGTAAAACTAAGCTGTTCATGTTGCACTTGAAGCAAACACATTTTGAAGAAGTCACGTTTATTAAATCACAGGAAGGACCCAGAGTCTATATAGTGTCACAACCAAAAAATGAGGAAAAACAGCATGTCCATCAGTGTCCTTCGACAAGTCAATAATGTGTTTACACTTAAAATTGCTCAAAAACAGACCAATCAGAGTCAGAGGTCTGCTTTGCTGTGACATGTAGTTACATTTTTAGTTCTTAGATTAGTGCGATAAAAGAAGCATCAGACCTCACAGGGTTAATTTCATTGTGTAGGTTTTGTAAATAGTGTGTGTTGATGTTTTTCTTTTATGTTGTTTTAACACTAGATTCTGGGTGGTCCTCCAAACATAAAATGCCACAGTTGCCAGTGGTCGTCTTTTTTTTCTGTTTTTTTTTGTCTGTCACATCTCCTGGCATGTCTGTCAGCATGACGATACTAAGACAAGCATCCACGACCTTCTTTACCTCAGTCCCAGTCACACCTGTGGAAGCTAACAAAAGCCTTTCTTTAGATCCTGTGTTGTGTGTGAGTATGTGTGTGGTCGAGTGGCCGCCTGGGTAAAGGCTCTTAGAAAAATGTTTTGGGGACCAACAACTTGTCAGCTTTTTGTTTTACAATCCTCTCAGTTGTGCTTGTCACACAATAATTCAGGTTATGTCAGCAAAATAAAAATGTCATCTAGTCTGTCTTGTGCGTGATGAAGTAACACTAAATTGTTTTACAGTTGTTTTCAGCATAATTTATCCTTTTGATGTTTTGTCAGCTGTTTGAGGGCAGGAGTCCCCCCTAACCACAAAGTATTCCCGAGGCACCTCTAATACCTGGCTGACCTTAACATAACAGTTTCACCTCTCACCCTGTGTTGTGTTTGGTGGGCCAGGATTGGTCATCCATGGACCGTTTGACTGCTGGCATGTTAAGTGTTCAGTTCCCATCCCTCAGGCAGAATCATGATTCGCTCAGTTTCATTTTCAGTTGTTTGACCTCTGACCCTGGGGCTATTGCTTGCTCTTAACCCACCTTTTAAGCAGCTGCAGAAGCCTCTGACTCACCTTGCTTATTTCCCAAGTGGGGGGAAAAAGTACATCAAATATTTGAAATGTCTGCTTAGGATTTCTGGTCTTGATTTTCCATGTTGGTGTTCTTGTATGTGCTGAAATGTTTCCTGTTTATTCTTCAAGGCCCAGCGGTGCAGTTAATCTGCATTTGTCCCTGAGAGACGTCTCAGCAGTGAGAAGGGACTGGGTATCCAGATGATGAAGTGTTAATGATAAATGTAACTGTCCAGCCACATCTTTTTCACCACTGGATGCCATAACACATTTACTTGCAGTGTGAACAGTAATCGCAATCGGAAGAGGCTTGGAAAGTACAGTCTACTCCCCGAAGCACAAGATTATAGTTGAGTTTGTCACAAGTTATTTGGATCACAAAGTAAAACTAAAATGTTGAGGGAAAGTGAACTGCAGGATTGTGTACGTCTTGAAAAATCAAATTGCATGCTAATCACTTTAAGAGCTCTGGGCATAAAATCTTGATTTATGAAAATGCCTTTTCAATTTAACAAACGATCTGCATCTAACACATTTTCAGTGACAGCTAATTGAATAGTCATAAAATCTATGAAAATGTGATAAGTGGCTCAGGTGGTGTTTTCAGATTTGTTGGATTTGACAAACAGCCCGAACCACATATCATAAAAGACAACGTTTCAAGAATATCAATCTGTTTTGTGGAACAATAGTGTTTGCCTACCTTTCCACAAAGAGCCAGTCTATAGCCAAACTGAGAAAGATCCAAGCCAGTCATGGTGTGGTTGAACTTCAGTAGAAGCTGAACTTCAGTAGAAGTTCACCGGGCATATTTTATCATAGTAAAATTGTAGGGAAACACAGGGTTTCGACTAGGAACACCTGGCCGTCTATCAGTGTTGCCAACTGCTCATCCAACTCACGGGGGAGGGAACTGGAGCCTATCCCAGCTCTCATAGGTGGTCAGTCTATCAGCATTTTGCACTAATGTTCACAGCTACAACCAATTCAGAATCAGCAATGAACCTAACCTAACCACTTAAGGAGGAAGCTAGGCTACCCAGAGAGATCCTTGACAAGCACAGGCACAAACTCCACACATCCCCATCCGGCAGCTGCATTTGAAGGAACCCAAGCAACAGTGCTAACCACCGCATCATTGTTCCACCTCCTTTTAGGATGGATTTGGGCAATTTCATTGTTCCACTAAAGCTCTTTGCTTATTATGTCTCTTGCTACACATAATTCATGTAGCACTTGCCACTTTCCATAACTCTGGCTTTGTTTGGGCACAAACGAAAGATAACTGTTTGTGTGCACCTCTGCAAACGGGAAGAGAAGATGAAGACTGAGAAAATTAGGGAGGTTATTTTTACATTTCCAGCATGAAGAGAAAGTAGTGAGTGTGTAAATGCATCAGCCAGGGTGAATTCAATCTTCTTTAAGCTTGTTTACATACAGGAATGAATAATTTAGCTTACCGTAAGTGATGCACAAAAGTGGACAGATGTCAGTTTAATACAAATTAAGGAAAATGTTGTCTTTTGTTTTTTGTGAAAAAAATGCATTTAATATAATGGTTATTAGGAGCAGCAGGCTAATAAGATATATTAGGTAATGTAATAGTTGATGCTCTTTTCTTAAATCAGAAAAAGTGAAATCCAGCTTACTGTTGTGCAACAGTGCCCATGTTTAGTAGTAGTAAAAGCTGTGGAGGGGGTTTACTTACAATCCTCATTTCCTTATTTTTACTTATTTGACTATAAATGTAACTTTTATGTGTCATATAATTAAAAATATTTAAGTTATGGCTTTATATTTATTCGTTAGAAGTTTGGTCGTGTTAGATGAAATAACCATGTCGTGGAATTACTAACCACCTGACAAGACTAGCTTCTATAGATCTTTGCTGTAATGTAAAAAGAAAAAGCTTTCAGTGACTTAAACCAGGAAAGATGATGGTTAAAAAAACTCATTGTGGTTAATCATTTGTTTATTGAATACATTCTTTGAGCTCTTGCGTCTCTTTTCTGGTTCAGATGATTAAAAAGGAGTCTTATATGACTTATTTTGCAAGAAAGTTCGTCATAATATTCAAAACTAGGCTACTGGATGGCTGTGTTTTCAGTAACTCCACGTGTGTGAGGTCTCACTTGCTGACAACACATGATTAATTATTGAAGGGGACTTGAATAGAAGAGAGATCTGACCAAGACTCATCCATTATATGCTTTCTGCACTCACATCCCACCACAAGCACTGACTTGAGAATTGCTTTCAACTTGTACCCCATCATAACTCTTCTGATTGGAGACAAATGTACATTGAGCCCAACCACCCACACACACACACACACACACACACACACACACACACACACACACACACACACACACAGTACTCTATGACTGGTCTGACACAACCTGAGCAATGTTTGTTTTAATGAGTCACAGACTGAATTTAGATCCATGAGGGCCCATTATACGGTACACACCCACAAAAACACAGGTGTGCAGGCAGTACACAAACAGACATGTGACGGTTATGTTGAAATGTTGGTGCGAGTTTGAGCCGAGCAGTCTGCTTTTCTGTTCTCCTTTCTGAGAGGCTCTGAAATTCACGCTGATGATGTCGAGAGGCCAATTAGCTATGAATCTGGACATCCTGATTAGTTTCAGAAGAGCCAGCATCTGTCTTGCTGTGAGATGATTCACCAAAGCAACCTGGGATTTTTGAAATGTGAATCTCGTCAAATGTCTAATGAGCTCTGCCCATGTGTCTGCCCTTAATGGCAAATGTGGGCAGGAAATGTCAGCAACATGCTTATAAAAGAGATTTCTTGTTAATGCTTATTTTATTATATATTTAAAATGAAGATAAGTATTTATCGTCACTTGCCTGCAATTATGCAGCTCTGCTTTGTGCTGTCAAAACTGCTTCGATACACTATGCAATACATGTTCGGGGTCTGGTGGTGCCTGGCAGTGAATCTGGGGCTGGAAAACTGAGTCCATTGTGACTATTTTTGTCCTGCTGCTTTAAGGGCGTGCCATTGCTTGAAGGGGGTCTGCTTCATCTGCAGTGCCTTTTAAAATGTTGGGACTCAGAGTTTCCAGAAGCAAACTTTCATTGTAATGAGGTAATCGGTGTTACAGTCTTTACCTGTCTGTGGTTTTAATGTTGTGGCTGATCACTAAAACTAAGTTTGTACTTTATTAAAGCAGAGGTCTACAGCTTCAGGACTGACACAAGCTTATTAAATAAAGAGTGCAATGACCTTGTCAAGCAATACTGTTTCCCACACACTTGAACTGATTTGTTGCAGTAGGGGATGAAATGGGTGCGCCAAAATCTGCTGCCTCTATAGTTAGTTCTTTATTCCATGGATGAACCCCAACTCTATCATCTTGAAGTGCATAAAGCAACTGTAGTCACTGTTAGTTGAGTTGGAGTCCAGGAGAGACTCCCTGGAGAGCAGAGATATAAAATTCTGTATGAAATACCTTGAGGATCACCACAGCAGCTCCCGGTCAACTTCCTGGCAGGGAAACACAGGAAGGGCTAACCAGTTAGCAGAGACTGAACTTTAATAAGAGCTAAGGGATGGTCCACAGATAAGAAGAAGAGGAGAAATCTAAAATTCAGAAATGGGTTTCTCATGCAGGTAAACTGGGTTGTAGAGTACACGGGACTACACTTTCAGCTTATGCTAGTGAGGACGCTGAACTATTTACAGTTTTTCCCAGATTTGCTCTTTGGTTAGTTTGGGATGCCAGACACATGAAGGAAGGCTAGCAGTTACACGTTACATCTGCACTGAATTAGGGTGGACTGGCCAAATACACTCACACACTTTGCTAAGAAAGCAAAAATTGGTCACTGCTGTGCTGCTCCTTGACTCAGAGAACAGATGCAGTGTTTGTGCCTTGGCCTTTTTCCAGTACTATGTCAATATCCTGGCTTTGTTTGTCCACTGTAGAGGCGTACAAATACCAGCCAGTGCAAGCAAATGTTCTTCAGTTGACCACTGCTCTGACATACAACAGAGCAATTGAAAGATAAGCAGGTATATGAGAAACATGCACACATTAAACAAAGATTACTGGAACACAAGATAGTAGTGGTTATAGTAGAAAAGGTAGTCGCCCAGCTTCTTGTCAAATTTCCCTTTGCCTTGCAACACCCTGAGTAAATTAAAGTCAGCTGAAGCAGAGCAGAGCAGGTGGCTCACCCTGAATGACTGAGAGAACAAAAGGCTACAGACACTGCATGCTTTCACCAACACAGTGGAGAGTAATGTGAGGAAATGCTTAGTATTCAGCTCATATTGACTAGTACTCAATACACAGATACTGTGACATTTGCGAACTAATCCCGCTGTATCTTGGATACAAGTTGACTTCCTCTGTGCTAATCCAGGTTATTAATTATTATTATACGTGACAAAAGAAGCCTGTGAGCTCAAAATCTCACTAATGATTGAGTTGATTCATTTTAATCTAGTTAATGTGCTGATTAATGAGTTGCTTTCTCAGAAAATGTTATCATTGCGTCTACAGGAGACGACTTGTAATCCGTTTCAGTACAAAAATGTTTAAATAGTTTTACAGTGTAATCAGAGGTTGTGTAATACTGTAATTAACTTACGTGGACTTTCCTAACGTGCATAAATTTAGTTACTGTTTGACAGACAGCTTGATCTGGTCTACAAGACTGTAAAGAGCTATACACGACTTCCAGTAAACCATTGTAATTAAAAACACCTGCGGCCGTGAAACAAACTGCAGTTGGTTTGTTTATGCTAACAAAACACTACAGTGACTGGGAGACCATCATACATACTGTTGTTATTATACTGGCTCTCAGGTATACAAAGTAGACTTACATGAGACCATAGTTGGTATAGAAGATTGACTTATCTTTATAGTTTAAGTAGTGAAATGTCTTAAAGCTGCATTTTTCTTAATGGCCAACAGGGGGTGAAATATGTGGTTACAAAAATCTTTCCTGTGTATAGAAGTAAAGAAGTCCCTCAGTTTCCTTTTTGACCTCAGTAAACACGTTCCTTACAACTTTATGGGCCCGATTATTAGTTTAGTTTCATATTGAATAGAACCTTTTTCTCTATTTTATAAATTTTTTGCATTTGGTAGAGTCAGAACGGGCATGCTGGGGTGCCAGTTTAGCTCAGTAGGCGAGCAGGTGACCATATTCCACATGGCCAGAGTGCAGCGAAGCAGGTTTGAGTCCAACCTGCAGCTCCTTGCGGCATCCTGTCCTCCTCTCTTTCTCCCCACTTTCCTGTCTATCTTGACTGCTCAAATATCCAGTAAAGGCATAAAAATACCCTTTACATTTATAAAAATTACTTGAGGTAATGTTAGTGGGCGAGGAAGTGACGCTCTGCCTGCAAGCTTTAATCTGTATTTTAGCTACACTGGATCATCTGATGATGTCTAGTTCATAAACTTGGCTGGGGAAGTAATTTTAAAAAGACATTTTTAGAAAACATTCCCCAGAAGAATGACATTTAAGGGTTTTAGTTGATCCCACAAGCCAGATGAAGACCTACAGGAGTACCTATGACTCTGTTCATATTGGTATTGTAATGTCTGCAGGCTTTGCGTTGTGTACAAACATGCTTGTCTTAGAAAGACAGTTATTTTTTGATGTTTATGATTAGTGGACTCAATTTTAGAGTTAATGTTAGTTAGTATTGCTCACTGTTCAGGCTGGGACCTGAAAATAGCAGCAGCAGAGGACACAGGAGTGCATAGAAAGTCCAGCCCAAGTTCTTCAAACAGAGGCAAGACTGTTATAGGCAGCAGAGGTTCAGAAAGTCTTTAGTTTTTAAGTTGGAGTCTGCTGGCAATTAAAAGGTGTTTAAAACATGAAAAATGCTGCATTGAGCAGTTCTAATCATTATCAGATTATTGTTTTTGGCACGTCAGTTGTGTGCCCCAGTGATTTCTTGCCCCAGTTGTTTTTGCGTTGCTAAATTAGCCTGCTGACCAAATGGCAGTGTGTCTGTGCCACAAAGCTATATTATAGGTTCAGGAGGGCAAGCGTTTCTTCCTCTCTTTGCCTCATTTTCTTTTCAGTCTTTGATCTCGCTCTGTTTCTTTTTAGCTTACATTTTGCTTCCTCACTCTGTCTGCTCTGAAATTTGAGTGGGTTCCTGTGAGAGCCAGTGTTAAGCACAGTGTATGAACTGGCACAGACTTAAAGAGTTCTGATCTTTCAGTTTCAAATCAGACAAGCAGACTGGGTGATCCCAGGGCCACCCAGAACCAGGCTCTACCCCTCATATGAGGCCAGCCAGGTAAAGAAATCAGCCCATATGCAAAAGGCTGCACAGAGAGACATGCCAGTTCATGTGCAAGTTGTTTTGTTTAAAGCCAGCACTTTTACCCACATGCGTAAGAGCTTCATGAAAACCGTATGTGTGGCAGATGTGCATTGTGTGTGTATATACCGTACTATAAATCCGTACCCCTTTACTTCAGAAATGCTTTCTCTCTGATGACTAATCTGTAGCTTACAAAGTGTACTTGGGCCAGAAACATCTTTTTGAATGTTTTTACAACCTCACTGTGATTACACCACCTTTATACAGAGATATAGTTCCTAGAGCTGCACATGGTATCCTTATGGAGTTTGTACCTCAACTCTAAAAAATATTATATTCTAGTGTCCAGATTCCCACCAACCCTAAATGTACACAGGAGGGCCAGGAACTGGCAGTAAACGGTATTTTGTTTGGGGTCAGCGAGCGGTTACTCCATAGATGTGTTTAGTAATTTGCATGTAGTGGGATGAAAGACATTGTGTCTGTAAATAAATTTCAGAAAAACCCACAGACGCTTTTGCTGACCTAGGAACAGAGAAGAACATGAGGAGGAACAGGAGGAGAGTTTCAAGGGCTTCTGAAAACTTCCTGTTCTTCTCACATGTGATCCAGGCCTCCATCTGGCCTCCAGACTGCCGAGTGTTTTCTTGCCTGTAGACAAATGTGTGGGAAGCAATTTGGTATGTAGCGAGGGAAACAAACAAGCTCAGTGAGTTGTTGTAGTTGTTGGAAAGCTTGAATGGATTATTGCTCGTTTCCTTCTATACAAAATTCAGCCATTTAGATATAGGATTTCTGCCACACCAGTGCTAAACACCACTTGAACTTTATGAATTCTGATTTCGGCATGTTGATTCTGGCACAGTTTTTAGCCAGATATGAACAATTGTTTCTGGCTAATCCAGTGTAATTAGTACATACAGTTTATCTCATTTAGTCACAAATGTTACAATTTTTCAAAATTACAGAGCAGCTACCTAAACTTTACTCCCACAAAGGGTGATAATCTTGTTGAGTGTCGCACTTTCTGCAATGCTGAGTACTGTAGTTACTCTGAAAAAGAAGGTGAAAAATTGACTCTTTGGTGCAGTTCAAAAACATGAGCTTTAAAGGGGGTGGGAAGGAAACAGACTATTTTTCTAGGCTAGTTGAAGTTTCCAGCCTAAGCTTTTTTTTTCTTTTTTTTTTTTAAACACCCACTATAAAGCTAGGACTTATTACTTAGATGAGCATTTTTCCTGTGTTCTGTCTCTATGCAAAGCAATGAGAACCGGCCAATGGCTGTAGTCTTGTACGATGAGCCAAGACATGAGGGTGACATTGATCTTTTCATCTAAACCTTGGCAAGAAAACAAACTGCATTTTCCCAAAACTCTCAAAGTATTTCTTTAAGGTGGTTACTTCCATTACTTTGCCACTATGCTGGGCCCCCATCTTCGCTCTCTCCCAGAGTAGGATACTGTCTGGAGTTTGAATGACTCTCTTTCATAAGATTCACTGCACTGTCAAGAGACCCATAAATAGCTTTAAAAAAAGTCCTCCTGTGTGGCGTTTCCATAGAAACTCGAGAATGGAAGTTTTCCTTTTGTCTCAGAGTGAGAGTGAGACAACAACTCCAGATGAGTAAGCTCTGTCATGAGGCTCTGGTGTGACAAGAACTCATCTCAAGGTCCCTGTGTGACGCCATTATTCTAATGTCAGAAAGTAAAACTTTGGCATGTCCTGCTTGTTACTTCCCAGTCTTCATTTTATTTTAGAGGTTGACCTGCCAAGTGAATTTTCTACATTTCAATATTATGTAATTGAGTATTATATAAAAAAAAAAAAGAAACTAATTTGTGCCACTGGTAATTAGCATTACCAGTGGCACAGATTGGGACTATTCCCATAAGTAAAGCTAAAGACCTAGCACTGCTGGAGGGTAATGGCATGCTATTCATAAGCCTGTGTTTCTGTTTTAAATTTAAGAAACGATTTACGAGGAGACACACAGAAATTTAGACTATCATAATTAGTGGATGTATCTCGACGGGTAGCTTCGGTGTAGTCATCTAACCTCTCAGGTTCCAATTTTTTTTTTTTTATATTGTACAGTAGATCGTACAATAATAGATACAGAGAAAAACCCAACAATCATTTGACCCCTATGAGCAAGCACTTTGGCGACAGTGGGAAGGAAAAACTCCCTTTTAACAGGAAGACACCTCTGGCAGACCCAGGCTCAGGGAGGGGCGTGGCCAATTACTGCGATCGGTTGGGGTGAGAGAAGGAAGACAGGATAAAGACATGCTGTGGAAGAAAGACAGAGATCAATAGCAGGTACGATTCAATGCAGAGAGGTCTATTAACACATTGTGAGTGAGAAAGGTGACTGGAAAGGAAAAACTCAATGCAGGCTACGTCTATTGCAGCATAACTAAGGGAGGATTCAGGGCCACCTGGTCCAGCCCTAACTATACGCTTTAGCAAAAAGGGAAGTTTTAAGCCTAATCTTAAAAGTAGAGATAGTGTCTGTCTCCCGAATCCAAACTGGAAGCTGGTTCCACAGAAGAGGGGCCTGAAAACTGAAGGCTCTGCCTCCCATTCTACTTTTAAATACTCTAGGAACAACAAGTAGGCCTGCAGTGTGAGAGCGAAGTGCTCTAATAGGGTGATATGGTACTACAAGGTCATTAAGATAAGATGGGGCCTGTGGCAAACTTGATACACTCTTTGTGATTAGACATGTAAAAAAAAAATGTCAGAAGATGGAATAAACTTAAATTGTCAGTGTTGTATTATCTGAAAAATCATTTGCATCATGTCGGGTATAGCAGTTATAGTTGTTAGAGAAAAATGTGAATCGGTCAGGCTCATATATACACCAGATGTGGCAATCGGTGTCGCAATGGTTCTGATAGGTGTGTCATTGTGCATCAGTGCAGATTTAGGTTTGTAGACATGTCCCTCTCTATAAATAAAGACATACAAATTGAAGTTACGGACAAATAACTTCAATAAAGCTTGAAAGCAAGTGCTTGGTGTGAACCATGCCTAAATGACAACCTTCAACGGAGCTTAAATGAAGTGTTTTAGAGACGCAGAAAGCTGAGCATGGATACGCATCAATTCATCCATACACAAGGAGACAAATTGACTACAGATGGAAGAATTTCAGGACTCTCATTTATAGTGGGCGTTCTAAAAAGATCTCACATAGAACAAAATGTGCCATCCTGCAAGAATTGAAAAAGAACTCATGAATAACAGCAAGACACCTGCAGGAGTCTCTGCAACTTGTGTCTAGTATAAGAAAGATTTGAATGGAAGTAGTATTAATGTAAGGATACCATGAAGAAAGTATTGAACATTGAGTATAAAACATTGGAGTACATTTCGTGTTTGCAAAAGATTACCAGGTTATTTAACAACTCCTCTGTGACAATGTTCCCTTCTCACACCAGGTAGAGGGAGCATCAAGATTTCAAGTGACTTTCTTACATCGGTGCATGATTGTCTTTTTGTTACCAAGAGAACAATTAAATTGAATTTATGTAACACATTTGATAGGATAATGTCAGGACAGCTGTCTGTGATCGGAAGATTAGGAGTGGTTGAAAGAGCACATAACAAGACATGGACTCAAAGCACCTGAGTAAATCAGCGACTAGTTGTTGAAAAAGAAGAAATTAATATTTTTGAATGGCCAGGTCAGAGTCCTGACCTGGATTAAAATAATTATGCCACATGACGTAAAGAGAGCTGTTCATCAGGATATCAGAAATATTAAACTGAAACAACTGCATCTGAGGAATGATCGCTGTTAACCATAAGAAGCTACAGGACACATCTAATGGAGCTCTTTGCTCAGGGAGGCTCTACAGGTTACTAAAGTCAGGTACTTTTTCTAGCTTGGAGTGTGAAAAGCAATGTGTGTGCCATTAACTTAATCTGTAGTGTAAGTGTAAGTTACTTTGATAGCAGTCAGCTGATCTTGGCAATTTCAGAAGAGCTGTAAATGCAAGATTTTTTTTTAGGATGAAAACAGACCCACTGGTGCCACCAATAAGCATTTAATATTTGGAAGAAACCTTTAAAACGCACAGTACATGGAAACACTGAAAGGAAATGTGCAGTAAAATAAATCTTAGGACAAAAAGTTTATAACACTAACAGCTTCAGATTTTCTGGATCAGATTGCTCACTCGTGTGGTTGGCACATTTTGTTTAACATCTTGGCTCTTTAACATCTCTCGTTCCTGGCTTTCATAAGCTTGACATCACTGCCCTTTGTATGCCCCTCTTTTTTTGTTTCTGCATTTCATGCCAAGAAACTCTTAGCCTTTTAGACATTATGCGGAAGCGGTGATAAAAGCCCACTCTGCAATGGTCATTAAAAAGACCTTTAGGAATCAATTTAAACTAATGGAAACAAGATGGCCTGAGAATTTTTCACTCCCATCATGTGTCAGTGCTTGTGCTGCAGCGTTGGTGGCAAGATCTTTACTTAACAGCAACTTGGTGATGAACAACAAATGTCCTATGACCACCTGGTCAGTTTGGCAGATGGAGCCTGTGCTGCTCTTGTAGAACGCTTGACATGTCTTGGCCTTGAAATATTTGTTGGGCAAACCAGACGGACAGACACCCCCACACTCCTCCCCACACCCCTCCCCTCATACACACACAGTTTTGGCAGTAGTACCCCTCTGCTCATTCGTCCACCTCCTGCTGAGAATCTGGAGGTGCCCATATGGGAGTGGAGTAATGTCTGGCACTTGCACATAGGGGGTAAAGGTTTCTGTCTGCTGTGGTTACACATAACCCTTGGACTGCTGACAGAGCAAAAGTTAGCTGTATCCCTGATGTTGCAGCTGTACACACAGATTGTGTACAACAGAAGCAGTTGTTACGCAGTGTAGAATTTTTCCTGCAAAAAGAAATTCCCGGAAACCCCAAAATGTAGTTACGAGAAGAAAACCAAAGGGGAAATCCTTCGTTCTACTTCAGTGATGTAATAAAATTATTTTTGTAATTAGGCCTTCACTTATTATGCTGGATTTGATTATATAATCAAATGTTACAAAGTTAGTTCTGATCTCATAATCGATTAATCTTCTAACAACAGTAGTTCCCTGGCTCCCAAGCACACAATTCAAAGATTGATTTATAGTTGGGGAATTATTGACCGCTATGTGAAATATCACATACTGTGTGAGTCTAAGTCAGAACATCTGTGTATCGGTGAAGTTCCCACTCGCTTGAACTTCAGTCACGTCACTCTCGGTATGATTACAGAGTGATAAAGTGGTGAATGATGTAGACTTCTGTAATAAGCAAACCTAGATGGAAGATATTAACTGAACAACTATAGTGCCGTAACAAGTTGTATTTGTCTGATTCATGTTTTGTCCTTATTTTTACAGTTTTTTTTTAATTGTACAAACTATTTTTGTCTGTTTCTGTTTATACGTACATGCGCGATAAACGAGTGTAGCTTGTGTTGAAAAAAAAACCAAAACAAAACTCTTTTACAAAATAATCAGTATTAACAAAAAATAAAGGATTTTTTTGGTTAATATTAATCATTTATCAATAAGTTTTGTTACATTTTGCATTTACTAAAGCATGAGAGACATTATTGTTTGTTCAAATGTTCAAAAGTAACTGTTTTGTTTATTTTTGTCAAGTACATGTTTCCCACATATAGACCTTACTTGGGTAGGCAAACCCCTTGCTCTTATTTTGAAAGTCTTGGCACTGCTAACAATCTAGCTTCCCATCTCTTGTTTTAAATCCTGCTACCTGGCTGGCTAGGTCCTTGTTGAGGTGTTTCTCGTCATCTGTCTGTCTGCGGTTGGATGATCTTCAGCTCTAATGAAGTGCAGCTGGCATTCATAGTCCCTCCTCTCTCTACTGTAAGCTGGTGGACCAATCTAACCAGAACCTGCAGCAGGTGGAGAACTGGTTCATTCATATGCCACTCATCAAGGCTAAAGAGTAGAACAAAGAGTGCCGTCACCGTCTACGGCTCAAGATGGTGGAGTCTGAGTCTTTCCATGGAAAGAGAAAACTCAGTGAAGAGGCAGTTATTTGGTTCTCTATTATTTATTGTCACAAAGTGTATTCTTTATTAACTGCTTTAGAAAAGCACAGATGTAAAACCTTTCTCAAGTGCTCACACGTGCTAATGCATGAGTGCCCCGTGCCCCCCGTTACCTCCTCGAATACAGTCCTAATTCTGTGGGAAATGCTGAACTCACTGCCTGTAGTGTATGTGGACAATTATTCTCGCAGCTGTGGGTAGACACCCTCCAAACAGCGATTCTGAGCCAGGAAAAACCCTGCAGTACGTTTGATCATGTTCAGAGTTTATTTTTATTTTGGAGAGGTGGTTGATTGCATGAACCTTTTCGTCATAACAGTTTAACAGTGTGCTGGAACCATGTGCAACAGTCTCACAGAAAGGTCTGCTATATTTTCTTTAAAACGTCTCTTGCAAACATGACATGTGTAAAGGCAAGCTGTTAGTACAATTATCCCCATATGACCTAGTCTTTCCTCCATGACATTGCATACATTTTATGCATGCCTACTCGCTGGTTGTTGACGTGTTGCTGTGCTGTAGAGTAAAACTCGAGTAATTCAGTTATAATCCAGTGTTGTGGAAGGGAACACTATAACAGCTAAATCCCTTTAGTGCACAGGTCTAATTGCATTATCTGCAATACAAGAGTTATTGCTCACACCAGCTGATGCTCTGCACATTTGGGCTTGGCTCTCTCGCGTTCTCTGATCTGTCTGTACCGCTTTCCAGTGTATAAACACAGGTTAGTGTTCACAGCTTCTAGTGCAATTTTCCCCCACTTGTTACTGCTTATACATCACACTATAACATTCATGTTTGAAAACTGGGGAGGAACCACAAGTCCTACTTTTGTGTCTGATTATTCTTTTGGCAATTACTTTTAACTATGACAATTTCTTATCCGTTTCCCTGCTTAATGTTAATCTCATTGAGCTGCATTAGCATCTTACCCCCGTATCTCCATTGCTGCTCTCCATATATCTGTCACCTCGGCACCATATATTTTACAAATCGAGCAGCGAATTTTACCTTCCAGTTCAGTTGAGTCTTGTTTCACGTTAGTAATGTTGCTGTTACCTGGATCCTGAGGATTCAAGTTGAGTTTCTTTTCACTGGGACACCCTTTTTCCTTTGCTCTTTTCCTTTGACTTTTTTTTTTTTCTTGGAGCAGTTCCCACATCAGTTGATTTAGCTAGTTGCCTGTGCCTGTTTGCATGCCTTCCAGTTCAGATTTTAAAAAAAAGTGTAATGGAAGAAAATATGAATTCATAAAACCACAGTGGACTGGTGCAAACTGTGACTCTAGTTAGTCAGTCATTGTAAAAATACCCATAAAATGCCTAAAATTCAGTAGCACAAGAGGACAGATTCTGGGTTTGAAAAGTGAAACCTCAAGCCTTTATTTCTTATACTGACCAGCAGGTGGCGAGCACTCTGGTTGTTTAAAAAAAATATAGTTACAAAAATGTATGGTTTCATTTGGTAATTTCAAGTCATATTGAATTTAACATAATGTTATTTTGTAAATTATGATCCCACTAGACTCAAAAACGATAATAGAGTAGGCTTTACTGTGGGATTGACATTGAAAGCTAGCCTGTGAGCTTGTAGCCTCAGTTCAAGAGATGTCCTCTGTAATGCAGGCCTTTACATTTTCTTTTTAATTATTTATAATCTGCAGTGGTGCTTTGTTCACCAGAAATTATTATTTAAGTTTTGTTTTGGGGTAGCAATAACAACTACTACAAGTATTAACAACCTAATGCGGTCTAATGGGGTTATGAAACAGCTGCCTGGTGTAACTTGTGCTTTCTCAGTGCTCATACTGTAATTATTTATACGGTGTCTGCAAACCTAAATATTTCTTTCACCACACCACTTATCTACTATTTTAGCTGAAATTTAGCAGCTGGGTGGTATTAAATTGTCTCTAAGTAACACTCTTAGTGCTTTTGGTGTTGAAAAATTAATGTCCCTCAAATGTCTTGTGGCCTGCAAACTATCTCTTTTGCTTTTTGGGGGCTGAAGTGGGATTTTGCTGCTGTTGGTAATCATGGATTATAAATGTTTAAAGAGGCTAAAAGTCATTAGCCATCTGCGTATTCTTAGAGTAGCGACCTTGTGTTACAGCAACACGACAGTGGCTGCTGTTGCTGTATAATCACTTCTATAAACTTTCACTGCAGATGTTGAACAATTGAAGGCTTGTAATGAAAAAAAGACGACTTGATTTGACCAAAATAAATCCTGTGTTGTAGATGGCTGTTCTCTTGGCTGTCTGGCAGTTGAGCTTGAAATCAGGACAGCGCTTTTTCCACAGCAACATTCATCCAGAGATGTACACTTCCCATCCTGCCCCCAGGGAGGGGTTAAAAGCAATAAAGATGAGAATGATTTGTGTGCACTTGTGTGTTTATGTAATGTGTGTGTGTGTGTGTGTGTGAGAGAGACTTTTTTTTTTTTTTTTATAGCATTCATGTGGTTGACGCTCTTTAGCTCGCCATATGTTCCTGTTAGAAGCTTCTTGTGCTCTCCAGGGTGATGTTTGGTCAGGGTTGATGGTGCTTCTTTATGAAAGTCTCCTGCAGAAACAACAGCACTGTCTCCATGGATTCACACCGGATATTAGCCCCCACCCCCAGTTTAAGACAGTCTTATGCACACTCTTGCATCTAGCTTCCAACAGCTTGTTTCTGGGAGATGATGAACTAAGTGGGTGCATTATAAAATAAATGAACATTTTTCTATACTTGAAATCATTTAACGCTACTCTAGTAGAATAAAAAAAAAATACAAATATGGAAGTAGAAATTGGAATAAGAGTGCCTCCTTTCACCAGGCATGAGGGGGAGATTGAAATCACAAATTGGTGGTAAAGGAAGTACCCCTGATGTGTGTCGTGGGTTTGTTTTCTGCTTTAAAATCATGCCAGGATTGCTTCAGAAGTACTGCGTTTCGTCTGCATCAGGTCCTTTATTTTGAAAGTTGACTGCACGCCTCTCCTGCGTTTGTCTTCCTCTCGGCCTTGTCTTCTTTAAATCTTCTTTAAGTTGTTTTTAAAACTCTCTTCAGAACTGAGAGCTACTTCTGTGTTTGCTCAAATCACGAATGTTATCCTGAGTGGGCACGATCAGCTCTACTGGACAAATGAATGAAGTTTATTGTTATATTCAGTGAAAAGCTCCATCAAAAAAAAAGAAAGCTGACAAAGCATCCATTGCTAAGGTCCGTTGACCATATTATTAATTTATCTATGCATTTTTTTAAAAAATCGTCCAGATTGATGGAATTATTTGGAAAATCTGAAATTTACATGGCTTTCAATGAGCCTCTTTCCAGTAGAGTTTTTGTACTTTATTAGCATGTTGAATGACTTTTACTGTGTACAGAAGCGATTGCATAAGAGTGCTGATTTTGGACACTGCGCTACTGCTGAAGGGTTTTTATTGAGTCCTGGCCTCAGTGTACAAACAAGTGGTTACAATTGTCCCAGTTTGAGGGGGACAAGCATTTTATATTTACAATGTAATTATATCCACTTGTTTTTGTATGGCTTGAACCTGTTCTGTCATTTAAAACAAAAATGTCAGAGTTTGCACTTTCATTTGCATTTTCATCACGAAACTCCCTGCCAGGCCTGGGTGGGCTCAAAAGCCCCGTTTCCCCCTGAAAGGAGGCCCAGTTCCAGTGCAGTGTGCAGGGGGCTGCAGCACCGCTCCTCCCCTTTCTCTGTCTCCCACAGGCTAGACCAGCAGAGTCGGAGAGCGATTGGCTCTGTGCTTCAGGCTGGGTGATTCTCTGCAGCAGGGCAATGTCACCCTGGCTCACCATCATGGTTCACTCTGTACTTTTACTCTCCACTGAGGCTTTAAACAGTTCATTAGTTTTTAACAATACTGCAGAGCTCCAAACTCTGCTTTTTTTTTAACCCCTCACTCTCTTGTATCTACTTGAGTCTTCATTGCAGGCTCTACTCTGTGTATTTTACACTATCAGTTTTTTCCAGTCTGTTTCATAGCATTTGTGATTCTGATCACTCCAAAGGGAGCAGCATGATAAATGGTGGGGGTTGTCTGGACTGAAGCCTTCCTCATGGACACCCATCCTGAATAGAGAACATTGATGCTTCTCTATCCTCTATGCTCCTTCTCCCCCTTACTTGCTGTCCCTCTTTACTTGGATTGTCATTGCCTGAATGAGCCTTTCAGGACTCTGGTCTAGCAGGCTGAGATTAAAAAAAAAAAGTTCCTCTGCAAGATAAAGCGAGCAGGGCCCTGAGCCTTCTGAAGACGCTCTCTCCTCACAACCAGCCGCGGCCACACTATAAGTGTGAAAAGCACTTGTTGCTTTTCCTAATCTCGATAAACGGGTGAATATATGCGTAGTCCACAAGTTCTGTTTGATCAGGCTTTGATTGCATGCAGATTAATGGTCCTTTAGGAGAGTAGGTTTGTCAAAATTCAATCTTCAACCTTATTTTGAACTTGTTACAGCCCTGAATACATTCATGTAGGGGCTGAATGCATGCTTGTGAGCTACATGTCCGCCACTGCTACGGTCCTGGTGTGGATTCTGTCCAATTTCCATTTAAAATGTCAGACTTTATTAATTTTTCTTTACCGTTTTTTGTTGTTCCAACTAAAGAAATGTTAAAACTACACAACAGGAAATGTTTTGGAGCATATATGGAATTTCACTATATTGTACAATAACATCCATCCATCTATCCATTTCCTGCTTAAACAGCTGAAAAAGATAAGTAGTCGTAAAGATAAGTAGTAGTCCCACTGGCTCCAGCACTGGGCAGAAGAGACTAAACAACCCGTCTGATTTCAAGTCAGACTTGACAGGATTGGACAGGCATTTTATTTACATGACTTCTCTCAGTTTTCACACCAGGACAATTAAAAAAGCTGTTTCGAATTATAATCATTTAAAATGTTATGTTTTATAACTATTGTGGTTGCTGTCGTGCACATTTTTGGTAAGAAAACAAGATTTAAAGTATTCTGTCTCATAAATGCAAGATGCTTCTAGCATCTACTTAAGAGTCAGTTAAAAATTCACACAAGCCATTATAAATTTAAACTGTGGATAGTCCTTCTGCCACGTTATTCATCATATATACATGTAATTTAGCTTTTTTATCATGTTTTTATTATTTATTTTTTGCATTAATAAGTAATGACTTCTCTAGATATCTGCTGGCTGCTGTGGAAGTCCTGAGAAATTGGCCATTGTCATCAGTACACTGACTTGTGTTTGTTGGCTGTTTGCTTTCATATTGATATTGACTCATGAAAACCCTGTCACTCTGCATCTTTGCATCATATAAGTGTGTTGTAGTTTCTCCTACACATGCTTCAGGCACAAAATGATTGAGCTTTATATGCAGCTGTCCACAACTAAGTTTTTCAATCTTTTCTCTCCCCCTCGGTTTTCAGGGCGTACCCCAGCTCCCGTGTGCCAAGGCGCTCTACAACTACGATGGCAAGGAACAAGGAGACCTCAAATTCAGCAAGGGTGACATTATCATCCTGCGTCGACAAGTGGATGAGAACTGGTACCACGGTGAGATGGGTGGAGTCCACGGCTTTTTCCCCACCAACTTTGTCCAAGTTATTAAGCCGCTGCCACAGCCGCCACCTCAGTGCAAAGCTCTCTATGACTTTGAGCTCAAAGATAAAGAGGCTGACAAGGACTGTCTGCCCTTCTCAAAGGTGAGGCGCAGCAGCACTGCAAACCCACACTTCTGCCACATGGTCAGTGTAGTAAAACAAAAATACCTCTCATTACAGTGACACTCTTTCTTCTAAGCTTTCATTTACTCAGGTTTTGTGTGTATGTTGGAATGTCAGGGTTGTTGACGCCCAGAGAAATGGTTTAGATTTTCAGCCAGACTTCTTGATGAACAGCTGTAATTAGGAACGTCTTAACTACAATAATTAAGCAGTTATGTCTGTCCAGCTGTTGGGTCATGGTCTGCTGTTTATTCTTTCATCAGTTTGTGCCACATGAGCAAAAACCTAAACAAGCTTACTAAGTATTTTTCCAAACACAATGACCCCTGTGTTTTTACTCGTGGGCATGTACCGTTTAATAAAACTTTGCACCCACCTCATTATGTCTGTTCAGTGTTTGTTCCTCAAGGATGAGAAACTCTCTTAGTTAGCAGTATCCTTAATGAGTGTTTTCCTGTCTGTCTGGAATTTCAGGACGATATCCTGACTGTGATCCGCAGAGTAGATGAAAACTGGGCCGAGGGAATGCTGGGAGATAAAATTGGAATTTTCCCCATCTCGTATGTTGAGGTAAGACGACGTAACGGGACTCTACAGTGTCACCAATCGCTCCAGGAGCAGGTGTCTCACTAAGATCAGTTCCTTTGAACACCTTCCTTATATATCTCACAAAATATGTATGATACTCCGCATCCTTTTGAAATGCTTATGTTTCATTGAACCATTAAAAACGTCTTTGAAGATTTAGACAGTCGCGGTCTCACTGACAGTCTCGTGTAAAAGCTTTAGGAATAATTTAGACTGAATTAAGCAAATCTTTGCCCTTGAAAGATCATTTCATTTTCACTCGAAGAAACTGTTCACGTGAAGATCAAATAGGTGCGACTCGCTCTGCAAATGTCTGCCTCCTCTTAAATATGCACTCATTGACCACTTTATTATGTGCAGCTGGGATTTCCACACACTGGGTTCTGTAGAGTTTGCAGAGAATGATCAGTTTCCCAAATATATAATACGAAATGGAAATCGTGGATCCATCCTGCTTTGTGTCAGATGTTCAGGCTGGTGGTTGTGTTAAGTGTTCAAGATGTTTCATTGGTACATTTTGGATTAGTTATACCTACTGGGCTGAGCTGGTATGTTAGCCCTCTTCAACCTTCTTTTGATAGCAGATGTAAACCATAGGAAGCAAAAAACAAAAGTTTCCTAAATGAAACTGTTCACATTTTTGGATAATTGGATGATGATGTCTACAGCTGCTGACATTTTTTGTTTTTTGAAATTTGACCGCCTCAAGTCACGTTTTGTGGTTTAATTAGAAATCATGCACCTCTGTAGTCAGTATATCTCCAAAACTGGGCAACTCACCAAAATAATCTATATAAATTATTATAGAAACATTATAGATTTAAATGCATTTGGTGGAGACATGGTGTCCATCAATTAGATTGCGGAAGAATCTTGAGGTTAGTCTGTGCAAGTTTTTCAAAGCTGTGACAGTTGTTTTTTTGTTTTTGTTTTGGCATTTTTTTTTTTATTGCTGTTGTATGTTTTCTGTCCTTTTATACTCATATTTTTCTACACTGAGTGGGGGTTTTGCAGAAGCAGAATGCAGTGTTTCCAAGGCTATAAATCATTTTGTATCTTAACAACTGAAACTGCAGAATAGAACATTTTGTTGTCTTCTCCCCTCGATGCTAGGCAGTCGTTTTTCTGGTTTCATAAACAGTGGCAGAATCATAGCAAATGTACAGCGACCTAAAATGTTCTTTGTCTCTGCATAACCAGTGAATATCTAGGTCATAGTTGTTTTTTTTCATCGCCTCAGGGGCTTTTTTTGCGTCTTCAGTTGTGCATATGAATTAATCTATAAAGTTGGCCTTATAATTTAATGAGATGAAGGGCTCTCACCTGGTGCTTTGCTCTTAATCCTGCATGTATATTTGTTAATGTGCTGACATGTCAGTGATGAACCTGCACAGGATCTGAGTGTAATGCATAGCTTTTATGTCCTAAGTAGACAGAGCTGCTTGGGGCAACCTGTGACAGCAAGTAAGCACACCCTGTGATTAACTGAACCCTTTTTAGTGTTGCTTCTTTGATTTATACCTCACTGTCAGTCATACATTATGGTGCCTGAAAGGGTTAAAAAGCCTGTGGTTTCATAGCTGGCTTTGAACCATCAACTCTTTCAGACTAAAGCCCCCTGCACAGAAGATGTATCATGAACAGCAGAAATATTATAATTTAGTATTTGTTTGTTCAGTTCAGTTTATTTTAATGTATTAAAAGTCATCCTTAGTCATATTAGTCAAAAAAAATGTGTGCACAAACCTAATGCTAATTGTGTTGACAAATTTGACTAAAGGTAAAGAGGCTGTCTTCATATTGTAGTGTACTTTAGTGTGTTTTGTAAGGGAAAAATTGTCAAAATTATTGCTTTTTATTATTTTTAGTTTGGTTAAACCACAGACACACATGCCAGGAAGACATTCAGTGACCCCTGCCCTGTAACCCCCAGCCACTGGGGGAAAAATGCTTATTGTTTGCCTACTGGTTGGCGAGAGGTTTGTGGGGGGTGATTTCTGTCACTGAGTAAAATTGGTCACAAAGAAGGTACTGCGCCAAAGTCCTTGTGATTTCTTTGATTGCTGATCACTTTGATTGCTGTGGTCGGTCATAGTTTGTATGGAATATACCGATTTGTCTGCAAATACTGGCTAACTACTCCCTGACTGATAGTAAAACTAAAAGTGCAATTTAAACCAGAACCAGAGAACTGTCTTCTTCAAAGTAAAAATTGCACCCTTTAAAATGTGTTGGCACAAGCTTTCATCAGGAAGCAGCCCCAAACAGCTACTCACTAACTGGTCAGGGGATCTGCTTTTTTTTTTTTTTTTTTTTTTTTAAACTAGCGATCAAAGGTTGCCATGGAGTTGCCAACTGGTCTCTAGGCCTTTGTGACCGAGGCTTTAACTAAGACCTTGTTTTGGTTTTATATAGAAAAAATAATAGTTATCTTAATTTTATTTATATGGCATCTTCACAAAGTCCTTTTACAAAAAAGCAAAACCAGAATACTAAATTCAGATGGGCAGACATCAGGATCAAAAACATACAGAAGTTAAAACGGAGGAAAACATGACAGAGAAAAAAGTCAACACAGATTATCATCATCATCATCATCGTTTATTTATATAGCACTTTAAAAACACACAAGGCTGACTAAAGTGCTGAACAATAGAAACATAATAGATACCATGAGAATAATAAATACGATAAAATAATAAACATAGCAAAAACAATAAAATACAAGTCAGTCAACCACTGAGTCAAAAGCCAGTGAATAAAAATGCGTTTTCAATCCGGATTTAAAAACCAGCACTGATGTCGATTGCCTAATGTGAAGAGGAAGATTATTCCAAAGCTTAGGAGCCACGATCGAGAACGCTCGGTCTCCTCTCAGTTTCAGCCGTGATTTGGGGACTGAGAGCAACAGCTGCTCAGCTGACCGGAGTGAACGAGTGGGGACATAGGGCTTCAGCAAATCAGACAGATACGCAGGTGCCAGACCATTTAAAGATTTAAAAACCAATAAAAGAATCCTAAATTCATTATAATACTAATAACAATGTAAAAGCATTTTTAACACAAAGCTGAACAGCTATTCATAAATGATGCAGGTGAGACGATAGGACTACAAAATATTGCATGAAAGCAAATATGTAAAAATGTGTTTTTAGGAAGTTTGTAAAGAATTTCAAGTGCATAAAAGCTTTTTTGTCTTAGTTAATTATAAGCTTGACAAGCAGCAACCTCTTTTGTGTCTGTAAAGGTGACAGTGCTGACATTGGAGCTTATTCATGTTTTCAAAGCTCTTGGACGCTGATACAGAATCTCTATATTGGTATAAAATTCACTTCTTGTGTTTATGGGTGAATAATTTGAGTTAAATTGAATTGTGTAGACATATGTAAGTTAGACAAATGTGAGACAGAGGACTGAAAATGTGATGTCCAACTTGGGCACGTTCTTTTCCTCACCCTCTCCAGTCAATACATTAAGAGAGACTTCCCATGACAATAAGATTAATTATAGAGAGTGACAGTTTTCGTGATCATTTTAATGCTTCTTCCCCCATCAGTCCTTCATTTTACTTACTTCCAACTCCTCTCTTCATAACCCTGCTGGCTCTCTTCCTCTCTTGTAGTTCAATTCGGCAGCTCGGCAGCTTATAGAGTTGGACAAGCCGTCCGACTCCAGTGGAGACTCCGGGGAAGGGGCCTCCTCAGGGCCTCAGACAAATGGTGCCCACCGGGTAGGGGAGAAGAAGAACAGCAAGAAACGACATTCTTTCACCTCTCTCACCATGTCGCACAAACCCATGCTAGCACCTCCCCCCCAGCGCCACTCCATGGAGATTAGCGGTCCGGTCCTCATCAGCTCCAGCAACCCCACGGCAGCAGCTCGAATCGGAGAGATCAGCGGGGGCCTCTCCTGCAGCGCACCTTCACAGGTATGATGCCATTGGGGAGTGCTGTTGCCTCTGAATGATGCTATACAAAATTTTTTAGATGGGTTGTACGTGCCCAAACATATGTTACACACAGGATTTTTCAGATAGTCAGAGCTGGAGCAAAACCCAGCATTATATAAACAAGGATTATTTTGAGCCATAAGTCATGCAAAGCTTCTCTAACGGAGTTCAAGAATAAGAATTTGCAGTTAGGAATGAGAATGAGAATAATGGGTCTGCTTTAAACACACAGAGTTGAAAAATGTACATTCCTCTTCACTCCATGATTCTGGTTGAGATGAGTCATTTAACCAGCTGACTTGTAAATATCCTGTTCCCTGGTCTGTAATTGCATAACTTGAAAAAAAGAAAAAGAAGGAAAAACAGAAACCAGCTTCAGCTCTTTTTTCCACAAGATATTTATTGCTTTTCAGAGGCTTCACTCTCCTTCTGTCAGCAATTAGGCCGACTTCCCTTTCCCCCCGTCATACCAAACAGGCCATTGCTCCATCTGAGCGTTTGAAATCATGGATGCGTGACTCCACTCATCCACAAAAATGACTCCAGCTTAGCCCTAAAGGTTTCCACACCAACCCTGACATGACGGCAGCTCACAGCTGCCTTGTGGTTGCCAGCCGGCTGTGATTGAGCTCTGACTTGGTGCTGGGCAAGACAAATGTTTTGTGGGTTTAACTTGGCCTGGAGCTGTCCGTTTCTTAAAGTTTGTGCATCTAATAATAAGTAAATGGTATTTGAAAAGAATTCAAATAGTTGTTGCTTATCAAAGGGAAGTAAAGGCTGTTAAATTGTAATGAATTCATTTCAAGTAATTTTATAAATGGTGCTGAACTAATCTAGTTAGTTTTATTAGGGGAAGGTGGATTCCCTGATACTTACTGGTAGTTTAAATTCCTCGGCATAATAGGAAGGGACCTGTTATGCCTTTTCTTATTTTAGTCATTAGCATCCACTATTGCTTATTTAACTGCTACTGAGTCTTAAGCAGCAGGTTTTCCCATCTCATTCTTAGTTTTTGGAAATCGTATCAAAGCAGATGTATCTGTGAAACCTTGGGACGGTGCATGCTTATTGGCTAGGGACTTGTCAGTCACACAGTGACTACCATGCTTTGTCCCGCTTGTTGATAGCAACGAGAACCATAATTTTAAAATTTGTGGCCATGTTGCATTTAGTATCACATAAAACTAATGATAGAAGACATAAACATATCAGGAAAGTGTTTACAAAAGTCACAGATAAGGGAGCCAGTTTGCCTGTAGACTTTATATAACTAGTTCGCTTTTGCGGCAGAGGAGTCGCCTCCTGCTGGCCAGAGATAATTCATGTAGGTTTAAGGCTTTGCTTTTCAGGCCTGTAAGAAATATTCATTTTTAAAGACACTGCATAGCTATAGTGGCTTCTTTCTGACAGAACATGAAGTGAGGGGCTTCATCAAGACCCAGCACAAGACAAGTGGAAGGATTATTTTGAACTACAAATTATGCAGTAGTTGAATCCATTAATCAAAATATGGTAGAGTTGGAGGTTAATATAAGGCTTGTAGTTTATTATTATTTTGAGAGAGATTTTGTTGTTCTGGGAGTTGTCTGGGGAGCTTGCAGCTAAAACATTTTTTCTGTTACTTTCTGATTTTTATGTATTTGTTTTCTTCTCCTCTTTTTTTAACGTACTTACTTCATTGTCTGGTTGCTGCAGACTTTCAGAAATGCTACGTTCCAAAACCCCCTATTAAGCTCAATCATTAATCTTTCATCTGCAGTGAGTGTTTATGTGCTGCTTTGTGAGAGGGAGACAAGGCGAGCGCTTGTCTGCAGTAAAGCGGATATTGAGGATCATCCTGTCTTTTTTCTTCTTTTTTTTAAAACTAAAAGCTTTTCATGTAAATATGATTTACGTATCATCAAAGCCGTCTGTCTGTGCAGAAGGCATAATCAGGTTTATAACGACCTTATCCCAGTAATCATTATCATGATATTTCAGGAATAAAAGAACCTGTATATGTCTGCGTAAAGTGATCCCCCCCCCCTACTGACAACAGTGCTAATGATATGTGTGATTTATAGATCTTTGTTTAATAAAAACACGACAGAAAGAGTCCCCAGGCTTTATACGCACAGATTTTGTCTCCTGTCTCCCGTTTACCTTTTCTCATCTCCTCTTCTTCCAATTCCCAAACAATAGACAAAGGTAAGCCAAAGAAAACAGGCCGTGTTTGAAAGCCTTGACTACAAACCCCAAGGGACACGTATTTATTTAATTTAACATAGTGCACCCTCCTTGTATTTTGGCATTTATTCTTTTCAGACAGCCGTTTCACTAACAGTGCCACTTTTGAGTACAGAGTTAGATTTTTCTTGCCCTCCTTACTGAAAAATACACCTTAGGAGGCGGCTCTGTCTTAGGCAGTCATCCATGGAGAGAGACCACAGGCTACAGGGAGATATTGTGTGTCCAACAGTATGGCCTTGTTGCCAGCACACCATCATGACTCATGTGGATGACTGACTGGGAAAGCCGCCTCTCTTTACACGTCCAATGAAATGTCCTGCTGTGCAGTCACCTGATTTTTTTGTTGGCCTGTAAGGTCATGAGGCCAACTTTGTGGTTATAACTGGAATAAAAAGCCACACATGTGCGTCACTGTTTCAGTGAGAGTCATTTACACACAATGTGACAGGCGAGTCACAGGGTAATTTTTCACGTCAGTTTTCTCCCACACATAGACCGTAGACGTGTTTTTATAGAATTTTGTAGTTTTTAATCCGCCTGTTAGAACTACGGCATCTGCATTAGATTTACTAGCGCTCGTTATTGCCTGAATAAAAACTGGCCTTGTGGGGGTGATTATGCTAATAGGCACAATTGAGCTGTGTGTAGTTACTACAGTGAGTCTCTCTTACCCTAATTAACACAAATGTTTGCCCATTCCTGTTATTTTTGGCCTTTTGATAAGAAGAAAATGTGTCATATGATTTAGTAAATGAGATTCAACTGAAAGAAAAATGCTTAAAAGTATATTTTTATCATTTTCCTGGTGATTTTTATTAGTAAGACCAAAATCTTTTTGGATAGCACCAAAATTATTGCGTGCAAGAGAAATCTTGATTGTTGACAATACATCCGTCCACTTCAAGGTCACGGGAGAGTGGAGGGTTGTAGGGTCCTGTCACAAGGCTTATTATCGACAGTCCCCTCACTTCTTTTAAAGTTCAGGCGCTATAAACTCTTTTCACTTTTTCCAGTGAGTCTCTTCTCTTTCCTGTGTTGGACTACAGCTGAAACAGATCTGGATATCTGCTGCTAACTAGATGGAATTTCTAACATGAATCTGGAGGCGGTGAAAACCTGCTTCATGTTGCTCTACGCAGACCTCACAGAGGCTGCACAACAAAAGAAAAACCACCAGCTGCAGTCCAAAGTCATGAATGCAGCTACTCGGAGACCATTCCAGTGGTCAGCGAACCGTTTATTGATATACACTCAGGTGTTTAAACTTATCATTAAGGGTACAGGGGAGGTTTTCCAATGTTGTGTTCATGGCAGAAAGACTGTGAACAAATGGTGCAATGCAACAAAGGACTAATGCAAACTGGTTTCAGGGAGATGGGAAACATCGGGCTACAAGACACAGCCGAAACAAATCCAAGATGATGAGACAGGGGAAGCGAAACTAGAAAAGAGGTCCCAGTGACAGAAACTACCAGTATAAAATGGGAAGTCATAAAACAATTAAATACCTAACACGGAAAGGGAGACGGTGAACACAGGATGAAAAACTGAAGCTCAGCTAATTATCTTATTTAGCTTATTATATTAACTTCTTACATTTTTTTTTAATTTAATATAATATAATTATTATATTTAAACTATATCTATTTATGAATCACAAAAGGAAACAGAACTGAGACAGGAAAGAATAAAATCCTGGAAAAGATAACAGGAGTTAGAAGCTCGAATACAAAACAAAATGACCAAAACAAAGGGCAAACTAAGAAGTAAATATACAGCAATAAACCTAACTAAAATCTAGGGTCAAAAACCCCAGTTGTTGCACAGTTATTTAGCTGTACTGACATCCAAATCTGTGCCATAAACACTCTGTGCTGGGATCAGCGGTGATGCACATATGTCCTCATCCTGTAGGTGTAATTAATCAGAATAGCTGGAGCTCATTTCTATTCTTTGTGTGTGAGGAGTCGTTGCAGTGTTTTTAATGGTCTACATTTGTCTTTTGTTGACAGGTACATATTTGCACAACTGGCCTAATTGTGACCCCGCCTCCTAGCAGTCCTGTTACTACAGCAACCGTCTTCACATTTCCCTCAGAGACGAGCTACACATCCATCCCTGTGGTAAGACTTTAAAAAAAAATTGCTCAAGACAGCATTTGTATGAATTTTAAAGTAAATGTTGATTGTTACTGGGGACTTAAGTGGTCTAATGATCATTGGTTCTCTTGTTGTTGGTTAATTTAGTAGAAAGACATCCACCCACCATAACCTCTTTTTACCCCTCAGCCTGTAAAAGGCTGATAGGGCATTGTTGTCAACCTGCCAGGCGGGCAACGTGGACACCCAAGTTTGTCAATATGACAACTAGATAACGAAGCAACGTAGGAATTTGAAATTGATGCTATAAGTGCATCTACTAAAAATCTTGGACGACTTTGAATCTCAGTGACCCTGACCTCAAGGTGATAACTGGAGAAGGAAGTCACTCAGGATTTTCACATTCACAACTTAAGTGTATCTACTAAAAATTTCAGTGGCCGGTAGCCTTGATCTCAAGGTCAAAGTGTGAATGCACCGTCAGGCCTACCGGAGCTTAGATGGACTGTATTGCAGGGCTTGTAAAGAGTGGTAGAAGCCCAACATTTAGTACACTTCTTATGTCACTCCAGACTTTCAAAAACAGCATAACATCATCTGGCAATGGCATACATTATACCGGTTATTCTATTGAGATTGGATTAACTGATCCAGTAATCCCCCGAGGTCTAAGTTATCGTCTCTATCACCTGTAGGATTAAAATGTAGGTTTGCGGTTACCATCAATGAAGACTTAAACCTCAAAGCGTTAAAACGTGTTGCCGATGATTGGCCAGACATCCGTTTATGTCAGGGTCTTTTAGACAAAGTTTTGTTCATCTGTATTCTGTGCCGATAATGGTTTTTACAATTCTACACTTTGCAAACAACTTTTTAACAACACCTATATGTAGAGGGAAAAAGAATGAGTGCAGCTAAAAATGTCAAGAAGTTCCTGCAGCCCACACAAAGCAGCACGTACACTTCCTGTCTGTCTGTGTGTATGCTCTGGCATGTGGAGTTTCTGAATGAGCAGGAATGTGTACACAAAAGGTTGCGCTCTCCGCTTCACTTGGGAACCCAACATGATGTTTTTGTACAGATGATTTCTCCAGCCTGCAGGCAACCTAATTATCTCAGCTCAAGCGTCGGCAGCGAACCGAAACGCACATCGACACTCACACATACACACAGCCCGTACGCACACCGCAGGGCTGTCGGAGTGCCACTCTCCTCCCCCAGTGTGTCATGGAAGCTATTACTCTGCTGTGCAGAACTGCCAGCATTCGGTTTGGGAAGACTCATCTCGCTCCTGGATAGGAGAGTCCTCTTCAGCATCATTCCAACACACTGGGACTTCATCTGGGTTTTTTTTTTTTTTTTTTTAACAGTTTACGATTTTATAATGATGTGTTGTTTTCTCTTTTTTTTTGATTATTTACTGTGTTTCATTTCCAAAGTTAATTATAAACCCGGATTAACTGACTCCAAAACTACGACTCATGGCAAAGAGAAAACAAAAGGATTCATAACCAAAGTTTGAACACAAATTATAACCGGTTAATGCCAATATATGTTGGTCCTGCCAGGTTAAATTGTTATTAAAAAATATGCCAGCCATAAGTACTAAATATACGCAAGTTAAAAGGACATTTTGTCACCATTTTGGAATGTAGAAAGAATAAAAGGGTTTGGGAAGAGCTCAAAGCGATGTGAAGAGGAAAAAAATAAGATGAAGTTTCACTAGACCCAAAATTTAATCTGTTTGATCTTTATTCAGAAGAACAAATTTCCACTAAAAAGAATATTATGTATTGAAAGATAACAAGAACATCTGTTTGAAAAGCTTCAGGGGCCATTTTTGCTGTTGTAAAAGAATGTCATTTTCCATTTATTTTTTTAAAAGAGAAAAACAAAGCTGTTAAAGACAGATCCTTCTATTCAATTTTGCTTATGTGAAGTTGGGTTTTGTTGGTAGCAGGCTAAGCAGGGTAACACTTTTTGCTTCCTCCTGCTCTTGAGGGGTTCCCAAGCCACATAAAACATTCTAGATCTATCCTAGACCTCCTTCAAATTGAGCATGCCCAATAATCTCCACAGGAAAGCAGCCAGAAAGCATCTTGTTTAGATGCTCCAATGATACCACCAAAGAGATGGAGAACTTGGGCGAGCACTAAAAAGTTTCCTCCTGGACCTGGAAGGGAAGCCTGTTGTCAAGCATCTGGTAGCTGTGATCCATATGGCTCAACTGAGCATATCCTGAATAAATATGTGTTTGCTGTCCTTTGGTTTGCCCATCCATCGTAACAGATTTTAAGGTAGAGTGCAATGGAGGCTGGACAGCAGACAAAGGCAGACATCAGATAACAAGTTTATAATTTTCAAACATGAAAAATTAATCTTGTGAATTTTTGACTTCTTTCTAAAATTGTACTTCTGCTTTGTGTGGTGACAGAGGAAGTTGGTGACTTATATTTTAATCCTGTAATCCTAGAAGCACAAAAGACATACAAAGAAAATCCCCTAAAGGCCTCCAGTCAAAAGCTTGAGCCTCTTTTGACCTTAAAGACGTTCACCAAGGGAAAACAAGTGAGTCAAGATGAATCTACTCATGACTGGTTTGAGGGTTGCTCTCAAGTGTGCCAACAGACATGCTTTTCACTTCATATGTTCCCAATTAAATACTGCAATGGATTTAACATCAAGCTATGCGGTGTCCTAGCAACAAACAAACAAGCAGAAAAGGAGATCCTCCGTTGCAATGGGACGTCGGGGACGAGACGACGGAGGCTGCCAAACCACTCTCCCTGGTGTTGACAGCTGGAGGGAATAACCCAAATGACAGATGATCTCTCATTCTTCTTCTTCCTTTGTTTCTCATAAACAAACTGGTTTCTGTGCTTATGCAACGTGCAGTCTGTTTGGTTTTTTTCTTCTTCCTGTGGTCCATTCTGCTTTTTTTCCTGATCTTTCTGATTCAAACTGAGAGGAAATAAGTGACATAGTGAAAAATAATGTGATTTTTTTTTTTTTCCTTTCCTCTATAGGATGCTCTCCCACCACCCCCACCGCCTCCCCCCCAGTCCTCCGTCGGTGGAGCTGCATATTCGCTGGCTGCCGGACAGAGACCCTCCCCCAGCATAAGCGACCAAAGTGGGAGACAAAGACCCACAGTGTGAGTAATAAAAACAGTCCCACATGAAAATATGCAGTCTTCTGAAATGTGCAGTGAAATGTCACAAGCGGTTTGTGCACTGATGGCCCAAAGCCTTAATGCACATGCTCGGATCAGAGGGAGGAAATCCTCATCTGTCTCTCACACAGCCCCCTCTTTCTCCCTCCCTCCCCCTCATCTGTCAGTTGAGAGTCTGCAGAGTGTGAGCTTCTGCTCAGGTGAAGGGGTCAAAGTCTGGGAGTGACAGTCTCCTGGGTCCCATTGGTCCATCCACTCGGTGACCCCTCACTTTTGACCCTTTCACCTTTTACCCTCATTACTCCCTGAAGACAAACCACCACCTGATAAGAATTAGATCCACTCATGCCTGTTTTCCTGCCATTGCATGCATGTCAGACTCATCCATTTATGTTCCCTCGCAGACAACACTGAAATCAGACTGAAAACATCCCAGCTGAGGCCTGTTTTTTTTTTTGGCAGCGGCAGAGACATGACCCACAAATTGTTTTGTCCTCCAGTGCAGATTTTCTCTGGGTCAGAGGGCACTGTCTTTGCTGGAGGCTCCCAGAGGAGCTGATGACAGATGTACTGGATGATGGGATGAACGCAAAGCAAATGGCATGCTTTTATTCCAGAGGGGAGAAAGTCCGCCATGAAAGCCATCTATGTGTCTGGTAAATGTCTCATCTTTGTTTGTTTTTCATGCAGCTATGTGGCAATGTTTCCCTACACTCCTCGAAAGGAGGATGAACTGGAGCTGAGGAAAGGAGAGATGTTTCTGGTGCTGGAACGCTGTCAGGATGGCTGGTTCAAGGGCACGTCCATGCACACGGGCAAGATTGGAGTGTTTCCTGGGAACTACATGAGCCCCGTCAGCAGGTCAGGTTATTCTTATCAGCATACTGTATACACACACACACAGGTGCACTCGCTTTCACATCCTTTTGTTTATGATGCAAAGCTATAGCATAAAAATTCCTCCAGTTTGCTGATAGTGTAAAGTATGCTGTGTTTTATTGATAAAGCCACACCTGATGTTTATTCTGCACAAATGCTTTTTGCTGAGTTATTGAACCAGCTTAGCAAAGAATAACTCCCATAAAAAATACATTTTGCTGCATAAATTCCTCATGAGAGTTTTTTGTTTTCCTGCATTCAGCTTTCAGTCTGACAAAATTGTAGACCTCATTTAAGGTTTTAGCAAGTTTTTGGTTTATGGTCAATTTAAACCATAACCGTGACTCTTATTAGTCACAGTTTAAGACCAGAAATCTTTACCTTCTTATGGCTAATGTAATTTACTAAATGCTACTTCAGTTCCAAACAACCACAGAGAGGCACACAGACTTAAAACTTTCCAGATTCTTTCAGGGTCAATAAAATGATTGGTACAGCTGCTCCTCCAGGTGCTAAAATCAAAAGTGTTGTCCAGGCATCATCGACAGAAAAGTGTTTATGAGGTGGATCGGGTAGTGGTAAGCTACTTAAATCTGGAAATGATCCTTCTAAAAACAGAGCTATGGTGCTGTGCATTTTTATTTGTCCATTTATAATCTTCCGCTTATCTGAAGTCAGGTCACAGTGACTGCTGGCGAAGCCGGGTATTCCAGACCTCGCTTTTCCCAGCAATGTTTTCCAATTCCTCCTAGGGGATCTCGAGGTGTTCTCAAGCCAGCCAGGAGAGTTGTGTAATCCCCAGTGAGTTCTGGGTCTATCGGTTGGGTACAGCTCGTAAACCTCCTAAGGGAAACATCCAGGTGGCATCCTTGTAAGGATGAGCGGTCTCCTTTTTGACACAAAGGAGCAGCATCTCCACTCTGAGCTCTTCACCTTGTGTCTAAGGCTTAGCCCAGCCACCCAGTGGGTTAGCTAATTATGTTAGCTTGTACCCGCAGTCTTGTTATTTTCAGACACTGCCCTCACCATCACTTTTAAAGATCCTGAAATATTTATACTTTCTTATTTGGGGCAACAACTGTCCTCCAAACCAGAGAGAACAATCTGCTCTACTGGAATATTTGGTTATCATAAAGTCAGGATCTTATATTTGATGTACTGAAATCTTAGTTGTCCAGGCTGTGATTAATCTTTTCTGAAACTCTAATATATTGGTGTTCTGGATGCTAGTGCACACACTAGAGCTGCCGGGCACACTTCACACTAAAGATGCATCTCATCATATAAAGCTGCACTGTGTCTTACACCTTTTTACTTCCTCTCTCCCTCTGCAGGACAGCGTCTGGGAGCTCTCAGCCCAAAGTGCCCTTGAGTCTGTGCACTCAGGCAGGCAGAGGTGTCACCATCGTCAGCCCTTCTTCTGCTCCCCTTGGAGCCATTGTTTCAGGGCCTGATTTTAACAAACCGCTGACTGTATGCCCCGCCGTTGCACCTGCCAACTCCCAGCCTGCAGCGGTGGTCACCACAGCTCAAACAGCCACAGGCCAACAGCCAAAAGTCTCACTGCACGTCACCTCCCAGATGACCGTGAATCAGGCTCGCAACGCGGTCAGGACAGGTAAACTCACTGGCTTAAAATGGATTTTGTCCTTTTGTATGAAGACAAATTTAAACCTTTAATTTTCATATATTGAATTTACAGCTGCATGTCACAGTCAGGACAGGCCCACAGCAGCAGTGACACCAATACAGTCTGCAACACCCGTGACGTATCTCCCACACCTCGCAGTGTGCTCGCAGCCCGGGTCAAGCCCTGCACAAGGCTGCACTCGAGTAGGGGTGGCAATGGGCTGCGCAGCTGCCTCCTTGACCCCACCCAATGTCAGCGCTGCATCTTTGGATAGTGACGCTTTGAGACCTGTACCTGTCCTCGCTGTGCCTGTCAACCCTGGGAGCAACTCCGCTCTCAATCCCACATCTAACAATGCAGCTCCTGCCTGCAGACTGGATAAAGACATCAAGGTTGGATTTGTTTTTAGACACTCTGGAAGAATTTAAATGGTCTCCAATTGTCTGTTGCTGTTTGTGTTTTTAATAGATACCTGTTTTGTTTTTTTCCATCATAGTAATGAATGTCTTCATTTGTAGCAGATGATTGAAATGCCCTGGGAGACTTAATTTTTATTTAAATGTTAATCATGCAGGGACGATTCACCAGTAGGAACAACAAGGAGGGCTGTTATATATATATAGATAGATAGATAGATAGATAGATAGATATTTTTTTTTTTAATGTCTGCTTAACAAATAGATGCCATGTTTTTACACATCTACCTTGCCTGCAAAAATAAAAAATTGGAATTTGTCCCACCACAGTTTTTCGTTTGCGTAGGGAGAAACGAACAGGTCCAGACATTAGATTATGTCTGTCTGCGCGTCTGAAAATTACTTCTCATCGCCTCAGGGGTAAAAAAAAAAAAAAATGCTTGTCTTCATTTTGCAGAGAGAAAAGAAAAGTCTTCTGAAGCTGTTGTCCTCCAATAAGAAGAAGTCTCGCCCTTCGCCCCCCTCCTCTCCTACCCTTGAGGCTGAGCAGGCCGCTGCTGCTGGAGAGCTGCTACATGGCGCTGTGGGCCTTGACACCTCCCCTCCCTCTGGCCCAGCGAGCTGCCTGGACTCTGAACCTGCTGCTGCTTCTGCCTCGTCATCCTCCTCCTCCTCAGTCCCAGAGTCCTCCCATCGGAAGAGCAGTCCCCTTGATGGATGTGTTCCTATCGCTCCTCCTCCCCGCCAGCCCTGCTCCTCTCTTTTATCTCAACAGCATGACGCACGTCCCATCATATGTGAGAGGTAAATGCGCTGTTTCTTTGGACTGTTTCAGATTATTGTTTATCTGTACAACTAGATCAATCAATAGCCAGATTCATGAAGGCCTGTTTAGACTAGAACTTTGTGTCCATGTTATGGTGTTCCTAATTCAGTTCAGTTTGAGTGGGATATATACACTCAAATTTTTCCATGTGTGCATGTTGTTTGTTGTTTTTAAATCTGTTTCCAGGACACACTCATTGCCATTGTTGCAGTGTGTATCATTCACCATCTGCCTGGCTATTCTCTTTCAGGTACAGGGTGGTTGTATCATATCCTCCCCAGAGCGAAGCAGAGCTGGAACTTAAGGAGGGCGACATTGTGTTTGTTCACAGGAAGAGGGAAGATGGCTGGTTCAAAGGCACGCTGCAGAGGAATGGCAGGACGGGACTGTTCCCTGGCAGCTTTGTAGACATCATTTAATACACGCACGTATACACACAAACACACAGTGATCCATCTGACTGCTGCTAGCCTCGTTAAGGTGTCACTGCTCCCAAGGTTGCTTGGACAGGTCAACCACGATGACACTTCAAGTCTTGAAATAGACCACTCGAGAGCGCTGCAGAGAAAAATCAATGAAAGCACATTGGACAGAGTTAGAGGAGAGCACACACTATTCATGAACTTTTCTTTACTTTTTTTTTGTTGGTTATTTATATCTTTGTAACAATTAAACTGTTAAATGTGTGCCTTGTACTGTTCCTCACTTTATTGTACATAAGGACACAAATATGATTAGTCCTAAAACATCCAATATGAACTGTTTATCTGTATGTTACACATTTTAACTTATTTCATAGATCAACCTTTTTGTAGTGCCACATGTTAAGGGGTTAAGTAAAGCACACGCCTTATTTTAATACATCAGATTTGCTTTTCTCTATATGACTGCTGTTCAGACTGTCAGAAGGCAGTTGTACTAGGTGGAACAGATCAGAACAAATTGTGCTGCAGAGTAGAAAATAAGATACTTCTCCTCCTCCGAAGGCATTATTGAATCCGGGGGATCCTAACAGAGATCTGCTGTATTGCACATTTGAGTACTCCGCTTTGACACATTATTTCTGTGTGCCATTCACAGGCATCTAGTTTTTTCTCGCAGTGTGGTTGCAGTGTAAAGGGCTGATACTGCATTGATCAAACATTTGCATGTGATTAGCAAAGCCATCCGCAGGAGACAAAGTGCTGCGGGACTGTTTGGCTCTGCCGTTTTTAATATGCGAAAAACACACTCCAAAATGGACTCAAATGATGCTTACTTTGTACCTTCTTTATATTTACTGACCAGAGTAGCTGCTCTCCTAACCTCCCTCGGCAGTAGCCAAACCTGGACAGAGCGCTCCATCACGGGAGCGACATAACATTTCAGTAACAGTGCACGGCCAATTCCTTTCAGTGTGTATTTATTTTATGTTAGCTACACATTTCAGAGACGCTGACACCTGCTGCTCGTAGAGAGAGTGTCATATAACTAATCGGACACAGTCGCCCCTCAACGGGCTCCGTTTGTGAACACGAACTCATTCCTAATGTGACTTGTGGCAATAAGAAACACTGCTAGCTAAAGCACAGAATGTTTGCCTAAAGTAGCATGTTGTATCACTCCACAGGAAGAGGTGCATTCAATCTGTTGAATCCAATCACAAGTTTTTATTGAAATCAATCACATTGAGCCCTTGATTTTTTTCCCCCCCTGTTTTTCATGGTTAAGCGATTCAAAGTTTGTTTCTTGTTTTTCTGTTAATTGTTGTACTGACTTGAATTACTATAAGATTTCTTAGTGATTGGAGGGGATTTGGCTGTAGGTTCGGTGCTTGTTGAACTGAAAATGAATTAGCAATTTTAGAATACTTTTAAAAAAAATGAAAGTGTAATCTTCATAAAAGATCATTCTTCTTTGCCTTGAAGTTGACCAGTTATGCTCATTTTTAATTTTGGACTCGAGTATTAGCTTTGCACAACTCACAGTTGGAAATAATCCTTCTTTATCTTATACTGGGCATTGGTGCAGCCTCTAAGTTCTTCCTCTGAAACAAGCAGTTTAGTTCCTCTACTTTTAAACCAGCTTTTATCTGATTGGCTGCACCTAACAAACAAAAGGCTTTTGATGATAGAGGAGCCAAAATTGTTCAGGAGGCATGCGGTTTTTCACTCTAAGAAGGTCCTGGGTTCAAATCCAGCAGTGAGTTGGGGCATTTCTGTGCAGTTTGTATGTTCTATGTGGTTTCTCTCCAGGTGTTCCAGCTTCATCCACAGTCCTTAGACTTCCATTTTTAGCTGAACTAGTGTGAATGTGAGCATGAATGGATGTTTGTCAATCTGTGTTAAACCTGTAATAGACTGTACCCCACATCTTGCCTATTGACAGCAGGAATTGGATAGGTAGAAGGAAGTGGACAGATGGTTTCTCTATTATTATGTTAACAGTTTTAATCTGGTTATCTTTTAGTTATTAACTTAAAGAAATTTAAACAAAATGTGTTTTTATTGGGGATTTTCCTGAATTTTATATATTGTTCACATAATTTGGGAAGCATGGTGTTACAGTAGGAACTTCCGGTCCATCCGGCCGGTGTCCTCTGTGAGACGGCATCATTAGACGACAATGGAATCAAGAAGAGGAGAGGCGAGTGCAATGGAAAGCCAAAGAGCCGATCCAGCTGGCACCTCTGTCATACATCACTTTTGACAGAAACCTTTAGATTGATCGTGTCAACTTTAAAAAAAAAAAAACAAAAAAACCCAAACTCACTTCCAGTTTAGAGGACTAAACGTACAACAGTGTAAAAAAGATAACTGTGTTTGCTTGATTTAAAACACAATACATGAAGTAAACCTGCTAGTGAAATATGTGCACCTTTAGTTGTTTGATCCTGATCAATCAGATTTAAATTTAAATCCAATTCACTGCCCACCCTGTGGTGGGTCGCTCTGCTTATAGAGCTACATTGAGTCTACAGCTTAGCAGTTTGTGCTTAGATTGGATCACTTTTAAAGTCTTCTACCTGGTTTCAAGTCAGTATGATTAGTGTAGACACACTGGGCTCAGGTATAAATGCAAACAATGACAGGACCAATAAATAAAGCTTGAAGGATAGCTTTATTCAGAAGGACAGGACGCTGACATTTTACAGAGCCAGAAGTAGAAAAATCTGTCTGAAACCAGGAGTTTACTGCACTCTGATGCTCGAGCTTAATTGGTGACCTCATTATGTCAAACTTTGGCCATTTATAATAAAGCATCCACCTTTGTAGCAAAAGCTGTATCACAGAAAAGAAGGAAAAGCATGGTAGGTTCACTTTAAAAAGCTCTCTGAAAAATCAATGAAACCCTTTAGAGTAAACGCATTACTGTGAACCCACCCCCCACCTCCTCGCCTAAGGGAACCTCACATCAGTTAATGTAATGTGACTTATTCATCAGATTTTTTCAGGAAGTCGTTTGAGGTCCGTGGGGTGTTTAAACATGTTGAGGCAATCACTGAATCGTGCCAAATTTGGCTTTGAGAAGGAGTTTAACGACTGATTTAGACCCAGAGTTTCAAGCGTCTGTGATAATTATTTTTTAAGTCTTTTGTTGTTAATTGAGGGGACCACTGTGTAACTGACTGCTGGAAATATGTTGTCATTTGCTTGAAATTTGGAGCGAGGGCGGAAAGCGATGGTACAAATCACTGTTAGGGCTTCTTTTTATATAGAATTAATCTGATGTTTTCTTGTCGTCTTGGCCGTCACCACACCAACCTCAGGCGCTCTGCTCAAACTCTCCCTCATCGAGTGTCTTTTCATTTCACTGGGAAGCCTTTAATATACAGACATACTCCTACACAGAGGCACACAGTTATAGTGGCGTACACACTACCGCACCGTTTTAAATCATACTGACGTCTCGTACATGTTTTTCATGCATAGGCTGCACAGTTTACAACTCAGAATATGAAGCATATTGAATGAAGACTAGTAATTATTTCTTAAAATAATTACTAGTCTTCATTCATCCAAACACACGGCAACATAAGTTTGCTCAATCCAGCTTAACAGATTTCTTATATGCCAAGGTGACTTACTTGATTTTTTTTGTTTTTTTAAGTCTGTCGATCATCTGTTATGTCTGAAAATGATGAAACTGAAATTGACGTGTTTGGCACAAATCTGTTATGTGAAAAACATTCTGAAGTATTTGAGGGAATCGCACTTTTTTTTTTTTTTTTTTTTTTGTAAAAATCTCTAAAACAATAAAAGCTAATGGTTTCCATATTTTTCTGAGGCTTGGTCATCATTTTGTGAGGGCACTCTGGTGTTTTCTCCAGTGACTGTGTGTCACGTCACAGCAGATGTATCTGACCTGGTTAGTAATCAGAAATATGAAAAAGTAAAGTGCTGTTATTTATTATTATTTATTACCTTAAAATGTACGGGCTCTCCATTTATCTGAAAGTACAGCAGTGTGCAAAAGTCTTGAGCCACCCCTCACTTCTTTATATTTTGCTAGGAAAATGTGAAATGTATCCAGTGATTTATTGAAATGTAAAAAAAAACCACTTGGAAATATATAAGGCAAAAACAGAGTTTTTAGTAATGAGCTTGAAGGTCAATATTTGGTGTGACCACCTTCATTCTTCACAGCCTGAACAATTTTAAGCTTTCCTATAGTTTCTTTAAGTAGTCGTCGGGTAGGATTCTTGTAGGACATTCAAAGCTCTTCTTTGGATGTTGGCTGCCTTTTGTTCTGTTCTATATCTACATGATCCCACACTGTTTCACTAATGTCGAGGACTGGGCTCTGGGGAGGCCAGTCTGACTGACGTGTGTGGTATTTTCAGGTATTTTACTGCATTAGCATCGTTGGGATCGTTGTCATCCTGAAAAATGAAGCTTTTACCAATCAGACACTTTCCAGATTGCATTATAAAGTGGTTCAAAATCAAGTGGTATTTTTCTGATTTTGCAATTCCTTTAATTTCGACCCACAGCACCAAGATCACTGGCTGATATAGTTACATACAGTTCCAAACCAGCGCAGAACCTCCACAGTTTTCACTTTTCAAAATTTGAATTCTTCACTTCATGAGACCTGTTGGCACTGATTTTCAGGCTGGTTCTTGTGTAATTTGACTTCCTCTGCATTTTCCTTAAGAATGACATCTTGGCCTTTCCATTGAGACCATTCCTGGTGAGGCTGAAGGACCAGATCCATCTCTCCAGCTTTTGCTGGATTTGGTTTTACTATTTCTTAAGGACATCACTTTAAGATATTAATCATCTGATGTAGATATTTTCTTTAGGCCTGCTATTACTACTTTTTGTCCTAAATATTTATTTTTTATGGCTGAATGAGTCATAGGTCAGTGTTAAGTGGCTTAACAAACGAAAACTCTTCTGAATACTGTCCGGTAGAAGGACTCGACTAAAAAGAAGCAGAAAAAGGAGCCAATGTCCAAAAACAAAAAACTTTGCCAGATCTTCAGAAAGCCTGCAGAACTCAAGTGTGACTTCTTGGAAGCAAAACATAAAGAAATAAGTGGTGACAGAAGACGTCTCCACAGTACTGTAAACACACACTGATTATTGCCAGGAAGAGAGATCTTTGTCCATCAACTGTATAAAAAAGATGGCCACCTTGACATAAACTGGCATTTCAAAGCCACAGTGTTAGCATTCTGGCTGCCATAGTGTTACCTTTAGGAGCCACATGTGTCTATATTTGGACAAGTAGTGAGAGTACAGACCCAGGTGCCTCCTAATTAAAGACTAGAATTTGACTCACCTCAAGGTGGAGAACTTCTCAGGCAAGCTGCATCACACAGCAAACCACAGTGGAGAGGCCCAATTCAGTGACTGAAGTTAGCAGAGGTGAAGTCTAACAGATAGCTATTGAGTACAGCAGCTTCAAATAAAACTGAAAAGTGTAACTTATTGAAAATAAAAACTGAGCCTCTTTTAGCCCAGGCCTGTCACATTGTCATGAGAACTTCTACACTTCCCTTTCTGTCACTCTTCACCATAGACGGTATAAAACATGAATATAGTCACAGTGAAGTCCTATTTTGAAGCCTAGAGATGAAACCAGGTGTGATGAGTGAGGGTCCGTCTGACTGTCAAACATAGGGTACATGTTCTTTAGCTAACGTCTGGTGAAAGCTGTTAGCCGATGACCTTTCTGACTTTTAAAATAACTAACATTTACAAAATTAACATATTTTATTCATTATAAGCCAAAATGCCTGACTAAGTCCATAAACCTCTCATTAAGATAATTACTGATGTCAGCACCTTAACTTTTTACAACTACAGATAATGCCCCCTGGTGGCCTTTATAGAGAATGGCAGTTTTAAGGCCAAAAACTGCTTTTTATCCAGTAGCTTTGTATTTCAGTTCAGAAGCTGACACTCTAGAGTAATCATATTCAGAAATATTTACCAGGATTATTTATTGAGTATTAAAGCATCTTTCATTTGTTCCACTTTATATTAGAAGTGGCTTATCTGATTAATTGAAACCAAAGTGTTTCAGAAACAGTGGCGTATTTCTTGGTGATCAAAGGCTCTTTTTTTCAGCCGTGTCTCAAACTGAACTAACGCTCTGAAAGCCTGGTGGTGTGGTGGTGGAGGAGGAGGGCAAGGAGGAGTCATGAAATAAAGAAAAGAACAGTAACAAGTGCAATACAAACTAAGCTGCATAACAACGACAGCAAAGAGCTGGGTGCTTCAAATTAAATCTATTTGGGTGCTCATTATAGTATCTGCTAATAAACGGTTGTTACTGCCAAGCAGTGTCTCCCATGACTTACAGCAGAGTAAAGAGAGGTGAGCCTTCCCAGAGTGTTCAGCTGGGAAATGTTGACAGGAACTGACAAGCACCCAGAGAGGTCATTGTGTTGCACACAGCTCCCTGCAGAGGATGGGTTTCCATGGAAATAAGTTACTCCAATATATAAGTATGAGACTATAGTGAGGAGGAATAAGGGGGAAAAAGTGTTTTGTAAGGAACATTTACACTTTAATCATTGTTTGTAATTCTAGGTTGTGTTATATCATCTGTCCACTTGGGTTGTTGTGCTTTAGTAGATTATGCACATGTGCTAAATCTGTTGCAGGAATATTTCAGGTTGACAGGACTGTGAGTTACAGGTTGGGTAGGGACTGTGTGTAAATATAGGCAAAGCTATGTATGCACAGCCCAGGTAAAATATTCAGAGTTAGGAGTGCTGTGTAGAGTTAAAGAATTAAGGCCCCAAGGTCAACAATTCTTGATAACGTTTAAGCACAAGGCGTGTGAGCTGATTCAATTGACTGCAGCAAAAGGAATCAAGTTCTCCTTGAACTTTTTAACAGTGCCCGAGGAAACGGGCAGGAGTTATGTGCTTGGCTTCTTGGAATAGATTTTCTGTGCAATTATACCAGAAAAGTAAACGTGTGTTTTTGTAGGGCATGAAGAAAATGTGACAGCATTTAAAAATAACCCAATGATCAGGCAAAATAGTTCCAGGAACTAAATAAATAAAGTGTTTTCTTTCTCTGAAAAGAAATTCAGTCTAGTGTCTCTCTGATGCACAAGCACACCTAATGAACTCTCGGTTGACAGGCTTAGAGTCACCACATTTAGAGAAATCAAACTGTTTGTAGTGTTTGCATTTTGTTCCTTTTATACTGTGTATGATTCACAGCGCTCAGGGCTACATATCCACTCTGGCACAGGTGATGAATGTGATTTTGCTTCAGCAAAGCAATCTGGCAGAATAAGTCTCAGACTGATGAACTGTCCAGGTGTGGGCCAAGGCCACCCAACCGGTCTCAACATGATTCATTTTTTTTCCTTTTTTCTTTTTTTTGTGTGCACTGATGACAGATTTGCTTTTCTTCATGAGATATATTTCCACAAGGGAACAATGTGGAAAAATGAATGGCTGCAAATAGAAATCACAGTGTTATTTCACTGGCAGTAAGATAAAGATGAGGTATGCTGTATTTATTTGAAAAACGTTGAAGTTCCTGTGCTACATCAGTTAAAACAATAAATATAATTTCTAACAAAAAAGCCCATTTTAAAAAAGTAGCTAGGATGTAACAAAATAAAACAGCTTACTGAGATAACAAGCACTCTAACAGCTAAATCAAGGGAAGTAAATAAGCTAGATAAATAAAAATATTTTAAAAAATATATAATAAAACTATGTCAGAAGCTTTTGAATATATTACAATAAAGTGATTCTTTAAAGTAAAATAGATCAACAAAAACGAATAAAACGGTCAGACTAAATATAGCAAAACAAGCACAGCAAATGTCAGATGGCAAAGTGGGTCAGTGTACACACGGTGTAACGTACAGTGGACAGTGTAGGGTGGAACTACAGTGGCTGGGTAAAGGTTAAAAAAATCACCAATCAATCAAAGCAGTGCTGGTTCAGTTCAGCCAATCCAGCGTTACCACAGCGCCCTCTACCGACCAACAACGACCAGCACAATAACAACAAAAAACATGGCGGCGCCCATGACTACCCGCTCCTCTGGTATTCTTTATTTGTTCAGTAAATAACATTTGTTACATTTGTAACAGTGTTTCTCAAACGGGGTGTTAGACTCAGAAAAACGAGGTAAGTATCATATCGCTGCATAAACGTAACTGTACGATGACATTTAAAGCTAAATACGGCTACTATTTACCGGACAGCGACTGTGACTCTTAGCCTCACTGAAGTGACCCGGTGTCCTACTTTGTGTTGTGCTGCAGAGCATTTTGTCCCACATGTTAAGGCAGGGTGTCATGTTTTATAATCTTGGCTGTGTTTACTTGCCTAGACCCATACAGACAAACAACCAACCTTACCGTCACGTATTCATCCCAGCACGCGCGCTTCCGTGCACTTAAATAGATATAAACTCTGTGCCAAAATAATGGGGGAAAGATTAAAGGAAAATATATACTATACTATAAAATGAGTTTTTAAAACAAATCGCACATTCAAACAACCCGATGATGGCCGAAGAAGACTGCTCCAAATTTTAGGAGCTAAAAAAATTGGTTTTAAAGTATAATCGCGTAGCCTCAGTGACAAGGTCTCTAAAGGTAGCCCTTTATAAATTAGCCGGTACCTGTTTATCTACAACTTAAGAAGAACAAGTGTGATATGTGAGCACCGGCCATCCCTCCTCTGCACATGTCCAAACCCTACCACCTTTGCCTCTCTCCCTTAACAGTGATGGTTAATCAATCTGTCCGTAGTATAGATAGAGCTGTTAAAGCCTGTTTTTCTGTTTGCTATCGCAGTGTTTCTTCAGCATCTAAAATACATTCAGACTGATGTGTGTTGACTCAAAAGACAAAAATCCCAGTAATCCCAGTGTTTCAGTCCTAAACCAAAAGAAAACTTTGTTAAAGCAAACAGGGTGTTATTATTACACATATAAGTTGTCATATAAATACATTATGCTTATATACTAGGGTGACCAGATCTCAACAAAAGATTGTTTATATGTAACACACATGGGACACATCATATTTGTATTTGTGTAACACTGAATAATAACTGACAAAAAATAACAATTTTTCTAATTTACTGTCACTTCATTTGTGGTAGTGTCCATCTGACACTGACTTTCCCCATACAGAGTTTAACCTGCACTTGACTATAATAAAAGCGTTCCCTACTTTCTTCAGCCAGACTTTAGAAAAAAGTGCCTGCAGAGCCGATTGAAATATGGAACAAGGGATAAAAATGCTGTGTGTTTATGCTGTGTAGCTTCCATTCAATAATCAGACTACACCATCGACTTATGAAGATCATAAAGGGAAGCAGGCATGTCTCTCCTGTGTTTCATCTGAGATAGTCCGGATGCTGTTCTGTAGCTGTAATTGAGCTGTTGCCTCTCCTGCAGGTCATCATGTCCAGACTGGCAGTAGTGTGTGGGGGTTCCAGAGGCATTGGGAAAGCAGTGTCCTGCCTGCTGGCAGAAAGAGGCTGCAGGGTAGCCGTCGTCTCCAGGAACAAAGACGTCGCCCAGGCAACTGTGGCATCTCTGCATGGAGGTATAATGCTGTGCTGTGTGTAATACAGTGCTTAACAAAATTATTAGATCACCGGATATAAAAAGAAAGCACAAGTATTTTAGAAGTCTGCGAAAAACAAATTAAATTACTGAACTCACTGAACTGAATTGTTGTTTTAATACCCAAATTATAACCAGCACACTGGACTTCTCTCAGAACTAAATTAATCAAGCAGAACATTCAACCACTGCTAGTAAAATAGCAATTTTTTTTAGGATTAAAAATATTATTTTTATTAACAAGCTTGCACAAACTGGTGCATTAACCATTACAGAAACATAAAAAATTATTTTGGTAATTACCAATAGTGTTGATTTAAGGTAGCTGTGGCGTAAACCTTACCCTGGATTTTGGACTAATAAATGAGTTAATGAGTAAAGTGTACAGACATGTGCCAGAGCTATTAGAGCTTTTCATTAGCGTGCTTTTTTCTGCACAACGGCCCTCCTCTAAAGGAAAATTACCAATTTTTATTTTCAAAAGTATGGCTTAATTTACTCAAGCTTAAAATGCAGATTTGTTATGAAATTGGCAAAAACAACAGAGAACAACAGCATATGTTGTCTTCATTCTTACTTACAACACCGAAAAGCCAAATTTTGAGAAGGAAAAAAAAGAATGAATTTCACAGTTAGTTTAAGTTTTTGTAATTTTTGTAATGTGGGGAGTATTTATAATTGAGATGTTTTAAGAAGTTTCATTTACCCACTAGATAAGCAGAAGAAAATGGAGTCACAGATACAGTTCAGATCAAACAGAGTAAATAAAAATATGCATCAAAACCTCCTTGTGTAGATTTATTCAAAATTACAAATAATAAAATTAAAGACTTCTCTGTATCATTTTGATTTAGTCTTTGCAAGTACACATTATAAATAAACAAGCATGTAGCTCCTTCTTTCTTTATAAATATGGGTGGGATATTTATTTTAAATAGTCTAGCTCTACACTGCCATCAACTGTAAGTAAAAGATGGACGTGACATTGGTATGATATCTCACACTGAGGGTTTTTTGGCTTTGAAACTAGATGTGACTAAACAGAGAGACTCTGTGCACTCTAGTAACTTGTCAGTCAGTCACATGTTAAATATCATAAACCAGGGGTGTCAAACTCAAATACACAGTGGGCCAAAATTCAAAACTAGAACAAAGTCGCGGGCTAACGTTAATATTTATTGAAATATATTTATTCCTCCAGATATATATAAGAATGAATCTTTTCTTATGGACTCAAACACGTTTTGCTGAAAAACTGAATATGGAACAAGCAAAGCTTAATACTAAACAATATATATTAGCTGTATAATACCAGTAGGCCAGCTCTAATAGTAATTTGGTATGGCTTCGCGGGCCAAATGTAATTAGGCTGCGGGCCAAATTTGGCCCGCGGGCCAGAGTTTGACACCTATGTCATAAACCATTAACCTTTGTATAATCCTTTGTGACTATAACGTCGAACATATTTTACAAAGACAACACTGTTTTGTATTTGGCAAGGCTTGAAATGAGAGCTTGAGAACATAAACTCATCAGTAAATAGTTTACTGAGGTCATAAACCAAGTTAGAAGATATGGTAGTTTTCTCACGGCAACTATACAGTCAGACTTTCAACCAGAGGAGTCGCCCCCTGCTGGCCATTAGAAAGACTGCAGGTTTAAAGCACTCAGAAGCTACGCCCATTTTTAATTAAATACAAGGTTCAGTGTAGACTTAGAGGACCTTTATAAACATACTGCAGTGATGCCGACAGTAGATCTGATGTGTGTCTTCTCTAGATGAGCACATTGCTTTTAGCTGTGACATCTCTAAAGAACAGGAGGTGCAGAAAACATTTGAAATGATCCAGAAGACCTGTGGAAACATCTCCTATCTCGTGAACGCAGCTGGTATCAACAGGTGAGCAAGCACTGAAGTTGACACCTCTACTGATTCTCAGCTGCATTTGCAGACATATTTAGACGCATGTAAATGCTGAACCCCTGCAAGTTGCTGTTGTCTGTTTGCACAGAGATGGTCTGCTACTGAGGACCAAACCAGAGGACATGGTGGCTCTGCTTCACACCAACCTGCTGGGCTCCATGTTGACCTGCAGGGCAGCGCTGCGCAGCATGCTGCACAGCCAAGGAGCAGCTATTGTTAATATAGGTACTTGATGATTCACATTAGTGGTGTGTCTTCAATTTAACCACTAGATGGCTGTGTTACTACTTTTATAGATTCAAGTCAGTGTACCCTTTAAGGAGGATATTATTTTGTACGGTGGCCCTGAGAGGCCAAACGGATTGCAACTTAAGAAAACACCAGCAATAAGAAAAACGCTGCAAAAGCACACAAAACACAATGGAAATAGGAAAAAGCAAAACAGAAATAGGAAAAAGACAACAGAAATAGGAAAAAACTGATTTCCAAAAGCACAAGGGAATTGTTTCTGGGGAGACAATAACCCAATGTTGCAGGGACCAAAATATGCTAAGAATTGCGCTGGGAGACACTTAAAAGAAGTGGAGGATCTATCGGTTTTGTGAGGAAAGAAAAGATGAGAGGTAAGTGTGTTAGCCTAACTATTCGCCTAAAAATCCATCATCAGTATTATATGAATCATGATAAAACACACCAAGCATGTTTTGGGTTCGTGCAACTTGTCCGTTGGGTTATTGTCTCCCCAGAAACACTTCCCTTGTGCTTTTGGAAATCAGTTTTTTCCTATTTCTGTTGTCGTTTCTCCTATTGCCATTGTGTTTTGTGTGCTTTTGCAGCGTTTTTCTTATTGCTGGTGTTTTCTTAAGTTGCAGTCCGTTTGGCCTCTCAGGGCCACCGTAATTTTGTGCTCATTTTAGTCCAAATAAAATCAGATACTGACAATTTCTTTGAATTCACGCAACAAGCTTGTGGATGTATGGTTTTACGTTTCTTTTTCCTCATGAACTGTAATCAGATACATTATGAGTGAGAGAGAGAGGTTACTAAAAGAATCCTGAATAGAAACCTCCCAGAGAAAAGATGGTGGCACAAGTAGGTGGTAAAGTTTGAGTTTCTAGTGTTCCAGCTGTTTTCTTTTTTTCTTTCTTTTGTTGGTACATTAAATACAGAAAATAATATGTATTTGTTGAAAAAAGCGGTTTGAGAGGCTAAAAACAACCTACATAATTTACAGGATAACGAATAAGTGAGTATAGAATATAATAAAATACTAAATGTAACAGAAAACAACAAGTTTAGTTAATGGTAGATGATATTAGTCTCAGTATTGGGGAAAGTGTAGTAAACGGTGCAGGCTTGGGGAAAAAAAGCTGTGAGGTGAAAGAACAGATGATTCTCTGCTAAACAGATGTGTGGAGTTATAAACATTACTGCATGAGGAAGAGATTACCTAAATCAGTCTGTTAGTGGAAGTTCTCTGCTGCCTGTTCAGTAAGTGGTGCAGAGGGTGGTCGGGATTATCCACAATGGATAAAAGTTTGTTGAGGGACTTCCTCTCAGAGTCAGCCTTCCTGGTCAGTTTATTGGTCTCTGATGTTGCAGACTAAAGGAAAGTATACACTGCACTCGTCACAGGGACAACTGAAATTAAAAGTAACTTGAATATACCTAAGTAACGGCTCAAGCTGTTTCAAGATGGTAAGACTTGCTCCTAGAAGGGCTTTGTTGAAATCTCGAATGCCACCGACACCTGGGACTGCAGCTCTTAAGAAGCACCGGATTGACTGCATCCTGTAAGAAAATCCAACCAGAATCTGAAACCACAAGCACGGCTATAATAATATTAATGTGATTTCTACCTCAAGGTTTACAGTGTTTATATTTCTTTGTAAAGAAAATCTATGAAATTATACAGACAGAGTAACAAATTCTTCATCCAGCACGCTGGGAGTCAGGTAATTTGATTGTGATTTATATTAAATGTGGAATCAAGTCATCTTAATGGATTTCTCTGGTCATGTCTGCAGGCTCTGTTGTGGGCCTGAAAGGGAACTCTGGCCAGTGTGTCTACAGTGCCAGTAAAGCTGGTCTAGAGGGTTTCACTCGCTCCTTGGCTAAAGAAGTTGCTTCACGTAATATCAGGGTTAACCTCCTGGCTCCAGGTACAGAATATGCTTCTGATTCTTTCACTTTTCTCTCTGTCTTCTCAATATCTGCTACAATCCACTGCTATCAGAGAACCACACTGAGCCCTTTAACCGGTCAGCGTTCAATTTACGCGTAGTGTCATTCATATCGAGGTACGTGTTGTTGGTTCCTTGGAGGACTGCGCGCAAGTGGTTGTGTATCTCTTTGAGTAGACTGTGTGGACAAATACCTAATACCAAACCAATGAGTTTATATACAGTCACTCATGCAAACAGACACAAACGCAGTACCGTAAAACAAACACAAATCTCTTGTTTACTTCTCCCACTCATGAGCAAGACTATGAGATACTTGAGCTTCTCCACGTAAGGCAGCAACTCATCCCTAACTTTCCTCCAGCTGCCTTATATTCCTAAGAACCGTGGCCTCACTTTCATCCCTGCCACTTGACACTCTCTGCTCCAATGCAACTTGCAGCAAAGATTAGATCCTTAGATTAGTGATTGGTAATTAGTACAAAGCACTGCTTGTGTCAGTCTCTGTCATCTCATTGCTGTTTTTTCCCCATCTTTTGGTAGGTTTTATACACACTGACATGACTGCAGGGATGAGAGAGGAGGCTTTAGAGCGCTCCATCCCTCTGGGGAGATTTGGAGAGCCGGAGGAGGTAGCCCGGGCCGTCCTCTTCCTCCTGGAGTCCCGCTACATTACAGGAGAAACGCTGGTGGTGGATGGAGGGCTGCAGCTGGCCATGTAGGGAGTAACAGCTTCCTCCGGAGCTACTGTTTTGAATATTCAGTGTCTTATTTTAGGCATTAAGTGTCACTGTCGATTGAGAAATTTATGACTGATAACAAAAAGAAAAACTTTTGAACTTAAAGCCTTACATCTTAAGTTAAATCTAGAGCTCTGCCCAAACTAAGTTAAAAGTGATACCTGGTAAGCTGCTGGATTGTGAGATGTGTGTTTATTACTCGTATCAGATGTATTGCTACTGCAAAAGCCTTCAGATTAAAGCAAACATAATGTATGTTGTTAAAACTCATTTACTTTCTTCTGCTGAGTCACTCTGTTCAGCCACAGTGGGCGTGGCCTTTGAGAGTCAGTCATGACTAACGCTGCTGACTCCAGAGTGTCTGGCCTAGTCCAGACCTCCGTGCCCTGGGGTCCTAAATTTGATCAGTGAATTTAACGCTGTTGGTCTTTTTCCATGACTGTAAAGCACCCGCCCGCTTGCATGCCACTGATCCTTACGCTCATGTTTTGTTCCCCACGTCCCCCTGGGAGACCCCCTCACAGCCGCCACATGTTGCCCTCCACAGCCTCCTGCCTGCGCCCCCCAAGCCCACCTCTGGCGCGGCCTATAGAGCGAGGAGGCATTTGGGGCTGCAGCTGGAGGGAATTAAAGGTAGCGGTGGAGGTAGGGGGGTATTTTTAGTGCTGGGAATGTTTTGAGTGTCTAGTTACAGCTCTGGACCTGTACTGTGGATGTGTGGGGCTAGAGGTGACTGTCATGCTCACTGATGAGATTTGCAAAGCTGTTATCAAAACCTGGACTTTAAATGAGCTACAGTGTGTGGGGGGCTGTTGTGTGCATTTCTCCTCTAAGTGTTGTATGTCTTTCTAAACGGAGCAGCCAGCCAGGTAGATGGACTCAACAGCCATTTTTCAAGTCTATTTAAACTCATTTTAAACTGAATCTGGTCTACTTTTAGGTTACTATTTATTTTTTAGGTTACTATATATTTACTTTTTTTGCATCATCTGATGTTTGCTGTGATGTTCACTCCAGAAACCTTGGTTTTGTGTTAAAACCTGAATGCTCCAGACCAGCAACACACAAAACTCCTGCTTTTATAAAAGTGCTCACATTTCCTGACGATCAGTTAAGAGAGGAGCTTAGAGACCCAAGGTTTTGGGTGATGACACCATCTGGAACAGCTGCTCTAGACAGGACAAGGCAGCCTTTTCTGACAGGAAATGATTAATACAGACAGAACGGGTAAGTCTGCAAGGTAAGATTTAAACCAGCCTAACGCTGATCCAGACACACCCACTACTTGATGTAACCTGTTTAATGTGACTGTGTAACAGTGACGCAGTATCAAAAGCAGAACAGTGTAATTCCCAGCATCTGGACCCATCAAAATGTCATTTGTAACCCTAAGAAGGGCACTTTCAGTCAAATGTAATTTATAAAATTATAACTAAAATTTATAAAAAGTGTTATGCATTTCCTAAAAGGCTTCTCAGCTACAATCTTTTCTAAAATCTTTGGCAATTAAGGTCACCTGGGCTTATCCCTAGCTATAACTTTCCAGGTAAGGATAAATCCAGGTTAGATTTGAGGTTTTACAGCAAGGGTTGGGTTGAACAATAGCATGCTTATACCAGGTGTGAACAGAACCGATTAACATGAATAATAATATCAGGCCACACGAGAGTCGCAGTGACACAAAGTATATAAAATAGTTTAATTTTGCTGCTGAAATCAGTGAAACTTTCCAGATAAGGACAAAAATCACTAATAGAGTGAGTAGATTAAGGCACGACGCTTGAATGAACATGTTGTACTTTATCTACAACACAAACTTGAGCAGTAGTTCCCCAGAAACCCTGGCGAGCTATTGCTCAAGACCACTTTAAAAAAATTGCAGGAAGGTCTGGCTCCAAAGAAGCAAAGTAAAAAGAACTGAGGGGTGGCTTGAGACTTTTGCACAGTACATGTACCCCTTATTGGGAATCACTGTGCCAAATTACTGCTTGACTTTATAGCTTTTTAACGTATTTAGCACAAGTGGCATTTCCTGTGACCGATAATATGCCTTTTGGCATTCTTTTGTTTTAGAGAAGCCTACCAGTCCACAAAAACATTCACACTGTGCCTGAAGAGTTTGATTTTTTTATTAACATTTTATAACCTAAAATAGTATCAGGAGAACAATCCATATACAGGCATTGATTGGCATAGAAATGTGCAAACACAAAGTGTCAGCTGACCGAAGCTCAGAAAAAAGATGCCCACAAGGAGACAAATCGTAGATATAAATATGCTTTGCTGTTGATTTCTTAATGTTGAGAGTTTTTATTACCCATGAATACTGAAGGAAAGAAGCAGTTTTGTTTTTGTTTTTTTTAAATGCATCCTAGTAAAAGTTACTTGGCACTGTACAAGTGTCCAAAAAAAACATGCAAAGAAACTGTGTTTGCATTAAGTGATTTAAGGCAGTAAATATATTTATAAAGCTTCATGATAGACAGGATTGTTTTATCGGTGAACTGAAGGTTGCAAATATAATTTATGTTAAGATTGCTTTGGAAAGTAAATAGCATTTTTTTTTTTCCATACAAAAATAAAATGGACAATCTGTGATGTGTGTGACGAAAAACACTGAAACCCTTCACAGCACCCTCTCTTAAGTGAGAACGTTTCAATTCACACTTCAAAAAAAAGAAAGAAAAGAAAATCAAAGAAGAAGAAAAAGTAATCACCTAAATAACCCACCATCATTTTAGTTTTTCAGTATTACACTTCACATCCCTCCACTGACTTGCTTTTACTCCCATTTTCTCTTGTTAAAACCAACTTTCCTTAAGGTCTGCTGCACATACACATCCTTTTAACCAAACGTTAAATGTCTTCTGCCCCCCCAAAACAAAACAACAACAAAAAACACCGTTTTTAAGGTCCGGCCTTGTCCAGTATCTGATCTACAACCTAAAAGCGCAGATTGTATGATGCTTTAACTATCTGCACTGTGCTACATAAGCCCTCACAATAAAAGTGGGTGATCTCCTTCGTCCAAGCTACGATGCTTTGAATCATTCAGTCTCGTTTCCTCAGCTGGTGTGATTGCTACTTATAAATACAGTATTAGTTGGTGAATTGCAAATGGCACCACTTGAACATGCATAGTGATTTGGTTTCATTTTTTTGTATCTTTACAGAAAGAAAAAGGCACTTTAAAGGGTAAAACAGAGTCAGGCATACACTGAACAGTCTTTTCTTGTGGTAAACACCTCAATCACTTCCAGATCCAGTTAATAAAATGAAACTTGGGGAAACAACTTGATGAATTCTGTAATACATTAGTGTTGTGTCATCCTATTTAGAACAAAGAAACATGGCAACACCTTTCTCACTTTGCCCACCCAAGCTTAAATTCAGTATCTGCAGTTCATTGGTGGTGGACAAGAATATACTCTGCCTCTCCTCGTTAGGAGTGCCCGGATCACAGGCAGCTTTCTGGCTTTTCTGGGTAATCCTCACACCTCTGACTCGTCTCTACAGGTCGTCGCTTTCCACCAGGCCTCCGGGCTGCACTGGGCTGGAGTCGGGGAAGAAGGCCGCCTTCACATCCAGACCTCTCTCCGTCAGTGCTGCGTAGCGGCTGGTGGAGGGACGCACCTTTTTTGGCTTTGGGAGGTTAGGCTGCTGCCATTGAGCTAAAGAAGGAATAGAAGTATTTAAATAGTTTGTATAAAGGAAAATGCTGGATTCAGGGAGAAGTGTGTGATAGCTTAGACTTACTGTGGACATCAAGCCGAGCGGTGCTGGATACGATGCCGGCGTCATTCTTGGCTGACACGGTGTACCAGCCGGCATCTTCTTTCAAGGCTGGCTGGATGATCATACATAGGTAGCCACAGTTGTCCTGGTGCATGCTGGGAAAGAAGAGAAAGAGCATTGACATACATCAGATAACTGATATACATCAGATGTCAGAGACATGACACTTACATGAAATAAGGTAATATTTAAATATTGTTTTTCTTGGCGTACTGTATCTATAATATGAATTGTCATTGCATGTGTTGGTGCTGTGATGGCGTGATCCTAGTCCTCTGGATTGAAATGTTATTGAAACCATAACTGTGCACATGTTTAGGGCTTGTATAACTTACTGGGGAAAATGCTTTCTAAATCTCATTTTAGGGCAAAGTCACCAAACCAGTTTGGTTTACTTATTCCTGTTTACCTGATTCTGTCTGTGTTGTGAGTGAAAGACTCATTCTCCCTCTTCCAGAAGATCTGCGGATAGGGAACCCCCGTCACACGGCACTCCAGTCGCACAGGATGACCCTCTGCAACGCTCGTGTTCTGCAGTTTCTCGATGAATGAAGGGGCCTTGTGCATCTCTTTGGCTAAGGAGAGAGAAGGTGTTACTTAGATGCACTAATGAACCAGGACAGCAACATCTCCTGCTGGATGTTTATGGAAGCCATTCACAGTTAAAGTTAGTTTCCAGGTAGTTTCTAATTTAGACGTTATTAACCCTAGAACGGTCTGCTTTCCCATGAGTCCCTCAAATGCCACCCCATTAAAAAAAAAAAAAGTCTCTGTTCGTGCTGATCGTTCTGTTTACCTGCAACGATGAGTTCCAGGTTGAAAGAGTTCTGGCCGGCTCTGTTGCTGGCGATGCAGGTGTAGATGCCTGCGTCGCGGCTGGTCACAGGTTCGATGACCAGCGAGTGCACGCCGTTTTCTCTCACCAGCATCTTATGGGCAGAATCAGGGCGGATGGTCTGTCCGTTCAACTGCCAGATGAGGTCAGGAGTGGGCAGGCCGCTCACCTACAGGAGGGGAAAAACACAGAAGACATTACATTTGAGTGAATGCATGAATGCTCACGTCGTGCCTGTTTTTGTTGGAGGAATTTGATTGTTATCCGCATGTTCGTGTTTATTGGGAGTATGAAAACAGTTTAGTTAATCTTTGTTTGTCTGGGGGAGACTGGTCACCTGCATGCTTTGTCACGGGAATAAACTGGACTCGGAGAAGACATGTTTCTCTTTGCAGAGAAACCCAACACCTGCTCTGCTGCCTCTGGCCCACATGGAAAATGTGCCACTATTACAATGTTCACATTCTCACAAAACAGCAGACTAAGCAGTGATAAGTACTTCTGGAAGGAAACCAGTGCGCATTTAGAAGTTGAGACATTTTAAGAACGGAAAATCTAGAAAGCCTCAAATGACCTGCAAATAGATATTTGCTATAAATATCTTCGACATTAAGAGCTCTGAAGGAATGGAGACTCTGGGTTTATTTCTGAGAGGCCCAAAAAGACAGGCTTTTTATAGAGAGTTAATTGTGGGTCTGCTTTATTTTATTACATGCACCAGCTTTTCAAAGAGGTTCCTCGGTGCCTCAGGCCGCAGGGAGACGAGGTGAAGATGGAGGGGATGAAGAAAGAAAACGAGCACGGGTGGTGGGAGTGGTGTAAGGGGAAATAATTTTAGAAAAACCTGATCCCACTTAATCCCTGAAAAATGACACCTGTGTGCCCTGTCTGTCTGTTGTGAGCCATTCATAAAGTGATGAAAAATCTTGTCTGCGCTAGTTCACTAGAGGAACTGGAATGCACGGAAAGGGAAATGCTTCCTTGGCAGCACTGACATGGAGCCTCCCTGAAAGCAATACAGACGCTGAATTAAAGGGTGGATTTGAAATGGTTTTTTCTCTATTACTATGATTAACATATTCTCTTTGGTGCGGGCATCTTTCTTTCTAGTCACGTCTCACTTATTTTAGACTCTTTGGTTTATCAAAGAATAGCAGCGATAGTGTGTTCACCTGCAGTCTATTCAATAAGCACAGCAGGTTAAATCAAAGCAATGGCTTGGTGAGTAGGGTTAAAGTTAAAATGACAGATTGTAACACACTGTAACACAGGGCTGAAACCACAGGCACATTAAAGTTCATAGCTTGACACGCCATACTCAACCAAAGAAAAAACACAAACCCAAAAAACAAAAAGTTTGTTTTTTCTTCTTTTTTACATCAAAAACGCAGCATCTCAAAACCAACTTTATAAAAAAGTTGGTTTTGAGTTATCGAAATTACTTTTTCAACCACGTGCAGCTTTTGATATTAGAAACTTCTTTTGTAAGAGTGTGCCAGGCCATCAACTTTATATGTTGTTTTTGAGTTCCTAAAGAAAACCTGGGTAAAAACAGGGAGGGTTTGCAATCTCCACATAGAAAGTTCTGAAATCAGGACCGTTTCTGTCTGGCAGCAGTGCTAGCCATATATTAACAGTTTTAACAGGGAAGACCTTTCTCAAAACAGACTGAAAAGAGAATCAGGCTGCCACTAATAAAACCTGCCATGTGCTATTACATCACATCAGTCCAAACACTGTGGAAAAACTCGATGCTTCCAGATTTGGACCATTTCATCGACTTGACCTCCTACATTAATAAAAGCTGTATGCACAGCACATTGGTATATGTATGCTCGTTTATGTAATGCAAGAAGTTCTAATCGTGAAACATTTTGTAACATTGTTAAAAAGTGCTGTATAGGTGTTTTTAATATTGTTATTAATTGACTGAGCAACCACAGTACAACCATAGTTCCTTCCTTCCTCTGTTTTATCACAGTGTACACCCATGCTGGCACATGTTACACTAGAGGTGTGTATTTACCTTGCAGTCCATTCGACACAGGCGGCCTTCCTGAACAATGAGGTCACCAGGCGCCTGCAGGAAGTGGGGGCGGAAGTGACGCTCTTGGATGTTATCGTTCTCATCACCGCTGTCTCTAGACCTGGACCTGGGCCTGATAGAGAGAGAGAGAGAGAGAGAGACAGACAGACAAAGGGTTTCTGGGATTAAAATTTAAGCTCGGAATTAATGAGATGTTTTGGAAAAGAACAAACTTTTAGTTTTTATTTGCTGACTGTTAAACTCTCAACTAAGGCTACACGGGGAAGCACATAAAATCATAGGTGAAATCCCCCCTGTCAGAAAGAGTAGAATCAAGTCAAGTCTATTTATAAAGCACATTTAAAAACAACCGAGGCTGACCAAAGTGCTGTACAATAAAATACAAATATAAAATACAATAAAACACAAGTACATAAAACACCTCACTGATAAAACAATAAATTAAAACAATAAGTTAAACCTTGCTAAAAGCCAATGAGAAGAGGTGAGTTTTAAGAGCAGTTTTAAAAGTTCCAAGGATTGTGGAGAATCTGATGTGAGGAGGTAAACTGTTCCACAGTCTGGGTGCAGCCACAGCAAAAGCCCTCTCTCCCCTAGTCTTTAGTCTGTACCTGGGAACATCTAAAAGCATCAGGTCTGTTGACCTCAAAGATCTCCTGGGGCGGTAAATGCTACCGCCCCAGGAGAATACTTTAAAGAATACTTTAACCCTTTAAACCCTGACCTAATTTACCCTTTAAACCAGGGGAAGGCAACTCCAGGGCTCAAGGGCCGGTGTCCTGCAGGTTTTAGATGCGTCCTTGATCTAACACAGCTGATTTAAATGGCTAAATTACCTCCTCAACATGTCTTGAAGTTCTCCAGAGGCCTGGTAATGAGCTAATCATTTGATTCAGGTGTGTTGACCCAGGGTGAGATCTAAAACCTGCAGGACACCGGCCCTCGAGGCCTGGAGTTGCTAAAAATGCTAACCGTCATCGGTGACGGGTTAGGGTTTAAAGGGTTTAAAAAACCCTCCAGTTCTCTTTCCCCTACTTCCACTTCCTGTTTTGTGACATGTAAAAGTCTCTTTAAGACTTGTACAGCAGGACAGGACCTGGAGATGTTCTTATAACTATACTCAAACACAGTGACATCACCACACTGCCTGAATATCAGCCAGGGAGAGAAATAAAGAGAGCAGGAGACACTGATTGTTATCTGGATCTCTCTCCTTACTCAAAACATCCTTAAGCTCTAATTTAATCAGGGTGTGTTCATCTTGATAACAGATTACAGGTGTTTTTTATGTTCTGTAAGCGACCATAAGAATGTCTGCGATCGTCAGTGCATTTTTCAATATCTGGCCTTGCACGACTGCATACTGCATATACAAGACCATTAGAGCAATGAAAAACAGAGCCATGCTAACAGGTGTTCCCTCTCATTAACACTGAGCTTTTCTCCCCCGAACAGTGGGATTCAGCTCACGGCAAACATTTGCTTAAATAGAAGCTTCTTGGACTGTTTTGAATCCGTGCGGAAATGTGTGAGCGAGCACAGAAGCACGTGCAGATGGTGAACAGCCTGCACCACACGCGCCAGACGGAGATTTTGTTTGTCTTCTCTCCCTCTGCTGCCAGCCTCACCTGCGCATGTGTCCAGGTGCTGAGCGCTGGCTGCGACCTCGCTGGTTCACCGCCTGGACCATCATCCTGCCAGTGCAGCTCACCCTGCCCTGAGAGAGGAAGAGAGGGAACTTATGAGGTGATAAAACGCCAGGAACGGCAAGTCTGACTGAGAGGAGGAAATGAAATGTGAGTGTTAGAGCTGGAAAAGACAGTTCGAGGGCCTGTTCGACATAAACTTTGGAACCTCTTCAGGGTTTTCCTGTCTCATTCAACCCCCTCTTCCCGTTCAAGCCAGAGAACATTATTTTTACGAGTGGTGACATATCAGACAGGCAGTCGAACATAGGTGGTTTGCATCGTTTTTTCAACTCACCTCAGGGTTGCCTGCCAAGATGGTGTAGTTGCCGTCATCGTCCAGTGAGGCTGCAGCAGTGTGCAGGGAGCAGGTTCCATCAGGATCTCGGCTGATCCTGTAGTGCTCGCTCCTCTTAGAGATCTGCTTACCATCTTTAAACCAGTAGACCTGCAGCACAAGATCATACAATTATCAGACAAGTTATGTTTTTCATGGACTGACTTTGGCACTAACATCGCAAAGAAATCACTTTTTTCCCCTAGCAATATTTGGTTTATATTGATGGGAATAAGGCAGACTGACTCCAGGTCGGCATTGGACTCTGCTACAAGTTCTGTTCATAACTTGTTATTTAAAGATGATATGATCCTGTTGGGCAAGCACAGTGGCTAGGACTAAAAGCAAAACTTCTAAGGACATTGTTCTTAGACAGAAAAGGATGGAGTGCCTGCTACAGGGGAGGAGAGCTGGAGATTGACAGACAGATTAAAGACATTGCTTTTGATTTACTGGGGAAGCTTTGCCCCAGTCCTCACCTGTAATCATAAATGGGTAACGACTTAAAGAATAAGATCGTAGCTACAAGTGGCAGAAAGGCTATTCCTGGAAAGGGTGAATGGGCTCATTAAAGACTGTAGGAAGACAGGAATAGTAGAGATGCTGCTCTACCATATCAAAAGGAGGCAGTTGGGGTTTTTTAGGATTCTACCAGAAACAAGCTGAGGAGAGATGGGTTTAGACATCTCTTCTTGGGCTGCTGCTCCCTGCCACCTGGTCTTAACTAAGCAGAACAGGATGGATGGATGAATGAAAGGTAATACTCCATGAATATTTGGCCCCTATGTCATTTCTTATTTTTTTCCCATTAAACCTGTCAACACAGTCTGATTAATACACACAGAGCCAACCAGCCAGTTAGTCCCAGAGTGTATTCCCGCAAAGAGCCTCTCCTTATCCCAGTGTACAATAAATGTACAGTATATACACTTTCCATCAGCACCATCACATATCAGGAACCCCCTCAAGCCAGGAATTTGAACCTTAATAAATGCTTCAGAATAACATATGAATCATCCCAGCTGTGTTTAAGTGCGTTGACGTTCTCTAAATTCGATGTAGACCCTCTCACCTTTGGTTTGGGGTCTCCTTTGATCTTGCAGGAGAAGGTGACTGGCATGCCCTCAAAGACTTTGTAGTGTTTGAGTTTCTGGTCGAAAGATGGTGCCACCCCTCGGCCAGCAGAGTTCTCATCGTGCTCCACGTCATCGTCCGATTCCTCCACCGGAGAACGCTCCAAACGGTACTCGATCTCACTGATCAGACGCTGCTCAAAGCTCGACACTTTGTATTCCTAAATAAGTAAAAGAGACAAAAAAATAGATTTAGACAAACACTGCAGCAGAAACACTGCATTAGTGAGAGAGAGTGAGTGGTTTGTGTGAACCCATAGCGAGTGCAAGTGCATTTAAAAGCGTGAGGACAGCTATCGATACAACCCATTTTGCCCAATTTTAACTTTTTACAAACTCATAAAACTGTCTTCAAGGTTACTGAAACTACCAACTTTCTCCCAATTTCCTAACTGTCTTTACCCACATGAGGCACTCCTCTATCTCATCATCTTCATCAATCTTTCAGTGCTGGAACTCTGAGGAGGCAGTGGAGAACATCTGCAGAGCAGCTTGCTCTGATGACACATCACACAGATAATGACAGGCCTCCGGGCACAGCTGCAGAGCCAACATATATCTTCCTGAACTTGCTGTGCTGCTTAGGATCACAGCAATTATAGAAGTCCTGAACTGGCGAGCTATTATCCGGTAATAATACAGAGGCGGCTGGTTCCATGTTAAAATCTTTCAAAGTAAAGATGTGGCCTAAAACTACAGCATGCACTTTGTGATGGCAGCAAAGTGAGGACAAACATATGTGGTAGAACCAAATGTGCTGATTGATGGTTATGTTGCAATTAAGCTCTCAACATGCTTTAGTATCTAAAATTTATATTGCACATTAAATGAAAATAGGCAGTAAAAGGTGCAGATAAGGACAAACACTAAACACTCTTTTGTGAATATTTGCAAACCAACCGCAAAAAGCGACCAGTGGATATAAAAGCTGAGTGATCAGTAACAAATTCTGTATCCCTGTATCCTTTCTATAACACTTGTTTCCAAATAAGATAACTGTCACACCTGATCCCGCTTCAGTTAAACTGTACACGTTTATGATTTTTGTGTGCATAGCTTGACACAGTGATATTTTAGAGTGAAAGAAAAACCAGGAGAAGGTGTCAATAACCTTTTGAGGGTAAGAGTCTCTATCAGATGATTTGTCTTCCTGTTGGGAGAAAAAGAGGCTTTGTTTGTGTGTCTGTCATGATGGATTAAACAGGGCAAGAAACAGTTGTGTTTTAAAGTTTGCTGTTGCTAAATTCTTTATATAAAAGATGGAAGTAGCCACGGTGATGTGAACCACTGGTTTGTGGATTCCAGTTTGGGAGCCATCATCCTTACTTATTTTAATAAGCGAATCTATCTAAATAAAAAACTGAGGACACTAGCGAACTGTCAGTTACTACTAAGTATATTTTACTGCTTATTCGAATAAAAATCAGGATAACATATAGAAAATAAACATCATGCTGTATTAAAAGAGGCTTTAAACTAGTTATTGAGACCATAAATCCATCAGAAAAGTGTCTACTGGGGACAGAGATGATTGGAAAAGAAGGGTCATTTTCTCATAGACTTCTAAAGATCTAACCTTTTATTTCCAACCAGATAAAGCGCCCCCTGCTGGATGTTAAATAATCTCAGTTTGAGGTACTTCCATATAGGCTACGTCCACCTCTTATAGTCTGGTTTGTGTGCATGTTCAAACTTACCTGCTCTCAAAAGAAAAAAAGAATACAAATACATGCAAGACACTTTATCAAATACAAAGTGGCATAATGCACTAGTGCTGATGCCTTTGCAAGCTTCGCCATGCAAACTAGCTGTATTGCTCTAATCAGCTGAGTTGCTCCGCATACAAAGAGGCAGTAGCACATAGGGGTGGCAGAGTGCTAACTCTGACATTGTGGACACAAGATGTGATATGGGGATGTTTACTGGCAACTTTCATGTAGTCTATGTGTGCATGTTGCTGAAGGATGATAATGCATCACTGTGATGTCCTCCATATAGTCTGATTTGAATCATTATTGGCTATCCCAGTCTAAAATGCTATTGAAATACACTGAAAGATCTAAAAAACAAATTAAGGCTTTGATTTCTCTTTCTTTGTCTTTGAAATTCATAACCAACTCTGTGGGGATGTTGTGCTTCTTTTCTGTTTCTCCAAAGTGACTATTTGGTGTCTAAGAGAGCCTTTGAACAACATGTTTGCAGCAACACTTGGTTCTAGGAGTTTGCATAAACAGAGCTTTTTATGGAGGGCTCTGGAGGACTTTGCAGTGTTTACACCCTGCTTTCATAACGTGCACTCAGCAGTGTTTACAGTGGCTTGGGGTGGAGGAAAGCCAGTGATCATGAGATAGGAATGACACCAGCGAAGTATCAGTGGACACACAGAGAGGTGCATGTGTGGTATGCATGCAGCAGGGGGATTTGTGCCGGTGTAGATATGCTGGTAAAACGGTTTCATGCCTGTGTGATTTCAGGTTTGTGCGTGTGCTGTTTTGTTCCTCCCTCCAGTGTGTGTGGATCCTGATAAAGAGCTGCCGTACCTGTGTGACTGGCTCCTCCTCTGTGTCCTGTGTGTTTAAGACCGTGGCTGCGTTGTCAGCACCCAAGAGCCTGCGAGCCATCTTCTCCTCATAGGTTAACCTCTGGAAGCAGTGATTAATGGGGTCAGTGCGGGTTAGTGTGCGAGTTAGAAAAACACACACTTTTACACTGCATTATTTGTATCTAAGCCTTGTGTCAATAGGGGATCGATTATATGTGGAGGAAGCATAATGAATTTCCTTGAGGGTGCATGAATCAAACGCTCTTTGAATTTTTCGTTGGTTGGATATGTTGGGACACTTGTTATTCCGTGTTAATGGTTACTGAACAAGCTCATTCAGTAACTGTCTGCAAACACACTGTTCAGTATTTTACTAAGAATTTAACACACCCACATACACCTACAAACACATACCTGTTGACCATTGCTGATGCGCTCCTCTTTGAAGCGCAGTTTTCTCTCCAAATCCTGGATGACCGCATCCTTGGATCCCTGAATGTCTGAGTCTGAGGCGATGCGTGGTGTCTTGGTGACAGAGGACTTCCTTGGAAATGCTTTGCTAAAAGAATGACAAAAAGTTGAAAATAACCTTTATTTATTATATAGTAGGACTTGGTATTATTTCCACTGTCTGAAACAAACCGTTATATCCCCCTTACCCTTCCCTTTAAGCCCCTCGTAAACAGAAGTTTTGAACAGCAGGAAAGTGGCTGAGATCAATATAGGGTCTGGCCCCCCGTCACTGTGTGACTCACATAATCTCAGCACCTCTTTCCTCCATGGCTGCCCCACTTGCTTTCTAACATGAACCCTTATCTGGACATGTTCAGCTATAGCATTTCGCAGTGTGTCTTCTTATCTCTCACAAGTGCAGCAGGAATTCCAGGAATAGCAGGGGGAGTTCGGGAGTGATGAAAATTTACTGGCAAAGAGCTAAAAGGCGGAATGTCCTTGATGGAAGGAAAAAAAAATTACTCTCTTCAGGGACGCCATCAGACGAGGATTATCTACACACAAACAGATTTTTATCAGCTAACTCAATAAGCAGAGTGCAAAATCAGCTAGATACTCTGCAGAGTGATAGATTTTTTTAAAAAATATAAGCTAACGTTATTGTTTATATTAATTTCAACAAATCTTTCCGTCTCGAGGACTTTGTGTATATTTTTTTCCCCAATTGGGGTGAGGGCCTTGCACCTTTTGAGCAACTTTTGTTTATGTGTGTGGGGTCTCTAGTTGGCATTTTCCTGTAAACATGCTGCAAAAAAATGTAAACATGTCATCTTCCATCCAGCAGCAGACATTCTGCACTCAGCTGGCAGCAGTTAGTGCCTGACACACAGACTGTGCTGGCCTGATGCTGCTGACAGACTCTGTAAAAAAATATATGTGGTTAAAAGTGTATTTGAATGTCACTTACACAGTCCCGTTGCCTTTAGGAAGACCCATGGCATTGACTGTAGGGCTGCCAGGTGTGGAAGGTGTGGAGGGCAACACTGAGGAAAGGAAGCTGGAGGCAGGAGATGGAGGGACGGAAGAGAAAGGCGAGGACATATCTGAGTATGCTGGAGATGTGGCTACGGGTGGAGGGGGAGGAGGAGGTGGAGGAGGAAAGTCTTGGGCGGGACCTGATGGAGAGGACAGGCTGCCGGAGCTGAGGAAGGGCGGAGGTGGAGGAGGGAAGGAAGGAGAGCTTGGGGACTCGAGGCCGCCCGCCTTGGTGAAGGTGGGCATGGTGACCCTGCTGAAGGACTTGTGTGAGGTGGGTGGAGACAGAGGGGATGACAGGCTGGATCCAGAGGAGCCAGAGGACTGGGTGACGTAGCCCGCCCCACCGGGGCTCTGCGCTGCAATGAACTGCTTGGGCCGGGCATAGTTGAATGTGCTGGCTTGCATGGCTGTGCTGTTCTCCAACTCCTGGAAGGAGGGAGGAGGTGGGAGAGGTGGGGATGGAGGAGCAGGTGGAGATACTTCCTGAAGTGGCTGCAGAGGTGGAGGTGGGATTTCCTGATTCTGCTGCTCCAGCTGCTGCTGCTGCCAGTTGGCTGCTTCCTGCTGCTCCAACAGAATCTGGTCCTGCAGCTGCTTCAGCTGTGCCGCGTTCCTGTGAAGAACAACCAGTCATCAGAAAATAAAGTTTCATAAAAATGTTTTTTTTTAAAAACCCTGAGGGGCAGATGATAACAAGGTAACAGTAAAAATGTTACAAAATCATCTGTTTTTAGTTTATGCATGACACAATAGCCTGGTCTCAATCCAACTGTAGTCAGAACAAAACTGGCAGGAAGGTTGGAGGCCAGATGTGAACATCATCAATGGAGAGTCAAAGTGTTTGGAAAGTCAAGTGAAGTTAGCAAAGATGTAAATTATTAAAGACGCAAAGCATTTTCAGGATGACATCAGCACTCGGCCGTCAGCCTGACAGTTGTCAGCAGGAGTCGAACTGTGTGAAATGTTTTTCCTCTGCTCTGAAGGTGATAGCTTGTCAGGCCAGAGGCTTGGGCAAAGTGTTGGTATGTGTGCAACTTCTGGGAGGAAACCACTGCACGAGCGGCACCGACTGATAGTTTATCAGCCTCTAGCCTCTAACAAAGACTTGTTAAAAACCCCGACTGTTGACAATACATCAAGCGTGGTGCTGGAACCAGATGATAAGTGCAACAGTGAAGAAAACAGCTCTGTTCCTGTTGTTCAGCAGCGTTGAAGTGGATGGACAGAAAACTGGGGTATAAGCAGAGCTGTGGAAAAGTAAAACCCCAGGTGTGGCTCCTCGAATTTGCAGAATGAAGGGGAAAAAAATGCAATATTTCTGTGTCATTTTGCCAGGATCGTGATTTATTTTTGCACAGGCGTGGTCAATCAGTTCTTGTGTCATTGTGGAGGAGACGGAGGCTAACTCATAATGTAAAGTTTCAGTTGTCGAACCAGGAGGGTTTTAAAATGTTTTGAAAATCACAGGACATGAGTGAACTCTGAGGTGCTCTCCCTGAGGATCAGGAGGCCGTAGGTCTTTGGGAAAAAAGGATGAAAAGTTATAAACCTTGAGTCTACAGCTCACATGAGCATGTGAGACTGATGAGTTCTTCACAGGCTGCCTGCTCAGAATATACTGTACATCCCAGTGGTGCGTGTTGTCAAGAGTCCACCAAGTTCATGTGCCCAAATCTTTTCCAGATGTTGAATAATCAGCGGAGCGTTTCCACTATTTTTCATCTGTGACAATGCAAAGAAAACCCCCTCCCTCTCGGCTCGGGGTACAGATTTACAAATGTCACCAGTGCTAATTTGACAAAACTGATAGTCGTAGCATAATTTGACACGAGTCCTGCCAGATGGACTAAAAGAACAATTGTATCAACAATACCTCGGTTCAGATGTTTCAAACTACTTTTAGCTTTTGCCATCTACTCTCGGTGATTTCATTCAGCCTACCATTTATCAGTTGTAGGTACTGCATACATACTTTTACCCTTAATTGGAGATCATCACATAGACTGTGTCCTAGGCAAGTATTTTGGTAATACACGCCCAGAAGGGAATTCATTGGCTCAAATAAAAGTCAATAATTCAAAAACATCCCCTGCAGTCATTCCACCTGGTGCTCCCCTTACAGGACTCACTGAGCACACAATCAATTCAGTGTCCCCCCCCCTCTTTGTATACATTTTCCTTTACATTCCCCAAAGGTCTCCTGTTTGGGAGTCCACCAAAAGAGCTCTTTTACAGGAATAGTTTGGCAGCTCGTGAGGCTCACAGCTCTCCGCAGCGGTTTGATTCCTTTTTTGGCGGTGTTCTCGGAGGCATAAGCACCCTGCCCGTCTGCTCCAGCAGAGAGGAAACACTCTTAATTTCCTCAAAGCCTCATCCCACTCTCCTCGACACAATGCTTTACTGCCTCAGCAGGGGAAGACCTCAAAGACCTTTTTAGCATTTACCTACACTTTTGACACTCTCTTAGAGCTGAGTATAGTATTTCTGTTGGAGAAGTTAGTGTTTCCCCCCTCTTTTATGCTGTGTAAGTAGGATGAAGGGCAGATATTATCCTGTAACTGAGTTCATCCCTTTGTCTTAAAAAGAGCTCTTCACTTTCCAAGGGGTCTTCATTCATTATAAGTCAAACTATACATTATTACTATACAACAATATACTCCTAGTGTCAGTCAGCACTGAAATGCATTTCACTTCCAGCTAAATGCCATTTAGCATAGTCGGACTCTAATTTTACTAGATAAGACTGGACTCCGACTCCCATTTGGACATTTGCTTCACATTTGAAAGTGCATGAAAATGTTATGTTAGCTTGTGTTTGAAGCTGCACGAATAGTTTTATAGTCCACTCTAAAGTTTACATGAAGCAAGTGACCAGGAGTCTTCCAGACTTCTATGACCCTGCAGCTGTGCAGCCTCCAGCTCTCATCATCCGCACCGCTGTGACCACAAAGTGCATGACAAGCCACTACACAATGTCCGACTTCTTCATCCCATCTGCACTCCAGAAGAGCAGAATCCTTACTAAAACGTGACCTATACCTTGAGTAGATGATTACAAGTTGTTTAAAATGCGCCGAGAAGCAGAACAGGCTCCCATCACTCGCTCTTATTCTTTGTTCTTGCGGCGAGCGGGTCTGAATTAGGAGGGAAGTGTTCCTCTGTCGTCAAGCCAACGGCACTGTGTTTTGCTGTTCTGGTCTGAGCCAGCTGGCCCACAAAGCGCTCTGCTTCGCTGAGAGAAAATGCTCCAGCTCCTCTGTCTGTCATTCCAACTGAAAAGCAGCATTACTCTTATGTCTGTCTTTTTTTACCCTCTCTCTTTTTTGGTGGTATAAATAGGCAATAAGCCTTTGAGTCTCCTCTTATTTTCATCCTGAAAAATACTTTCCTTGGGCTGGATCCTGTCTTTAAATCCCTTTTTTATAAAAGGAAAAGGAGGGAAGGGTAAAAAAAGGGCTAAGAGGAATCCATCTCTGCAGTTTCTAAAAGCTCAATAAACAGACTCCAGAACAGCTTGACAGTAACTTAATTGAAGGACTCTTTTACAGCCCCGTGATGTATCAGCCTGCTAAACACTGAGATGTGCCAGATGCAGTGGGTCATTACCAGCAGCATGCTGCTTTAATAAATGAAGACCTCAACCTTCTAAATATCTGTGCTTGCACTGTACTGTTTGTTATTGTTCAGGAAGCGCAAACAAAGTGCGTGAGAAACTCATCCACTGTTCCACCGACTATCGAAGCAAGCTGGGAGCCATCCACAGGTTTATTTGCCGCCCATCTCGTTAGCTCTGCAGCTGGCTGTAAAAGACGGAGCCGCTTTATTAGACCCGTCCAGCTGATGACAGGAAGCGTACGAGGGAGAAGGGGGAGAACAGGAAGTTGTTGAGTGTACATCATCAGTAATGAGGGGTTTCCTTCTGTAAACAACAACATGAGGAGAACTGAGGCTGCAGTTCTCAGCAGCCTCAGCAGGAAGACTGAGGAATGGCTTTAGTGGGTATTATGCTTTCAGGCTACAGCAGACCCTACTGTGTGTTTGTTTCTACAAACACCTGTGGCTGGGTAACAGCACGGCTTCGCAGTCTGTAAATGATTCATAGAGAAATAGCGAAACTAAGCTCCGGTATCACACCTACAACTCAAACACTGCCTGGAAATAGTGTCGCACAAATGGTGACTTAAATCAGAGACCGAGTTCAAGAGAACTGTGAGATTAAAATCACACAGTTGCAGCACAAAAATGGGTATAGATATTGAAACACATCTGGTTCACAGCTACTGTTGCTTATATTCACCGGTGAGCATTGCATCATTACTATTACGTGTGTCAGCACGAAGCTGTCCGATGCCCTCGAGCAAAAACACACCATCAGTCTGACAAAGTGACAGATTGACACACTGTTAGTAAGACTGTCTTGTTTAACTGTGCCGGAGGAGTCCCTTCTGACTCAAGTTTCCATTTGCTTACTTTTTGTGTTATCCTTCCCTAGAAAATGTGTCATGTTGAGAATTTCTAAACTTTGTGAGTACAGAGAAACTTGCAGTAAGTCTTACATGTACAAATCTGTTGTGTAATGTTGTGAAATTTTAATTTACACATGGCAACAGCTGGGAAAATAATTCTGACACAACACAAAGAAGCCTGCGCTCTTTTCATTCTCTCTCTGGACTCCCTTGTTCATATATGTCCACCTCTACTTACTTTCACAAGAGAAAACGAGCTAACAAAGAAACCGCTCCAATTTTCCACGAGCATTTCAGAATAATCTCACAGGGTTGTCTGACGCTCAGAATCCAGTCTGCTGCTGCTTCATCTGCAGCCGCTCTCCATCATTCAGTTCTTCATCTCAGTGCATACGTTCTCTTTAGCTTATTTTCAGCCCCACTCTTCCCTGGTATACCTCCACCTCCTCATTCTCTTTGGCTCTAATTGCACACACACCACATAAAACAGAACCAGACTGTTTTCCTTTCTCCCCCTCTCTTTAAAGCGTAACACGGAGCATTTTTCTTATTCCAGCCACACCAAAAAAACAACAAAAAAAACCAACCAGCTTACGGCTGCCCGATCACACACTTCCACTTTCTCTCTGCCCTACTTTCTCTTTTTCTCTTATTCCCCCCCCCTCGCGCTCTATCTGGGCTCATATTTCATACGCAAGGTGAAGAGGCTCTCAACAATCAGCGAGCCCTGCTTTTCTCTATACACCTCCATCCATCTCTCCCTCTTCTCCCCACTCCTCTGGCTCAGCCCTGATTGTTTTTTTCCCCCTTTCTCTATAGAAGGAATGCTGAAGACATTCTTCGGTGGATTGAAGTGGGAAAGACATCGCCATCAAATGGGATTAACAGCAGGAGTGGAGGGAAAGAAGGGTAGAAGGAGGAGGCGGATGAAGGAAAAGGAAGAGCCAGAGAGAGAAAGAACTCAGTCAGTGAAGAGTTACAGCGGAGTAAGTCAGAAGTTTTTTCCACCTAACAGACTATTGTGTTAACTAATCCATCTGACTCCACAGAGGCGCTCTGCAAACAAATGAACCTCGCCACATAAACACAGTCGCACTGCTGGAAAGAAAACTAACAAACTAACTTCAGCTAAAGTCGCTCATAGTGATGCTACTCTTCTTCCCCCCCCCCTTCTTTCCTTTTTCTTCTTTTTCTCTTTGCAGTCCAAACTCGCTGCCTTTCTAGAGCCTCCAAAATGAATGGTTATCACACTCAGCCTCCGTCTGCTCCTAAACCACACACCAGCTCTGACAACATATGATTTAAACATTAACATGTTGAGCTGGTAAACCCGGAGACTGTGAAGGAAAAAAAAGCTGCTGTTTATTCTACCTCAGTCGTTTGCCTCCCTTTTCTTCTCCTGCTCTCTATTTTTATTTTACTGACAAAGTGTTTCAGTCAGAAAATGCAAATAAATTCAAGAAATTCTGAGTTTTTGAAAGTTAATGAAAAGTCCCCAAGCTTAATTCAATTGAGATCTGAGTTTAGACAAAAGAAAAAGCTTTACCTTGAGTGGTAATGTCTGTGGTGGAGATATTTCCCTGCAGGAGAGTGGACTGCAACTGACTGCTCCACTTTCAGGTAGGAGACGCATATATAGCGGTGAGCGGCCAGACAGTGACAGACACAGTCTCTCTCTCTCTCTCTCTCTCTCTCTCTCTCCCTCTGAGTCAGTCTGTCTGTGAGCTCCTCCTCCTACACAATAAAAGCATGCAGTCTGCCAGCTGAAAGCCGGCCCTTTCAGAATAAACGTTCAGCACTGACCGCAGAGCTGATTTACTGTCATGGATAAGAATGAGAGAGACACCCATATCCAGTGTCTTTTGTTTGTCATTTTGTGTTTTAGATTTATAATGTTTCTTGAATGACTGAAGACTTGAGAGAGACAGGATGACTGAGAAGAGGTATAGATCTATGGAATTAATCATCTAAAGAAATCTCTCAAATTCAGGTGACACGAATGAGATTCATCCATCGTAAGGTACATTTTAAACTAGGCCACGTCTGGAAATAAAATCCACATTCTCTTTATGGCAGCAGAAACATTATCTATCTATGTCAAATGAGCAGGAGAGATATAATAGTTTCATGTAACGCACGCACACTGTTGTGGACCTTTGGAATCATTTAAACAGTGGACGCACTCCAAGTGTCACTGTGTATGTAAACACACCCATCACAACCACATAGATCTGGTTTCATTCACTGAAAGTATTCAGTGTAAAAAACAAAAACCTCTAATTTTTGTGGAATGAGTAATTTAAAAAAAAAGAAAAAGGAATTGATCATTTCTATTTTTGTGAGTAGTCTATTTTTAGAGGCCGGTTGAGTCATGGTGTGTTGGTGGGAGGAAAGTAGGAGGCCGGTGATCCGGTCCAGTGTAGTGTTTTTGTGTCTGTTTCAAGTGTGCGTGCAATGATTGGGGAAAGGTCAGGCAGTTTTGTAAACCGTGTTATCTACAGCAGTCATTCAGTGTATATGTAAGATACTTTTATTGTGAAAGGAAGGGGAAGAAAAGACGTCATTTTTACAAATTCAGTTTTTTGGTAAGATTCACACTTCAATAGGGTGAAACTTTCCCAGTAACCCTCATCACACCCACAAACATGAAGACTGAATGTATGGTATTCTTAAATAAACCGCAAAATAGTTCAAACTAATCGAAAATAATCTGCTTAAAAAGAGTTTACAAGGAAATGTTAAAATATTTTTGTTAGCAGAGCTTTAGTTTTTAAATTAATTGAATCTATTTAATTTCAGTATTCCAGTTTACAGTGTGTTCTACTGTAGGTACAGATAGAAATGAGCACGGCCACAGTTCGTCTAACAAAAGGGATTTTTTTCTATAATTTTTAAGAGTTTTGCATATATTTTGTTCAGCAAGGCAGTTTTCACACAATAAAGCTGCTTTGAAAATCTTCTGAAACCCTTCACATCAGAGAGCTTTTAGATACAATGTATCAGTGTCACCTCAGCACTACGAAACCTGTTATTTCTAATGGCTTTTAGCAAAGTATCACCCAATCACTGTGTGAGGCTCTCGTGCACTGTGACCAGTAGCAACAAAGCAGTCCTAGCTGGGTGAGTAGGTACAAAATTCCAGTGCAGTGGCCAGCACAACATAAATTTTGGACCTTTTGCTCAACCTAGCAGTGCATAGTGTGTTTGCTTGTCTTCAGCATTCCTTCTGCTTGTCTATAAGTGAACAACACAGTGATGTAAACACCGTTGTATTTTTCCCAAAGCCATTTTCGTGGTTTTGGGTAAAATAAAATGAGATAATGAATCCCACATCTTTGGTTGGCATGGTTACCACTTTGTCTGTACAACATGTGTGGTATATACTTGCTACTTAAATACATCACTTACTTCTGCATTCTTACCTTAAATTTACACATTTCCTTATTTTTTGTTAGTGAACAGAGCATGAGAATGTCTAAAGCCTGTGTTAAACTAGCGGTCCCCAACCCCTGGGCCTCGGACTGGTACTGGTCCTTCAGTTGTTTGGTACTGGGCCGCGAGATTTGAGGCTAGGTGTGAAATTTATGGTTTTCAGGGTTTTTAATCGTTATTTTTTTATTGTTTATATCGTTAACTCGATTTCCCTGGGTCTTTTCCCGTGTGTTATGAATAAATTGTTTTTGGTACAGGTACTGGTTTTAATTTGTTGTATTTATCCACAACACCTTACAGGTCGGTCCGTGAAAATATCGGACATAAACTGGTCCGTGGTGCAAAAAAGGTTGGGGACCGCTGTGTTAAACACAGACCTTAGCTTATTCAAAAACACCCGCTGACTTTGAGGTAAAGAAACTGAAAAAACAAACTCTCTTATTCATACAGCACCTTACTTGGAGAGGGTCTCCTTGTCCCTTCGAGGTACGAGTCATTCCCTGCGACTCAACTCATTGACACTTAGAAGCGAGTCAGAGTGGGCCTCGTCTGCTCTCAGTGTCGTTTTCTTGGTGACAGCAGTGTACACATTATCACACCCTCTAATTAACATCCACAAGTGGAAGTTGTGTGGTAGTCTAATTGAGAGTGTGTTTAAAGAGAGATACCGTGTATGCCACACATGAAGCCGCACTCACCACTTGCACCACCACCCGTAGTCAGGATCTAATCACAGGTTGATTGACCTCATCCGGAAACAATTCTTCTCTCCGAGTGTATGTATGTTGGGTAATGTGTATTTATCTGTTTGTTTCTCAGTGTTTAACGTACCAGGCTGCTCTTTCCTGGGAAACACACTCTGCTTTCTATGAGGGGGATCACTGAAGCCGCTTAGTTTCCATGCTGTCAACTCCCAAGCATACAGCCTGGGCTCTTGCTCTCCTCATCCCTCCATGTGTCCTTTCATCACTCCCTCCCCGTCTGCTCACCCCTCTCTCTCTGTCTTCCAGCTCCCTCTCTGTGTTATGAAGGTCAGCTCCCACAAGTCTCTTCCTTATTTGGAAAGTTTCTCCATTCCATGCAGGTCACTTTAGCGCAGCCGACCAATCCAGTGGTTTGTTAGTCTAGTGTCTCAGCCAATCCTGTGTCTCCCATGTCCTTTTAAGGGCTGCCCATCTCTCACTCTGGAGGCCCAATGTGAAATTATCTGCTTTCCTGCTCCCTTGTGTCTCTGGTGACTTCATTTCAGCTTTTATTCTGTTGCTCAAACCTCGTCCTGTCCCCGATGAGAACTAACTTTCTGTGTCTGTCTTTTTCCAGTTGCATGTAATCAAAAACCTCTGTGGCCAGCAGTCTCTAAAATAAAGGTATACATTAGAGCAGTGGTTCCCAGTTTTTTTCTGACATACAGAAGTCCTCAAAAGCCTCTTGATCACCATCACCTCTCAAGCTCAAATGTGGTTGTTTCAACTCATTTTAAACTCAACTCTGGAGCAATTGTAGCTTACTCTTACCTATTAGATTTGGCTTACTGTTAATCAGTTACAACAATTCACATCCTATTTAGACTATTAATCCACTACTTTTTGTTACTACTTTATTTAATAGCTACTAATTACGTTTATGTTTATCTACCTGTGACACTGGCTGGATGCTTTGTTAGGTATATCTGTTCAGTTGCTCAATAATGCTACTATCTACTTGGGTTATCACATGGCAGCAACTCAACAACAGTGCATTTACTGTAGGATTGTTGACACGGTCGTGATGACCTGTGGAAGATTCGGGATTTGAAAAAAAGAATATATCGTGTCAGTAGCAGTTATCTGGGCAAAAATACCTTGTGTATGTAAGAGATCAGAGGAGATCTGTTTCAAGCTGATAAGAAGGCAACAGCAGCTTAAATAACCACTCATTAAAAGGTCTGCAGGCAGCTAACAACAGGTAACTGAGGCTAACTTTCACACAAACTCAGCAAAATTGGATGACAGAACAGAAAAACGTGTACAATATTTTCTTGGAATATTTTCTCGGTACACTATGGATTGCAAAGCTCTAATCACCTCAGATGAGGTAGAAAACAGATTCACTTTTGGCAAATCATTTTTTAACAACTCTTTATCTAGGATGTTTAGCTAACATTTTGTTGTGTTTATTTAAACTTTTAGCTAACAGTTTTAGCAGTTAGCCATACTTTTAGCCACTTTCCAGTTTTTAATATGAATTTTATCTTTTTAAAATCTAGTATGTTTAGTTAACAGGTATTTGTTCTACTGTGCTTTTAGATATGTTAACATTTCTAGCCACGCTAGAATTTTAGCTCAATATTTCAACTTGTTTATTCAATTCAGTTTTATTTATATAGCTCCAAATCACAACAACAGTCACCTCAAGGCACTTTATGTTGTAAGGTAGACCCTACAATAATATATACAGAGAAAAAACCCAACAATCATATGAACCCTCATGAGCAAGCACTTTGGCGACAGTGGGAAGGAAAAACTCCCTTTTAACAGTAAGAAACCTCGGCAGAACCAGACTCAGGGAGGGGCGTGGCCAATTACTGCGATCGGTTGGGGTGAGAGAAGGAAGACAGTTTATTCATGTTTAGATGTTGTACGCCATTACTGCACATTACTTATTCAAGATGTTAAGTTAGCAATTTAATTGGTTTATCACAAATTTTGGCTAATGATTTCTGACTTTAGTTTATAATTTAGCTAGTTTTTTCTAGCTAAAGTTACAAAATGATTTCATTAGCTAAGAGTGTCTAAATTTACATAATTATAAAATGTAAATTAGTTGATGCACTCGGTAAACTATTTTATTAATTTTATTTACTTTTGCCCATTATATTTATGTATTAATTATTAATTTTCCTTTCTATTTTCTACTGTGTGCCTGTTAATTTTGCAGGTCCACACAATCTTACAGTAAATTAAATTGTAACTTTTGATTTTCTTCAGTTTAGCTGAACTAATTTTGACACATACCCACTGACCACTGCAGAAGTACCCCAGCTTGTGAGTTACTGCTTTTTATCTGGTCAGTGCTTTAGATGTTTGATGACGAAGAACCACAAGCAAAGATGTCAGTGTGCAGCTAGTACCATATGTGGTTCTTTAACATAAATGTTTCCACCACTTTCCATAAACCACAAGCAACACCTCGACAAGAAAGTGATTGTTAATACTTCATTAGAGAGTTCATGACTTGCACCTCGTAAACACAAACACACTGCTGAGAGGAAGCTCTGAGTCACAGCACAGATATGCGACATATCCTGGCAGCCCTAGCTCCTTGCTCAGCAATGCAGCACGGACAGAATGTGAATCCTGGTTTAAAGTGAGAAGAGTGAGGTTTTTAAAATGAACAAATGCATAAAGAGTCAATGACGACCTGTTGTGACACAAGTTTATTCTGTGTGTGTTTCTGAGTCAGTTTAGTGAGAGACTAATGAGGACTACTGAAGAGACGTTTGTTTGTGTCTTTGGTTTATACCCTGTTTCCCTGGCAACAACCTCACTGGGGTTATAGCGGTTTGGCGCAACTACGGAAGTCATTTAATCTCAGAGGTATGATAATTATTTCAGTGGACATTGACCTTCGTATACTTTTTAGTCTATCGGCAAGAAATACGGGCTGCATTAAAGTATATTAGTCCATTCTAATTTTATAACTATAGAATTCTATAGTAAAATTCTATTACTGCAGTATGTAAGCATGTCCTGTAAGCACTCTGTTGATAACATGTATGTAATGTCTGCATTTTGAGGTGTCTTTTTTTGTTTGTTTGTTTCAGAAGGATAATGAACGAAACTGAGTACCTAAAGTTGTTCTATAGACGGTATAGAACAGATGGATGTAGCCACCATGACTGCTGTCTTGTACAAAGTAACCACCTACCAAAATAAATAAAAAAAATACTCAAACCAAAGTCCAAACTACTGTCTGTACCAAGCAGCAAGCCAAATAAATCCATTAAAAATGCTTGAAAAGTCATCAACACCACAAACATCTTTAAGTTGTATTATGAGACTGCAACTGGCTAAAGCCATACACAGTATAAAACACTGATGTAGCCTCCAGGTTTAAAAAATGAAGCTAACACACAAGTGCCTTAAACCTGCTTTTTTTAATGGCCACCGGGGGGCGAGACTTGTAATTGCAAAAAGAGTTTTGGTCCTATTGAGATGTGCACATTGTTTGAGAGTTGTCCGCCATTTTGAATGTGTTACAACCCAGTGTTGGTCAAGTTACTTGAAAAAAGTAATCAGTAACTAATTACTGATTACTTCCTCAAAAAGGTAATCCTGTTACTTTACTGATTACTTATTTTCAAAAGTAATTAATTACTTAGTTACTTAGTTACTTTTTAAAAACACGATTTACAACCTGAATAGGTGATAAAGTGATAGGTCTTTCAGCCCTATTCCACTTTTTCTGCATAATCCATCATACAAAATGTAATTAAATGAAAAAGTCTCTTTTTAAAACTTGTTTTATTAGTTTTAATCTTTTAACTTTATGCATCAAGCAAAAATTTTATTATATGCAACATTCTCTGACTGGAAGAAAATAAAATATTTTTTGTGTTTACACTCACTCTTTCAAATAGATGCAAGTAAAACACAGCAGAAAATAAATAAAGTCAAAGACTCAGCGGTCCTGTTGCTCTATTTTCACCTGTAAAGCAGGAGTTGGGTAGGTGGGGGTTTGCCCTGGTGCAGGTGTGCTGCAGCGGTCAGTTCCGCGAATTTCTCTGTGAATTTCCCATTACGTCGTTGTGCACTCGGTGCTTGCTCGGAAGTTTAGGGGGTTTTTTTCACTGTAAAAAGACGTTTTCTTCCCACGCACAACGGACGCTAATGTTTTTGTCACTTTTTATGGAATCAAACTCAAAATAAGGTCAGTACTTCCACGCTTTAAACGCTGCACGCTCATACTCTCTCCAGCACTCGATATATTATCCACTGTTAATCTGCACACAGCTGCTGCCACAAACGTCGCACTCGCTTACATCACTGTCACGAGACATTCTCGCAAAAAAAAAAAAAAAAGAAAAAAAAAAAGAAAAAAAAGAAAATCACAGTTTTAGTAACGCAGCGTGCTTACAGGGAACGTAACGGTAATCTAATTACCGTTTTTGCAATAGTAATCCCTTACTTTACTTGTTACTTGAAAAAAGTAATCGGATTACAGTAAACGCGTTACTGCTCATCTCTGTTACGACCACCGGTTACTTGGAAAAAAATGTGTATTCCCTGATTGGCTGTCAGTGGTTCATGGCTCTTGCTGGGTGAAATTGATTCACAAAGAAGTTGCTGTACCAAAAACCTCCTAGTGATTGCTTTGGTTGCTAGCAGACTGCCACAGTTGCGTGTAGTTTTTCATGACTGCTTGTAAACACTCGCTAACTACCAGCTGGGCAATGGACTTGGGCTTTAGCAATCATTTTCCTAGTGAAGGCAATCAAACCTCCACTAACCACTTACAACCTGTTGGAGAATGGTAATTTTTCCTTCACAACCAGTGCCTGTAAGATGGCCATGGACGGATCTCTATGCCTGTGTGATTGGGGACTTATTGACTTGATCACATGTCCAAAATGTCCAAAACAAATCAGGGTCAGATGATCAGTGATCATGCGTTTGCAAAACCTCAATAGTAGTCTATGAGAAACTGGTTTCATTATGAGAAAGAAGGATTATCTAGGGTCTGCTTTGACAATCACATGGTTTCCTTGTTTGTTACATCCAACTATGACACACCAAGATGGCTTCAAAACAGGACTTCAGAAACCAACTGGTGATGTCATATCTTTCATACTGTCTATGCCTGAGGAAATGCTGCCACACTCCTAACTTTAAGCTTTACAAGTATTTATATATAACTAAAAAGTTCACCTCCTTTAGAATTTAAATGCATAGCGAAATATCCACAGAGGCTAAAACCTTTTACTGTATCAGCCTTGAAAACATGCTTCATAGTTAAGCATTTGAACGTGCGAGTCTGTGAGGATTGCTTCAACTGGCCATTAGAGGAGTTGCAGTTTTTGGCACTCCTTTTCTTGCTACATTTTTAAACCCTGGAGGCTGGTGCTTAGTAAAACTAGTCACTAGAATTCCTGTTGAAGTATACTCAAGTGAACTGTACAGAACATTCTTGTTAGTCTTAAGGAGGTTTAATTAATGTTGCCTTCATTTTTCAGCTGTTTTTTCTTGTGATATTCATGGTGTTTGGGACCACCCACCCTTTGTCTGTGTGTGTGTGTCTGTGTTAGGGTTGAAAAGTATTTGACTGTAATTGGAATTTTAGAATAATGACATGATCTGATTAGAATTTTTCAGACTTCTGTTATCCAAAAATAAATCTTATTAATATAACCATGATAAGCAATGATCGTGTGTGTGTGTGTGTGCGTGCATGCGTTAGGTCATGCCTTTTTACAGCCTGTATTGATCTACTTTCTTCATAAGGGAAACTTTTTACATACTGTCATCTGTGTAATTCCATTCAAATTTTCCACTTCCTCCCCTTTCCAGATTGATTGACCCCTGCTTTCATTATCCAGGCCACTTCTGCTTGCACTTAAAATATCAGTTCAAGACTCTTTATAATCAGATGCTGTCACTGCTTACTCCATGTACAGTAAGTCTTTGGTCTGTTTAAAATCAAATACACAACTCGTGTTCCTCTTTCTTTCGCCCTCAGGCTTTGCACTAGCCACACACGCACTGCACATTATACAGTCAACCATTCATTATTACAGCATTTCTTTAACAAACCCACAAAAAAAAAAAGAAAAAAAAAAAAGCCCGAAGCCCGAACCATTCTGAAACCTCTGCACAAACATCACGATCACTGTTGTGAGAAAAGTCTAAATTGAGGTCCTGCTAAGTGCCAAAGCTTGCCTGTTTTTCATCATACTGAGTAAAAATGAACATAATGTAGAGCTGTATATAAAAAAACAAATCCACAGCAGTACAGAGAGTTCAGCTCGCACGTACATAAGAAGCAGTTTGTGGAATAAAATCCATGCAAGAGAACAATTTTGACTGTCAAAGCCAATGCCTGGTCTTATGAACAAGAGATTAAGCTGTGGAATGGGTTTGGGGATAATTGTTACCTCTGCTACTCATGCTTGTTGTAACGCCCACCTAAACATTATGCGGTACCAACCTATAATATAATGCTTTGCCCTTAGTATCGCGGTCAACATCGTGGTGGTCACACCTTTTTAATGTTGTACTCTAGTGTCTCTTTCTGTGTCTTGGAGTCTTTCTTGGAGTATTTCAGAGTATGTAAGTCGTCGTGTCATATGTAGATTGTTAAATAACTTGTACATCAAAAGTAGGTATCGAAACTGCAGCTTCCCTTTGTTACTTACCAGATCCCTTAAGACAGCAAAGTGAGGAGAGAGGATGACAACTCAGCCCCTCAGCAATTTACCGCTGTTTGGCTAGCATCAGTCTTTGAGAATCATACTATTGATTTTTGCCAAAGGTGTCTCCAGACCATACTACCATCAATGCCAAACACACATTTGCTTGTAACTACACTTGCATGGTCATAAGGTCACAAGTAAAAAAGATAATGTAAAGCTCTCAAGCATGTCTTTGATATAAAGAGATGTTTAGGACGTAAAGAAGTCTGAAAGTAAAGTCTTCCCTCTATCCACTGGGTCACAGAAAAACTAGCAAGCAAACAAAATCAGAAGGTTTAAGGGAAACATAACGATCAGCATGATTTGGTAGGGATAAGTAACATAAGTGTGCTTATTTTCAAGCATGTTTAATACTAACTTTGTATTTGGTTGCTCTTCTAGTTTTTGACTATTGATTAGATGTGAATAATATTTTATGGAAGAATAAGTATTCATAAATAAGTTAATGGGGAATATTCGGTCCATCCAGGACTGATTATAGTCAAACGAATGTGGGTATTTTCTTCAGTGGTAAAATATACAGTAGTATGGCTCTGTTTTGGGACCTCCCTGCCCTTTCATACCGAGTACTGACAAGGAACATTGAAGTTGGATTGCAAAATAGCTTGCAGATGAAGAGCAAGTTAAAGTAAAATAATCTGCACAATGTGATGTTTTTCGGGAGTAAGTCCAGAAGGTGTAAGTATAAATATAGAAGGCAAACAGCTGAGCCATCACCTGATGTGAGATAGCTGAAACCTGCTGGGACTGTGAGTGCAGCTTGACTTCATAGCCTTCATAAACTAATACAACCTCTGCGAAGATTTCATGTATCACGGTGTGACGATAACTTTTTCTTTTATGAGGTGTCTCAATAGACAAGCATGAACCTTTATCTGTAGGCGTATAAAGAAAACCAACCCTGGATACCAGCAACACTGACACGTCATCTGCTAATACATGTGCACGCATCTGGATTAGAGCACACAGATTTACAAGCTTAAGGTGTTACTCCGCCAGTCTGTCATGAAAGCACTTTACAGGTTGTCACGCGTTCACAGTTAAACCCTGCAGAACAGGTGAGACAATAACTCTTCCCATGATGGCCCTGTCCATATGTTTAGATGCAACAGATGTCTCACTGGCACGCAGTATTCCTCAACTGTTTAAGCTCTATATTTAAGGGCCTGCTATGGGAACTATGGTTTATTTCCCAGACAAGCACACACAATCAAATGAGCTCCAATGCCAAGAGAACTTTGGGTTGCCTTAAATAACAAATGTGCTTGAAGCAAAAGGTCACATTAACTAAACATTTTTACATTGTATGCTTAATCCTTAAAACAGTTTATAAAAAGACAAACAAAAAACTGTCCGTACATGTTTGTTGCTTGTTCTTTTATCCTGCTTGCAGTAGTCTGAAAATATCACATCCATCAAATTCACTAAGTACTAAAGCACATAAATCAGCCATAATTCATGTCATTGTGTAGTAACGTTAGATGTAAAAAAGCTGAATTCCAGATGCAGTGAGATAGTGTTTCTAGCTTGCTATCCATCACTTCACTGCCTTGTGGTAAAGAACTTTGCTTTCCATTCAAACACGAACCTTGGTTCAGATCTACCCAGACAATCTGGGCCTCTCCCCTGAGAATTTCCTATAATTCTTAATGCTGATGTCTGGCATCAACACCGGACATCAAACCCAAATGCCTACCAACCCAGCTCGCTGTTCCTTCAGCAGAGAGAAACAGCAGGTCTGTTTTCACAGCTCGGGTCTCCTGCAATCCCGCCTGCCTGCCAAGTCACACAGCGACTTCCTACATCTCATCAGCCCAGTATTATTAAAGCAAAAGTCATCCCTTACACAGGCTTCCAGTATGTTGTTCCTGTGATTTAGAACGTTTTATTTTAGATTTATGAATATGCTCTTTTCATTTGAAATAAACTCTAGCGATTTGCGATTATCTAGCAGCTGTTCTCTGCTCGATAATAGCCAGTGCTGTGAAAACACTGCATTTTTGGGAGTTATTTGCATGCACGACTTTCAGTAGTAAAAGCTTAAATGCACATAACTCCAGAAAACTAATGACGTAGCATGAAAGCAAGTAAGTCTAGACACTTATCCTTTAAGCTAACTAAACCGCTCACTCTGATAATTAAAGTCAATCCACACTGATCCTCACTGCCTTTGTGTACATACAATAAAACAAAAGCTATTTCACGATAAAACCTTATTTTAAATATACAAGACGTTAGTGTAAGAGTTTCCACACTGTGTCTGTCTGCTAACAAAGTGGTTTGTTGGAAAGTCTTATGTAAAAAAAACCTTCTGTAAAAAACAAACCCAAAAGTAATTAAAGCAGCAAAGTGGGATTACTTTTTAAAGTTGCTGCATTGCAGAATATTGCAGAGTATCTCAGACTACATGGACACTGAACAAACAGGACCTGATGAACTGAATGAAAAGCCCTGGGTGCTTTAAGCTGAGAGTGGTCAACCTCTGTTTATAGAGGCCATTTGAGGAAACGGTCTGGCAGAAAGATGACCTTTGGCTAATGGCATGGCTGCTGGTTTTACTGTGTAATTACAGATTTTAAAGGGGAGAGGGCAGGAGAGGGGTGGCTTACACTGCCTCACAGTTGGGAATTGATTGTTTCTAGTGGCGTACTTGTGATGTTATTGTGGAAAAACTCACAGAGAACCAACTTTGCTGATATGCTGCTAGTTGAAGAAATCCCACACATTTGTTAGAAATGTAACCCTCGTACACAAAGTTGCTGTACATTATGTTATACAAATTAGATTTGGAAGCTAAAGTCAGTATCATTGTCATTGGTATCTATAATATTAATCTCATATTCGTTTAGGAAAGAAATTTAAATGGAATGTAATGCCCGTTATAATCAAAACCTAAAATTCAATATGAATCATTTAACAGGATCTTCTGTTCCCATCAAGGTTTGAACCATTTTGGACAACAACCAGTTAGCTTACAACTAACTTGCTCTTGTCCCTGTAGCAGTGGTTGATGTTAGAATGATTTAGCCCTATGATTTTTGGCTTCTTTCTGGGTCTTTATGAGTCCAGTGGTGCTATTTTGGGGGCTTTTTTTTTTTTTACCCTGGGATTAGTTTTGATGTGTGTTTAGGTTGGAGGGATAACACCAGATCTTATAACCCTTAGTGGGATGGTCTGTGAGGCTTCCATCAAAGGGTTGTAAGGCCCTTTAGCCTTTTGCAATTCAGTGGTAATATTTTGCTGATTGTTCGGACTTCTGTTTTTTCTTTGTTGATAATAAATGGTAAAGTTTTTTGAAACTACTCAACTCGTTTTGGTTTTATTGGATGTCTTTCTGTAGGGTTGTAACATCATTTCGTGGCTTTTCTGGGACTGTCTGACTTGCTGATGTGAAGTTTTAATGAGTTTGATTTCTTGTGTGTCTACTATCGCTTTGCCTCTTTCATAGTTAAATTTACAAGGTCTACAGAACATGTGGCACAGCTCTACAGCATCGTCCTCATAGTCATATTTACCTGTAATTTTCTGCCTCCTCCACTATACTCTCAGCTCTGGAAGCACAGAATTAACAAGTCATAACATTTACATGAACACCAGATAGGAGCAGGTATCAAATCCAGCACACATGCAGTGAAACTGGACTGTGCAATGCAGGAATCAAGCTTTACTGCACTGTAATCAAACTGTAGACCACATGCAGACAGACATAAGCCACATCAATGCCACACTTAACCATCTGCTGTGGTTTTCATATACCAAATTAACTGTTTTATTTATATTTATATATATATATTTGTTTGTTGCAAATCACCTTGTGGCTAACAGTTGGCATATAGTGGACATCCAGTCCGAGACCCAACAATGTATTTACCGAACTGCATATGTATGTCAACCAATGGTTTTCATTGGTAGTATCTTCAATGTCTCATCTCAAAATTGAGAACTGCTTTTGGCCGTTTATCTTACAAGAGGCTGAATTTCATTCACATCTGTTGGTGTTGTTCACCACATTTCCCCTTAACTTTTACCAGAACTAAAAAGATGAAATATTGCAGGTCAAATAAAACTAAAGACCATTGTGAGGGCACTTTTCGGTAAAACCAAAGTTCTGGCTGTACAGCATCTATCCATTAAACAGAAGGAGGTCAAGCAATTTAAGTTTGGTTTTTTTTGGTTTTTTACATATACTATTTCACTTTGTTATGTGTTATGTCATGTGTACAGCACTTTGTTTTCAGCTGAGAGTTGTTTTGAAAGTTCTATATAAATAAATTGCTTGCTTGCTTGGTGTAGTACCTTCCTTGACAACCATACATAATTTCAGTTAAACCTTTCAGTTTTAAAGTTCCAGTACATGATAATTCAAGGATCATTTAGGTCATTAACTGGATTTCACTAGTGTCTTTCTGAAATTTGGAACCAATTCAATGCATCTGCAGGCTAGCCTGGGAGATCCGGGGCAGAAGGATCACTATGGTGATATAGGAAACCCAGTGGATTACCAGTATATGTTTCATTCAGCCTTTAAGAATCATCGGTGTCTGTGTAAAGTCTAATTAAAGTCCAATATTTGTTAAGTTCAGTGGACCAAACTGCCATCTTTAAAATAATTTCATTAGGATAACTCTAATGTGAATATGAAACAATACCAGTGTGGCACCCTGGAAGCATGAAGGGAGTGCTAACCACAGCTTCCCTGCTTTTAGGACAAAGGTGGAGTTTTGTTACATGTCCAAAAAAGAAATGCATCTGCTAGGTGGGTAAAACCCATGCACAAAAGGCTTGTTAACTGCAGACAAAACACAGGACTTTTGAAAATAAAGCCATACCCTGTCCAGCCCTTATCTAATAACCATGACATCCTACCTGATCCCTACAGAGCTGTCAGAAAGGTGCTCAGGAAAAAACACTATACTCTGTCCTGGGCTGGGCGTGCAGTGCGAGGTCAGACAGAAACAATAAGAGCCATCCAGCAAATGCCACTCTGATCTGTTTACAGGCACAGACAGACAGCAGCTCCCAGACTCACCCTGGCACACACGATGCCACACATAAAGGCAGAGGAATGCTTTTGTTCTGAAAAGGCCCGGGAGTCCCCCTTTAACCCTCCTGACAAAACCGAGACTCAACACTATCATTCCCACCACACCTCAGACGATCATCCAAGTCTGTCTCCCTCCCTCCAGCAAGCCCCTTGCTGCTGAGTAGCATACACCGTAGGCACAAACACATGTGGACAGGACCGATACTTACAGCTTTGGTTTAGGTTTGGTAGGCAGCGGAGGCCCGTCTTTCCCAGGGGATGGAGACAGCTTGCCTGGTGCTGGGCATGAATCTGGTATCACAGGGGCTGGACTTTGAACTGGCATAGAGATATCTGTTGTGGGATCAGACTGTGGCAGAGGTGGCGGTGGGGGCGGTAGTGTGGTCTCTTTAGGAAGGCTTGGAGGTGATGGTGGATGCAGGGCTTGGCCATTTTGCACAGATTCTTTCCCTTTGTCCTCCATCTCTGTGCTCATCTGTACTGGAGGCATAGCTGACACACTGGGCCAGATCTCCAGCTCCTTGATCTGGAGAGTCTCAGCGCTGGGCTGAGGCAGCGTCTTGGGTGGCAGCTCCAGGAGGCTGATCTCGGTGGGTGGGGGAGGAGGAGGGAAGGCTGATGCATCCTCAAACCCTGAGCTATCACCAGACATGCCATTACTGGATGAGTCCTCAGCTGCTGAGGGAAACAAACAAGAAGAAGGTGGATTTTTGTTTTTTAACTTTAATGTTTAGTTTTTCTTCTAGCCATCACAGACCTTATAAAGATCACACACACACACACACACACACACACATACACTGCATCACTGCATATCTGATCTGAAGCAGCAGCTGGGTCCAGTCAGTTCAGTCTGATGCAATTCCTGTTTATTCAGCCTTTGCTTTAAACTGTGCGGTGAGTCCCATTCTGTACATACACAGTTCTGTCTGTGAGCATGCACACAGAAATATTTGTGTCCCGCTCCACTCACAAATTTCACCTTTCCCTCACATGCGACATAACAACAATACACACAAAAGAAGACAGTGATCTTCTAAAGACCTACCATGGCAGCTTTTATTAATGAATGTAAACTGTAAGACCTCAGGGGAACTACTGGACTATCAGTGCTAGTGCAAAGAGCCAGAACTGACTCCTTTGCCAGATTTCCTCTGTTTTGGAAAAGTTCATCTTTATTTAATTTTATCTTTTGAAAAACAAGGATATTGGCGTAACTGTTTAAAGCCTATTAACCCTCTGAGGTCTAACTCATCAAGGTATTGAAACATTTTATTTTTACTGTTCTCCAAAGAACAATTAAAAACAGGATAGGGTTACAGTCATCTAGGTATGATTCAGACCTCACAGTGTTAAAGCCCAATAAGGAGAATATAGGCCATCACCAATGGATTTCTCAGAAATCAACCATGATTAAGATGCTTGCCAGCAAGTTCTGTTACTAAAGCCTGAAAAACAAAGTCTGGCAGCACGACAGCACCCAGAACCTGAAACTAGAATCATTGAAAGCAAACAAGTTAGAGACCAAAAAGTCTGGCCTTCAAAATTGCCAGGACACATGTAGGAAATTAGTTATTAACTCTGAAATTCCTCCGGATTTGGGGGATTTTCATGTGACTTCAACAATGGATAATACTGAAACCACAACTTAAGACAAGGATGTCAAACTGTCTTTAGTTTATGAGCCACATACTCCCCAATTTAATTCCAAATGGGCTGGATCAGTAAAACCAGTGAATTATAACATTTTTTAAATCATTTTTTTCTTTCTTTCTGTGTAGAGAAGCTTGAGTAAATTCTGAAAACATTAACAATCAGTGAAGCATCCGTTTACGAAACATGAGACGTCTTAAGAAAAATAAGTCCATTTTCAACTGTAAGTTTCAGTTTTTCCACGTTCAGTCATTCTACTGTCATCGCAAAGAAACGCTATTGTTGTGAATAAAAGAAATGCATCTGCACGGCTCCTTGGCTTAACCAATCTGTGGTATGGCGGGTGATCAGTAATGTCTTAGTTACAAACAGAGCCGTAAAAGTGACAATGATTCAGACCTTTGGCTCGAACAAAATTAAGAGTTCTGAAAACCAGTCTCATGATATCATCCATTCCAACATCTCGCAACACAAAGCTTCCTGCAGATACAGTAGAAAAATCCAAACTGATTCAGTTCTACAATAATATTGCACAATGCAAGGTTGCGCAGTGGTTGCACAATGCAAGGTTGCGCAGTGGACCAGATGTAGATTGTCGGTTCTTGCTGAGAGGTTGTGACAGCTTTTTGCCTAACCCATATGTTTTGGAGATGGGGAACAATGTAGTCTTTTGAATTTTCCCCCTGGTCATCGAACATACTGGGATGGATTTGGCACCTTATGGTTTACATTGCATGACCAGTTACTGAACCTGAAAAATATAAGTCCGGTAAGCAACCAAGCCAGAGATAAAATGGTCTAGTTTTTAATGTAGCTGGTTATTGAGTCTTTGACTTTATGTGGGGAATTAATATGAGACTCCAACATCTCAAGGCACTTCTATATTTGCCTCATTGGCTTGTTAATATGCTGATAATGTTGTTCAGTCTGTTTCAGACGTACCTGGGGTAACGGTGAGTTGGGCTGTGCTGCTAACAGAGCCATAAAGATTGGAGGCAGTGCAGCAAAACAGACCTCCGTCCTCTGGAAAGGCCTCGGCAATAACGAGGGTGCAGATCTCCTCTAAAAAAACAAATAAACCACACCTCTGAAAAAAGTACATTTTTGATGATTAAGAGAGTTGAAGCTGAGAGACAGAATAAACACAGGCGTGAGACACTGAGACTTGACTTGTTGTGACTTGATTTGTTTGTGATGAGCAGAGTGACACGTTGACACTTGAATTGTTTGTAATGAAACATAATAGAGATATCAATATGGGGATGAATTACATACACAGAAGCGTGATGATTGACATGTCACGTAGACTGATGAATCACTATTCAGACACAGGGAGAAGATGAATAAGCACAGACGTAACTATTAATGAAGAACAGCCAGACACGAGTGCAGATGTTCAGGGATGTCTGAGTGATTCAAAGCCAGAAAGACGCACCTGAAATGACCCCTGAGTCACACAGGTGGAAAATATCTGACATAAATTAGTGTGTGTCATTGTTTATGTGTTGGAGTTAGCAGATGATGGGGCTTCAGGGACTCCCTGTGACTGCAGCAGATGCAATAATGAGTGTTGTGTCAGATTTATTGACTTGTGATCTTCTGTAGTTATGACCTAGGCTGCAGTTCAGCTTGAGTCTCCAGCCAAAGTTTATAATCCATTGCTAAATTTAACCACTGACTGCGGCTGGGAACATGAAAGCAGAGTAATTGATAGAGTAGTTCTTGGAGGAACTGAGGTGACATACCTGGCTCAGCTGCAGATCGAGGCTCTAATTTACAGCAAATAACAGACAGAGAGGAAGAGAACAAAGACATTATGATTATTAATGGATGTGAAATCAGTTTAATTCTAAAATCTAAAAATGCCTTAGCTACAACAGTTTGCTCAATTGTCTCACTTTTCTGGAGAATACGAAAATCAGGAGAGTCCTGGATCTCGTTTCCCTGGCGGTACCATCGGACCTGCAGAGGAGGACTTCCACGAACCCTGCACTCTAGAACCACTACCTGGCCCTCAGATGCCTGGGCATCCTGCAGGAGCTGCACACAGGAAGGAATGATAAGCCAAAACATAATGGAAAAAATAAGAGAGAGATCATGAGAAAAAGGAGCGAGTAATAGGTGACAAGTACAGAAGAAGGAGAAAGATGGCATGGCAGTAGCTTATATGCAAACAGCAAAGTGGATGAACTTAAGCTACAAGGCTATCAAAAAAATAAAAGCTTATTTTCACAGGACTTCCACTTTAGCAAACCAGGAGTCCCCTTTAATTGGCTCCATCTGGTCCCTTCGTTTTGTGCCTCAGGCAATCAGATAATGTACCTTAATCTGGCTGTTTACTCCATATATTTCATCTTTAGTCTAAAATGAGCATCCGTTTCCTTCCAAATAGCTGTCACCAAGTGCCGAGACTTAAAACGAGCTTAGATCACTTTGTCAAAATTGATGAAATTATTTCTTAAATATTTGGACACTGACAAACCGAATGTCCTTAAACAAAAGTCATTGTTTCCAACATCTGTTAATCATCATTGATATGGATGTGCACTGGAAGTTTTTGAAGCAGGATTTTTATCACATCACCCAACAATTACGTGATGGTTTTTGCTTCATAAATAATCTCAGTTCAAAATAATCCAAATGCATTTTATACTGGCCTTGGTGCAGCCATTTATTCTATCCGCTGCCTGTTACAACTTGTTTTAGCTTCCTTCACCCTCACTTTAAGCCAACTCGTCTCTGATTGGCTGCTCCTAATAGACATAAAATTTGAACAGTGGGTGGGCGGGGCTTCAGGGCAGCCAGAGTCCATGACGATATCTGCTCTCACTGATCATACAGAACAAAGAGGAGTAGGAAAAAAACATCCTGCTGTCTCACAGGGATTACTTGTGCAAACTCTGACCTCAATACTTGGAATTTTGGCCATTATAACACTCCTCATTTATAGAAAAGAAAGGCCTAACAGCTCCCTTTTAAGTTGGCTAACATAAGCTAGTACTTTATTAGTATAGCTTTTCTTATAACAGAATAAATTACACTCTTTGTTTGTTAATTATTAACCCGTCTAATATTTTCAGTTGTTTTAAGTTTGGTATAAATCGGGGATTTCAAGCTAATTTTAGTTCCTGAGTCAAAGCCCATTAAATCAAGTGACCCTAACCAGTAAAAACATTGCAATAAAATGTAGCTTTATTTTAGTGTGAGTAAGAAGAAATAAACAGTGCCTGTTAATGAACCATCCATTCACGATAAGTAATTGTAATATCAACAGTACGTCAGGTTAGGTGTGCACTGGAGTTCACAGTGAATCTACAAAATAGTTTTTTCAAACTAAAAAAAATTAAATAATTTGACAAGATCCAGAAAATATTTTTAACTTTTTATGCATTAAGTGCATATGCACATGTATGTGTGCTTTAAGGGGGATTAAACCCCCCACATGGGTGCTCTTTATTTCCCAGTTGGAGACCCTCCACTTTACAAATGACCACCTCTGTCCAATTAATCACACCACAGCTTATCAAGTTGCAGAAGTTAAGAAAAAACACATCCTTATGAGAGCTGAGGTAAAATCCACGGTGACATGGACTGCTACATCCCTCAACAGGAGGCACTCAGTGTCAGTGTGGATAAATGTGCCTCTCACTGTGTTTCTGGGCATACTTTGAGAAGAGCATGGGTTGAATGTACATCATGGGTGTGTGGGTGTATGGGTGCGCTGTAAGGGTGACATCACAGTGCTGACTTCACTACAGGCAAACATCCTCTCATCGAGATGATTAAAGCTTGCTATAGTTTTGAAAGGAGGCTGGGTGCGGGGGTGAAGAAAAACAAGTGACTTTTTGTAATGAAGTGCAAAATGATTTAGAGACTGACTGGCTCAATGAGAGTGAAAGAGACCTGACCCTTGTGGGTTTGGCGGGCATGTTTGAAGCCTCAACTCGTCTCATTCCTGCCATCACATGACCCACAGCCTGAGGAAAAGAGGGAGATGAGGGCTGTTGGAGGAGTGCTGAAGAGTCTGAGTTGGAAAAGGACGTCCTGGAGCCTGAAGAGGAGGAGCTCCCATCAAAGTCTATGTTTTATCTGACCCGCACTGCTGAAAGCCACAGCACTGCATGCTGTTATTATGGGAAGACAAAGAGTCTGAGGACAATGTTTAACAGGTTCTGTGTTTGTATGTGTACATGCATTGCATGCATGATGAATTGCATGTATCCTTTTTATGGTTTGGGTAACAATTCCCTTGTTCTTTTTAAAGGAAATCTTCATGGTATTGCATTCAAATATGTCAGACAATGGCAGGCTTCTAATTTTGCCACAGCAGCAATGAGTTAAAAACAGTGCTTTATGTATAGACTGTACATAAAAGATAGACATAGAAACCATGATGTCACCCATTGTTTTGTAAAGTAAAGTTCTGGGGCCTCTACTTTAGCCTTGTGGTTGTCGTCTTGATGTTTTTTTGGAGCCAGACATGACGTATATGGATGAGATTTCAGAGTTATTAGCTAAACTTGGCATGCTTGGTTAGTGAGCTGCATCCCCAAACTATACAGGTACACCTGCAAATTAATGATGAATATCATATAAATAAAATCATTTCACTCACCAAGACCTGAGCACAGACTTCTTGGATGTGCTGTTAGTATAATTAATCACACACGAAGCCACAATGGTTGTCAGATAATTGTATTAAAAGTGCTTCAGGGTAACCAACACCACAAATGTTACCTAAACTTCCAGTTCAGTGACTCACATCAGTAACTAGCAACAGTATCGACAGCAACATAAAGCTCCCAAGCCTTTAGTAATGGTTAACTTTAAGTCTCAAAGCAATTCAGTAAGGGTAAAAAATTAATTAAAAAAGCTACTTTGGCTGGTTCCTTGCCTCAAGAGTTCACCACAGTGGGTACCTCTATATATTTAATTTTGACTTTATTTAATTTTACATCAGATGCCCTTCCTGTTTAAACTCCAAAAGAAATTTGTGTTTCAGTCTAGCATTGAAGAAGCAACCTTTCACTTGTCAAGCAAATATGTGTGTACTACACTGAAAAAAACACAACCTTTTGAGAGAAATTAGCTATAGCTCGCTAAACTGCCTCAAGTGGCCATTCAAGAAATTGCAGTTTTTAGCACTTCTACCCTGGCTTCATTTTTCAGTCCCAGAGGTTATTGGTTATTGTTGTGGTTGATTATTGATGGGGTTTTTTAGCAGTCACACATGTTCATGATGTTTGCCATGTCTACTTACGTTTTGTGTAAAGTATGTTACACAAAAGTGTATGCACACTTACCTTGGTGAACAGAGGAGGGCCTGAGACTTCACCAGCATAGAGTGATGAAACTGGGCTCTGCATCTAGAAGACAACACACATTTACTTTTCCAAACAGATGAAGTTATTTAAAGAAACGGAAAGAGAAAGAAAGATGTTTTACCCGCTGTGGAGGCTGAGACAAGGACTGCACCAGGGTGGTGCGATGAGGTAGCACCTCAGGGGTTTTGGGTGAAGATGAGCGTATTGTTAGGGACATCGAAGTAGTCTTCTTCTGGACTCTAAAACAAGGAAAAACACAAACAAAAACTTATTTCTAGAAAGAAAAAAAAGAGCAACTTCAAAACTCTGTACGCTTTTATTTAAAATATAATGCTTGAAGGAAAATTGCCTCCACAGCAATTAAGATGATATCAGTGATCTTGGCTTCAGTGGGTAAACATTAATGGAAACAGAAACGAATATCAGGAAACAGTCCAGATGCAGGGAGATTTATACATAAGATAATGATGAAAAACATTTAGAAAAAGTGAAAGGACTCAGGGACTGCAAAAAATGCCCTATTGTAAAAATGGAATTGGAATTTCATGCCCAAAATGTCATTAAATTAATACATATTTTTCACGATTGGAGAGGAAATTGAATAAAACTAAAAGTTAAAGTCTCATGAATTAAAAAGTTTAACATTTGGAAATAAGTAAGAGACCAAACATCTCAGGTGATTTCCCCACACTGAAAAAAAGGGACTGGCCATCTCTTGGATTTATGTAAGCATCTTGCATGTATTTAACACAATTGCCTCATGTTTTAAAGATAAATGTAACTATATAGTGTAAAAACTACATGATATGCAGAAAGGGTGTATTAAATTGTTTATATCATGTTCAGGTGAAGTAAGTCAATAAGATAGCAACGTTAAATCTCGTGAAACCACGTGTGATTTCATCTCGCGGGCTTTGGATCGTGGTTTAAAAAATGCATCCATCTCAGTCAAGTCGAGCAGCCAACTCTACGTTTTTTGGTATGTCTTGATTTTTTGAATTAATATTTACCATATTTCAGCCAAATGTAGTTAAACGTCTAAAGTGCCGCCATGTAACATGCTAAAAAAGAGCCGTTAGCTTATTTGCTGTTTTATCTGTTGTCAAAGAATTGGCGCTTTTTCATTTGAATTTGTCTTTGGCACAAGAGCCGTAATATCACATTAAACCTAATTACGAGGCACTCATAACATAATTTGGTTTTCTGTGTGAATAGATTTGTCAACTGACTCTTCAGTTACATTGTGTATTTACTGCACCGTGGTGTTAGTGAGATTTTGGACATTGAACAGCTTTAGCTAATATCATCAGCGGTATTATGCTAGCTTACATCCCTACCCCTCCTGCCCTCACCTGCTGTCCTTTTGTTTTTGTTTTTGTTTTTGTTGATGCACATTGAGAGACCACATCTATTCTGCATTTCACCAGGAGTCAGCTGATGGATTGTGGGTTCAAGGTGTTATGGTAAGAAAGTATATTCTATTTTCGCTTAAGGTTTCTGTAACTTAATTATAATAGGTTTTTTATAATTATTAGGTGCATGCATACTCAAATAGACCACCCTATTAATACAACTGAGAAATCCAAAATCTGCCATAGGTTTGACTTATACCTGTATGTATTGTCAGAAAGGTGATTACTGGACTCACATTAATGCACACTTGAACTAAAATGAGGTTGTAACTTGTGGGTTCTTGGGTTGCAAATCAGAAATAAACATCTTTGGATTTTTTTAATCCCATAAGATCTGGAAACACAGTTTTTATTCAACAAAACATTACTGATTATTAACCAAGCACAGTGCCTGCTGTTATTTCAAAATAATTTTATGTCATTTCAGATGAAATGCAGCATTCCAGTGCATCCCAACCATGCCTTTACAGGTTTCTGACGGAGCTGAGTTTCTCTCTGACAGTCTGCTGAAAGTGTTTGCAAAGTGATCGGGGGAACAGGGCACAAAGCTAAAGGATGTAGCTGCCATGATGACAGTAAGAACTTTAAAATTCTTTAACTACAAAGTGTATATGTATTGCATTAGGTCAGTAAAAGATTTTTATGCTGCATCCATTGAAACAGTCAACTATTACCTGTGAGTACTGATTCCACCGAAAGGATGCCATAATTTTCGTCATGCATTTACTGGCCCACTGAGAAAAATTGATCTTTTTAAAAAAATAAATGTTCTGGAAACTATATATCCATAAAGTTGATGTCAAACAGGAACTTTTGATATTGCTTTGTAGATGCTGGTGTTGCATGTTGACTGGTTTAAGTTTTGGTCTGGGATCATTTTCTTCTGTGCTACTGAAAAGTTCACAAATCTCTGTTTTCTTTGTTATAATACTTTAGGATGACATTAATGCTCAAAGGGAGTCTCATCAAAGTGCTCCGCATCTGTGTGAAAGACAATTGCAACATCTTGGTGCAGGAGTTCATGGTGAGTGTTTTATGAGTAGATTGTGGCTTTGCAACATTTTAAAATGCATTTAGTTATCCACTTGATCCTCATTGGACCAGTTAGGACCAGTAGTCCTCTTTAATAATTTGAAGTTCACATGAGGCCTGGTAGTGAACTCAGCCGCCGGCCCTTGAGGCCCCACCCCTGTATTAGGGGTCACATCAGTGTGAAAAAACTTTAAATTTGTCATTCTAGTGAACAAAGGAAAATCCCACCAATATTTACATTAGCTTTTGTTTGAAAAAAAAAAAAGACCAACAGCTAACCAAATTGTGGGGCTGAAAGTCTAAATTCTAACATCTTCTGAGTGACAAAACCTGGATTTCTGATGGGCCGGTGTCTTTCTAAGAAAAACTAATGTAAAGCATTTGAAATTATGTTTTTCACCCTCTCTTAGAAACTCTGTTAGACCATGAATGGCAGCATGGCAGGCCACTCTTTGGCTATAGCTATTTACTATGTTGCTTGCATTGGTTTAAATTACTCTAACATTAGAACTGGTAGATTCAAAAGAGATGAGTTTAAAAAGGAATCTTAAAGAAATGTTTTGTGTTTAACCAGGACTTGACTGAGGCCACTGCACAGATTGAGAAAACCACAATGAACATCTGTCTCCAGAGGATGCACCAGGCAATGACTTTTCTGACGTTGGCATCATCATCGAGGGTATAGTAGTTCTTCAAGATCTGGATAACGTGACCTTTGCAGTAGCCATGCTGTTTGGACCTTTTTTATTCCTTCAATATGAGTTACCCATCACAACTCTGCTACACTTTTGAGGTGATTCAAAGGGTGGTAATGGAGTTGGAAGCAACTCAGCTCTCAAGAAAAGCTCACAACTAAGACAAAACTGCTCCTGCAACGAAGCTCACTGTTATGCATGTGAGGTGACCAGCTCTAGGTGAGAAGACATTTAAATCTCACACTTGTTCTGCTGCATTTTTGAAGCTCAATTCCAGGAACAGATCGCAGGGTTCATTTTTATATACACTGCAACTGCCATGAGGACGAGCCGTTTTTTTGTTGTTGTTGTTGTTTGTTTTTCCTTTTGCTCTGTACAAGTTCTCTGTCTGTTTGGCAGCATTTTTAAATTTCTCTTTGTATTTTTTCTTTCTTTTACTAGTGAAGAGATGTAGCATGAACAGTTATGCAGTCTAAATATCCCATATGGGCCGTGTGAAATGGTATTTTCAGTTTCATTCAGTTGAAGTAAGGAACGTTGAATATTTCTAAGCTTGCTGTTTTGAACCAAGATGTCACAGTATGATCAGTGCCGTAATTTTTGACAGTCACTGTATCAATGTTATTTTTGCATCTCTTGAATAAAGGTTTTGACCTGCAAGTGCTAATTTCTTTAGTTATTGGGGTAAAATGGGTAATGTTAATAGGAAGGTGTTTGCCAATTCAGTAACCTAATTTAATGTTAATGGAAACTAACATTACCTCAAATTGTTTAGTTATAATTGTTGTTTAACTGAATCTTGACGTCAGAGGCCTTAAATAGAATGTTTTGTATTGTTCTTTCCCAACATTTTTCAAAAGAAAGAGTCTAATTTCTTTGCTGTGATTGATTCCAGAGAACACGGAAGAACTGACATTATTTAACTGTTGGTTTATATAGATTCAGTAGTGGAGTAATGTCAGTTTAATTCTTTACCTACTGTCAATGCAGTGAAATTAGACATTTTGTTTTGAAAGGTTACTGGTGGATGCCAGCAACCATCTTGGAAGAGAACAATATAATCTGTTATAAGGCCTCCATTTGAAAATTGTGTATTTGATACTAGAATATAATAGCAAAATGTAATTTGAAGATAACATGTAGTATTTAAGTGACCAAGTAGTATTGGGTAAAAGTTATTGAATGGTGTTGGGATAAAGTGAGAAAATTGTGAAGGATTAAAATATTTCAAGAGCTCAAATTACTTCATCAAAACATGTTTAAGTCACATTTTATCAACACAAATTGCACAGGTTTATTGAACATGAATAAATTGTGTTAATTTAACTCAATTGTTTAAGTTGCTGCCAAAGCAAAACATCTGTGTGCAACAAATGTCCACCATTGAATTAAGTAAATCCAACAACATATTTTTTTCAGTGCACTGTATTAACCCTCCCCAGGTCATTACTGTGATTGCTGACTATGTTCTGGGTCAGACTGTTGGCTAGCCTTTTTAGGACCCAGTTAACTAGGAGCAGGCAGCAGACTTGATTAGTCGCTCAAGGGCTCGGTTAGCCTATTGGATAGTTCAAGGTTCACTGGGTCATAGTGTCAAAGGTAGTTGTGCAGGAATATACATACTGAGGCATGGCTCCTGATCTAGACTTCGATGCACCTTCTCCTTCTGAGTCTGATGACGACGCCCCTGCAGTGGAACACAATCAGAAGCTGCTGTGGTTTATGTGCTACAGAACATTATATAGGCCATTTATTTCCAATTAGCTTAACAGATTTACTGTTTTTAAATATGCAACTCTATACAATAAAATTGTGACTAAGTGTTTCTCAAATCCGGTTTTGTGGAAGAAGGAAGTATTGGCTTTGTAATCTAAATTTTTGCTAGAGTTTAGTCACAAGTGTAAATGACTGCAAGGCTTACATTTATGGTGTTAAGATGAACACTGTCCCAGCTTCAAACCCTTTTTCAGAAAATATAATTTATCTTCATGCAGTTTCTTCATCTCTTCTACCTTCATCTCTCCCTATCCGTATCCTTCTCTGCCACACCAACCCTCTGCATGGCCATCTTCACTACATCCACAATTCTTCTCTGTTGGTTCCTCTTTTCCTTCCACTTGGCAGCTCCCTCTTCACCATTCTTTGTCTTCTATATCCACTATCCTTTCTCTGCACACGTCCAAATGATCTCAACCTTGCCTCTGCACCTTTGTCTCCAAACCATTCAACCTGAGGCATTCTTGTGATGTACTCACTTGTGATCCGGTCCATCCGGGTCATGCTCAGTAAAATCTTAGCACCTTCAGATCCACTTCCAGGTCCACTTTCTGACATTTTGTTAGTGCCACTGTTTTCAAACCATACATAATAGCAGGTCTCATTACCAACTTGTAAAGCATTCCTTTCTCTCTTTTTGTTATCCTTATGTCACAAACCACCTCTGACACTAATCTCCACCCACTCCGCCCTACCAGGATTCTCTGTGTATTGCTTTGGATGGTTGACCCCACGTATTTAAACTCATCTACCTTCACTGTCTCTCTTCCTTGCAGCTTGACTGTTACACCTGTCTCCCTCTCATTCACACACACGTGTATTCTGTCTTACTTCTAATGACTGTCATTCCTCTTCTCTATAGTACACACCTACCCTCCCAAAGTTGTCTGAGAAAGAAAAAAAAGAAAAATCACAGTCCAGTCTGGATCTCAGTCATCCGTTAACCTGCCCACCACCGCTGCAAACAAGCTGCACCTTCTGGCCTTATCTATACGTCTTCATCAACACTCTCAAAGCAAACATTGCATCTGTAGTGCTCTTTCTTGGCATAGCTTATCAAACCACAGCAATAAAGCAATAAGATGAATTAAACAATTGGCTGTATTCTCCTGTAAGACTTAATATCAGTCAATACATTTGCAAAAGCATCTCTGTAGTCTCAGCTGGTCAGTTATTTGGTGTGTACTTTCATCTAACCAAATTTTCATTGGTTGGACAATTACTGTTATTACATCCATGGGGCAAAAAGCGCTATATAAATAGCCTTTCAATCTTTTGTAGCCTCCCATAATTTTTTGCATCAGAAGGAACAGATTACCTGTTAAACACCACCATGTTTTTCCCGTGGACTTCAGAGATGGCTACAAGCTAGATTACAACACGTCAAAGAATTTGCTAGTACGGCTGCATTTGCTTAAAACAGATTATTAAAAAGTCAAGTGTAAGTGCATTTTAGTTATATGACAACACACAGTCACAACTGCACCAGGCTTCAGCATCTGACCCAAGGAGCAACCCAAACAAAGCTGGATGTCTGTCTCAAATAAGTATAAAAGTTCCTTATTGTCTGTTGTTTTGTTTTCAGTTTGAAATAAGGTTTACAGTGTTTCAATGTGCTGCATATACTGCCTTTTCATGTGTGTATAATTAATTTAGGCTAGAAAGCATAACAGGCAGAGCGCATGATATACTTTGTGGAACATGTTGTTAATCTGCAGATAAAATTAACCCTCTCTAACCCTCCATTGCCTGGGAACAATTGACTACGCACAGGTATCATTTCAGGCAACCAAGACTTTGGTTGGTTGACAACAACCCCAAGAAGAAGTAATGAAACGATCTGTCTGACCTTCAATGTAAACCTCAGCTGAAGTATTATCTGCTCCGAGACTGTTGGAAGCCACACAGGTGTAACGTCCTGTGTCGTCCTCAAAGGCTTCAGCAATCACCAGTGTGTGCAGGTCACCATCCCTCCAGATTTGGATGTCAGGAGAGTTGTGCAGCTCACGGCCTTCACAGAACCACCTAAAGGAAGAAGTACAAGACAAGTTTGATTACCTCAACATGTTATAGTAATAATTCATAAGAGACCTAAATTAAAATCATTTTTAAGATCTTGTTTGCCTTTGGGTCAGTCTGTTTAGGGGTCTCCACAGCAGATCATCTGTGTCTAACTCACCGTTTCTTTAGCATCCTTCTCTGTCTCACCAGCTCTCTACATTCCCTCCTTCACTAAATCTATGAATCTTCTCTCCGGGTTTCCTCTTTTTATTCTGCCTTTTTAAAGACATTACTATTCCTTTTCTAAAAGGAGGTCCTGCTCAAAACAAATTCACCAATAGTATGCCATTTACTTACACAATCAGGTTCCTTATTAGACTTTGCAACACACAACAGCTCCATATTTTAAATGTTGGACTCTACAAAAGTATGATTGCGTCAATCACAGCTCAAAAAATCCTTATTCATCTTATACTGGAGTTTGGCGCTGCTCCTATCTATAACAATCCATTTAGGCTCCCTTCCCTTCCCATTAGGCTAACTTAGAGCAGTCTGAAGCCAGAGTATTTGGTTTACAGGGTTTACTCTTACATAAACTGAACTAATTTTTTTGAGACTTTGGTTCTATTTAAAATGATACTTCACCGCTGTAACAGTATATATGACAGAAAATAAAGAAAAGCATAACAGAGCACCCCCCGACCTTTATGGAAACTTAAAAAGAAGCCTATATTATAGACTCGTTTGACTCATAACAAAAATTTATGTCTTGTCTATCTGACAAGGAAAAGCCACAACTCATCCTGTCAAATACAAAAACTTAAATACACCTCTTCCAAATATGATGGAGGCCTGCCAAATAAATTAACATTAACATCTACTCATTCACACACACGCACACACATACCAGGAATGTCTAAGTTTCCATATCTGCCAATTGAGGCATGAACAAGACGCCGTGTTACGGGAAGCAGAAACACCCTTTCCCCCTTCCAATCAGAAGCCTGTGTGTCTGGATGGGCGCCTGGGCTCTGCACCACCTCCTTGGGGTTTTGCTAACACAGACTTTGTTCCCTGATCTGGGACCAAGGAGAGATGAGAGAGTCCACCACACAACCAGCTTCATACGTCTCATCACTCGTCACAGGGTTATGATTAAAGCAGACCCCCCTCTTCTTCCAGCCCTATGTTACCACATCAAATAGAGGATCAAACAGCAGGAATCAAATCAACCATCTCCTACAAAATACACACATTCAAGTCCTGGCTTCAAATGCCTCGATTTGTGGGGAAACTGTTACTTTTATCTGCACTTGTATCTCACATGAGCACACTTCATCAGAACCATACTAAATGGAAGTTGTGTATGTTCTATTCAGATATTGACCTCTGAATTGACAGGGAGAGGGTTGGAATTCCCAAAATGCCAGGAGAACGAACAGCTGTTATGTTCCTCCAGAGCCCAGACCTGAGAACATTCCTACTATCTGGGAGAGCTGCGTAAAAATTCCTGACATCCTGCCGTGTGGCCGTTACATGATTTTATACACCCTGGTGTGTCAGTCAAACATCAGGCCAACTCCTCTTTCAGAAAGCAATCAATCAGCCAAAATATCCAGACAACACTTCATAATCGGGGATTTACACCTGGGAGACTGGGTGTGGGTGTGGGTGGCAAGCGGAGAAAGTGTATGAATGGCAAGTACAGTAAGAGAAGGTGAATGAGCATGAGTCAGGTGGGGTCGGATAAGAAAAATTATACGCCCTGTCATGACTGAGACAGCTCACACTCAGCGGTTCATCAGGATCAGAGACAGACTGAACACTGCAGAGCTTTGTCTGCCTCTCTCAGCTTTCTCAGCCTTTAACACCAGCCACCTTCATAGATTCATAAAAGGATTTGGGGAATATTTGCCTTATTTTTCCTGTTACAGCTCATTTTAAAACATGACCAAAGTTTAAAATTTTTTTAGTTTGCATAAGCGCAAATAATCTGTAAAACCTAAAAGCTCTGGCTATAGACAGTTTTTTCTATCCTTGGCTCTGCGTGATGTCAAGAGATGGATGTAGCTGGGGATGCCTTAAACTTGCATTCTTTCTGATAGACAGCAGGAGGCGACTCTTCTGGCTGCCAAACAACTTCAGCTGCATTAAGTCTATAGAAAAATGGTCCTAGTCTCCCTTGGTCTGTGACCTTTATAAACACTTTCTTGATAAGCTTACAGGCTCAGTTAATATTGTAAATTTTGATGTTCATTAGAGTCAGAAATCAGGATCATTCAGTGTATGCTCATTGAATGAGAATACTGAGACCTCAATGAACTTGAGGGCTACACCAATGGCGAGTCTATAATAGATAAGGATTGTTGACTTAAAGCTTATAACTTATGTGGGATTTTTCCTCTCTCTGCAACAAAGGAAGCAGGTTAGCCAGGCACCAGTGTGTTAAATGATACAAAACAGACAATGTGGAATGACAGTAATGAAGAGCTACTCAAGGAAGGATACATTATCCACCGTCGTGTCAACCCTTGAAGCAACAAAGACAAGGAGTCATCTACCACATTTCAGACAACTAAAACCCAGACAGAAATGGCTGGGATGACACTAGATCCAGTTTAGTCCAACTTTGTTCTGAATTCTCATAATCTAATTCAAAATTGACAGCAGCCTGTGACTGAGAGTAAAAAGTTGACATTTTTGAGCAAACCAATATGTCTGTGTGGTTCTGGATTATAACCAGGCAGAGAAAAGGGAAAACAACTCATCTGTGTGACTGCAGTGTCTGCTGGGGATTTGCTTGGCTGCTCACCTCACTACTTTCTTTTAAGTCACTCGCCGTATTAATAAAAAAATGGTTCACAATGGACTTTGCAGCCATATGCACTACATCTGCAGATTGCACAATACAAATCCCCTTCAGTATAGGAAAATCACTTGGGCATTTCTCAAGTGCCGTTAAATTAAACACACACAGGAAAGGGCTTGATGTAACACATGACATCATTAAAGTAATGACTATGGTTTTTGTGATGGAGGATATTAAAGCTGTCAGAGGCAGTGTAAGTGAGCATTTTGTGCATGAGTGTAACTATAGTGAACAGAGGCCAGCAAACAACGGGGGGATAGGTTTCCCACAGGGTGGCCTGACTCCATCCAGACATTTCCACGCAGCAACATGTGTCAAGCGAAATGAAAAAACAGAACTGCAATTAAAGCATTTATGATATTAGTGGTCTTAAGGGGTTTTTTTTTTGCCTTCGGTAGTTTTACTTTGCAAGGGTCTCTCCTTAAATTTAAATCACAGGCCATGTACACAATAGACAAATGGAAATGGAAATTTGTTCAGACACACAGTTCTGTCAAATCACAGAGCAAGGCAGGACTCATCAGCTCCTCTGAGGGTTGACAGAGCATAAACTGGGAAGCCAAGATCATCCCCAACAAGCACAACAATAAAAACCCTTATTAATCAACCTTAATGATCTACCATTATGCATAATTACTAAGTAAACTCATTTAGAGACAGACGGTAATGTTTATTTAATCTCCTCGCTATTTCTGTGGAATGCGCTGAGCATCATGATAGGCCTAAACAGAAAGGGGATGGGGGGGGGGAGACTTTGCTGAGTCCCATGCAGCAGTGCAGCACACACAGAACAAACTGAGCTACCAGCAGGCTGATTTGGAGGGGAAGAAGGGTGTGTTAAAGAAAGCTGAGTGAAGGTAGAAATTTCTTGGCAGAGTGCAGAATTGCCACCCATTTCCTCTTAACACAATACTATTACAAAACACAAATATTCAGAACATGCATATAAAATAGCTGAGAATGAATGGGCTTCACGAGCAACGCCTCACCTCTTCATTCAACCCCCCTCCGCCCAAGGGCGCCAAGCCAAGAGGCTGATTAAACAACCCACCATCACCATCAAACAGCCTGTCACCAACTCTCTGAACAATGATAGCATGTGAGAAAGCAATTAGACAGATTTCAGTGAAGACAATTGAGGCCAGATGATGGCTTGAATAGCGCCGGGTGCTTTCTGTGCTAACTTAGCTCCATACAGAAGAAGAGAGCATTCCATATGACAGGCCAAACCAGAGGCTGTTGCCCTGGCCTCGATAATGCGTGCTGAGGGCCACACTCTCCTCGTTTGACCCTGTTGTTATTTGCCTCTGTTGATGGAAAATTTTATGAAGCAAAGCTCAGTTTCACCACAAACCCAGACAGATGAAGGCCAGAACACAGAGGGAAGAGAAAAAGAGAGAGAGGGGGGGTTCAATCACTAAGATGACCTTGGCAAAGATGAAGGAATGGCCAGCATGCAAAATGCACACAAATCATTAATCCATCGATATAGGGTATAAGGCATGGGCAGACTACTTCCTGACTACTTTTTCTATTCCTTCAAACTCTCAGTGTTAAGTTTCAAGCCTATAGACCACAAAATTCAGCCAAAGTTCAACTGGACAAGAGCAGCGGCATCTGGGCTGTCTTTATCCTTAATTACAAACTACAATAGAGGTCAACTGAAACTACCCACACTATAGCAAGCAGTGCTGATTTTATTATCCTCGACAGACAAATCTCTCAGTTTATGCAAACACTACATAGAAAGCATATTGAGTTTCCTTTCTTCACGGATGCCGACTGAAACCAGCAATCAATCCAGCTTTAAAGCTCCCAGCCAAAAGGCCAAAAGCACAACCTCCATAAATCAAGAACATTTCCACCACAGTACTCCTTAATACTTTAAATTATAAGATTCTCACATAACGCATCATTTAGCCACACCTCCAGGTAGCAGTTTGTACTTCCGGCAGTTTATTTTACCTAATGAATGAAATATTCAACCAACTTGATTTCTGGACCTTTCAAAAGTTTTGACATCTTTCATTGATGATTAAAAAAAGTGAATAGTTATGTGTCAGTTAGAATAATTATTTTAGCTGCTCCCTTATTACATTATAAAGACTTTTCGAGAACAATTAAATGAAAACGAAAATTACTTAATTCTGATTGTGTAGGGTTAGCGTTGGAGTTAAGCTCATCACAAATGACGGCTTAGAATTGAGAGGGTTAAAGCCTGACTCACAGCTATAATTGTTCAGAAATTTCCATCATACTAACAAGATTGTATTCATCTTAAAATTTATTTAATGCAATGGTAGATCTTACCAGTCTTATTGCTAGTTTTCCCACCACTTTGTTGCAGGGTGAAACACTAACAATTACATTGACATCAAATGTCATTGTCTACAGAGAATAAATCCTATCAATTTTATTTAACCTCTGATTTGTCCTCTTGCATCAGCTGTAAGTTGACAGCTTTGGTTTTTAGGTTTTTGGTTTTCACAGCTACTATTTGATGGATTAATTCTTGATGCATGCTCAATCATCCAGGTAAGTAAATCCCAAAAGGTTGATTCTGTTCATCTGGACGTAGCGTTTTCAGTGGGAGAAACATTTCGTCACTCATCCAAGTGACTGACGAAACGTTTCTCTCACTGAAAATGCTACGTCCAGATGAACAGACTCAACCTTTTGGGATGGATGGATGATATTTTTTCCCCAACAAAAAAACGTTTTCTTTTTTTAATATTCTAAATTAGGATCTACAGAGCAACAAAAATTGGACTGTTGATGTGTAAAGTAATTGTGATGACATTAGAATCCGTAAACTGAGATTTGTTGATTCTGGAAGCTCAAATTGGTGAAACTCTTGCCATCTTTACCAAAGTCTGTGTCACACCCATTCGACGGGTTACACGTATCACTCAATTCTCTTTTATTTATTTATGTCTTCAAGTCTATCTGTATTGTATTTTGGCAGTAAGGGCAGCTTGAGAGGTGAAGCAACAGCTAAAACCGCAATCAGCTAACTGATCTGCTTCCACACACCTTGAATCTGGTTATTTGCTGCCCGACAGGTGTGTTGAAATTGCATGTAGACTGTGTTTCATAGACAATCTGGCAACTTGAGTAACACTAGACAAATATAAAACATGTGGATATGCATGCGCATGTATTCCAGTTATTCATTATAAAGTTTGAGGTTTGTGCAAATTACAGGACTTTCCCAGGAAAACAGCAAAAAGGGGAGGGTGCCAGGAGACTGTCTTAAAATGTGGGAGAAACCTAGAAAAACTGGGATTGTGGGCAAGCATGAACTTATCATCATAGTATTGTTGCTGTGAGAGTGTTCACATACAGTACTCAAGTTAGCATTTAGCTAGCGAGGTATAACCCAACAGTGCAGCTGGCATAGTTATATACTGTTAATCCTGTTAAATCCAGAATTAAATTCAAAATCCTGCTCCTCACATACAAGGTCTTAAATAATCAGGGCCCATCTTATCTTAATGACCTTGTAGTACCATTTCACCTTATTAGAGCACTGCACGCCTACTTGTTGTTCCTAGAGTATTTAAAAGTAGAATGGGAGAGAGAGCCTTCAGTTTTCAGGCCCCTCTTCTGTGGAACCAGCTTCCAGTTTGGATTCGGGAGACAGACACTATCTCTACTTTCAAGATTAGGCTTAAAACTTTCCTTTTTGCTAAAGCATATAGTTAGGGCTGGACCAGGTGACCCTGAATCCTCCCTTAGTTATGCTGCAATAGGTGTAGGCTGCCGGGGGATTCCCATGATGCATTGAGTTTTTCCTTTCCAGTCACCTTTCTCACTCACAATGTGTTAATAGACCTCTCTGCATTGAATCATATCTGTTATTAACCTCTGTCTCTCTTCCACAGCATGTCTTTATCCTGTCTTCTTTCTCTCACCCCAACCGGTCGCAGCAGGTGGCCCCGCCCCTCCCTGAGCCTGGTTCTGCCGGAGGTTTCTTCCTGTTAAAAGGGAGTTTTTCCTTCCCACTGTCGCCAAAGTGCTTGCTCATAGGGGGTCATATGGTTGTTGGGTTTTTCTCTGTATGTGTTATTGTACAATCTACTGTACAATATAAAGCGCCTTGAGGTGACTGCTGTTGTGATTTGGCGCTATATAAATAAAATTGAATTGAATTGAATTAAAAAATCAAAACCTCAAAGAAATTCTTTATCTTTACTCATCTAAAATAGGATTTAGCATCTTTCAGGTCATTGTGTTGGGCAAGGTTTCAGTTTTAAGCTAAAGTGCTGTTGCCAACTTGGCAGCAGTGGGGAGGAAGAACTCCCTTGAGAGGACTGTTGTTCTGAATTGGTGCTATATAGATAAATATTACTAAACTGAACTAAATTAAATTGACATTAACGGTAACATTCCCCTTATTGCAGTGACAAATGTGTGAGAATGAGGCATGTTGTATAAAGTAAATAAAAGTAAATCAAATGTACTGATCATGTAAATACTTATGTGAGGCCATAACTTGTGAAATATTTATTCGGTTTATTGTTGGAGGGCTATTTTCAAGTAGTCAAAAAAAGTCTTTGTATATAATTGAAGCTGCGAAGGCAATAATTTTAAATGACATTCAGATTTGTTAAAGGATTTCTCAGAAACTCAGTGTTTATGCTTTAGTCAAAGCCAAAGTAAATGATCATCTTCTATCTTGCAGCCTTTTTGTTTGAGTATTGTCATCTGGACTACAAAATAAGCACAACAGCTCAGTTTAAACGTTTTCCTGCGTGACTGAAGAACATGCATGTCTTGGTTAAAGATGATACATGGAGAAACCGAGCTTTACAAAGAAGCAAAAGGCCTCCATTGATGGAGCCTGGTTAATGATGGCACAGCATCAGGGGTCAAAGTTCACCGGAATATTCCAGCTAGAAGACAGCTGCAGTTGACAGTCAAAGCTCTGACCGGATGAAACGAATGATATTTTTCTCCAAGGAATTTTAACCAAGTCCATTAACTGGCATTGTCCACTGCAAGAGAGCAGAACTCAGTTTGGCTGTGCCAAGCAGGCAAATGGTTCAGTCTGAATCATCATTGTGAAATTCATACTGTGGGTAGCAGAAATAATAGATACTGAATGCTAACTGCATTTGTCAGTGCAGTAATTAATTGTTATAGTGACTGACGCGTGTGTCTGTTTGTGCGTGTTTACACATTCAGCTGAAATAGTGACGGACATTTGCAGCAGCTGAGCTACAAATGCACACACCTCAGCACTCAGGGGGATACCCCCCACCCCACCCCACACACACCCACACACATACTAACACATATTCCATCTAATTCTTTAAAGTGAGTAGCATCCCTAGAAAAAAATATGGATTGATATACATATGACACAAACAAAATCCGCAGTTTATCATGTGTTGTTTCAGAAAGCTACATTACTATTTTATTCAGTAAAAAGTTAGAAGTGTTCGTCTAGAAAACCCAAATTCTGATGAGTCTGTTACCCTTATTACAGTGATGTTCAATGAGGCTGAAGATCAAATCAAAGAAATTCATCACACAAGCTTGACTTCCATTTAATTGTAGCGACAGATGGCATCAAGGTTGTTTTTCAGACTTACCTGAACTGCTGTGCTGTTCCCAGTTAGATAAATCAAACTTACACAGATTCCCTTGATCTTGAAGTTTTCACACAGTGCTTCTCCTCCTGACAGCGTGACACACACTGACACTCTCACACCAGGATAGCCACTCTGAGTCACGCAGTCATACAGACACACACACACACACACACACACACACACACACACACACACACACACAACACTCGGGCTGAGCGGAGGGCTGAGAGGGAGGGAGCAGCCCAGGCTGCCAAATTCCACACAAGACAGAAGAGCAGAAAAAATACATTTAAGACTCATTTAAAACACAAAAACTGCTTCACAGTTGGCCACATTGAATTCATTCATATAATTCCAGTGGTTGGTTGAAATGTCTCCATGTTTTTGTGTTCTCTACACCAAGGATAAATCCTACCCAAACCAATCAAACTCTCTGCCACTCTAAATCCTTCAAAGCTGGATGCAGGTAAACTTCCTCTGATGAGAAACATTTTGTGGCCTAAAAGGATTTTAACAAGTAAACCCAGTCTTTTTTTGTTATGTATTTCTGGACTCTGTCACCCAAACAAAGAGCAAAACTTCTGCTCCTATACAGATCCCTGCCACAGTCTGCTGACCATCAAAAACACCACAGAGAGCACTGGGTTTAAGCCAAATGACCCTGCCACCATGGAAACCTCTGGGCCTCTGATCTGTGACTGCAGGAAGAGGGATATCATCAAAATAAAAGATGACAGTGCTGCAATACACAATACAGTGTGCCCCAAAAAGAGAGGACACTAACTATACTGACCATTACTTAATAAATCCCACATGCCAGAACTAAGCAGGCCACTTAAAAAGCCTTGTTAGGCCTGCACAAAAATAACTTGGATAAGTGAGGATCCAAATAGACCACTTTGAGTTGGCATCACCTGGCAAGTACAAGACAGATGGCTGTGGCTACTGCAAGCAGTGTGGGTACGTCATGATTTGTACACACCCATGCCGACACATACACACAATGAGACCATAATAATCTCAAATGCTCCTAGCTTCAAATTCACCTAGTTTGGCAAACATAAATGTGGTACTGGTGGTTTGTTTAGAGTCAGCAGATTTATGTCTGATGCACTATCCACGGCAGAATGAAAGGGTGCGGTGTGCTTCGCTCTCTGCGGGGGCTCCACTCAGGCTTCAAGGCAGGCTGAACTTGTGATATTTTGGTCGCTGCCAGAAAGAGCCTACCAGTAGGACGTGGCAGGTGGGCTTGTTTGTGGTGCTTGTTACGAAGATGGTCTGCTCCTTACATGTTTACATATGAAATTTTACCGGATTACATGCAAATATACAATGAAAAGAACCTTGCCGGGAGACTGCATATATATAAATATATCTTATCAACATTATAGTATCAGTATTTTCATATTGGAAATGTTTTCTTGTGGTTTATAGCGTTAGAAAAGCAAGACAGAGGACTAGAGCCTTTAGCTGTCAGGCTCCTCGGTTTGGGTTTACAACAGTCACCCTCTCTGTACTTAAGGGAACATACTAGCAACCACAGTAAAGATTCACACTTATATAACTGGACAAGAGGGGAAAAAAGCTTTTTAAATTACATTTTGTGACAAAATTGCCTAAGTTTTAAAACTGTTTTTATTAGACTTGAGAGATACTAATCTGAACATTTTATGGCCCAGTAACTACTGCAACTAAAGATATGAATTTCTCACCATTCATTTAGACAGGGGTTCCAAAATAACTGCCCAAACTCAATCCAAAATAGCTGCCAGTTTACAAAAGTTGCTTCTGGAAAGACTGTGCTAATGGCTAGGGCTGGATTTGGTGACTCAAAACCATCTCCTAGTTGGCTGCTATAGACACAGGTAGCTTTATCTAACCCTTAACTTAAAGCAAATGGTGTTTTTCCAAGGTTTTTGGATTAATGTAGAGAATAAACCTTTAAGGGACAAAAAAGGTTATGACGTAGATTTTTTTATAAATTAATATAACTTTCACAAACACATTTAGCTACTTGTTAACAAATGACTTCGCAGGTAATGGCTTCAAAATTCAGAGTGGGATATCACTGGGTTATAAAGTGTAAAAAAACCTCTAACCAAAAACCCATTAAGAAGAAACGCTGACTGCTTAACTAACGGTTTAACTTTTATCACTTTCAACAGCAAAGATGAGACATTAAGCTTAAAAAAAGTATCTAGCACTCATTCCTGATCTACTCTCGTCTGGTAGAAGACCTCCCATGATGCACTGAGCATCTCCATCCTGCTTTCCTCTCTTTTACTCACCATGGATTTATATGCAGGAATTCCACATCATTAGTTTTTTGTCATTTCTCTCTCCTAGTCTGTCCGACCCTTCGTGCTCCAAGTCGTTTTTTTCCTCGCTCACTGGTATCACTGAGCTTCGCTCTATGACGTTGTAGCATCTGTGATTTGGCATTATATAAGTAAAACTGAAAGAACTGAATGTCCTGTCCCTCTTGCACAACCTGCCATTATGTGGTTTGTGAAGGAACTTGTTCTAATTTGTAGTGATAAAATCTGAAAAGCACTGTTCTTCCCCCTAAGTGACTATACAACCTGGGTTAATGAGAAGACCGGGTTTTACAGTCTCTGGATGTTCCCATTAATTACTAGGTATCTGACAATAGCCCTCGCAGACCCACTGCTATTGTCTTACTGTAAAGATGGCAAGAAATTTGCAAAATTAAGTCAACAACATAGCAGGCTGTATTCATAAACATCATATTATAAATCTCACATTATAAACATACAAACACAGGTTAACAAAGACACAAGGAAAAGCTTCCACACAAATCAGGAAATGTTAAATAATTTCCCATTCCTACCACAAACAACCAAACATGCGTATGCATTAAATCAGAGACTCACTTACACATTACGTCCTGTTTAAAAAGGTCTTGAAAGGGTCAGCTGACATCACAAAAATGTAGGCCATGCTGCCATGGCAACTCCTGTTTTTGCTCCAAGGAGACCAAATGACACTAACAAAAACAGAGGCTATGTCCTCTCATGATGTCATACTGTGATTGCAATAAATCGTCCAAACTTTCAAATAAATCCAGTATGAAAACCAACAAAAGTTACTTTCACAAGAGCCTAAAAATTAAACATATCAGCCATAAAAAATAAATGAGTACACATAATGTTGCCTGTACTTACAGGAAGTGGATCAGATGTCTAATTGGCCAGTTGTTATTGAGGTTACATATGTTTATGGCTTTTTCACATTTTTTTCTAAAACTAGTTATGGGTTAAAGTTACATTAATTGCAACTGGTGCGGTTCTGGAATTAAGGAAGTTAAGCAAAGTCTTTTCTCATGCGTTGACACCTATGGGAGTGCTTCTGTTAGTGCCTGTGCCATACTAAATTTCATTGATTTACAGAAGTTCTTTCATAACCGCAACTACTTATCTCCAACATCTGAGTAATTTCCGTTGAAGGCAAACCACGTAGTAGCTTGTGTCAGCACTAATTTTGGTATGTAGCACATATTTCTGGGAACAACCATTAGATATAGTTAATACCATATTCAAAGTACACTGAGCAGATGTGTTGTCATAAGTGTGGTTAAACAATGAGTCACCTACTGCAGTAGTTAAATCTTTTTTATCTAATGCCCCCACAGCAGCACTGTGAGATGGGCTGTAGAAAGTATAAGATGGATGTAGCTCCTCAGTCTGAAAAGTGGAGCTAGTGTGGAAGTGCATTAAACCCGCATTGTTTTTAATAGCCAGCGGGAGGCATTTTAAAATTGTATAGAAGCCCTCAGCTCACTTTCTCTATGACCTCAGTAAACACTTTCTGTTTATGAGTTTATGGGCTTAGTTGTTAAAATCAGATCATATTGAATAAAACGTAAAGTTTATTTTGCAAATTATGGCTCTACTTAGTTTCCAGAAAGACAAAAAGGCAATGGTGCTGGTTTCCAAATCAAATCCAACCCTCACTTGTCACTTCTTTTTTAAAACACCAAGGTGGCAATGGACTCTGATAACCAGCGAGTGACATGATTCTGGTTACTGCCAGCTTTTAAATTCAGTCTATAATATGGGCCTAGGAACCCCTTTGGGAACACAACCTTTCAAGTTAAAATATACATGTTTGAATTAATGTTAAGTTAGATTAAGACTGTTGCCATTAATCAGTCAATTATGGTTAGGCCCCAGTCACACAGGGCTAAAGACTGACTAGTAACCCCCTGGCAACCTTCAGTTGCTAGGGGAAAATATATAATTTTTATTGTTATTTCTATGGTTGCTAACAAATTGCCAAAAACCACCAAAAAACTGCCAACTACTCACTAACAGCCCTTTTCCTTGGACTTGGCTTTCAAAGAAGCGCACCCACAGCTGATGGGCCTTTTCTTGACCCAGTCTGCGGCAGCAGATCGTGTGGAGCGGAGAGTGAGGACCCAAAAGCTGACATTTGGGGGCAAAACTGGGTTTTAACAAAAAGCAGGCTGTTTATTAAGGCTGCATGAAAGCAAAGGGAGACTAAGGTAGTGGTAACTAAACTGGGCAAAACTAACACTAAGAACATGGAGGGAGAACTGACAAAGGAAGGAGGAAGACCGGGACGATGTGTACACTGAAGGATGATAAGGGAAGTGGAAACACATGGGAACACAACAAGAATGAATTAGACATAACGAGACGGGTAGCAAAACTGAACACGCTGAACACAGGATGGGAGACTGTCAAAATAAGACAGGAAGTACAAACACTGAGACCACGGCGAAGACCTGTGAACTTGACACAAGGAGGAACAAGGGAACAGGTAAGGGAGATGAAATACAGACAGAGGAAGCGTGAGGGAAAGAGGAACACACACAGAGAGGGAGAGGGAGCAAGAGACAAGATGGGCTGGGGAGACTACGGAGCCCCTAAAGACAGAACACAGAGATAAAGACTAAGACAGATGGGATAAACTTAAGCATGCATAGTTCAAACCTATTTTGTATGGCTATGTATCAAAATGGCTATGCTCATCTTTTATACTTTCTATAACTTTAACCCAGAGTTTGCAAATCTTTTTTGGAATTTTAATTACTTGTTTCAACTTTTTATTCTGACAAAAACATGTATTAGACTTACAAGTATCTAACAGTTTCAAACATTTTAATATAGCTTTTTAAGCTCCTTAAACATACTTGTTTCAAGTAATTTCAAGATTTTTTTCTTTATTTTTAATTATTGTCTTCTTACATATTTATTTATTTTGGGTGTCTGTTTTTTTCCTCTAACTATTAATTTTATTTATTTTTTTACTTGTTTATGTCAACTGAATTGATTTTTTTTTTTTTAATTAATTGATGGAATTTGTCCACGTACCCCACTGGCTTTTTTGAAAATATGCCCTACGATACTGGTTGGGGGTCACTGACTGACTGTACAGTTTCATCTTTCACAAGAGTAACTCATAAAGTAAACCTCTGACCATCTGTAGACCAACTCAAGTAAATATACAAGAAATAATAAACAAATGATTCCTTTTTTACCACTCAGCCATGACCATGCAACAAAATTACAAACATACAAAAACATCTGCTTCCGTGACAAATCACCTTAGTATCACCATGAATATTTACAGCTCGAAAGCAAATTCTTAGCCACCCTGAGACACTCTGTGAGGGTGGGAGTATGAGGAAAGCTGATAAGATATTTCACAAACTGGATGCACATGAGTCAGAAGTGAAACACCCTGCAATTCTGCTGTGTTGAAAACTGAAAAAGAGTAGAAGACATTTGCCGGCGGAGCCAGTGGCTGAAGTTTTTGTCGACATGGTCTGAATGAACTCTGTAACCTTCTCTCCTCCCGACAAATTTATAGACTTAAATTTGAGCTCACATCAGTTGCACCGAGAGCCCGACATTAAACATCTTCCTCTTTTCCACCTCCCCTTTCCCTTGATATGAAACCAAATCCTGCAGACCCCCCGCTACAAGTGTCGCCCCCTATGATATCAATCTCAGGCTTAAACTGAAAAGGGTGGAGAGGCAGGGATATTTTATTCAAGTCACAGGAAAAAAACAAACACGGAGAGACGAAGGAACGAAGATGCATATCTTGAGTTTCTGTGTAAGACAGTTTAACCTTCGCACAGCTGTTATCCTGTCACATGTACATGGGAAGGAAGACTTGAGCTTGTTTTTATGAGTCCCATTTGACCTCGTCTGCTCGTAAAACAGCCATCCCTGTGCAGACTGTTTTTCGCACAATACACTGCCAAGTGGACAGTACATGTACGCAAATTTTACAGTTTAAAGTACCGGCAGAGTCTGCTGCTATATCTGTACACATAATAACACTTTAGATGCACAAACTCTTATAAAAGCACGCACTAAATTCCACCACTTCAATATTGTCGGCGATCCATAATTGAATCGGGCTCAACTTCAAACGCAGCTCTTTGGCAGCCACACAGGAATCCAACATCCAGGAAAAATAACAGCCTAAAATATCTCATCAAAAGGCAGATTACTATAAGCTGAATCTAATGGCCATGCCTTATCAAGCATGATGAATAGTTGCGAGTCATTTAACAGGTGAACAGAGGAATGCAACCCGCTGCTTACTGTTCCACAGTCCAGCTGTGGAACAGACCCCGAGGCCCGGATGACTCAGAACTACAAATCTTACCTGAGAGCATAGACGCAGACAGCACCTAAGTGTCTAAGCAGAAAATGAAGTCCTTGTTACCGTCAGCAGACCTTTAGACCTGTCCCAAACGTGTGCTGTCAGTTTTGTTATATTATAGTGCAGAAGGAATTTTAAAGAATCAGAGGCTTAGTCTGAGTCTTCGTGTGTCACTGTCTATCGTAGACTTGATGGACTTGGTTAACGCTCATGGTAAGTGGATGCATGTTTAAAATGAGGTCAAGAGGCCTGCTAACATTAAAGGAGGAATAGAAGCTTCGGTACAGAGTTTAGATTTATGGAGTGTCCTCTGCCCATCCTCCTGCTGAACTTGTCTTGGATTACCATCCTCCTGCCGTGCATGACTGCTGCCTTTGTCCACAACAGACATGCTTCATATTAAATCTGGTATTCCACTTCTTCAACTGTCACTGATCCACTTATATAACTCCCTACAAATCTCACTCCACTCTCTTCGCATGTCTTATTTAACCCTTTCTGCAGTCATAGTTATTTTGGTGGTGATTTATTGACACTATTTAGGTTGCCCACATAATTGAAGCAGAATAAAAATATTCCTTCGTTATTTTTTACAGTAAATCATTCTATCAAATGATTTTTCATGGTATTTACCGGTAAAGATTCACCTACAAAGCATAAAATGTGATTTCAACATGATACTGAAAGTGAGCCCAGAATCCTCCTAGCCTTGTTTATGCTTTATGCACCAAACTAAGATTATTAGATGTTTAACTTTTTGGGTTAAAAGTTAGATGTTTACCACCCCTATTCCACTGACTCAGGTTCAGATTTGTGGTCAGTCTAGAACCGGTTGAACATGGCTGTGTTCTCTAAATGGACAGAACTTAACTAACCCAACCACCAGCAGAAAGCTGAAGTGAATGTATGCATAATGTTACCATTGATAAAACCAAGAGATAATTGCCTCTATAAGTATTTGGACCACTGCGCTAATGTACTCAGTGCAATACTTTTGTGAATTAAAGCTGAAACTCTGCACTTCAGTCACATTCTGATTCAGTCACTAATTCTAAAATCCACTGTGATGGAGTACAGATGCTTAAAAACAACTGCTTAGATGCTGAGAAACTTAAAAACAACTACCATTGTGCAAATTCTTATGGAATTAACTGTGTATTAAAAACACATGTTACAAGCAAGACAGACCTGGTATGTGTCCATGACTCAAGCAAGCATCTATAACTGGATTAAAAAGATATCTGTGAATTTCACGACTATTTGTCACAAGCAGTGACAGTGACTCAGAAAAAGTCTCACCTTGTTGTGTGAAATCTCACACTCTGTCTCTAAGCCAGTTGAGGGCCAGAGGTACCGTCTAAGCGTGAATACTGCTGACGTCCATCAGAATTGTTTTACTTCTGTTATTTCAACAAGTTCATGTACATAATCTGTATTAGCCCAGATTTGAAAATGGAAGAATTAGTGGAAAAAGGTGTGTATATAGTCTTCTATGTCTGTGATATAGATTACACGAAAGCTGCTTTGTCTATTTATGGTTGCAACACAAAACTCTCTGGCAGTCTGCACTGGAAAAACTCAAATGTTCTTGGGTCTTGAATACATCTTTGCACACATATAACGCATAGTCATGAACACAGTTCAGTTGTCAGTATGGTGAGAACAGAATAATACGTCAAACTGACGATCTCACATCAACTTGCAAGATCTCCATTCAGAAAAGGTAAAGTCCCACCTTCCTAAATGTTTTCATGTTCCAGGAATGTTGCCGTAAAATAGTTCCCGTATCGTATTAAGTTAGAGCCTTACACCCACTCCAGGTTCTCTCATTATTTGGAGTTTAAATATGAATGACATCATGCTCTCCAAATGTTTTCTTAAAAAAGCGCAGGTATAAAAATACCAGTGCTTTTCCCTTTCCACTCCTCCTGCAGAGATCAATTGAGTCCATGAGGGAGAATTTAAAGTTATGGCTTTCCAGAAACAGGCCAAACAGTCAGCATTACAGTGGGACTACGTCATGAGTCAGCAGTGGGTCACCTGCTATGACCTCATTGCCAAGTCTGTTCCACAAAACATGGGAGGAAGGGCTACTGTTGCTGTTTGCTGGTATGATAACTACTTCTACAACAAGTAGCTGGTATCCCAGCTTGAATCTTTCATGTATGTCTGCCAGAAAGTGTAAGAAATTCAGTGTCAAATGGAAAAAACAACAGCCAAATCCAGAAGTTTAGCTAAAAACAAACCAGACTCACTTTAATAATGACAAATGATGATGACCACCTTTTTCTTAACATGTAATAGTGCAGTCATTGTCCCGTTTTGTCACAAATGCTAAATTTAAATACCTGGGGGTGAGGGGGACAAAAGACAAACTGTGGAAGAGAGATTAATAATGCCAGAGTTAAATAATAAAGTAACTTTTTGTACTTCTACTTCTACGGTTACAGAGTTTGCAAATTTAAGTAACCAAAATATATTGAGGATATATTTTAACACAGCTCACATATAACCTGACAGTGCAAACAAACCACCATTAATAAAAAGAAAAATAACTACAATGAAAAATACTTTGCAGAATATTTTTTAATGTGAAAAGGTAACAGGAAGTAGAAAGCAGGCAACACCTTGTGTTTGTCAATTTTGGCTGTGGGAGAATATACATTATTTTTTATCAAGCGGTTTGGTTCCTGAACTTCACTGAAACATGACTATTTAAAAAGCGACTATCACAAAGATTGACTGAATCACAATTATATATGACTGAAAATAAAGCGACACATAGTAGGTCAACTTTCATAGATGCTTTTGTGAGTATTTGGCCTTTTATGCCTTGACAACAAATTCCACCATCATTCAATAAAGTTTTGCCTCTTCTTGACGTTGGAGTGTCTTCTTGATGCTGCCTAGTGTAGATGTCTTAGCCAAATTCTTCCACAGCCTCTCAGCTTCCAAAAGTTTCCCCTGCGGTTTTGTGTATTTGGCTGAAACCAAGACGCCAAGGCTGGTCTCTACCCTCACATCTCTCCTCATTCAGCTCCAAGTGAAGTTTTGAAGTGCCTTGTTTGCACAGCATGCAGTTAGAGTAATGACATGAAAGAACAACAATGCACGACACAATGGGAGATGGATTTTCTCTGTCACTTTTATAGTACACTGAAATAGCGAGACATCAGTTAGCAGCCACCTGCGGCGTGTTGGATGTTTCACACAATGAGACCTCACACTATCAATTTAGTGTTGAAATGCTCTCTTTAATAACACACAGGGGGCTTGGACAGACTGACTACATTGCCTAATTCTTCATGCCAAGAGCCAATCTAAACCCCCCCAAAACAGAGACTTGAAGAAGCCAAAATGACCTCACACTGAAAAAATGTGCAGGTTCGCATGGATGTAACTAACATGCACACAAATACTAGAAATGCATCATTAAAAGCTGGGCATTACATAAAACACTGTGAGTGAGGAGACTGAGGGCATGCTGAAGAATACCAGGCACTCAGCACCGTAAGATTCTCTGACCGAGACGAATTGTGGTTGACCACAAAAGACCGCGCCCAGAAACCAGGAATGCCTTCCAAAATGCTGGCATCAGCACATCCAGCACCAACTCATTAGCCTGAGAGAACGCGGAGGTGAAGAGGTGCATCACCTGCTCGAATTGGCAATTGCATCAAAGGCGCTGCCTGTGGGAAATGAACACTAAGTAGAAACGAGGCATTTGAATTCAACCTTTCAGGAATCTTTTTTTTTAAACCTGTGCAACTATGCAACAGTAACCAAACATCAAAGAAATGCCTTGCAATACATTAAAAAAAAATCATAGGTTTCATGAAAAAACTTTTCCTTTTTACTCTTTAACTCAGACGAGCAACAGTCTTTAGAGGCCATATAGTTCCATATGTTCATCACATATAACTAGACTTGCAGCACAAAAATCTTTGTCTTTGCAGTTTCACCTTTTAAGCAGCTGCTTAAATATCTTTCACACTTACAGATGAAGATGCATGTCTGTTTTGAATGGTAAACAACTTGCTGCCATCTAGTGTTCACATTCAGTATCCAACACAGGAAGTGATAGCCCTTGTGCATCGATTATACTGACTGCTTCTCACTTCAAGAGCAAAAAATCAGTAAGAAAACCTGCTGCTAGGATCTGCACTCACCTGCAGAATTTTCCAACTTATTACGTCACAACAACAACTCAGTTTGTTTTCTATGGCACAAATATCATAATCTTTCTGTAATGTTACAGTGGAAAGGTAAGAGTGAAATAAGTCTGTTGTTTTCCACTCTTCTCTGTTTGTAGTATTTGTTATATAATGGAGCTACCGCCGGTGTGTCTGGACTCTCCTGTTTCCCTACACACTACCTTCATATTTCCCAAAAAGGTGTTAGGAGATGTAGAGTCTGGTGACTGAAAATGCCTAGTCATTGCATTGCCTGCATTCCAGTGCCTGGCTCATGACTATTTATACAGCCGCAGAGGAGGCCCCCCATATCCTACTGGGGAGATTCATATCTTGAGCATGGGGCTTTATAGCTTCTTGTTACACAAACACCTCAAATGAAATTCCATACTCAAAAATCCCTTTAAGTTGACCTGTTATGTGTTCACTTATTTGGTATAATAAATATGCTGTTATAATACAGGATGCTCATATCAAACATGGAAAAGAGTTTGAAATAATAAGGTCAGTGTATATTTATTACAGTTTTTTTCTACTCTCTGATTTGTATGATGTCAGAGGGGATATCCATAATTTGGTCAGCTCAGGCACATATTCAACCATCTGTTTATGAGATGCAGTCAATTAGAAGAAAGATGACTTAAAGGACGACAGGATAAAACAGCTTGTTTCAAACTGTTAATAAATTTTTTAAGATACAGATAAGGAAAGATAAGGCTGGAAATAACTTAAGCGGAACCACAATTGGCTCTTTAGGATCAGGGATGTCAAGCGTGTAGCCCAGGGGCCACAACTGGCCTACTGGATGGCTTTACAAAAAAACTAAAGCCATCATATTTACAAAATATGATTGGCGAATGACTCATGCTGTATCAAATATGATGGTATTCCTGTTGCAGACGGATGGTATTTCTAGACGCCAAGTTGTTTGGATAATAAAGAAGTAGAATATTATTGATATTTCATTCCACTTTAGATCATAACACCTTTTCATCCTTTTGTAGATCCAGTCTGATCCATACATTTTAATGCTACATATAATGAGAACATCTGAATGTGGGAAAACAGGCACTGTTGAAATACTTATTTTTCTTAACTATTTGTTTCGTAAATGGATGATTCATTAAATACGGACAATGTTTTTGCCCATTTGACCCAATAATGATCAAATATAAGTCTGACAACCCTGCTTAAATTTTTTGTCATTAAGTGAAGCTGAAGTTGACGTACAGTAATGCACAAGACATCCAGATTTTCAAGCTTCATGTAACCTTTGATAGCTTAATATAAGCAATAGAATGATTAAAAGAAGCACTTTGTGAAGTAAAAAATGTTTCTATCCAGTAGGTTAAAATAATCTTGAAGAAACTGTTCTAAAAATGTAAGTTTATTAGTTCAAATGTGAGAAAAGAAAAAGCTAAAGAATTAGAAGGATGTTGATGTTTCAAACAGACTGAAACTTTAATTACTTCAGGTATGTCTCTGTAGTAAACAGCAAATGTGTGGACTGAGATGTGAGAATGACTTATCCAGAAACAAGAGAGGAGTGTATTTTTAGTTTTCTGATGAACTGGTAACCAGGGGCCAGTGGTGCCGTCTCAAGAGCAATAACAGTTCATCCAGGCGTAAATTAGCAGCGTCTCTGCTTCATCTGGCACAGGTACCAAAGGACAAATGTGCTTACACAGAGTGGAAGTCCCCCCTGCTTGTCAACACATCGGCAACTCGCACCCCTCGCTCACCTTATCAGTAACAGCCAGGCCAGTGAGGCTGGATCCTGACAGTTGGTCTGTTGAGCATCACTGACACTGTGATTTAGACGACAGTTATATAGAGGTCAGTGCATTCTTGAGACATACTGATTTAACATCTTAGGGTCAAACTATCCTTAAAGGGTTATTTTAACCAAATTACAAAGGGCATGTTTGTTATACTTGGTGCTACTGATTCAGTGGTTTGTTTCATTTTGAGTTCTTGTTCTCTGAGATTTCTACATTTAAGATAATGAAATAGAGATAATAGGAATCTGTTTCTTTACACTCTGCAGCAACTGCAGCAGAGTAGCAACACAGCTAAGCTAAAGCGCAGGTTGGGGGAAGGGGGGGGGGATTCGTTTTGAGAATATTAGAAGATATACTGAGATAAGAATTTTTTAATCCCGTTAATTGTTTTGGCATCAGCCCCAAAAATCCAGGATCAGTCAGTTTGCTATATAATTATATAGTACAGCAAATTAAACCAAGAAAACATCATGTTTGTGTAAGTGACCACATAAGTACCAAGGCAGTACACAGACTTCATACAACAGTTTTTACAAGGTAACAACTTGAGGTTATAAAATATCCAGAAAAACAAACCAGCTTTAATTCTGCTGGGTTTTCTACAGCTAAGGACAACTTCTAGTTTCTTTAGTCTCACCAGCCAACTTTAAAGGAATAGACTTAAAATACTGTCAACCGCAAGCAACTAAAAAAGAAGACAGTTCTTTTGAATCCTTGTCCTTATTCAGAAGTGCCTCAGTCCTTATTCAGTTAATGGGTAGTCAATACAACTAAAATCTACTTTTAAAAAGAGAGCTGGCTTAATAAATCTTAGTCTAATAGACACAAGTGGATCTTTTTTTTCATGGCACTAAACTTGAAAATCTATGAATTAAAAATCTCCATAAAATTAGGGAACCAAATACAATAATTATATACAAAATAGCAGGTACCCTTCATATGCAACCTGCACAATAAAATCCGGCTGACATCCAAACCTACCTGACCAATGGCAGGGGATTTCCTCTGACTCTGCACTCCAGACGAATGGGCCTCCCTTCTGCCACCTCCTGACTCTTCAGCTTCTGAAGAAAGCGAGGAGGTGACAGGGGTCCGTATACTGTTGGAGCTTCAGAATTTTGGTACCTTGAAGAAGCTGCCACTCCTGCTGGGACACCAGGCTGAGTGCCCGTGTCTGATTGGCTGTACTGTGCTTCCTCTTGTTGCCCAGGAGATAAAGAAGGACCAGAGGCTGATCCCTGAGGGACCGGCCGCTGGCTTCTTGGAGTCAGATAACCACTATCAGGAGAGGAGGAATCCTCCTCCATCCTTGCCTCTGAATGAGCAGGACCTTTAAAGATTGATGAGAGCTCCTCGATAAATGTGGCAGCTCTGCTGCAGAACTCCGTGGCTGAAGCCACTCGATCATTCAGCTCCAGGCTTTCATGAACCAGCCTGGGTTTATCCTGCTTATATACTGGTTGGATCGGTTTGTGACGTACAGCCTTCTCAACACAGGATGGAGCCTCACTGGACACATGTACAGGCTTACTGAGGGGGGCATTCTGGCTGGAGGAAACATTAACTGCTGCATTATCATTTGAGTTGGGGAATTTGGTCTGATGCTGCAGGTTTGGGCTTGAAGTGAGGTTTTCACTAGTTTGTGAGGGCACAGAAAGGGAGGGGACAGATTGGAGAGCCTGCTCCACTTCTGTTGGATTAGAGGGACCTGGATCTTCAGATTCGCATGTATCATTAAAGGCCTCCCGGGCCAGGTCCAGGCTACGATTAATCTCTTCAGCACTTAAGAAGGCGGTAAGATCCGGAAAGTCTCCATCTCCAGAATCCAGTTCTGTCACTGAGTCCAAGTAGAGTTCCCCATCAGAGGATGCCTCAGAAAATATGCCCCCATCACCCTCCAAAGTCGCGCCTGGTGGCGGGTCCTTTAGCAGCAGTGAGATGGGGAGTGGCTGATTCCAACTCCCGTCCTGCATCCTGAAATACACAGCAAATGTCATAACCAGCCATTTATACATGTTTACACAGCAGACAGTGCAGTTTGTAATCATCTGTAAAAAAAAAAAAAGAAAAAGGAAATGATAAGCTCACAGAAGAGAAGACAGCTTAGAAAATAGACTTTACTATGCTGTATCATTTGCTCACGCAGACATAGCAGGCAGCATGAGTCAAGCTGGTGTTGTTTGGACACAGTTGGTGGGTATTAGCAAAGGCCTTTACTGAAGTCATAGTGAGCATGACTGACATTTTTCACTCACCCCGCTCCTGTCAGGACATTTTATCCTGGGCCCCTGTTCTGTGTTATACTTTCCTCACACATGTTCCTTTGCCCCTCCACAGAGACTGCGATTGTCTTACATCTGTTAGGGCTGAAATACCTTTTATATTTGTTTTAAAACTTGTTCATATAATAGATATAAATACTAATATGAATACTCTTTTTATGAACACCAAGAGCTCATAAACCAGAAAAATGTCTGCCCTTCTAAACGAAAAGGTGAATTTAAAAATAATTTTTGTGGATACACTGATTCTTTCGACATTGATGTAAACATTGTTTGGGAGTTTAAGTAACAGTAGCATCAGTCCAATGATGGTATGCCAAAGAGCGATCAATAACATAAATGCATTTCCTGCTTATCCAAGGGTTGTGGGAATATTGGAGCCTATCCCAGCTGTCATGAGGTGAGAGTTGACAAATTCGTAAAATCGAGAGCTCATTCATATCCACGTCTATGACCAATTTAGAACCACCAATTACCCTCCACCTAAAAAATATGGTGCAGGTATGATATGCAAACTCCACAATGAAAGGTTGCAAAGTTCCATTAAGTTCAAACCATCATCCTTCTTACTGTGAGGTGACATTTCTACACATGCCACTACCATATTGCCATCATATGCTAAAACTATGAATGGATTAATGAAGGTATTGATGTTAAAAATCTAATTTGCTAGAATGTCAGTTAAACAGAATTGTAGAGCATTTTTATCCACTGACCCTCACCCCATCCCATATTATGATGATTTTTGGAATAGAAAAAGAAAAACAAAGGCTATCACATGAGACCATGTGATAGCCTTTGTAACTTTAACTTCCTATTATGCTTGTAAGAAGGTAAAATGCATACAAATTACTGTAAATACAGTCTATTTGTCGCCAGTCTACTCCAACTTCTCCATATTGTGCCAGAATACGTGATTTTTTTCATATGATGCTTCTTTATATGTGAGTTTGCTCTAGTCAAAACTGGAGCTTACTGGCGTCTATTCATGTGACTGGACAATGGATCACTTTCACATGTAGTTTAAAAGAGGAGTGTTGCTTCAGCTCTGATCTCTATGGCGACATCAAACCTAGATGTATGTATGCATATTGTAAAACTGTTGATGTAGTCACATATAAGACGCTGTGTAACACTCAGGGCCTCATGGCGTCCTGAAGACCAGCTGTTGTTATTTTTAATCCCCTGGGCTATGTTTCACAGCAACACTGCAACCCCACACACCCCAAGCACGGGGGAGAGGTTGCTACCTTTAAACACACACAGGTATAGCTGCACTTGCACAAAATACACTTATGGCAAAGGACTAAACCTGGACAGTGTCCCAAAGGCAACAGCAGCAGCAGCGCAGTGATAATTAAATATGAATAAACACTGGGTTTGGCTGACAAATGTTAATAACTGCCATCGCTGCCCAAGTTACTGCTACCTCCTTATCTTTTCTACAGTTCATGTTTTACATTATTTTACAATCTCACAATGGTATAAATAACAGCACAAATTCTTCAGAGTGAGAGGGAATCAAAATGCTCTTAAAAACATGTCAGAGGGGATACTGTATACATGATGCTTGAATCTGACTGAGAGACTATATTTAAAAACAGCTGTACTGTTACTGTCACTGTCAGATTAAATGATTTCAGTCACACACTTGATAAATAATAAAGAAACATAAACATAAAGCACCGAAAACAGAAGAAAGCATACCTTCGGGTGTTCTGTTCGTCCTCTGTTTGCTCTCTCCTGGTTTTGTGGGTCCAGGTTTGTCTTGTTTAAGTAAGAATGAGTCGAAAAAGAAGCTTCTCTTTCCAGAAGAGCAGCCTTATTAGTCAGGCAGGCAGCAGGATCTCTCGGGTTCAGGGTCCAATAGCGTACTGCCTCTGCAGTGGCCTGCTGTCCCATCTGTCCCGGTCCCTAACTGCTCACTGTGTGGGGCTATATTTGGCCCCTGGCTCAGGTTTCACAGCCAGAATACTGGCACGAAGAGATAGTGTTGAGGTAGTCCAGGGGAACAGGAGGCGGCGGTGACATTTTTATACTGAACCAGTATTTGTTAATTAAAAACTGTAAAGCCATGCTGTTATAATACTTCAGATTGCACACCTGCAGTATACTCCTATAAGCCCTTACCAGTAGGTTTACAACACCAACTAATCTGTGTAGTCAAGATAAATAATATGCATCCTGCAGAGTATGTCATTCTCTATCTAGTAGAGCCATCTGACACTAAAGTGACTTGTTAGTGTTGCCTCTATGCCCAACTGAGCTGACCCACTGACCCCAGACCCTCCGCTAGCTGGTTTGCCTAGAGGCATGGCATCCTACAATGGTCCTGGGACCAACACTTGGGTCAAGCTCAGGGTTCAGCTTCAGTTTAGTCAAGGTCAGTACTGTAGACATAGCAGTAAAGGTCTAAATGCAAGTGATTGCTCCAAAATTCATAATTTAATTCCTTACATTTTAAGGGCATCAGAGAAAGATGGCAACTGCTTGTCACAGGGCTGATAGCCTCTACGGTAATGCCACCGTACATTTGACACAAGATACTGTGTCAAATGCTACAGGGTGGAGGTAAACAGCATATAAGCAGATGTTGTTGCTTTTGATATATATACATATTGTTCAAAAGCAGGATGCACAGAAATATAAAACAGGAAACAATTGCGACCAACTACCTGCGTCAGAAAAATAAACAATATGAAATAAAGAGCAGCAACATTCTTACTCCTTATTTGATTAAACAAAAGAAAAACACTGCGGTGTTTGTGGGGTGCATCTAATTGCGTGTTTGCACCTAGCCAAACCACTGGCACTAATAATTACTTCAAAAACACAATTAACTTCACCTAGTATCTGCTTGCAACCTTGCAAGGTCCTGTAGCACACTGTTAACCTGCGCCCATGCATATGTTTCAGTTTTCAGTTTTATTTGTCATATGCAAGTTAGCACAGGGTCAACATTACAATGAAATGTGTTTGATGAGCAGCAGTCACTCAGCAGCATGGTACAGTAGAAGAAAATATAATAAAATAAAATAAAAAAATAAAAAAATAAATAGAAAAATAGTAAAGAGCAAAATATTAGAGAGATGTGGTAAAAGAGAAAAGATGACTAAATATATATGTATCTATAAATATAAATATATGTACATATGTACATATGGGTAGTAATAGTAAAATTGCAGTTATAGCGACTAGTGATCATTTTGTGCTTTACTGTAATGGTACACAAAGGCACCTTTTAAAAATTTATTCAATTATGTATAGGAAATACACTATTTATATCCTGGTTCATTCACCACCTGCTTTGGATGTTATCAGTACATTCAAAGGGCTTTATTAACAGTAATCAGCTCCACAGATATTAGCCAGTACACTTGGGAATGAACACGGGCATTTGTATAGTGCTTTTCTCAAAAACTCAAGGCTCTATTTATCTCATACACAAACCCACTCTTACTGTGTATGTGAGTGTAGAGTATAGATATATGGAGATCCATAATTAGCCCTAAAAGGTATATATGTGTCAACTGTGCCTTTAGAGAGACAAAAACGGAAAGGCCAGTACAGTGGGGTAGAAAGACGCAGACAGTGAAGGACCATGCAGCCTCACTTGATCTATTTATGGGCCACTATCACATTTTGTGCTCTCAGAGCTATTCTGGTTCTTCATCAATCCACTGATTACAGTCAAGAGTAGGCGATAAGTCTGGAAGGAATTTCCTCTGTAATAACTATCTAGTCTGCACGCACAGACACACCAGCTAATGAGTAATCTTACATTCAACTTGCTTGTCATCCTACCCCACTTAGCAATAACTTTGTAAGGTATCATTTAAAAATAACCACATTATTTAGCAATGACTTCTATGCATTACAGTTTGTGGTCTACTGTATGTAAGAATAGCCATGGAACATTTCCAGGAATCCTTTATAGGCTACCATGTGTGCAAAAGGTCTTCCATCATAAATTATATTTACAGTGTTTTGGTTATAGGTAAATGGTCAGACATAGACATCATTTGCTAATGCTTAGAAATATCAACACATCTATGTATAATTATGTAATGTCTAATTTTGTATAACATTAAGCCACTGGGGTAAGATTAATTCTTAAAGGGCTTCTAACAGCTAAAAACAACTTACAAAAGTACTTGTCTAATACAAAACAGCAATCCAGGAACACACAAGGAGTTTGAAAGCACACAGGGCCAAACAGGGACAGACAAACTGACAAGACAATACAGGACTCACTCAACACATGTAAAACGAATGAGGTCAAGGCAGACAATCAAAGAAAACAGAAAATGTCAGAAAAAAGGTAGGGAAGAAAACTAAGACTACGACAAAACAGATGGAAACAAAGACAAGGAAGTACATGAGACACTAGGAATAAAAGAAAGGATATTAAAAAAATCAGGAGCCAAAACTCAAACATGTGAAAGGAAACCAGAACTACTACACACATGAATCCAAAAGATTAATGCAACAGAGAATTAAAAGGTTGTTCTTTTGACACAAAATAATGAAAATGTTTCCCATAAGTAAACCAGGTATACACCCAGGAGGTCAAAAGCACCTGAGTTATTTATTACAGCTGAAGTGTTTCTACTGGTTCTACTGCTGCACAAAAACAGACATGTTAAAACGTGCATAAGTGAATGTGCACAACACAAAACAGTTTCTTTGCAATGGATTCCTGAAGATTAAGAATGGCTAAAACTCTTCAGTGTCAATTTAAAATGGCTTTGCACATCTGTCTGCTTTTTTAAGTGCTAAAACTGTTTGCTTCAGTCTTCAGTTGTTTTTAGACTCATTAAATTCAATCATTAAACAATACAGACATAAAATTTACAAGTCTCTGCTTTTTTTTAGTTGTTTTATAACAATACAGAAAGAGCCATGTGTTGCATATAACAATGACAATGACAATTATATATAGCACATTTCATTACATGAAAAGTCGACATGCTTAAAATAGAAAATGAAAAAATATTAATAACTATGTAGGTTTAAAGTGCCCTAAGGCAGTGAAAACAGCAAAGCAGAACAAAACAAAATGTAAAAGAAAAATGTAAAAAAGCAAACAAACTTATAAATTGTAGGACTGTGTGAATAGAAAGGTTTTTACTGTGTTTTTGAATGTGCATACAAATTGGTCTCAAATCAGCAGGTAGCTTGTTCCAAAGAATAGGGCCACAATAACTGGACCTACCTTTAGCATACTTAGATCTGATTCTAAGAACAGTTAAAAAGTCTAAATCTAATGACCTGAGAGGTAAAAAAAAAAAATTGCATTGCAATAATCTAACCTACCTGATGTGAACACATGGACCAATTTCTCAGACTCAGCTTGTGATGGGAATTTTCTAACCTTAGATATATATTTTAGTTAAGGTAACCTTATTGATGTGATTGTCAAAACTGAGATCATTGTCCAAAATTATGCCAAGGTTCCTGACTTGCTCACTGTGTTTCAGAAAAACTGATGACAAATAAGAAGAAAGTTTTTGTTTTTGACTTTTTGGACAAACAACACGTATTTGTGTTTGTTCTAAAAACATTTGATAAATCCAGCATTCAATGTAATCGATGCAGCTCATTAGTTTGTACAAACATTTTAAATCATCAGAGGAGATAAATGAGAAGTACAACTTTGTGCCATCTGCACTTTTCCAGTTGTCATTTCAAGTTTCATTAAATTGCGTTTCTCTCTTAGTAAATTTGTCCCTTGCTTTCCGCCGTCGCTCCGCAATGATTGGTTAAAAGAAAAAAAATGGCGGCGTCCGCGTAGTTGTAAAAACATCGCGAAGCCGTATTAAAATTAAAATTTCGGCGGCGCAAGACAATTTGGAACTCACTGTGGCGTATTATGGTTATCATATTTCTCCGCTTGTAATGTCCTAAATCATAAAAAATATTATCCATGGCCTTCTTTCTGCATTAGCTTGCTAGCAAAACCGCTAGCATAATATCAGTGGAACAGAAAGATCTCATCTGTCAGCTTTAAACGGTAAGTGAAGCTTCAGTTTAGTTTAGATTTAGGTTGTGGATTAGGTTTAGATATTTTATTTATTTTTATTTTTTAATGCCTGGCTGTTTTTAACAGAGATCATAAGAAGTAACCTCATGAGGTTCAGGAACCTGTCAGAAAACTATAAAGAATCAGTCCGTATCAGTCAGTGAATCTGTTTATCTTAATCACTGCACTATAACAGTGGTGTTTAATACGATCTCCATAATCATATTAGAGGTCCACAGATACAGATTTGTGACAACTTAAAGAAAAGTTCTGAATCTTTTGACACTGTGTTTAAGGGGATCTTTTTTGGCGTATGAGATCATTTTACGGGCATGGTTTGGCTCCACTTGCCCTCTTTGGCCTGGGTGTTAAGCATAACTCCCAAGGAACAGTAGTGACCCACTGGATGCCGTTGCAGTGGGTAAAAAATTGCAGTTATGTCAGAAATTACTGCAGTTTTTCAAAATACTCTGCTTTACTTTTTTTTTTCCTTTAAAAAGTTCAAAGTATTTTTAGATTTAGTTTCAGTTTTTTTGAATCATAAAGACATTCAATTTTAAATTCAATTCAGTTTTAATCATATAGTGCCAAATCACAACAGCAGTTGCCTCAAGGTACTTTGATATGACACCCCAGTACAAGGGCCAGTTCAGTATTCAACTGAAAGTGGCGTGAGTGTTATGTAGTGGTTACCACATTTACCTTATTTTAAAGCTCCCTGGTAAGTGAGAGCGTTACATCTGGTGCAAAATCTGCCAAATCAAACTTGTGGATTCATCTTGTTTTCAAGGGAGAAAAGGGGGCCACCAAAAGTTAAAAGCTAGTGGTGTGAAGAGGCTAATCTCCCCTGCTACCTTTTCTCAAAGACCCCTAACTGTCTTCTCCCCGAAATACCTGTACAAAAACTTTGGTTCACTGCAGAAACTTTTTCTTTGGACAGTTACAATGAGTATGTTATCTGCAGGCTATATGTTTTATTTAATTTTTTAAATAAACTAAGATACCTGACTTTAGTTTTTCCTTCAACAACACTAATAATACAATTAAGTAGCTAAAAAAATTGAAGCTGTTAATTAATTAGGTTAATATACTTTTTGCAAATAACTGATTGATAGTAGTGTCTGATTTGTGAATTGTAATAATATTGTTGATCAGTATCACAGTGAAAAATGTATATTTTTTCAAGGGAGGTAATGAACATACTATTTGTTTCTGCTGTCCAATAAAGAGTTTGACTTAAGCACAGTAGTGTCATTCTTCAACAAAAGCTCAGCTGATTTTTTTGGCTTTGACACAAATAAAAGCAAAACTGTACAGAGAAAACGTTCACGAAACGCTTAACAAAAAGTGTGTTTTTCAAGTATTTTTATTAACATTTTTTCAGCCAACAAAATGCCTGCCTTCCGGCAAGTAGGAGAGAAGCAACTTCCTAACCCTGTACTGTGTATGGCATGGTCTCCAAAGAGGGATCTGATTGCTCTGGCCAACACAACTGGAGAGGTAATATTAAAACAATTATTCTGAAACACAGCTCAGTATTCTGTGTGTGTGTGTGTGTGTGTGTGTGTGTGTGTGTGTGTGCTTTTTAATACTTTAAATACTTGGCTTATGTTTTTCCATAGTTGCTGCTTCACCGCTTGGCTGGTTTCCAGCGTGTATGGACCCTACCACCCAGTGAGTATACTGGCAAGGAGATCACAGCGATTGCCTGGAGACCAGATGGCAAAAGTAAGGAGTGACTGTGCGCATCTTTTGCTTTTTTTAGTCATGTGTTTGATGGAATCATGATGTAATATATCCTCTCTTCAGTTTTGGCATTCAGTCTTGGAGACACTAAGCAGGTAGTCCTGTGTGATGTTGAGAAAGCAGAGATCCTCCATGTGTTTCCTATGCAAAGTCCTGTAACTTGCATGCACTGGATGGAGGTGATTGAGGAGAGCAGGTATGCATCGATTGAGGCTCAGGAACCAAGCCAATGGTGTGGAGGGTGTGTAGAATAATGAGAGTGATTGTTTTGATGTGTTTCAGTGCCCTCAGCTCTTTTTACAACTCTGAGGATGAATCCAAACTCTTTCTTCCCAAACTACCAACTCTCCCCAAGAGGTAACCGCAATATTAATGGCACATGCAATTATAAGAAAACAGCTCCTTGGATGAATTATTAATATTTGTCCAAACTTTTTTTTTCCAGCTATAGTACAACTTCAAAGATCTTCAGGTGGGAAAACATTTTAATAAAATGAAGCTGTTATCCAATGTGTGATTTGATCATTCCTTGTAGCAGCTGAGTCTATTTTTCTATCTCTTTCACAGTGAGGAAAAATCTGATGAGATACTTAAACTCCTGGGGGAAGTCCGGTAAATAATCAGTACATGAACAAACAGTTGTATCTCAAATGCACTGTGCTTTGTAAATGATTTCACCACCTTATGTTGTTTCCATGCAGGCTGAACATACTTGTTCTGGGAGGAAATGCAAGCTTTGTGGAGCTTTATGCCTATGGCATGTACAGGATTGCCACGCTGGAAGGGGTAAGGCTTTTTTTGCTTGTTTGCTTGTAAATCTACTTTACACTGATGACATTTTCATTAAGTGGCTTCCAAGTGAAGGAAGACCAAAGGACGCTTTTCAAAATGTCTTTTTATTTTGAGTTTAATAAGAATGTTATGATATCAGCAATAATCAGATATTGTGACAGCCCTAAATGATATAGATGTAGAGCTGTGCTAAGCATGCTAATCTGGTAAAAGCTATAAGTACATCAGATGGAGTTTATTTTTTTGTTCATGATCCAGTTCTGATAAAGTGAGCAGGCCTGTGAGTTGCTTTTGATATTCTGCCTTGCCAAAGAAAATCCAGAAGAGAAACTGTAGATCTGAAGGACTGTTACACCCCCTAAATGTAAGCGTATGTTATTGCAGCACCAGCAGCTCATATAATGTAAACATCAGCTGTGTGAGAAATGTAACGAAACAGAAAGAAATGTACTATTAAGCCTATATGCAATGCAGAAAATTGGTTTTGCCACATTATTAGCACAAGAGCTCCAAAGTGGTATGGATAGAGGTAAACCCTGTCTTCCTCACTGGGCAGGTATTAGCCACCAGAATTAACAATTTAACGTCAGACTTCATGTCAAAAGCAAACTATTTTAGGACCGCTTCCCTTTAAGCCAACTTTCTACTGATTAGTGGACACTCATAAACAGACAGTGTGAACTATGCTCACAGCTCAGAACCAGGGCTTTGTGTCTGGGGTGACCATATTTCAGACATTGCCTCTCTTTGACATCATAAAGAGCCACAAATAAAAAGAAGACTGTCTGAAATGGACTATTAAAACCATGCTGACCTTATTATTTAAAACTTTGGCCTTATTTAGTATGGGTATCTACCATTACCAGTAGCTATGTGACAGAAAATGAGGGAAAGAATCCCCTATGGTCCACTTTAAATGGTGAAACAATAAATCCCACAAATTACTATCTAAATTGCACAAAAATAATATTGATTAAACTTTTGCTGCTTTTGTTGCCGTAACAACACCCTGCAGGTTTTGGGAACGTGCCGGAGCCTGAGTCTGTCCAGTGATCTTAAGTCTCTGTCTGTCATCACAGAAGTCAGATCTGCTGACGACAACCCAGAGATCTGCTATGTTCAGGTGAGACGGATTGTTTGACTTCGCTTTTCCATTTTCTGACATCCTCTCTGCTTTTACCTAAATTTCTCTTAAACCGATGTCTTCTTCTTCCAGCTGGACACAGGGTTGTTGTCAGATTGCCTGCCTGAGGTCACCAGGATGGCACGCAAGTTCACCCACATCTCCACCCTACTGCAATACCTGCACCTCTCACTTACCTGTATGTGTGAGGCGTGGGAAGACATCCTCATGCAGATGGATCTTCGACTCACTAAGTTTGTGCAGGAAAAGAACACAAGCACTCAAGTTCAAGATGAGTTTCTGGAGCTTCTACTGTGGGGGCAGTCCAGGTGGGACAGAATTACGTTTTTTTTCTGCTGTTTGGATTTGCAATGTCTAGAGTGTCCTGTAGATGGTAGCAACACATCTTGAGCTGCTAACTCAGCGTGTTGTTCTGCAGCAGTTTGAGGTAAATCATGCCAGACTGCTCTATTTTTTTACTTGCAGCCCTGAACTGCAGGCTCTTCTCATGAACCAGCTGACAGTCAAGGTGAGGCTACAGTCCCTTTTCTTCATGGACTCTTCTGCTAATGTGGCAGCACATAAATGTGTCTTTTCCTATATTAGTTTCTATTCCTATTAGTTAGTAACTTTTTTAGCATTTTAGTAACAAAACTGTGAATGTGTCTCATTATATATACATTAAATGGTCTGAACAACACAAATTTCTGCATTTCAGTTCATATACTGGCATACATAAGTGATACTGGGTAAACTTTCAGTTTACCTCTGTACCTTGCTCCGTCTCAGCTCCAACACTCCTTCAAACAGTTGCTTTTTGCCATAATTTTCCCTCTGTGGACTTTGGACATGGAAAACTTTGAAGGAGCCAAACTTAAATACACTTTCAGTTGTGGTCGGAAGTATACATGGGGATGAATGTCATGGTAATTTTTGACTTTTAATGATTTCTTTGCACTGTTCTTTTTCCAGTGAGGAATGATTGGAAAGCATACGTCTTTAATGACTTAAAAAAAAACAAAAATCGGGTGTAAAATTTATTTTAGGTTTTCACACAGGGTCAAAATACATACAGACTCACATAGGCATATTCACTTAACTCTTAATAAGTGATGCTGAATATTCTATAATGTATTTTAACTTGAGGTTTATTAACCTCTTCTCAGCTATAACAGATGAAACTGTTATAGCTGCAAAGGATGGGCCGATATCATGTTATGCCCTGTAGGTATGGCCATATGCATGTCAAGGCAGATGAATTAATACTTTTGGCAGTACAGTATAAATAAAATAAAATTTTATTTATATAGTGCTAAATCACAGCAGCAGTCTTCTTGAGGCGCTTAATATTTCTCTGTATACAATACAGGGAAAACCCCCCTATGAGTAAGCACTTGGCGACAGTGGTAAGGAAAAACTCCCGTTTAACAGGAACACTACCTTCCAATTCTTCAGCTTCACCTAAAATCAACAGCTAGATGGTTGAAACTTGGGCAAAGTTGGGTGGTCCAGTAGGACAATGACCCCAAATACACATCAGAACTGGTTTTGAAATGGATAAAGCAGGCTTCTTCTGAAATGGCCTTCCACAAGCTCTGACCTGTGGAAAATCTGTGGACCAGCCAGGAACCCAACCAATTTAAAACGAACTGAACCAATTCTGACAAGAAGAGTTAAATCTCTAAAGTTGAATCTTTCCATTTCAGAAATATCCTTTTACAATGGCCAGCCACTCCCCAACGACTGGTATTATCCAGCCTTGTCCTTATTGTTTGTGTTACTGGGTTACCAGATTTTCTCATCTGGTCTTGCACAAATTTTCTTTTTGGAGTGAAAAATAAATTTCATCCTCCATTAAAAAAAAATTGTCTCCACTGAGCAGATCTGTAGGTGCTGGCACTTGTTTTACACATATTTAACCAATCTGTTTCCATCATTGTAATATTTGCTTCCATCAGATCTTAATGTATCATAGCATGTGTCTTAAGGGATTGCAAGCTGATTCTTGTTTTTTAAAGTTGTTAAAGATGTATGCCGTGTAATTACTCCACCCTGGAAAAAGAACAGTTCAGAGAAATCATTAAAGTCCTAAATTACCATGACATTCATGCCCATGATAAGCATGTGAGTGCAAGCATCCCGGGGAACATATTGTTTTTCTTGAGAAGCCTGGGTTATTTGTGTATTGTATGCTATCTTGTTTATCTGTTGCACTTTAAATATGTCAATTGTGCATGGCCCCTGCAATGAGCAGTGCCATGTTACTTCCTGGTTAAATAAAGATAAATAAACAAATAAACCTAACACACAGACCTACCTAAACTCAGCTTTGCCATACATTTATGGTTTTATTATTATTAACCTTTATTTAACCAGGAAAAGTCCCATTGAGATTAAAAACCTCTTTTGCAAGGGAGTCCTGAAAGACAGTAAAGACAGTTTAGATTAAACTCTAGTGTTATTTTAGTTTTTTGCATCCAGCTGTTTCTAGAAGTCTTTCTCCTGAGCTTATAACAAAGCTGAAGTGTCACACAGCAGCAGTGTCTATTCAGAAGTGAAAGAATCATGCATTCTTTTACTTATCTGACACAACTCCCATGGCTTAAATAAATAACAAATCATTCCTAACATGGAGAAGGGATGTAACAGCAAATAACATTGTGTATATCACTGTCTGAGTCACACTCTAAGCACTATAATAAGCTGCCATGCTGTAGCTCATGTCTAATAAGCAAATTAAGTGTGTATCTGTATAGGCTGTGACATCTGTAATTTTTATAATAACCTACTACTGAAACTCTGACATGGTTAGATGTCACTTTCAGTACTCTCACAACTCATAGGATAGGTGTGAGTACTGTGTGCCATTCTCTCAGTGCTGTGAAATTATCCAAATCAAGGCTTCAGGTAAATTATGTAAAAAGGGGCTTTTTGTCCAGTTGGCAGAATACCGTCACCTTAACATATTGATGAAGCCAGCAATGTTTTGTCTCCAATGTCTAAAAACGGCTTAAGAAGCATTAAGGTATACGAGTTTGTGAGAAGTTGAAAATGATGGGTTTTTTTTATTTAAAATTAATTTCTATTACAGGGATTGAAGAAGCTTGGACAGTCCATTGAGTCTTCCTATTCCAGCATCCAGAAGCTAGTAATAAGCCACCTGCAGAGGTATTTTGTCTTTTACTTTTCATCATGGCTGCCCTACCCTTTGACTGGTTGTCATTTTAAATCTGTCGCTCTCTTTTGCTGGCTGCAGTGGCTCAGAGGCTCTGTTATATCACCTCAGTGAGGTGAAAGGAATGGCCCTGTGGAAACAAAAGTTTGAGCCCCTCGGCTTGGATGCAGCAGCTATAGAAGGTGCATTTCAGGACATGCACAATGGTTTAAAACAGGTTTTTTATGTCAGTAGTCACATGTGTGTATTTTATTTTATTTTAGGCGCTATCACAGCAGTTGGATCCTTTTCCCTGAAAGCAAATGAACTTCTGCAGTAAGTTCAGGACCGTAATTGAGTAATGCACATGTTTTTTAGAATTAGTGCTTCTGTTTTCAAGTATAATAACTTTTTTTGCCATTTAGGGTGATTGACAAGAGTATGAAAAACTTTAAGGCCTTTTTCCGTTGGCTGTATGTAGGTAAGAAATAAAAAAAAAAAAAGAATTGTTGATCTTGAAACATTTAAAATAATTATTGTGCATGTATGGTCTTATTTATAGATTTGAAATGACTGTTTATATGCTCACACACTTTTTGCTTTCCCACAGCAATGCTCAGAATGTGTGAGGAGCATGTGCCACCAGAACTCAATAAGGTGAGCTTTATTTTTTTATTTATTAAATGTTTACTAGAAGCAGTTAACAAACTGTTCCTCCTGTTCAATGTATGGTAATCTACATCCCAGCAAATTAATTGCACAAATTGACATAAGGAAAATAATGTTAGAAATAATGTTATTTTGATTTAAGTGTTCATGGGATTATTTTAACATCCATTATTTATCTAAACATGTTGTTTAACTCCTTAGATGACTCAGAAGGACATTGCCTTTGTTGCTGACTTCTTGTCTGAGCATTTTAGTGAGGTGAGCTCAGCATAATATCAGAAACATGCTAATAAGTTTAAAGACTTTTTTAACTTTTTAATTTAATGTGGTTTAACAGAATGAGGAACTCTTCGGTCGTAAAGGGAAGTACTTCAACGTAGAACGAGTTGGACAGGTAAATGGTTTTGTACTGTTTATCTTTAGCTGGTCTTTTTTTGTTTGTTTATTTGTTTGTTTTTAATGGAACTCCTGCTTGACCGCATAGTGGTTTGTCTTTCCTAATAACATTTACAGTACCTGAAGGACGAAGATGAGGACCTTGTGTCTCCACCCAACACAAAGGGGAACCAGTGGTTGAAGTTTTTACAGGACAGCACACACCTGAAAGGTGAATTATCACCTTTGTGCGTTTCGGAGTTGGGTTAAATTCTTTGTTTTGCGTGAAACTACTTAAATGTTGATTGTACTCAAAATACCTGTTAGTTACCTGATTAAATGTTTCATTGGTTTATTTAGGGAGCCCTTTGCTGTTTCCTTCATATCCCCAAAAGTCTTTGCACTTTGTCAAGAGGATGATGGAGAATGTGATTGAGGATTGTCTACAGAAACCCGCAGTAAGTTTTGTGCACTGTAGATTTCTGCAGTCATTCAAAATATAAGGCTGGCTGGCAATGTTGTGTCCTCTCTCCTCTTAATTGTTTTGTTTCTTTGTGTGTAGGAAGTAATTGGAAAGTCGGTAAAACAAGCCATCTTTTTGCCCTTGTACAACGTGCCAGAGAGGTATAATCTTATGTGTAAAATCTGTTGTATTTTAAATATAAGCCATACACTGAGACTAAATTTGTATTTACCTGTTTTTTAGCTCCGAAAACACTCCTCGGCTTTTTGAACTTCCATCTTTGTATGTAAAACACAAACATCATGCAGTTTTTTTTGTTTTTTTTTTATCTGTAAAAGCAAGATGGGGTTTTAATTAATGTTATTCATTTGTCAACCTATAGGTGGAATGACAAAAAGGCCAAAATGCATTATGTTGTGTTTTGCATGCCAGAGATTTCACCCCACAAACTCTACCTGTTACGCAGAGGAACTGACCCAAACAGGTACATTTCTGTAATTCAGTAAGTACTTTTTAGATATTTGCTTTTCATTTCTAACCTCATTTGTTTTATATTTTTGCAGACCTATCCCAAACAGCGTCATGTCGATTAATCTCACCCATCACCTTGACAGTGGGGATGATGGAAATGCTGCAGACCAGTGAGTCACGTTTATGTTGTTCCTTTACTGTATTAACAGATATAAACGCAAAGAAATGTGTTTATGTGAAAGGTGTTTATGCAAGGCCAAAAGATTTTAAGGTGTGTTTTTTTTTTTTTTTTTTTTTTGTCAGGTCTCATTATTTTTACAGCTACCTGGATGCTCGTTTTTATGACGATGAAATGCTAACTGTGGTCTTACAAGGATCTGAAGAACTCAACGCCATGCGTGTCCTTGCTCAAATTCCAATTTCTTCCAGCTTAAGCTGCGAGACAGAATTCAACTGGGAGCCAAACCTGAGGTTTGTGTTTACGAATTTTTTTTGATTTATCTTCATTTAATAATTATAAATCTTTTTCTGACATTTAAAAAAAAAATGCAGATACACAGGTACATGACACATACATCATCAACGCAAACACTCTAGGAACACCAGCGAGTCCCATCCAGGTGCAGTCTGTAGGTTGATTACCTTTTTCTTGCATCCCAAATTAGAACTTGAACGGCCCACCTCAAATATAAAACACCCTACTTTTATTTGAAGTAAGGAATAAGTGGATTTGTAATTTTGTTACTGTTTGCTCTACAAAAGTAGTACCAACATTCCTTTTTGAACATTGCCTGGACAGCCTTCCATTGTTTTACTTTTATTAAATCAATTTTTAGATTACATATTTTCGCACACCAAAACTGAAGCACTGAACAAACTTCTTGGTCTATAGTAGGGCTGCTCGATTATGGCAAAAATGATAATCATGATTATTTTTACTGAAATTGAGATCTCGATTATTTGACGATATTTATTTAACCCTTTAAGACCTACTATAGAACCAAGTCCGCCAGAGATTATATATTTTTTTTTACATGTTGTAGTGCCATTTGTGGGAGCATTTCAAGTTGCTATACAACTGTTATAGCCCATATTTTAATAATATGTATGCATTAAGTCCATAGTAACTACATTAATTGCAAAAAAGTGCAATAAACTACAAAAAAATTGAAAATCGTTTTTGTTTTTTTTACATATATTTCTACTTGGAGAAATTTAAGAGGTTTATCCCTCAAAACTTTAAATACAAAAAAGTTGCACAAAATAGTTTACAGCAACAGGAAACTTATTTTGAGTGTCTTTATAGTTTTATTTTGGAGATACACCAATTTTTATACACTGCAGGAAAAACAAAAAAAAACAATCCTATGATGCAAATTTGCAAAGAAAACAGCATGTGCATCAAAATAAACTATTTCCAGCAGTGAAGTTTGAGTTCTAAGCATCCCAGCAACTATTCAGAAAAGTCAAACATGACCAGTATAGGCTTTTAAGGCCTACAAGTAAAAAACTACATTTCCGCGAAAATGACGTCACTTCCGGTTTCGGCCAGGAAATGGCGGACATGTGATAGTTCGCGCTGACATCTATTTCAATGTGGGAAGTGTTACGAACAGCTGATCAGATCGGCAAAGCGTGTTTCTGGAATATTATTTTTTTGTTCCTGCAAGCGCTTTTTATGCAATTTTTGCAAAGCTATATGTGGAAGGAAACCGTGACCGAGAGCTGATGGCATCAGATGTAAGTACAACTCCTCCGGATTCATATGCAAAACAAATTATTGCACTAGCTTACACGGTTCAGGTTCTACAGGGATTTAAAAATAGTTACACAACACGGAGCGTGCTGCTCTGACCGGCTTTAAAGGGTTAACAATGACTTTAAAAAATAATATAAAATAGTGTGCAACACCACTGAAGTTTTTTTTACCTCTCTTTTCAACCAACGGCAGTCACTCTTCTCTCCAAATAACTTCTGCTTAGCTTTCCGAGCTTCCCTCGGGTCCTCTTAATCAGCGGTCTCCAACCTTTTTTGCGCCACGGACCGGTTTATGCCCGACAATATTTTCACGGACCGGCCTTTAAGGTGTCGCGGATAAATTAGGGAGGGGCTAATAATCGGCTCAGTCATTTTTAATGATCGTTGAAAGCCCAGATCGTAATCGTGATTAAAATTCGATTAATTGAGCAGCCCTAGTCTATAGCACATAACAAGCCACGATATTATTAAGATAACCCATGAAAATGCTCTAAAAATTACCAACAAGTACACACATAGTGAAGCGGTCCAGTTTCTTGACCAACAAAGCAGAGCTGAGGCATGTGAGACACTGATCAGCTCCTGCTGTTTTTTTGTCAGGACACTTGTCGAAGTTGCCGTACCTGTAACGCCACGAATCTATGAATGACTCATAAACAAAAATTCTCCCCACGCCCCGAAAATTGTCCAGTGCTCATAGTTTGATAACCTTGATAATCACATTGCTCTCAAACCATAACCAATGACATAGCATTGCTGGTAGTCACAACCATGTTTGTTGTGTTTATCTAATTAAACCACCAATTTTAAGGTGCTGAACCTCAAAAGTGTATACATATATTATATCACTTATAAACTACTCGCATATTCACAGATTATTAAGTACTATTTTATTAAATCTTTTGGAAGTACTTAAATGTAAATGTAGTTGGTTTATGACATGTTGTAAAGCTAAAACTTTAACTTTAAAGTGCACATCTAACCTTGGCATATATTTACAGGCTGGACCAACAGAGCAGTTCCATCCCGTCCCAAGGCCTGGTGTTGGGTAATCAGTGGCGTGAACTGGAAAACATGAAAGCCCAGTTTGTAGCTGTTAATGGAATCCGCAAAGTGGCCTGTGTGGTAAGAATTCACATTATATTTAGTTTATGTGGATTTTGTTTCACGATATCATGAGTCATCTGCACTGCTGTGTTTTTCAGTGATCAGTCTAATGTCGTTTAAGCCATTTTCAGTCTTCTCATGTTTCTCCGGCAGTGGGGGAATTCCAGTGAATGAATATTGTGGACTGTGGCCAAACATTTACTTTTTCTTTCCCGACAGCTAAGTACCAATCTGAGGCACATACGTGTTTTTGAGATGGATGTGGAAGATGAGGATGAGGAGGGAGCTGACTCACAAAATGCCAGTGCTGATCAGGAAGGACTGGAAGCTACCATGAGCAGCCAGGGACAAGGAGAGGAGGAGAATTTGGAGGCTGAAGGTGGGGCTGGAGAGCAGGAAGAGGGAGAAGGTGTTTTTCAAAAATCTAAGGAGCACCTGGAATCAGAAGAGGCCCTGGATAGCTGAGAAGCTATCTCCAATAAATTAATCTACAGCTTTCTTTTTTGTTACTTACATTTTGCTGTTATTGTTGTAGTTTTTCACAGCATTTGTAAAAAATAAATAAATAAATAAATGAAGATGTAAAAATAAAGCTATATTCTCATGTTTGCTTTATCTTGACTAGTATTTTTTAATGGGGTCCCACAGGGGACCCACAGCGAGCATTATTTAAAAATATTTGGATCCTTTTTTTACATAAAGTTCTCAATTATACCTTAATAATAATACTTTAAAAGTTTTGTCATCAGATTATCAGAAGATGAAGGCTAGTATTTAATTTTACACTGCTATGTAAAAGTCTTTAACAATCCCTTGTAAGACCTTGTAATTTTTTGATTTTTAGTAATTTACAAATTGAGCAAAAGTTCTGAAGGCCTTTTTCTTTGAATGAAAAAGCAGCCAATGTCCAAGCATTTAATCTGTTCCCATTTATTAACTGATACTGTGAAAAATGCAAAAAAAAAAAAAAAAAAAGACTGTTTAACGAGCATAAAATGTAAATTTATCTTGGCATAGTGTGCAGCATGTCCTTAAAAAAATCTGAGGATACTCCATAATTGGAGGGTAACAGAAGCAGCAGGCCTACAAAGCGATCTACATCTGATCAGCAAGTTAATTTTTTTTTTCAGAATTATTAGATATTTGAACTCTGTATCCCAGTAGTTATAAATGTATAAGACTGTACCCAGGCGGTTAGTTGTAAATATGTAGTAAATCACAAATAAACATTCAAAATCCTGCGTTTAGGAGTTCATATGTTACAATGTGGTTTCTGTAGCCAAATTTTCGATCCATATCTATAACGGTGTAGTTATATGTGCACGCGCAAATAGGTGTTGGTTACGTGGTCGCTCCCGATATGGAACGTGGTGACGTGTGTTCTCCGCCGCCTGTTGGTCTTTCACAGTTGGTGACGAGTATTATGAAAATGGCCTCAACCCTACCCGTGAGCACGAATAACCGGAGAAGATGACGACGCTGAGCTTTTCAAGTCGGTTGAACACCAAAGTGTCTTCTTTGAACACCCATATAGCAGTGAAGTAAACAAAAACAAAGGGACTCTCGGCAAAGAAACGCCTAAAAATACCCCTGACCACCGCATATTTTCGTAGGGCTGAGAGGAGCCACTATGGAGGATATCAACTCTAATATCAACGCGGACTTGGAGGTGCGGAAGCTCCAGGACTTGGTGAAGAAACTCGAACAACAAAACGAGCAGCTCCGGAGCAGGTCTACGATGTTGTCTTCGTCCGGACCGATGTCAGGGAACCACAGACCCCTGAGCGCCGGATACGACTCGTCGTCCCTGTCAGCAGGGATGGCAGCCGGTCTGGCCGGCTTCCCTGGGGTGGGGTTCGCTGGAACGGGCGGCTACGGTGGGCTGTTGGAGAACAACCGCTGTTTAAACCCCAGACTTTCTTATGACGGCATCAGTTTCAGGAGGGCGTATGAGGGTGAGGGGGCATCTGCTGCCACCTCTTTATCGAGTATGAACTCATTTTATTCAGACACTAGCAGGGGCTTCACGGATGAAGGGGAAACCTCAATTCTAGATGAAGTGGAAATCTTAGATCTGGAAGACATGGACTGTCTAAACGAAGACGAGGACAGCTGGTGAGTCAAAGCCTTGTCTTGGGAGGTAACTTGCCTGCTCCGCCGTGTTTTTGTCTTCGGGGCTGGGTGACAGCTTTAAATGCCTGGTCACAGCTGCTATACACATTAGCTGCCACCACAAACGCCTGGCATGAACAATCATTTCAGTAGCTTGTCTGAAATCTGAAGTCATCCCCACTGAAGGAGCCTCATTGTGGATTACTGACTGCAGGATGTTGTTTGGCAAGTCATATGGGCGATCCCAAGGCACTTCTGTGACTGTCTGAATATAAAAGACAGGCTTTGTCTTACAGTCGTTGTCAGACCGCTCTCCATTCTTTCCGTGCCTAGAGTTTGTTCATTAGTTTCAGAGATAGATCAGCAGGCCTGTGGCAATTAAAATCATCAGTTTCTTGGTGTTGTGATGTGACAGATTGCTTGGCTTGTCGTGTCAGTGTTGTACAGTAAAAAAATCAAAGTTGTTTTCCTGCCCAGCAGCCATGTGGGAGAGGTAGCCATGGTTATATTCCTCTTCTGAAATCCCTTTAGCGCAGCAGTTGGCACACAGCTACAAGTGCTCTGCAGCACCAAGTGAGAGATGTGAAATAGGACAGTTATCTCATCAACATGGAGAAATAAACGCTATGGCAGGGTCCTAAAGATGATTACAAGAATTGCATTAACAGGGGTTATAAACATAAACTGTTAATCTTATACACAAGAGAGTGTCTTGTGTATAAGATTAGCATTAGGCAAGAGTTGTAGCAGTTCCCTCAAACCAAGGTGTTGTGCATGTCCTGATGTTTTGTCATTAAAGTGACAAACAAAAAAGGGACAATGTTTTTACCACAGCCCAGATCATTAGATTGTGATTGCATCATGAACAAAAAGCAAGCTAAATTAGTCTGATGTATTTCCTGTTACCTCTAAGATCTTTAAATGTACTTTTTGTAATTTCCCCCCAAAAATAGAGACATCAGGGGGTTCGTATTTTAAATTTAGTTGAAATTTGCTTTTTAAATTTTTATATTTCCTGTTTAGATGCACCTATTGCTAATCCACCAGTTGTAATTAGGTCTTTCTAATAGCATTACTCATTTTAAAGCCAGACTTGGAATGCATAAAACTGATATTCACACAAGTTAAAAAAAAAATTTCTATGTTAGGCCATTACAGTTTGACAAGGAATTCATGTTTCTTTGAAAGTAGTTGCCCTTGAAGAGATACCAAATCATACAAGAGGTGGTATTACACTGCAAAAATGTAATCAACGTGAAACATTTTGGATTGTAACATTACAGGCTAAAAATCTTTAAAAAAAAATATGACTTTCACTGTACTCACCAGACACTGACAGCAACACTTTAACATTCACAGTAGAGGAAGATAGAACCAATACAGTATTGTTGTTCTGCTTGTTAACTCCTATGTATTTCAATATCCTTTCCCGCTAGATTGTGCCCATATAATTTAACCAAGCACTGCGCATTTCTGCCCTTAGATGGCTTTAGAAAAGAAGTGCAGCCCGTCAAACTCCAGACTAAATTGGATTTGACTGTTTTTGACTTCCAAGAACATCATTGTTGACTGGATGAAAATATAATGATGGCCCTTTTCTTCAGGAAATGGTTATCTATCTTATTAGGACGGGCTTATATGCATTGCTTCTGCTATGGTAATGATATTGTAGTAGGCAACACGAGGGCGTAACTCTTAATGCATCTTAATGGCAGTTTTTAAAAGCTGCTGCAATCAGGGCATATCATCTGTTTTGAAGTTGAACATGCGCCAAGTGCTTTTACATTTTTAGAACACTCCTAACACAAACACTGTTTCTTCAAGGGAGGATAAACACGAATCCTGTTAATCAGTTTGCATTTTTTGTAATTATTATTTCAGCTAACTCAGCTTTTCCTGTCTTGCTTGCAGCTGCATGCCCATGCCAGCTACTGAGCCCTCGGCATCAGACTACTTTCAGACATTGCTCGCTCATGCCCAGCCAAGCTAGTCTCATTATGCCCTGGCTGTTTGTCCATCCTCTGGATTAGATTGATATCTGGGATTAGCCTATAGTGCCTAGCTTTTGCCAGCTCCTGTCACAGACTCCTGTAATCCCATGAATTAGCATCAGAGTGGATTTAAAAAGGCTGCCTGCTCCTGCAGCACTCGGCCTATCAATAGATGCCCGTTGCGCTCCTGTTTCTGCATGCGCATGACACATATCATTGTTTCAGATGTAGTTTTACATTGCACTGTACCACATGTGAATGGCTGTCATTGTGTTGATAAACAATGACAATGTGCAGTATAAGTATAAGGCCGGTATTTCTCTGCCCTTGCTTTGCCTGTAATGTTTCTGCTTTCATCTTGAAAGGCTTCCTCAATGGCTGCAACATTGCTGACAGCTGCTGACTCAGATTCCTCCTCTGAGTGGAAACTCAACTCAACTCTACTCTTCTCTTCTCTTCTCTTCTCTTCTCTTCTCTTCTCTTCTCTTCTCTTCTCTTCTCTTCTCTTCTCTTCTCTTCTCTTCTCTTCTCTTCTCTTCTCTTCTCTTCATAAACATTTCTATTGCTTTTATAAATGGGGAACACAATTAAATTCAATTTTGATGAGTGAAAACATGTTTAGACTGTTAGAAGTTGAAAGCATATAAATTTTACAGCCACTGAAAGTGCCACAGTCACAATTCATTTGCTCCAATGCACTTTTTGACCTCATCTTAATATGGAAATGAGGCGAGACTGATAGCGCGTCAGCTATCTCAGGTAATGCTGTATGTACTTTAGTGTTATTTCTTTTCCAATGATCTTGTTAGGTTAGCTTATTTATGCATGTTCTATACCTTTGCAATCAAAAGTAACATAAATTTTGTCATTTTTCAGTTCAGCAACTTTATGAAGCCTTAGTTCTCTGTCTATGACTGTATTTCTTGCTGTCAAAATGACATCACAAATGTTATTTGTAAGCAGAAATTATGTCGTGGTAAACAAATGTCATTCTTTACACTCAGTAAAGCTGTAGTTAATTCAGTGTGTCACATGTGTAGAAATGGTAGATGTAGCCACCATGACATCATCCAGCAGTCCTGGACTCTGCATTTTGAAGATTCATTGTTAGTGTTTTGGCTGCTCCTATTTTGGTTTTTGCAGCCAGAAGTTACCATATGTGGAGAGAGGATGCAGCGCTAAGTTATGAGCTAATGCCGTATAGATTTGTTAGCAAGCTGCAAAAACTTGTATGGGTGCAGTGAACAGAAACAGATACCTGGTAACTGGTGCCAGGTGATGGTCTGAAAAAATACCAGAATTTTATTCATCAAAACTGGAGCCTAAACTTCTAAGCACCTAGCAGTCACTGACCAGCTCCAGTTGCCTGTCAACACCTTTCACCCAAAGCAGTCACACACCGCAAAAACCCCCAAACATTTTTGTACCAGGCTATAAATATGGTTTTTAATGCTGCTGAACATTTTAACACTGGAACCTGTGGGAATTGACCAATTAAAGAGCTAAATTTTTAGGCACTTTAACTTAATCTTCTAGCTCTGGAGGTTGCTCGGGTAAAATTATCTGCCTGCAGCATCAACTTTAAAAAATAAAAATAAATCCCACATTTTGTTTTTCGCTGGCTTGTCAGTTTGCATATGAGGTGTCATTGTGTCTCTCTGTTTAGTTTGGTGTGTGCACTTGGTTCTGCAGAGCAACTAGATGTGTGAGTGTGAAGTGATTTTCAGGCCGTATTTTCCCTGCAAGCCTTGAGTTTAACTTGAAGCCATATTAAAAGTGTTTGGCTATTTAAATGAGTACATATGATTAAGTATTGAGATTTATGGTCTTTTCAAAAAAAAATTTTAAGACTGTTTATTCTTAAAATTTCTTAAAACTCAACACATGCAACATAAATAAAAGGGTATTAACAGGGTATTTACTATATTTTTAGAGTCCCCTTAAATAATTAGCAAGGCTCAAGATTTTAAATATTTATGTCTGAAATAAATTAGCATTAAAAATTTTTTTTTTTCTTTTTACTAAGAAAACATGAATTCCTTCCTGCCTCTCCACATCATCCACTATAAGGCAGCACTTTGTAATAAAACCAGGTCCAGATTAGCAGCTTGTTATCCTCTCAATCACATTTCCTCTTCAAGCTGTTGACTAACACCATATATGAGGTGTGATAGGAGTGATCTGTCGGTCATTATTAGAGGAGAAAAATAACTTGCTGTTGATATTTTTTTAGGTTATATGAGGCAAAGCTGAACAGTCCCCTGCAAAAAGCCTTGAGTCCTATCGTGTGGTGCCGCCAAGCTCTGGACAATCCGAGTCCCGAGATGGAATCAGCCAAGCGCTCCCTCATACACAGACTGGACCTCACCATGTCAGGTAAACAGGAGCATAGTTGTAATTGTTTCAACTGTAATTACAATACCGATGCACTTAATTTATCTTTCTTTTGGTATGTTAGAGGTCAGAAACAAATAACATGTGTACCAAACTATGTTATCTGGATCATTGGGCTTCTCTATTAGTGTCTGTATTGAGATATGTTCATTTGTGTTCACAATTGTCTGGCTGGCCTTCGAACAAACATGATGCATTTGAGCTGAAGAGAACCAAAATCACTGAACCAGCTCTCCTGCTAGTGCTTGCATCTGTTTTTTGGGTTGCTGATTTATGTTAAAATAGGGATGGGAATCAAGAACCGGTTCTTGTAGAGAACCAGTTCCCGGTAGTTCAGTTCCTTGGAATTGTTACTATGCCTGTTTATTGATGCCGCTTATTGGTTTCACTTACACTTGTGCTACAATTAGCTGATTTCAGTTCATGTGTTGGAAGAGGAAGGTAGTAACTCAGTCTGTGCTCCACAAGGTTCGTATGGATATTTAAGAAAAGTGTTCTGTGTAACATTTGTAATATATTACTTTTGTTTGTGTAATGACCCCAACACTGATCACATCAAAAAGGGGAAATGCATCCAACATTCAGAAACATTTGACCACACAGCATGCAATTAATTTGCATGAATGTAATGTCTTTGATGTACTGCTTAGCGATGGTGGTGACTCTCAAAGCCGTTAATGAAAACTCAAAGAGAAACCGATGTGATATTGATAACGAAATCGGAATCATTAAATTCTTATCAATTCCCATCCCTAGTTAAGAGTAGAGATGGACCGATCCGATATTACGTATCGGTATCGGTCCGATACTGACCTAAATTACTGGATCGGATATCGGAGAAAAATAAAAAATGTAATCCGATCCATTAAATATCACGAAAGCACCTCACAAAACTTGCAACACGCCGTAACTCACCTCAGAACGTTAGCATGTCGGAGCAGTATGCATCACGTGATAGAGCGGCTGTGGCATGCGGGACCTGTTGGTGGTCTGGATAGCATTTGGAGCTTCGCTAGCAACCCGGCATTTCATCTCCGACAAAGTTATCCCGAGAGAAGTAAAGCAAGTGTGTAAGTCCATCTCTGAATGTTTGTAAAGCATTCCTGCATTAAGCTTAACAAACGATATATGGAGCGACTGCCTCTTCTTGCTGCTACTTCAATCATGAAACTGCTTAACGATCAGCTGATCGGCTTTTCTGTCGCGAGTCCGTGTCTCTAGTTTGCTTTTGGCCCACTTTGCACCAGAAAGAGGAAACCAGCGGCTGAACAACAGCAGCACGTTTAAGCTTGATCAGCTGTTGTTAGAATTTATTTATTATTACTTTCTACTCGAGGATCTTTTTCTACGTAGCTGACGCTGGTAACTGTGCAGGGGCGGATCTAGCAAAGTTTAGCCAGGGGGGCCGATAGGGCATTAACAGGGAAAAGGGGGCACAAAGACATACTTTTCTTTCTTATTCTCATTTAAAATGTCTAGCTTTTAATAAATAATTATCTGACACCCAAAGTTTTAATTTGATGCAAAATAAATAGAAGTCCATTACTGTATATAGTAACTATTAAGTCTAATATATATACCCTAGTAAGCTATAGTACTTTTTCCTTTGGGAAGGTACCATCTGTGCAGTCTGCAATTTTGTTGAAGAAAGATGTTGAATCTATTTAATATTTCTTGAAAAATAATTGATTTCTGTGCATTTTTTTTTCACACTGCATCAAATTAAGGTTGATTACGTCGATTAAGCATCATGAGGTGGAGCGTGAGGGGTGGTTCCCTATTTTTTATTTATTTATTTTTGTTGTTGCTGGGAGTTGGAACCCTATTAGTTAGGCTGCTTAATATTTATGCTAAGTACTCTTTAAAATACCAGAATAGGGAGGATGGTGTAGGTCTAAGTTTATTAGATTGATCAGTATTGCTGAACTATGAAATATTTTTTTTTGCATACAGGTATAACAGAATAGCTTTAGTGTAGTTGTTGTTTTAAACTTGAGTATGAACTTATACAAAATGCAGCAAGATATTTAAAAAAAACAGTTTTGTTGATTAAAAAACACTATATCGGATTCATATCGGTATCGGCAGATATCCAAATTTATGATATCGGTATCGGTATCGGACATAAAAAAGTGGTATCGTGCCATCTCTAGTTAAGAGGCTGTTATACTTTCAGCCTGTTTGGATCCATATGTTTTGCTATTAAAGGGTGAACGCAAGGCTCTGATAGTAGGGTAGTTGATATCCACATGCCCTCTGGTTTTGGCACTTGAGGATGTGCATGCAGACAGCTGTGGACACTGCAGCTGTGTAGTCCTTTTTATATTTTCTTTTCAATACTGCTCAGAGTCTGCAAGAAGGGCGTATATGTAGTTGGCGCATTGTAGTATAGTGCCTCGATTGGAATAAAGGCACACTGTGGTCCACACGGAGCCTTGCATTCACAGTCTCTTGACAAAATTTACACCAGTAGGAGTCTGCCTTTCATGTGGATATCTGCTCGGCTGTTGAAGTCTTCAGCTGCCCTGGTCCACTAGTGAGCATAATGACCTGGCTGTGCCTTATGTGTATGTCATTTCTTATATGTACTCCTAAACTATGGGTATTACAACTTAAGGAAAAGAAAATTGCTATATTGTCACTTGTATAGGAATCAAAGAAGTTGAAATGGATTTGATTTCTGCAGAATATCTCATTTCCAACTATCAAAGGATCTTCCTTTCAGTCAGAAAATAGTAATAATAAATCACTGCAATGCTGGTAAAGACCAACTTGCTCGCACACTTGTGTCTCTAACGAGGTTACAAAAATAAAGAAGTGCATGATTAACCAAAACAACACCAAAGTGTACTGCACAGTAGCAGTTGTGTCCTCACTTTTGGATTTGGTTGCAAGGGTGACAGTGCCGAGCATACACTGCTAAATGATCTAGATTTATATCATTTGGTCGGAGTGAAAATTCTTCTTCTTTTTCTGTTTAAAAACAACGGGGTTATTATTTTCTGCTTATTTTGCTGGCAGATTGTATGAGGAGCTGTTGTGCCCTGGGACCTGCAAAATATTTATTATTTTGTGTCACGTGATAGTGCCTAATTGCTTACTTATTTATATTTACATCTGTGATTATTTTTTTTTTTTGTATTCTTATTTTGCTGCTTTTGCAGCACTTTCTTCTCAAACAGCAGCACCGACAAACCTAAACTGATCCATACTGAATGGCCTGAGCTAACCAGCGGACCTATCAGTCTCTGGTCCCTGAGTGTATGGATTCAATGAATGAACTGCAGACACACTCAGTTTACATACATAAAGTCAGATTTTTTTCATGTTGGGGTTAAAATCATTTAGTTGTGTATGAGAGTACGTAAAATAAGGAAAGATAGACTTATTGTCATAACTATACATGGAGCAATCGTGCTGACGTTTGCAGTCACTCTCGAAAGGCCCCTTCTTATAGTGAGAAGAACCTGAAAAAAGCAACTTTATATCACCCAGAGTTACCTAATTTCTTATGCCTGTAGAGTTTTTGATTTCACTAATTATATTTAACCTTTCAGTGAGGAGAACAGGGCTCCGTTCCTGAAAGTTAAACTAAGAGGCGAGTCATTTCCATTTTGACTGTGGTATGCTCATGTGATAGTTGGATCACGTTGAGCAACAGTCCAGTGAAGGTTGTCACTGGGGTCAGTGGGATTCTTTCAGCTGTTGTGAAAGAAACACCTGGTCACACATTTCTTCCCTCATCTGGGGATAGGGAAACTTGTTTATATGAATATTGTTGCATGGAGTAGTTATGTGTTGGACTGTCTTCTTAAGTAATGATAAATCAGATCAGAGTGAGGCTTGTATAATATAGCTTATTGCTCTTTATTGGCTGTTTATACCAGCTACTATGGGCTGGACTATGTGACCTTTTGTTGAACATTGCTCTTAGCCTTACCTCACCTTCCCTTGAGAAACCTCTTGCCTTACCAAACTAGTTGCTAATTATGGCCAATTCTGCTAACATTTCTCTTAATAATACTCACTGAATGGCTCAATTGTGGAATCTTCTTATACTCCTAAAAACTCATCTTTGGGAGCACAGTGATTTACTGCAGTACGTTAGGAGAGAATTGACCTCACTTTTGTATTTAAGTCATTAAATTCACACAATCTGTTAAATCCATGAAACCTTAATATGGAAGTTTGTTATCTTACTGTCCATTTGTCCGCCCCCATTGTTCCACTACTGGAGTCTGACCCACAGTTTGAGAAACACTGATTTAGGGAGTGGTGCTTACTTGTGGTGATATCATCGATGTAGGTGTGGCACGATAACGTCATCCTAAAAATACCCCCCTTGTCGCTAATAGCATCTGCCCCACCTCATTCATTCCTCAGATGGCACTGGTGGAAAGTGAAAGTGCACTATGGGGAGGCTTATGATTCACTGAGTAAAGTGGTTAAGACATTCAGATCTAATGAATTAAACACCAACATTGTGATTTTTAATAAAATATTTAGAAATTTTTCAAAGAAGACTTATAAGGTTACATAGTATCTCAGTGTCTGACCCAGACTCTCTATTAAAGCGAGGATCAGCATCAAGCAGTCAGTGTACATGCATTTACTTTCTACATCTCATCTTTTTACTTCTGCGAAAACTTAAATAACTTGATGAATTAGGAAGTCAGGTTGTATATCATCTGAGGGGAAACTGCTTATCCGCTCAGTGAACACTTTCCTGATTAGTTTATTGGCTCAGTCTCTAGTTGCTGGTTTTATTGAATGCAATGTAATGGTCATTTTCTAAACTGCGATCTTAGTTTTCAAAGAACGAAGTTTATGATGGCAAATTTGCTCAGCTTTACAACATGGATATGTTCAAATTTGATTTAGATTGTTGTAATCGAAAAATTCTTCACAGCGAAGTCAAAGTGAGAGTTAAATAATACCATTAAAACGTCTAATGCAGCTGTTGGTTGCAGTCAGCATCTGTCTTTTTGGGAAGACTGCACTGGAGTCTTTGGTTAAACTCCCATAATCCTTCTCTCTGCATAGCCAGAGAGCTACGCAAACACAGGACCATGAATTTGGCTTTAAGCGCTACATTCTGAAAGCATTTGTGTCTGTGAGAGTCACCAGACAGGGCTTTATAGCTCCGGGCTGAATTATTTTTCATACCCAACCTCTAGCAGGAGCATGGAAATGCTGTTGCTATGGAATCGCCAAATAAACTCTTCACTTGCGGCAGATTGTTACCAAAAGTGTGTGAAGATTTCACATCTGTCTAAGCATTGTGCCATCTTCTGGAATAAGTGCATATTCAGATATTTTAAACATGACCTTCTGTGTGAGGAGTGACCCAAGCCTTTTGTATGCGCACACCCTGTTAAAATCTTCTCCACAGATGACGTGTCTCAGTTATATAACTAACAACAGGGAGGAAACTCCTGGGAGACATCTCCTTGAGTTGACTATACTAGTCAGACAGCACAACTTTATTCATACCAGACAGTTCAGATATGCAGTGGAACCACTTTGTTATTAGTGCTGTACAATTATACAAAGCTCATTTCCTTTGCACTGCTTTGACAGCTGTTCCACAGAGTACGTAAAAGACCCAAGAGGTCCCAACCACAGTCACATGGCTGACCTGCCCTGTTTTCAGCTCTCACTTTTGCACAGTTGTTGCACCTCCTTCTTGCATGTCTCTGCCAGTTTTATCCCCTTTCTTCTCTGGTGTATTTATCTCTAGCATACAATAGTTTTTCTATTTGCTTGTCTCTTGGATGTGCTTACAGCTCCGTGCTGCTGCTTTAACCCATTCATTCTTTTATTTTATTTTTGTATCAAATGGCCTCAATGAAAGGTTGGTCTTCTCTTTCCCTCCCCCTTTAAGGCCTTAAGCAGTCTGTTGTGTGCCGCCTCATTTAGTTTTATTTTTGCCTGTGGAAACTGGCCTGAAGTTTCCACAGACTGGCGCAGTACAATTTCATATCACAGTAAATGGAAATGACATCAGTCACAGTGGGCAGAAAGAACATTTCCTTTTCTTTCTACTGACTTGTTTCAGTACACGAGGGTGTCAAGGACACTCTATTTTTATTGGTCCCTGTGCTACTGATCCCATCAGATTGGTCTCATTCTACTGAAAGTGTGTTGCTAGGGTTGCTGTGATAGGCCAGGTCACCTAACCACATCTAAATCCTCTGAAACCTGAATTGGCCCTTTGAGCTGTAGCACCATTGTGATTTTAGCTTAGACCCAATACAGACTAAAGTATGCCAAGCTCTTCTGCTGTGTTGTACACAAACAGGCAGAATTATTTTTAAAAGTTGATGATCAACTTAAATGAAAAGTTTACCAGGTGTGGGGCTTAGCCTGACTTAGAAGTGATATTGAAAGAATGACTTCTTTCCCATTATGAGATAGAAATTGGACATTTCAAGCATATTGTAAAATAACAGACTGTGGATCCTGATATCCTTCTAAAATCAAGTTATGATACTTACAGAAACTAAAAGTCGATATGAAAAAACATTAATAAAAATAAAAATTACACAGAAAGTAATTAGAACTATATGGTGTACTTAGTTTTAATTCTTAAATTTAATCAAATTTGCCAGCAGAAACAGTTTGAGGAGGCTTTGATGTTTACTGAAATTGGGATGTCTGTGTAACCGTTACCTTGAAAATACACCAGCTCCAACATAGCCATCAGAACTATTTGCACCCACTCAGGACAGTGTTTGCAGTTCTGCCAAATGACCCACAGTGCATTTCAAAAGCTCGAAATGTAGCCTGGTCTATTTTTAACGGAAGCCACATCAAGTTGCACAGCGCAGAAGAGGAGCACAGGAAGTCGGATACAGGATTGGTACAGAAAATTTAGTCTTTTATTTTCAAAATAAAAGACAGTTTATAGGCTAAACATTCAGCTTCTAAAACAGTGAGATCTGAAGCTCTGTGAAGGACAGAACGAGACCTCATCTGAGATACGATGTCACACTCGTGGTCAAATAAATTTCCCCTTGTGGGACTAATAAAGGTATATCAATATCAAGTGTGGTATAGTGAACCTCTTGAATTTTGTCTTTTTCAAATATGTATCCATATTTAAATTCTAAAAAAATACTAAAAGTAACACTAAAAGTATTTTCAAAACAAAATCAAATTTAAATATAGGTTAGATATAGGAGCAGAACCATTCTGGAAACTGAATTTGAGCTGAAAACAAAACAATGTTATATATATTTTTTAAAAAAATATTTTAAAAAATCCAAAACAAACACTTGCAGCACTGTTCTGGATCCAGTAACCACTGTTTATGATTTTACTGTATGCAGTCACAGAAATATGCTGTTATATCAACTTTCTTGTGATGTAAACACAGTGGAGCTTTACAGAACATGCAGATTAGTATTTACTCTTTCATTTACCACTTCACCAGGTGAACTCTTTAAATCTGTTGACCTCATTGTTCTTTTCTGGAAAACAAAGCGTCTTTTGGCTAAGTGAGTGCAGCATTTCTGACTAAACACGTTCCAACGTTGTTGGCATTCCACAGGATCTGATCCATGTGGATTGCAGCAGAGGAGACATGATGGCGTTTTCTAAATAATGCAGGACAGAGTGCAGAGCACGAGGTGGAACAGGAGAAAGTGAAAGGAGCGATGTGGAAAGAGCAGAGAGTTGATCTTAAAAGGCTGCCTCACCACCGAGCAATGTAAACACATCCAGTAAGAGAGATTAAAACAGAGTGATGATGGGTAAATTAACAAACTCGAGAGATGTTAACCATCTAAACCAATCAGAGTATCACTGTGACAGAGTGTCCAGAGTCTGATATCATAATTCAGACCAGCGACTTTGGACTGTAGCCTGTGACCGCTGCTTTGCTGAGTTTAACAGAGAATTGTATTGTGCTCTGTGCGTATATGGACTGAATGGTTTGCATTGTTAAGCGTTTGTCCCAGCTAATGATGTAGGAAGTCTCCATCAGGCCCACACTCAGCATACATTATAAGAGACTCAATCAGATTGAAAAGCTCTGCAATGTGCAGGCATAGATGTGCTGGCTCCGAGCAGACACTCCTGATGTTCATAGTCAAATGCTCAGAAGGCCAACAAGCTTCGTCCGGGCTTTTAAGGGGTTACAGCGTATAGATGGTGAATGAGCAGATTAAACAATGAACGACAAGTTTTGATCCCAAATTTCTATGAGTTGGATTTTAGACTTTCTCTAAACTTTCATTTCTCTAAAAGTTGTGATTCTTGGTAGAAACTATAAGATTGATAGCTGCAAGTTTGTTTTTATACGCAGGTAATTTATGAAGTTAAGGAAACAAAAATCCCCCTTCAGCAGGTATGCGGGGATGTTTATGTGATCGATGGTGATGAATATTTTTTGTTTTGTTGTTTTTAATTCTCTCTTTAGCATAAAAAAACAAATATTTTTTATTATAGTCTTTCAGCAATTCTTCATCTTTGAACATTCAGCCAACACAAACTTTATATTGCACAACAGAAAGGAATTTGCCACTGACCTGGTGGTCGCCTCCTCATTTGTTGAAAGGTTCAAAAGCAGTCAACAAGGCTGATGTTGGCCATGACCGTGTTTGGTTGACAGGTATTGTAGGATGAAGTGCAGATTTTATGATATCCTTTGAATGACAGAACCATTACTGAAGAACAGGCTGACTCAACTACCTCAAAACATTGAGACTGGACTGACTAATCAACACAAACACTGGACTTTTTGCACTAACTTCTTTACTTCCTAATTTTTGCTGCTACACTAAGGAATGTTTACTGTTCCTCCACTACCTCAACTCATCATCACAAAACCTTATTATTATTTTACGTTGTGTTTTTTTTGTCACACTGTCACTTTGTTGCTCTTGTTTGCACATTTGCACATGCACTTTGTTGTCTGCTGTCTGTTAACAAAAAAAAAAAAAGTCTTCCTTAGATAGTTAGTTAGTTTTTGTTAATTTATGTTGTAATTTATGTTAGGTCAGTCTGTCTTGTCTCTGCTAGCCAGCTAACTAGGCCTCTTAGTTAGCTAGTTTAGTGTTTTCTGTTAATTTATGTTGTAAATTTATGTTGCATGTAGCACCTTGGTCCTGGAGGAACGTTGTTTCGCTTCACTGTGTACTAACTGTATATGGTTGAAGTGACAATAAAGCCAACTTGACTTGACTAACTGGTCCCAGTTAAGAGAATATTATGGATTATTCATTGAGAACAGTCTTTCTTTTTCACCTATTAATGTAGTATACTTACCAGAAGAAATAGTGGTAAAATATGTTAAAAATAAGAAATCATATCACCTCAATAGAGTGATGAAATTGCTCAGGACACACATATTAATACTATTAGTTGTCCAGGACAAATATACAAGTACCTAATATAGTGAAAGTCTATTAGTTTGGTGCGTTTGCTGTATTTCTCTGTCACATTTTCTTAGTGGTCAACTTTTAAAACAATAAAAACAACAAAACTAAATAGTTTAGTGGGTAATATTTGCCAGGTTCTAAATCTGCTTGTGCAAGGTATCTAAAACATTTATTTGCTGACTTGTATAGATAATATAATAAAATGTCAAAATGAAAATAAAGGAACTGATGACAAAATAATTAATTGCAAGTAAATGTAATATATGATATAATTCTGTATTTTGATTTAACACCTCTACTTTCCCGCTTGAAAGTTTCATAGATTAGTGAATGAGAGGACGTGAAACTGCTTAACAACTCCACCACATGTAGACAGCATGGATTTTGCAACATGAAAACTTTATTGACAAGTCTTTCTGAGTCTCTCATGTGATGCTGTCTGACATTGTAGTTCTGCTTTTTGCCTCTACAGCCAACAAGCGCCGGAGCTTGTATGGAAGTCCGTACAACCAGCAGAGTTATGGAAGTCCTTATAGCACAAATGCAGCCAACAGCCCTTACAGCAGTGGCTTCAACTCCCCCTCCTCAACCCCAAGCAGAGTGCCCATCGTGCGACAGCAACTAATGCCCAGTAACGCAAGTATGGGTCTCTCTATAGTTCACTGTCTGTTTCAGGATATCTGTTTAGTTTATCTCTAAAACATTCACATATGATTTCTGCACCAGTTCATCAGAGAAACTCTGCAGCAGAGAGGAATCCTCCTGCAGTTAGTCCGCAGTCATCGGTGGACAGCGAGCTGAGCACGTCAGAAATGGATGAGGACTCAGTGGGATCCTCAACGACCTATAAACTCAATGATGTCACTGATGTCCAGATATTGGCACGCATGCAGGAAGAGAGTATGTATCCGTCATCCACAGCTTTATTCTTCAATTTTTTGCAATTACATTTTTTTTTGCACCACACCTTTTTTGCCAACAGGCTTGAGACAGGAATATGCTGCAACAGCATCCAGACGGAGCTCGGGTTCATCCTGCCACTCCCTGCGGCGCAGCACCTTCAGTGACCAGGAGCTAGATGCTCATAGTCTGGAGGACGACGAGGAGGCGGTGCACCCGGCCTTTCACCTGCCCTCCAACCGTTTCAGCCCCTCCCCTCGCCACTCTCCCCGTGCATCCCCGAGAAACTCTCCCCGCTCGCGCTCACCTGCTCGTTCCATCGACTATAGCCACAGCCGGGGTTCTCCTCAGCCCATCATCAGCCGCCTGCAGCAGCCTCGTCACTCGCTGCAGAGCCACGGGCATGACCTTCAGACTAATGTGGTGAAAAATGAAGGTAAGCAGTGGACATGAACAAGTTGCATGTTTCAGTTACTCCAGTGTTTCACACATTAGGTCTTATTTTCATCACAAGTAATGTGTTTATTATCAGATGTATAATCAGATGGATTTTAAAGTCAGAGAGCAGCAAGGAAGCTGGGGATGGTTGTCCTTACTTTGTGATCTCAGTGAGATGGAGGTTTAGAACAACTGCTGTCACCAGAGGCACCAGTCAGTGGACACTGGACAAAAAATTCAAACAGCTGTTTATCAAAGACCGCCACTGCAGCGACTTGGCCAACAAGCCAGCCAAATAAAGACTGACTTTTCAGACCTAAATGTAGCTAAAAAAAATGAGGCAAACTCAGAAGTGCCCAAAACATGGGTTCCTTTTAGCTGACCCGCAGCCTACTTGCTCTGTAAAAATTAAATACTATTGTCTCAGTAGCTAGTTTCAAGGGTTTTCACTAGCTACTTGTCTGTAACAGTCGTTAGCCAGTGAGCATATCAATGAGTTTGGCATTTGGGATCCATGTTTTACTCGTTACCCCTGGTTTCAACACACCAAAATACCAGCATCCATTATTTTATATGCAGTCTATGGGAAAAAATAACAAGAGACAGAAAGGGTAAGGGTGATTGTCCATAACTTACCGTATTTCCCGGACTACAAAGCGCACCTGAATATTAGCCGCACAAGCTAAAATCAGGGGAAAATCCTGTTTTGTACATACATTAGCCGCACCTGACTAAAAGCCGCAGGTGTTTCAATGTTGACTTATCATATGTAAGAGAATATGCACAAAGGGAATTGTCAGGAAAGAGATGGCTGTTTGGAGACACACCCCTTTTATTAATATTTTGAAAAACAAGTTATGGGTACATATTTGCACATGTAGTACATAACAGTAACCTACAGCACACCAGAAAAATAGATTCGGACTACCTTTTAGGCTCAGGTGCAGTGACACGGCTTTAACAAGAAGAAAAGTCAGTCATTCACCATCTTTCTCTTCTTCCTGCGCTCTAAAACCACCAAAGTCCTCTTCTCCAATGTCGGAAACGAACAGGCTCAGGATGGCTTCGTCATCCACTCTCCGCTTCTCTCCTTCGTTGTCACTTTCAAAACCAAAGAAATCCTCGTTGTCAGTGTCGGAGTCGAACACCCTCAGAAGGGCCGTGGCGGTGTCCTCCTCTCCATCATGCAGCAGTCCAGCCCTTCAAAATCCGTTGGTGATCGTGGATGTTTTCGCACTTTTCCACGCTGTCAGAATCCACCGGTGGAGTTGGGCATAACTTGCTTTTCGCAAGTTTATCGCCGCTCGTCATCCACGCCTCCCGCTGAATGCGTAGGGCTACCTTGAAGTTTGTTTTTCGCGCTACTTCGTACGGCACTACGTTGCCTGGCGGACGGACATGTGACTAACATACCACTCTTGAACCCTGATCCTTCCGCCAGGCAACGTAGTGCCGTACAACAGTGGAACAAACAAAACAAATCGTCTTACGATATGACAAAAATCATGGACAATCCATAGAAAAGCCGCACCTGACTAAAAGCCGCAGGGTTCAAAGCTTGTGCAAAAAGTAGCGGCTTATAGCCCGACAATTACGGTAATCACATGGATAAGTATGTTACCAAATATGCTTAAACTAATACATGTAGGAGTACACCGGCGAGTAAAAGTTTATCTGTGGGAAACAGTGATTTGAGTTGACGCTGACTTTGATTCTGGCCTGTGCTACTGTTGTAGAAAAACTGCGCCGAAGTCTTCCTAATCTTACACGCACCTCGGTGGCGGCGGCAGTTCAGGCCCCAGAGCCCGTGAAGAACAGTCGCAGCTGTGAGTCCAACCTGCAAGTGCCAAACGGCGGCTCCCCCCGACACCAGAGCCAATCTGCCAGTGAGTACTGTAACAGCCACGGAGAGCATCACTTTTTAAGCCTTTTAGTTTGAATGCGAAATATTTATTAACTTGAAGCTTTAGACTGTCAGATTCATTACTGAAGTAACTTTTTGTTAGATCGATATTTGTTTTGCTCTCCAAGCGCAGCGACTGCACTGCTTTGTAGTGACATGGCTTTGGTGTTTGGGGATCCTCTTTTGTCTTTGATCTTTTTTCCTTGTAATATGTTTAACACACACAAACACACAAACACACACACACACACATCCTTCCTCTTATTGTCTTGGCATAACTTTCACTTCAAAGAAAAGCACTCATCCTGCAGAATAAAAGCATGATGCCAGAAACACTGACAATCCAGAGCGACTCGGGGGATCTGTGACACAAACATTGTTTTACATTTCATGTCCAATGGTTTTATGGTCTCTTTTAAGAGCTTAGAAATCCTCCTCTGCGAGTTAAGACTATCCATTTGATATAATCCTGTAATGGGAGATAAAGGTAATGATTTAGTCCTTAATCCAGAAGCTGTAATCTCTCCTCTGTTACTAGAGGCAGATGGAGGGGTCAAAGAGGAAGTTTCAGCGGGTTAATCATGTGGTAGCTGCCTCTTTCTTGCCTTAACCAGCTCCTAGTGTGGAAGGATGGTGTATTTGTGTGCTCCCTATGCATACATACAGAGCAGCAATTCAGTTTTTACCTCAGTCTTTATACATTTATCTGTGGTGACTGGTTTGTGTTTTTCTGAGCTTTGGCTGTACATGGACATGGGCACCTCTGCTGCCTCTATCACTGGCTTCTCTTCCCTGTAAAGCATGTGTAAACCATACACTCCTTTTCTCTGTCTGTGCTGGGATTGGTTGTTAAACCTGTCAGAGGCAGAGGGCACTTTGCTCTGATAGTCGTGCTCCTCCTTCACTATCTCAGCGTGTGTGCTTGGAGAGCCCTCTAGTGTCCTCAACCTGCACCTCAGGCTCAAATGGCCTCCAGTGCCAAAATAGCCCCTCTTTCTCCATGAATTCTGTGACAGATTGAAGTCTAGTGCTGACATGTTTCTGTTTTCCAGCAGCACCTCAGCTCCCGAAATACTTGACCCCTTCTCGCACCTCACTGAAACCCAAACAGCAGCTCCAAAGCCCCACTGCCCTACGAGGTAACAGCTAAAGGCTGTGAGACTGCTCTCTCACACAGACAAATGCACAATTTGTGACAACATAAAAGTCAGCTGAAGGTACAGATGACTGATGAGTTGTAATGATGGGTTGTTATGTTTATGGAGCGGAAATGAAAGTGAGGGAAGTTGCCAGCTCGTCATTTGAAGGGCTGAGAATGTAAAGCAACGCTGAGCACACGCTGAATTTAAGCCTTTTATTTTTGTTGCTTTCTTTGCAAGATGTTTAATACGAGGTAACCATGGAGTACGTTTGTTGTCAGAGATGAGGATGATCTTGCAACCTTGTAAGAAATGTGTGAATGTGTATTTTCTTTTGGTTGTGGTAATACTTTCTTTCTGTAAAGAATCATGCATGACAGGGTCAGTGTTGTCTCAGGTAGGTAACACCTTAGAATAGCCATTGCTAATAAATAGTAAACTGATAGTTAATTAGACTTCAGTTATGTTTTTTTATGATTCGACAGTTAGATCATAATAAAAATAGTTGTAAATAAACGTTGTGCATTTATAATATTTGTCATCTTGATAGCTGTTAGAAAGTTGCCCCTGATGTTCAAAATACTTGTTTTGTATAAATGGACGCACAGGTGACACTGGCAAAAATCCAAAGGCTGGAGAGCGTGTACTGTTTCATTCACTGTTTAGTTTTCTTCTCTCTTGCTCTTTACCTGTTTGATGCCACACATACAAGACACCTGATGGCTTTCCTACGATGCAAGTCCAACATAGCCAGGCTTTCTTTGCGATAGCTGGCTCGACACAACGTAAAATCTCAGTCAGAGGTGGCGGGTATCACGATGGAGGTTTTTATAATCCAGGCGTTCTGCTTCAGGCTCAGCATAAAAAGGGATCGAAGCATCTTTTCACTCTTGGATGCAGATCTATAAAATCTAAAAACCCCAAAATATAATAAGAAAAAGAAACAACGTTCCTGAAAATCCTGTGAAATCTTGTGAATACATAAGTCAATACATATCTATTTTACTGCTAAATGTTGCCATGAGTGCTGCACGTTAGAGCCCTGAAACTTTAAACATGATACACATTATTACTCTGCATGTCTGGGCATAGCGCTGTCCTGTAGCCTCATAAAATCCCCGTAGATTGTGGGCAGGTCAAAGTGAAATAAATGTTATTGATTGACTATTCTCAGTGATAAATTGCCAACAAACAGGCCGATGAGTTTTCTAATGTGTTCTCCGTTAGCTACAACCTCAGCAGTGTACAAAATGATTTGGCAGCAGATTGGGACCAAGCATAAATACAATATTACATTTTCTCCATGACCAACTGAATGCATGCAGTACACAGTTTGTCGAGCTGTAACTTTACTGCACAGCTTCCTTTTGTGATATTAGTAAGCCTATCAACTTGCCTGTATGAAATATAAGTCTAGAGAATCTGTATTGTACTTGCTTTAAGTGAAAAAAATCAATGAAAATCCATCCTGATGATTTTTAAAGAGAAGATCTGAACACAAACCTACTCCAGACCAGGTTATGTGCCTAGCCTAAGATATGGTGACCTAGCCAGGTACACAGAGAGTCAACTTCATGACAGAGCTCACTAACCCATTAATCTCGCTTTGTTGTGCACTTCCTCCCAGAGATGCCAGCAGCTTTCACTAAATAGCAGGAATAAGAAGGGCAATTACTAAGGAAGCAATTAAAACAAAACATTTGGTTGTCATTAACAAATACATAACATCGTTAAAGGTGGCCCCGAAGAGGTTTTAGTTATCCCAGCAGAAAATCCTCTCCTACGTCAGGTGTTGAAATTTAAATAATTTTTCTTACTGTATATTTAGGTGGGTTTTATTTAGTCAAAGGATTTTTCTTTATAGATAATTAAAAATTAGAGGAAACTGAATAGATTTCTGTCAAATAAGATGACAGACTCATTGCCTTTATCATGTGTGGCGTCAGCCCTAAAGGCCCATTTTGAGCAAAACGCCACATTACACTGCATGGTCAGCACGTTCCTCCCTCCCTGCTCTGAAATAAGGCCTGTCTCTGTTGTCTTCGTCTTTGTCTAGTCCCACTCTCCTGTTGCTTTGGAGAAGAAGGTGATTTCAGTGAGTATTCACTGAGAGCCTCCACCTTTTTAAATATCGTGATTGTGGTTTCCACGCCGTGGCCGCATCGATGTTGTGTTGTTGGTTTTTACTAGTAGAGTTTGCTCTGTGTGTTTGTATCATCTCATTCTGTCAATGCATCAAAAATCATAGCCGGCAGCTGTGCTAGTTAACCTTTCTGTTCATTTATTTATGTTTTTGAACTTATGTAGAAGTTTGTGAATTTGGAATGGATGTTGTTAGTAAAAGCTTGCATACTGTCTCAGATTTTTTTATACCGGCATCATATTTAAATTAACCTCACACCATCGTGGTTTTGATCATTACTTCATTATATAGATACTGTGTATGAAAGCAGTCCATCATAATCCACTTACACCTGACTTTTCTGCCCGTCTCCAGTTCCATCTCCCAGTAAACTACGGACTCCTGCCACCCCATCACCACTAGCCTTGCGGCAACCGGTAAAGGCCACATCTACCCCCAATTCTGCCACCTCCACCCCCACCCGCTCCCTAGCTCCTCCGCGCAGTGGCCTGCCCCGACCTAGTGCTTCTACAGGAGGAGGAGGAGGAGGAGGCGGTGGGATCCCTCTGCCTCGCAGCAAACTGGCCCAACCCGTGCGCAGGTATGTACAGACACGTTGTCCTTATTGTGCACCTCTCTGTCTGATTAAAGAGGACGGTAACACTTTATAATAAGGGCGTAATTCCCCTGTAATTAAATGAAATTTCAATGGAATTCATTTTAAATTACAATGTAACTATATTTACCTACAAATACTTGAAATAAGCTGCAGCAGAATAAAGAGGTAGCAAGCAAGAAATAATTATACTTTAATTTAACCTCCTTTATTCCAGTGTGCCTACCTTTAAGTATCGCTCGGTAAATATGATTACACTGTAATTTCAGATAAAATACATTGAAGTTCCATCTAATTAAAGGGGAATTACACTCTTAGTCATGCAGCAGGTTATAAAGTGTTACCAGGCAGGCGTATTGTGCTTATATATATATATATTTTCGCTCTTATGTGTACACCAGTGATGTTTCTGGCTGGTAATTTACTAAAAATTGACCAGTCTAATATCAAGACAACAGTCAAAGCTGAGCACAACAGACTAACAGACAATGTCTGTAATTACATTCCTCAACAATCAAATCGTAAATTAAACGTTGCTGAAATTTTTAGTTGCTGTCACATAATGTTGCACAGACAGTCTTATTGTATTTCCTGAGTGTAGCAGCAGCAGCAGCATTCTTCCCTTCCAGGTTTAAATAGCTGGCTGGTTATTTTACTTTGACCGAGAAAGAGAGAGAGAAATGCTGGTGTAGCCGCAGCTCCAGCTAGTGGTGAGTGGTTGTAGAATCTCCATCCACCACTAGCTCTTTTAATGTCTTTTGATTCCACTGTTCTTACAAATTCGTGCACTTTTACTGTTATCGCCTGTCTTTTAATTTCTATAATTCACTTTCTGCATTCCGTGTGTTGCTTTGTGGTGGTTCCATTCCCAGATTGATTCCACTCTTATAAAGGTTGGCCAGTCTTGCTTCCTCCAAATAAGAACCTTCTAACTTTGAAACTAACACCCAGGAAAGGTTAATCCATCCATTTTCTTAACTGCTTATCCAGTTCAGGTTTGAGGGTACACTGTCATAGGACAGGAGGGGGGTACACTCACACACACTAGAGTCACACTTGTGGCCAAAGCTGCATCTCTTTGCCTGTGGGAGGAAGCACAAGTACCTCCAGGCAAACGCTGGCGGATTCGAACCCAGGACCTTCCTGCTGGAGAGCGACAGCGCTAACAATCACACTTTCTGTTCATTGTTATTGGTTTAATATGCAGACATTCACTTTGGAACAGCCTGGCTGGGAGTGCAAGGCTCGCAGAATTAATGACCAACTTTATATCAGTCCTTAAAACATATTTTTATGCGATTCCATCAGAGTCTGGCTGATGTCTTTCAGTTGTTTTGTTTATTATCTATTTTAAGTGCTTTAATGTGTCTGTGATATTTATTTTGAATTGTTTTCTGTCTTGTATCTCTTTATTTTTATTATTATTGTTGGCTGTTACAGAAATGCATTTTCCTTGCTTGCCTTTTCAGGTCCCTTCCTGGTCCGCGGACTTACAGCGGCGGCGGTGAGAACTGGAGAGAAGGTTGTTACTAAGGCGGGCCACCAGGGGGCTCTCCAGTCAAAACTATCAATAAAAGGAGGAAATATTTTAACATGGCACTTTATCTACCTAGATAACTCTTATAGTTCAGAAAGACCAAGCCCCCAAAAATACATTTGATTAAGAGTTTAAAAAAGAAAAAGGGAGAGGACAGAGTCCACATTGTGTCAAAGAGGACCTCTCATTGTGTCTCTCTGTGGGGACTGGCTCTGGAGGGGTCAGGCATGTAGTGCAGACAGCCCAGAAGATGCCAAAGAAACCAGCCCGACTCCAGCGCCCCCATCAGAGGACACGTCACCTGCCTTTGGTTCAACTGCAGTCATCCGTGAGACTGTCCATATCTCCACATGCCCAGCTTTCCTCCCTCCCCCTCCTCCTCGTCCTCCTCCCCCCTGTTCTTCTTTCACTTCCCTCAGGTTGAAATGTTTCCACGCATTTCTCTCTTTATGCTCTGTGTTTAACAGATGTCGGTGAGCGATCTCTATGATGATGCTGTGCAGGTGAACTGTCCCGTAACGTTAGAGAATTGTTGATGTCTTGAAACAGTGAAAGCACCTCTTGTGTGGGTTTGACATTTAAGAATCTTTCCTCTTTGTAAAATCAGCCAGAATGTATGCACAAGTTTGTTTTGGAAAATTATTTATTCAAAATTATTTAAGAAGTGTACATCCAAACATCCATATCAGTATTTTGTTTTAAAATTTCAGTTGTTTAAAATGTACGTTTTGAACCTCAACTGCAAAGCTAACTTTCCAAAGCCTTTTTTTGTTTGTTTGTTTTTGTTTTTAAAGTGTCAAACCGGGTGATTAAAGACATCCCAGCCAAAGCTTCAGTTCTGACTCGTACCACAGTTTTGCCAAGATTATACTTTTCCATTTAAGTGCTTAAAGTGGTCTGTTCAAGAACAGGGGCCAGTCTCACAAAGACGACTCAGTTCTAAAACCGTGTGTAAAAGATGGATTTTTGGTAAGCTGACAGCTAACGCTAGCATTCGTACAGCTCACAGATATACCTGCTGCTTCAGAGAGGAGGAACAGAGTAATTCAACACTAGAATTTTAAAATGCACTAAAGCTACAAACAGCAGGTAGGTTCAGTTCAATGACTCTGATTAGCAAATGTGCAGTCTGCTCCACGTGCATGTGTCAGGATTCAACACCCATATTTTAATTTAGTTTAAATAATTGAACATCATTTTATCAGCAGTGTCGCTGAGTGAATACATAATTTGAAGTTAGCCCTGGAGAATGGTGACGCTTTTGACCTAAAGGTACTTTTTTGTAAATCTTTGTTTTTATTAGTGGTTCAAAACAATAAAAATGAACCAAAGCTGTCAGAAGAAGAAGAAACAATCGTTCTAACTTTATGTCCACATTGCCTTTGAATTATGTTTAAGAGCTCAATCTGGGCCATTCTGTACTTTGAATTATGTTGTGGTACAATTTTGCACCACAAGATGGTGCAGTGACTCATCGTAACGTTTCCTAAACCTGACTAATCATTAGGAGGAACACGTGCTTATTTGCTCTGGTGTTTTGGGGAAAAGGGAAGCCTCTTGTATAAATAGGGAAGGGTAAAGAGAACTATCAAATTTAAAAAATGGAACAGAAACATGAATGTGCTGCCCCCTGCTGGTGAAAGTTATAATTAGATTATGCAGATAACTACAAAAAGTACCTTTAGATAAAAGTCAGTGGTTCTTTTTGTGAAATTCAGACTAGATTACACATTGGTGACCCGGGCTTTTATTTATCTTACCTGCAGACAATAGCAGGCATTTCATTTATAATTGTTCATAATAGTCCTCTTTCCGCTGCAAGACCAAGCTTCAATTTGGGATCCACTCTGAGCTACTGAATTGTGCTTTTAATAGAAACACAGCACTTCAAGTAAGCACTTAAAGTTAAAAGCCCTTTAATTTGGGACTTTTATCACTGGACCTGAGCTGCTAATTGACTCTGTTGCAGAAATATGGCAGCCAAAGAGCACATTTTAGACCCTCGCACACTGGAGTCTCAGATCTCTTTGTGAAACTGGCCCCAGGTTAACATTAGCTCTGAGTTTTTACTGATGTCTGATTTAAAAAAAATGTTGAGAAAAATAGCCTGAAAGAGCTGTTTTGTCCCTGTTCACCCATTCAGCCAATGAAAACAAGGAAACTTTGATATTGTTTATCAAATCCCCATAAGAGATGTATCAGTGTGTATCATTCATACCATGAAAAAAAGGAATATGATGAAAATCTGTCTTGAATACATTTTAGGTTTTGATTGGCTTTTACCTCTTATGCTATGAGAATGAATCAAAAGGCATGCCAGTGTTCGGGAAGCTGTACCGGTGATTGATGTGGTGGGTGTTCTTAAACTAGTGCCTATAATTTAAAGTTTGAACATAATTTTGTTTGTATGTTTTCTTTTTTTCTTGGTGCCAGTTTTTGGTTTTGCCAACATTGTTTGCAATTTTGCATCTGATTGCTTGATTGATTTGCTTGTTGCCTGTTTGTTTTTTTTAAATAGAATCAACACATTTATAATTGCTTTAAAAAAATGTTTTAAACGCGCCTTTGTATTTATATCTAATTACTCGCTCTGTAAATGAAACTATTTATTAAAGAGAGAGGTGCCTCTGTTAAAGCTCAGATTCAGTGGGAAGCTGTAGGACGAATGTTGCAAAAAGACATACCACACCTTTTGTGTGACAGGTTTTGTTATTGAAATTTTTTTTATATCCACAAACATGACATTCGGTTTCCCTGTGTAAAGTCACATTTCAAATAAAAGCTCAAAAGTATTCTTACATGTAGCTTTTCCTTTTTCTTGTTTGCAATTTTGCTAATTTGGAACTATAAAACTGTTTGTAAACACAAAGTGTACAAGCTGCACACCGTGGAGTTTGTACACATTTAAGGACAGTTTTTAAACCACATGTACACTGAGCAGACACTTTAATGTATCTAAAAAATAAATAAAGTGACTGCGGAGGCAGTGAACTCATCATCATGTTCAAGAAACCACTTCTGCAATATGGCATGTTATACAGCGGGGAGCAGCCATCTGAAGATGGTTCACTGTGGTCAGTACTAAGGGGCCCGAAATTGAGATCAGGTAATGTTTTTCAGAGGATGAACTGAGGGTGTGCACAAAGGCCCAGAAGAAGGTACATAAGGGAATATTTTTATGTTATTTATTTAGATTTTTACTTAAAACTGCCATAAAAAACACATCTTATATAGCACTGTAATATCTGAGCACTCAAAGCATTTTATACAACTTGTCACACTCATACAGGCTCTTTTTTTTCCTCCATGGTTTTAATAGGTTTAATAGAGTACACTCATATATTGTGTCAAAATTATTTCTGGGTATGTAAATCTGTCTCTGTGTGCTCTCACTTTACTATAACATTTATATTTTCTAAAAGAAAAAAGCAAACAACAACAACAAAACAATTTGCTTGCACTGTTCTTTGCTCTTGTCAGCTGTAATCAATTACAGTATTTATTCATTTTGTACTGTACTTTTGTTTTAGTCTCATACACTATGTCCAGCTGCTGATGGGGACACATTATGTATTCTGCACAGAGACAGCGTTACGTACCTGGAGTCACCCGCTGCTGCTGAGGAGGGGACATGGTGTGTTTCTCTGGGAAGGGGAGGAGATTGAAAGCCTGAGTCACCGACTGTTCTGTCCCCTCTTCAGCTCCGAAGAGTGAATTTATTTTTTCCAGACTCTCATCTTCGTGTGCTAGATTCACTCAGGATCATTTCCTGTGTGCTGCAGACACACAGAACAAAGACAGTTCATATGAGTGATGCTGAATAAGATAAACCATTATTGTGGAGAACACACTGTCACAGCAGCAGACCACAATATTTCATCGGTGCTGCCTATGCCGTCTACACAACAAAGGTTTAAAATAAGCAACGATCAAACCATTTACCATGTACAAGTTTTACCTCACTCATATTTAGGATTTCTGTTAAAAGATTTTCTTTGTCATATTGATGGATAAAAGATTTCAACATAAAAAATATTATGTATTACAGGAATTGAAATGTAATAATAAATATAGGCTTCAGGTTTATAAAAAGCAGATTCAGCAACAATATTCATCCTATTAGCTGTAATATTGTGTAACTGCTCTGCCCATTAAAGACCAAGGACCTCTGGGTGTGTCCTGTGCTTTCTGGCACCCAGGGAATCTTTTCAGTCCTGTAGGTTGAGGTGTGGGAACTGTGTGGTTTGCTCCGTGGCATCATGCATTTTAGGCTCAATGCGCCACAGCAAAATGTTTTTTAATGTTTATGAATCACACATGTCTACCTTATTTGAATTCAAGAATGAAAATATATGTGGGAGTGAGCTTGAGCCCGCTTTAATCACGTAAGAAATATATCAGACTCCACCAGGAGTACTTTTGGGAGCAACTGAATTATTTCAATTCCAGCTGATCTGACCAATATATATACAAATTCACTGTGATATATATGCTTTCAGGTTGGTATTTATAAAACACTAATCAGAGTTCCCAAGTTCTTGTTTGAGGTCAAACGCTGAAGTCTGATTTTAATAATAATAATCTACTGAACCAAAAGACTTCTGCGCAACGTAACGTTTGAGGTGAGGACTCGTGCGTAATGCGACCAGCATGACCAAAAAAACCGGGGGGAAAGAAAAGGGCGGGCGGATTTTCACAGTTTGCTGCAATAATTTAAAGATCAACACAGTCTCTGCTTACTCAACCTCAACAAGTAACTGACTTAGCGCAACTTACATTTCCCATAAATGTCAAGGATCTTTTCCATCCTTCTGCAGAACACGCGAGAGACGAAACAGCAACCACTCAACAGAGTCTCATTTTTCAGGATGGCAAACTGTCAGAGTGTAATAATAAGATTGAAGTTTGCGGGGTCTTTCTTCCTATACAGCGCAGAGCTCAGTGTAAATGGCAATTGTGGTAGTTATTAATTGGTCCAGCCACTCTTGCTTAAACTTACGACCCTGTGCTGTCTTTCCTCCAGCAGTTTAGCCCAGAAACAATCCGTGGCACCACTCAGACTCATTAGACTATCAGTACCATGGCACCATCACATACCCCGACTACTGGACCTTCCGCAGTTTCTTATTAGTGACAGTGCGTCACTAGAGGAATCGTTTACGCACGAGCCAATACAGGCACAAGGCGACGGTTGAGATTTTCTGATCTCCTTTTGCGCCATGGAGAACTCCAGTCTGCCGGGTGGAAGTGCGCAAAGTGCTGGTTCGGTGGACTTTATTACTTTAAAGCAAGTGGATTCTCCGGAGGAGGGTGTCATGAAGGGATTAGGAGCGGTCGGTCGTGCCGTGTTTCTCCAAGGCAGCGGTTACAGGACTGTAGCCGAGTTTATGGCCGTTCTCCCGACGGAAACCTCTCACCTGATGCCTGCCTTCTGGGACTCCCCGCTCAGTCACGGCATCAATGTGTTCGTCGGACTGGTACTTTGCTTCACTATGTTGGGGCTGGGCTGCACGGTGGAGGTCAGCCAGCTCGGAGAACATATCCGCCGACCCATCGGGGTGCTCCTGGCTCTGGTGTGTCAGTTTGTTATCATGCCACTAGTGGCTTTTCTTTTGGCGCTAGCCTTTTCTTTGGATGATGTGGCGGCGATGGCCGTGCTCCTCTGTGGCTGCTGTCCTGGAGGAAACTTGTCAAATATTATGTCTCTGCTTGTGCACGGAGAGATGAATCTAAGGTAGATCCCCTTACTCACCTAAGCATGACTTGAAGTGGGTTTTGGTGTTAACAGTGTTTTGTGCGCAAATTCTGACATTAACGCACTGAAATAACAACACTTAAGAATAACTTTTAAGTTCTGCATGCTTTTTTTAAGCCATTGCTACATTTTCCTCAAACGATCCAACACCGTACGTGCTGCACGTCCACCATACTCCTTCTTTTCTCTACTCCTCCCAGCATCATCATGACCATATCCTCCACTCTGCTGGCGCTCGTTTTGATGCCGCTCTGCCTCTGGATCTACAGTCGAGCCTGGATCAACACCCCTGTGGTTAACCTCCTGCCCTTTGGGGCCATCATACTGACACTTTGCAGCACCCTCATCCCCATTGGGTTTGGAGTTATGCTTAGGTACCGCTACACGCGAGTGGCGGATATTGTTTTAAAGGTAATCTGACAACAATTAACTTTTATACATCCGTTCGATCATTTCGTTCCAGCCGAAGTGCTTTTGGTTAGGGGCCTTAGCCCAAAAGCGCATTGCGTATTTCTTGGTCTCAGTTATTACTAGTGGGGTGGCTGACCGCTGGAAGAGTGACATCAGAGGCACTATATCAGGAAGAGCTCCTCCCTGTGCTTTCTGATAAAAGCGACACATGAGGGCCTCATCAGTTAGAGTACACAGTTATGTTGGGCACCACAAGCACAACGAAATTATATGCTGTCCCCTTAGTGCAAAGAAAGCAGTCTATCTTAAACTTTTATTATATGTACACAATTTTTAAAAAGGAGTTTACAATAAATAAATAAAGCAACATAAAAATGTGATGTTATTAGTTATTATTGGTTGCGCAGATTGGATATTGCCTTTATGGTTCAAATGAAGAAAAAAACTGAAATTTTTTGGTTTTAAAAATCATGTCTTGTAGAAAGTTGCCGCCATATTTTTAAAAAAATTCTCACGCTGAATTCTTGTGTTTGCAGGCTTCTCTGTGGTCTTTGTTGTTCACCCTGGTGTTACTCTTCATCCTTACTGGAGCAATGCTGGGGCCAGAGCTGCTCTCCACCATCCCGCCTTCTGTCTACGTGGTGGCTGTGCTGATGCCTCTGTGCGGTTACGCTGCAGGTTACGGGCTGGCAGTGCTTTTTGACTTGCCCCCCAACAGTCGCAGGGCTGTGTCTCTGGAGACGGGCTGCCAGAATGTGCAGCTGTGTACGGCTATCCTGAAGCTGGCCTTCCCTCCTCAGCTGATGGGGGGGATGTACATGTTTCCCCTGCTCTACGCCCTGTTCCAAGCAACCGAGGCTGGGATTTTCATCCTGGCCTACAGGATGTACAGGAGGGAGGTCCTGCATAAACCAGATCCCATGGTGGACGGTGAGGACACGGACATAAATTATCAAAGGTTTGAAGACGAGGACTTTGAACCGTCATATGGTGCGGTGACAGTGAGCGACCCAAACACTATCATGCTGGATCCTTGTCCTCCTGATCCAACTCCAGTTTAATCTGCATAAAAATAATAAAATAAAAAAAACAAAAATCGCTGCTTCGCTATGGAGGACCAAAACTGCCAAATTGAAAAAAGAAAAAAAAACGAAAAAACATATATATATGACTCAGTAACACAATTAATAGACATTAAATTATTACTTAAACACAGAAATGAATAAAGCTATAATATAAACACTTGTTTTTATTGTTTTCAACATGTCACTTGGTATTATAGTTATCCCACTTTATTACTTTCATTCATTTTGACTTTTATTTTACATTTATTTAATGATTCTTTTTATTATTTATCTATTATTTGACTGTATTTTTAGCCAAGTGGGAACTCCTAGGACTGAAAAATGAAGCAAATGCAAAGGTAATAAAACCTTCATCTAATACTGGTCCTTTAAAGACCACATGAGGTTGGCTCCAAGCAGACATTATAAAAGATGGATCTAGCTACCGTGACATCACTTGTTGGTTTCTGAAGTCCAATTTTGAAGCCTGGGGATGTGGTTTCTGCAATCGCCAGCTTAGTTGCAAAAATCCACATATGAAGAGATAACGGTCTGACTGTGAAAATGGATGCTCATTGGCTAACGCTCACTGACTTGTAGCTACATACCACAGATATCCTTCCATTCTGCTTTGCTTATAAAACAGACCTTGGCTTTTATTTTTAGCATGACCCGAAATGAGTGATTGAGACCATAAACTCAGCAGGAAAATCAGAAAATAATTTTCCCACAGAACTCTATAGAATTAAATGACTTTTCGAAACCACAGCTATTGCCATCTGGTGGTCTTCAAGTAGGATACAGATATTTTGGCACTTCTGCATTGGCTTTATTGTTAGACCCGAAGGTTACGTCCATCTTTGATACATGTGTATGATTTAAATTGGTTGATTGAAATTCGGGTGTTTTATTCGTTTCTTGCTTAAGATTAGCAGGGATGTGCACCTTTAGCTCCTCGCAGACTCTGTGCCGTGTTATTGTTTATGAGCTTTTGATTGGCCAACATTTTTTGAAGGTTGGGGTTATATCACCACCTGTTGCTTTAGCATGCTCTTGACTGCGCTCGAGATTGGTTTTGCATTTTCATGTGTAAGGAGACATTTTTTAAAGACAAACTCGGAAAAATCTTGTTTTAAAAAGTACCTGCGTAGCTAGCCTTCACACATAAGCTTTCCCTTTTCTAAATGGGTCACCCTCCCTCAACCCTCCCATTTATCCAGGCTTTGGAATAGCACCGGGAATCCAATAGCGTGTGACCTCGCCTTGGAAAAATGTGGGGGTAGGGCTGCGTTCTCCTAGTCTCAAAATGGTGATCATGCACATGTAAGGTGAATGTGTTAACCACTACACTATGTTGTTATATAAATCTGGAAACTTCAACCGCTGATAAAGCATATAATCTAATTACTGAGTCATTTATTGACTAATTTCTTTATTTTTTAATTTTGGCAGTTATGACCTTCCATACATACTATGACGCAGGGAAGCAGATTAAGGCGTTCAGATGGATTTATCATTTCATCGCTGTTATTCATAAAAGAAATGCCTGTAAAATGTTAACATGATTGCTAAAAAGGTGCTTTATGTCCTGAGCTTAACTCGTTCATCCTAACCACTGATGTCTCATTTTGTGATATAAAAAAAGCAAAAGAAACATGACTTCAAAGTTGCATTAGTGAAGCAGGACAGTGTTTCGTTCCAATGCTTTAAGTGTGTGTGTGTGTGTGTGTGTGTGTGTGTGTGTGTGTGTGTGTGTGTAAGAGAGACTAAAAGCCATTTTAAAAACATATCAGACTGATTCATGTGCAGTTTTCCCAACAAGCCTGTGCCAAAACTTTAGCTTACCTGTGCTCTACAGTCTGATCTTAATTGTACTGTAAAAATTGTGCCAATTAAAGACGTATAAACACAAAACAGGCACACCTCTGTCACGTGTCTACTTTCCCCTCCTTTCTTGTAATGAGACGTCCTACACCTGATCTTAATTAGGTCTAATGGAGAGCTCCACTCTATTTAACTAGTTACAGCAAAACCTCGGCCGGTTGAACAAACATGGCAACATATGGTGACGAGCCAGTGGACGCCTACTTCTATTCTTCTTACAATCCTTACATGGGCAGATACCCCCGGCCTAAAGACGCGGGGTGGAAATACAAAAGTTACTTCTCCCACTATGGAGACTCTTCTGATGCCTTCAACAACCACCAGCGCGCACAGCTGAAGTCCATCTTGTCCCAAATCAACCCCAAACTCACCCCGAGGCTCAGGAAGGCGAACACCAAGGATGTGGCAGTGCAGGTCAACCCGAAGAAGGACGCTTCGGTGCAGTGCTCCATTGGCCCGCGCACCCTTCTGGCCATGAAGCGGGACTTCCAGCGCAAAAGGAAGCAGGAGCCAGCGACGCCCGGCAGCCCCAAAGCGACGGGCGGTGTGCGTTACCCCCGTACCCTCGCCGTCTACTCCCCGATAGCATACAGGAGCGTCACCTCCTTTCTGGTCGATGAAAATAACAACAATAAGGAAACCTCCAGTGAGACGGTGCAGACCGGTGAGCCCCCGGGTGAGCCGCCCGAGCCCTCCGAGGACACCGAGGGGAAGGACGAAGACAGCCAGGCTGGTGGGGATGAAAAGACCGCAAAGCGAGCAGAGCAGAGCAAAAAGCTCAAGTCCAAACAGCTGGCCAGGAGTGAGGATGCGCAGCCAACTGCGGAGGACTCGAAGGGCAAAGCGCGTGTGCGGTTCCAGGTGAGTTAATCAAGCACCGGGAGGTTCATACTTGGCAGTTTTTCGAAGAAGAACGTTTGCGCCACAACTGCTTGGAAATTGCCTTGTATATTAAATGGCTCATTCAAGGACATGGGTTGGCGCATTTCTTTTTCTTTCAGAACTGAACGTCCAGTTTGGAAGCTGTAGTATTGTCCCAAATAAGTGCGAAAATGGCACTAAAATACTCACTGTCCTTATAAACTAGTCTTTAATTTGTTCCACTTCCTGGATACTGTTTAGGTATTGCCCAAGCCTTAACGACCTTAAAGTTGTTCCCAAGTTGAGCAGCTCTTTAGCCTTGGTTTAACCAGACTTGAGGGCAGCATCTATCAGAGACCCGTCTTCAAACAAAACTATTGGCAAATTTCTGTTTAGAACATCATCCAGAAAATATGCTTCTAATTTTGTCAGTGTGCTACCTATAAAGTTTAATCTGTTTCAGTTAATTTGCTAATTAACAATCAACTCAAAGTATATTTGTTTAGCCCCCCTTTGCAAGTGTCATGATCATGGCTACTCGGATTGTTCTCCTCTCAAACAACATATGTGGATGGTTTATTTTTGGATGGATTCCTTCTAATTTCATTGAACTAATTTTGGTTTTTGTCCTTCAGTTTCTGGAACAGAAATATGGATATTATCACTGCAGAGACTGCAATCTGCGATGGGAGAGTGCCTATGTGTGGTGTGTTCAGGGCACCAACAAGGTGAGCAGCTCTGTTTAAGGTCCTCCAAAGATGAAATGTGCTTTATCAAGAGTCCACCATAGGAAGTCCTCAGTGCAACAATGACTGACTTCCAGAGACCTGCTGCCTAGAAAGTATCTGAGTCCTCTGCTTATCTTCCAGGTTTACTTCAAACAGTTTTGTAGAAAATGCCAAAAGGAATACAACCCATACCGTGTCGAGGACATCACGTGTCATGTAAGTCCTAATCTGTCTGTGTGGATTTTGAATGGCTTGTTAGTCTCCACTTAACACTTCCTCTCTCCTCAGACTTGCAACAAAGCACGCTGTTCCTGTGCAGTAACACAACGACACGTCGATCCCAAACGACCCCACAGACAGGATTTGTGCGGCAGATGCAAAGGCAAGCGGCTCTCTTGCGACAGCACATTCAGCTTCAAGTACATCATCTAAGGAGCGTCTCGACTGAACTGTCCTCAGTATGCTGGCACAACTTGTACGTGGGGGGCATCTTGAACCCACTGCTGGTGCAACGATGGCATCTTGGATGCAAAATGTATTTTTGATGTTTCTGTACTTTATTTCACACCAGTTCTCTTTGTGTTGATGAAACTGAAGCACCGCATGTGCTTTACGATGTAATAAATGGCTAGCTTGCATTCGGTCTGTAAGCATGCTCACTTAAACTGTCACTGATCTCAACTCAAATGCAGCACCTTGGAGAATCCTGTTGTCTAAAATCAGGCTGACATAAACCTGAACATGTGCAATAAACTAAGACTGACATCAAATTATTGGAAACTAGGTTGCCGTGGCACCAAAGACACTGAAACTGGTGGGTCGAAGACTAAACACTTGGCTTAAAAAAAATAAAATCTGCTGTTCTGAATATCAGTGTATCCTACCCATTCCTTCGTAATTGTTTGCAGATCTGTTAGCCAAACGGTCACTGGTAGCTATGAATACTCACTCTGGCTATTGCTATGACTTTTGAGTGATGAGACCATACAGAGCCAAAGAGCACGGATTGGATTTAAATGGTTCATATGTACAGGGATTTTTACTAAAACCCTTCACCACTTTACCCAGTGTCTTAAGTGCTTTCTAATACACAATTGCACCACAGGGAATCTGGGTTTCAGTGTCTGGCCCAAAGATACTGGGACAGGAGAACCATCTACCTCCGGAGCCACAGATGCCCCTGTGGATTTGGGAATGTAGCTTTTTTTTTTTTTTTTTTTTTAAAACCTCCACACTGGTAAGCAGATGGGGGTGTGCCCATGCAGCACATCTTGTTTGCAGAATTTCAATTCATTATTTATATAGCACCAAATCACAACAGTTGCCTCAAGGTACTTTATATTGTATCTATTATTGTAGGCTCAACGGTACAAATAAAAACCCAACAATTATATGACCTCTATGAGCAAGCACTTTAGCAACAGTGGGAAGGAAAAAACTCCCGGCTATCTGGTATTTTAAGATAATTAGTATATTTTTTTTAAACTTCCAGTGAGTCTGGCAGAGTCCAAGAAAAAACACATGGAGATGGTGCTTTCAATTTTAATAACTGAAGATCAAGATCATTCTGTAAGGTTTTTATTGATCCAGAAAAGGCTGGTATGAGTGAACAAGGAAAAAATGTATAATGCAGCTCTACATTAAAATATCTTCCAGGTAAATAATCATTAAATAAGAACAGCATTCATATGTACCAGACAAGCAGGAGGAGAAAAAGAGAAGCTCTGAGGAATGAGTACAGTGACTGTTACAATGTGCCATGACAAGCTGTCCAAGAAGCATTCAGATAACGGTTCATGTCCTGCAGTCACAGCAGCAAGTAGGGGCATTGTGAGAGTACAGACACCCGCTTCCCCTCAGAAAATAAATAAACAGGATCAAAACGCAGCAGTGGATGAGCGCCGCTTTGCAACATGATCGACCTACATGGACAGATTCAAACCTCATCTCCTCCCTCGTAAGGCTTTAAGCAGAGCCTACGCTGCTAACAAAAAGATCACAGTGGAGACAAGGAATGCATATGTATGTGGGGCTTGGCTGGGTTGGTGGGATCCAGCAGAGGAGATGGAGGCTTGTTTTGATCTCCCATTCCATCGCCGCCAAAGGCGGACGGGTGGCTTGTCCCAAACGAGCATCGCTTCCCTCTTTTGAAACCACAACCACCAACCAAGGCAGCCTTTGGGAAATTTGTATGATTGGATGACTAAAGGTGGAGCGGACCATTAATGACTCAAACCTGTTTCTGGCTTTCTCATCACATTAGCTTTATACAGACATCCTAATCGGATGAACAGTGCATTACACAAAAGTACAAGGGGAAAAAAAAAATACTGGTTTTACACTATACATTTTCTAAAATATATACAGAGTAAAATAAGTTATGTTTCCATAATGAGCTGTAGCCAGTCCGCACTTGTGTGCAATTATATGCATTTTTGTGTGTGAGCGTATACCAGAATATCCAATATATAATCACACAGTCAAGAGTCTCTAAAGGCATCTACTTATTTGGTTAAAGAGTGAGTTTTGCGTGAAGACCTGTTGAAGGGGACTCTCCTCTCAGAGCAGATCAATAAACAGATATATTTCTCTTTGTACACTCCCTGAAGGTAAACGTCTCCCACAGGGTTAACATGTTAAATATCCTAACATTTACAACCTAGGATGTTAGCTCTAATAAAAAATACATTTCTCAAAAAAATATTCTTGCAGTGCTTTTTCTCTTTCAGCATGCGTTTGAAAACTATTCGGTTTCTCAAAGACTTTCTGAGTTTGCTTATGAATCTTGATGGTGCGTCCTCACACATACGACACCTCCTCTGGACTGCCTCCCAGGCTTCGACGCCGACTCCCAGTCCAGACCCCGAGGAGCGCATCCGTTCGGTACGACGGGGCCCCTCGGATCAGATCCAGCGAAAAGAGAAAAACAAATAACAACAACAACAACAAAAGTTATCATCCCACAGCGCCCTCTCTTATTCTTTCCCAGGCACGCCACCACATGACTTATTGCAACTGAATTTTGCGAGTTGGCTTAGTCTGGGAAAAGATATTAGCTTTAAGCATTCATACATGTAATAATATATATTAAGAGTCACAGTTATTCCCACGCATCCTTTAGCCCTTTATAGGTGGAGTCTCTCTTGTCCTCCGCCCCTCACCGTCTACACTCCAGCTGAGGGGAGGTGTAGAGGAGAGGGGTGTTTTTGTCCAGTCTAGTCCAGCCTGCAGTGCCTCAGGCTTACAGTCCGGTGCTGACTATGTCGGTGTGGGTCTGGCAGGTCTGTGCCTGACTCAGAGCCTCACGGATCTGCAGGTTGAGCTCCATGAGGCGGCTGCTAGCCTGAGACAGGTCTCTGCTGGGGCCTACGACCGCCAAGCAGCCTGTCTGACCCAGCGTCTGGTGACGGAAGTAAATGTGTAGAAGAGTCTGGACCGCGTCGTCCGTCTCGTTGCCGAAGATGTCGTTGGGCCACAGAGATCTGGAGATGAAGAAGAGATGTGAAGAAAAGGGGATTGTACCGAACACATTCTTAGCTGCTGGATAAACAGTTTTCCTGAGGTGCTTTGGGTTTGTTAGTCGACTCCTCTGAAAACATGTTCAGGTCTGTGAACAAATGCACTTTGGGCGATGTTGGGCAGTAGTTCACTGAGCTTTAGAAAGAACACAGTATTAAATTCTAGGCACTCATTGTTTAGGTAATGCTACAGGTGTGTACCATTGCACAGTTTTTGTTAGCAACTTTATTTCAAGGGGGTGTAGCAATTATTTTTATGCACAGTCCCTCATCTTCACAGACTCATGCCTCATCACCAGGCAGCGAGCCAAAGGTTTCACGACTGTTTACTGTGTGACTGGTGAGTCTACACGTACTGCTTTCATATCCCAGTGAACATCCAATCTCATCATTTAGATGGGATCTTCAAAATAACTGCCAAGAAGCATCACAAGCAGGCCTGCCAAGTCAAAGGAGCTTCTGCCTCTGAACATTTCAGTAATGATATGCGATAGAAACAGGAGTGCATTTTAACCTCCTTTTATCTTATATCTGGGCTTCTTACTTGAAATGATCATGCTGGATGTCCTAGTCCGAACTTAATCTGCAGCATCCAAAAATCGCAATATTAAAATATGTGACAGTGCCAAAGAACATCCTTATTATGTTAACAAAAAATGTTTTTCTGGAGCAAACTTGCAGCTGTCTTCCATGTTGTAGTAACCAAACTGAACGGATGCTGTGTCTGAGTGAACCCGTGAGGATCAGTTAGTAACTCGAGCCCTTAAGCGCAATGACATGAAGCACGAGACTGGAATGAAACAGCCAGGAATCAGAGTGCATTAAAAATAACAACTTTTTACTTGTTAAATAATGTTTGACTGGGCCTTTTACACAGGAGGCTTAATCACTGTATTGCCTTGTTATGTCACCGATTAAAGCCACTGTTTTGTTTGACTGTAGTGTTTATCTTACCTGAAGATTTTGACTTGTGTGAGAGCAGAGCTGAAGTCTCTGGCTCTCAGGGTTTCAATCAGCGACTGTATGGCTGTCTCGGTGTTCGTCTGGGCATTGTCTGACATGCACACATCCTCCTGACCATCATTTCCTGTTTCCGCCTCCTTCAGGCAGCTCTCTAAGATAGTGAGCTCGTCGGACATGTTGGTAACCTTAGGAACGGAGACAAAGGAGGATTATTGTCACAGCACCAAATAACACAAGCAGATCTTCCTCGGGAGGTGAACGAAATGAACCCAGACTAAATATTACCTGGACTAGCTGACCTCAGCGCTCAGTACGGGAAATAATTTAATTTTATTAAATGTCTAAATTAAATTAAAGCACAATTAAGATGCAGCTCAGAGAAGGATGGACTGCAATACAGATTTAGTAAAGCCTGTTTATCGATCCCGTGGGTAAAGGAAAATAATTATCCAATCAAATTGTGTTCCTTTGTTTTGCACATTTTTCATTGCATTTTCTGACTCCAGCTCTCTTTATATATATTTTAAGTTTTAAATGTATTTTTTCTCTAGTGTTACTGAAACAAGGAAAACTATCATACATTTTAAGGTATACTGTTTTGCAGTGGTTCCCTGTGGATTTGACAAGAAACTAGCACTGTCAGCGTTAATCTCATTAAATTGACGTTAACGCCATAACCGCATTAACGCGGCAATTCTCCGTTAATTCAGTTATGGCGTTAACGTAATTTTAATGAGATTGACGCTGACAGCACTACAAGAATCTAAATGAAAAACAAACAAACCCTAAAATTGAACAAGCAAGTCTTTACGTTCTCCATCTATAAAAGTGTACCCACACAACAAAGCTGAAAAGCTTTAAATTGAACGTCACTTTTCACCAGAGCCTCTTAATTTTGCTGAACCTCAGTAGCAGCAGCTAGTTCCTCCAACTATGGAATAACCCCCCAAAATGGATTATATAACAACGCACGGACAAACTTTTAACTCAGCAGACGCTAAACCTTGTGTCTCTCACCTCGGCCTCTCTCTTGATGGTGTCCACCCTGCTGATGAGCTTGCAGTAGGCCTGGAACAGCAGCAGCAGCTGAAAGTGCAATTTGTAGAGCCTCCGACATAACTCGAGCTCCTACAGAGACAGAAGACAGAAAAACACACTGTCACATCTCAGCAAAGCGATGATCTAACCTGTACTGAATCACTCTGATCACATGATTAGACAGATGGGTATCCTGGGTTAGAGGAAGAGATGAAAAAGTTAACACGGAGGGCCATTTGGTTTGGACCATGGTGAGTCTACTATAGGGTCGTCCCAAATAAAATAACCCAAATTGGAAAAATTGGTCCCACCTGACCTGAGTCAGCAGAATCAGATGATTTTATTTATTATATTAACTTTAGCTTATTTAGTGAAGGGATGCAAAATTTTACCTGCACACTATGAAGTACATGGAGATGGGTTGAAAAATGTCATAGCGTGCAGGTACATACTGCACAGCTTCAGATACCAAACAAAAAAAAGAAATCAGCTGCTTCTGATGGGGTCAGATGCGAAATACTGGCTGATATTTCATGGAATGACCCTACTGCTAGAATTAGTGGTGAAATCTTAAATTAGAAAACCTAGGGCATCATCTCATTGATCCCTCAGCATATAGAATTGATGAGTGAGGTGTGGGAAAACTAAAAGTTAAGCCCCTAATCTCGGAGGAAATGGGAGAAAATGATTTGAACAAATGGGAATGGAACAATGGAATCATGCAAAATGAAAGTGAATTCAAACCTAACAACACTGGACTCTCTAGCCATCATATCCTACTGATAACGGAGCAGCCCCTCTGAAATCAGGTGGCAACTCTACACTGAATACACATAGATAGATGAATTTATCTGCAGACACAATCAGTGCAACAAGCAAACAGAAAAAAATGCAAACAGGATAACACGGTACGTTATGATTGGGTGGGTGGATGAAGAGGTTGAGCTGGGTTACATGACCAATCAAGCAGAAACATAGAGAAATGGGTGGGGGTAGAACACAGTCTGTTTCTGCACAGAAAGATGAGATGTCAGTGTTTTGTCCGGTTGGCAGCATTATTTAAGTCTATAATATGAGAACCACTTACTGCTAGATTTTCCATTTGCTAAGCAAGAAGGTGAGCAGGTCACACACACAAACAAACAAACAAAACAGAAGGAGAGAAAGACCAAGAATTAGTGAGCTTTAACATGACAGCTGAGACACAGTGACCTGACGAGCAGGAGCAGTGCTTTATCATCTTCCCTTCACACGGGTCAGATAATGTGAGCTCACGTCAGCAGTAACAGAAACCCTTATTCTGAAAAGGTGAACAACAGCATGTGCGATGATGGGCAGAAAAGACACGGTGGCTACGCAGAGAGGAAGGAGGAGGCAGTGAAAGACCTCTGGATACTTCTGATTGAAAACAGAGCGTCAGTTTAACCCAAGGTAACATCTGTGTGAATGTCAAACACAGAGGGAGCTCCGCAGATCTGTCCAAGGAGCTCGGTGTAAGAGAAACCTACAGACTAAGACGTGCAGTGAGAGATCATGCAAATACATCAAGGGTACAAACTTTGTCTTAAATCTTACATTTTTGAATTGAGGAAAAAAGTCTAAAAAAGTCCATCTGAAGTCATAGTTGCAATTATGTTGTTGAAGACAAAAGTTATTTACACATCTTCTTTAAATCTACTGTTAACATGTTTATCACCCAAAGCTATAAAAAATGGTTGCTGGCAAATTGTTAGAAACACTTCTTGCCCTCAGGGTTTATGTTTAACTGGCAGCTGACAGCGCCACTGCCACAGCAGTACAGAAATGTTACTTAAAGAATTTTTTTCCTCTGCTTGCCTTTCACAATAAAAGAAAAGCTGTTCCCCTATATCTCAAGTGGTCCCCACAGAAGATGAACCTGCATGTTTGATTTGGCACAGACATTATCCCGGATGTCGTTCAGGATGCAAACCTTAGATTTACCTGCATGAGGAGTACGCTAAATTGAACCGTCGATCTTTCATGTGTGTAATGTAAACCTTATGTAAGATATAGCTTTGTTTTTCCTTCCCACTGTTGTCAAGGGCTGCTCATAGGACACCGTCTGATTGTTAGGGTTTTGTCTCTATAATTGTAGAGTGTGTTTACCTTGCAATATATAAAGCCCCTTAAAACAACTGCTATTTTGATTTGGCGCCACATATATAAAACTACGGCACTAGTTAAATGAAAGATCAAACATAATCTCAGTTTACCACCAAATAAACAGAATGACTGGAAAATGTTTGAATAAACTGCATAGAGAGGCTGTTACAGAAGTTCTTAATTATTCATTAAGCTAATTATTATCAGTAAGTACAATTTAAGGTAATCATTAACAACTCATGATTACATCAAACTTCCTTCAAAAGAGTCCTTAAAAGCACAGACAGGCCTAAATGAGTGCACTGTAATAGAAGAAATAAAACTCAAAAATAAAATTAATTTGCAGATGTCATGCAACTGTGTTTTAATGCAACACTAGCACTGTTAGTAACACTGTTACTAGAAATGTAACAAGAATTTTGCACATTTTCACAGGCATGTAACACAAATGGGATTTCCAGCGCATATCAGGCAGCAACTGGGAGGCTGAGCACTGGTAGCTGACTGAGACACAGGGCCATTTAATGGGAATGGAAAGTGCTGTTTGTGGTATTGAGGAATTAAAGCTCATTGAAACCTAAATGACTGTACTGATACATTCACATGCCTTTAATATGCTGCAGCTGAAGACCTAATTAGTGTAACGGCACATTAACGTCTCGGGTTTGATATGAACCTAAGTTTTGTAATCATGGTTTGACTCAAAATGATTAGCTGGTATGCTTTCTTCGCGCTGTGAGAACGACGACTGGTATAATTAGCGGATATGCGGGCCAAAAATTGAATTTCCTTAACGGAGATAAAATAAGTGAATAAAAAACTAAATCTTCAATCATCTTTACATGTTCATGGTTATCAAAGGCATTTAAGGAAATGTGATGCCGCCTTTTCTCTTTACATTGTTTACTCACATGCAACCAAAGCATGCTTGTACATAAATCCCTTAGTGCACTGCTGACAGTAACTGTTTAGCTCATAGCTAAATGTTCTACTTTGTGTACATGTTTCATTGATAAATAAATTTATCATTGCATTTTTACTAATAAGTAACTTGTAACATTATCCTGTATCCGCAGGAAAGCTGGTGCAGGTTCTCGCTTCTTTTAAACCAACATGGTTTTCTTAAAGAGATGCGCTTTGACTGGCTTGACGACACTTCGTTAATGTCTCTAATGTCTGTAATGCTGTGTAATTTCAGTTGGACGTTACCGATTCAGCTGCAGTGCAACACTTTCAAAAGTCAAACCGGTCAATAAGTATGACAAACAAATTCATGCATTGTAAAGTAAAAGTGTTCATCCCTACCTGTGCATGAGTATTGGGTCGCTGGCTGCTGTCTTTGTCCCCGAATGTTTTCCTGCAGTTCTCGAGCCACTGCGTAAACAGGCAGGAGACAAAACAGGAGAGAAAAACATAAAAGGCTTAGAGGAAGGAGAGAAACTTGGAAACAGAGGCATTTACAAGGCTTTTTTTTTACCCCATGGACATATGCATCTACATTTGTGTGTGTACATAATAAAAGGAGGAGATTTAATATGTGCGTTGTATTTAGCGAATTAAAGAAGGCCTGTTCCAGAGCATCCAGAGTATCTAGCCCTCCAGGGAACATTGCCGTCTCATTCAATTAGCGCCCCTGCATCCCAGAGCTCTCTGCAATCTCATCTCTTTTTTCCCCTCCCTTTTCCTCCCAGCTCCAACCCCTCACAGCTTCTCCCGCCTGGCCTTCTGTAACTGATTTAGGAGAGCTGAGGGTTATTTTTATCCCTTCAGCATGGTTTCTCACTGGTGATGCAGACACTAACGGCAGCTGAATGTACTCATACTGAACACTGATTCAGTGTCTGCAGCTGCTGATGAGACAGACTGGGCTTATCGTGTGCAACATCAGCTATTTGTCTTTATGTTCTCCTGGCTTTTTGCAGTGAAACTGCATAGAGATGAAAACCACTTTACGTGTTTTAAAAATAAAGAGGATGTGAAACAACATGTCTGGTGGGAAAAGGTTCCACAAGGATAAAGAGGCAGAGATGTGGATGTGGAGAAAGATAAAGATGGCTTACACGCTCTGCTGCTTCTCTCTTGGCGTTGTAGGTGTCCAAGTGTTCCTGCAACTCCAGCACACTAAACTTCAGAGTCTCCAACAGTCCACAAGAGACCAGCTACAACAACACAGGACACCACACATATTAAGCCACAAAAACATCCACTACATACACATAATGGCCCCAAGGCCTCGTGTTAGTGTTAGCTGGTCTCTCCTGAATGACAAATTGGTTTTCATTTGCTTTGACTGTGTTGCCGTTACCACAAATTTAAGCCACAGCCAGTTTTAATATGGTACCTATTCTTCTTTCACTTGTTGTACATAAAAATTAGATTAGATATTTTTTTGCTGTGTTGACTTCCCTTCTCATTTTTATCATAAATAAACTGGGCATAACACAAACTACACAAAAATATCTACACCAGGACACACACACACTCAGCACGACATAAACCATTTATATAAAATAATCCAGCCGTGTAACTGCTACAGCATTACTGGAGTCTCGCTTTATCAGATGCATCAGAATGATTACAGACAAGCATGCGGGCCAGCCTCACCGTCTCTGCATCCAGCAACACAGTGGGACACTGCGAGCGAGACGTCATGACTTCCAAGGAGCTAAGGAACTGATTACCCATTCGTTGGAGCCTTTCCCCGAGAAAGCGAACAGATGCATGTGTAATGGAGCCAAACTTTCTCTGAATACTCTGGAAAAACACACACACAAAAAAGAAAACAAAGTAAGATCATTCGGAAATAAGCTTACTTGTACACAAGATGAAACAGATAAGGAGCAGTCCTATCAGTCAAAACTGCAAGAACATAAAAAAAAACCCCAAAAAATGTGGTACACATTTACCTGAAAGAGTCGGGAAAACACGTGGAAAGTATAAACAGCCGAGGACCCATCTGTGTCTGACAACATCTGGTTGACATGGCAACGCCAAGCATCCTCGTCATTGTCATAGGCAACTGGCTGGAATGCAGCCAGGATGGCAGAGAGGAAGGGCGAAGGGGGCGGAGAGGCCTGAATCTCTGGGAAGCCGTCTGCGTCACCTTCATCTTGGCTAAAACACACACGGGGGCCAATAAGCAGTCAGACATGTTATACCACCCCCCCCTTTCACTGAAGGACAAAAGTAAACATACACACGCGCATGTCGTCACTCGCAGCAAGTAAACAACCTCACATTGCTGCATCTCTGCCTCCCTCACTGAAAATTCTGCTGCAGTGCAACGAGAGCTAAAATCTGCTGCAGTGCTCTCACAATAACAGCGATTAGCATTTTAGCATTACACAGACGTGTCTGTTTCTCTCTCGCTCTCTCACACACACAGACGCACACAGATACTCACAGGCCTGTGGGACCAAACAGCCTGAAGAAGCAGACAGAATATAAGTATCTAAAGCCTGCGCTGCCGAGCGCTGCAACGGACACGGTCTCTGTCCTCATCCTAACTACCGCTTCTCTTTCCCGTACTCTCTCCCCTCGTCTGCAGCTCCACTGTTAGCAGCACTAGCGCACTGCACTCATCCCACACAGGACTGCAGAGAGGTCTATACAAGCTAGGCATTTACACATACTGACTCACACACACACACACACGCACGCACACACACACACAGTACTGCAAGCAGAGCCAGCTCCCAACCCACTGAGGTAAAACGTTGCCGAGTTGTTTCATTTTACTCTCTCCCACTCACATAAATCCTCATGCACAGACACCTACACTAACTGGTTAGTGTCCTGCTGTTTTCAGTCACTCTAAGCTACTCACACAATTGCTTTCCATGCATGCGTGTCTCTGTTAATTGAAAGAACTTCAGTACAGTTACACATGGAGGCGAGTGAGTCTCTATTTTCTAGTTTGTTCAGCAGTGCTTCTTAATATTGCTTTAGAGCAGTTTAAAGCCCTGACTTTACAACTGTCCTCCAATCAGATTTGGCCCACCTTGAAGTGTTAGGAATGAACTGAAGCCTGCCAACACACGCATAGTTCTGATAGGCCACGCCAAGAAAGAAATTAGCTATCACACCATCTAAATCATGTCAAAGAAGTTAGATTAGTCATGCACTGTAGATTAGTCCATATCTTCTTCAGCCACACCTAAACTAGTCTACAATTAAAATGAAAGGTCAGCTGTTTTACTTTAATACATTTTTAAATGGGAGCTGTCTGACACAGTCTTCTTAAATGGACAGTTCCATTACTTATTAGTAAAAGGTCATTTGTAAAAACCATCTAAAAATTAAAGATTTTTAGACTGTGTGAAATTAAAATAAAACCAACTGTACAATGACTTGATGAGCTATCAGTCAGTTGCTCAGCAAATTGGTATAAATTCCACCATTTATTCAAACACAAAAGGAAATTAAAACTGCATGTCTTTGCATGTCTAAATGTCTCTTATCGATCAATATTTGCTTTTTGGGTTTCAGGTAAAAGGTGATTTACATGATACTGGCAAAACTGGCACAAAAGCCATCCAGCATTTTCTCAGATCTTCTCAAATTCTTTAATACAGTGGTATGAATTAGAGATGGCACGATACCACTTTTTAATGTCCGATACAATATCATTAATTTGGATATCTGCCGATACCGATATGAATCCGATATAGCTTATTTTGTAATCAATAAAACTGGTTTTTATGAATATCTTGCTGCATTTTGTATAAGTTCATACTCAAGTTTTAAAAAACAAGAGACTGAAGCTATGCTGTTATACCTGTATGCAAAAAATACACTCCACCCAAAACATTTTATAGTTTAGCAACACTGATCAATCTAATAAATTTAAACCTATACCATCCTCCCTATTCTGGTATTTTAAAGAGTACTTACCTACCTAACTAAGAGGGTTGCCAACTCCCAGCAAAAATATTAAGGGAACCACCCCCCGCCCTTAATCGATGTAATCAACTTTAATTTAATTCAAGTGTAAAACAAATGCACAGAAATCAATTATTTTTCTATAATAATTAAATAGATTCAACTTCTTTCTTCAACAGAACTGCAGACTGAAAAATATTTCTTTGTGCCCCCCTTTCCCAGTTAATGCCCTACCTGGCCCGCGATAAAACTTTGCTAGACCCGCCCCTGCACAGTTACCAGCCGTAAGCTACATAGAAAAGGATCCTGGTGTTATTTGTCTCTCAGAAACAGTTCATAACTTCCCTTCAACTCATTCATGTCACCTAAAAGTTAAACCCGTTTCTCCATCACCTTTTCAGCTCTGATGATTCAGTAAGGACGTCTCCTGGTTTCATATACATGTGTCCCTCTCACTACATATCCAAATGGATATCATGACCAGCAGCTTTTACAGCTGTGGCTCGGAGAGGGAGGGGGAGTGAGAACGTGTTGGAATGAGAGAAGTAGATGCAACTGCGCAGCAAAGACAGAATAACTCCAGCTTTGTGCCTATTTTTTTTTAATTCTAGCTGAAGTAAGGGACAAATCGCTTCCTTTTCACCTTAATATGGAACTCCGATGGCCAGTCCAGCTGTGGCTCAATATATCAGTTGTTAAGCTTAACGTGGAAATACTATGCAAACATTCAGAGATGAACTTAAGACTCTTGCTTTACTTCTCTCGGAGGTCTGTCTCGCAGACAACAGCCGCTCTATCACGTGACACACACTGCTCCGATGCGCCGAGCTGGGTTACGCCAAGTAGCGCGTTTTGTGAGGTGATTTTGTGATACTTTGGATCAGATTACATTTTTTATTTCTCTCCGATATCCGATCCGGTAATTTACGTCAGTATCGGACCGATACCAATACGTAATATCGGCTCGGTCCATCTCTAGTATGAATACAAAGAAAGACTCTGAAACACCTACCTGGACATCCCAGAGAAGTCCGCCTCTTCCTCCTCACAGCGCTCATCCAGCTCTTTCAGCGCCTGTGTCACATCTTCTTCCCACACAGACCCACAGGTGCTGTCTGGATCTGGATCTGCATCCTGCTTCGTCTCTGATGCCAGACAAAGAGGCAGCACCGTTTGGGACTCGTCCTCACAAAGGAGCCCTGGTGGTGTGTCTATGGCCGGCGGGGGAGGGGGGGCTGGATCCAAGTCGTCCTGAGGGTCTTGAGTCTCCTGGTGATCCTGAGCATCCTGAGGGTCCCGTGAGTCTGGGAGGTCACACATCTCTTGGGGGTCAGAGGGCAAAGGAGGGGCGCTGCAAAACCCTGTGTCCTCGCTCACGCTGCTGCTCAGCTCGTCAGCCGCCGTCATGCTTATAGCATCCTGTAACATCAAAGCAGAAGGGGGGCTCAGCATGGCAGGTCCTTTCACATTACAAAACATCCATTAAAATAATATTTTTATTTCAACAGTGGCCGCCAACACTGATACATAAAACACAGATTCACAGTTGAGCCTCTCGTAAAACTTGAATTAAGACCACTGTAGCCTATTCTCAAAGCTCACAGCTTTAATTACACAAGTGGGACTTTTAACTTTGTACCTTTTGCACTATCCAGTTTCTCTGAAATTGCTCTAGATGTCATGTCATAAGCTAATGTCTATTTAAAAAAAAAAAAAAAAAAAGATCACCCAATATTTATCACAAAAATGCCACTGAAAATTTGACGTCACTGCTAACAGAACAGCAACGTCGCCTGTCAGGGAGTGACAGGCCCACAAATGAATTAAATTAATCGGTGGTGACTCATAACATCTACATGACAACTGATTTATAGACAACTGCATAACTACAGAAACAACTAATGGACTGAATTAGCAACCTAACAAATGAACCAAGTCATTGTAATAAATTGTAGGCAGACATCAAGCCAGGCCATAATTTATAGAAAACATTAGTATTACAAGCATCTAACTGACTCATATGTAAAAGGAGGACATGCCGATACATAGTTGGTAGACGCGCTAATAGGAGAGAGCGATATGTTCCTATGTGCTGATATGCTGAAGATGGCACAGGGGTATTCTAATTAAGAGGTCTTTGCTTTTTTTCCTTTTTGTTTTTCCTTTCTTTATTATTCAAAGTCCAGTGCATTAGGGATACTGTGCATGGCAGACAGCCAGTACATCACAGAGACAGCAGCTATATTACAGAAAGCTTTTAGAAGTGGTCATGGCCATCCCGGAGGGAATGAGCAAGACTATTGATGGTTTTATCTAGAGCTCATTACACTAAGAGCTGGGGCTGTGACGGGGGAGATGTCCTTGGGATGATATTGAGACCACTTGCTTGGTTGTGTTCCTAAAAGTTACAGAGGTCACTGAGGGATAGATAGGGGAACCTGATAGAGAACTGTTTTGCACTATACACACCAATGAATTTAGTGGTTATTCATATTATACGGATATAAAGCTGAAATATGTTAAACTTCAAAATGCCATGTACATGCAAATGCAAATCAGAACAAAATGATATACTTACCATTGTTAGTGGAAGTGATAAATGTCAGTAGCAGTAAATACAGAAGGCAAGCTATGGCATGTTAATATCATAGCAAATTTCATTGGCTAGCTTTTGAGTTAACTGCACTTGTAAAACTAAGACACCATTTATAAAGGACTCATACTCACACATGCATCTGCCGAGGATTAAGGAGCTGGTGTCTCTTTCACAAGTTTTTAAATGGAGGATTTAGTTGGAAGGGTCAGTTGCTGTGTTATTGTAGGTGAGGTGAGCAGTAACAGCTGACCTGAGGTGAGCTTTAATTTTTTAACCATTCCCAAAATCATACAATCAAGCCCCACTACTATTAAGGCTGCAAGAGCTACACAGTTAAGACTTCAGCAACCATGCAGAGCAAAGTAACAAAGAAAGAGCAAGAAGCAGCAGAAGCAGCAAACACAAACATGCACACACACGCGCATATATAGATCTTAACCCGACAGCAGCCAGACAGTCCCTCAGAACCAGCACTTTTACTCCATCCTGTCCAAAACCCCCTAAAGGTAGCTGATCGTTTGTCTAAATGACAGATAGGCCAACAAATACAGCAAAAGCAGATACGAAATGAACGAAAAGAAAAAGGCAGGCTAAAAAGCACCCGAGCACCACAGTTTATTGTTGCTCCTGATTCATCGCACCTCAGGCAGCTGACTGCTGGTGCTGTCTGAGTGGGTCATCTCCAACATGGGACTATCCAGTCGAGGGAGGGAGGGTGCAGAGGGCAGAGTGGGCAGGACAGTTGCCTCCTCCGTCATGGCACTGCTGGAGGACTCTTGGGACTGCTGCAAAGAATCCACATGGTTGGATGCAGTGTCATCCGTAGCAGAATCACTGTTGAGCTGGAAAAGAGAAACATGAACTGTTTGGCTTTTTTGCTGAGGGCTGTATGAACACAATAGAGTATGATGTAAACCTTTATTACAAGTGTACTAATGCCTAAAGCCCTACTATTTCAAAACCTGAAGTGGACAACGGTTACTTAGGAAGGTCATTCAAAGAGGTACCTCAATAATAACATAATGGTCTTGAGAAGTTGCCTAAAGAGTTTGGAAAGAAGACGACTGGACTTGTTTAATCATGAGGTATTGTGGAGATACAGAAATTCTTTTATTGCTGCCATATAATCTGCATCATTATAATTGCATTAATAACATTCTTTACAGCATTATTTCATCTAATAATATTTCTCACAGTATTGATATTGCATTAAAGTTGTTTATTGAAGATGTTCATTTGAGGATCCTTCCATTATGTTCACTTTTATTACAGGTACGGCCAGAAGTATTTCATACACATTGCATAGTATTTGTGCTCATTAAGAGTTGTTGCTTAGTCTACAGACGGTCTTAAGCTTTGTGAAGCGCGACGTCTTCACAATCTATTGTGTTAAAGACTAGAGCATAGAAGGATAACTGCAATACATGCTTACAATACACATATAATCTAGAAATGTGCCAGGCCTGAGGCCTTAATTCATTTAGCTTCTAACTGCATTTTAGTCTACTTGGTAACAGATGACCGGAGTCAATAACCAGCCCTCGGAGAACCTGAAGGCTTGAAGTTATTACCTTGTTTGGAAGCTGTTATAGAAATGAGAAGTTCTATGTCTGTTTATAGCCATCTAAGATGTACCATTTACTGTAACTAACGGCTTTAACCTATTTTTGCCTAGGAGGGGCGGGTACCTCACTGCTTTAAAAGTGTTCACAATATGTATTTTTGTCAGAAGACATATGCGGATTTTTTCTCTCCTGTGTGTTAATAAACTCATCGTTTGACTGCACTCTTCTGGGCCTCCGTGGTTTGTGTCACTGCTCTACATTGACTGATTCCGCAACAGTATAAATACATGGAAAGAGGCCGTTTTAGGCTATAAGATTCTGTGTGCACTCAGTGAAAAATATTATTGTTACAAAACAAAAAATAATGGTCTTCAGCTTTGGAATAAAACAGTTTGAAAAACCTGTCTCACAAAAAAATAATAAAAGACAATAATAACAGGCAATTTTCTATAGGATTTTTCCCCATATGATTTCCACCAATTGATTATTGATTTCCCCCCCAAAAACCAATCACTTTGCAGTGGGATAACCATATTTACAAAATATAAAGTGACTTTAACATTTATTTTTCAAATACTGATCCTACCAATTACTCATACATTAGTCTACCCATTTAATCACTGAATTATTTAATCAGAGGTCCAGAATTAGTGCTGATTCCAAGTTCTCGCTTTGGCACAACTGGTTTCTGTATATATGTTAATTTACGTACGTAGTGTAAGCAGTAAAGTAATACTGCAAACTTAAATTAAGTCACTGCATGTGCTGAGATATCCCCAAATATCTTTATGAAATGCAGTAAAACAATCTCATTTGAGTATTTTCATAATAAACGAAATTAGATCATCAACATAAAGCAATAACATTTTAATCTTAGTAAAGCAGACACGCCTACAGATTAACTTTTGACAACTTACAACAACATCACCCCCGTTTCTTTATCAAGCAGAGCATTTTTAGTCATTTTAGTCATTACTGCATCTTCAAAAAAAAATTGGCTTCAGGCATCAGATCATGCTAGTATCAATAACATCAATTAATTTTATGAGCAGGTTAGCTCATTCAAAATTCTAGGGAAATAACACAGAAATACTGCATGCTCATTTTTCTAGTGTGTAATATTGTATGACTACAAAGTCTCGGGGCAAATGTCCACTAAAGCCAAAAGCTCATTCTCTCACCGTGCACTACCAAGACCAAGAAGAGCAGAAGAAGAGAGAAAGAAAACATCTGTATTAGACTGAGGACCTACATCCGATAATTATTAGCGTAATTAGCAGATGTAGATAAAGGCCTTGCTGGGAAAGCCAAAGAAAACAAAGAAGAGTTAAAGAAAGGCAGCCAAACTGTTAAACAATGCAAAAGAAACATGCTGGGTTTAAATATTTGATTCATTTTATATGTAAAGATTTTTATTCAGAAAAATTTCTAATAAGTTTACAAAAAGTGTCCTACACTGCACTTACCAATCGTAGATTTAAAGGTCTAGGAAACAATGAAAGCATTGGTCTTAAAGCTAGAGGGAGTGGGCTGAGATTTAAAAAGGGATTCTACCACCAGCGAAGAAGCAAGCGTGTAGCTCCTGTCCGCACTGGAAGGAGGTCCAGCATAGTATGCGCGCGCACACACACACACACACACACACACGCGCACACCATGCCAGCGGGCTGTGTGGGGAGCATGGTGGCTGGGTTGGGTGGGGGACCCTGATTAGAGTGAGACTTACAAGGCCAGAGCGGGTGAGAATCTGGCTAGCGCTCAATACCTCCTCCTCAGACGATTCGTCTGTGTCCTCGTGGTTGGTGAGGTTGAGGCTTGGCGTGCTGCCCGTGTATTGGCACTCCTGCAGAGACGGCGTGTCCCCTTTGTCCATGCTCTCCAGGGAGCGACGCCGCACGCCCCAGTTGAAGTTGTCCATGCTCTCCCCCTGCAGGACAACCAAGTAAACGGCAATGAGAAATGTGGGAAAAATGATATTATCTGGGTTAGATATTACAAAACAAGCAAACAAAGAACAACACAAATGCAAAATACACAACTTAAAAAAATAAGACACTCATGTGATTGAGCGGACGACGTAATTTTGTCCATGGGATGGTAAATGATGCAATGATCTACAACTATAAAGGGTTCACAACAACAGGAGCGATGATTTGAAATCAAAAGGTGGTACTGCACTTTACTGGATGACAAAGGGAGACACCAGGGCACTGAAAAGAACAACATATCTCAGTAGCTTTCTTGGCTTCAGACTTACCTGTAGCTCCTTGTGGCAAGAGAAGAGAAGGAATATGTATGTTAGTAGACTTAAGAAGGACATAAAAGTTTTCTACTACAGTAGTAGGACAAGTAAGGCAATTTTAACAAACAAGACATTAATGTTAATCTGTCAAACATCTACTACAGTATGGTCAACAGAAATGATGAAGAGTGACTGAACAGAGCACAGAAGTTCAAGTTCCCTACACTACATACAACTAGAAAACCTTTAACCTTTCTGAGCAGTCCCTTTCCACCTATAAGTTCCTTTAAATTACCACCTTTTTATTATGAGAAACGCATCATTTTCCCCCTCAAACAGGTGGGGCCATTTGAATGTGCTTTCTCACCTCAGCATCCTCCAGCTCCACATCTAAGAAGTCAAAGTCCTTAAAGACTCCAAACTGCTGCTCACTGCCTGTATCCTCTCCCTGCAACTCCTCCTCTCTGACGGCCTCCTCCACTGTGGGGATAAGACTGGTCTGCTGGTCTGCAGAGTCCAGGTCCTCATTGGATGAGAATACCACCTGCACGGAATGTCAGAAAATTAAATAAAATTTTTATCAATCCATCATCATCATCTCAGAAGTCCAAATTAATCCAATTCTAACACCACCACAAAGACAGCCTCGAAGCAGAAGCATTGCTCATGTCAGTGATTTTACAGAGACCTTATCTGAAGCTTTAGAGTAGGAGAGGAGTCTTACAGATGGATTTTTTGGGATGCCCGATTCTGGACCACATAGAGATAGGACATTCATCAGCCTCTCTCTGGTTCTTCTCTGTAATAAGAAGACATGCAAGATGAGAAAATGACAAGCTGACCAGGTCAAAATTCTTTTAGATGGTCTTTTAACAAAAACAGAACTCACATCTACAGGCAACGCAATGAGAGTGAAATATGTTAATGATAGCAACAGACTGATCAGACTCACATGTGTTTGGCTTTTGTTTGCTTACAAAATACTATTACAACTGCTTAAAATTAGCCAGTATGCATGTAGTAAAAGTAATAATTTTTATGGCTGTGTGTGTAAAATAAATTGTCATGATTTAATTATTTTGTTGAGCTTCTTTTCTAGACACGTTAAGCTCGTTAAAGACAGATCATAGCTCAGGTCCGGTGTTGCGTCACTTTGAGTAGAGGCTGCTTCAAAACTCAAGGTTTGGATGATTTGTGTCAGTCTGAGAAGGTACCTGAGAGAGTTGTGGCCTCTTCCAGCTTACTTGGACCAGCCCATTGGAATTAGATCCAGATGATGTAGAGGAGGTACTTCTTGTGACAGCAATCACCTGTGGCTTTCCATTCCTGCCTGCTGCAGTACGCTGATCCCCATATTTATGCCCGATTATTGGTGTCTATAGAGTCAAATAATGCAGATTAGAGATAAAAATCAAAGGTAAATCAATATGGTGAACATAGTAAACTTAAGGAAAGTAGGACACCAACCTCTGAGATGTCAAAGTGGAAGTCCAGAGTCTTCCCAGGCAGCTCTTTGGAAGAGTTGTTGAATATGCGCGTGAAGGCAATTTCTGGTGAGCTGCAGGACTCAGAACTGTAGGAGCGTTGCACATCTTCTGGAACAACAAGGCTGGCTGAACGGGATACAACCAACTTCAAAATGTTTTGGGCCTCTTTCCAATGTGGGCTCTGTAAAAAAAACAAAAAACAATGCAGAAATATAACGAAGCCACTGTGAGGAAGCAAGCTGTGTAGGTGTTTCTGAGGAATTTATGAATGTGAAAGGGCATTTCGGGTCCCAACCAGCTACTATTCATATGGCTTATAGTCATATTGGTAGAATGAGAAAGGAGGCTTAACACAAAAAGCTTGCAGTTCACATCAGTGCACATATGCTAAAAATCTCAATATGCACAAATACAATGTTTCTTTTTGTGGAATGCACAAAAGAAAACACTGACAGTAAGCTAGGATGGCCAAAAGTAGCTTAAGGCAGCCCTGGGTCAAATCTGGAAAAAAACAGGCTTCATAAATAGGTGTAATATAGCATCAAAATACCTCTTTACAGTGACCCTGAAACACACGTTATTCTTTCTTAGTCTCAACTGTGCTGCTATTTATAGAGCAGGACACCCCAGTATTTATTCACGTCAGACTAAATGTGAAAATATGCTGTTCTGAGTATGAAACACACACACACACACACTCACTCACACACACACCCTCTTACTAAACATAAGGCACACTGCATATGGATGGCTGGTGCTTTGGTGATTTTCTTGCCAACCACACGGGAGACCCTGGCTGATCCAGCAATAAAACTCTCATTCAGGCATATGTTGTCTGATAAAAAGCAAATCCCACAAAATAAATGTTTCTTGTTGCAAGACCTCAAACTAGCAGTAGACATAATCGCACACTTTACAATTAGCAGCAAGAGAAATTCAATGAGACCTCCATAATGCATTCCTCTTTTGACCCAAACCCTAAAGTCGGTCTGTCAGGCTGTCGAGTGACGTCAAGGCTCACCTGAACATATTTGCCAATGATCTTCATGATCTCAAGGTTGAACTGTTTGACAGGAGCTGCTGACAGGTCAATATGACTCAGCAAGCTATAGATGATCTGTAACAAGGACTGCTGCATGCTGGGAAGACCCTTCTCTAGCAGCTGATGGAGACAGAAATGGATACATTTGTTATTTGTCCATCTGTGACCAACATAAGAAGTGTGACCTTTTTCTCATATACCTCAGCCAAGTAAGTGACCAGATTCAAAGTTTTCTCTGCAAAGGCATCATGGAGGTAACGACAGACCACGTTGATCCAGTTGGTGTAGTCGCGGGAGTAGCTGTGTGTGCTGTAAAGGCTCATCATATGGGCCAGGTTAGACAGTGTGGCCGACTTCTCATCCGCACACACTTTGGCGATCTTATCGGCTGTCTCCTTACAGAAAGGAGTGGGGTTGTCAAAGTGCTGGATGAGATGCGGCAGGAGGCACAGGATGTTCAGAGGAAAACCTGCAGGCATGAAGTAAAAGTCTAACCTTAAAAATGTAAATCAATACGAATAAATAGAACTGGGCTAGGATGAGTTTTCTTAGGTCAATATGGGTTTATGAACAAGTCACAGTTCTAACTAAAGACAGTCTCTTTTATTCATTTCAGATTTTAAAAACTAAATGATTTAAAACTGTAAAAAAGTCATTAGTTACCTGCTACTTGTGAAGGGTCTACCAGTGTTTGTCTGGAGACACTGATGAGCTTACTGAGCAGGTGGATGGTTAGCTCCTGAGTAGCAGCAGAAGTGAAGCCCTTCAGGAAGAGTTGCAGCAGACCAGGGAAGTTGTACCACTTCAGCTTGTTTTGGACAGTCTCCAGACGTTCTCGGCTGTCCGCACGATCCAGGGGCAGCTGGCTCAGCAGCTTGTTGAGCAGTCGCAGAGCCAGCAAGTACTCAAACTCGTAGTCTGACTCGAGCAATGACACGGCGATCCAGAATACCGTGGCCATCAGATTTGAAGGGTCCACAGGTGGCATAGAGTCCCCTCCTGGACTTCCTGGACCTCCTCTGCTTAGTGATGATAAGCTCCGTGTGCGAGCCAGGTTTGCATAGCTGCCACCAAGTCGGTCAGCAATGTCCAGGGTGTTACTCCGACGCCTGTCAGCTTTTCGTTCACCCATCATCAGGCTGGCTCGAAGAGAGTTGCTGCGAGTGTGGACATAATGTAACAGACCACTACTGTTCATATTCAGCTGGCCTGTGCTTTTCCTGTTGGCAGCAAACTTGGCCCCCAACAAGTGGTCGTGGGTGGAGGTTCTGTGGAAAGAAATGGCAGAATTTTGTACACAGCTATTGCGAAATGTGTCAGGATGTTAGTTAAAGTAAGAAGAATTCAAACATTAAAATAATAAAGCTACCAATGAGAGGACTTACTGTGCTAAGGCAGTGAGGAGATCATAGTTTTTCACTGTGTCTGCTAGTGTGTCAATGCCAGACTCCAGCGTCAGGAGAAGCTCAATGACAAAGCCCTGAGGAGAAAAAGTAGGAGAGGTCAGCTCGTCAGAAAGAATTCACAGATAACAGCGAGTTAACACATAGCATCTATGTTTTTCTACAGAAACAACTCACAGGCCTGTTTTCCAGTTTGATGCAACACGTTTACTATATATTTTTGGCACATGATGTGCTTGACGATACAAAGAGTGGCCCTGGGAAAGTAAACTAAACCTAAACCATTGGGAAAATAATTTGATCACATTATGTTACTGCAGTCACCCCTCATCAAATGTAAAAGCATAACAAGATAAGAAGGTCGCTTCTTCATCAATAGTATTCATGCTTTCTTTAAACCTTTGTCTGTCCTCAAACATTAACTAAAAATGATATACTGATAGTAACTTTCTGTGCAGATGCTGTTAAACAAGAACTGGTTAACTATTTCTGTAGGAACAGGCTTTGCACACCTCTCATAAACACATAAAAGACAGAAAATTAACCTATTTTTCTTTTTGAGGTATGGATCTCCCCACACATATGAATGACTTAAATGCTGTTCTCACACTCAGTGCAGCTACTTTCATTGATTATAGTGGAAGTGCAATGCTGCAGCACAGATTCTGCAAATGCGCCATGTGTGAGGAATTCAGTGCAGCCACAGGGTAAAGGACACTGGTCTATGCATAGCCGCTGTATCACTGTTATACATTAAGTGTCAAAATCATGATGCTAAATGTGTGAATTTTACTGGCAAAGTGGCTTTAAAACCAAACAAAATGAAACCACACGCAATTTAAACAATGAACATTTGACGTTTTGCCATGTCCTATTAAAAACCTCATTCTATGCAATATTTTGCTGTAACACAAGCAGGAATGTTTTTAATAACTGAATGATCATGTGGTCAAATTAAATATAACCTTTAAAATGTTGTTTCATGTTATGCATTTTGACATTGCAGGTAAAAGACCAGACTTTTGCTAAAAATGTTCTGACCTGAGCTTCCTCTCCAGGGTCTCCTACAGTCTCAACCAACCGAGACAAAATGTCAGACAGTGTGGCAGGAGTCAGAGGTTGTTTGAGTGCCCTGAAAATCTGGAAAGAGCGACCGGCATAGTGGCGAGAAGAACAAGATAGAGCTGACCTTAAAGCTACTTCACTCAGCAATGAGTCCAATTGGAAACCTGAAAGGATACACAAGCACAAACAGGTAAATATGACAAAAGCACCTAATAAATATCAAGTGGCTGTGAACCCTACAGACCTGTCTGGGAATGCTTGAAGACTGTCACCACATGTCTGACAAAAGCACTCAGCTGTTCAGCGCTCTTAATGTTGGAGTTCTTAGGTGACACATCCTCGTGATTCCAGAGCGGACCGCGTTTTCTACAATATACAAATAAACACGCATGAACAAATGACCTGAAACACTATCAAAACCTTTAGTGTTATCACACCAAGCAAAGAAACTAACTCCAAAAATCAAACCCATGCAAATCAAAGTACCCCAGTCCTTTTAGACACTGCTGGAAGCATGAAAGCAAATCATTGTACACAATGAGTAACATCTAACAATGTGTTCATAGAAATGCCTACTAAACATGTGAGGTTATATATATTTTTCTAAATGCTAAAAAAGACAGTTTTTGCCAGCAGCAGGTAGTGACACGCATAAATGTCATACATTTCTGGGAAAGTGTTCTTTCTTTTTTTTTTAAAGTCTCTTCTCACCTTGAAGTTATGAACTCAATCAGAGCTTTGGCCTTCTCGTCATGTTCAACAGTGACATCTACTTCACTTAGAAGCGTGGGGGAGAGGTGGGACACAGCACTGGCCCCTGCACCAAGGCTTATACTGGACGACGTCGAGCTCGAGCTGAGGCCAGAGTCTGTCATCGGTGATGGCTGACAATCTGGCAAAAGCTCCTGTATTCCTATAGGAACAAATTGCAAACACATTGTCAGTTTTTCTGCTAGCATTTTACCAGCCAGGTGGCTAGCTTGGGCTAAACACAATTAAAGGTACAGTTGCTAATAATATAAGCAGACCATAAGTTGGTGTCCAAAAGTGAAGGTAGGCTAAATGATTTCTGTATAAAAATATGATTCACTGCTCTCCTTTTTGTATAGACACACATTACTTTATCTTAATTTCTGAATTAGAAAATAATAGGGTCTTTTTCAGGGAACCTTTTTCTATGGAACAATGATATTGTGTAAATCTGTCTATATGTGGGCAGGAGGTTGCTGCCACCCAGTGGTCAAGTTTGGCACTACACGTATATGTGTCCTGTTCCCTGTCCTGTTGTTTTCCCCTCATTTCAAAATAACTAAAAAGCAATTCCACAGCTGATAGCGAATCCGCACATGTTCCACTATAAAACAGCGATTCTCATTATTATTGCTCTCTTCCAGTTCTTGTTTCTGTAGCAGAACTAACCTGTGAGGTTGAACTCTTGAGCTACAGGCTTTACAGTCAGGACCCTTGGATCATTGTAGTCTCTGTTGCGTAAAAGCACCATAGCAACAGACTGAACACTGCTATTTGCACCCTGAACTATGAGCAAGTGAAGCAGCAGGCGTTTGCAGTGCTCATAGACCTCTGGGTGCTGGTGATCTAAACCTGAGAAAGACACAAAAGATAAAGACATTTGACATCATTCAACTGGAATTTATAGACCTAGTAAAGGGTTTTTTATGCAAAAATCCAAATATGCCTAAAACATTTTGCCTTAATGTATACAAACATATAAAACAGCACAAAAAGAAAGCAATTTACCTAAGAAAACTGCGTGTAGCAGGAGTTGTAGGTAGGCACTCCATTCTACTTTGACCCCATGGTCAACAATGAGGTCTGTGAGTAGGATGACTGCAATGTTACATCTGAAAAACAGAAAAAGTGTACTGGATTATAAAAAGAACTCAACACTGCAATGCTTTGTGAGACAAAAAGTGGACTTTGGTATACCTGTGGAGAGGTACAGCAGGTGTGTTTGTCTCTGGCAAATAGTCCACAAGAGGGGACCAGCAGCCTCCTGTTGGTGGGAAGGGAAGAGGCTCTGGCTGATTGTGATCCATCACTTTTAATCGCCAGTTAGCATAAAGCGGCATGGAGTCACCTGGAAAATAGAGAAGATTAGCAGGCATGGTAGTGGGTGGTATAAAAAAAATGTAGTGGTGAGTATGGAGAAGAAAAGATTTCCTGCTCACTCTTCTCATCTTCATAGGAGCCTCCAGAGCTGCTGCTGTAACGAGATTCCAGACGGTGGTGGTGGCGGTTCAGGTTGCTATTCAGACCACTGTAGATATCCAGGTGTGTGCAACTGTATAACAAACATGCATGTTTAGAAGGACAATGCCACTTTTCCTTCACTAAAACGTTTAATTCATCAAGCCACAGATTGAATACAAAAGAAGGATGCAGCCTGAGGGCCTATATAATAAAACCATTGAAAGTCCTTTAAACCTGTATTTATTTAGGGCGTATAATCAAGTGGCAAAAAGACTCTACAGGAGTCTGAGAAAACGATCTAACTGCTCAGTTCATGATCCCAGTAAAACATTTACTATGGTTGTATGTTTTAGTTTTAGTTAATACAGCATTTTAGTTATTTAGTGGAGTATCTTTGTCCACCATTATAAAAATTGGTTAATTTTTGTTTAAACTCCTGAATGGATGTACATGTGCTTTTTCGTGTCTTCAGCATAAAATATGACTGAACTGACATAGACATTTGTGTTTTTCCTATATTTATACCATCTAATAATAACAGAGCATTGCAGTTCTCTATTTTGTACCTGTCATCCATGTTTGAGTCTTTCATCTTGCTGTCATGATGAGCATCATTTCCTGGCACCATGGTATTGCTGCTGGAGGTTGTTCCTGAGAAAGCAGACATTAAACATTTGTCTCCTGGCACCAGAAACATAGCATATGACCTCTTGGCCTAAGCTGTGAACTTGGGCATTTATAATGCTCATTAACCTGAGGTGACTGAAGGAATCTTGTAACTGGAGCTGATGCGATAATAAGGGGGGTTGTCCATGTGAGTGACAGCTGAGCTGACAGGATCAGTCAACTCAAGCTCACACATCAACTCCTCCAGCAGCTGCATAGTCTTATCTCTGCCCAAGAAAACCACCACTCGTTTCACCTGAGGACACGCATAACATGAGGCGAAAGGTCATGAAGATTAAGTATCAGACACAAGGACATGGCACATTGAGTGTGCTGCAACTTACATAGGGCAAGAGGCTGGGGTCACTGCTGACTCCAGACATACTGATGAGGAAGTGAAGAATGATTTTGAGGTTCTTTGGCCAACTATCTGCTAATGTAGTCCAGACATTCTCGATCTCTGACAACGCAAACTCATCACCATACTGTTAAAAAAAATATAATAGTTTAATGATAAATGAACTTGCCCAACCAGCTTTTTAAGATGTAGATGTGTAGATCAGAATCAGAATCAGAAAGGGTTTTTATTGCCAAATGTTGAGCAGGTTTACAACATTATGAAATTGCTGCGGTACTTAGTGCAAACATAGATGGTATGTTAGCTGTGTCACCTTAGCGGTCATGAACATGAGGTTGTTTAGCACCATGGTTGTAGCACGAGGGGATCCCCAGCCCTCTCCACGGAGCCAGCGACGGCTATTGACCATCATAATTTCTCGGTCTTTCACATCCTCATCATCCTCGCCACTGCAGCAGTCCTCTGGTCGTCGTGGAGTTGGTTTGAAGTCAACAAGCTCCACATTATTCATCCAAGGTAGGAGGTAGTGCAACATTACTTGACGACCACCAGGATGTGCTGTCTGGATACGCTGACTCACCTCTGCAGTGTGGATAGTACAAACAAAGACATTAACACAGGGGTGTCAAACTCCTTACAGTCACGAGCCACATATGGCTCAATTAAAAGCTGAAGTGGGGGTAAAAGTATAATTTTCAGTGGGAAAAAGATAACTTTTTAAGTGTCATAGGCAGTTACCAGAGTGGCTAGGATGCCATTTGAATGAACTTAGCTATAATACTAAATAAAATACAAATGAAAAAAGGACCTTGAATGGAAATATACAGCCGAATTTGAATGGGAAAATCGTGCTTATCTCCCCAAAAAGTCAATCAACAGCAAAAACAGAAACCATATTAGCCGACTATCAAGTTTTATGAGCAAAAATCTTTTCTCATAAAAATAAAAGACCTAAAATAACTGGTTTCACAGTCAAAGGAAAGTGAGATATTTCAGTTAACGGAATACTTATCATATTACATTGATGTGTATTCATTCAGCAATGTAGCAAACCTGAGAAGATGGGCAAAGTGAGCTCTGGGTAAGTCCTTGCAAGCTCCTCAGACAGCTGGTAGTAAGACACAGAGTAGAGGTGTGGCAGCGGTGAGGGAGGGGTCAGGATGCCATCAGTCCGCTGAATCTCCAATTTGTGGGCATAACGGAAAAGCTTGGGCTCTAGGATCTGCATCACACAAAGAACCACAGATTATTAAATTAATGATTAAAGACCCAATTTTTTCTTTTTTGGGCATCTACAGTATGTGTAGGACAAAGAAATTCTGACCTGTAACAGCTGCATGGACAGTTCATAGATTTCCCTGGAAGAGTCAGCCGCCTTGAACAGAATCAGGTTGAGCAGCACCACAGTGTCAAACTGGTAATCCCTAAAAGAAATATAACACATACGGTATTTAATCACAAGTAGGTGGAACCTTAAAAAATGACATAAAGATGGCACCATGTGGTACCTGTTGTGAAAGACATTGGCAATGGCCCTAAAGCAGCCGGCAGCTACACGACGGGAGCCAGTGTAGCAGCGGTCCACAGCCCAGAACATGAGGTTGCTCTGGTCTGGATTCAGTTCTAGTAGCAACATCACAGCCTCACAACCCAGCTGGTGAACCTAAAGGAAACCACACAGCAACCGTTAAGAATCTCTCCTTCAGTCTACAAAACTCTGATGAGTTTTACACATAACTTCTTAATATCAAATGAAAAATACCCAGTATTAGAGTTATGAGACTGAGGTTTGCTGTTAACTGCAGAAAACTAATATATACTTTACAACAGCATAACTATAATTAAAACTTTTAAGAATTTGAGAATTAATCAGATCACTTTAACCTACCATTTCATTTTAACTAAGTGCAAGTCATTTATTGAATGTAGACCTATAAACATTTAGCAGGGCTTTGTTGCAGTACTTCTGAACACCACTGTGTGGTGCTAGTGTCAAATGAAGTAAATGTGTGCTACATAACTTTGACCTCATGAAGTCTTGCGTCACAGACTAAACTCCTGCTATCTGTGAGAAAACATCACCACTCATGCTTGGTGACTGGTCATAATACTGGGATTTTGTGGTGTGACATTTATTTAATGACCAGAGACATAATTATTATACTTTAAAAGTAATTAGCTAACATTTAACCTTATAAATATGTAGTGCATATATAAACTTGATTTAAATAGCTAATATAAAGTTTAACTGGATTATAAAAGGCATGATTAAGCTTAGGTTTCACCCACTGTTTAGGTTCAGGAGGAAACGATTGTGGTTTGAAATATGAGGAGATGGCATTCAGACTTGTTTCACTATTGCCACCATGCTTGAGTCACAGGTCTGACACTGAAGGAAACTTTTTGCATAGATCTGAGACACCAGTGGTTTTGACATAACAGCAGTAGTAATGAAACCTGCCTTACAAAATGTATTTTATGAGCTACCCTGCAAAACACATTAGTTTAAATAATGCAAATTATTTTTATTACACAAACTCATTACATAAACATGGATTTTATAACATTACCCATTATAAAAAAATATTATTATTGAGAGTTTTATTGCTAAAGTTTAATTACTTGTGGATTTACCACTTGTTAATGATAGTTAAGTGATACAGTTTTAGTTAGAATAGATTCAAAATGGCAGAATTTCTCTGACCTTCTTGTCCTGAGAATCCAGGATATTGTCCAGCCACTTGTAGAGGTAGCCATCAGAGGAGAGCCCTACATTGTCAGCTACAGGTCCACAACATAACACTGCAGACATGGCCTGGAACAAACAAAAAAGTTTGCTGGTTATCAGTAAATGCATGACACAGTATGTAAAAAGCAGATTTTCTTGAAATTTTTAGATGTTGAACCTTTAGTGCACAGTACTGATGGCGGTTGATCTGGATATTTCTGTCACTGTAACGATCCAAGGGTGTGAACATAATGCTGAAGGGCCCAGCCCAGTGACTGAACAGCATGAACAGACTGTGTCTCAGTGATTGCTGGGGGAAGATGGTCCTCCTCTGGTTCACTGAAGATAATAAGTAAAGAAATTGATACACAAGGTTAAACTGAGAAAAATTGCTTAAAACAAATGCTTACTTTGTATGCTTACTTTATAAGCATTTGTCTTAATTAAGAGATATACCTGGGACATTCTGAATGATGTTGGCCACAAGCGCGCTGAAGTGACAGCGAATGTCCTTCAGAGTGTCCGAGTCTTTGTCATTCTCAGCCTCGAGCAATTGCCTGGTCAGATCAACATACTCGAGCAGCGTACTATTCAGAGAATGGCTCTCTGAATCCAACCCTCCACTTGCCCTGTAAAAAGAAAAGTTTATAAACTGCATATATAAAAATAAATTCCTAATCATGTGGTTACTCTAGATGTTTGAGGATTACATACACTTGACTGATGACACCAGCATCAGCAAGTAGCTCAAATATCCGGACCAGCTGGACCCTGAGGATGTCACGACGCCTGCGTCGCTTCATGTTCTGCAGAGTAAAGAATATTTGAACTCAGTAAAGTGTGTTTCTATGCACACAGAAGAAATACAGAAAACATTTTCAAACCATCAATGAAGGGCACTTACTTCAGGTCTTCTCTCTAGAGCTTCCTTTATGATGGAATTTAGCTCCTCCATCAATTCTCTGCACAAGAAAACAATATATGTAAGCCATTAAAAAGTCTTTATAATTCTAAAAATGTATAGCAGAGTATAGTGCTCATTACCTGAAGACCATGGGGTTGGTCCTGCCAAGCCCCAGCACAAGAGACTCGGTGATGTCCATGCTCTCAGAGCGCATCATTGGAACAATGTGTTTGAAAAGTGAGGAGGGGGACGGAGTGCCAACAATCTGTTAACACACAGAGCAGAAATGTAAGGCTTAAGTGTTGCAATAAATTATTCAAAATCCTCTAATTTTTTACGGCTGTCAGATTTTTATGTGGCTAGTGTGCTGTTATCATTTGAGACTGTCATACTTGCATTGTGAGTGAATTTCATTATTTCATCCTTTGTGCAAAAGCTCCTAACCTTTCATTTTAAAATATTTATGAATGTGTGTGAAAACCTGGCATAGAGTGTTGCTTATGAAATTGCCACCTTTGAATCATAACTGTAGCCGCTGTCCGGCGTGGACGCCAGCGTCTCAGGCGGGGAGCAGCGGACGGAGCCAGAGGTGGAGGATGAAGAAGACATGGAAGGGGAGGGAGAGGCAGAGCTGCAGCAGAGAATCAGGTAGTTCCTCCAAAGACCAATGTAGGAGTCACTGCTGTTCAGACTGTTGACCTTCTTTGCATTGATGGGGCTACTGCAGGTGGATATTCAGTAAAAACAAGAGATAAATTTTATGTTGAGGGTCAACATAAAATGCAGCTTTAATCAGAATTCTTTTGTCATAGAATTAACCCAGTTAATAAGCATAAGAGTTATGTTTTGTAAAAAAGTACTAATTGCCTAAGTAAGCACATAATGTCATCATGTAGACATCCTCACCCAGTATTCAGAGTCAGACCATAATGAATACACCCACAATGACAAAGAAGTTAAGGAAACCTACTTAATGTCAACTTGTGGGGACAGTAGTTGCAGGCGAGTGTAGGCAAACATCCAGGCATAGTTGATGGTGGTGGGGCAATGTTTAGGTAGATTCTCCTGTCTCAGGTAGCTGGATAAGCTGATGACCCAGGGGTCCTGGCCCTGAGTAACATGGGCAAACACCCAAATGTGCGAGGGGCTCACTACATCAAACTGGTGGCTGATGGGAGAGGAGCTCCACTCTGCTAGCGTCTGCAGATCAATCCCACTGGGACAATACAGCAAGTTGGTCTACAGAGAAGAACAGAAGATGATGAGCAGTATGTACTTTTAAAGGTTTTAGGATTTTAAAAAAAAGAAAAGAAAATCCATTCATACCTGGTCAGCGCCTGTGAGGTGAATGAAGCTCTCCAACACTGATGCACTTAATCTATCCATTACATCAATAGCCAGTTCTTCATCTCCCTGAAAGATTAAGTAAGAAAAAATTGAATGCAATTGTCCTTGCACAAAATTATCATCATTTTCTTTCCATGCAGGTTTAAACATATTTTGCTTCTTTCAACATAACGATATCCCCTGTAAGCCCAAGAAAATTACCTTGCTAATGCTCAGTGCAGTATGAAGAGCTCTGACCTCCTTGAGGACATTGACTGCTAGCCTGCGCGTGGCAGGGCGGCAGCTACAAAGCACCACCAGTGCCAAACCTTCCACCACATGCACCACACCTAAAGGAAGGTTACGCTCCAAGGACAGAGAACGGCCACTGCTTGAGCTCTGTTAAAAATAACATTTAATTTATTTTAAACATGTTTGTCAGGCAACATAAAACCAATGAATACAAACTACACTGGTGATCCAAAAACCAACCTGTGAATCGTGGCTTTTATTGCTGCTCTGCACTGCCTGCTTCCACTGGATGATGAGCTGTAGAAGCATCTTTACTGCATTGTCCAGCAGTGTGGGATGAACGTCAGTCACCTCTCTGACTATGAAGTAGACAAAACCTGAGAGTACATCTTCTCGCCATTCTGGGAAATCCACCATCAGGGCCTGAAGAGTAGTAAAGGCAAGGCCACGCAGTTCTTCATCCATGTGGATGGTTAGTCTAGAGGAGGAGAGAGACCCAACAGGAAGATGGATATTAAAAGACATGATGTGTGCAGCAATGTGTCTGCAGAAAGGTTGGCGGGGATCAATTACTTGGCTAGAAGCTCTATTAGGTCTTGTCTGCTCATGCCATCTGGTATCAGTCTTGGGATGGCGGCCACACACGTTCGGAATAGATCAATCTTTGGCTTCCTCTCTCCCCTGCAGGACAGACAATTTATGAGAACCTGTTAATAGGTCATACAGCACCACTCAAAGTTTATAACTGGGTCAGGGTTTCCAAGCCTTTGACTGGAACTCTAAGTCCTACATAGCTGCATGGATGGCAATAGGAGAGCATAAAGCTGTTGTTACATACGTGATCATGTCCTCAGGCTCCTTGTTGGACATCTGTACATTAGTCATGCTCATGGAGCGTCCCACTTCCTTGTCCAGGTGTCGCAGGATGTTATCCAAGGCTTTTCGTACTTGTGGGTAGTATAGCGACATGCCTAGAAAAAAAAGATGGTGGACAGGTTAAAAGCTGCCTCACCTTCATCAAATGTTAACTCTTATTGTAAATGTCAGCTGTTCAAGACTCAAACCCACCTATCACTTTTGCTTCTTCATCGGTGAGGGTGGTGTTGAGGAAGATCTTTTTGACACGCAGGGTGTTGCCAGAGGGCATGATGATCCCTGTAGTAGGCATTGGAGGTTCCCCGTCTTTCTGCTGTAGGCTGTCAGCAATCACCAAGAAGGCTCGCAAACCGATATTCATCCTCTGGTTGGGCAGAGAGACAAAGCGGATAAGAGATAACATACAAACATTCCCTCATTACCAGAAGCTAAAGTCTTATGTATACATTACCTCTGGATTGATGGTAAAGGTTTTGTGAGACTTGCCCACGCACAGGAGGTCATAGATAATCTCCTTCATAGCAAAGTCCAGTCTTTCCTGTAATAATCAGCAAACCCGCAATCACTAAACCACACCTCATACTCGCCTAATTTTATTTATTTTGCTGTGACTTTAAAGTATGTCATAGTTTGTGCTCCAGGCTTACCTGAGCTATGAACTGGATGATCTTGACAAAGATGTTGAGGGGGGTGTCTCTGGGTACCACACTGCGCGAGCCTTTGGGGAAAAGTGCTGAAACGATGCTGAGGAGTCGACTAGCAAGAGGAAATGGGGAAACTGTTTTTTAGCTACAAGTATTCTCATACAAAGCCTCTTAGGAAGAGGACAACAGTAGTGGGTGGCAAAAAGACTGTTTGTTGGGTACTCTGCAACTGACCTCTGCGTGACAGTGTTACTCTCACACTTGATCCTGATGATATAGACCCACAGCAGTCTGTAGAGTGACTCTAGTGCAACACGGGACATCTTTGGGTCTTTATTCTGTAGATGTCAAAAAAGAGAGAGAGAGAGAAGGAAAGAAAGATAAGCCATCCATTCCATTTTGACACTTTCATTACTTACCTGAGAGAGACCAGTTTGTTGCTGTTGTCTGGAGAAACTTTGATTAAACACATTGCAATGGCATGCAAGAAACTGATGACAAAATTGTTTTGTGAGACTGCTGGTCACAAATTGATATGTGAGCACTGAACATCCACATGGTCTGATGAGCTTCATGCTTGGAGAAATTTTTAAGGTATAGTCGGCAGCAAAAGGAGGAAAATGCAGTATTACGCTGAGTACAAAGACAGTTACTGTAAGCCATGTAGAGTCATCACCGGAAAATTAACTGGGCTTTTGTAAGCAAGCTTTGTAAAATGCAAACATTCAATATTAAATGTAATTGTACATTAGTTAAGTCCTGGAGTACTCATTGTCCAGTAGATATTTCACACTTTTCTTTCTTCCAACTTGCATCCTACATCAGGTATCTATATTAACGGTATACATTTAAAGGGTCTTTGGTTCTTTAGAGCTACCAGGCTGAGAGAATGTGATGTGATCGTAGTGTGAGGGATTTTCCAGTTAATGCCTTTATATTTTTTCACATGATTAACATGAAGTTTTATTCGATATTTGATAAGTGGTTTTAGATGATTATGGCCCACACTTTTCTATAACCATTACAAAATGTCTCATCTCCCATTAGCTTTTCTTAATACACTGAACAAACTAACAAATCTGTGTATTTTTATTTAAAAACATTTAATTTAATATGGATTTCATTTTTAGTTAAATTAAGGATTCTTTATGCTATTTGTCAAAAGTAGCAAATGTCATACTAAATGTGACAAATGCTTTTGTGATTAAGGTGAAGTGAAACTTCCTGTTGTGCAAACACAAAATCTGTCACGCTTTTCGTGCCTCAATGATTGATCTAATCTTTGTATCATCTAGTCACTGAAAGACTGGTACAGTGAACGGCAGGTGACTCACAAGTGCAGCTAAAAAGAGCTGCTCAGTGTCGGCATTTTATTTTTTTAACAACATAAACTCTTGTGATAAGATGCTTTTAAAGCATGTGAATAAACTTTAATAGCTCTGTACTAAATAACACCAATAAAATAATTCAAAAAAAACTCTTATACATGCACAACATCATCATCATTTTTTTTTCCCAGTCTAACATTTGGCACTGAACACCAAAGCCATAAACGACACAACAGCTGACCTACTATGGCATTTTTAAAATGTCTTTTACTTTTGTAACATAATCAAGATGCCACAAATCGAGTACAGCCAGTGGGGCAAGTACTCGATTTGTGTGAAGGATTGAAAAAGCACCAGTGAGACTACAGTGTAGCTGTCGCTACATAAACTAAAACCCAACCCAGAAGGCAAACTAAAGGTATCACTGCGATAATGAATACATCATTAAATGCTGAAATATATTTTCCTGTCTATGCCAGACCCTCTGGTAATATATACCAGAAACACATCACTTCTGACATAATGAAATCTTACATTAATATTTAACGTAATTAACAACAGGAGTTTGCATTTTATTGCAGCACTACCGTGTGTCTACTCTTCCTGCATATGCTGTAACAGCTTGCTTGGTATACATGTGAAAGAAAAAGAAGCCACACTTTAAACACTACAACACTGTGGGGCTCATATAGTCATGAACCAGTAATTACACCTGAATCATCCACATATTAAATACGCCTGATGTCTTTGATATCGTCACCAGTCTGATGACTACTATAATGTGCATTCAACGTGCTAAAAAGTACACAAATGTTAATAATTAACCAATTTTTTTTTAAACGACATATTATAGGTTAGATTCTTCTAAACCCTCTCATCACGCAGAAAGACAGAATAATCTCCACCTTTATCAACTTACACATTTATCCATCAACAACTTAAATGCAGTAACAGGTCACGCTAATTTATTAATAATATAAATAGCATACGATAACTTCCTTTACTTTGGCAATAAGTAAGTGTAGTGTGGTAGATGTCATTTCTAATGTTTTCCTTATCATATAAAAGAAACTTTTTCCGCAGGGGTTTTAGTTGTAACAGTGTTTCTATGCTGTGGCAACTAGCTTAAAGATTTAAGTACTTTTCCCACTACTGTGCATCTCACCATGCAAAAATGTATCAACAGTCAAAATGAAATTATTTAACTACAAAGACACGAAAGCAAAACACCACTGCTCATAAACACAAACCAGCTCACCCACAAAGCCTAAAGCAACAACAATAGCTTCAAGTGTGCCCTTCATTTACTGTTTTCACTGAGCAACGCTTCAATGTCACACCAGAGAACGATTAGCCTCTTCACAACTGCACTAGCCTACATCGTGATCAGGACCCTGGACCGTTAAAAGGAAGGGAGCATCAAGCTAGCCACCGTCACCAGATAACTCACCTGCAGCGTCTCAATCTGCTTTCGGATGCTGTTGTTAGACGGCATCTGGAGCGAGCCAACGTGAAAAAAAGGGTCAAAAAACAGGAGACAAAGAATGTAGGGTTTGGGGAGGGACACATGCAAGTTATAAGCAAAAACAAAGACACAAAGCCTAAACAGATATGACAAGAGCAGATTAAAATCTCTTTACTCTTGTCAGTGTGACAGTATATAAATCAACTAAACCGAAAAGAAAAATAATGAACTCTTCAACATACCACTTGCATGTTGAGTAAAGTAACAGTTCATTTGTATTTGATATATTTTGATGTTATTTATTGGGAAAAAAGCAAAGTAAAATAAGGTGTGCTGTGGTTTAGAAATCAAACACACACAGAGGGAAATTACAGAGAAAGGAATATATGCAAGGCGAACACAAGGACGGAAAAACAAAGGACAAAAAGAAAAATGCCACAATATTTGTCCATTTCACCTATTAAGCCAATGAGCAGCAACGGCCAATTCAGTTATTCCGCACAAAATCCATGCTTAACAAGTTGTATTTTAACCATGTGGGGTTCAGATTATAAAACAGGGCTGCAAAACTACAGCATAATCTCTGGAAACGTTGTGTGTATTTTTTGTCACTCCATCGTGCATTTACTACATGCAGACATATAAATAAAGGTAAATAACTTGTATAATTATTCAACCAAGTAACATGAATTCTTGACTTTTCGCTTCAGCGTAGAGACAAAAAACTACCTCGCTCACCTGGTTGAATTTGACTTTTACCAAGTATTCAAATGATGCAATTTGTTAAGTGAAGCAGAGCCCTTACATTTACAGCTCTCAAGAGCAGCCACAAGGTTAAAAGCATGACCCGGCAAATCACTAAAATCATCACTACAGTCAAACCATAGCACGAACCCACAAGATCACAGATCTCAATCACAGAATCACTATCAACGCTTGGGAAAATTACTGATTATAATTTTTCAAACAGAGGAAATGCAAAACAGTCACTCTAGTGAAAGAAAATGCTGGAATGAGATCACTGAAAAGACAGACGGGCATTCAAAACCACTGGATAGCAGTAGAAAGTCACAAAGACGCAAAGTGTAATTTATCCACCGGAAGATCAAACAGTCTCCTCAAAGGACAATCAATGCAGAATGGGAAAGACAGTCATTAAGTCAGGCAGTCAGTCAGTGATTTGGTCAATCTGCCTCTGGGTTGAATGGTCAGAAACAGGTTTGACCCCTTTGTAATTGGTTTACGAGCAGTGATTAACAGACCTGAGTGAAAACAGCACTTGAATTAACATAGTATGCATTGTGCATTACAGTTTACATTTCATTACAGGTTTACTTTAAATGTATAGCATATAAAAGTGCTAGAGTCGCATCTTTGAAATTAGCTGTAGATGCACAACCAAATACAATAATTTTTGCTTACACATTTCCATTTTGTCCACTTTTGAGTATATATGGTCCATGCATATTATATACATTAAACAAAAGCTTTACTTTGCTTTACTTTGACATGATCAAATCAAGTGCTATTCCTGTCCAGATCTGGTTTATTGATAATGGAGGGGGAAGCACATTTTGATACTGAGACAGAACCACAGAGCACACCCTTGACAACAAAGACAACATCTTCGATCAACATATCAGTATCAGGATACCAAGATTTTGTTTACTTTGATAGAAATAACCTTTATATTAATTATTTTAAGAAAAAAAAATTGTATGGTTCCTTTGCACTACCATAAAAACATCAGAATATCATTTTCAGACTTGAACTGAATTAGAAAAAGTGTAGTGACTTTAAAATACCTTAATATAAATCTACTGTTGAATTCAACCTTTGTGAAATGAACTGGATTGTAAAGGATGATGCTAACATTACCTTGAGGTGCGAGAGGCAATTTTGCAGGAAGATGTGCCAGTTGTTGAGAAAGAACTGCTTCTGACTGACACACAGCAAGCATGTCACCAGGGGATACAGAGCCTGGGGAGAAAGACGGTGTCAGAATGAAAATAAACTGGTTTTCTCACGAGGTCTGAATTTTTTTGTATGTGCTTCTGATCTGAAAACAAAAGGTCTCCTACACTAAACACAGACCAAAAGCAAAGACAGTATCACAAGCTGAGACCAAAAGATCTATTTATCACAATCTGCACAATACTAAAACTGCTGGAAGCATCATCAACATAACATGTTACATTAGACAGGGATGAAAAAACAGAAAATCAAGGCCTGCCTTTAGAAAAGAAAATATAATGGACAAAGATGAGAGACTGTATTTATTTATTTTAAACATAGCATTATCTGGATGATAACGTCAGACTTGGTGGTCTGGGGGAAAAATAATGGTGTTGACAAAATAAAAGAAGAGTGATAAGATAAGATTCGGTTTCCAATAGCACAGCACCGACAGAAGTTAATATTATATATATACACACATATATAAATAGAGAGACATATATAAATAAAATATACGAAAGGGATAAATAGAATAGAGTGTGAGACAAAAAGAAAAGGAAGTGTTAAAAATTTGAAGTAAACAGGGTCAGGGCTGAAGAGGAAGAGAGGAAAGAATAGATGTCAGTGTTATTACCAAAGAGTGCTTCTTTCTAGAACTAAGGTCAAATGTTGTCTGGTAGAGCATCTCCACAAAGGTTTTTAAGCATGGCACGTTGACTTCATTTTTCACCGCCTGGAGGATGAACCGAACATTAGTTTGGCAAAATGAGATTCAGACTTAATGTTTACGCAACAGTCCAAAATTACACAATGCTTTGCTGGTTACTCACAGCAGCGACGGGGATGAGAATCTCGACAAAAAGGCCAGCAAGAGCGTGCTTTATGTCTTTATCCTTCACCTCCAGGAAATACTGGGCACATTCCTAGGAAGGATACCAAGGGCATGCATGTAAACAAGAATGCAGCGGATACAAACTAGCCAAACATCATGAAGACGTGTCATTACACTCCATTTACATGAGTTAAATAGAAAATTGAAAAATAAATAAATAAATAAATCACAGGCCTGGACCCAAGCAAAATATATAGACAGACCTAACCAGTGTGATAAGAAATGCAGTGATCAGACAATATAATTGGGTACAAGATCCTATGGGAGTAAAGGACATAAACCATAGCATGTTCCATTAAGACAGTAGGAAATTCTGATAATGGTACGACAGAACAGCGAGTGTTTTTTTCCCCCAACCACTGTATAAATTTTAATGAAAAAGCTAGTGCTCCATTCACAGCTCCTAGCAAAGCCTGAAATACATTTACACTCAATTCTTGGCAGACCTCACCTCTGATCGTTACTCATTTAGCTATATGAGCCATTGCTACAGAGAGCTGCTGAGTTTGAACAAAGGGGCAGCAGTTTAAAAAGAAAAAAAAACATCTGGTACAATTCTGCAAACGCATCTAAGTTACACTTGCAGGTATACTCTGCATAAATAGTATTACTTACCTGCATAAACTGAAACGAAGCCTCAAAATCCTCCACAGGATACATTTTAACCCGAAAGAACTTCATGCCCATGATGAGACTGATAATGCTTTGGACTACGTGAGGACTCTGCTCTTTTTGCCTGAGCTCCTTCAGTTCTGTGATGAACTTCTTCCTCACTGCCTGGAACCTGAGCACAGAGGCAGAGATATATTAGCACTTACAAAAACCCTCCTAACAAGAGTTTGTACACAGTAATGTATATAGGCAACATTCTGCCTGGCAATGCACATTTAAATGCAATTACTAAAGAATGTAATTAAATGGTTTTAATTGTTCTAAAATTCAGTTGCAATATTTGTACAAACAAATGTCTAATCCCATCTATTACACTGTGCTCAATTCAGACCGTTTTCTTTTAATGAGAAATGTGAAAAACTGTAAACTATTTGTCCAGTCTTACGCTTAAAGGCACATTTCAGCTTACTCACTTTGACTGTGTAAGAACCCCTATAACCTCAGCGTACAGGTCTGCAATGATGTGCACGTTGCCAGTGTTGGGTCCACAGTACCTGGAAATTAATAAAGGATATGGCATCAAGTCAAACAACTGCTGAATTATTTAACATACATCAAAAAACTATTCACACAACAACAGAAGCACTTAAAGTAACTGTGTTTACTTGCGGTTGACTCACGATGCTGAACAAGAGCTACTTGTGCCTTGTTTAAATGCAAATAATGAGCATTGAGCCAGTCTGCTCAAACACACATAAATAAATGACTGACTCCTTACTGCAAAGCCAAAGAGGGTATATTCATCAGCACTTTTTAGTCTGGTCTTATTCATCTGTGTCACTTCTCTGTCTGGAGTTTGATGCTTACTTACCCCTCTTTGTGTTTAAAGTGCTTGAATGCCAGGTTTAGGACTTCGTGTACCAAAACATCTGGCACTGGATGAAGAGGAATCTGTGACGTAAACACGAAATCATTAGTCTTATTAGAAGCATTGATAGTTCTCATTTGCTACCATTCATTACTCTCCCTTCAGGAGCAAAGCCAAGGACAACTCTGCCCTGGTCCCTAGGGACTGGCTCTTAGTTCAGAATGCTGCTCAGTTCTCAACAGTCCACTTTAGAAACACACTCAGCTGGGAGTTGGTATGTTGCCACTGAATTTATTAACTTTGTGCTCCCTAGTGGGAAAGCTCTGAATAGCTACACTGTAGTTCACTTCTCCACCACAACATAAACAATACAAATATATAATAAAACTGACATGTTAGTCAGCAAATCACTGATGAGTTGAATCAGGAAAAAAAGTACAGTAATTCAAACTGTCTCACAAACGATGACACCAGAAGTTAATAGTATTATTTCCCATTTGTTCCATATTCTTATTCTTGGACTTCACTAGAGCAGCTTTGCATGCTTCACAGGTTTATTTGCATTACCAAGGGGCCTTAGTGCAGCCCCTCAGTGCATCCTTAGTATGAAACAAGCTGAAATAATCCTAAAAATAGGATTGCAACCTCTTCGCGACTAGGAAAAAAAACTGGTGGTTGCAGACTTGGTCTGTGAAGCAACCCATTGTCACAATAATTTTGGTCATGCAATGATTTCCAACCACTGTTTTTTCTAGTGTGACTTTACGATAAGCCAACTATTTTCTGATTTGCTGCTAATCTCAAATAAAGGGTTTGAACAGCAGAGCCAGAGCCAAGAGTATGAATAACTGTCTAAAACCAAGTGTTTTAACCAAGCTGCTTATAAGAGCAGAGAATAGTTGTTTCAACCAAACAACTGGGTGCAACAAAAAGGTGGATGAGTATACTGGCTATTTATGTAATAAAACTGTACTTCATAAATCAATTACAGTGAGAAGTCTTCAATTGCACAGGAAATGCATATCTGATATACAGGACATATATCCAAAGTAACAAGGCAGTTCTACATGCAGTAAAAATATACTGCATTCTCAACCACTCACTCACTAGTTACCAGGAAACGATCGTGTCAACAACAGGTCAAATAGGTGACTGCACTTCTTCTTCCATATACATTCGTCAACCCGACTGGTAAATTGTTTTTATAGGCAGTGTAAATCATTAAACACAGAGTGTCAGGTAACTCACCTGTTTTAGAACTTCCACTGAAACTAAACAAAAAATGAAATCTATGGCTAAGTCCCGACGCTCCAGAAGGTAATCTTTGTCCCGATGCTGTTCATCTCTGCAAAACAGGAAATATAATAAGTCAAAAGATAATCCTGAAGTAATCATTTTTGCCCATAATCTTTTTGTTCGAGAGAAGAAGGTTAAGAATGAATGAAACAATGATAAGTATCTCACCCTTTAGACTTAGTACTCGAGCGAGGCCTGTACTCATAAGACTCGTCTTCAGTGCCACTCTGCCGCCGGTACCAGTCAAACAGTGTGCGCAATAGGGAGGGCAAACAGTGTTCTGCTATTGAGCTCATAGAGCTTATTAACTGGAAAACAACAACATGCTTGTTATAACAGCTGGCTATTCCAACGAAAACTACACAAAATCAGCATTTGCACGATTCAAAAACTTAATCCTATACAGATTACAGTACGTGTGTAGAGAAGGCTGCTCCACAAGCAGTACTTATAACTAATGAGGAGCATTTAGGGTGAGTACAGAACACTAGTCTTAACTAAATTTCAGGGCCTTATTTAGATGTGTGACATAAACTTTTAGTTATTTCCTGGCATAATGCACCTTTGAGCATTTAAAGTGCAAAGACAGAGTGTAAGTGTCTAAGTCATAGTGCAGTGAGAGAAGACATGCAAAACACTACAAACATGGCTTTATTTAATGCAATATCAAATTACATCACTAAAAAAACAAAGCAGGACTGTATTTAAAAGCAAATCGAAAGGATTCCAAGAAGGCACACATGCTTCTGAGGCGTTTATGTCTAAGACCACAATAACTTGCAGATCTCAGCACTGTGATTGCGTCAGTGATCACGTGAGCTGGTGCCTTCTGCCTCTGCATTAACAGGTCAGCACGCATTAACAATTTAAGAGTATATGCACATTTGTGTGTTTAAGGTTCAGCACAGCATGATGAGGAGGGTGGTTGGATGACAAATGCCATGCAGGAGAGTTATACAATTCCTCTCTCTGCCCTTATGGTGCCAGGCAGATACACTCCAGCACCCGATGCTGATTTACTGCTGAGGATGACACAGCGTTTCTACACTCTCACTTTGGCGCTCTCTATACTCATTTTCTCTCCCTCACTCACAATGGGGACAGCTGGATCTATACCACCATATCCTCATTGGCTTTGTGTTGTGCTGAACAAAGCATTCTGTAGCAGGCGCGCCTATTGTATAGAGTCCTGCACCAGCTACAGATGAGGGACAGACGAACCATTGAATGAAGCATTGATTGGGTAGAGCTGGTGTTTTAAACACAGTGCGCACACAGAGGTGTGACTGTTGTTTGTCCACGTAGGAAATGAAACCGTCAAACTCATAATAAATGCATGACATAATCTTTACTACGGCTGAACTGACCTGGTCAAACTGTGAGTCTTCTCCTCTCTGGAGGGAACGGGACAGGGGTTTCTCCTGTTAAAGTATTGGAGAGAAAGAGACAGAACGAGAATTATTGTGTGACGAGCCCAGCAGGGATACTTTTGTTAACAGCATGATAGCAGATTGCTTAGCCCACTATTCAGCTAGTGAACCACGCTAAAATTCTTGACAGCAAAGTTAAGACTTGAGGCTGCTAATATTAACCTGACAGCAACCTAATGTAAAAGACATTAAATGTACAACAATGCCGTTGCTCATTTACAATAACATTTGCCTGACAGTTAAAGACTTGGCAGTTGGTTGCAAAACAGAAGAGGCTGTCTCAGCAGTATATTGCGTCACATGTTGTGCATTAAATTACATTTCCTGTGTTTCTTTACATCTACTTTACCCCCTGTGGACTCACCAGCGGTTCAGCCATCACCATCTCGATCTTCTTCTCAGCCAGCACAGCAAACTCAGCAAATAGACTCTTGATGACAAACTCCCCGGGCTTGAGCTCAGGGTCAATGGTGATGCTCGACATGGCGGCGATGTTGTGTTTCTCCCACGAGAGGGGGGTCACCGAGGAGGGTGCACGGCGTCTACTCACGCTGCTGCTGACTGGTGCAGAAGCTGCAGAGGTGCCAGAGGGTAGAGGTTAGGAAATAATACAGTGAGAGTCAAAGCAGCATGGTCATGTTAAGAACAAGACTCTTGGAAAAAATGCAAGGTCATGCGCTCGTTCTAATCCAAACACAAGCTCAGACGTTTCCTAAAGAGGTAAAATGACTGAAGTGATGAGAGAGCAATTGCAGCGCCGACTAGAACAAACATACAATTTCCATTTGAATCGTGTCTGTTTTTAGAAAGCTCATTTTCTAAACTCATACTGCACATAATGGGTTCAAATCACCTGAAAAAGCAAACACAGGGATAATCATAATTCCTATTAGAGCCATGTCATTAGTTATTGTAATCTATCCTTAAAAAAAAAAAAAAACAACTAAATATTTTGTTTTCTAAATCTAGAATATTACACACCAGCTCTTTCTGCTAAATTAGTCTGAAATGACTAGGGATGGGTACCGGTATCCGGTGCCATGACGGCATCGGTTCTGACATAAACAGTAGTAACCAGACTGAAAAGCAGCGCACATTTCGGTGCTTCATTTCGGTGCTTTTTTTCCCCTGAGATGTGATACACTTTAGATTCTAGCCAATCATTTTACGTTTCCAAGGATAGTAGGCGAGCCCAGGTACATACGTTCTTTTAGAGCAGAGCTACAGGTTTAAAATGCCCAAGGCGAAGCGTCAAAGTCTGGCTGTACTTCACAGCAAAAGATGCAAACTCAGCAGCCTGCAACAAGTGCTTAGAGCCGATACTGTGATACTGTGCAAAGGAGGTAACACCTCGAATCTGATGAAACACCTGGCGACGTGTAGCGTTTTTTCCAAAACCGAGAAATGCGCCGTATTTGATAGCTTGCTGCGAGCCCTCACACCGTGCACATTTATTGCGGGTGTGGTGCCTGTTATCAGACCGGAGTTAGCAACATCCCCCAAAAACCCGAAGAGGAGAGTCCTGGCACCTAGCCGTTCTTCTCTGCGTGAGTAGCCTAATGATGTTCGTGTGTAATTCACGTTGAGTACGCTAAACACTTTATTACATTAATGCATGTAAGGTGAACTAGCAAACTAGTTACATGCGACTGTCTTCTTGTTTGATGGCAGATACTCCCTTCACCCTGGCCAAAAAGGCTAAAATGACCAAAGAAAAAGTGGAAAACAGTTAAACATGAGAGGTTTTTGGACAAAGTTTGTGTTTTTTCCATTGTTTAAGCACTGCTTCCAGCCAAGAGTGATACCTTATATGCCCTATAACTGCAGAAAAGGCTAACATTGCTATCTTTTTACAAAAAAAAAACAAACAAAAAAAAAACAAAAAAAAAAAAAAAACAGCTAAACGAGAGGTTTTTGGACCAATTTTGTGTTCTCCATTCTTTAAGCACTGGTACCATTTCAAAAGTACCAGTTTGGTACTGGTATCAGATAAAACCTAAACGATACCTATCCCTAGAAATGACTATACCTTTTTTATACTTTACACATTTATTTATGAATCTACTTCTCTATTGTGATCAAAGGGAGCACACTGGCTACACACGACAACTTTAAGGCATAGTCTGATTGGGAAATACCCTTGCCAAGACATTAGATAAGGCTGTTGATAGCAGGCTCATATTTGTATGATAAACATGAAGCTGTATCAGCAGAAGATTAGCTAATGTTTTTACAAATACTAGAAAAGAGCTAAGTAGCCATCTCTTGCTTTTTTTCCGCAGAGGTAGCAAAATTCATAAACCACGACAAAAAATGCTTTCTAGCTCATTTTATTTATACATGCTGAAATGATAAAATCATTGTATGGGTAGTTATTTGTCAGACTAGCTCTACCTTGACTTGTTCAACAGAGGGATGAAAGCTACTTTTTTGTGATGGTCGTATAAATTCTTCTCTTGTAGCACAACATGTCCATAAGCAAATTCTGCCAATGTTTCATTAACACTACACCCATCTGCTTTTTAACTTTTATTAGCACACCAAACCTGTTTAAATACAGATTTGTAGCTCTATATGAAAGAGAAAAAAAAAATCAGTATATTCCAAATATTTGCCACCACTGAGATTAAGATAGTTACAGTTAATACTGAAAATACAAAGCCAGTAATGGTAAAGTTGGAAAAAAAAAAAAAAGACCAACTATGAAGTATCATAGAGGGGTGACTTAGATAGACAGATGGCCTGCTATACATTTACCACAATATTGACCTTTAAGGCAAAACTAAATAAATTGTAGTGGTATCTGATAGTGCAGTGGTGTTCTCCACATTTTTACGGGATTCCTTCAGTAGACCATCTTTCCTGAAACATATTTGACTTGGAAAAGCCAGGGCACTCTGCAGGTTTGCATGTGGCACAGAACATTTGGTTCTCTTATTCAAATGTTATAAGCAAATCTTTAGAAGAGTCTTAAGCTATGGCTGAAAAGCTAGAGCATGGATACACTGTCTGTCTGGCAAAAATAGAAGTGTATCCATGCTTAATGCAAATCCTATATACAATAAGATGAAATAAACACAAATCTCAAACTCAAAAGCAATAAATATCACAGCACAAAGGTTTTTACTCCACTACTCAAGGTTCAAATTATGTTCCATCTGACATAAATAAATAAATAAAAAAATCAAATGAACCAAAAGGTTTTAACAATCTCTATAAAAGGAACATATAGTGGTGTTTGAATTTATGCAACTGCTGGGACACAACTTCCAGTCTAGTCTTCAATGATCTCTGCTAAGTGTATAGTTGACAGTGAATGGCCCCTTAGCCTCTTTCCCTCCCAAGAAAGCCCTTGTTCTTTCTCGTCCTGGTTATGGCCACTGATCTTGATGCTAAATCACTAACAGGCTGATTCACGTCATAGAATAATGACAGCAGTTTTCAAATTACTCTTATACTGCAGCATAGGTAACCAAAATGTTAAATTATGCAGCCACCAAACACTACTACACTCCTGAATAAAACATACTACTTTTAGTCACATTTGCAATCATTGAGAATTTATTTATTCACTTGCTTTTGCAAGAATGCAGTACAATTTTGATGGTGAGAAAAAGCAAAACTTCCAGAGAAAATCTATAAGGAGAACAGGGAGACATCACTGAGCTGTCTCGCCAACGAGTTCCTCATTACTTGTACCGAAACCAACTCCTCCACCTTGAAGTGCAAGTAGTGATAGCAGTCCCTGTTCTGCTATGGGTTTGGTATAAAACCACATGAGCCAAGTTCCCACCGATTGCAGATGTTTGTTAGAGAAGCCATCAAAACAAAATCCTCATTGGCTGGTGGGATGTAAATTTTGAGAGAATGTGGCACTATAATCACTTTATCTCACTTATCCTGTCTTAATTATCCGAAAATTAAACTTGATTGACTCTGTAAAGGATTTTAATTATATCAAAAACTCCCACAACAGAGAAAAGGTCTGCACAGAAGTGCTGGAGCTACCTGGTAAATAAGAGGGAGAGAATTCACTGACGGGGAAAAAGTGAAGCGGAAATGTAAAAATATATTATCCACGCCAAGAGAGCCACTGACGTTAGATACGATGTAAGTTCAAACAACATCAATCTCAAACCTTCTGTGCCTCTAAGAGACTACCTGTACAAAGTTACACTGTTACATGTATCATTTACTTGATAAAAATATAAGGCAAATGTAGTTCACGTCAGTATGCAGTAGAAGGACCACTCTCCATCACATAGTGCAAAGAGATGTGTTGTAAACCAAAATCTGCAACCACCATTCAATGAACTGAGATTCCCAGTGTTTGTGTGTATGCATGTGTCTGACACACATTCCTTTAAGGTTGATCAAAAGAGGATTAAAAGGTGGGAGTAACTTGAGGTATGGAACAATGTGCAGGCAGGAAAATAGCAGGACACCGACCGTGAGCACTCATGGATGTAAACAAGGCTGGATTTTAAACACTTACTGGATTTGGCATTTCTTAGTCCTCAACTTTTGTTTTCTTACAAAAAAAAGGGAGAAAAAAAAAAGAACAACAACTCTATAAAACTTAATAATCGTCTTTTTTAAGTGCAAATGAAAGTAGGGAGGTAGAAGAGGCAGCGTAGTAGCATGTATTGTGGTCATGCTGTCCAGCAGCACAGAGAGTCTTTCAAACATTTCCCTCTTTGTTTACTGTGCTCCACCAACACCCCCAGTGATGTAACACAGCTAGCTCCTAATAGCCAATCAGTGTTGCGTCCTTTACCCCCTCCATCCTTTTCGCTCCCCCCTCTCATTCTTTCTCCCTAGGACATGCCAGTCATTAGTAGGATGCCAGGCTATGACTCTCTGCTAAAACCAACAAACGCACAAATCATAGCAGAGAAATTGAACGAAAAACAAACAAAAAAAACCCCCCAAACTATACGGTTGTTTACAAACTCCTCCAGAATTTAGGCTAACTGAAAGTTTATTAACAGAGTTTTTGACTAGGGTAAAAGCCAAAAAGTAAGTGCATTGTGGTTAATGTACCTATTATTATTCAACTTTGATAGTGAGTAAACTGAATGAACTAATTGTTGATTTGATTACCGCAGCTCTCTGAGCTCTCCAGCTTTTACCTCCTTTGGCTTTATTGCTCTTCACTGCAAGCTGGCTGATTTCACATTAACTTACACTGCTTTTACAAGAAGCAATTAAAGTATTTTAACAAAACATGGATATTTAGTGATCACATATTGCAAGAGGAAGCAATACAATAATTTACTTTATTAGTATTTTGTCACACCCTTTGCCCCGAAGTCCTGTTTCACTTCTCATTCAAAGCCAAATTTCACTTCTGGCAAGTCTAACTGTCAAAGCATGTTTAAATGTTAATCACTGGAGAGAAGGGGGGGGGGGGGGGGGGGGGGGGGGAGCAATACAATATTGTAGTATTAGTAGCGTTGAACCACATGTATATTCCATATCTCATCTGAATGCAAATGAGTTATTTTAAATGAATGTTCAACACTTGATGGCTCTGCAATTCCATATTTAATAACTAATGGAGAATCTCACTTTAAGTTTAGTTTACTGCTTTAGTTTACTACCAGAGTTACGTAACTGAACTCTGGTATCTCAGTTTCTAAGAACATCATGATCTCAGGGTTAGACAGTATTGCAGTTACACTTCTAATACGGAGAAATGTTGTGCTTCTGCTAAAACGCTGCATCAGAAAATGCTCAGCGTGTTTTGTTGTGTGAGGCCTATAAAAAGTGCTTAAGAAATTGAGCGCCCTGCAGGATTACACAACTATTACAGCAGTGGCTCCACCTTGTCACAGTTAAAATAAAGCCCTCCCAAACGCCTGCTCATGAACACTGGCAACAACAGCACAAACACACACATACGGTTGGAATGCAGAGCTGAGGGTGCGTCCTTTTTTCTTTTTTTTTTTTGAAACAGAGACAAAAGACTTACTGCTAGGGTTTATGTGGTGCGGCAGTGCCAGTTCTGCCATTATGTCTCGACATGCCGAGTTTTTAACAAGTTATTACTGGTGTACTCTTCACCATTATACCTTCCAAATAAAAGGGAATTTGAAAGATACACTGGAAAAATAAATGTATCACCAGAAGCTGAGGACACTTCAGTTCAAAAGAGATTAATTGAGAAACCAATAATGACATGTTCCATCATGGATGAGCAATATTCAGCAATTAAAGGCCAAACTTTGATTTCATTGAGTGTTTTAATTAAATTATTACTGGATGTTGTAATGGAGAAAGCATCATACATGCATTTAACTTAGGAGCCCTTTTTGCTATGAATAATAGTAAAGGTAGAAAGTAGTTAAAAAGGGATAAATGGAACAAAGTTGTTTACTCAACAGGTAGATGTTTTACTGCAGAGCCTTGTATTTCTGTGTGCCCTCACATACTTACAATATCTTGTGTTACTTACTTGTAAATTTCCAAGTAAGTAACACAAGAAAGACAACTGTGTTTAAGGGTAACAGCCCCAGTTAAATGCATTATAAACTCACATTTTCAAATACAAATTATTTTTGGGGGATACAATCTATAATTCTTCAAGTATTCTTCAAATACTTTTTTTTAAAAAATATAAAAGTCTTCAAGTAGGGGTGGGCGATATAAACGATATACGATAGAAACTATATAAATTTGGCCAACGATAGAGATTTTGACTATATAAAATTTACCCGACAAATAGACTCCTTGGTGATAGATTCAAAATAGAAACTGATAATTGTGTTTTTTGTGAAACAGAAGAGGAGGATTTGGACCATCTATTCTTTTTGTGCAATTTTATACAAATATTTTGGTTGGATTTTCATACCTGGCTTTATTCCAGTGGGATTCAAATTACCCCATTTACCTTAAATATGATAATGTTTGGAGTGTTTTTGAAAGAAAAGAAAGCTAATTATGGTGTTAATGTGTTATTAATCTTGTGCAAGCAATTTATACATAAATGTCGTTTTCTTAAGACCAAACCAACACTAGCTTACTGGAAAAATGACTTAAACCTGTTGGTTAAATCTTTGACTTAAAAGGCTGCTTTTTTTGTTTCCTTTTTGGAAGATTTTGATTTAGTGAGTTAATAATCTGTTAAATTATGTGACCCCATCTTTATATTTTCTTTTTCCTAATATGTAAGGAATGTTTATTCTCTGAATGTGTAATATATGGTGCATTTTGTTTGTATGTAAATTTTACTAATATAAAAAAAAAAAGAAAAGAAAAAAAAAGATTTTGACTATACCGCTCTATCGCGAAAGCGCATGTTGTTGATGACATCAAGCTGCGCCTGTTTTGGTCGAAAGCATCGCAGCGGCTACAACCATTATCGTCTGCAAATTATGCCGGGCGAGAGTGATAGCAAAGAGATGAAGCACTTTTGAAATATGGGGAAAGCCAAAAACTGCGCTTCCTCCACTTCTGTAACATTGAGTCATTAATGTTGAATTCTCTTGCAGCTGCTCTATTCCCATGTTGTTGCCGTATATTAATAACTAACCTGAATGAATAATCTCAGTTGTTCTCCTGACTGAAGTTTGCCCCGTGTATAGCATCCTGCTATGCGATTACATTTGTCCCTGACCACCAGAATCCCTCACGTTAACTTTTATCGAGTGGAAAAAAAGTTGCCGTTCATCCCCCAGCTTCACTGTGCTAATGTTATGCTAACATAGCTGTGTCGCTAGCAATCACGTAGCATAACATTATATACCAGGTAGTCCAACTTCAGTAACCCTGCAAACACCACTGCTGTTTAGTTTCCTGTCTTCGTTTATGTTGGAAGTGACAGCAGAGCTATACGTTTTAATTAGTTTCAAAAATCTCTCAGTCAGAGAGATTTAGGTGGAAACTAGCGAGCTAACTTCCTGTTAACTTCTAACTCCGTTAAATTTAATAAATTCTGTTTTCATGGATGCTTGGATGTTAAACTTAATTGTTACACCTGCTGAAGCAGCAACGCTGATGATTTTATTAAAGATTAAAGGATTTAGACCGTTTTTAACTCTCAGTGTTCGTTTGACTTTGGGACCTGAAACGGACGGAGTTTTGGACCCAGATTACTCCGCTAAGCTCCTCACTACGGCAGCCGTAATGCTGACAATCCATCAAAACATTTTTTAACAGATTTCTGCTCGCCAAAATCGGTTCGACATCAGTAAGCACAACCAGAATTCATACATAAGGCACACTCGATTTTTGAGAAAATTAAAGGATTTTAAGTGTGCCTTATAGTGTGGAAAATATGTTATACAGAAAAAAAGAATGTATCGCAATATATATCATTACCGTACATGCTTCAAATTATATCACGATATGGATTTTAGGCCATATCGCCCAGCCCTATCTTCAAGTATTTGCTACCTTCAGGGAGAGGATTGAGACTTCCTGCAAATGTGTCTGGCTGGATGTTTACCATTCTTACATATTTCAAGGGGGGGGGGGGGGGGGAGAACAGTTACCAAGGTCAAACAATAACTGCTATGTGTTTCATGAAAAATTTGTCTTGTGATCACTGCAACCACACTCTCCTCGATTTTATAACTCACATATCCGTTTCAGGGTTAGGGGGTTCACGCCTCTCCCATCACATACTGGGTGAGGAACAGGGTAAACACTGAGCAGGTCACCAGTATAAAGACATTCAGGTCCATGGAACATTTATTTGGTTAACCTGCAAATCTTCAGACTGTCTGACAGAATAAGAGCACCTGTAGCACTTCTGATGCAGACTCAGAGAGAACATGCAAGGTTGACAAAAGAAAGGCTCTTGAAAGGGGACATGTTTCTTTTCAAAGCCAATGAAAACAGTTAGACTTTGTGCATTCTACTTTTTACAGATGTAATGCTTTCTTCCTGCAGTGCATTTGTGACAATTTCAAAAGATAGAAGTTCAACAAGCTCTCGTCCGCCTAAAAAGCTAGAAATAACTTTATACATAATTTTAAAGGGAGTTAATTTCAACACATTTTGGATGTTGCTGATACAAGTTTGCATTCTAGAAATTTAAATAGCAAACTTTTACCTAGTAGACTAAAATGACTGTGGTTATTAAATACCTAGAAACTTGTGTTGTGGTTATGGCAAACAGAAATGAAGTGTAGGTCCAACCTCGACATTCACTTAGCTAGCTCAAATTGTGCAAAATAAAACATCAATTATGTTAAAAGCACTAGATTGTATATCTTCTGGCACATAGTGATCTAAATGGCTGGCTAAATCCTCAAATATACAGTCATTGAAGTGGGGTGTAGCACATCTGTTCATGTTCACTGAAGCTTAATACACAAATTTCTCTTTGTTGGCACTCTTTGTTTTTTGGCCAGCATGCCTTTGCCATAATACACGGAATCCTGACTTGCAGAAATGGCTCCCAATAACAAGAAAACAATTTAAAAAAATAAATAAATCAAAAACTGTGATATTCTAATGCATCGAAAATTGTTAGAACTAATTAAAATGAATTTAACTGGCATGCTGATCAAAATACATAATTAATAAGTCAGTATTTTGTAACCACATTGCACGTATCTAGAAACAATATCAAAATGCACAGCATACACGGCATGAAAATTGACAAATGTTATAGCCATCAAAACTGACAAATTCCACTATGGGTGTGAGTGGCAGAGAGAAACACAGGTAATATATTAGCATATACAATTTTTTTAAAAAAGTGTACGGCCCTATAATCAGTCTCAGTCTTTTCCTCATTTGATAATATAAACAGAGGCAATGCCATTTAGCATCTGCTACTGAAAAATTGATAAATAATGTGCAAATCAATCATTTAAGTCCAAACCTGAATGATACAAATCTAAATTTAAATTTTAACCAAAACAGAATAAGTCAGGTGATTAGAGCCCAGCAGATAAGCCTTTAAAGAGGGTCTAACTATTCCTCTTTCAGACAAAAGGAACAGTGGCTCAGAGGTTGTATCGCTGAGCTAAAGCAGTCTCATCAAACACTTTTGCGTTGACGAATAATTCTGTTGCAGCCTATGTGTTGTCTTTTGTGCATTCAAGGTGAACTGTTAAACTGCATAAACAGAATTAAACTACACAACAGTTATACGTGTTACTAATGTAACTAAAAGAGGTTCGTGAAGAGTGCAGTTTACTACTTGACCTCTTTGTCCATCCCTACCATTTCAATGAGACTGGAGAGACAATATCTTTTTGATTCCTGATATATTATGGGCTGCGTGGGAAGCTAATAATAGGAGGCAACCAGAAGACAGATCAATAGTAGAGAAACATTAGCTGGCCCAGAGGAAAGGAAGAAGAGGATAGCGAAACTAGGAGGACGGGGAACAGAGTAGATAGGGGAGCACTCCTAAGGAAGCGCTTAACATAGTAATTTGGATATTAAAATCAGGGGTGCGTCAGCCGCATTTTAGTATTGGCGAATTTGCTTTGATGACTCCGGTGGCATGCACTGATGTCAGCTGCTGATAATTCGCTGTTGTGGCTCATAAATTTAGAAGTCCTTGAATCCTTGTGTTTTGAGTTCAATTTCATAAACTTGCAAAACAAGGTTTCTTTGTTCCCTTCGCACAGACGTGGGGAAAAATGAAAAAACATCTATATCTATATTGACTGTTACGCAAACTGTTAACAACAGCCAGCCGAAATAACAATATTAACATTGATAATATATCTGTCCAAAATGTATAATCAGTAAATGCAGATAGCAAGTTGATAAATACAGAAAAAGTAAAAGAAAGTTAGACAAGATCTTCAAAAGAACAGAGGGAATACTTCATGTCCATCTGTGTTATGTATCAGTAGATGCTCATCAATAGAAACATTATCTTTGGGACATCCAGGAGCCAGCAGAATGATGATGAGTGCAGGAAGAAGGGCACTCTGCTGAATGAAGACTTTAATTGCACCCACTTGCATACACATCAAACAAGGCCGACTAAACCTGCACTAAACATAATCTGTCATCTTGACAACTCCACTAATGGCCACTTTTCTTATACGGGAAGGAGATATAAGAAATCCACACATGGAACGCACAAAGACATGTACAATGCTGCACAGGCTCTGCTGGCTGCGTGTGGCAGATAAGTCTGGTGGCAGTAAGTGCGGTATGTAAACATTTGTGCAAGCTTGGAAAGATACTCACAGCTGCTACTCCAAGACTTGAGGAGAGATTTGATGCTGATCTCAAAGAAGACAGAATCCTGCAGGCTCAGCATGGTAGCTCCCAAAAGTTAAGCTTCCCCAGAAGGCACAAATTTTACAGGTTTCCTTTCACCTTTATTTCCCAAAAGCCAAACATTCCACTCTTCTCAAAAATAAACACCTTGCACTTATCAAACTTGCAGACTCCACCAGTAGGAGCTGAGTACTAGCCTCCACAGGTGCTAGTTAAAGGCAGCATCCTGAAGAACAGTGCTAGCAGATGCTGACGGAAAACCCAAGAAGCCCTACCACTTTTTCGCTTTTGCCACCCAGTTAGCTGAAGTAAAAGTGATCAGAAAGAAGAGAGAGAGCGCGCAGCCTGGCTAGTTAGAGAAGTATTCCACCCAAGAGCCTGCTGCCCACTTGCCAGTCCACAGAGTCCCTCATCCCCATTTCAGCAGAGAAAAATCCAGAAACCGAAGGACACAACTGCATGAGAACTTTTGTTCCTGAAATGAGGGAAAACAGCAGCAGAACAGTACGCGATAGAAGTCTTAACAATGTGCGGTAATATTCCTTCTCCCCTTCTCTTCCTGTGTGTATGTGTGTGTGTGCGTGCATGTGTGTGTGCCAGTCCTAGCCCGCTAGCACCGTCAGCCACCCTCCTCCTCCTGCCCCAAAAGCTCTCTCCCTCCGTGTTCGCTCATGGCCAGCCCCTCCTCTTCTGAGTGAGCTCTTGTTCTTTTACCGATGCCTTCTCTTTTCTCTCAGAGTGAGAGAGATGGAGAGAGCTTGTTTCAACAGCAAACAGGGAGGGAGGGAGCAGTGCGTGGGGGTGGTTGATGTCATCAAAATGCTGCGAGTGTTCCCTGGCCGTGGTTCAGTAATGCATACGCATGTCAGAGCTGCTACTGTGCTGCCTCTCTGCTAGCCTATCAAAGCAATACTTCCTGTAAGCTCCGCAGCAATACTGATGCGTCATTCCAAACTGCAGTAGGAGGGAAAGGAAAGAATGGGAGGTGGATGAGGGAAAGGAAAGAGGAAGGATAGATTGAACACACCTTAACTAGTCAACCAAAATAATAAAAATATGTTCCTAAATTAAATGTATTAAATGTATATTTCACTTTTTAAAACAGGAATATATATGACGTAATAGGAGTATGTTAATGCAACTCACTACAGTCAAGTGAGATGGATAGATGACTTGCTACCTGTTTTCTTTGGCATTATAGTGATCGAAACTAATCTTCTTGCTAAGCTAACTGCTCACACCCACAGGAATCATGGGCATTACATCACTGCCCTGTCTGAAAGCTACCAGGCATAGTAACACACAGAATGATACACAAACACACAACACACCCCATTAGTAAGAAAACAGCCCATTGTTTTTGTGTGAATGTGAAAGACACACGCACACGATTCAGCTGATATTTTAATCTTGCACTGACGCTAGTTATTCCTGCCCTGGCAGAGACTTTAATGCTGATCCACATGACATCAAGCAATTTGTAGTCAAGCACAGGATTAAGTTTGTTACCAAAATATTGTGAAGGGAAAAGCAGTGGGAAAGCTGCAAAAGACAAATGTTCTTTGTCTTCTTTTAGTTTAGTCTTCATTTCTCGCTCGCCCTCAGTCTCTCCCTCCGTCACATGTCCTCCACTACACAAGTTATGCAAAGTGAGGCAGAGCTCATTGCAAACAAACAACACAAGCAGATGCTTTGTCAAGCCCTGGCTGGTGCTACCCCGACGCAGGCTTCCACTGTGAAACTCTGCCTTGTAATACACAAACAGATTGTTTACAGTACCACTGCAAATTTGCAGCAATCACACTGTTTTATTTTAAGCCTTAAATCGGAACTTCTATGAGTCATGTTTAATCTTTCCTAGAGCTACATTAAAAGCAAGATACTGCCCCGTCTGTCTGTTCAAATCTGACCAACTGCATTTCCCCAAATGTCAAAGTATTACGTATGTGTCTAATTTACTAACCTAAAAATCCCCAGGATTACACTCATGCAGCAGCTTTACTGTGACTAATGGCCACAACTGGAGATGTAAAGCCATATATAGAAGTCTGTGAAGCAGAGTCTGATCCTGAATGAGAAGGGGAACAGCTTGCTGTTGCACAATTCAAAGACAATTTAGGAACATAGCAGGATGTTTCAAAATATCAGACAGTTTCTAAGTAATGAAGTAAAATATGTTTTGGGGTTATTTTGTTAAGATGTCACTAGATTACGTGTAGCCTTAAATTAGTTAATTTAATGAGGAAATGAAACTCTTGAGATTAAGAATTTCTTTTGTGAGAGTTCTGGGTCATGTCAGGAAACATGAGCCGACCGCATTTTCAATGGGAAAAAAAACAAAACAAAAAAAAACCCCAAACCCAAGCATGCACAGGGGCAACATGCAACACAGAAGGACTCCACCTGTGGGGTTTTTTTTGTTTTTTAATCTTTGGTCCACCCTTTTTCTATCTGACACAAATGCAGTAAGTAACAGCACAGAGGGTGGATAGCTGAATAGTTTTAGGGATCAGTCAAGTTTGACTGTTTTCAAATATAACTTACTAAATGTGCTCCCTTTACATGCCTTGGCTCTAAGTTCATGTAGTGGGAGGACAACAGAAGAACTCATGGTCAAATCCTGTTTAAAAACAACATCTGGGTTAATATTATTGTAATCGACAAATGAGTCAACATAAAACAATCAGAGCTCTCTGCAAACATTGTTTTCTGTAAACCAGCTTTATTGTTTAAGGAATGCAGGACTGACCACACCGTCTCTCTGGGAACACTAGAGCTAAAAGCTACTGTCCGATGGAGCTGACGTAAACCGAGAACTTCAAATAAACACCATTATAACTCACTTCCTGGAATAAAGTCCTCACTGATCAAATAATCTCAACTAAATGCACAATCAAGGCAGGTTACTTAAGCTTCATTCACAAAGTAGGAGCAGTGACTGACAGTTAGCCATCCTGGCTGCAGACAGTATAGAGCAGCTGCTCCTCCCCGGAGCCCATGGGGTGGAGGATGCATTTCCTGTGCTGGCCTCTCTGAAGGGCAGTGGTGGGAACAATAATCGATAGGAGCTGTAATTCAATCCCTGACCTCCCCAGCGATGCCTGGGCTGCAGAGGACACATCATTTAGATCCATCACAGCATTCTGAGTATGCAGCACAATTCTGCAACCTGCACATCTACTTACTTCCGCATGCTCCGTTGACTCAGACCCAGCTATTTCATTGCACTTCTGTATTAAACACCACACATTTAGACAAAGGTTTTACACAAAACTAAATAGGCTGGATTTTTTTCCCTTTAGTAGTATATTGCAGTTTAGCTGAATGACAGTGGATCTAACCTTCATATATAATGTGTTGCATAAACCATAAACGGTCAAATTCTATGAGACAATCTATTGATTCTGCTCAAGCTGAAAATGAGCAAACTCATTCTTTTGATTCGCCTAGCAAATTAAGACAGTCTAATTGGAAAAAAAAAGAGTATTTCTTAGGTCAGAAGCAAAAGCCCCCGTGGAATGATGAGCAGAACATGAGGAAAATCTGAATAAAAACACCTCTTAACTCAGGTTTTAAAAGGTCAGTTTATTACTCATAGAACCAAATGTCTTCAAGTTTATTCACTATGGAACAGCTGGCTGGAGAATGAGTATGAACAATGATTCACAGCATTCGTCGATATGACACCATATTCCCACTAAATGCAGGCTGCACTGCGCACCATTATGGAGTTTGTTTCACTATTGTTGGCTGACGACTACTTAAGAAATTCCATGAATAAGTTCATCCATCCTGTCTGGATACACACCCTGTGGAGTGTTTAGACAGAAATTTCACAAGGATCTTTTATTACAGAAGCACAACCCATCACTGCACCATTTTGTCACATGCTCCAAACACTCCCTAATCACAAACCCGCTGCACCCATTAACCAAATACAGTCCTAATCAAACGTATCCTGAAAACTGAACTGTGCATCAAGCAGTTGAATATTGTCTAAGCCTGCAAAAGATGACAAACGACAAAATGAAAAGAACAGCACCGCCTTAAAAGCCACAGACTATGCAGGTTCTTCAACAAGGGAAGTGTCACTCCACACGGAGTTAAAACTCAATTAAAGCTCCTCTGACCTCATCTTAATGTAGCAATCACGCTACGTCTTGTAATGCATAACTCACCATTGTGACCCCTGCCATCACCAGCATGGTTCAAAAAGGAGACTTTTTTAATATGATGGATCTTTCCTAATAGGGAAGAAAGAAGGAAATGTTTGAAAACAATTTGCCCAGTCAACAGAAACTGTCTTTCAAAATGAACATCAGCCTATAGCCTGCAGTCTGAGCCAAGCACATGAACACAGACGCAACAAGAGTTTCATGAGCCAAGCTAGCAAAACTTTAGATTATCTTCACACTTCACCAAACCAAAATGAAGAATATCACTTTGTTATTGTGGGTTAGTTTAACCGGTTGAGTAATGTTATTCATAAAAGACTAAGAGGCCAAGTGAGTGCAGCAGAAGGGAAGGCTGAGTCATATTTTAGCCATGAGCAAATAGGGAGCAAGCATGCTCTGACAGGTAGCAGTGGAGGGGAAAAAAGAAAATACCCTGAGAAGTTTACCAGTGTAAACTGGCTGACCTACATGAAAAATTATATGTACGTAAACCTTTAACTACTGTCACAGGCACAATATATCCCCTACTACAGAGGCATGACACTGGCTTTGGATGTGTCCAGGCGGTGAACGATTATTGAGTTGATGTGGCAAAAGATTTGTATTTGCTTCAGAGCAGACATGGTAGCAGCTGGTATACGCCACCTTTTGTATCCTTTGAACTTAATGCTCCATAGAGCTCCACGCTGTCTCACGCTGTCTGGAATGACTTCAAGGTGCACAATGCGATGGATGTTTTACAATGTCAAACTTCCTGACTGGAAGCGACTGGAGATGTTGACCTTGAATAAGAGCTGGCCAAAAATTTAATCAAAGACCTTTGACTTTTATGGATCTGTCCTCAGAGATTTTTGATCACACCTTGCCTACAGCTTACCTGCCAAGTAAAATAACTCTGCACTGTTAAACAGACATAACCTGCATCGCAGCTTTCCTTTTATGTTGTCTGAAAATGCTTAAGATCACCAAAGCTCCAGCCAGAAACAACAAGTATGCTTTTTATCATCCAGTAAGATGTCAGATTGCTAGATCAAATGGTGACAAGACACCCAGAAAAGTCATGATAGTGGGCTTTCTATGGAAAGGCATGTTCACAGATAAAAGAGACTAAATAAATAAAACACTCTTTTTCAACAATCCACCATTGTGTATATAAGTAGCAGTATCTTAAAAAAGGAAAGAAAAATCAAGGAAGAAAGTAAGAAGTATTTGACACATATTTCGCGATGCTGAACTAAACCACCTGGGTAGGACAGAAATCCACAATCCACAAACACTAAAAGGGGTTACAAAAAAGGTTCTATTGACAGTAAACACATCAAGCGGACAGAGTAACCTTTAACACTTTTCTTTGCAAACGCTGTTATCATTTTGACTGGCTCGGTCACAAAAGACAAATAATTTTGTTGCTGTGTTTTAAACTTTTGACAACTAGGTTAATGGCAGCAGTGAATGTGAATAATGTATTAAGAATGCTGACCATGAAAACATGAAAACCAAAATAATGTTTTAAATTGGGCTTGGAAATTTACACTGTATGCAGTTCTTAAATATAGTCTGTGTGGGCACATCACAGCAAGCATTGCCTTTGTAAGCTAAAAGTGGTTTGGTAATATTCGTGAATTGTTTAAATAGCAGTCTGACAGACCACAGTCCAGCCTAAACTTGGCTTTCTTATGCTACTGCCATGTGCTGTCGCATTACACAGTTAAGAGGGCTCCACCTACACTACCTCAGTTCTGTGTAGCTGCTTCTGTTTAATACTGATGTGAGATCACATTTTGACAATGGATTTGGCCTAGAGCTGGGCGATATATCGAGTTTTTAAAACATATCGATATATTTTTATACGAGATATAAGATGTGACAATATCCTTTATATCGATATAGTCTATGTTACGTTATAATTATAGTTGTGGAGCCGCAAGTTTGCCTCTCTTTCGTCCACTTTTGTCTCTACGCAACGTTACTCCGCCTCGCCTTCACTGAAGACAACTCCCCCTCCTACCCCATCGCTTCACGTGCAGGCAGCGACAAGACGGACACGGCAAATCTCCGTTAACGAGTTACTGCGCATCGCCCCATGCGTGGGGCTGGACGGCGTCAACGTGCTAACGAGCTAAACATGCTAACGAGCTAACCGCGCTAACCCTAAAATCCTTTCATTCTCTCAAAAGTTGATAGCGCGCCTTATGTATGAATTCTGGTTGTGCTTGGTGGCCGCGAACCGATTTTATGTGGTACACGGCGTTCAGCAATCTGTCAAAAATGTTTGAGTACGACTTTGGTAAGCTACGGAGCTACACCGCTTGATAGATTGTCGGCGCATTACGGCTACCGAGGAGCTTCGCGGAGTGATACGTACTGTGCATCAACGTAATATTACCGTATTGTGTGTGTATAAGGACCATAAATGGCACCTGTAAGAGACGTGGTTATGAAGCGGATTTCAAACTCCAGGCTATCAGTCACACAGTAAAACTTGGGAACAGAGCAGCTGTAAAATCTGTCTGTCTTTGTTATTACGCTCAGCGTCTTTTAGTTTACATTTTGACTGCACAATTGTGAGCTCTTTGTTTAGCACAAAAATAACCTTGTTTTCTTTTATTTATGGAGCATTATTATTTAATGAATGCTCATAATTTAATTTTGAGTAATTTTTCATGTACATCTGTGCTGTATGTTAATAAAAGTGCCTGTGTGACATCTGGGACACAGCTTTGACTAAGAACTCTTTTTGTTCTTACTTTATGGCTTAAAAAAAATATCGAGATATATATCTTATATCGCCATCCAGCTAAAAAATATCGAGATATGAATTTTGGGTCATATCGCCCAGCCCTAATTTGGCCAACTAGGCGAAAAACCCGTAATACACGCAATGACATCACTGCACCAATTCCAAATTCAGTATGAATTTTCTGACTTCACTTCCAGTGGTTTTCTGGCTCACAGTGAGTGGGGTAACTACTAACTAGCCATCAGGAAGACAGTCTTGCACATAGTAAATTAAAACTACTACTACTAATACTTTACTGGTATTCCAAACAAATTTTAAAGAAAAATAATTTTATGAAAATGATTTTCCTTTGACTAAAAGATTGGATGGGTGCCAAAAATTTTCCACTCTGTTAACAGTAAGTGAACTGACTGCTACGAATCATAAAATATTAGAAATCCTGCGTAGATAAACTTACTCAATATATACTATACGGTATAACACATCCAGGACAGGCATCTAAAGCAATTAAATCTCTGTTTTCCACACAATTAATTGGATTTGGATTTATTTATTTATTGCACAATTTGAGAAAAATGTATCTTACCACTGTTTGCACTTTAAACATTTAATAGCCTATGCCCAATAAACAAAGAAGAATATGAATAAGGAATAAAGCTTTTATCGCAATGTCAAATTTTTGCATATCTACAGTGTTATTTTGTGTATTGTACATGTTCAGATTGAAATCACAATGGAAATACAATTCATTTGTCAGCACACATGCCCCTATGCCACACTCTCAATTGAGCATGGATTGAGAGTGGTGACCACAGCATTTTACTGCCCTCCACAGTGAACAGAAAACACAGATAACCCAGTCGTATTTTTTCATACATGGTGTATGTAAGCATGTGTGCATAAAGCAGGAGGGTATTAAGCCAGTTTTTGGAAATATGTTAACAGAGATTAACCAAAATTGTAATCTATAGGAAGCACATAAAAAAAGCTATATATATATGAATTGTGTATTTGGGACATTTGTACCTTTAAGGCGGGTATGGTTACTGCGAGCATGTCTGGAGGAGCTTATCCCAGCATCTTGCTTTGTAACCGGATCTACCAGATCTTCTTCAATGGTCTGTCCCATGGTTAGCAGGCCCAGTCTTTTCACCCGGAGAAGCCGTGGGCCTGGCTCCCTGGGTTCAGTTCCCCCATGTTCAGCAGATCCCTCACCTGAGATCACAGCTGGAACCAGGCTCTTTAGAAAATCCATGGTCGATGAGACTTTAGGTCTTTTACTCTGGTGCATAGTCCAGTAGCCTGTGCCACGCCATTCTGACACAAATTACCTGCCTGTTTCACGTGCCCCATTTACAGAGGAGTAGGTAGTCTTTATAGCGAGCTGCAACCTACATGTAGCCGTCAGACGTGCACTCACTGTAAAGTTCTTAAGCTGTGGGCCCTTACAGAGCAACGCAGAAACTCTCTGTCAGGCTCTCTAAAGCTATATAGAGAGCTCCAACTGTAGCTAGTTAACCTGACAGAGTGAGAAACTTTCTACACTGCACATTACCTGTCTGTTGACAGTGTAAAGAGAAAGCAAAAAGACATGGATCTTTTCATAGGCTGTGATGTAATTGCAAGTAGGCAGGGCTATATTTGAGTGCCAGGCACTATCTGGGGTGGGACTAGAACATGTTCCACAGGAGATAACACAAGCTTGGGCCTCTAGCCAATCACAACAGCGACGACACCAGCCACACCCTGCTGGCCTGTGTTACTCACAGGAGAAACACCACAAGAGAAGGAAGAAGATTGACAGGGACTAAAACAAGCAAGGAAGCGCCATAGAGCAAGCTTCACTCGCCCGCCTGCCTGCATTTACTGATAGCGCTTATCGAAGTCGAAATAGTGTCACTTTTTAGTATTCATGCACAAGCACAAATGCTCATTTGCTTTCTTGCTAACTTGCTTAAACAACAAGAGCACCCCTCCCCTTGCTTTCACTTCTGTTCAACTGTGCTGGTGTCTGAAACAGGGTGATGACAGACTGCTGTGCTCTGCTTGGCTGCACAGTTTGTACCTGCAGTGAACTCAAACCCTTCCAAATATCCCTTGCTGCAGAGTAAGGCTGTCTTATGCTGTGCTGACTCTCAAAAGCTCACTGCCTAAAGAAATCATCAATTTACAAATGCAGTGAGTGCTCTACAGCAACAGAGAGCTGGAAGCATTCACAAATTTCAGTGATGGCCACAGCACTAATGTGCAAAAAAAGATTAAAATGCTTAAGATGAACATTATATGCTGTTTCATCAATCAGTAAGCAGCATGATAAAGGGACTGTTCTAATGAAGACTCCAATAAGCACTTTAATATTAATAATGAAATAAGCAACTCTAATATAAAGAGGTTTATGGCACTAAAGTACTCAACAGGATTTAAAACCTTGCTTTACATCTTTAAAAGCTTATTCATCCATATTCCTAACAACTTATCCAATTCAGGGTCGTTGGGGGCTGGAGCCTATCAACTGCTGTCAGGACGAGAAGCAGGGTACACCTGCAGCATTGCTGGTGCATCACAGGGTTAACACAGAGAGACGGACAACCATCCACACTCACTTTCACACCTAACATACAGGTAGGCACAGGGAGAACATGCAAAGTCTCCCCGTTTTCTGGGCCTGACACTCACACTTGGATGAGTTTCGGGGTTCTCATCTTCCTCCTGATGTAAAACTTAAGTCCATTATTTTCCAGCGAGTCAAACGAGGTTTGCTAGAGCCCTGTACAATACAGAAGAGGGAGCTACTCCAAGCTGACATCAAAACCAAGTTTTTGCTATATTAGCTCACATTGATAGCATTATGCTGTTATGAAACACGAATGGCGAACGTACTCAAAAATTAACCGTGGCCTTTAAAGATTTTTTCTTTGTTCGACTAATGATTATAAGGAAACATGCACTCTGTGAGACCAGTAAGTGTGGTTAGGGAGTGTTTACACCCTCTACTGCAGTGTGCGAAAACGTCAACAGCAAGATGATGTAATTGTTGTAGTGTATAAACTATGTCAAAAGGCAGAGACAGGAAGTAAAAGCTAAAGACATCATCCTCTTCCTGTTTCTCTCCTCTGTGCTTTCTGTAAATATAACTGAAAAAGCAATACATGTAGGTATGCATGTACGTAAATATGCTTGAATGTGTTCTTGCATTGGCTGCATATGGTATAAAAAAAAACAAACCCTGATATACAAATAAGGTAGCTGGCTCTATATAGTAGGAATGTAAATATTGTAGTGGCAGGAAACGCCAGACACACTAAAGGGTCTAAGACGGCCCATCAATATGGCCCTATGTATTTATATTAAATAAAAGGGGAATTTTTACATCTTATTATGCAACAGTTTCTCTGGTTTGGCCAACTTGAGATCACACTCTGGTGTTTTTAGCACTTGATCTAAAATTAGTAGATACCCCAAGCTTTAGAAGTTTACAACATGACTACTTGACAAGCAAGCAGAACACTTGTTAAAGTGGGACTGTAGCTAATTAACACTTATGCCCGAAACTACACTACCAAAACATCAATTAATTTTTTTTTAATCACACAATTTTTCCACTGGCATCAACATTTTCATATATAAAAAGTCATAAAATTGAATTAATTTACTGTTAAATCTATCAAAGTGTAAACCTTCACAATCCAGAAAAAACAACTGACACAAAAATGTTTTGTCCTCACTTAAAAGAACACCAGGAATTGAAATGTTAGTTCAGAAACTTCAAACCATTTTGCTTCCATTGCATATAAAGTGCAGCAGGCCTTTTAAGTTGCCATTTCCACTAGAGACCACAGATGTCTGCTAAGGCACAGGAACTAATTTGTAGTTCTAGTTTACATAGTCCTTTGAGTCTTTAGGAATTATATAAGAGTGAGGTAGCTAAATATGTCAAAGTGTGCCCATCTGACCTCTCATCTTACTTGCCAAACTGATTGCCTTAGTTATGGCATGCTGCAATTCATTAGGCTGGTAAAAGTTTCCAAAAGGAATAATTTGAAATCTAGATACAAAACTTGACAAATTATTAAAAAATATAATCCCAAATGTAAGCACAAGAGAAAAAGACTGTTTTAAGTTGCAAAGATTGATGTTGTTTCAGGACTACTGCCAGGCAAAGATGCAGAAAGGAGTTAGTCAGAGAAAGGGAGAAATGGATATGGCAAAGATAGCCATCATTAGGCCAGGGCACCACAATGGTCAGTGGAGGCAGCTGTGGTTAGCTGGGGCCAGGTCTGTGGTGCTGGTGAGTTAGAACAATACCCCTGCACAGGAGGCCCAGATCCCAATCAGCCCAGGAATGTGGAAGAGGAAACTCCGAGAACAATGTACAGCGTTCCTAGGCCATTCTGGGTCCCACCCATTTGTGCCTTGGTCTGCTTTCAAGCAGAAGAAAACAGGAAAACTACTGGGCCAGGGACCAGAAACCAGGGTCTGTTCTGCAGTCAGCTGAGGGGGCTGTCAGCATTAAACCTACCAGAGTCACTGTGATTGCTTTGTGCATGCATGAGTCTACTGCCCCACCTCTGGATGTGAGTAAACAGCTAGCATTCCATGTCAAGTAAGGTGAATATGAAAACAATGTTACACTGCCCCCTAATGGTACAAACAGCCACATCATCAAGCTATAACTCTGCCTTCTTATGCAAGACTCTCAAGTGTAACCTGAAATGATTCAGCCATAAAAATTGTGTTTTTGGACAAGTGTCTAACATATTGCTTGGGTGCAACTTCATCTTAATTTTTGCTTACTAACGGCTTGCTCTCCCAAGTTAGTCCCTATAAACTCTGGCTATTCAGATGATAACTCTAAATCTCTCAATTAGGAAACCAATACAATTAATACGTTTGAAAATAAATATCAGTATTTCTTTTTGTATGCAATTTCTTATGGCCCTATTTGTTTTTATATTTACATAACTGAATCAAATTTAATGTATGCCATGGATCTATTTTTAATTTCCTGTACACAAGTTAAATTTTAAGGCTGTGTTTTCCATTGGTAAACACAAACGAAGTGCTGAACATTCGTACAGCGAGAGATCAAGCTGGTTCAGCCCAGTGCTGAATGGCTGTTGAAAGGCAACCCACAGAGAGCCTGGTTGTCACTGCTGAAGAATGTGAGAATGTGACCTAACCAGACCCAGTGTCAAAATTAACCTCCTTTCTTTCTTTTTTTGTGTCCAGACCAAGTGTGAGATGACACATCTCTCCCGGAGACCAAAACAATATGCACAACCACATATTTAAGCAGTCATGTGACACATGCCGGCATAACCCAACTTCACGACATTTACAGCTCACTGCTGAAAGAATAATTTCAACACTTGATTAAAACTTTTTTCGCCCCTTAAATATTAACACCATAGCTGCTACTGAGAGTCATTTTGAGACCTAAGTGGCAGAATTTGCCAACTCTGCCTCACACAAACTGTGGAACAGTGTTACGGAATCAGCCGTAACACTGACACTCAACATATTTTGAACCATTCAAACAAAAAACAGAACAGTAGGTGGGCTTCAGTGTAACTGGAGATTTTTTTAAGCCTTTTTTTAGTTGAATCCATTTTTTATTATGTTTGGCACTGTCAAACATAACAATTACTTTATCAAATACTTTATCAATTACTGTCTTATGATGTTTGCTTTCTAAACATGCACTTCACATTTAGGCTTGATACACAACAGCTATGTCTGATTTAAAAATGCCCTGAAAAATACCTGATACAGCTTCCACTAGAATAAAATCAACTTTAGACAGCTAAGGGGGTCATTGATTCGATGTTAATACTCAGTTGTGACATGCAAGTGTGTGAACTCAAAGTTACATTCTGTGGGTCAGCTCATTGTTGATTTACGCAGTAGTGTTTCTAGTTTGGTCATTTATTTCTTCATTTTTTCTTTAAAGCTTAAAAGAGGAAACTCTTGCAGCGCTGTGATGGTAATATGAGTCAAAGCAGTCTTACACCTTTGCAATTGTAAAATGACACATCTATATGACAGAATTACTTGAAACTGTTAGTCTAACTGTAAAGCCTGTGTGAGAGCAGATTCAAATAAAGTTTCACCTTAGGACAGAGGTTCCCAAAGTGTGGGGGGGGGGGGGGCGTGGTATGGGAGAAAAAATAAAAAATAAAAGAATGCTTGGACACTGGGGCTTCCACGCAAACGCAAAGCAGGTGATGATGTTTTCAAACCAACTTCATTCTAAGCCAATGACTAGAAAATATGGTGAAGCATATCTTCCCTTTGGCTTCACCTGCACAGGAGCCAAGGTAGGAGATTACAAGATTTTTGTTGTAAAACAAAGAGGAGCCTAGCAAAAAAAGTTTGGGAAACACTGCCTTAGGACTACAGTACAGACAAACACAGATGAAGTTAACCAAGTCAAACAAGAAAAGAAAATGCCAGCCAGAAAATACTAAATACTCTATTGTACTACTTTTAGAACTTTGCAAAACAAACACAGCAATTAATCCAACACCCTCCTCATTCCCACAGTATTTAGCTTGCATTTGCTCTAAAACCTAAACCACAGTACACAGTGGAACACAACCCCCTTAACCCTTGCATACTACCTTAAGGCCATAGAGCATGGGCTGGAACAGGAAAGTGACAGGAGGGCCCACAAATTTGCTGCACAGGAATCTGAAATGGAGTGCACAGAAATCATCCCTTTAACAACTACAAAGCAGAAAATTGATATGAAAACAGCATAAACAACCAGAGGAATAGAGAAAATACACTCTTTAATCTTAAAGTCAATCTACTGTGCTCATTTCATGCGTCATATTTTAATTCCTAGCCTAATCACTTTGAATGATTCCCAGTTACAAATAGTCCTTATTTATGTCATGCTGGGGCTTTGTACAGTCCCATATCTTAAAAAAATAATAATAATAATAATTTCAGCTCCTCCCGCTTCAAGTCCCTCTTCCTTTAAGTAAGCTTTCTTCTGGTTGGCTGCCTCTCACAAACCAAAGGTTTGAACAACACATGATTGAGCTACTTTGTCTGGGATGACAGTATTAGACATGTTAGCTCACAAGGGTATTAGAATGCCAAGAATAAAAGGTTATAGGTCTGTGTTACCTTGCTTGACAGAAATCATTGTAAACTCTTGGCATTTCTGATCATCTGCTGAAAAGACGACTACCGCAACTGAGTAAGTGAAACCTTTGTCAACAAAACTGTCTAATTTTTTTTTTTTTTTACAGTGCTGCTGATTTTTCTTTAGCTGCGGCTAAAAACCTCTTCAGACAGATTCCAAAGATTCCTCAATGCAGGAAAAAGCCTGGCTGCTAGCTCGCAGAAAAACCTTGTGCACATGCTGACCTCCCTGTTTAAAACTCTAGCCATGTTTAATATGCGCACTAACATATCAACAGTATATTAAGGAAAGAACATTCATTATGGCTTTACATTAACATTGGTATAGATGCACTTACTTTTGAGAGTTGGGAAAACATTCACACATGTGTAACTTCACTAGTACAATCTTAAAGCTTTCAATAATAGTGTCAGTATTTTTAAAGATATGGTATAAAAATGTCTAAAACAGGCATTTTCTCACACCCCTCCACCCCCGATTCTGAGGCGCCAATCAGCAGGAAGGATATGAGCCATAATCATATTGTTGCGGTGATGCACAGAAGAACTTCATGGCCATTTTAGATATGTGCTGACAGACATCTACTCATTTTAGGCCATGAAAATAGGTAGGTACGTTTTGTTTTGTTTTTTTAAATAGTACATCTCTGTACACTGAAATTAGAATTATGAATCTCTTCACATTCACTCAGAGAAAAGCCTTAGAATATCCACCCAGAATCATTCAAGGTAGTCTACCAAGTCGTGAGATTTACTTCTAGCAGGACTTTGGCTGCACGTCTCCATCAATTCAGAAAATTCTCTCCACTCCACATGAACCGATTCCCTGGATACTTGGATAATGATATGTTTTGCTTTTTCTTGAGAACATCAAGATTATGCCTCCAAATTCTTTTTACTTCAATTTGATATGCACTTGTGAAGTGATGACATGAAATATTCAGTTTGGCCAAATTCTGAAACGTAAATAATCCTTCCAAAAATTCCTGGCCCCAGTTAATCCCTTTCAAACTTGGCCAGACCTCACTTCTCACTAAACGTTCACATAAGTGACAAACCGAATCAATCACACAGAAGTAATTACATGTCTGAAATTCGATTATACAATTTTTTAAATCACTTTCTCCAACACATCCTGTATAATCATAATGCGTTAAAGACAGAGTGCTGCTGAACTGTCCAGTCACAGTTTCAAAGTGATGGGTCAGCCTACTGTTGGCTTCAGCCTGATTTGCTCTGTGTTGGGACAGGATTAAAACCTCCTCCTGAGCAGAGAAATAATCTGAAGATTACCCACTACATCCAAGAGGCAGTTACATAAGCATTCAAAGCCTCCAAAACTGTACTTTCCTTCTATCACTGTAGCAGCTGAAAGAGGCTCCTTTTATAGTCAAGTAATCTCATATCCAGTCACACATTCATTGTTACTGTCTGGCTCAGAGGAGACAGCAGCAGTCATTTTAAAGTAAAAATAAAACGAAGGCTTGGTAAATATAATCCAATCTAATAGAAACGAATACTGAAAGTAAGTACTGAGACTAGGAACTTCAAACTATTATCAAACCGTAGTTCAACAAAGGAAGGAAGAACAAACCACTTAGTCACACAGCACTCAGACAGAGAAGCCGAGTTGTGAGAACTTCCACTCTTAACATTGCGGACGAATGGTGAGAACAAGTCAGCGGACATAGCAAGTCAAAGCAAAACAAAACCAATGACAGCCATAAAGTCACGTCACAGCGACATACCGTTACCAACCTTTTCCCACCCACCACAAACACAGCTTGAAAATTTCAACAAAAAAAAAAAAAAAAGTCAGGCAACATCACTCACTTCTCACACTGAAAGACCTGTGAATAATATATCTGACTTCCTGTTCCATCTCAGCGACTCCAAAACACACACACACAAAAAAAAAAACATGTGACCGCAGAAGTAGAGTAAGCCAAACGCAGAGCACCTCAAAAACGCTGCAGCAGAAATCCACCCGAGTAACAAAATCTCCTGCTCTGTGTTTAAGCACTTGAATCTAAGTATTTTCTCTGGCCGTGCTTAAACATATCTCAGTAATTCTTCTAACAAGCAGGTGCTTTACCAAGTCCGAGTATATTTAAGCGTTTAAACATTGCACGTTTTGACGTTGCTGCAACTTGTGCAAAGAGCTAAAGGTCAGCAGTAGCCAACTGATCTGATCAATGGTTAACCTGGCTTCATATATTAAAACCATCCTGCTCTTTCTGGTATGGGAAGGATGCTGCAAATAGGAGGCTGATACAGGAAATAGGAGATAACCCTGACAAAGACAAGACTGTCCTGTCACATGTCCACTACCCACAGGCTGCAAAACTAAAGCAGAGTTTTCTTACACAATCAGCATTATAATTTAGAAAACTAAGAAAGTATAATTCAATGCTTTTTTTAAGATAAGTATTAAAAAGGTTTGTAGTTTAAAACTGTTTACAGTCAGAAAGAGGCAGTGTCTACAGCAAAATAGACAAAAGAGGAAAGCCTATATCAAGCCCTGTCCAACAGTAAATGACAGGCCTGGCCTGTTGTAATCACTACCTCTTAAACAAAAATTTACTGGTTTGTTCCAAATGAAGAGAGAAGTGTGCAAACACACACCTTTTTTGAAAGATTCAGCAGATATTCCTCTTATCTTAATCTCGCTCTGGATTACATTCATAGGCAGAAAATATGAGGCATTAAAGTAGAGTCAACTGATCTAAACACAGAGGAAATGCTAAGAACTTAGCTGAGGCCGACTTGAGGGCAAAGACAGGGTGGTTTCTTTGGCGAAGGCAGACCCAAACATCAATTATGCTCCAAACCCTCTTTCCCAAAGCCAAGGATAATCTTGCTCAGCAGGGCTCAATTATAGGTTATTTCTAGCTAGACTCAGTCCACATTGTGCACTACATTATGCCAAGTCTTCCAACACAATCAATAAAATGTATCCCTAACTCAGAGTATGTAATACTATGCATTTATCAGAAAGCACAATGAAAAAGAAGAGGCTTTTGGAAGTTAACTTTATAAAAGTGCGACAAATGGTGACAGACTGCTAGTTTCAAAACAGCTACACAACTACTAGTAGCTATAAATGAAAACAAACAAACAACTTACTGTAACTAATCCTCCCAGTGTCTTCTAATGTTCCTTACCCATTATCACCAACATTAAAACTACCTATCTGTCAACTTTTTTTTTCGTTACAGACTCATGAATATTCTTATCTTCACAGTTTCACAGGAAGCCTTCGTTGTGGTGTGTGACTTTCCCACCAACAGAATGAAAGAAAACAGCGGTGCTGTTCAATGTTAAGCACTCTGGAAATATAATTTGCATTGGAGTTAATGCTCAATGCATTAGAATGTGACCAAAGACAGGTCCTAGTAGTAGGGTTGTGCAATTCCAATTGTCATTGTACCTTTCAGCACATCTCTTTCCTTTACTTCACACTGCTTTCTTTAGTTTTTCAGTTGATTTATGATTAGAGTTTAAGGATAATTAATTACAAAGTGAACTTTTGTCTTTTTTCAGTTTAATACATCAATTTTTAACTCCATTTTTAAATAATTTCAATGTTCATAAGAGTGACCCAAACAACTGATAATATTTGTTTTTGCCATAACAGAACAGGCCTAGATCTCAGCAAACACACACACTAGGGGAAATGGTTAACTGAACAGCAAGGAGTTAAACCAAATTTGTGTCTGTTCCTTAGAATCTTCTTTCCTCACTTGTCCAGTTAATGATTTAGCTTTGTGCAAATACAAACACAGAGACACCTGGATCAAACCTATGTTTAGATAAGATGTCTACCCGTCATTACTGCACCAAATAAATGACACGTGGTATATTATATGCTATGCACACATCACATGAACTTTGGAGTCGTGTCCGAAATTGATATTGAAGGTGATAATATAAAACCAACCGACTACTAGGTCAAAGGATATCAAAGCTTGTGCTTAAGAAAATAACCTAGCTAAGCAAGATGTTTGTGCAATTCAAAGCCCATATCCAGGTGCCAACATGACAGCCATGAGAGATGGGTATAGATAATAAACCAAGAAAAAAAAAAGCTTCAAGTATTAAAATAAGCAGAAACAGAACACCCAAATATGGTAGCACCTGACCACTACTGCACAGCAAATACACAGCAAACAAACCCAAAAACTATGAATGACTTCGGTCAATAAGACACATCAAATGTTTTATGCTGCATAAGATTTTTATACACTCCACTAAAATGTTTATTTAACAGTTAATCCTTGCAGGGGGCAGCTTACTGAGAGCCCACTGTTGGGGCATTTCACAGAGCTTGGTTTTTCATCCACATACTCTTTAATGCCATTAACGTCTTTCCAGATTAAAGCAAACACACTAATTCACTGGAATTATGTCCCAGATAATCACAGAGAGATGGTGATCTGCAATCTAGGGGGATTCCCCCTAGTTGGTACACATCTGTACTGCCATCAGAGGCTTATCCTGGTAGATTTTGGGGCAGGGGCAGAAGAGCTGTAAGTCAGTTGCAAAGACCCACAGTCTAGCAGGCCAGTGTCAGTACATCACTACAAAGGGTTGTGTTTACAACATTTAAAGTAAGTGATGTGTGACTTTATAACAAGTTCACCTTAGCTGCAGTGCAGTACTTAACAGCCATTATACTGCAGTAGAAGCAAAGACATTAGATAACACTATTTTTGGTATCATTTCTTAACTTGAACTCACAAAACTCTTAATAAAGATTAAACAAATTCAGGAGAATTTAGACAGGGGTATTTTATGCCTTTTCTGACACACAGCAGAAGGTAGTCTATTTTAGATGCGTTCAGTGGAAATACTGTATGTGGGTTAGGTGAAGGTGCCTGAACAGAGTACGTAGGAGTGAATATGATGACCACTCACTGGAGGTAAATGCATCAGACAATCCGCTTGTTAAGTGTGATGTCTTTATGCTCCTTGAGTTCCCATTGAGAGTTAAAAATAATCTAGTGCAGCTGTCAGGGCATCTATGAAAAATGGCATTTAGTGGAATCAGAAGTTAGTAGCAAATTGTCTAAGTAGTCGACATCGATTGCTGAAAGACCATAATCTGACTTATGTAAAAAAAACTTTTGGATGGTCCCTTATTCACAAGGGGTCATCAAAGCAGGTTGGTTTGCTAAATGTGATTTGACAGATTTTTACAGCTGATGCTCTTCTTGATGCTACACCCCCCCCTCCCCCCCAAAGGGATTTGTGCTTTCCCCTTAGCTGTGAATCAGGGATCATTCACTTGTGAATCACTACACTATGGAGCCAACATATTCTAATTTAGTGCTTAGAAAAACTTGCATAGGTAGAGAATGAAATGTTTTGGTGGTGCTTCTCTCAAGCAAAGACCTCACTTGAAATGACATCACTTAACAAGCAGACTAGCGCAACCTGACATCTCACACACTTTGCAACAGGAAGATGGCAATTTAAAGCCAAGATAAAGTCCAATCTAGCTAGGCTGGACATTTATTTTTTTAATCAGGTGATGTCTAGAAAAGATTACTTGGCTAGCAGTGCATGTGTAAAACCAGCAATGCATTGCGTCTGGAAAGTTTTTACAGTCAAAATCTGATCTTTTTTTAAATGTTTCACAGGCAACTAAATGTTTAAATAAGAGTAAATAGACATTATTCACTCTTACTCAACTGCTTTTAGTGTAAACAAGACAAAAGACCATCCAGTAGTGGTCAGTTTCTACTACTACTGCCACTCCAGTACTTTCATATACTTCACCCAAAGCTATTCCTGTACTTTCTTGGTAATACACTTTGTTGGTATATAAACCTTTAATTCAGCCGCTCAGCACTCTGGAAAAAGGTTTTTACTCGGGATCTCTTAATTTTTCTGTATTCATCTTTCCTTCAGTCCTGATGGTGTACCATTGCTGTCACAGAATTCACCACAACATGATGTGGCCACCACCGTGTTCAACTGTGTAAAAAGTAATGTGGTGTTTGTGTCCAAATAGTTCAATCTATGTTTTGCTTTTTTCTGTCTGAGAGACCTTAAGGTGTCTTTTGGCAAACTCTCAGTGTACTGATGGTTGTCCTTGATAGTTACCATAGGGCTGTATTTTCAACCATGTTTCTCAAATGAGTCACAAAGTATACTGACAGCTGCCCAAGTATTTTTATAGACAAATTTAACCCCCCCCCCCCCCCGAATGGCACCATGAACAATTCCCAATGTCTTTCCCAATGTGAAAGTTCAGTCACTACTAATGAGACCCAACAAACTTCCGTTTCCCTCCCATATCTGACCAAGTCTTTTAATGCTGCAGAAACACCTTAGTATCCAAAAATTAAAACAAATCTTATTGTAGGAAGATCAAGGATCAGTGATAGAAGTATGATGCACCGGGATTCAACTATCACAACAAACAATGTGTCATCAACTCGACGTTTCAGTTGTTTATATGTTTGCTCTTGTTATTGTGCAGCATATGTGCAGACTATGTGTAAAACATAACCGAATGCGGAATTTTGAACATGGATTTGGCATGGATTTTTAGCATACATTCTATATATGCTGCATGTTTTGCAATCTGTGCAAATATGCATAACAATGTTCCTGTTCTTCAGATCACTGTCCTAATTTGTTTGAGCAAAGGAGCGAACACAAACTGGCTTTTCTTCTTCTTATATAGTTTGGCTATCTCCACCTCCAGCCAGACAGCAGACTGACCAGATTCCTTTCTGCCTGTATCCAAGTGTCACTGCTTGGGTCTCAACAGAAAAGGAACAAATGCTTCATTGTGGGTCTTGATGCACTCTGAACAGGGGAATGAAGTCCTCGCAGGGATGATAGATGCAAATCTCGAAGTTCTCTCATTGTTATGCCCATGCACATGAAGCACCATGCTTGAATATGATTATTTTCTTTAAGCCACTCATAGTCATAACGTAATAAAATAATGCATCTTTATTTTCCTGAATAATGTCCCAGATTTAAAAAGAAAATAGCGCATTAAACACTGTTGGTTAACTCTGTGCTCGTGTTTACTTTGATCACAGCGGGTAAGTATACCAAACAAGTTTCACAGCAATTTATTTCCCACGACATGAACGTGAAAAGCTATGCTAAAGATGATGCTAAAGATGTACATAAAAAAAAGACTGATGTGGCTAACATACAGGAGAATAAGCTTCAATGTAGCCTTTAGTTAGCAACTAGCCTGCTGTTAATACTCCACTAAGGGTACTGCTAAGCAAAGGGCTAGCTAGCAGCAGCAGCAGCCAGTTGTCAACTACAAGTTAACGTTCAACATGTAAGCTAACGAGCTGGCAGCGATAAAAGTAATGACAACAGGAATCTGATCGATGCTAAACTTGCAAGGTAGACAGGCGATTAACTCGCCCCAGCACAGCAGCCAAACTCCCTCTTTTAGCATGCTACGGCAGCCGATTTTGGTACCACAGTTGGAGAGCTAACCTCAACGGCAAAGTTAATCGCGGAACTTGGCATAAGCCAACGTTAACTACATTCGATAGCAACCTCCCGTGCCCTCATTCACCTCACTATATGTTAAGCCGACGTTACTCACAACTTTTGTTTCTTCTCCTCTTAGTTGAGCTAGGTGGCTAGCTTGCAGACGATCTTTTCATTCGCCGAACAAGCTTCAACATCCTGGCCCTTCTCCATTGGAAGGATTTGCGTAGTGGTGTGATTTTTTTTTTCTCAGTCGGTTTCTGTGGTGGAAGAGCCCCACAGCCAGAACAGACGGCAGCTTGTTTGCCCCGCCTTCTTTGTTCTGATTGGCTCTGATGGTGTACGCCTACACAGAACTCTACGTTCTACCGGACAAGGAAAGTGCCAATCTTGATAGAACGACCTGTTGATTGGATGACGTCTTCTGCGGGAGTTTCACACGAATCTACCTTTTTCCCCCCTTTCTTTTTCAATCTTACGAGAGTACACCGGCCTTGCGCGGATAGGCGGGTAGTCGGAAGAGACGCAGTATGTCAGGTATTTTATGATTTATTTATATTTGAGCATTGCTGACGGCAGTATCGAGTAATCACAAAAATATCAGTTAGAAAGCTTCCAAACGGATACAGAGATTAAGTATTATTTCATTCTGCGGACTAAACAAACATTATATATTATTATGTTAAAATGTGGAATCAGCTGTATTGTCTCTTTTTTTAAACGATCATTTGGATATATTTGTTGAGGCGTGTGGGCATGCCTGCAGTGTGTGTCGTGCCTCTTATGGAGCACTTTGGTCAAATTTGACTGGATTGTCAGTTACCGATAAAGCTGTTCTGGTATCACTTATTACTCATAAAAATATATAAATATAACGCGGAGGGGACTACTCTATCGCTGTAAATAAACCAATTAAACCAATATAAAGTACTTAATATAAGACTAACTGTGGTACTGCAAAAATTGGGAATGATTTTGTTTGCATCACTATATGAAGAAAGTGGAGAAACCAAAGGCCAGCAGTTATGAGCTCCTTTCATAAACACTAACTGATATAAAATCATAAAACTGATTAAACTTCATATTTCAAAAATGACCAGCTGTCTTCATCAAAAGAGTCATGAAGTCCTTGTATTATTTGACACTTATAAAAATATAATTTTGGCAAAATCAAATATAAAACACGTTTCGTCATAAAAGGAGTATTTACTTCCTAAAAAAAAAATCATTTCATCCCAAATATGATGATTTATTGTCTTAATTGTAGGTTAGCTGAGCAGTGCTGCTAACTTTCCAAAACAGATTCAGGTTCAGACTCTGGCTAGGACCCTCCAAGACTTTTTCAAATACACTCTGGTGTTATCTTGGCAGTATGATTTGTTGAAATATGAACATTCACAACTGCCTTTAAGCACTCTGAAAAGGGTTTTCACTCAGGATTGCTTAAATTTTGCTTCTCCCATTCCTGTTGCAGTAAAGCATTGCTGATGCTACCATCACATGTTTGACTGTACTAACTGTAAGGGGGTGATGCAGACTGCCTCATATTTCTTCATTTGTTTGTCTGCACACCACGTGATATTGCTTCTCAAGCTCAAGGTCTGAGAGTCCTTAAGGTACCTTTTGGCAAACTCCCAGCTCACTGTCACATGCTCATTACTGAGGAATGTCTTCCATCTGACCATTTTACCATCAAGACCTGATTAGTGGAGGCCTGCACTGATGTGAGCAGTCTGGGTAACTTTTTAAATCAGACGTTATATTTGTAAATGCCTCTACACATATCTGAAGTAAAATCACACTTAGCTTAGCATTACTACAAGTAGTGACCAATTCTCATTCACAATAGGGTAAGAAAGCCACATCGTGTTTTTTTCAGTTATACAACTTTGTTAGTGCTTTCACTTATAGACACACGAAAGCACAGGTTTTAAAATGTTATGGCTGTCTGTTCAGCTCCAAAGTGCACCTTCTGTGCTATAAACTGTCAAAATTAAGACCAGATTTCTTAATGCTCAAAATGTGGAAAAGAAAACAAAGAGAAGCCATTATTATTATTAGACTGGTAAGTACCAAATATTAAAAACTCAAAGATATGTTCCCCGTTCCACCTTTCATTAAATTCTGTAATTTGTCATGTACAGATTAACCCCTTACACCTTAGTTGTTTTTGAAGGTAGCCAAGCATTGCATATTCACTGAGCAACCTAAGGTAGGACTACTGCTGCTGTTATGGATGTGGTCGTTACTGTACTCATGCCTGATGATTCAAGTTTGGCAAAACCTTTTTTTTTTTCTCCATTGTCATAGGGCTGTTATTTATTTATTTTCAGATCTCATTCTTAACATTCAATAACTGTTTAGTTGTTGATAATTATGTCCAAAGACCTGGCTTTACCCATATATTCACCTCCCTGTATAAACTAGAAATTCTATAAGCGCTTGCTCTTTGATAGAAAGGATAGCAGCGCCCCCTAGTGATTATTTGATAAAATGAGACGTGTTTACAAGTTTTATTTAAGACATTGATAAGAAGGTGATGAATTCATGCAGAAAATCTCTCCAACACTGGTGAGGATGAAAAAGGAAAGGAAATACTTAAATAGGTGTGCATCAATGTACAGTGACACAAATTATGTAACATATCAAAGTTGTCCTTTTAAAAAAATATATATATATTGTTTTTCATATTTTCTGATAGTTTATATTTGCACTAATCTGAATACATTATTTTTACAGTTATGCACACTGAATGTTACCGTACATCCGTCCTCACAGTCTTTAAGCCTGTCCAGCTGGTGCTGCTGGAGCATTTTTCTTACATTCTTCACACACATGGTGGCAGGGTCTATGAGGATAATGTTTGGGTAAGTGTCATGCTGAGGCGTAAGGGTATTGATCATCCAAAGAGAGGAGAAAAAATAACAATGGCTGATAAAAATAAGTATCTGTAACATTTTTAAATAATTGTTTTTATGTCATTTATTAAAGGTGGACCAGCACAATGACACAATTTCCTCTGGGATTAATAAAGTAATTTGATTCCGAATGACTTTTGAATGCTTGCACTGTAACTCTGGTGGTCAATAAACAAGACAGAAGAGCAATTACTCAGAGAATATTAAAAAAATAAAGTAAAATGAAATAAAAACAAATGGACAATTAAATATACAACGAAAAACCACAAAGTAAGTCTTTTTCCGATTATCAACACTCCTCTTCCCAGAATCTGCGAATATTACCACACAACATGATAATATTACACAAACAGAAATTCAGCACCTGCCCTCCCTGTGTCTGTGACCAGGGTGATCTCTCTTTGACCAGGGTCCAATCCCCGGTCCACCCTGAATGCCAAGCTCCTGGAATTTGCTCCGACAAGTGCCCACATAGGATGCTTTCCCCACTGCAAATCCAAGGATCCCTGCAACTGAAGAAGAACAATTATTTCATTAATCACAGCTGCCACTTACAAACTGAGATCCAAGATACTGAAAGACACAAACCTGCTAGTTTTGGAAAAGGACCAAATCGCTTTGATGATTTCCAAATACCTATGTGGAGGGAAAAAAGTGATAACTATAGAAACACCTGCTTTACTTTGATCAATATCATGTAATTTAAAGTACGGTATTTGAATGTTAATGCTTTACCTTGGTAGATGAGACCACCGGTGACAGCCATGCTGCCCACAGACAATGGAAGCGCTAAAAACAGAAATCAAGTCAAACAGAAGTTACTCTGAAGCTGATCAAAGCCACAAACTGCTGGACAGCGTTTGGGGAAATATTATAATAGAATCAGAGTAAAGTTATTTTAAAAAGCCAGCATTCAAAACAAATACATAATGCATAAAAGGTAAGTTTTTCTGTCTGTGATTAAATGGCGATATTTCCCATATGAATGAATCCACTAGAAGACGTTAATTTTGCTTTGTTTGCCTATAGTTCAACCTAAATGAACTTTGAGACATATACCAAAACTCAACCTCATGTCCATCTAATGGGATGGAAAGGACGGATACAGGAAGAAGTGATTGCTGCCACTGCATGTTTACATAACTGCTTGATGAGAGAAGATGAGCAGCAGCTGTGTGGTTAGTGGTGAGAGGCCGGGCCAAGATGGAGACTAAAGACAACGATGTGTTGCCACATGAAACACCAATAATCTTCAGTTTGGGAATTCTTTACCTAAAAAAGCCTGACCACAATATTTTCTTTAGTGCAAGCTGCTCACAGTAGCTTATACAATCTTAAGCTTTTGCTGTGATAATTATTTTCTGACAGTTGTATAAAAGATGTGTGGGTGTGCATAAATGACTGATATATCTTTAAACCTCTTGTGTTTTTTTTTTTCTTCTACTACTTTTTCCAGATCGGGTGTTTTTTCCCCCCTTAGTTTTATCTAGAACCTCTTTTTTACCTCTGGACACTCCCAGCCAAGCTTCACCCAACCTTAACCCTAAGTAAAAGCTCTGATCAGGCAGGGCAGAGTGGTTATAGTATTTAAATGATTTCTTTAAAAGCAATGCATATATAAATAATCATGATCAAATAAACACATTGTAATCACAACTGAGAGAATGACGAAAGTATAAAATCTTACTATGAGTTACTTACCCTCTTACTGATCTGCCCCCCTTTTTTAAGACCACACACTGAATTCCGCAGTGAAGAATGTAAACCCTCAACGGTAAGCTTGATTGATGACCCCTATCCCCTACTTCTACTACAAAAACCCTGCTTACACATCAAAGAACATTTCCAAGTCTTGTCTCTCACTGGGAGACATTTCAACAAATTGTTAATGAAAATTTGTGACACACGTGAGAGCGTTTACTGAATGTCTGAAAGAGACTACCTCTGTACCAGAAGCTCTCCTCTTGGCACTCTTTCCAAACTTTTCTCACATCTTCTCTGTGAACATGGGCATCACTCAATGGGCACTGTAAGAAACAGAATAGAGGTTAGTTATCATATGTGACATATAGCATTGCATCTGGGCTCAAAATGTCTAGTACAAATTTGTTTGCCACTCACTTTCCACCCTCCTTTAATGGGAGCTGAACCTGAACCAGCAGCTGCCGGTTCCTCGGTCGGCACTGTTTGCCCACTTATTTCAGCACTCATGATCTTAGACCCTTCAGTAGTTTGTTGCTGGAGCTCTATTATGCTGCTTTTGAAGCTTCCCCTTGCCTGTGTCAAATGCAACAAGCTGTAATAGAACTTCCTGGACTAGACTTTTAACTCCGCCTTCCTAACAGAGCTCTGCCCAGTCAGATTTGTTTGAGCATGAGGATGACAAGCCAAAACAGGTCAGGTTCACCTCTGTATACCAGTTTACACGTCAGTGTTTGACACACCTTTTTTGCCTACAGCTTCGTGTTTGCTCTTTCATATCACTATTTAGTAGACCCACAAGTGTGGGTAAAGGTAACATATTATCTACATGTGTTTAGGCTAAAGATTCAATATACGCAGTCAAACTTCATAACAAGATCACCTATTATTGGTTATTTCATTGGACACACATCCCTATAAGCCAAAGGTCAAGGTTTTCTTTACTACCACTAATAAAAATGCAGATATCAGTGCTACAGTTTCTCTAATAATGGTATATATAATCTGTACTTAAATACCTTTCAACAGGTCACAGCTTAAGGAGCAAAGGCTCACTTATCCATGAAGCAAACACATTTGTTTTACTACTTATTTATTAACATCACTGCTGAGCATTAATTAAATAGTTTAAATTTTCTATATCCTAACAACTGCAACTGCACAAATTCTACAAAAATGCTCTGATTTAGAAAAAAAAATAGTAGCTGTTCACTAGTACAGAACTAATACATAACATTATTCTAAATAACGTATGACTAAAAAAAATTAATTTAAAACTGATCCAGGCCAATGCATAAGGCATCGTATTTAATATGTGAGGTATTTCCTACAAATTTCTAAGTGTACCCGCCAAATAAATTTAATTAGGTTTAAAAAAAAGGGGGGGGGGGGGGGGGGGCTACATTCTCCTCCAAAATGTAGTTTAATAGTATAAAAATGAAAACACACATCAAATGCAAAGTAACCCACCTTGAATCCACTATTAAATGCCCATATGCTGTAAACTAGTGCCGACTAGGACTGTCAATGCATAAAGAGTGTAACTGGAAGGCAAAGGAACTACATACACGACTGTGCAGTGGACAACTCAGTAGGCCGTTTTACCCATTTCTACCAGTACAAAGTAATACAAATTTAATCATGGCTGTATTGAGTAAGGTGCTGTGGTTTAAATAACCTGGTGAGCTTCTCTATACTCACACGGGGTATAGTTGCTTAGCTAATCATTTAAAGAGAGTCATGTGAGTAACACCATAATGTTACTGATATATAAAAAAACAACTTTGGGCCCAACAATGTTGCTACGTTTGCATTCGTTCGTCTTGTACAAAAACTGAGATTTATAGTCACATGACAAACAGGGCATACTAAATTTGACAGGGTAACGTAAATGAAGGTAAGTGTTCAGAAAGACTTTATTTATCCCCAAGGGGCAATTAAGAGTGGTATTTAGGGCAGCATCACTGCAAACATTCCGGAAATTTAAGTGCTGTCGTCCTATCCTTGGTAAAATCAAAACATAACTCACATTACCAAATACACCGTCTCCTACTTCCAACAAACGGCGTTGACTTTAAGCGAACCCAAACCGCGATTACACTGGGAAGTCAATTTAGAAGTAGAACTACCAATCAGATTTCATCGTGGGTTGGTTTCAATTTTGCACGAGGAAATTCTAGTGATTGACGTGCGAATAGCACGGCCTGTTTTGAGAACTATGACCAATCACATTTCGTTGAGGGAGGAGCTGGTGTCTTTTCCCTCCCTGTCATGACATGACACCTCGACTAGCCAATTGACAGCGAGCAAAGGCGGAGGCGAATGAGGCTGACCTTCAATCCACAGCTGCGGGCGTGGCTTACATTGACAAGGCCCGCCTATTGGCCGGTCTGCGGACTTCCCACAGACAGTTGTATGTTTCATAAAAATGCACTCTGATGCGGCAAGTAAGTAGTAACGTTAGAGAGGTTTTTCTGGATCAATTTGGGACCCCATAGCGCGTGTGGCACAGACGTTAATAGTCTTGCTCTGTTTTGAACAACAGTTTTGTCTCATGGTCGTGTGGCGTTTGATGAGGACGCGTGAATTCTGTGCTATTTGCTGCTCTCTTTGTATTTGCTAGTGCTGTCTTGTGCGACAACAAAGGGAGGATAGCTGGTGTAATTTTAGCTGTTTGGACATGTGGAAGGTTATATTTGACACTGAAGGTTTTGCGAAGTTAATTTTTCGAGTCGCGTTAGCGGTGCTCGGCTGAATGCGGCTGACGTTAGTTAAATTCAGATGGTTTTCGATGGTTAAACGGCGTGTTGAGCTGTTTATATTCATCTTCATGGGTCACGTACAGCAGGTATCAGCTCACATTTGGCATCCACGCAGGACCATTGCAAATCGGTCAATATTCTGGTCAACTGCGGACTCTTACAGGGAATGAAAATTGTGACGCAGTTGTGTAAAACAGCTTTCATTGCCTGCTGCAGCACTGCCGCCGGGTTTTGCGCCATCTACACCAGCTGCTGCAAACGCCTGTGCGTTGGTTTTGTGCCAGAACACATATAATGTTGTATATTTTTCAAACAACGTAAAATGCATTCAATCAGTTGGTGTAAATGTTGGGGGTAGAAGGGTCTGAGAGAAGTAGTTGTTTTGCAAATGCATGGGAATTGTAGTTTAGTATCCCAAACAGAGCTTAGCTTCCAATGGCCTGTTTAGAGGAAATGGACTACAACGCCCATACGTCCAAACTCTCCAGATACTTTGTAAACTCTGTGCAAGTTGCGCGTCTGCACTGCTATTTTAGGTATGCAGCTAGTGCTATCTGCTCGGCAGTGTACTGGTTTGAGTGTGGTTTTGGCCTCTGAAAAAACGTTAAAATCATCGGTGTTTGGTGACAGCTTTTAATCGACAGTGCACAGAAGGCTTGAAGCGAGAAGGTAGCATGCATGATCGTTCTCACGTCTTTAGAGGAATGCAGTCCCTCCCTCATTCGTGTGAGATATTTTCAGCAACGTAGATCTTTGAAAACTGGAAATCAAGCGATAGTAGTGCGTGCTCTGTGAATGTTGTGTGATTCCTAATCAAAGATCACCTGAGATTTGAGTCCAGTGTTCTTACTGGGGCTGTGATGATGTCACCTTCTTGTACCCTTGTGCTCATGCCAAGCATGATCAGGAGCATAAAGCTGAGTGTCACGGTTTAGTTTAGTTCTTTTCTGACGTTATATTTATTTTTTGGAAATAGATTTTCAGCTGAATTCCCACTTGACTACACTGGCCAGCATCCATAAGATCCACCACACCTTGCACAGGCTGGTAAATGCATATTAGCAATATGTTTATGTGTGCTTTATTTTAGCATGCATGTGCCCTGTACATCTGTGTCCTACTCACACATATTTGTTTTGAATAGAACTTGGCAGAAGACGTTGGACAGGACAGCCACCCCTCAGGTAACTATACAGCTGCTCCTTTTTTTATGTTTTTTTTAAATCAGTTTAGTGTTTTTATCAGGCCAGATGTACATTAACATATCACTTTCTGAAGTGGACTCTCAGTGCTTGGCTAGTACTCAAATGTTTTGCTATAGAAAGTTGGCATATTGCATGTCGTTCTTAAAGATTTATTCTTTCATTTTCTCCTCTGTTTACTTCCCTAGCTTGTTGCTCTAAAGCCATGCCTCCTAGGAAAAAGAGGAGACCCTCTGCTGGAGATGACATGTCAGCCAAGAAAAGTCGCCAGGACAGGTGCGAGATCCCTTTAATTAAATATTCAGTGAACTTGAATATGTGCAGTACACAGTTTATTTTGCCATTCGTAAACATATAATAAACGGTGTACTGCACGTGTAGTATGGTTGAAATTTTCTTTTTCCTTCACAGCGTTTTCAGAAAACATGAAACATCCCAAATCCGAGAGGAGGAGATGTTTTCTAGTAAAAGATGCTTGGAGTGGTTCTATGAATATGCAGGTGAGCACTTACTGGACACACTCTTAGTTTCATTGCATTTGACCTCTTCTCAGTGCATACATGGGAAATTGCTGCTATTGACATTTGTTTATCATGAATAGGCTGCGATGATGTGGTGGGTCCAGAGGGCATGGAAAAATTCTGTGAGGACATCGGGGTGGAGCCGGAGAATGTAAGCGCATATTTAAAATCTTTCATATTTCGACATCTGTTTATCTCTCTGGCATTTTCTTTAATGACATCCTTTTGGAAGTGGTGACAATTTGCATTTCTGATCATTTCTGAGACTTTATAAAAGTCTATCTTTTAATCTGCATTCTCAATCAGCAGTCCTAGACCTTTAAGGTCATGTGATATGTAATGGATTGAATATCTTGTATTTAAGAATATCTGCAACTGTCATTTGTTGCTTGTGGTTAGGTGGTGATGCTGGTTCTTGCTTGGAAGCTGGATGCCCAGAGTATGGGATATTTCACCCTTCAGGAGTGGCTGAGAGGCATGGGCTCATTGCAGTATGTCATTTACTTACTTTAGTGCTTTTTTCTTCTTCTTCATTTTTTTAAAATATAATACAGTTTTCAAGATTTCCTATCTAGATTGATGTGTTTTCTTAGTGTAACTTGCATTAAATTGGATCCTGTAACATACCTAAGCTAGTTTTCTGCTGCCGTCAGGTGTGATTCGACTGAGAGGCTGAGGAATTCACTTGACTACCTGAGATCTGTCCTAAATGACAGCACCAGCTTTAAGCTCATTTATAGATATGCCTTTGATTTTGCTCGGGTGAGTGGAGCAGTCAACACACAGCATTCAACAACCAGGTTAAATTCATTTGAACAAATACAAAAATCTCAGTAAGAAACAGTAAATATTGTAATCTGGCTGTCTGACTTGACTGTCTGTTTGGACTTGTTGCATTGATTTGAGAAAGTCTTGGGTGTTCTGATTGTACAGGAAAAGGATCAGAGGAGTTTGGACTTGAACACAGCCAAATGTATGTTGGGGCTTCTTCTGGGAAAGACGTGGCCTTTGTTTCCTGTGTTTAATCAGTTTCTAGAGGTAAGCAGTTTGGTTGGTTGGGATGTTTGTTTTGTTTTTTAAGAAAATCAGTCACAGAAGTCTCGTGGAGTAGTTGTATATACCATCATTTGTTGCCCATTTTAACCTTGGAAAGAGCTGTTGTAGCTAAAAAGCTATCACTCTAAAGGATTTATTTGTTATTCCTCAGCAATCAAAGTACAAAGTCATCAACAAAGACCAATGGTGCAATGTTTTAGAGTTCAGCAGGACAATCAACCTGGACCTCAGCAACTATGATGAAGATGGTGCCTGTAAGTGAGCACACATTTACGTGTAGCTGAGTGTTACCCAAATACTAATTTTGTAATATACTGAAATTTGTGCCTCATCTTTGTTTTTGTTTTGTTTTTTTCATTAGGGCCTGTTTTGTTGGACGAGTTTGTGGAATGGTACAAAGAAAGACAGATGTCATAACTGCAGCGCAAAAATGGGAAAGTAATACAACTGTGACAACAACGACTCTGAGAATCAATAACCAATAAGTAACCAATACAAAAAAAAGTAAAGGAGTGACTGTGGGTGCTTCCTGGGGAAAGGAGGGGTTGGGGCTGTGGGTGGGCTAGGGTGGGGTTGCTGGGTTTGCAGCCTGCATGCACGCTGCTCAGAGCGTGGAGGCAGGAGGGCTGCTGTGCTCCCTACCGAAGTTGCGTAGTGAGCAAGCTTGCAGCAATCTCCAGTGGCATTGCTCTCTCACTGTGACATGTCATATTGCTGTCTGTGTTAGGATAACGTGGTGTCATACATGGATGATGGAAGCAAAATGGTATTGTGTGGGAGAACCACTCCTCACCCCTTGTCTTCAGCACAGAGAAACTGAGAGAAGTGACCATTCATGCATTGTGTCTGAGTCTTAAATAGGGTCACTTTGACCTGGGCACATTAAAGTATTATACATCTGTGCAATGAACTTGAACTTGAGCTTTTCTGGACAGATAGCACTTAATTTTATTTTTTTTTTGTCATATTTTGAGTTTCATAGGAGTACTTCAAGAAGCACACTGTGTCAAATGGTTGATTGCAAGTTTCTATTCTATTGATTTGTGCCAGTTTGTAGTTGTTTTTTGTTTGTTTTCTTCTTTCCCCTCCAGTTTTGATTGCTTCAGCTTTTTTTGTTGTTGTTGTTTTTTTTTTGTTTTTGCTTCTAGCTATTCATTTGCTAGCCCCCTGCAAAGGCTTCAGACCTCATAACACCAAACAGTTTAGCATTGCTGCTTACTAACTCTTATTACAGTACAGCGGTGAGCCACTAGTGCTCTGATCAGCATTTATTGGTCTGATGACTGATTTATGTATCTACGTTCTGTAGATGAGAGTATTACTGTGCCTCAAAACATGGAAGTCACTTTGTGTGTCCCACACACATACCAATAAACCCAAATGTACATACACGTGTGATAAGAGTACATGCACACAGACACACTGAGTGGTCAGGGATTATTTC